>NC_134312.1:124648299-125952551 GCF_964195595.1 Calonectris borealis
GCAAAGGACCCTCCTAAAACTTTACTTAACATTGCTGGATGGCCCAAAGCTTTTAAAGCTTCGTCTAAACTGTCCACCAAGGAATTAAAAAATTCTAAAGCATCATGTTGTTCACGGAGATTTACAGGTTCACCCCAAAGTCTGAAAACAAAAGCATATTCTTGTCAAATATTTTTTGTTTTGTTCTCCAAAAATGTCTTTTCTAAAAAAATACTATTCAAGCTAATAATCCCTCCTTCTTACTGGGCAAAACTATTTATTGGTTTGTGATGTAGTATACCAACTGTGCTCTGTCCCTGACTCTTACTTACTGGTAAGTAAAAACAAGTTTTTGTGTATAACTTCGTATTAATTCGAAGTCTCGATATCAAGGTCAAGAAATGCTAGAATTGAAAATAACCATCTTGCTGTAAAACTTTGGTTTATTAACAGACTTCTACAGAATGGTGAAAAGGTAGGATAACAGATACAACGCTGCACAAGTTCTGCTAATTTACACTTAACATCACTATCATTTCTTCTACTACGATTAGTTTTGTTGCATTTCAGTGGTCCAGTGAACAGACATCAATACTAAGTTTTCTATTTACCTGAATTGTTTCCAAAACCCTCTTGGTACATAGTACTGTAGCCTGGAAGCTGCTAAATGACCAAAAATTACTTGGAGATGCCTCAGAACTCCAATATTGTACTCTTTTCTATCTTCTGTTTTACTCAGTGCTGGTTTGTCTTCATACTGATGTGGATAACCAAACACATCATCTCGTGGGTCAACATTGCTCTGAAAAGCAGAAGAAAATTTGTGCAATTAACTTTGATATGTAGCTACCTCATAGCTAGTTGTATCCCTTGTTTAATATTTAACAATCTAAGCTTTTTCATATTCTCATCTGAAGAAACAAATAATGTCTTTGTATGCATTAACGGAGATCTGGTGGCAGAAGTGGTGTACGGTGCTTTCAAGTACAAATCTATGAGCAGGAATTCTGCAAATCCTGCTACTTGGATCTGCAAAGCCTGCTACTTGGATCTTTTGAACTGCCTCTCTGGCAGCGAGCCTATTCAAGTAAGAAATATTATGCTATTGTCCCCACTGCTAGCAGTGGAAAGCAAAGTGATTAGCAACTTAAATTTGTTATAACCTTTTCATAAAAAAGAATCCTATTTTAAAGGTAAGCAAGTTCTATGTAATTAAATTTACCTCATTGTCCTGCTTTTCATCCCCAGACATGTCATCATCTACATCACTGCCTGTGCCTTCAATTGCAAGAATCCCATTCCTGATGGCTGGAATCATGTACAGCTGCTGAATGACAGAATTCATGTAACAAGTAGCACCAGCATTTTTTAGTCCTACAAATCCCTTTGGTGGTCGAGGCCCAACAGGTGGTAGATATTCCCACTCTGTAAGCGCTTCACAAGCTAAAAGAAAATAGCAGAATGTGATTAGGAAACTATTCTGTTATAAAAGAACTAGAGCATCAATGCAGTACAAAGGGCAGTTGCACAAAATCAGTATTAGTCTGTATCACACTGTAGTTTAATAAAACAAATGTTCCACCAGAAAACTTAAATTGCTAAAATTAACACAACTTTTATGAACAATAGTTCTGTCTGTAATCTTAACATTACACCATTTTCTTCTATTGCATAACTAAGAAGGTGTCTTTTTGAAGACAAAAATTCAGTCTATTTATGTATCAAACAGAAGTCTTCCCTCAACACCAGCAAGTTTCTTAGCTGAAGAATTCAGCTGAATGAATCTAGACTATATAAGCAATTTATAAGCCCTTCACAAATTTATAATCCTTTCAAAATTACAATACTTCACTTAGGCCCCACGTTTCCTTGCCAGGATAGGAAACAGTTTTAAATAATGCTATCTATATGATTTGTGATAAGATTTTTTTCTCTTGAGTCTTCTCCCTCAGACCTCTCACATCTCTTCAGAGTACATTTATGATCACAGGTTTCCTACGCTAGCCTGTTGTTCTGTGGTTTTAACTTAAAAAAATCTGATGTAAAAAAAAGTAAGAAAGCATGCATGTTTACAAGCAAACTTTACTTGGTATATAAAACATACAGCATGCACAGTTCATACATGTGTTCTCTCTTCTGTCTGACATACCATGGAGATCTGGTGTTCTATCATGCTTATCAAATATTTGAGTGGAAGGAAATGCCATAAAATCCTTCTAATTGTGAGGTGGTAAGAAATACTCTACTTCCCAATAGAAAAGGGTGAAGAAAAAAGGACGAGGCAGGGGGAAAAACCATAAAGCTGCCCTTTTCATTTGTTCATTTGAGATGGAACCAAACACGAAGAGATCGAAAAACCTCAAATGACTCACTGATACCACCAACTGGGCAAGTAGCACTGCCATTGTGAGAGGTAGTGGACAATTCCCACTATGTGATACTATTTCTAGTTGCTTATCGTTTTGCTAAACTCTACAAGTTTAAACATTCTGTTAAATCACAGAATGGTTTGGGCTGGAAGGGACCTTTAAAGATCATCTAGTCTAAACCCCTGCCATGTGCTGGGACATCTTTCACTAGATCAGGTTGCTCAAAGCCCCATCCAACCTGACCTTGAACACTTCCAACAATGGGGCATCCACAACTTCTCTGGGCAACCTGTTCCAGTGTCTCACCACCCTTACCGTAAAGAATTTCTTCCCTATGTCCAATCTAAATCTACCCTTTTCCAGTTTAAAATCATTGCCCCTTGTCCTGTCACTACAGGCCCTGGTAGAAAGTCTCTCTGCATCTTTCTGATAAGTCCCCTTTAAGTATTGAAAGGCTGCAATAAGGTCTCCCTGGAGACCTCTTCTCCAGGCTGAACAACCCCAACTCTCCCAGCCTTTCTTCCTATACAAGCTTGGGTTTGCTTGGTTTGGTTTTTCAGTGTTCCCCCCCCATTAATATTACAGTCAAAATGGTTTCACTATCCCATTTAGGGTTGCAGAAAATATGCTCCTGTTTGTTTTTAAAAAAGTCTTATATACTTTTTATTGATAACAAAATCTGTGTTAAGTATAAGCCTTTTGCCATCCTTGTGAAAATTAGCCCAAGTTTTATTTGACTATGGGCTTGGCTTTTGAAACACTAACATTTGTAAGTTTTTGTACATACTGGAATTGCTATAATCTTTCTTGAGTGAGAAAAAGAAAGTTCTTTAAGTGCACAGCTGTGCTGAGACAAGGCCAAAACTGAGAGAACAAACATTTGAGAAAGGAATATGACAAGCAGAGAATGAGTACAGAACTAAAAAGGGAAACAGGACAGTGGATCTGTGTCTGTGTGTGGACAATGATGACAAATTAGGCGAGCAACCAAGAGACTGGCACTAAAACTAAGCCAAAGATACCTGATGAGATTCTGGGATTGGTTAGGCAGAGCCTGAAACAATGAGACAAAAGTAGAAGATACAGACAGAATGAAGTTCCTGGGAGCTGGTAGGAACAAAGGGGAATAGCCAGAGATCAGGGTAGGAAGGGTCAGACTGCGTAAGTGACTGGGGCTGGAACTTGGATGCAACCATGTAATGCAAGTCAGTACATTCACTGCATAAAGAAGAACAAATAAAGGCTACACTGAAACTTTTCTAGATTTTGACAGCCTGATTTTGCAACATTAAAAGCAGCCACAAACAAACCACAAACTAAAAAACTCAGCATCTCGTTCAGTTGATAATATAAAAAAAACCTATACATAATACATACATTAAAAAATAGAAAATAGATAATTAAAAATATTACATACTAGTGATTGCTGTACCTATGTAATACATTTCAGTCAAGGTGTCTACTATCTGTTTGAGATTTCGGACACATCCAACTGCTAGTGCAACTAGTAGCTCAAAGCCAGCATTAATAGTAGCTGGTGAACTACAGACTGGTATGGCCTGCTCAGCAGGCAATTCTCCATTTCTCATATATTGTAGATAAACATTGGATGCCGGAAAGATGAAATCATCTATCAACTCCTGAGGAAGAAGAAAAAAAAAAAAAAGAAAAGAAATCGCCTGTTACCATAGAAATGCACACTGTTTTATAACAGAATAAGAGCTAGTACATAAATGAGTGTCTGAGAACCAGAGGAGTACTTAAAAAAATACAAGAGTTAAAATTGAGACCAACACCATGATGAGCTTTTAAATTTAGAACAGAATAACTCCATTCTAATGTGGTTCCCTGCAAACCTCCCCCACCAGTGCAAGTTAAAAATAAATCTGTATTATTCTTGATTGGCAAAGATTTTCTTTTGCCAAACCAGTATTATCTACAAAGCTTTTTATCAATCAGTACTGAAAAAACCCAACGTTGCTGCTGTATAATATCAGAGGTACAAAGAAAACACGTCTGATTAAAGAGACACTCAAATGTCATGTATTTGTTCAAACCTGCCATAAACGTTAATAGCACTACTTAAGAACATGTGGAGAAAAGACAATATGGAGTAAGGAAAGAATGCAGTCCTGTACAGGACCATCATGTATCTAGCTCACTATCCTTGTGTGATGTTTGCCGAGTCTTGGAATAACAGCTCACGAGGTTACAGCAACTCCATACGCAGTGGTTCCGAAGAATGAGAATGTTAAGCACCCTTATGAGTAAAATGTGTATTTTTTTGAAAAAAATATTTTTAAAGAAAACATTAAACTTCAATTAGAAGCCCCAGTCACACAGTTAGATTGGGACCTTTTATGGTTACAGACCACAAGTTACGAAAAAACCTCCAAACAAACAAAAAAAACCCCCAAAAAACTCCATAGGTCAAAAAACTTGAACTTACTTTAATGAGATTAGCACCTCCTTTTTCACAACCAATATGGTATTTCTTCTCAGGTGTCTGGAATGCTAACAACTCTTTTGTTACTCCAAGGTGACCCTCTAAGATAGTTTCTTCAACACCTGTTTCCCCTGTTCTTTTTACTTCATCCTGCCATTTAAGAGAAAGTTAGGATCTCTAAATAATATACATTTACCAAGCTTAAAACTGTACTTTACAACAAAGCAGCAAAAAGCTCATTATCAGAAATAAACTGATCTTAAAACTTACCCTAATCCTCTTAAGCCAGTCAATTTCATTATTGAGAAGAACTTCAGCATTGGGTACATTAATATTGCTGTTGTAAGCATAGTTAAGAAGATGTCTTAAGAGAGTGAAGTAGTCTCCAGAATGCTTAGCTCTCTCTCTTGCAGTACTCTATGTAAACCAAAAACAAATGATACAGAATTCATACATGCTTCTACTTATAGGGCAACACTAACATATTCTCCCTAAAACTGGCAGTAAGTATGAAAGAAAAGAAGCGTAAGGTAATTTTTAACCTTTGAGAAGTTTACAATTGTATTTAGCTGTTAATGAATGACTTCTGGACTATTTTAGTAGCAAATTCTATACCTGAATGGGAAACAAACAATGAAGTGATCAAATGTTCAGGAGAGCCATGAGCATGCAGAATTGAAAAGCCCTGGCAGGCCCAGTAAAAGAAAGCAGTAACTGTAGGTATCTACCTAATCTGCTAATGACTTTTACTTGAAGCTTAGCATTCACTGAAGATCAAATGCATATATTAAAGCTTATTGTTCATATTCTTATCAGAAAGTGCAAGAAAAGTTCCTTTCCCCATCATCTAACTCAAATGGAAATCAACTGTGCTGCTTGCCTATAGGTCAAAAGGAATCTGTATTTTAGTGACTGTTGTTAATAGCAGTTTGTCTTTTCTTGCAGCTATTTTGCTTTATTACCTTTTACAGAAATTCACATTGTACTGAAGCCTTTACCTCTAAAAACTTACCCCTAGAACAGTAAACAGCAGGGTAATGAAGAAAAGGAGAGGTCTCTGTCCCATGCAACACCTAGTAGCCATTAAAAAGAATTGCTCCTGTGCCATTTGACGAACAGTTCTGGAAATCATTTAATAGAAACATTAAATACAATCTCCCCATCCAAACAGGACACTAAAAAAACCAATTAAATTTGTGCTTATCTGCTTAATGCCGTTTTCTAAAACTGCACATAATGTAAGAAATGGGAATACTTTAATTATTCACTACTCATCATATTGCTTCTCCTTGAAGTGAAATTTTAGACACATGAATTGCTATTACAAAACCTGTTCCACAAATCAAATATTTAAAGGTAAAAGAAAAAGAAACTTATCAGCACCTAACCACCAAACCTTTGCAACTGCCAGCAAATATTGCATAACACAACAAGCGATTTGCAACCCTAAATAAATTTGTTTTTTCTAATCAAGCACCAGCTGTACCTGAAAGACAAAATAGAACTACCCCAGTAAAACTGCTCTTATGTATCACTACAGCAGTTTGCTGAGCATCTATGAAGTGATCATAATTTATCATTACTAAGAAATGAGAAAAAATGACCCCCTGAAAATTCAAATGGCTAGAATTAAAAGAAATTTTCCGTTTAAGAACTTAATCTAACCACTGGAATAATGTGGGAATGGATAAGCTTAAGGAAAAAAAAAATAAGGCAAATCCTATTCTTTCACATTGTAAGATTAATTGTCTGAGCATTATAGCTTGTAAAAACTGTTAGAAACAACTCTGCTTGGGTGGGGAGAGAATACAAATGAACACTGAGCTTTATGAAAGTATCTCAACATATAACAAACTGAATTTTACAGTGTGGCTGTGGCTGTCAATGTTTTCTGCCCATAAGGTCACTGTGGAAAGCACACAAAAGAATCTTATTTCCTTCAGAGTTCTTTCATGTGCAGTAAATTGTGCTTCAAAGACATGCAAGAATGACCATGAGGTCAGAGCAAAGATGCACCTAGCTGAGCACTCCATCTCTGGTATACATCTAGGAAAGTGCACAAGAAGAGGGAAGCATGCAGTGACACTTCTCCAGAATGTTCTCTCAGCTTCTAACAATTTGTGGTTCAGGAAGACTACCAAAAGCAGTATTTCACAGCCCTCACTGGACAGATTCATGAAAGAACCCCTCAAACTATTTCCAAACTGAAGGTTTACACTGCTTAAATGTTATACTCAAGAAGTTCTTATACAAAGAAACACTGTTCTCTACTTATTCTCCCTTTGCTACTTCTGATTTTAAAGGTCTCTGTGGTATTCTCCTCCCACCATTTATCTCTTCTCCAAGCTATTCAGCTGTGCCCCAAGCTATTCAGCTGTTCCTCAGATGGAAGTAATTTCAGAGCTTTGATCTCCCTTGTCACCCTTCTCTGATCTTTGTAAGTTCTACTACATTGCTTTGAGTTGCAGAAGACATTGGGGTGGAGGGGGTCTGTTTTGTTCGTAATAATAATTGACATTTTATGGGATCTGATTGCTGAGCTGATGTTTTCATGAAACTTCTCACAGAAATTTCTTTTAAGATGCAACCCATCAACTGCTTGGGACGCATCACATAGACACTCCTCAAGTTCATGCACGTAAAGGCAGAATGAAATAGATAAAGGTGGTATTCTCCTAAAGTGAGAAATGTGACCAAGGAAACACATACTTCACACTGTTATGTTTCTAAGGAGTATGCCATATTTGAACACAAGCATTATATTTTTGTGAGGCCATAACAATCTAAGAGCTCTTAAGGAACCATGGGAGGGATGCTGGTGCCTAAACGCAGGCATCTAGTGCCATGTTAGACGCCACGACAACAGCGTAGAGCTGGCAGATAGGACACAAGCTGCATGATGAACTCGCACTCACCTGGTGAAACAGCTGGAGGTCAAATGACTCCACATTAAGGCAGGCAACTTGAATCCCATGCTATGATAGCTCCAGGATACAGATTTCTGTTTAGCTAACAAAAGTCAGCCTCTTCAATGGCTATAAGTACCATTGCTTTACAGGGGCAGTAAGAATTTTTATTTATTTGGGCTGCGTATGTATGACCACCAAACACTTTGCAGCCATCAGCAGAATACTTCTGGGTTACAGGGTCATTTAGGACTAGCTGTTCAGCTATCTGCTGTTGACTAAGCCAGTCTTGTATTCAGGGGTCACCACTATAAAATCAATTACCTTGGTGAGCCAGAACTGCTCTAGTATTTAGTATTAAACATTTTGCATTCTGTTTCTCAATTTATAGGTAGCATGGTTATGCTATGAGGAAACAGCCGAAGTCCCATACAATCTCAATCTCTGAAAGAAGCAAACAAAACCCACTAATCCATCTGATCTTTTCCAGAATGATCATATTTGTGAGATCTGAACTTGATCATCTTCCTTGTCTTTTATGGTGCACCAAAAACATTTTCTCTCATGCATATTTTTGCTCACATTGTTCTCTGATTGAGGACAGGAGATTAGAGAACAATAGTTGAAAATGGAAGGATATTCAGAATTCTGTCTGGTATTTGCTAAACTTTCTCTGCACTGCAAACACTAAATTTGTTTCCACATTAATTCAGAAGAACAACCTTTTTTTAGCTTACAACTTCACTGTCTTCATTTTCAAAGCAGTCTTCCGTTTCTACTCATGTTTATGCTATTCTAACCACCATGTAATAATGAACTGTTGCATTCTAAGTGAGATTATCGTATGTATCAGAAATTTTACATGCATATGAAAGAAAAGAGCTCAATGGTTAGCTTCTTGTACTGACAGTATGAACTATTTTTCCATACAATAAATTCAGCTCATTTCCCATTCTGGTGGAGAAAGAAAGCAGAGGTAAGGAGCTGAGCAGCAGTCTACTTGGGTAAGAGAAGCCCTTGAAAACTTTATCCCCTCTGACAAAAAAAACCTAAATAAACCCCATCCATTAATGCTACTCTTATTTTTACTGGGCAAAAAGCTAACATAGCTGGGGAGTTAAGCCACTGCTGTTCAGACGTGGACTGACATGCCAACAAAACATGTGGAAAGAGAAGCCCCAGCTTGGGGACACACCTAGTTTCTTCCAAAATTTTAGGAAGAAAAGTACAACAGTCAACTATTCACTAGGCATAACAATATGAAATAGTTAGGATTCAAATTCAGTCAAAGCTCAAATCAGCAAGAAGAGTAACCATTGGAAGAGACTGGCAAAACCATGACAGATATCCCATCTGTAAATCAAGACTGCAGGTTTTGCTAAAAAGACCTTCTAACTCCATCACAAACTGTGTTAGATAGAACCTGCACTATGAAATTCAGAGACTAAACTCTTTAACACTGATAGATTTAGAAGTTCCCAATTTGAACCAATAGTTCACTTCCTTAGGGAAATATGACCAGAACAGAAAAATCCCCAGAGCATCTGCAGTTTTCAAAGACTGAAAGAGTGGGAACAAGTCATCTTTGCTGTAGGTTTGTCATTGGCACTACTCTGTGTGTAAAAACAGAACATTGCTATCTTACTAGTAACTACTATAGTATTTTACATTGTGCTGTAAATGTACAAAAAGAATACTAATTATTTTTTGTAACCAATTAACAGTTAAATGTACTCATTCTATGGGGTTTTGTTTGTTTTTGTTTTAAAGTAAACATTAACACAGCTATTCTGCGAGTTCTTGCAGCAAAAAAGGCATTATGCACACAGCATTTTTAGACTGGGAAGGATCACAAAACAGATTCATAGTTGCAAAAGAATATTCGAGTATTTTCTTCTTTCCGTTATTCTTGATGAAGAAATCCTGGCTTATTAACCCAAACCAGTGAAAGTGATAACAAATAAGAAACTTTTAATCCTGACACCTGACGCATGGTGGCAGAGATAAAAACAAAAGAAGAGAGATACCTAGCTGTGATGACAGCTTCCCAGCCCATGTAAAGTGACAAGAATCTCAGTTTGTGATATCCAAAGCTTAAAGAAAAGTTTTAAGACCATTTCATGAGACATGTCACACCAGAAGCAGCCCCAGAAAGTTTTAATGTTGTAGTACTGCCAATAAATAAGTACGGAGATCACACAGATTTGGCCACTGTATGAGATAATAATCTTTAAGTTCTCCAAAGTTATTATTTGTGCCAACACACTTCTCGTTTACAAACTAAATCCAAGAACTGCTCACTGAACTTAATATGCAAAGAAATACTTCTGTCTGCAAAGTGTTGATACCAAACACTAACTGAAATATAAACAATGCTGGTGAACACTTGAGAAATGTCACTTAAATTCCAAGTGCAATGCCAGAAAGACAGATAACTACAGTGAAATTTATTATAAAAATTATCACCCATTACTTACATTTGTACAATTAAGATAATGTAAAAAAGTCACAAATCTGATAAATCTTTGGACCCACATGGTGTGTGGGGGGGAGGGATCAAAGGATGGGGGCAGCACTAACACTTGCCCATGCTATTCAGCTGTACTGGTACTCCAAATTTGACATGTGGCCAACATACACTTACTGTCAAAATAGTAACTTGATATCAACTGTTGACAGTTTAAAAAAAAAAATCAGTGATTTCTTACTCATGTGTTGTTACACTTATCTAACTTAAGCGATAATAAAAAGCTTCAGTGAAGCTGAAAATTGAACATCCTATATCACAGGTTGCAAACTAATAAAACTTGTGGGATTCCGATAATAACACTCCACAGTTTCACCGACGTGTGAAAGTAGTTCATTGTAAAGAGATACTCTGATAATACTATTGATCCTTTTGTTATGGTGAATATTCCTGAAGACTTTTCAACCTGTTTTATCTAGAAAAGTAAAAAACCCAAAACACGGTGCTGAAATTCTGACCCCAGTCATCTCAGAGTGCCACAATCCAATTCCATTTAAAACGTACTGAAATGCTTAGACAACTTCACTAATTCCTGATCTCTGTCATTTCTCAAAGAAAAGTTAAAATATTCATGGAACAACAGCAGAGATATCTTACAAAACTAGAATTAAATCTTTAGTAACAGTTCAAAGCACTAGTAACTAAGTTTAATAACAACATACAAAAACTTTCCACCTGGATGGCTACTAAAAATACACACCCCAATACTTCACAATTTCAGGTGGGCTGAAAGTCACAAGACGCGCATCATACAGATGCTGTATCATGCAAATGGTGTCTAAGGAACCTGTAGGAATAGCCTGGAGATAACAAGAGATCCCTACGGAAGGACTGCAGGGCAACTGAATCACATCGCTCTTGGCAGCTCCTGCTGGTTTTCCCTGTCTGTCTGTCCCCCAACAGTGCTAAGACTTCCACCAAGGCACTGCTACTGCACCAGGTGACAGCTCCAGTGCAACAGCTCTACGTAAAATGTGAGTCACGTGAAGACTCGCAAGTGTACCACTCCAATGCAAGAAGACCAGAGGATTAAATCTTAACTTCCCCCTCTCCTCAAACTGCTAGCACTGTATCCTTGCCTTTACTTATCAGAAAAAGTATAGGAAATTTCTTCTATACCAAAGTCACTTAAATATTCTAAAGTACTGAGTATTCACTAATTTTCTGAAAAACATGAAGTACGTATTATTTTATTCTAAATAAGTTGTTCTAAAGCCATCAATAGCACATTATCAGGTATCTATCTGGCTTGACAATATCCTCCTTATGAGTACAAAGAAGATGGGACTGATACAGCTACCAGTTTAGGACAGGTATCCAAATTACAGAATTATATTGCTAAACAATAAATTAAAACAACTGCAGAAAAATCACTTAAATAAGGAGTCACTGCTCTGCATTTAGGCGTTACATTAATTTTGAATTGTAAAATAATATATGTGATTAAAAAAAAAACCACCACCAAAACTTACTTGCTGTGACAGTGCAATAGCAAATCAATGATAAACGTCTGCCATGCCTTTTCTTTACTGAGTGCATCCAGTGCTGTTGGAATCAAAGCAAAACAGAGGGTCATCACCTCCAATGCTTCACAGCAAACTTGTTCATCTTCCATGTCTGGTTCATTTCCTGCATTGGTCTGTGAAAATAAACAAGAGAGCACAAGTGGGTATAGAAAAAAAACCCCAACCGGCTCCAAGGTATATACACTAAATACAAACACAAACCACAAATTTGTATACTAAGTGATTATCAGTGCCAAGTATTTTATGCGCTCCACTCAGATGTGATTCAAAGCACTATGCAGGATGACCTGAACTTACAGTGCTGTGCTTCTCAAAGGAGGACCCCAAGCACAAACTTAAGGAGCCAGAAGTTAAATCACAAGCTTGCAGGCAAAAGTTACATCAGTTAGTACTGTTAGGTTTTTTTGTTGGTTTGCATTTGGGTTTTGTTTGCTTGGTTTTTTTAAATTTTTAAGTAAGATTCTTTTCTTCACTACTCAGAACCTGGAGTTTAAAGTTTTGGAAACAGTTACTATTTAAAAAGAGAAATGCTATAGAAAGGCTGTAGTGCTGTATGACTCATCAAGAAGTCCAGTTTTACCAAGCTTTGTTACTCACAACTCATTTGACCAAAAGCTTCTTAATACTGCTAAAATTTATTCAGTACTTCACTATTTTTCAGAAACATGAAACAGCCGAACCAAATTTCAAACATAGCTGCTGTGGTGACTTTTGAAATATGAAAGGATAATATTTCTAATTGGTACATAGGTTATTGTTTCAATTAAACACTTGAATCAAGTGAGTTGATTTTGGTGCATTTTCCCAAAATAAATACTTTGAGGAAAAAGCAAGCCCTCTCCTCCAAAGGAGGAGCCAAAATTTAAAGCCAAAATTAATTAGCTTGAAGTTCTGAAGAAACTGAATGTGAGCACGTTTCAGTCTTAATTCATCAGTAATCATGGCTGCAAGTTAGCAACATTAACCAGAGATATAAAATAAGTATTTGTTTTATATATGGAAAGGTTATCAAGATTAAGTAGGCAGAAAGAAGGGATTACAATGCAGAAGAGATAACAGGTTGTAAACAGCAGCAGAAGAGGACAAAGTATGTCTCAGTCTGGCAACAGACACTATTTTGTATTTGCACAACAGCTAAAAATCAGAGACAGTCACTACCACTGCAGCAGGAGGATGTGGTAACTCTGACACATCAAGATATGAAAGTAAAAGCAGAAGTTCAGGACTGCACCTGCTCAGCACTGAAGCCCTGTTTAGAAAGGAAAGTTATTTCTGCATGGGTGCAGGGATCTAGCAGAAAGGCAAAGTGTATTTTATACTCAGTGAAGTACTTCCCTATACTCAGGCACCAAGAGCTGACAGGTCTGTACAAGCAGCATACTTGCAGTATTTCAGATGGGTATGGGCCTTCTCTGAGCTAATAAGGAAATGGTCGTTTGACACCACGGAAAGCCACACAGTCTTCTTCAACCACTGAGAGGACTCCCACACCAGAATTTTTTGAGGCAGGAGGCAGAAGAGACTCCATAACAATTATGCTCTCAAAATAATTTATCTGGACTTTAAAGTTCAATTTCATTCACCAGTTAAGTTCAGAAGCTCCTTGAAGTGCTCAGAACATTCTTTCAGAAGTCATACTTGATGGGACTACTCTGAAGTGCCTCTTAAAAAACCCATCTACCGTAGTTGCCTTTGTCGTTTTTAGGAATCCTGAGATGTCACTCCTGATTCCACAAAAATCAGTCTGCTTTTGTTCTTGAACTAACATTTAATGATAAATCTCTACCCCGCAGACTTAGCAAAATGCTCCCACGACTCATGAGTTAAAAGTCTAAGGTTTAGTGTTCAACTTCAAAAATTGAAAGCATTTTTCTTAAAATACTTTTTCTTCTAAGCCAGTGTTTGCCAGTCACTGGTATATTCAATCCTTATACAACTACCATAGGAGTTACTTCTTCTCATCTATAACCAAATGCAATTCTCTTAAATTAAGAATATGTCTTTTCTTGCATCATATTCATCTATTACTGTGATACTTTCCTCTCCTTTAATGTTATTTTAACAAAGTGTACTTTATTCCCCCTTCTTATGACTTCTGCCAATTTCTTCTTCTTTTTAGTTTCCAATTTTTCTCTTCAATTTTTATCTCCCTTCTGCTTAGGATAAACCAAATGCAGCTGCCATTTATTACAAATGTCCACATAAGTGTCAATAAAAATAAAAAACCACAGACAAAAAGCCTTTGAATGATGATTAATAATGCACAGCTTAAATTTCACTTATTTTAAGACTTCAGTTGTTCAAAAAATATTTTTACAGAACTTAACTGTACAATTTTCACCCAGAAAAATGTCAGAAAAGAACATTCAGGTATAATTTCCTTTAGATGTATATTCTCTAATGTACTACTACTCTTAAAACATCAGATGTATAGATATAAGAGCACATCTTCATGTGCCTGGACTGTCACATCAACTAAACCACTTTTTACATGCAAGTTAAATCACTACCCCCCCCCCAAAAAAAAAAACCCAACCAAAAAACCCCCAACTTATTTCATGAAGAAGTCATTCTCACAGCAATAGAAGCAGATGCCATTATACAGATGTCATTATACTACTACATAAGCTAAATGGAAAGGTGTTGCATTTAGAGGATGAATATTTACTTCAGCAAATTGATCATTTAAGCACAACAGCTAATACACCAAGAATAAAACTTCCCTATATATTCCTTTCCCTTTTACTCTCAGGCAAGTATTGACGAGTACTAAACTTGATTTTATAAGGTAAACAAGTGAAGATATTTAGAGAACAAAAATATTTTTTTTAAATCACAGTCAAAATACAGATTACTATTTCCTATAACTGTAAGCAACATTCATTAAACACAAGCTGTGTGATAACATACTAATATATAACCCCCAACTCCCAACGTAAAACCACACGTGAAACCATGAAGATGGCCTACATATCTACATAACAAAAGGAAAAAAGTCATATAGGAGTAGCAGTTATTTCATTTTACCAATGCTTCAGTGCTAATTTCAGATCAATTAGCTCTCGTTTCTCCTTCTAGACTGCACATATGCTTTAAATCGACTTCTGTAGAATAGACCTTTTAAATTTGAAGACTAGAAAAATTAGCATTGCAATGAAGTGCTTATTTCTTATTTAGATATAGAATCTAACTGGGCTGAAAACACGTTACAGCACCTTACAGAACTGGTGCATTTTTGAACTGAAACCAGATTCAAGCTACAATTAAATAGCTACCAAGAAAAGGAATTTGGAATAGAAAATTAAACTGTGGTATGACAAGTGACATATCATACTAGACTCCAAATACATCATCACCAAGGTAGCTACCTAAAAGCTCATCACACTCTAAGCCTGGCCTGGTTGACACTGTCCCTTTTATAAACAAAGGAATAGTTACATAGAAAAGAAGTTGCTTAGGAATTCTTACCTTTTCATAGATTTTACTAATTTCCTCATTCGAGCTGAAAACCAGCTGAACTGACCCACAACCTGATGCCCAAACAATTTTTTGTACTGCCCTGATAACACAGATATCAGGGATGTATTTTGAAGCCTGAAAAAAAAAAGGGAAATAAACCAAAGCAACATTAAAATGCAGTGCAAATAACATTACAATGGATTCTAAATTATCACAAATGTATTTATAGAAAGCTTAAAACTTAAAAATTTAAAATTTAACAAAGAATTTGTCCTTAAATAGAGAAAAAAAGATGACGTATCTTGAAAAGCATTTGTACTTCACTCATGTAGTATGTATTTTTTTTAATAGAAAGTAGCATGTATTTTAGAGATATTGCAGAATCTTACATCATAATGCTACAAGTACCAGGAATTACAAGAAAGTGAACATTTTTGATGAACAACCAGCAACTCTTTGATTTTGAGTAAGATTTAGCAGAAACTACCAACTTCAATGCTAAAACATTCATGTTTCAGGACAAAAAACCCAACAAACCACCAAGCATGCATCTGGAAGGCAGCTAGTCTCTTAAGTAATTAACAAGTTGAAGTTATTTTAGGGTTTGTCGCCCCCCTCCTCCCCCGGATATTTATTGTGCTAGCTGATAGCTAGACAAACTAACACTTATCAAGTGTGCAATTAATGTATAAAGGGATTGTTCTATATTCAAGTTATACAGGGTTTTAAATCAGTAAGAACACAGATGATGTATCTTATGAATGTAGACTCACGCTTCAGTATTTTCGGCATGGTCGGAGTTAACATCCAATAGTTTCTACTGATACACAAATGTCACAAAACATACTACAACTGACATTATTTATAGTTTGCATCAACTTTCAAAAAAACCCCGAACCTATCTGGAGACTATATTCAAAGTAGAACTGTCCAAAAAAATAGACAATCTTTAAAAGCAGATGGTAGCCAGTTCTCAAAAATTTCAAATTTCATTTTTCTAATGTTCAGACTTAATGAAAAAAGGAGATTCTATGAAGCTTAACTAATAAGCTAGCTGCATCAGGAAACCTGAACATTGTACATTCTTGCTACTGATATGGACACTAACAGTAGTTACAAGAAAAATAGGTATTTCACCTTTGCCACAAGCAAAGCAACCTTACAGTAACAGCATTACAAGAAAAAATCTGTCACACAGAAAAAGAACATTTTCTTTTTTAATCTCACTGTAGCTTTAAAATCTTGTCTTATCAAAATTTTTTAAAAAGCTGAAAGATTTCTTTCCATGCTGTAGTCTTCTGTCTGGCCTACGGAAACCACGTCAGATTTATTTTTTAAAAAATTGTGAGGTCAGTTGAAAAAGAGTCTTTGACCATCAAAACATTAAAAGAAAAAAAAAAGTCTTTCAAAGGCAAACTACAATACATACGAAATATAGATCTACAGCAGTTTTCGTAATTCCAGAAAATTATAGACAATACTTTAACAGTAATACTGTGTAGACTCCTGTAAAAGAGATTCAGATTTTGTTTGCTTTGATGTGCCTGGTGAAAGAAAAACTATTTATTTATTTATTAGAAGGCCTCCAAAATGGACAAAGGCACAATTAATAACCTTTCTTCATACCTCACCTCAACAGACATTTCTTCTGTGGAAGGAAGTTAATTAAATCAGAGTTCAGCTGGCTGTTTTTACACATACACCTACGTGTATACACATCACCTATGGATGCAATACCACCACTAAAGGAAGGCAGATAGTTCAGTCTTGCAGTCTAGTACATTGTGCTTTCTTTAGACACAGCTCTTTGCTCAGAAGAAACAGTGTACTTTTCAACATTAAGATGATAATACAAGACTACTTTTATTTAGGTAGCTCAGAACTGTTTTGGAGATAGCTTTGCAGAGATTCTATACAGTACAGAAAAACAATATTCACTGCTTCCACACTGGAAACTGAGGGATCCTGACTCACTGTGGAAGAGGAAGTTGCAGTAGTTCTAATTTTAGATTCTGCTTAATTCAGCAGAATTCACTGATGTATTCACTAACAAGACTCATATTCCAAATCCAAATGGTATTTGGTCATACCAGAGAGTACCATACAGGTAAGACTATTATATTTGCAAAGCACATTGTTTAACCCTACTGAGCTCCGCAATCCAATTTTTCACTCATATCATTAATGCATTTTCAATATATAAAGATACACTGGCAATAATTTGAGACTTTGATCTTTCACAGCATTCAAAGATCATGCTCAATATTTAAAAACTCCCTCCCCTTTTCTGTGTTTCTTTTCAAGAAGAGAATGTTACACAGAAACCAAAACATAAAAGACCAAAAAAAAAGGAAAGTATCACAAAAATTTTTTCAAAATACCCATTTAACTTCTTTAAATCTATTAGATCAGAACTTCAGAAACTTGATGTAAGTGTAACAATATTCACAATCCATTAAAGAGCTTGTACAGAACCTATTTCACTTAAGCCTCTTTATTAGCTATTAGACACTGAATTTCATAATTTCATATGGAAACAATTCATTAAATACTTTTAATTAGTTAACAGCTTATGAACCATATGAACACTACCTAAAATGTTTCATGACATTTTAGAAGGAAAATCTATGTCTTACAAAGCAATAAAATTTAAGGATTTTTTTTTTTTTAAATACTACAGGGAAAAAAGGTGATACAGAAAGGAATTCACTAACCTCATCAGATATTTGCTGTGCAAGACGTATTGCTACATTTCTTAGCATGCATTCTGAAGTTGGATTAGGAATGTTTTGTAGGGCATTTTGTAGCACCACTGCCTGGTCGTGTGTAGCCTGGTTTATCTGGAAGAAAGTATTCCTTATTTTTACATGGGAAAAAAAGGCAAGAAGATATAAAAATATAAAATTACTTAGAAAGGTTTGGTAGAAGTAGATAAGACATTGGAAAGAAAACTACTTACAGAAACTGCAAACACCAAGAAAAATAAACCCCCTCTTCTTCAAATAGATAACCATCACATCTGAAGACACTGTATGCTACAGTGCACGATCATAAAGTACAAGTAGTTAAAGAGGAGAGGCACTTGCTCAAAACTACTTATGTTTATTGATCAGCCTATTTCAATTTAACAGAACATTTAGAATTACAATGCCTCCTTCCCTTTCTGTTAATGTAGGAAAGAAAGGGTTGGCTAAAACAATGGCTTCCCCTCTGGATTAGCTAATAGTGTCCAGACAGAACATGGTTGTGGTGTTCATTATAGTTAACTACATTTTAAACATTTGAGTTAGAGCGCTATTGAAGAATTCTGCTCCGGATTATCCCTCCTGTTCTTTATCATAATTTCAGAACAGAAACAGTAGCAAGACAAGTTTTTATCTTTTCTGTATTGGTTCGAGCATAGAGTTCCTCCTCCTTGGGCTGACAGAGCTCCATAGCTCTGACAGTTCAAATCTGAAATGGTTGTTCCTTCTCATAGACAAACATGCTTGAAAAGACTCTCTGTGCTGTGGCTAGAAGTTAAAGCTTCTTGTACAAAAGAGTTTCTTCATTTTCTAGTACCATTTCAGCCAAAAAACCCGCTGCTCAAAATGCTGCTCAAAAGACACACTGTGAAGTTGGTCTGTAATACCTGGTGCTGGTCATATCCCTTTGCTTTGTCAGCTTCACTAAGACACTTAATTTGAGGAGCAAAATTACAGAACTCTCACTGAAGACTGGACTAGAGCTTACACAGTCAATTAGCTAACAGAAGCTGGCTGTAAAAGGATCAAACAATACGTATGGGGGCAAATCAGGATCTATGTACCAGAATACTATGTTTAACAACATTATTCATTCAACTTTCTATGAAAGCAAGGAAGAAAATAAAAATTTAAAAGGTCCTAGTGACAGCAGCAGACCAGTAACTGGAAGACTGCAGGCACATAGACTTGGTTACCTCATTCTCTTAAGTACTGACAGAAAGCCAAGACAGAAAGTTATGCTATGCTACTTATGCTTTAGATACAATAGATGAAAGGTATTTACAAATCCCACCTCCACCTCAAGGTGTAAGCTTATTGGTGCTGCAGCAATGACAACTATCAAGGCCAAAGTCCTTCAAACAGGATGACGACAACAGCAAGAATAACCATGTTTTTTCCAACAAATCAGTTAATAATGAAGTTAGATGTTTGCAGCACTTAACAGTGAATGTCAGTAGTCATGTACAAATGTTACTACGTCCTAAGTGGTCAGCATAAATGTTTCAAACAGTACTTCAAGACTCAACTGATGTTATCTGTGTTCCAAACTGCCTTTTGAATAATCGTCATTAGAAAATAGGGCAGTAAAATTTACTCATTTTAAATAGATGATGGAGGGTGGCAAACATGTTTGATTTAAGATGTTTCTATTACATTCTAACATGAGACATGAAAAGGGATCTTCACCTCTTTGTAATCGTCAAGAGTTTCTATTTCCTCGAAAAAGAATGAATCTGGTATCTTCCAACAGAGCAAACCAGTACAGATATTTATTTTTCAGACTTAAGGGGAATGTACTTCTCTGCTTCAGAGGTGGATCTTAGTAAATATTCTGGGAGAAAGTGCTCTGGAGTGAGGCCCTCTATGTATTCTTGAGTATAGGTTGATAGCTCAAGCAACTATTTGGGACAGAACTTCACAAAAGAAAAAAATAAAATAGCTGGAATACCTGGAAGCAAATGCCCAAGAAGGACAACAGCAAATTTTAATTTTTGGACTCTATGCTGTATGCCTACTGTAAAAGGGCAGAAATAAAATCTTGACCCCCAACATACTTGTCCAGATGTAGAAAAACTGACTAGCCATATTAAACATACACAAAATCTACTACTACAGACATGTGAGATCACCTTTGAGAACACCTGTGTTACACTTTCCCTTTCCAATTCTGAGAAGTCTTAGGGTAGGACACCTTTCCACTATCAACACTTAACTTTGCCATGTACCTAGTTGTTCTCTGCAAGAATTTTCTACAAGCAATGCACAGAATTAGAATCTAGCAAGCCAAGGACTTATTTTTGTGTAGAAAGAGGGTTGGCATGACTCAATGTCAGTTCTGTTGTTTTATGCTCTAATCATAAATAGGAAAAACAAGAAATTCAGAAGCACATCCTTCAATAGACTCAACAGCTCAAAAGAATCAGAATTCACATTTATGGAATAGATGTACTTGAAAATGGAAAGTTACCTGTACTGACAATCATGCACACCATTGAAAATCATATATAGGGCATGCAGATCTCACACCTAACTTTTCTACAGTCAGAAAGAAACAGGATTTGTTTAGTAAGTTGATCCCTTTTTTAGTTCTTGACATGCAACTCACTCAAAGAGATTGTCAATGGAGAGCAGACAGATGTTGCTGCAGACAATATAAAAACTGGAGTACATGGCTATTTGCATCAAGGAAGATTTATATTACCGGTGAAATTGTACTTGTGCCTTCCACAACTGGCTGACAAGCTTCTGCCACAGCTCGAACATGGCCATATCCAATTGCTGTTAGCAATAATTTGGCTATTTTTAGAGCATTAAGGTAGGCACCCCTTCGAGTTTCCATATCTGCATTTGGCAGGAAGTTATTTCTAGTCAGCATGCTCAATACAAGAGGCAAACCACCACTTTTTAAGAAGTTGTATTGGAAGTCACTGGCATCTTCTCCCAGAGGTGCACTGGCAGGCATTAACAAGGCATAAACTACCTGTAGAACAAAATACAGAGTTAACTAACAGAAATGCACTAGCTTGAATATAGATGATTGAACATGAAACTATGTTGGAATGCTGTGACAGCATTGGCCATACACCAGTTTATTCCAGTAAATTGTTAAGTATTTTCAATTGTTAATTTCAAACCAGACTTTGATCTTAGGTTCCACAATGTTACAGAAAGGATTGCCAAAAAAAGAGTTGAAGATTTTTAAAGAACAGGCAAAGCATCACAAACCTCTGTTAGATACAGCACTTGTGAAGCAGAAGGACCAAAGAATAGAGAATCAAGGGATGGACTAAGGCTGCTTTCCCCAAGTTTTGCATGATCTAAACAAATAGCTCTTAGTTTCTCAACCGTAGTGTTATCTGCAATAAAAACACAACTTATAAACATTTTATAACACCACTACTCCAGAACAAGCCAATAGTATTTACAATTATAAATCTGAAAAATTTTAAGAGTATCAGAAAAGTTGCAAAAAATGTAACTGACAGACAAGACAAGACTATGAAGTGTTCTGCAATGATTATTTCTATCAGTACAAAAGTGATCCTATTAAAGTAGTGCTACAAATCCACTTCAAATGCTTCTCCCCATTTTCACTGCACTGTGGCACTGTATCCCAGTACCAACTGCAAAGTATGCAACTTTATATGACAGACAAGAAATAACTATTTGGGAAATACATACAATCCTAATTAGGATAACAGTCTTGAATTACAGTATCAATAAATTACCAGAAAGTGGAAAACAGTCCCCTAACTTAATTTTTAAATAACAGGTGACCAATTATTATACAGGATATTACAATATAAAAGAGGATCAAATGAAGTTTTACCCGGTGGCATGAGCTTCATAAGAACACGTGCTCCATCTCTAAGAGGCGGCATATTTAGGCTACTGCCCAAGTCTGCAACTTGCCAAAGAAAAGAGATGTATCGAGGATGTAGTGACATGATCTTAAAATAAGCAAATAAAAAACCCCATAAAAATCATTAGTTAAAGACAAAATGCTTTTAAACTGTTCATTTCAGAATCTAAGTATATGCTTACCACCCCAGGCAAACAGCTTTCGACTTCTGGATTTGGACCATCGCTGTAGTGATTGCCATGGTTGCCCGGAGAACCAGTTGAAGAGTCAGAAGAACTATCTGGACTTGAGGGCATATTAGAATTTATCTGTGTAAGCTTAGCCGTGATTAGCTGAAAAACACAATCATAGTTTTAATACTATGCAAAAATGAAGATTCTTTACTAAATAAGCATCTGATATAACGTTAATGGCATAATACAAGGAGGAAGAATGGAACCATTTCACAAGAGTGAGTGATCCCATGCATGGTATTTTTCAAGCATTTACAAAAGGGAAGCGACATCTGAATTGACATAAGTGATCAACCTGCAACACTTACCGTTTTATCTTTGAGATTCAACTGCCCAATTAATTTTCTATCATCTGCAGGGTCCACCAGCTCACCACCAATGAACAGTTCTACTTTTGTGTGCGCGCTATTGGCTTTAATACGATTGAGAATACAACGCCGTACTTGGCCAATTGTGTCGTTTGTATGAGACCAAATATCCAAATCTTCCACCTGTCGGCCTTGGTTTGGAAAACGAACTACCAGTGTGATATGTTTACCACGGAAAGCTCTAAAAATAAACAAACCAGATAAAGTTATTTTTATCCTCATTAAGTAAATTATTTTTCCTGCTGTATTTTGTGTTGCAGATACTTCAACATCAAAACTTTACATCTGGTGGTATACTCCAGCATGAGATTATTTTGTGAAGGCACCAGGAATTATGCAAACATAACATACACAGAAACTTTCAAGAAGCCACATTCCGCATAAGTGCATTAAACATCTGGTCAACTTTACAGTCAGGTTAGGAACATTGCCAGAATTTTAAGAACTCTCTTATGAAGTTTTAGATCCTTTCTCTTGCTTGTAATTTCCTGATCAAAATGTGCAAATAAAGCTCAGACTGGCAACTATGTTTTACTCTTTTAGCAAAACAACTTATTTTAAATACATCAAGATCAGAAAAAGCCATCACGCCACCAATTCTTAATGCCTTCTGTCAAAAGCTGTTAAAAGTTTTATATTAGAATTCCAATTTTAAAAATTGAAATGCTTTTACAAAATTCAAAGAGGTCAAAAAAAGAAGAAACATTTTCCCACTAGCAGTGATGACACTTTGCACAATACCCAGAAACTCATTAAGAAAGATGTGTCCAGATAAGCCCAACAAACTAATCCCATGCAACAAAAGGTAAAAATTCCTCATAAAAGCTGCCTGCTAACAAGACCTGTGAAAAAGTTAGTCTAATTAAATCAGCAGTCCATATAAAAAAGATGCACCTGCAATCAACAAGAGATCTTAGTTAGGACTAATCAATATATACAATAAAAATGCTGCAAATTACTGACACATCATGAAGAAAAAGCAATCTCTTCAGTTTTCTTGACAAAAAGGGCATTTAAAATAAGGGGACAACAAACCCCTACCATGCCTAAAAATGTTAGCTGCATCATAAATCCATAGCAATCTCAGTGTATTCCTTATGTATTTTTGAGACCTTCTTCTCACAGACAGCAGCTACTAACACCAGAACATTTAAACAGTTTTCTGTTCTGCCTTCCCCTCTCAGGAAAGAGTATTTTGTTTGTGAAAATATCTACACAACATTGGATTTAAGCGTTACCTTTTTCTTTGTACCAAAGACAGAGTTGAAGAAGGAGCTGCTAGGACTTCAGCTAAGTTTTTACTCACGGACAAGTATAAAAAGAGTGAAGGTATACAGAAAATAAATATACTTTGAAGTGCTGTTCTCTTCTTCCCCTTTTTTTGAGGAATTTACACAGAATATTTTACTTAGAGATAATCCTAATTTAAGCTTGCAAAGTAAGCTTAGCATCTCTGTAAACAATTCTGGAAGATGAAGATATACATTAACAACATGGTTTTTGTATGACAGGACTATGAAAACCAAAGACGGTTTGCCCATACCAACTTAAAGAATGGTATTGCTTTTAAATAATTTTCTGAAAAAAAGAAATACATCCAAAACAATCTAGCCACAAGGTACATTGTGCTAGTTATAGAATAAAACACCAGAAACAAGTTTATTCTCAGGTCTGCTGTGCCTTTCATATATGCCTGTATTTGCCTGATCTTTCAAATTTTTTTTTTTAAACTACAGATCAGAGTTTAGATGTATTAGCAGAGAAAATGGAATTCTGAAACTCTATAAATACATTCCCTGAACAGAAACCCTTTAGAATGTAAAAATCAAAGATATTAGTAATATTTTAGTTAACAGAAATCAAAATCAAAGTAGTGCATTTTCACACATACCTTGACATAGGTAGAATAGTTCTCTCTTCGTGGTAATCACTGTCACATTCATTTATGTACTCTCTTAAAACAGTCAACACTCTCACCATTCGTATTGCTTCTTGTCTTGCACAATTGATACTGTCTTTATCTCCATCCAATACACATAATGTATCATAGGAGGCTTTCAGACGATCAAAACAGGACTGAATGAAGTCTTCATGAATCACTACCTAATTACATTAAAAAATCAGTGCAATTACAAGAAACATTAAAAACCATCTTTTTAGCAGGATAGTCCAATGGTAGAAGTAAAAAACAAAACCAAACCAGGTAAGTTACTTTATAAAGCTTTTTTTTTCCACTTTAGAATAAACTCCCATTGATAAATAGCTCTAATTTAGTGTACACTTCAAAAATCTTGCATGTCATCAGTAGCTGTAACTAAGTGCAAACTTGCACTTAAATAGAAAATGTTTAAGTTTGCGCACAGAATACTTGGAATTGGACTTTCTTTTATTCATTTCCTCAGACTATGTTAAAGAATCTCTAGCTGACAATCTAGTACAGATTAATTTACTTTACACTAAGAGTGAACACAGAACATTTACAGACCACCAGAACAACCACCCCCCTCACCCCAATCACATAACCCAGCTCCAGATACACTCTTTTCCTGCATAAACTCAGAAATGGATTTGAGCTAGATTCAGTATAGTGGCAGCTGCAGCAGATCTCTTCCTTCTGCCTGATATCTAATATCTGCTTGCTCCTGACCTAGACTGACATATAACCTATAGTAAAAAGTCTGCAGTGTCTCCAGGTAGTAATCTGCAATAGAAGCATTAACAGTAACAGCTAAGACAGTAAACAACAGTCCAGTAGCCACTTTTCTTAGAGGCAGCTCAGGAGCAGAGGAGTTACCAGCACACTGAAACAACATACTTGTGTGCATGCGAAGTAAATCCAACACTTCCTGGAAGTGTCAGATCTAACCATCTGAAGATGGACAGATCTATGCATGCTCAGTAAGCCCAGACCCATACCAAGAAAGAAGCATACAGCCCATCTGCGACTACAGTAAGATATATCTTGAATGGCTGTAAATGCACCACGTAGAGCAGCTGTGCTCCATCTAGCAGACTGGTAGCTCTAGAAGACTATAAAAGTGTTTTTGAGGACAAGTATTTCTTAAAACTCCGGTTTTCGTACAACTGGCAAGCTACCAACTGGAGATTGTCTGGAGAACAATATTCCCCCCCCAAATTTGTGAAATCCCAACAGTTCACTTCCTCTAACCTTTCAGAAACTCATTATCTCTTCTCTCTGTCCACAGAAATGCAGCTCCCAGCAAATATTAAAGTAGGGAGAAAATATCTGATTTGCTAGAGCTCAGCTTAGACCATTATATGGAAACTCTGTGACCCTTTGTAAGGGACATGCCATAAAAAAGATTATATTAGCTTGTGACAACACTCAACAGACCCATCCAGTGAACACACTAGTACAAATAAGTGCCACAACTGGAAGTTCAACAAAAGGCTTACTTAAGTATATAACATGAACTGTTTTCTGAGTAGAAAGAGCAAATACAACAGATCAATTTAATATAAAAAAAAATTATTAGAGTTTAGTCTGTAAATATCAGAAAAACACTCTTAATTCTGCATCTGACCCAAACCTGATGGCTGGACTCAGGAGTATACTCTCTGAAAACTATTCTGTTTCCAAAGCTTCCAAGTATAAAAACATCACCAAATTGAATTTTATCACTGTTTTTCTATCATATTATATTCCATTTTTCTTGTTGCTGGTTTGTTTTTTTACCTGATTGACTTGTAACCTTGGGCCAAGATTAGTATAGATCTCTTTAAGAAGATCTATTGCTCTGTTTGCGATGTCGTCATTTCCCTGAATCACAACCTAGCATAATAAAAAAAAGCATTAGAACATCTTAAAACTTTCTGGTATAAAATTTAAAACCAAAATGACTACGTAAGTATCTTGACACAACAGTACGTTTAATTATTTTATGAGGAGAAAGTGACTAAAATGCTTAGTTACAAAATACAATCAATACAACTTACACTAAAGTCAAAGCGCAAAATTAAGAATTAGCTAGTTTAAAGCAGTTCAGAGTTAGCAAAAAAGCCAATGCTTTGTAAACAGAATGAAAGTAGCATTTATATATTCATCTTCACATTACATTTCCATTTTCACTAGTTTCAGAGAGTAAGACAGCTATTTTTTCAGATGCTTGAACAATCTATATCACCAAAGACTTAAAAACAGAATTTTAAAGTATTTTAAACGGCTGTAAGTGGGTGGAAGGGGGACAGTCAAATGAGTTGTTTCTAACCTGAATCTGTATTTTAATTACTAGCCACCAGGTCTGAAAGCAGCCCTTACAGACAGCCCCTGCAGGATACTGAGCTGAAGCTTCGCGAATTCTGTCATGCTGCCAAACAGCAGGGCAGATCCAAGTAAGTCAGTTCCCACAACTAAAATGCTAGCATTATGTGGGCACTTTGTACACAAACACTGTGTGAAAACTTATTTGTATAAAAATTGCGATTTACTTTGGTTTTTACTATTATCACCGTGATTAAAATATCTAACCCTTCAACAAGCCACAACCAAAATGACTGAAGCTTTATATACAGCACATTTTACAAAACACAGCCACGATAATCATGCCACAGTGTGCTCTGTGGGTTCTAATGCAGCTCTTGAAAACTAGAAATACTCTGAGAAAATTAAGTATCAAATTAGATACTGATGTTTTTCACTAATATATTTGGCAAGCTTCAGAAAGCTACAATCTTTCTATTGAAAAGCTATAACCATGTTTAGGCAAAAGGTTGTGCATATAAAGAGAAAGAATCAGACCAGTGATCACTTGGTCTAATCTAGAATCACTCCAGTTTACCATACTAAAATGAATGACATGAACTAGCTTATGAAGTGCACAAAACAAAGTTTAGTTCTAATGTGCGTGTGAGAGAGAGAGAGAAACCTATAGATAATTCACCTGGAATGATCCTTTCTTCTTCAACAGTATAGGCAAATTTTTAATCTCATGTGCATACCCAAATATACTTGATGTTTCAAATAACTTTCCATTAAACATCAGTCTGCAAAGTTACCAACTTGCATACTTGCTGGGAGGGCAGTGGAGTCAATATCCATGTATTTAGTTTGAAAAGTAGTTTTTTGTAATTTCAGTCTATAACTAATAAATTACACATTCCTAAAAATATAAAAAGACACTGAGAAAGACTTAGCAGTTAACCTTTCAGATGTTTCCTCCAATTAACTTACCCTCCAAAGGTAGTCTAATCCTATTAATTCCAGATCATCCATCATATAGGCTCGTCTCTTTGCTACTAGCTTTCCTTCTCGACAGTTCACAGCTTTGAAGAAACGTTCAAAACATTTCATTCCATTTTCTGTTAATAGGGAAGGATCCAGCTGAAGCACATTATTTTCAAAGAAGTCCTTATTAATGTCAGGGTCTAAGTCTGGTTCATCCCCCATTAGTTTGGAATACCATTTAAAACAGGCTTCGCGATCACAAAGATAAACAGCATTTTCAGCTAAACACTTCCATATTTGCTTCGCCTGAGGGGCACAGAGCCACAGCTGACCATCCTTCAATAAAAATCTTGAGCAAAACAAAGAGACAATTAACAGCACTGTCTAATAGACATCTAGAGTTACAATTCAGTAAAAAGTACAGGCAAAAAGGTGAATATGTATATTATACATGTATATATCATAAGTATGACTCTGAAAACTTTTACATCATCAGTCCACTCATAATTAGCCTGTGATTTCTTAGTAAGTTTGAATGGATCAAGACCTTATAGTCCAAACAAAAAAGGAATAAAATTTGGCACAAAAATACCAAGCACTGTTTACATATTATATACAAACAAATGCACATCTCCTAATGTAAACTATTTAGTTTAAAAGTCAGGTCATAAGAGATTAAATTACTTCTGCAATCATTCACTATGTTTTAGCACTCGCTGTAGCAAAATCACAAAATAAGGTATCAATTCTATGGAACAGAGCCAGAAGCAGTAGTCAATGAACTGGAAATTTTTCCTTTTATTTAAGTAAGTTTTTCATTTGTGTTAAATTATTATTAAAGAACTATTAAGAACTTCACTTCTGAGAGTTAACACTAAGAATATTTCAAGAAGAACAAACGATAATCAAAGTTCTTCACAATCATTTTTCTGATTCAAAATCTTTTCTTTGTAAAAGAAATCAGGGACTAAGTTAAGGCATTGCTTTTCAGAAATTGCTACCTACAGATTCTACATTTGACAGCCATGGGATTTCATTAATTCCGTTACATCAACAACTAGTGAAATTAAAGGAAGTTACAATTTTTAATGTGCAGGAGTGATAAATTAGGTCTGCCATCCATATGCTATTTTATAATTTCATTAAAGAGTTGTTTAACACTTCAGTTTAATTCATAAAAATTCTTGGTCAAATTTTAAAAAGCAAAAACAAACTCAGTTAGAAAACAAGTAAAAAATACTTCAGAACTTGACAGTTCGTGTATTTTTACTTGTCTAGAAAAGGTTAAAGCCAAGTAAGACAGAGAGACAGAGCCTAAAAAGCATCAACATACTGCAGCTCTGTGATGAGCAGAGATCCTTTGTTTTTATATTTTACTCAAACAGCAGCTGGTCAAAAGTCATCCAAATAATTTTTTTATTCCAACCTCTTTCTAAGGCTCAGTCACTGACAACCTAACATCAGTGTCTAACACAAGTATATGTCAGTTTATGATCACAGATTTAACTCTGGTGTGGTACAACAAATAAGGACACACGGGCATATCCCTACATGAAATATTTTAAATTTTCAGCTAAGTTACCCCATATGTATGTAACTGTATCCACATGCACATTGTATTCAAGTCAGTAGGATTCTGCACACAGACAGAAAAAGCCCATAAAAATCTTAGTGCAGAATCAGAGCCTTGGATTGCAAAGACCCCAATAAACTTTATTTGAATATTCCAATACCAGCACAGAAACCCTCGGGGCGGGGGGGGCGGGGAGGGACACCAAACCAAAAACATTTGGCATATTTTTGCATTTGAGTTTTGAAAGAAGTTAACACAGCAACTGAAAACTAGGTAAGAGAAAGAGATATCAAGGTGTGTTGTTTTTTGGTTTTGGTGTTTTGCGTTTTTTTTTTTCCCCTTTTTCTTTTTCTTTAAAGTATTCTTAGAGAAGTTAAACAAATGATCAAGTTAAAACTAACCGTAAGAAGTTAAGTCGCTCCTGTACTTCCTGCACATGACTGTATCTGCTTCCTGGTCTTACAGTTTGAGGATCATATTCACCATGTTCTGCAAATATAAAAAGGTTAATTAGACAATACATTCAGAAAAGACATGCTGACTCTAAAAGACAGGACATGTTTGAAGACTTGTTAGTCTGAACATAATTAAAACCACTCAAAGAACAATAAATTTTCAGTACGGTGTAAGAAAATAATTTTCAGCAGCCTGCTACCAGTTAATATTTCATCCTAAATTAAAATGGGTATAGACAAAGATTACCGAGGTCTATAATCAAATCAATAAACACTTAGGCGCAGATACATGTGCTCATCATTCAATATAATGAAAATATCACAGAAGAATTAAGAACCTGCATTCTACTTATTCGAATCATTTTTTCCTTATTTCAAGTAGTCAGTTTGAAGTCAGAAGTCAGTTAAGATAAAAGTATACCAAGCGTATAATTCAGATTATCCAGTGTTTTTTCTGAGGATGCTTTAGTTTCGTTACAGAGCACCTTTTCCAAAATTGCAGTTTTCCATTTTTAGGGTTTTTCCTCTCCAGAGGAAAATCACAACTCCAGTTCTTTAACAGCTTTATAAGTAGCTACGTACATGACATCACTTGGAGGAAAGTATACGACAACTTTATTTACTGCAAGTTTCCAAATACAAAAAACAAATGCCTGCAATACTGACAAGCTTGAAACAGAAGTTCTTGAGTAATTTGAAAGTAAGGCAAGAAGTCAAACTTTTACCAGCATTTTATCAAATCTCAGCATAATATTTTGTTTAACAAACAGCTGTTTGCTTCATAGGAACCTGGGTTTGGTGTGGTGTGGTTTGTTTTTTTTTTTTTAAAATTTAAGAGATACAATCTAGATCTGTACTTGCACTACCTTGATCTGTACTAGTAATATTTCATCATGACACATGTTCATTATGACAGCTCTATTATAAACTTATTAATGCTATTATTTCTTATTTGCAGAGGTATACAGATTGCATATAGCTAAGATGACCCGGCTGTGGGAGACTGTATCATGACAACATCCAGACTCATGATAAAATTTACCTTCAGAACTGAAAATCAGTATCTCCTATTATATCAAGGAGAGGAAAAAAAAACCCCAAACAAGTCTAACAGCTGAAGTGCATCATCAGTGTTTCAAAATTAGCGGAAAAATAATTGTCATAAATACTGCCCTCTATATACAAGTGCAAAAGGTACATTAGCTTAAAAATTAAATAAAAGGGAAAACAGAAGACTAGTAGTTAACTGATGTCTACAAAATTGGAGACCTTATGTTCACCAGAAATCCTTCAAAAATTTAAATTATAGTCCTAATGAAGTGAGCATAAATGGGCAATTATCAAAAGAAATATGAAAAAAAAATTTAAGAAATTATATAAAAGTAGCAGAACAAAAGTTATTTAAGTATTAGAAGTAGAAAACCTGAAAAATATGCTGTGGGTCTAGCAGAAGAAACAATACAGTAGATAAGCATATTGCAGAGAAAGTGAAACTAATTACTTCAAGTGTTGGGTGGTTTGGGTGGTTTCTTTGTTTCATTTTGTTTTGTTGGGGGGGAGGCGGTGTTGTTTTAGCTATGTGGACTATGTGGGCTTTTTTTTCTGAATAGAGATTAATTCACAGACGCAAGTGTCAATAGTGGCAATGATAGAAGAATTCAAGTATTAAAGGCCAGTCAGTTGCCCGAAGGCAATATGTATGTATGTACTTAAGAATTCTGAAAAACTCTGAACTACAAAAAAAATTCAGTCTCCTTAAATATTCTCCTTCTCAGCTTCTTTCTACGTTTGCCCAATTTATTTTCTACACTGTGCATCCCACAGCAAGTCTAAGTGTGATCTCCTTAAAAATTCTTTCTACATACAGAAGAATGAACAGAGAAATTATAGATCAAAAAATGACTGGTTGAAAATTTAAGTATAATTAGTGATAAACACACAGAGAAGATCATATGGCACGATTTCTACACATAATTACAATCCATTAATACTTTGGATTTTTTATTACTTCAGGAAAACGGAAGAACTGGCTAGCAACCTTTTCAATTTTTTAAAAGGTCTTTAATAAATAGTCAAAAAGATGAAACTGTGACCTCCTCCTTCAGGACTACACAATGCAATAGCAGTTGTCTCATCTCACGGAGGACTTTGCAGAGTTGGAGGAAAAGGTGAGTTCAGTACAAGAGAAAGTAACAGATCATGGAAAAAATTCTGGAACGCATTAGGCTTTTCTTTAACCTTAAAAAGGCAATCATATAAAAGGGAGTATGATAGGAAAGAATACACATTGGTGAATAACAGGAGAACAGGAACACTGTTCTCCATCACAGAACTCAACTATGGAAGCCTTCAAGTAAAATAAAAATATGGCAAAATAAAAATTAATACAAAAAATAATCACAAATTGCACAGTAATTGTGGCATTAACTGCCAAAAAGATCTGTGGGCAATTGGGTTTTTTTTTCCCCTATGGCATTTGTTTGACCTCTGCTGTTTGGATGTTTGCCTTGAGTTTTCTCCCTCTGTCTCATTCACCTTCTCCAGCGCAGCTTAATTCTACAGCTGTCAGTTCTTTCTTTCTGCCCTCACAATTATAATAATCTTTATTCTCCTTTCATTTATTCCCTTCCCTGCCCCCTGCCATCTTTTTTCCTCCTCCAGGAAGAAACGGAAGGCAAACCTCACAGTGCTCTCTCTATGTTCTGCTCTATTTAGTACATAAAACTGAAACTGAAAGAGAAGTTGCACAGGAACTGTGTATTACAGTCTTAGTACAGTATCTGGAACATTAGGAGATATTTTCTGGCTGCCCTTAATCATGTAATAAAGCATCTAATAAAAAAAATCTACACTATTGTTCATCTGTTTTTGTATTCTGATGCAAATGAGTAGAAGTACTGCAGCAGCTTTGTCTCAAGAAAGCACAATTTAATTGCTTTGTAATTGGATTCAATTTAAACTCTCTGCACACTTCTAATTCCTATCATGCTGAAGATGTTTATATTATTGCTTTACCAAGTCATTGCAGTTGGGGAGGGGCAGGGCAATGGGATGTGGTATTTGGCAGAAGAAAAGAATCATGCAAGATATCAGTCTAATTTTTCTGCCAAAGTCATCAACAATTTGATAGGTAAACAATATCGTCAAAAATGACCTTTGGCTTCAGAGTTTAAAAATAATTGAAATGAATGAATAATAATAGTTCATACATTAATAGTATGTGTAGGCTATTTTTGGACAAAGACAACATTGCATTAGAATATAGTTGTTGATCATGTTTCCTTCATAACCCTGAGGCCAAGCCCCAGATTTCATAGCTGGCCAAAGTCCTAAGAGAAGGAGAGAATCATAGATTCTAAGCTATCCATATAGTTAAGATGCAAAGTTCATTATAAATGAAATTGCATTTTTGCATCACTTTAGCAAAGTTAAAGAGCACTCCAACAGCTTACAGAAGTTACATGAAATAATACTTGTTCTATTCCACCTTCCCAGAGAAGACTAAGCCTAAAACAGTATGGCTTGAGAACAAAACAAAGCATTTAGCATATTTTAACATGAATTAGTGCAATGCTATCATTAATTAAGGAACTTAAGTTAGGGTAAACCCCCTCATGTATTCCTGAATAGAGAAATATAGCTGCAGTATGCAGATTTAGCTTAAATGTCATTCTCATCGACCTATACCTGGCTAAAGCTATCATCCTCATACAGCACAATTATTCAAACAAGGCTCCAAGGATGTATGCTGGATATCTTTTATCAAGTACTTCAAAATTAAATGAATTCCAAAATTAAAGGTGTCTACGCAACTTACCTAAGCATTGGAAGACGCACACACATGCTTTGCAATGTGCAAATATCCTGACCTCTCTGAACAATCTACACTGAATTCCTACATAACATACTGTGTCATTTTTGAGATGTAATTGAAAGGCTGGTAGGATGTTATGATGCCAGGATAGAATGGTCCCTAGTTCCAGTCAGTAAAGTAGATGGGGGGGCATAAATCTCCTCCTCTCACTTCTGTTGGCTTAATTCAATATAAAAAGTACTGTGGTCCTGTGTAACAAGGAGTTTCCTGGTCCATCATTCTCCTTCACTTCCCTACTTCTACCTCAGTTGCTAGAAAGCTAGTCCAGAATAAGAGTGTAAACTCATCAGCGAAGGGTTGAGTTTAGCCTGAAATATATAAATACTAACATGATGTGCTGCCAAAATGTTGCTGATAACAAATGCAGCAAGAAAGCAACTGAAGAGAAATGGAGTTACATGGTAAAAAGAAACAGTATCGCCGCAGTCTAAAGTCCTTCTCCCTGACAAATTCCAAACATTGGCTTCAAATAGAGGTGATTAAAAAACCTCTCAAAGGAGCCTACAAAAATTCAAAACTAGAAGTGGAACAAAATCCAAGATGATTATTAGCACTTTCCACAAAAATAACGACCCTAGCCTAAGTAGGACACGATGATGTTTATCAATCCACAGATAAACAAGAGCTGCCACTTCCCCACATTCTGCTGTAAAACACACATTTTTAATCATGAAACAAAATGCTTACACTCATTTTAAAACTTACCTTTAGCATACTGCCTCATGCTTTCCATATAGGCAGAGAGATTTTCTGCAACCAATGTAACTAGGGCATGATTGTGCTGAAGTTGATTGATTAAGTCATGTCGGTAAAACACATGGGGACTTCGTTGAGTTTGACTGAAATTAAAATACAAGTGTTATAAGAAAAGTGGAGTAGTCTTGCACCTAACAGTTCAGAAATCCATTTAAGAAACTTGTCTTTGATGCAAGTTCCAAATTTTCCTAAAAGATCTCTAATAGAAAGCATATTAAGTCTCTGACAATATTTTTCTTTTTTCTTCTGACACATCAACAGTTCTTACCAGTTATTAAAAGCAGTTAATTAATGAGGATTATACAGTTACAGTATGTATGAAAAATATCAAAGCAATCTGAGCAGCTCAGCATGCTGCACGGAGAGTATCTGCAGCAAGACAGGAATAGAAATAACTTGCCCACAAAATGCACAGTAAGGATAGAGACCCTCAACTGTAGTATAATTACAATACACATAAGCACGGTTTCTTCCACCAGATATTCTTTTTTAAATTTAATATTAAAACACTAAGTAATACTAGGTTAATTTTCAAAATGAAAGCTCATGTTCTTAAAACTACAGTGAAAGAACACTAGCCGCTAATAACGCCAATTCTTTCAATACTTCAAAAAAACTGCACAACTCTGCATTGTTTGTTTTTTCTAACAATATTTCACTGAAAAAATGTTGGTACAAACATAAAAAAGCATAGTTATGCAGAGCATACAGTCTAAGAAAAAACAGATAAGAAATACCCCAAATAAATAATTAGATTATAATTTAAGTCTATTATCAAGATCTGACCAAAAATGCTGCTCTCAAACAATACAAGACGTATTTAGATTACAAAAGTAAACTGCAAGAGAAAATATAGAGCTTGGGTCCAAAACTCACATGCCATGAACACTATCAAATTCTAGAACTTAGGGACTAACCAAATCTACAGAATAGTCTCAAAATGCATCAACTTCTGTAGATCAGAGTACTGATCTTGTCTGCATAAACAATGCAAACTTGCACTGCTCTTCCATGGTAAAGAGAGAAGGGCGGGGGGGGAGAAAGAGAGAGGCGTTCCTCATTGTGTTGCCGCTCAGCTGATCCCATAGCCTGCCCTGAAGAAATACAAATGTGATTTCAGAACTGTTCTCCTTTCCTTCAACACTTAAGAAAGTAGACCCCAGAATTAGCTAAATGAATTACAGGTAGAAACTCTCACCCTTCCTAGGAAACAGGGTCTCCATACTAGATGACCTACAGCACTCTACAGTACCGCCACACCTTTTGAGAACAGTAAGGAATGCAAGAAATCCCAGTTCCAGCACCAGCTGATAATGACCTTGCAGCTGATAACCACATTTCACTGTACATGTAACAGATAAATTGATTCACTGGGCCAAAGATCACTGTCAATCTATGTTTAAAAGACAGAAGCCATCAACACCCTTCCAATAATTTTGTTATCTGCAACCAACAATGTGGCCTGCTAAGCACGGAAGATTAAATTCCATAATATGCAGAGCTTTCCAAAACAGCTTGAAAGAGGCACTAAAACACAAATTGTGTTTTAAAAAAAAAAGACCCAGACATTTGTCAGAGAGAAAACAAAATGGATGGAAGCATGGAGAAAGAAAACATACAGGACTTCATATACCCAGAAAGAATATCCTCTGTTTTCACTTTGAAGAACTTTCCAATTACACTTCCTTCCATCTCTGCCAACCCTCCTTGCTCGGTATAAACCAGCAGCAAAAACAGCAAAAGATTGGATGTCTCTATTTTAGTGGCTACCCGAGATGTTACCTCTAGATAGAGAGATGCATTTACAAAGGATAACAGTAAATAAGAATATTGACTATTTGGGAAATGCATATAATGAAACAACTAAAGGAACAAGCAGAAGCAAGATGGGGTATTTTGCTGAATCAAGCTATTGGTGTGTGTATTCATATACTCATAATATTATGCATTTGTACCAATGTTACAAAGTATCACAAAAGGAAAGCATTATCAGCAGAAGACCGATAATAAATAAATCCTCTGCACTAGATATTTTTTACTTTTCTCCTTTCTCAACCACATGCACAAACAGTAAATTTGGACACATGGATTCATCTTGGTTAGCAACTACTTCTAAAAGTTAAATAATTGTAAGAACTAGAGTTATGAGCTATGAGTTGTGAGTTGTTACATAGTATTTGTAAGCAACATGTAAAATGTTATTTTGATCATCTGCTAGGATGGAGTCAAAGGCAAGGCAATTAGAATCATAGAATCATAGAATCATATAGGTTGGAAAAGACCTCTAAGATCATCGTGTCCAACTGTCAACCCAACACCACCATGCCCACTAAACCATGTCCCTAAGGGCCTCATCTACACGTCTTCTAAATACCTCCAGGGATGGTGACTCCACCACTTCCCTGGGCAGCCTGTTCCAAGGCCTGACCACTCCTTCAGTAAAGAAATTTTTCCTAATGTCCAATCTAAACCTCCCTTGGCGCAACTTGAGGCCATTTCCTCTTGTCCTATCGCTGGTTACTTGGCAGAAGAGACCAACACCCACCTCGCTACAACCTCCTTTCAGGTAGTTGTAGAGCGCGATGAGGTCTCCCCTCAGCCTCCTCTTCTCCAGGCTAAACAACCCCAGTTCCCTCAGCCGCTCCTCATAAGACTTGTGCTCCAGGCCCTTCACCAGCTTCGTTGCCCTCCTCTGGACACGCTCCAGCACCTCCATGTCCTTCTTGGAGTGAGGGGCCCAAAACTGAACACAATATTCGAGGTGCGGCCTCACCAGTGCCACGTACAGGGGCACAATCACCTCCCTACTCCTGCTGGCCACACTATTTCTGATACAGGCCAGGATGCCGTTGGCCTTCTTGGCCACCTGAGCACACTGCCGGCTCATGTTCAGCCGGCTGTCAACCAGCACCCCCAGGTCCTTTTCCCCCGGGCAGCTTTCCAGCCACTCTTCCCCAAGCCTGTAGCGTTGCCTGGGGTTGTTGTGGCCGAAGTGCAGGACCCGGCACTTGGCCTTGTTGAACCTCACACAGTTGGCCTCGGCCCATCGATCCAGCCTGTCCAGGTCCCTTTGCAGAGCCTTCCTGCCCTCCAGCAGATCAACACTCCCGCCCAGCTTGGTGTCGTCTGCAAACTGACTGAGGGAGCACTCGATCCCCTTGTCCAGATCATTGATGAAGATATTGAACAGGACCGGCCCCAGTACTGAGCCCTGGGGAACACCGCTCGTGACCGGCCGCCAACTGGATTTAACTCCGTTGACCACAACTCTCTGGGCTCGGCCGTCCAGCCAGTTCTTTACCCAGCGAAGAGTGCACCTGTCTAGGCCGTGAGCCGCCAGCTTCTCTAGGAGAATGCTGTGGGAGACAGTGTCAAAGGCCTTACTGAAGTCCAGGTAGACCACATCCACAGCCTTTCCCTCATCCACTAGGCGGGTCACCTGGTCATAGAAGGAGATCAGGTTGGTCAAGCAGGACCTGCCTTCCATGAACCCGTGCTGGCTGGGCCAGATCCCCTGGTTGTCCCGGACATGGCTCGTGAGCACCCTCAAAACCAACCGCTCCATGATCTTCCCCGGCACCGAGGTCAGGCTGACCGGTCTGTAGTTCCCCGGATCCTCCCTCCGGCCCTTCTTGTAGATGGGAGTCACATTGGCGAGCCTCCAGTCGTCCGGGACCTCCCCAGTTAACCAGGACTGCTGGTAAATGATGGAGAGCGGCTCGGCAAGCTCCTCCGCCAGCTCCCTCAGTACCCTCGGGTGGATCCCATCCAGCCCCATAGACTTGTGAACGTCCAGGTGGCATAGCAGGTCATTAACTTCGTCCTCTTGAATTATGGGGGGTTTATCCTGCTCGTCGTCCCTGTCTTCCAGCTCAGGGGGCTGAGTACCCTGAGGATAACCACTCTGACTACTAAAGACTGAGGCAAAGAAGGCGTTGAGTACCTCAGCCTTTTCCTCGTCCTTGGTGGCAACGTTCCCCCCCGCATCCAATAGAGGATGGAGATTCTCCTTGGCTCTCCTTTTGTCATTAACATACTTATAAAAGCATTTTTTGTTGTCTCTCACGACAGTGGCCAGGTTGAGTTCTAGCCGGGCTTTTGCCTTTCTAATTTCCTCTCTGCACGACCTAACGAGATCTCTGTACTCTTCCTGAGTTGCCTGCCCCTTCTTCCACAAGTGATAAACTCTCCTTTTTTCCTGAGTCCCAGCCAGAGCTCCCCGTTCAGCCAGGCCGGTCGCCTTCCCCGCCCGTTCTTCTTGCGACACATGGGGACAGCCCGCTCCTGCGCCTTTAAGACTTCCTTCTTGAAGAACGTCCAGCCTTCCTGGACCCCTTTGCCCTTCAGGACTGTAATTGTCTTTAGGCACAGCAAAAAGCTAATCTGAGAAGATTTTCTAGCATGCTTTCTAGAATTGAAGAAAACTCCACATGCAACTATAGAATTATTCCTTAAGCATCTGAGGTTTGGCTAAATGATTATGTTGCCATTGGGACATATTCCTTTAGTAATAACTTCAATTTTTCATGCTCCTCAGTTAACAGCAAAACTCATCTTTTTGTCGTGTTTCTACTAAATGGATAAAAAAGCCAATATATAAGAAGAAAAATAAGCGTTTTGAAATGGGTGCCAAAGTACTTTGGAAATACTAAAAAGGACATTTAACAGTTAGAATGCGTGCTTATTCGCTAGAAAAATATTGGCAAAGTGACAAAGGCAAAATTCCAAACAACTTAATTTAAATACATTTTTAAAAAATTATTTATTTGCACATATAACTTGCCCAACATAATACTGCACATGTAACTCAGCTTTTGAAGTTGAGAGTTCTTCTACTAGACGGACAAATGCTATGTACCATTAAAATCAGACATTGAAAGGTCCAAAGAGCAGTGACCAGACCCAGCAAATTCTACTATTCAGGCTAAAAAGTGACTTGAAGTTAGCATCATTGTTGCCTTATAGCACTAACAAAACCCTAAACTCTTACAAAAGGTCCTCTCAACGTTCAGTTAATTCTTCTGGGCAAGTAATTTAGGAGACCAATCTTATACTGCTTGAGTAGATACAGGTCAAACCTAAGTGCTTGAAATTGGTCTACAGTAAGCTCTACCTCCATCAGCCAACACCGAGAAAATTAAGATGATTAATCATCTGTACACTAAAGGTCAGTATGTTGAGTAATAAAGTTGACTATTCCTTAATATTAGTAAGTATTCTTGCACCCGTAAGAATCCTTGCAGCTAAGTAAGAATTATTTTCTTATGCTGTTGCAATTCTGGTTAAGCTAAACTTCCCAAAACACATACCATTTCTTTGTGGTCAGGGAGTTAAATTTTGCCAAAGCAACTGTATAACCAGTTCGTCACTTTGCTCAACTGCATGAATAACTAGCAACAATTAAATCCTCCTCCTCAAAAGAATCTCTACAGTATAAGATAAATTATACTTATTTTTGCAGCCTTAGTTGTTCTGGACCAAACTTTTAATTGCCAATGACAATCAACTGAACCACCTCAGAAAAGTACTATATAGATTATGGAATTAATGTTGCACACAAAAAGCTCTGTGAAATGTTTTTGAGGCTGTTGACACAAATATTTGTTTTGATCTATTTTTGATCCAAATTCTAGAAGGATGCTAGAGATTTAAGGTTTAAGTCAGATAAGGTAAACTGATAGGAACAGGTATTAGATGCATGCATTGCAATTTCCAAACTGTATCAATGTTAAGAGTCATCAGAAAACTCAGAGGACTGGAAAGTACTGATTACTTCAAAATGATGTTTTCGCTCACTAGGTTTCCCAGGCACCTGGGCAGTAATACTACCTGATTAAAAAAAACTCCCTCAACAGTATCTTGCTAACAAAGGCTTCTCCACAGGAAGAGGTCTTTGTAAGTCCCTTGATTAAAACCTTTAATTCAAAGTTTACTTTCCTGCCATATGTGTTTTCAAATTCTGCGTAAAAATTAGGTATTATCACATAGTGCAACGCAGACTTCCCTGAAATCTGAGGAATGGAAGAGATAGTCTGATAAAAAAAAAAAAGGAGAGATATTCAAAGCCATTTAACTCTACATATACCATACCGGGAACCTAAATTTCCACAATTAAAAGAAGATAGGTTCCTCCCAAGATTAATTCAGAGCAGAAACCTAATCAGTGCCTTGAATGAGCTCTGCTTCAATAGTTACCTAAACCAAAGCCTCTTTGTTAAGGCATTGTGCTAAAAAGCATCCAACTTGAACAAGTACCACAAATAACCAGCTAGCTACATTTGCCTAGATCTTACAGCATGTAAAAGGTTAAGGACTCCAAGACACAGAAAACAGACTTATCTGCTAATAGACAGGTAACTTTGTAATCTTGTTGGAAAAACCTCAAACAATCATTAATGTGAAACTGTAAAGGATTAAGTGTCATGTGAATTGAGAAAGATGCTGCAAACTAAATGAATAAAGAAACCTGCAAAAGCCAGGAATGCAATATTATCACAGCTCCTTAAAACAGTATGAGTTAAGAAGATAGTGCTGTGTAAGCTAAAGGCTTATTTTCTTCAACTTTCCCTGCCTTGATCCTTCCTGTAAGCACACTGCAACAGCAACATTGATTTGAATAGTTTACCTGTTTACAAGAATTAAAACAAAGAAATTATGCAATACTGATAAGTAAACAACATTTTTCTGGAGTTTGTAAAAATTCTGATGTGGATACCAAAAAATGTTAGGGACACAAAATCTCAGATATGGCTGTAGTGAGAAGACATTTAAAATAATGAAAATATGCATGTATATTTTAACAAGTCCAAACAGACAATGGCTTTTTTCTTTTTTTCTTCCTTTTAAAAACAAACAAACAACACACCCCACTCCCCCCCCCAATCAAAAAAAATCCACAATAAAACAAACCCAACACATTTCTAATCTCTTCCATTCAGGAGAGAGAATCAGTAGAGTATTTTTCCCAGAAAAAAAATCATCATTGATTTCAAGTAAATAAACTACATGATCTGTATAAATTCATTGTCAAAGAATAGGGATTAAGAAAAGCATGTTTGAGGAAACAGTTAATGCTCTTACCGAACCTAGGTGTCTGAATTTTTAGAGGCTATGTATACACATTAAGACAAACTCAAGAACATCTTCAAATACAGCTTATGATTTCATCTAAGCTTTCCCTACCTCTTGTAAAAAATTCTTAAAATTTGCCTCATTCCAACCCATTCAACTTTTAACAGACAAAATTTTATTTGCATTCCATTCTTACCTCAAGTTTTGTGGTGCTTCACCAAACAAACTGCAAATTTCTCTAATTTGTTTCAGTGCAGGAATGACCCATTTGTCATTTGTGCGAAGCTCTTCTATAAAACGATCTATCCACTGGATCTTTTGTGTATCTCGATCCTTAAAGAACAAGCGTTTATAATCAAAATCAAATATACTGCAGAAACTATCATCATTCCCTTAACTTTGTCTTGAAGACAGAACAGAACATACAAAGCCACACAAATATGAGATCAACTGAGTTCATACAAGCATAAGAAAAGTATCTGAGCAGCACTAAATGTTGGCAGAAGCTATCAGTATGTTACAAATTCTCTGTCTTCAAGCACTCAAGCATTCAGTACGTGTTTAAGAAAACCTGTAGGTAGGTAGGATCATCAGTGTTTAAATGATTTGCTCTTTCCCTTCTTTCATTTATGTCTACTCACTGGTACTCAAGAGTAAACTGCTATAAAATATCAAGAAACAATACGAAACCGTTTCTTAACAACTAAGAAACAAAACCTGCCAGTGGCTGTCAAGACAGATAATGGATTAATTTTGAACCACAATGAATTATTATTCCGGCAGACTTCTGCAGAAGTTTGGGTGGGGAAGGAGAGCGTGTAATAGTTTTCACTGTCCTTTGCTAGGTCCTTGCTAATATTACACAAGACATATAAGGACTTACTGAAAAAAACCCTCAACCCAAACAAATTAGCATAATCGAGTTCAGAAAAAAGCAAAGACTGCTTTTCCTTTCTCCCTATTTACTTTATTAGGGTTCTTTTCCAATTCTTCCAATGTGGTCATTACAGTATGTCACCAATTGCAACAAGACAGGCAAACTGATATATTTCACTCTCTCCAATTAAAGCACTGTGTTATTTAAAATATGTCCCATAACATTTTAAAAATATCTGGATGTTGGTAGAACAATATGAAACTACAATAAGGAACACTTTTGTTCAATTACCAAATCCCCTGAATTTTTCATAGGGGATAGAAGGAAACTGTCAGTGACTGATTTCACAATAGAACATACCAGATTACTCACCTGTGAACAGCTGTAATCTAAGATTTTAATATGGGCACTAAGAGCCTGGTCCATAATATCAACTGGTACGTCATCACTATGAGCCAAATTCCACAAAAGGTTCAGCACTTTGTGTGCCATCACACCATCCTTGTCATCCTCTGCAAGACGACGAATTAACTCAAGTAGTTTCTCACGCTGTTTCTTGCTTGCATTTGTCCAACTTGCCTAGGAAAAAATTTTATCTGATATGAAAACCAGTCTTCCTTTTTTTTTTTAAATTCCACGCATAACCTGCACCGTTAACAAATGATGCAACAATAAATTGATGCAACTATATAAAGAACTTTCACATTAATTTATTTCATTAAAAATAAATAGCACATTAGATCAACACATAAGTCAGACACAACTGAATAGCTCCTCTAGAGTTTACAACTAAAGGGTATTCAACCTGAGACTTAAAAAAAAAGGATCTTTATTTCAAAGTAACAGATGTGCTTATAAAAGTTAACATTACCATTAACAAGTTCACCAACAGTCAAAATAGATCGGACTCAGCTGTTTCTTGCAAATGCTTTCTCAAAACTCTTGTGCTTATACGACTTCTTAAATAACTTAAAATCACTGAATGAGTAAAATTTTAGTATCACTGGTGCCTCTTAATCTGACTGAAACAAATGTCCTCTGCATTAAGTTAACCTTTTTCTGAGTAAGTTTCCAATATAACATTACTTCATATCCATCTCTCAAGGTCAGACACAACTTGCAACATTTACACATAGAATTCCTGAGCATTTAGTTCAATATCTAGATTACAGAACATTAGACCCGTATTTACCAAACTAGGAGACCGCCATTAACTGGAGCACAAATTGCATGTAAGCCACAACGTGACTATAACGCGTTTATCTAAAAACAGAAAACTGAGTCTACAAAGCTGGCTTGCATTTTCTAGTACAGCAGATCACCTCCTAAAAGTGAAACAGGTAAACAGGCCAGATAGTACCATTACTGGAAGCTACAAATGTTAATGTTAGCATACATAGAAAGCCAGTGAATAACAAACTTTCAGAAACAAGTTGTTTTGCGATTTCAATCAAATCATTATATGTTTATAAACATTCAACATTATTTTCCTGAGACTGTTTCATTCTATATCTATGTCAACCAGAGAAAAAATTATTACAAGATAAAGAGGAAGTCGGGGGAGCGGGGAACGGAAGTCCTTGATCTCCTCTACTTAAAAGGTTGAAAGTAGCAATGCCTGGTAAACTTGATGAAACCGACTCTAATGCTAGGAGAAAAACATTATTTACTAGACCACCAACACTAAGTAATTTGGAACAAATGCAAAAAGGTATTTAAGAGAAATAACTTCTTTTATTTGAAAAATTCAATATTCCTAGGATTGCTAAACATCACTTTAATACTAGAGGCCTCAACAGATGTACATTATCCAAAAGCATTTAAACCAGAAAAGAAAATTGTCAATTAAACTAGCGTAACTAATCTTTGCTTTAGACAGGAAGTAAACCTAAAATCTCACAATGAATGCTCATTAAAGAATAGCACAATCTAGCATTTTTAATATTAAATATTACAGACTGTTGTTATACACATAAAGAAGTCTTTTAACACAAGGGAACTGGCCATATCTAAAATAAGTAGAAAGCAGACATTGAAAGAGTCACAAGTCTGTATCCAACTTTACAACCCATTTCCTGAATACAGTCAAAACATGCATAGTTACCTTAAAACAATCAAACAGGTGATCAAGCTGTTCAGGAGAGAAATCCCAAGCTAATTTTGCAAGGAGATCATGTACATTTTTTACAATGGCTTCATGTTTTCCTGCCTGTAAAGAAGACGAAAAGAATCCACCAACATTTGTAGCAATCCATATTAAGTCAAGCAGCAAGATATCCTACATCATTTTTACAAGAAGACTGTTGTAAGAAGACTGGTGGCCAGCACGAACAGCTGATGCTGTGGGAGCAGCATGGCAAACTGAATAGTTTCTTCACAGGGAAGTCACAATATTTACATTTCCCTTGTATGTTTAAGTATGTAAGTGTGCTCTGTGCATGCGCACACAAAAGTATTTATTTAGAATGTAAATACTGCAGTGTCACAATATGTTTTTAACAAAATCATGCTGGGACAGCAGACAAAGTCTAAAAGGGTATTTTAACGTACAAATCAGTATTTTAATTTAATGTCAGTTTTGGGGTTGTTGGTTGGTTGGGTTTTTTTGTTTGTTTGTTTGTTCTTTTAAGAAAAGACTCAAAATCCACTTCCTCAATGAATTTCATCGAGGTGTTTTAAGCTGTAAAACAATTTTTAGTATTTCCACATAGTTTCTCAGCCTGAAGTACCTCCTTTGTGCTAGTGGATTCATGGACAACTAAAGCTTTCTATTAAAAACAACTTGTTGGCAGACAACATTTTAAAGTCCAGCAGCTTATAAACTTATGAAGTCTAAGAATCAAACAACTAATGGCAAGATGTCGAGTTATATACTAGACACTGTTTTAAATAAGAGTTTGGTGTATATCACAATTTTGACATTTAAGGAGGAAGACAATAACGAAAAACCAGCTAGCTCAATTTTAACTCTGGGCAAGAAGCAAATTTCCTTCCTACATGCCCAGGCTGGAAAATGCATCCCATACTTTAAATCTGCATTCAAAACCAACAACTTTGGACTATGTGAATCAATAGCTGATTTACTGTAGAAAAATTTCCTGTAAGTGTGGAATAAAAAATGCAAAACAAATACCTAGAAAACAAACTCTGATGTAATTAATCTTGTACAATATTAAAAATGCATGCATAAGCAGTTTTGAAATTCATTTCCTTCTAAAAGCTTCCATCAGTAGTTCACTTAAAAAAAAGAGACTAATAGCTGTGTTACATGCTATGCTGTAAATTCTTTATAGTGTGCCATAAATTTTTCTTTTAAAAAGTGATTTTAAGTAGCGGCATTTATTTTCATGTTATGAGTCAGATTATGAGAGAGGGAATTACTAAACCACTTATTCCACTTGATTTTGCAAATCATCACATAATTTTTTTCTCTGACCAGACCCCTTCCTGGATAGAAAGAAAAACAGGGCATACAGGGCAGAAAGAGTATCTACAATATAACAAATAAAAGGAAAAGTATGCACAGTTGCTGGGGGAGGGGGGCAGAGCAACAAGACTAAGAATAAGGCATATAACAATCTTGTCTTGAGAGGTTTTTAACAGACATGGGGAGGCCCTTAAGAACAGAAAAGGCTGGGGAAGAAGTACAAGATAGCAGGAGGAGGCAAGGAACCTGGTGTGTGAACTGTCAGCTTGCTGTGCTGAAACAGGGAAGCACATGTCAAGTTCTAGTTAAATGCTCCAGAATGTAAGTAATGAGACTCCAACACTCTGCAATCTTATTTCTTGTCCAGCTGGATCTTTCCCTGGAACTCAACAGGCTGCAACTTAATGCTTGCCTTTAGAGACTTCTAATGTTATTCCTTGAATCAAATACACTTCTATTTTGCGAGCACTTGCTTTGTAAGACACAAAAACACTTCAATAAAACTTAAAACTTATGTTGCCTTCTAAAGGCAAAAGCAGCGTGATTATATTACTTTTCATAAACCACTTATTTTTATTCTAGTTGTATACTGAGATTCTCAGGGCACTTTTATACCGTCAACTGTAAATTTGTGCGTGCTCACCCTCTAAACCCAGGCAGCAACACAACAGCTCTAGCCTGAAAGCAAAACCACACCATTGCTGCACTGAGCCAGAGCTAAAATAGCCTCCCTGTTATATAAAGCTACACAGTAAATCAACGCCTCGCTACTGAATTTCATGTTCCAGCTGCTCTTAGAAGCAGTCATTTAATAAGAACTTTTAAAAACTACTAAACAGGGAGTAGTGAAGTTGGTAAAAATCATTCTGTATTAGCAGATTTTTGTATTCTTACCTTTTAGTCTATTTTAATTCCATGGCCAAAGCCACAGTGAAATCATCTACCCAGATACTACTTACTGAATTCAACTTCCACACAACAAAAAAAAAAATACAGGGCAAAGCTGCAGGAAGTGCACTGTGGCAATTACCTAACTGAATGCCAGGTATTTGAGAGCACAGGAGATTTATTCCTACATTTTTTTTGCAACTGTTGGGGTGGACTATCCCTACCTTCTAAGGGTTGCACCACTTGTTCACACTTTTCTGGAAGGCTTAAGTTTGACTTAAACTAGCCTATCCACATGTCCCATTTCCAGGCACTGTGAGCAATATAATTGCTTGGAAGACTTTTTTCCAAATTTCAGATTTTTTTTTTTCCTTATAAAAGGCGAGGCTCTAATATAGCCAACACAAGCCTATTAAAAGCAAACTAACTTAGAATCATAGAATCATTAAGGTTGGAAAAGACCTCTAAGATCATCGAGTCCAACTGTCAACCCAACACCACCATGCCCACTAAACCATGTCCCTAAGCACCTCATCTACACGTCTTCTAAATACCTCCAGGGATGGTGACTCAACCGCTTCCCTGGGCAGCCTGTTCCAAGGCCTGACCACTCTTTCAGTAAAGAAATTTCTCCTAATGTCCCTGGACGCAACTTGAGGCCATTTCCTCTCGTCCTATCGCTAGTTACTTGGCAGAAGAGACCAACACCCACCTCGCTACAACCTCCTTTCAGGTAGTTGTAGAGCGCGATGAGGTCTCCCCTCAGCCTCCTCTTCTCCAGGCTAAACAACCCCAGCTCCCTCAGCCGCTCCTCATAAGACTTGTGCTCCAGGCCCTTCACCAGCTTCGTTGCCCTCCTCTGGACACGCTCCAGCACCTCCATGTCCTTCTTGTAGTGAGGGGCCCAGAACTGAACACAGTATTCGAGGTGCGGCCTCACCAGTGCCACGTACAGGGGCACGATCACCTCCCTACTCCTGCTGGCCACACCATTTCTGATACAGGCCAGGATGCCGTTGGCCTTCTTGGCCACCTGAGCACACTGCCGGCTCATGTTCAGCCGGCTGTCAACCAGCACCCCCAGGTCCTTTTCCTCTGGGCAGCTTTCCAGCCACTCTTCCCCAAGCCTGTAGCGTTGCCTGGGGTTGTTGTGGCCGAAGTGCAGGACCCGGCACTTGGCCTTGTTGAACCTCACACAGTTGGCCTCAGCCCATCGATCCAGCCTGTCCAGGTCCCTCTGCAGAGCCTTCCTACCCTCCAGCAGATCAACACTCCCGTCCAGCTTGGTGTCGTCTGCAAACTTACTGAGGGAGCACTCGATCCCCTTGTCCAGATCATTGATAAAGATATTGAACAGGACCGGCCCCAGTACTGAGCCCTGGGGAACACCGCTCGTGACCGGCCGCCAACTGGATTTAACTCCGTTCACCACAACTCTCTGGGCTGGGCCATCCAGCCAGTTTTTTACCCAGCAAAGAGTGTACCTGTCTAGGCCGTGAGCCGCCAGCTTCTCTAGGAAAATGCCGTGGGAGACTTCTCAAAGTCTTATTATCCCCTGCAGACTTCTTACAAAGACAGTCTGGAAAGGTCTACAGATCACAAGCTGAAAACTAACAGTATGATCACAGACCTTAGTTCAAGTAATCTGTGTATTACTCTGTCACATAATGTAATTTTCTAAACAGGACTTGGGGATAACAAGAAAATAAAGAGACTTTCTTGAGTTTCAGCCTGTGCAGTTACTATCATGCTGGAACGGAAGTCTAGAGATTATGAAGTTAGTTGAAACACCACAGATCTCACGTCACCCCTCCACTACATCACCTGTAGTCCCAAGTGCTTTAAACGTAATCTGAAAATAGCATGCCTGAAAATAGGGACACCTGGATAAATCCACTTAAGCCAAACTGTTACAGTTTCAGAAGAACATGAACACACGTAAACTAGGGATATAATCCTACCCAATTCCTGTATTAGCCCTTGTCATGGTATAACCCCAGCTGGCAACTAAGCACCACCCAGCTGCTCGCTCACTCCCCACCCCACAGTGGGATGGAGGAGAGAGTCAGAACGGTAAAAGTGAGAAAACTCGTAGGTTGAGATAAAGAGTTTAACAGGTAAATCTTTTGCTTTACCTACATAGCCCCATATAAGCTACTATGAAGAAATTTAACTCTATCCCTGCCAAAACCAGTACAGTCCTCTATCTTGGAAACCAGATTTAGCCTTCCGACACTTGAAAAACTGGCCTAAGGGCTTACTTGTACAATTAAGTTAGAGTTTCACTACCAATTACTTATGAACAAGGATACACGTACTCATGCAAAAATAATTATTTTGTCTCTTCAGCTGCCCTTTATGTGTGCTAAACTCATGTAGCCCACAGGTAGGAAGCCCAGTTTCACCAATCATTTAAGTAAACAAGCCAATATTGCAAAATTTGTAATTTTTCAAAAATAATCATTACAACAAAGGAAAGAATTTGCTATTATTATAAGCCTTATTAGTAGAACTCTGCCCAGGAAAAGTTTATGCAGCTGTGGTGAACTCAGAGATTAGCAATACATATTCTTAATGCATTTTAAAATATTAAGTGTTCATTCATAATCTAGACTTTGCTCAACATTGGGAGTTCCCTGATACTTAAAAGGGATAATCTTTGCACCGCATTCTGAACTGTTCCTTTAGTCTTTACCTACATGTGTAGTTGACCTCTTCTACTGAAGACATTTGAGAAGACAATTTTGAGATCCAGGACCCCAAAAAAGAACACTATTTGATTTCCAAATTTTCTTTAGTTTTGTCTAACACCAAGCATAAGAAGCACAAGTCGTCGTCTTCTCAATACATGACACAGAACAAGATCCCTCTTGCGCAGTAGCAGGCAAGCAGTTGAATTCTTTACCTGTGCAGCCCAAATGTTGTCAAGATCCTGCAAAGTGAGGGCTTTCTCTTTGATGACAAAACGAAGAATTTTCTCTAACTTCTCTACATATTGAGGTTGATGAAGACTATCTCTCAACACGATTGATAAAATATTATTCTGCTGGATCCATTCCTGAATACAAAAAGAAAGTAGTGCCATCTCAAATTATTGAAGTGCTGTCACTGATATTTAAGCTAAAAAGAAAAATTTCAACCTGTTACAGATCAATGACTTTATATACAATATTCTAATTGGGAGAAATGAGAAAGATGCAGCACAAGAGGACGGTATTTATCTCTAAATTTCACTTCTCTTAAAAAAAAAAACAGTACTTTAAATAATCCAATATGCTAGTCACTGTGATATCTTAAGGGGAAATATTTTTTCAGACATATTAAATCATGAACTCAAAGCATAAAAGTGTTCAAACAACTTCAAACATAAAAAGCCAATGGGAAGAACAGTTAACTCTTCTATCCAAGGAACAAAATTCTTCTCTTCCAATTCACAATCATTAAATATCAAAACCAAATTGTTTAAGACACTTCCAGCTTTACTGGTATGCCTACAGCATATCACATAAAAAGGGCATAAGCAAGAACTGAAATATAAAAAGGTTAGATTATTTAAATACTGCCACTTATAGGGTTTTTTAAAATGCTTCTAATTGAATTAGAGGCAAATATTGCAATTTTTTTCAGTGGTGTCATTGACACAGTCAGATTAGGGTCATGTATTTTTTGTTCCAACTGAAGCAAAGCAGTGTGTGCTTTGAGCACTGAAAAAGAAAACAAACACACACGGCATCATACCTTCCAACAGTGTCCCTGATTACAGACTTACAATATTCAAGCTAGTCTCGTGAAATACTTACATCTAGAAGTTTTCATTTAAAAACAGACATGTTGTCTGAGATGCCAAACTACAGGAAGTATGTAAAAAAAGAACTATTTACTCCTATTGCTTTAAAAAGTCAAACTTTTTAAATGACAGAAGTCATTCTTTTTTTGTCAGCAGTCCTTTTGCAAATTATAAACCTCACAACAGGTAGCCAGTCACAAAGATGGGGCAGAATAGTGCAAAAATCACTTAACACAACTAATCTTCACAAAGATTAAGAAAAAATTGTCCTTACTTTACCTTTATAAATGATCATTTTAATAGTTCCCTACATATGCACTCAAGCATGAAACAGTAGTCAAAGTATGTAAATATCAAGTGAATAAAATAAAAATGTGGTATCTAGAGCTTTCTGTACCAAAGAACCCAGCTTCTGAAATGTGAAAAACAGACTAGTCACTTAGAACTCTAATGAGAAAAAATTACTTGAAGCACAAAAATCAGACTAAATCCTTATTTAAATGAACATTCAATTTTTAGGTACAGTGGCACTAGAGTTTCAAATGAATCGCACCTGTTTTATCTAGGTGTGTGGGTTTTTTTTTTTAAAAACACTACATAAAAACCATACTATTCAAGGATCCCCTTTTAAAGTGTGCTTTTACAGCTTACAAATAATTCTCAACAGCAGCTTTGAAACAAATACAGCAACTTTTCATAGAAAGACTATTATTAAAATGACTTATTACCATGATGTGATACCTACTGTTTATAACACTAGATATGAAAATTAGCAGTGTGCAGGATCCATAATATATAGGTACTTCTACAAGTAAAGTAATACGGAGGAAGAAAAATCTATTCAATGAATTTCAGTGAAGAGGAGAACTTACTGCCATTCTTTCAGCTGTAAGCCATTCTTCCTCTTCAGGATTACCATGTCGATGAGTATAATATGACACACTGGATATTACTTTGTTAACTTCATTTAGTGCATTCATTTTACCATTGAAAGAAGAAATTTGTAACAACCTGCAAGAGAAATTAAATGTGAGAAGTGTGAAAAAAGTGTCAGAAGTAGCATATCATATTAGGAGCAGCATCTTACCTAAGTATCATTTTTAACCTAAATATTTCTAAGTTTTTTACAGTTTCTTCTTGTCCTGGAACTCTTGAAGCTAAGTTCTTCAGAGATTTGATTATCATTGACAGAGCATCATTTTTGGCTTCATTCTTTGCTTCTTTTTTCAGTTCATCATCTGTTAAATTTTCTAAAAATTGTGGAACCATTTCTATAATTGGAAGGAAATATTTCTTCACTGTATGTAATGTTAGAAATTCGTAACATTGTCCAAATGGCCTAAGAAGAAAGAAAAACATGATCAAAGTGCCATAATCGGTAGTTACGTAATATTAAGATAGTAAGGAGCAATTCATTCAAGAAACTCAAGTCTGTTCACAAGCACATAAAATATTGAAGGTAAACACAACTAGTTAAGAGATAGAGTGAGGGGAAGTGCTTCAAGAAAAGACTAAGCTTTGTGCTAACATAATATTTCACTTAGTCCAACTTCTCGAAATATGTAAATTCTTATTTTTAAACAACTTACTTGATGAGAGCTGCAATTATCTGAACATTCAATGCTGATCCGCTCATGAAGCGATCATGCAAGATCTGAAATCCATTTAATGTGCCAAACTTGTTGATAAGATCGACTAGCCAACCCTGCAATATAATAAACAGTTATTTTCTGACATTTACAAATTACCATCTAGAAATACTTTCAAGTACCTGGTAGTAACAAAACTTGCTTTAAAAAAGTCCTTACACAATAAACCGTTAGAAGGTAATAGAATTGACAGTGAACTTGCCTACATAGTTTAAATACTCAGTTTTAAGGAAATGCTTAGAAATAGGCAACACAAGCTTTCCTGTTATCATGTCAAAAAACAGATGCTGTATATTAGTTATTCAAAGAATTGTATCAAATATATAGGAATAAAAATGACTATACTTCAAATTCATCTTTGGCTGCTCAGTTACTACAGAAAGCATGATGATTCTGGTATTTTTTTCTGGTCCTGGATGTGATAATGCTGCATTATAAAAGCAGGAAGAATGCAAAATAACATTCTCCTAAACATGGTTAGCAATGCAAGGAAGGCCAAGGACACCAAGTTATTTATCTTTGGTTCTTACATATCAATAGGTAGCAGTTCTACTAAAAAGGAAAAAAAAAAGGAAGAAAGCAACAAAAATATAATTCGGTTAGCTCCTGAAGCTGTACCAATGCCATTTGGAGCACAATTCTGAAAAATTCAGACACAAGAACCAGAACAAATTACTAATCTGCACTGCCAGTTCAAAAAAAACCAAACCACCACCCAAAAAACCCCCACCAAATCCCCAAAAAACCAAACCAAACCAGAAAACAAACCCCAAAACCACACTGACACTAGGATCCCATGTCCAATTAAAAACACTTCTCCCATCATTGGGAACTATATGAAAAGGGAGATAAAATTCCTACTTTATCACATAATCTCCTCCTCAAAATATGTCACCTACAAAATCATGTTGAGCAAGAAGGTAAATCCATCAACTGGCAAATACAAACGAGCCAATTAACACAGTAGGAATGGCATTCCAATAGAGTTGTGCCAGCTTACCACAGAAACACATGACACAGATTGTGAACCAAAGACTGAAAGTGTTAGAAGGGGAAATTTAACCGATCATGATTTAATGTACAAGTCAAAAACAGCAGAACATCTTAGTGATACAGAGAATGAAAGGGGTTTCCCCCCCTCTAAAAACACCTCTCTATGGCTGCTGTGTAATTAGGTAACACTGCATAAAATTAAAAATACAGGTCTGAAAATGTTCTTATACCTTTGGTGATCGTGGGTCAGGAGGACGGGCATAAAGTTCATCTTCAGCAAGTTGGACTCCTGCAGGAACTGTTTCTGAGGGACGAGTACCATTGTATAGATGGAATTTGCAGTGAGGATTTAAGGCCATGGCAAGAAGTTCAAGAAGGGGAAACCAGTCTTGGGACAGCTTGGCCACACAGAGTTCCACTAGTCGATGAGTGTTGTTAATAATACATCTCTATTAAGAAAAAAACAACAACCAAGAATATGGCAGGTGACTGTACGATGAATATGAACTATAAACTCTGAACCATTTGTACCTAGCATGCAGAGTTGCATAACAGTTTTACAACACTGTACTTTAATTTGTACTTCCTCCAATAAAGGCTTTAAACAAACTTTAAACTATCTGTTTTCAGCTAAAAATTAAATTTAGGAGAAAGACAAATATTTTTGGTTGAGACATACATGAATCACCACTGAACAATTAACTTTTCCTTCTTTCACCTATTTCTCTCACAGATTTTAATTTTCTTATGAAGATCTTCACAGTTTCTAATTTGGCATGTGACTAGCTGTCCAACAGGTGGTTTTTATATTCAAACAGCTGCTACAAACATTCAGAAGTTAGCAGGTTGCTAAAAGCTTTTACTAAAAAAAGTAAGTTTTCATGTCCTAGCATGCACATAAATATAAGCAGTTCTCTAGACATCTGGCCAAAGACAGCCTGCCTAACAAGAGCTGCACTACTGAACATGCAAAGTTCAGTTCCTCCCCATATCACCTCTCATGTTTTATTTCCTTCCAAAAACACCAGAGGCAATAAGATGAAACAATGATAGAAGGATGACTCCCCCCCGCCTCCGCCCAAGAGCCATGTATACAAGAGTTCTCCCAGTTCTCTGTTGAGATGAGTTTCAAAAATGAAAGTCACAAAAAGGCAGTCTCCTTCCTCATTTTAATTACTATGCTTTGCAGAAACACAACTTTAAAAACTCACATGAATCTCAAACTTCCAGCCGCTCACTGCCTCATCTGTAAGGATTTTTGTGAAAGATATTGTTAACCCATCTCGAAAAAATCGCTGGCATGCTTCACTTTTGACATCAAGGCCTATTTTAAAATAGAAAAGAAAAAACCAAACTATTAGATATGCAATTTCATTAGTTGTTACATGAACTTTTAAATATTGAAAGTAGTGATTTGGACTTCAAAAGTTTGGTGTTCAGAGTTTCAGAATTGTTTTAAAAAGAGAAGCCTTGGATGAAGACAAACTTACATAAGCCTGAATGCACAGAAATCTGACGGATCAATGTTCTAATAAAGCCACCTCAACAATTGCGCTCCTTTAGACAATTTTTAAATTACTTTAAAAACATGTGATAAGGTGTGTGGTTTTTTCCACGCTTGTAACACTCAAAGATATAGTAGCAAAAATAACAATAAGTACAATCTTTACATTCCATTCTTCTAGTACCCATGCATTTATGTTCTTCTCTTACTTAGTTGCTACCAGTGAGTGCTACTAAAACTCAGTGAGTGAAGAGGAGAAAGGGTGAGACCTGCTCAGCTTCCCAGACACAACTAACCTGCAAAAATAAATATGAATCCTTCTGTCTCTCACCCTCACTTGAAGTACAGTTTCTTGTAATTCTGCCAGGACCCAATACACCTAGATCCCAACACTGCCGTAAACCTCTGCAGCCACCATATGTCAAGTTTAAAATTAAAGAACAGTGCTCCATAATTTTCTTTTAGCTATTTTAAAACTCTGGAGTTATTTATAACCCAGTATTTCAAGAAATCTGCACGTGCCCTTCAAAAGTTCAGTTAGAAAATCTAAATCGGGCTAAAAGTCAACAGAAAAATATATTGAACACATATCAGTACACACTGGAAACAACAAAAGTCACTGGGCACATTATAAAAAGAAAACTGTGACGTGCCTGCACAGTTTCCTTACAGAACAAGTTTAATTTTCAGTTAGGGAATCTTAGCATTCAACAAGCCTACAGCGTCCAGATTCACAAAAATTATTGCCACCACCACACACCCCCTTCCCCGCAACCTCCTTAATGAGACATCCTGACAGTAACTTCCATTGCTTTGGGAAGGATTGATTTGGGTTATCAAATTGGAGTTCCTCATAGTCACAAACAACTGTACAATAGAGGTTCCTTTCAAAAGTGGTCACAGAACATCTGCCCTGCTTGTTAGTACATACCACAAAGGCTTTCCAAATTTCTGTAACGGGGATTGCTAGCCTATACTCCTACAGTGTGTGCAGCTCTCGAGCAACTCAAGTAAAGCAGGAATCTTTGGACAGCCCCTGTCACCTCCTTGAAAACTACTCCAGTGTTCCCTCTTTTTATCACTACCAGAGGTACATGATATACACTATGCGGCCAAGTATAAAAAACTCCGCATTATCTTCCTATGCACCTTGCAGTCTGGATAGCTGACATCCCTACACTATATGGTAAGTGCTAAGACCAGTAACAGAAGGCCACAAGCCACAGCAATGACAACATGACAAAAGAAGAGAAGATAGAAGGACACTGCCTAAAACTTAGGCATTTGCAGTAAACAAAGGACTTTGTTAAATTAACTCCTCAAGAAGGTAAAGACAACAACTTCACCCTATACAAAACAGAGCACAGGGAAGGCATCCAATGTGGTCAACTTGACCTAAGGGAAATGTTCCTTTCTGAACCCAAATGTAACAGTGAATTTAATTCTTGAATACAAATTTAAAGCAGGCACCCAAGTGATTTTAATGCTCCTTAGAGTACCAGTATACTGCACTGAAATATCTCTCAAACTTTCCAGTACTTCTTGGACCATCTCCCCCCACAATGGTTGGTCAGCTTCAGTCAACAAGACATTTCAAACCAAGTTCAGGAATACCAGAACAGAGTATGTTTCAAAATGTATTGTCCCTTATGTACTTCGCTGAACTTGTAAAGAGAGGGAAGATGTAGAACCTTAGAAGATACTTGTATGACTCCTGGATATACAATCACCTTCTATGTTCTCCCACAATGCGGCATACTGCTGAAACAACAGATGACACTACGGAAGGAACAAAAGCTAGGTGTCTACAAGGACCAGAGTATCATTAAAAGCAGGGTACAGGAGTCCTAGAAGATCGCAGCTTGGGAGAAAAAGCAACAGTAATCCAAAGACAGTGAGAAGAGAAACAGCAATTACACTAGGCACTTGGCATCTACCGCTTGAATCAGATTCAGTATCACTAACTCTTAGGTAAGACCGCAAGCAGCCTTTTTTCTCCATTGTCCAAATTCTGAGGGCAGAGAAGGATAAGGAAGAACACAAGAGGTAAGTAAGCGCATGCAGCCCTGAGATAAGTATTTAGAGAAAAGTTGGAGAAATGGATTATGCAGTGAGGAAAAAAGTGAATATGAAAGCAAAAGGTGATGTGCAACATACAGTATAGGGTAGCTGCAATTAGGGGATTGGAGGAAGAACAGAGGGCCATTTGACTTCTGTATCTGCACTTAAAAGCGGTCAATTTGCCAGATAAACCACGCAAAGTGTATTAACCCTGTCACAAGAGCAGAAACGCTCTGGGTCCACAAAACTTGTCAGTCCAGGTGCAACTGTAGACGAACAAACTTTGATGCATCTGAGGGATATTAACAGTATAGGGTTGGAGCACCAAGGCCCCAAGCAAAATCACCCAGCTCCTCTCCTCCGGGACTTTGGATTACACAACTTTGTAGCTGCAACCCCAGAGCTGATCTGGCTCCACGCACTGGTGTGGCGCTGTGCCAGTGAAGCCCCCCCCAGACCTGGAGCCTATGGAAGTGCAGCACAGAAACCTTTCAGCGGCTTGGTATGGGCTGGCTCAGACCCTGCAGAACTGACAGTGACCTGGAGCTAATAAGCTCTAGGGAAACGCACACTTGCCCATGGGCACAGTGGCTACACATAGCATTCAGATTCTGGCAGACTTTCAGTAATTCTTAATTATCAGGAATATGAGAGTCCTTCTACACCAAGACACTGCACTGGCCCTGCTGTAGTTCATTTCATGAACTACATGAATTGGTTCTAGCCCAAATAGCTGGCTAAGAAACTTTGGAACATGACAACACAAATCTGATGTCCTTGCTTCAGACAGATGGCTAAAAATAACCATTTCAAGAAAATGCAGAAGATACAGCTTCAGTAAGGAACTCAAGAGTGGTCCCACAGAAATGCAGATGGATCATCTAGAGAGAGAGATGGTCTTTAGAGAGGATGCTGGAAACAATTCCCGCTATTGGGCTGCCTAGATTTTGGGTGCACGTGTGCTCATGCACACACATACCCTTTTTTTTTTTTTGAGGCTCTAGGGCCTGCCTCTCTAGTCTTTCCCACTCTGTAAGCCTTTGTAATTCATCAAAAACAAAGGTTTGGGATCAAGGTTGAAGGTTTAAGTTGTGCAGTGAAATCTCATTTCAGTTTAAGTAAGCTACAAATTCTAAAAGTTGCCCTGCATCTCTCTTGTGTGTGTCACATTGAAAAGTTTTGGCAGCATGTTAAAAATTGAATGTAAACATTAGAAGCAATAAAATCCACAACAACAGTGGAGCAGTGCAGAGTTGTTGAGGGGATTTTGAAAGAAGGAGCGGAGAATATTCTAGCCTCCGAAAAAAACAAACCTTTTTTTTTTTTTAACTTTTAAATTTATAGCATCCAACTCACGATGACATTTATTTCTGGAACAAATCTCATTACTCAAAACACTTCATAAGTATTCCAGAATTATTGTGAAGATTGCTATTAAACACTATTTTTCAAATAGGTTTTCTTTTATTAGCAAGTAACTCCAGACTATCACTTGATAGTCTCATGGCTTGCTTAATGAAGAATAATACATTGATGCCTACACATATAAAGATAAACTTCCATAAATAAATGCATCTGCCAGGAATAATGCAAGCTACAGTCTAGACAGGATTCATACTACTCTGTCAAGTTTGCTCCTTGCACCTGAAGGTGGTAACGATAACATTTAATTCTTATGAGTACTTTCAATTCAGTTCAGTTACATCCCTCTCAATTTCAGTTCCTGAAAAGATTTAAAGATGCAAATATCACTCTTAGTTTATAGACAGGGTCACAAAGACAGCAGTTACCCCAGAGTCAATCCAGAATGCCAATGCCGATGACCACTGGCAATGTTAGGAACAAAAGCTACTTAAGAACCCTAACCACGAGAAAATGGTGTTTCATAAAAAAAATAGTGGGCTCTTTTTAGGTTTTGTTGCTTCACAATCTAAATGTCTTAGACTGCAATATAAAACTTATTTAATTCAACAGCTGGTTTTTTTTCCAATTTCTTCTTTCAGTTCTTCCCTTTTGAAACAGAACTCCTCAGATTAAGAAAAATGCCCATAGACAGGTAGCAAGGTGTCCAATTCTAGATCTTACTGAGATAATGGAACACATTTTCAATCTGTTAAAACATGTACACAACAGAATCATTTATATTACTTCTCTCTATATATACAGCTCTGAAACAGTGTTCGCCAACTGAGCACCCTATCATATTTCTTGAGCACTGAAAGTTATTTAAAAAAGAACCACCTTAGCCACCATGTGACTTCAAGTAGCAAGGAAAAAAAATCTAGGATGTAACCATAAAGATAACACGGTTAACAAACAACTATTTCTAACATCTTTCCTTGTTTTCTCCTCAGCCAATAATCCTTGCATACGTACACACACAGGAATTCATCTAGAGGGCAAGATGAAGAATAATTAAACAGCAATGCAGAAGCCCTTTTCAGAATTGGACATCAACAACTTAATAAAAATTGAAGTGCATAAAGCATATGGATAGATTTCCACTGTTTTTCACATCTTCAAGAGGAAAGAGAGAAGACTCTTTGTCTGGGAACTTTCAACTAAGTCTGACGCTTTGGAGAAGTACATTGATGTTAGGAGTAGCCAAAAATCTCATTCTGCTCTTGTTACTTCATTGCATTGACAGTTTTTTGGTTTTGTTTTTTTTTAAAAGACTATTTAACAGCTGGCAGTACATACATCTCCTCTCTCACAAATCACAAGCAGACAATTTCTTTTTACTGCACAGCCTAGACACATAGATGGCTGCATTTTCTTTCCATAAGTTGGCATTTTTTTTGCTCCTGAACAGATGCGATCACTTGAAAATTCTACACTCACCTTAGGATTCCTGCCAGACCTAGCTACATGCAAAGAAGCCAATTCCAAGTGCAACTATGGCTGATAAATCAGTGTTGGCAACAACATGTCATTATCTTATTTTGGATCACAAAGGTGCACCCTAACTTCTGTTTCTCCAGAGAACGCTCCAAAGCAAAAAAGACTTACAGAAAACAATCAAGATAACCCAGAATATCATGACCACAATCAGCTTTTTATTTTTAAAACTGCCTAAGAATAACCTTTATTAACATGGAAATGAAGTTGTCCTGGTCCAGCTATGCAAAAGTAAGGAACAGCCACTTTGCACGTCACTATATTTAAAACACAGCTAGATAGTAAGTGTAGATCTCCTGGAAAAATATTTTGATCTGACTTCTGGTATTACTCAAAACCTGGGGCAACAAATGCTGACCAAAACAGGAGACCAAAGCAACTTTCCAAGAGAACAGAACTTTCCAGAATACATGACGAACTTGTCAATCTGACTAGTACAATTTAGCAAACACATACACAGTCCTGGTATGGAACTCTCCTACTTCCAAGCAAGTCAGACACAGAAAGCAATATGGTAGAATTATTAGTCTAAGTCATGCTGTTTCAAATTCTAATTTTTCTCTAATATTGTCAAAAGTATATATGTGCCAGATTTGAACAAAAATTTACGGCAAGACATTTGGAAAGCTAGATTAGTAACTTACTTTTAAAAAATTAGAATTCTTTGAGTTTTAGTATCTGTTATAAAGACCAAACCCACTAGGTCTGATATCAAAGTGAATACAGAAAACAGGTAGGACAGGAATGACAAGATTTTTATTGCTGTGAGCTTATTCAACTTCCCTACTCGTGCTAAGGCACCTAATTTCTAACTACATTTCTGATCTATGAAGGTTCTGCATACCACTCTGACACAATCTTTAGGACCAGGGTTGTAACAGAAATAATTAAGAATTTTTAAGCCTCCACTAGGGATTCAAAAGAACAAGAAAAGACTTTACACACTGGCCCAATAATCATTAATTGTCTTTTCAGCTTACCTTTTTTACTTAGGTCAATAGCAGCTTCTAGAAGAACTTCTAATTCCCCTTTCGGCAATACAGGAACAACCCATCGAGGCCTATATTCAAAAACAAAACAAACCCCCTTGTATTTCAATTGTGCTTCTTAAAAATTGAGAATCCTTGTCCCTTTGTAGTGCTTTTAATATAGGGTAGGAATATGCATTTTTAAAGGCCCTGATGAGCACTCCATTTTAAAAAAAAACAACTCTGACTTGAGCCTCTTTCTCTTTACAACTCTAACCCAATTAAAAAAGTATTTCAAGAAATCCAGTAAAACAAAGATGCAAGAATCCTGATTTCACTACCAAGATATTTGCACAATAATCTACATCTTCTGAAAAAAGTGTGAAAATACCTGTTGATCATGTCATCCAACTTTGCCAGGTCTGTGTGTGGAAACGCAGGCTCCTCATCTTCAAGCTGAGGTGGAGCATCTCCTTGGCCCTGCTCATCAGGCGGGGTAGCTGGGGAGTTCTCATTGGAAGAATCAGGTGAAGAAGTCTAAAATTGGTATGGAAAATACTTTAAATACTGCCTGCACTTACGTGCCACTTATTTTGGCATTTTTCCTTCACCTTGTGTTTCAAAAAAATCACTTGAAGTAAGTACCTGTCATCATAAAAATATAGTAATATAATTTGATTTCAGATTTATTAACAAAAATTAGAGCAGAAAATGTGCTATATGCTTTCTATCTCAAGAGTTTAAAAATTAAGCTACTTTCCCAGTGAGGAAAGTGGGTTTTTGTTTTGTAACAGACTACTACTTTCAGCAGACCACCTATCTAGAAGGTAAAAATAAAGACTACAGAGATGTTCCAGTTTTTACAAATCTTCTGCAGAAAAGATGACTCTTTTAGGTAGAAAGACGAACCTCAGCAACAGCACAGAAGAAAACAATCATGAAAAACATTTTCTAAAAAAGTTTGCTAAAAATGAGTAATACAATACTACAGCTGGCTACTAACCAACCTCCAAGAACATAATTAGTTAAGCCCATTTTGATGGGCCATACAAAATACAATGCATTTTGTAGATGCATGCTTATTCATATATAGAAATAGAATGAATTGACAATAATAAAGATTCAAATCAGAACAGCAAGATTTAGGAGGGCAAGGAAGGACCAAAACCTCAAGAACGTTTTTCACATGTTGTACTGTGTCTGGTTGGCATGGAGTTAATTTTCTTCACAGCACCCTGTATGGTGCTGGGTTTTGGATTTGTGACCAAAACAGTATTGATAACACACGAGTGTTTTGGCTGTTGCTGAATAGTGCTTGCACAGATTCAAGGCCTTGCATTTCTCACTTTGCCCCCCCACCCTGCAGTAAGTAGGCTGGGGGTGGACAAGAGGCTGAGAGGGGACACAGCCGGGACAGCTGACCTGAACTGACCAAAGAGATACTCCATACCATATAGTGTCACACTTGGCAATAAAACAGGACGGGAGTTTTTTTCCAAGGCAGCCATTGCTTGGAGACCAGCTGGGCATCCATCAGCTGGTGGTGAGTGACTGTGTTTGCATCACTTGTTTCCCCCCCTACCCCTTCACTTATTAAACTGCCTTTATCTCAACCCATACAATTCTCACTTTTCCCTCCCGATTCTCTCCCCCATCCCACTGAGGTGGAGGGAGAGAGCGACGGGGTGGGAGCTTACCTGGCAGCCAGGGTCAGTCCACCACACACGTTCTGAAGAACAATTTACTCTCAGGAGGTAATAACCATTAAACCTTATGGTATTAAACAAATATAATCTTCATACTGAATTAAATGACAAAGTGTGGCTTTTCTTTTAAACTGGTTTGGCTGCACTGTTTAAAAGCATCTTTTCTGGGTTTTTTTCCCCAACAAAAAAGAATTATCACATTATGATGGAGTATTTGAAAGTTTTTTCTTGTTCTTTGAAAGCAGGATAACCTGTTCAACAGAAACATGCTAAGTTGTTCAGGAAGTCTAGCACAATGAACGGAGACCTAGATGAAGCTGGTCTTAAATAGCTGATACTCGCTTGTAAGCAGTTTTATGTTCAGTTCTGCAAAAGCACTTTTTGGATAAACTGAACTCACAGAGGGTAGTTTTACCAATCTGTGGCAGGTAAGTCTACAATGCAGTTCTGAGGAAGCTTCTGATAGTATTCCAAGGCGACTTCTTATCCAAAACACATATGCTTGAAAGAACTATGCTACTGCCTGAAAAGGGAGCATCTTTTGCAATGCAGTGCTCCCTAACTGTATCTACTTTGCCAATAGCACTGCCTTCATCCCTCAAAATCTTTTTGTACTTCCAGACACACACAAAGAAATATTTAACTTAACAAGACATCTCTAGGAATATACAAACTCAAATAATTCAGAAATACTATTTCTAAAGAACTAACCACTCTATTTTTAGACAACTTGATTGTTAATATCATACCTGATTCTGCTGGAGAGGAGGCTGGGACTGTCCATCAGGAGCCTGGCCCTGGCTATCATTCCCTCCTACCGGAGAGCCACGAGTCGTGGCTGTCATACTCGACACAGGGCAGATCTTTGCAATTTTGTCTGCTTATGTAGTTGTTGTGAGAGAAGAAATTATAGTCCACTTAGTAAAGTTGAAGTACCAGCATATGCTTGCCTTAAAAAGCTCCAACTCAAGAACATGCCATCTTGCAGAGACCATTGCATAACCTGAAAAAGAAAAACAATATGCTATATTGACACATACATATAAAAGTAATCTGTACCTCAAAAAGAACACTACAAAACCAAATACACTGCTATGAAGAATCTTTTATTTTAGACTTAGTATTTCTTTTTATTGAGTAGAACTGACATCAGAAGAACGTAACATTTAAATATTTAATTTTTTATTTCAATATTCTAAATAAAAATTACACTGATTATTACCTCTATACCACTGAGAAACTTACATACATCCAAAATGCAACTGTTTAGTCTGACTCTGTTGTCCCTGAATTGCTAAAGTAGATTTTCAATTTGAATTCAAGGTGCTGATCGAGGTCTTTGTAGAAATGACCTGGTTAAAGCATAAACAGCCAAATTTGTCATCTTTTCCAACACTCTTCTCCTGACACTGTCTAACTGCAGATGTCAGAGGGAGTTAGAGATTGGTTCTACCTCAGCTAAGACTAATAGAGACTCTGCAGCCAAACTTCTTCTATTAGCACATCAGTATTTACCCAGGGCATTTGACCTGTATTCCCTTCTTTCAGCCTATGAAAGCCTGGGTCCACTGGCCTTTCAGGCCCACTACAAAGCCATCACATCCCCACCAAGTATTTTAGTGGATTATATGAAGAAAATTCTGACATCAGATTTATTTGTTCATCTTGTAATCATGATATACCAACAGTTCAATAATCACTATGTATTTCAACTTCACTGTGTTAAATACAGAAATAAAAAGCTGCATTAAGTTACAACAGCAATTCCACTCTATACCACAGGGCACTGTATAACCACGGAAGACAAAACATAATTTTCCAGAGCAACTCAGACTTCCAAGCACCACATAAACCAACAACAGTACTCAGAAAGTTCAAAAGCCAGGAAGTGTGGTAGAAAGAAATGTATGAGCTTTCAGCAAGATTCATTTGGCAGTGCTAAGTTCCTGATTCCATCAGCAAAAGCTTTGAGTTAAGAAGTTAGAGTGAAATTTCTGCTGTAACACTACACATATTTGTAAGTGTTTTATTATGACGTCTCATCTCAAATTAATTTTCAATGCTGTTATCTTTCTCCAAGACACTTTAAAATCCTTTCCTAAATTGTGCAAATTTGCAAGCCATTACATATACAATAAAAATTTTGATTGAATACACTATTCCTCCTCTGCCCAGTCTCCCATATTAACAGCACCAACAAATTTAGAGATCTCTAATAGTGTCACTAAAATAATGTTCGCTTTTGAACAAAACTGTATTCTTTGAATACAGTCAATTGTAATCCATCCCCACCCTTCAGAATTCATATTCATAGGGCTTAGTAAGCCTGCTAAGTCCAGAACAAAGGCATTACCAACTCAAATTTTCTTCAGGAAGAAACTGATTTTTAAATGCAATTTTAAAAATGAACTTATTTTAATTGGTACTCTTTTTTTAAATGCCCTCCTGAGTATTTAATTGTTTTATTTTGATGTTTAGAAGGATCACTAGGTAGAAAATATTAGCAAGACTAAGTTTCCTGCCATATATATATACACATACACATATATATACACAAATACACAAACACACTACAGTCTACTGCAGTTCAATGCATTCAGTTCCCCTGCACTACCTGATTGAGGCTTCTAGGTACTTGCATAAACCAATGAAATAAAACTTCTGCCAACTTACATTGTACTTTTCAACAGCCCTAAGCCAACTACCACTACAACAGACCTTCCATAACCACGACCATTCTTTCTTAACAGGTCTGGTTCACAATACAGCCACACAAAAACTTGTGCTGGCACAAGGAGCAAGGTAGGAAAGAAGCAGGAAAAGGGTGAAAAAGCTCCTTTCAGGAGCAATCCTGGACTAGGTTGGCTTAAACTGCAGAGAGAAGTGACCACTGGCAGCTGTGGTTCCACAATAACTTACACAAGTGCAAGCTACTTCAATCTCATCTCTTTCTTATTCTAATGCTTTTGGCTGAACTATCATAAAGTGAGCCAGTTTAAAATACTAAAGGAAAAAACTACAACAAAAAAACCCCTCCAAACTTACAAAGACTGTGACTATTTTTCAATTTCTTTAATTACCTGAACTAGTGTACTGCAAGGCCAGAGAGCACTCATCCTAATGCCAGCCACAGAGCCAGGACAAAACTGCAGCTCTCCTGTTAGACTGACTTAAACTAGTGTGGATTTACCCTCAGATTTTCCCTCTGTGCTTAGCTGAAGGGTCTGGGCAAAGCATTCTTGTAAATTCCTTTCTGCCCAAGGTGAGTGACATAATTTAACTAGGAGATACGAGAAAACTACTACTGAAATAATAAACTTATTCAAAATCTTGTAAATTCACAGATTAAAACAAAACCTGTGTAACAAAAATATACAGAATTTTGTAGACACTAGTAAATACATAGCATTTACATAAAGGATTAACATATCTTTTTCTTCCTCTTATTTCGTGACTGTTTGCTTAGGACTCTAATCATGATACTCTATGTATATTACTTAAATTACATTCCCAGAAAAGTGTATTTCAGGGCTTCCAGAGAAGTTCCCTTGGCTTGGCCATGTGCATAAGACAAGGCCAACTTCTTAAGTGAGTTCATCACTTCTCCCCCCTATTTGTGTGATGTCCTCAGAGATACAAAAGTAACTTCAAGTTATGTTGCAGCTAACTAAAAACATCCCATCTTCAATAGTAGTATCTTGTAATATCTGCATATTCTAAATTGCAAGGATATCCTTGTTCAGATATTTTCCTTCTAATTACGGAGTATACGAATATGTTTTTGTAAGCACAAATCATCATCCAATTTATGCATTTCAAACAGTATTAGAAGGGAGTAATCTACCAGTCTTGTTTTCAGTCACTGATTTAACTATTTATGTTTTAGAGAAAACATCAAACTGCACAGAATGCAGAGAGAACACACTACTGCTTTAACCTCTCTAGAACTGATTAACTATGACATTTCGAATTCCCATGACTTCTTTAATTCAGACTATTCAATTCCAATTTTTTAGAGTTAAAACCAAGGCACAGTTTGGCTCAGCTCAAGAATAGCTTTTACACCTATTTATAATTAATTTGATTATTTATAAACAAATGTAAACTGATGCAGCGACACCTTGGTTTTGAGTATACAGACAGCCCAAGAGAAGCAATTCAACCTGCCTGCATCCAGCTGAATTCTAATGGAGACTATATTAATTTTTATATAGGTCTCATTTCTACTACATTTGATTTTGGATTCAGCACACTAAGCCATGTTAAAAAATTTATCACCTTTACCCAAAGCTTTGAACCGATGTTTTGATACAGTGTCAAGATGTAGACAGACACCTATTAAATGACAAACTAACTACTCCATTGTTAATCAAGCAATGTATGAGACTATGAAGACTGAGTCAAATGAATCCCACTGACATTTGGTTTTGATTGCCAGCTGAGCAAATTCCGATTTGCCATGCTTCTGCCATCTCCTTATGTCAACCTGATCCACCACTGAATTATAAGTGAAAGTCAGCTTCTGCTTCACCTGACTCCTTGTAATTTTAGTAACACCAGGAAAAGACAACTATAGTTTTTTTGACTCCGCATGCTCCCCATTTAGAAGACACCACCCGCTGGCAAGTAGCATTCCAACAGAGCACCAGCAGACTGCGCAGAGGACACCAGACACGACACTGCCCTCCGGGAGGGGCCTCTGCTTCCAGGCTCAAGCATTCAGTACAGCTGCGCATCTGAGCCTCACCTCAGCTTCCACAGCCAGCAACCTCACACCTGTGTGGCAGAATAGGTTAATTTTGTTTGGGGAAGAAAAGAAATCAAGCACCTTTTCAAAAGCCAGGAAGAAAACATCAGACATAGGCTCCTGGGTAAGTGCTAAATAAGAAGCAAAAATGTACATACTACTTTGTAACAGGATAACATGGGATAAAGGATGGCATTTTAGCATATAATGATCAAGGAACATACATAATTTTCTAATACAGTTGACTTCTAGAACAGCTTTCATCTGAGTTTCTCAAAGTCATCTCCTCAAAAGTAACTGAAACGCCCCAGTAAATACAGCCTTTCTCCTAAATTAGCGACTTATAATATAGAGTCTTAGACAAAAGCAAATGCAAGGTGACAGATGACAGTAGGAGACCTCAAAATACAATTTATTATTCATGTGCATTACCTAAGCCCTATCTAGGGATGCAGACCTATTTTTCCTTTATTTAAAGTTTTCTGGTTATATACAAGTGAAGATACACGCCACAAAATCTAATTTGCAGTGTGGTAACAATGTATGCCAGGACACTAGCCTACTCAACATGTAATAACAGAGCTTTCTAAAAATCACAGAACTATGCTAAGAAAAAATAAAATTATTTTTTCTCCAGCATTATTTATAGAATGGCGTTCTTATCTTAACAGGATCTCACAGAAGATGTGCTTTTTTATCGTAAGTGCTGCAAAAAAGCTTAATTGCAGCAATACAAATTTTAGGTTGAAAAGTATCAGAGTTTTGTTTCATACAAGATTCTGGGAATTGCCTTCTTAAAATCCTAATAAATATTGACTCATCACAAGAGTTATGATGTGATTCTAGTCTAAAAATTGTAGACTTAGAAATCTAACCTTCTACCCTATTCCTTTATTTCAATCAAAACGCCTTCTCATCTAGAAACACCTCCCCCAAAACTGTAACACTGACCTAATTCAGTAGTTACAATCTATACACACCCCCACATACTTATTTTCCTTCTTCTCTCTGCCTTGTGCCTTTCAGGAAGGAGGAAATTATTTATATAATCAGAATAGAAAACTGGTGGTCCCAGCAATTTGCTCATTAACACAAACATGCACTAAAATTGAAATATATTCAATAATTAATGAAAAACTTGTCATTAAGCTACTACTCAGTAGAGCAAGAAGTGTCTAACTTTCAACGTTTAAAAAAATACCTGATAAGCAGCAATGAGAGAAAAGGTTATTTCAAGTGGTTTATATTACAAAGGCAATTAATTTAGATTCCTTTTCCTAGTAAAGGAGTGTACATGGGACTTAGTCAACTGCATCAGGCTTCAACACATTATTTCAAAGCAATAAATTCTTAAGTGATACAGTAAAAGACAGATTTTGAGTAACTGTAATTGTTATGAACTAAAACTATTCTCATTGGAAAATAGGTTACCTCAAGTAACCTTTTTTGTTGATCTTTCCACATCATACATCTGAAATTAAGACACTTGACAGCATAAGTTTCTGGAACATTGGAAACATCCATGCAAACATACAATTCTATTTGCCCTCAATATCATATGACAAAATGAAGAGGGATGTCCTGAAACATACTTCAGTTCTTTCAGGATTTCTTTTTTTTTTTAACTTCAAAGCTTAGTGTTGAGATTAAGTGTAGCTAAGCTACATCTACTTAATGGAATGTGACTTCACTTGGTACAAGATGCTCCTACACCTACCATTCACATGAATTTAAGCAGGCAGTAAAAGCACAGAAAGTGAACTTCCAGAAGAAAGCATCACCGCTTATTGTCAGATCAAGGGCAAAACAGAGGGACCATAACTCTCAACCCCATAAATATGGTCTCAAAGGAGTCATCTAAACACATTCAGATCTTCAAATACACAGCATTCTATGCTGAAGAGACTGTAGAGGAATGCTCCAGAAAGTACTAGTTTTAAGCAATGATGCTTCCTCCTTCTTGAGCAACAAATATGAGTATTATCTGTATTACAGACTTATAGGTATGAAAGCCTGATCCTATAGTCTTCCATCCATATTTTAGAGCACTGGGGAACTTATGCAAAGGTCTGGTTGAAAATTTAAAGTTCTGAGGACATTCAAATATTGAAGCCTTAATGTGAATGAAATTTGGGGAAAACAAAGTTCAACAACCTCAAAGAAATGAAAATGCCGTGTTTACACTCTGTGTTAAGAGAACTAAAATACTCGTACATGGCATAATTCAAGAACAGGGGTAGAGAATTCGGTATTTCTCCCATCACTGTTAAAAAACCCAAACAAACCCAAAACCAAACAACTAGACATAGAAGGTTTAATGATACAAAGAGCAATTTTTCTTTTTTTTTTAAATATACCTCTGTTACAGCAAAACCATGTGGATTATTTCATCTTTTGAAAAAAACTTTCCAAACAGATAACTGGACAATGGTACTAGTTTCTCATGTAACCGGACTTGAGACATACTGATGAAGAGCAGAATCTGACTACATTTAACTGTTCCAGGTGTAACAGGTAGCCTAAGCTTATAGTTCTCAGATTCCCTTTTCAGGTGATAAGAAGTCAAGTCTCTCCTCAGGCTTCTCTGGCTAAAGCTGACCCCCTTCCATCAAAAGTTTTTCAGTCTCGATATAAAATTCTCATTGAAATGTCAAGCTTGGAGCCAAAGAAATTCTAACCAAAGCAAACTGTATTCAAGCTAAGGCTGAGAACCCAGTATTTGGCCCTGCACGTCAAGGCAACAAAACTGACGTATTCAAAATGTACTAACTTCTTGTTTCCACATGGAATAACTTCCCAAAAGACTTCAAAAAACCAAAGAAATCCTTTATACCACTCAAAGGACTGTGTTATTTCAAGGCAATAATCGATGAAGGTCGGGCCCTGAAAGGGAACTGGACAGCAGCAACAAGTGTCTTTCTCTAAAACACATTCACTTGCCAATAATTCTTGGGGCATTTAACAGTTAGATAGTGCACCACTGGTTACTTAAGGTACATGATGCTTTTTCCCAGATAACGTAACAAGAGGTCAGGTCTTCAGATCATACATTTAGTTCTGGCTACCAAACAGAAAAGTCAATTTCGGTTCCTGTCCCGAAGGAGAAGCATTTTGCTCCTGTGACAGTAGAGAAGAATGCCAAAGATACAGCACCAAGAAAGAAAGCAGTCAATGCCTTACATACAAAACCAGCAAATGTTAAGACAATTAACCGTGTTTCCTTCAGTGAGCTGTGGCCTTGCTGCCATGCTTTTCTGTAGGTGTATGTTTCAGGCCGCTATCATGGACAAAGCGCTGAGCGAGACCGGGCCTCTCACCCAGTACGACCATTCCTTCACTCTCGGGAGCTTTCAGTGGGAGTTACACTGGTTCAACTGGCATGAAACTGTGTCCTCAATGATAGCCAATATATCTCAATGACAGAAGGAGGAGGGACATAAAATTTACAGCCCCTGCAATTCTATTATTTAAATTCTTGTTTTAAACATTTCCAAGTGATTAGGAAACTACATTCAAGGCACTGGTAAATAGGTAGATAATGTGGGCTTTTATGCTGGGAGATGAGAATTTTGGTCACAGCAGTAAAACAAACCAGACTTTCCAAGAACAGAATGAAGTCAAGTGAATAAAAAAAAAGCACTGGTAAATGCATGCAATATAACCTAAGAAAAGCAAATTTATTAAGTCACTTCTATCTAGAAAATGCTAACATCTGCTTTAAAAATTGCTTAAATGTTTTGAACTATGACTTTCACTTACTATGCAGCCCTTTCCTTGAATTCACAATGAACATGCAAAGCAGTGGGCAAGACTTCCTTTCACCTTGTCTTAAAAGAACAAGCCACCACAGGAAACAACCTCAAAACTAAAATTTAAAGTTCTTAGATCTGTGGGTTTTTTTAATACGTACATTTGTTTCAGACAGTCAGATTCAATCTCATGCTGCTAAGCAACACAATGCTATACTTTTTTCCAATTATGCGACAGTTTATTTATGCAGGAGGCTGCTCTTCTGCAACCCCAAAAAATGTGTTCTTGGCAATATAGCCAATTAGGATTGAGTTGATATTGCAGGTCCAGCTACAACCTCCGTCCTTTACAGGTAGCAGTAGAACATTATAAGCAAGGACAAATCATGGTTTAATGTTTACATTTAAATAATGTTCTAGATTAAAAGGAATACACACATTTGCAGTTGATACTCTATCATCTATGGAGTAATCATTTTTGCATCTTCTCTACTTATCACTACTTCAAGAAAATAGTACGTATAAAGTCTGCACCAAAGACTGATTAAATGCTCTTGGTTCCTTATTTCTGATTATTAAATCTGTAGTTTGGTCATAGCCATATCAAATACTTCAATCTGTTCACCCAATTCTAAAATGGATGTAATAGTTAACACCTCTCCAAGCTATATAGCAAAGTTCACTGTCCGGAACACTTTAAGAACCCTGTTTGTTCCTTAAAGCATTAATCCAAATGCTAATAATTGCAAGATGTTATGCTATTAGACTTTTTAAAAAAGATTTAATCTTACTTCATTTTAAAAAGGGATAATTAACTTCTAATGCTACTTCATATTCAACTTGACTGCTCTGCCTTCTTGCTACAAAAAGCATTATTATTGGATGCTCAAAAGTCAATGGGAAAAATCAAAATACATTCTCAGTATTATGGGTAGCAAAAAATATAGGCTTAATTTCACTTAAGTAATGAAGGCTTTTCACAGCAAGACATGGATTTTTACAGCAAAACACTAGGGAATAGAGAAAAATTAAAAATTTCTGAGCATTGAGGTATCAATGGCTTCCTGCATGTTGCTGAAGCACACTATAAAAAGGGAATGAAAAGCTTTGGGAACGTACAGAATGGGATTTATTACAAAGTCTGAAAGAGACAACAGACCAGACACCTCAGTTTACACAGCAGTACTCATCTCCATGTTTTCTCTGCATGAGGGCGAGCACAATACAGTCTATAATACTTACCAATTAATATTCTTCATAAGAGCAGACAGACATACTGTATTTCTGTGCTGGCAGTGAAAGTTTTCTTTTTTATTAGTTATAACAATATCCAGCAGTGGTTCAGAGAACAACTGGACAGTGATAGCAACAGGTTCAATTTCCTAGGGGAATGAGTCTTTAAAGCTATTTCAGGAGAACATACAGGTTTGTATACTAATGCAGGTAGAAAACACCACCTCATTTTTCTTGCACTTAAAATAAAATTTAGGTTTGGATAAACATATTGCAATATACTAACAAAACAGAATGATGTATCCCCAAATAATTTTTTTCTTCATGCAATTCATTTAATACATGGTCTCCAAATTTATTCTAATTGATTATTCTTATTTTTTAGCTAATATGTATTTCCTAGTACACACATATGATTATCATTCATAATTAATACATTTAAAACATTCTAGCAACAATCATATAAATCATTAAATAAATGTTAAACATCTCAGCCTCTTCTGCCATGATATTAAGTAATATTTCTGCTCTGAATCTAAACACAAAAGATGCATCAATGTCATAACAAAAAACTCAGTTTCCAATATTTATAATGTAATGTATTAAAACAACTTATACTAAATATTTTAAACTCAGAAAACCCAGATAAGCTGCACTCAAGAGTTTTATGATATGATCAAGAATCCAGAGAAATCTACAGATAAAACTTCTACTAGATCTTGAAAAACAGGATATAGTGCAAAATAGCACAGAAAGGAAGGGGGCGAGGAGTCAGAGGAATCGAGAGAAGAAATCAAACAACCATCTCAGGACATAAACCCGTTTAGTGAAACTCATAGCCACTAATGCAACTTCCTACAGTTTAATAAATAATATCAATTTAATACTTTATCATAAATGTGAAAAATATTAGAGACTACCTGAATTTCTGTACTGCGTTTTTACATGCTTGTCCGATTAAATCTAGAGTAAACAAAACAGGTTTAAAACAAAAATACAATCTCCACTGACTCAAACCGAATTATTAACACGATTTTAACAAACAGGGACAACATTCCTAGCCAAACCCTTCACATATCAATTCTCAATCCCATACTATTTAATATTACCAATAACATAGACAAAACTGTAACATTACTAAGAAATTTTGCACACACAAACTAATGGGATGATAAACAATGAGAACATGTCACAGAGCAATTTGGATCATCTGATAAGCTTGGAACAATAAAATGTGCACTAACGTAGCCAAGTGTCAGGTCATTCACCTAAAAAAAAAGGACATACAGAAAACTTATTATATATTGGGAAACATGACTAGAAGCATGGTTATTCTAGAAAAGCGACTGCATGTGAACACCACAATTGCATGTTTGTAGCAAGAATAAGTCTCAGGATTGTTGTTTTTTTAACAGAAGCATATAATTTTGGTCACAGAACTGATAAGAAACTTGTGAATTACAGCCTTTTAGATCTAGGAAAAAAGTAAGTAGCAACAAAGACACCCTCCATACCAATTAGCTGCCCCAGTGAGATTAAAGTGCAACAAGCTGAACCAAATATCTGAACCCATTACAAGACTGGCCACAGGACAGAACACCAGAAACCATCCACTTCTAAGGCAGCCTAGTTGTTCTGGGGTTTCCAACTGCTATTTATTTTATTCCCTTGCAGTAAAGGAATAAAGATGTCCTTTTAAGACTGCTATTTCTACTCTCTTCAACTTTTAGGCCTACCAAAGGAGAAAAAGAACTGAGAAGCCAGCAGGCAAGTACTATACAAACTGTATTTGTAAGTGACATTTTCTTTTCAAAAAAAGCAGTAATTGCCAAGCAAGTACATAAACAAAATCAGAAAAAGCAGTGAGGACCTGCCTTTTCCCTACAACTTCTGAGAAGAGGTAGACAATTTTCTACACGACATATTTCCTTTTCAGTTCTGAAGCCCAAAGTTATAAATATAGTAAGGTATTATTTCATGCTAAGAGCTTTTAAGCTGTAAGCTTCAAGAACAGAACCAATACATCTAAAATGTGTGTTTTTCAAATCTTTGGCTAGTCATGCAAGAGAACATTTCTTGGCTGTTTGAAAAAGCATACAGAGCTAAGACAACGAACAGATACCACTACCAACTATATATAGCTACACTTTCAATTAAAAATAATGTCCATACAATAAACCATCTTTAAACATAACTTTTAAAGCGTAAATGATAAACAGTAATATATTCAGTAACACTATTCTTCATAGCAAGTGAGAAGGAAGGATGCTGAATGCATCCCAGGTAACAATGAAGTAGTATTTCCATCCATTGCAATTTTCCTACTGGAAGGGGTTAGGAATTGTATCTTCCAACATATGAGGAACTAAGTAGAGGGACATTGTTATGGTTTTGCATTGGAAATTAAAGCAGACAGCAGATATAAAATATAGACAAAATACAGAACTAAATGGGAGGAAGGTCTAGGTTTAATAGGTTTGAAACAAAATCAGTAATAGTAGGGTGTAAAAAAATTACTACCAGCTATGCAGAGGAAAGAATACCGGTAAGTCTTCAGCATAAAAAAACAAAGCCAAAAAAGCACTTCAGCAAAAGACTCTTAAAAGGAGTTCAACCATGCCAGAGAAAGAGCAGTAAATACCATCTTTACCAAAGTCTAGTTTTCTTGAAAGCAAGAACTCCACAAGAAAGTCAATTCATACAACCCAAGAAGTATACTAGTTTCTACAAGGTAATGTTAAAACAAACAAATCAAATCTGATTTTGTTAACATGTAACCTTTTACGCAACTCCGCTAACATAAGAAAATGGTCTATTACATTTATGGCTTTCTGTTGAGCAGTATCCATTTTTGAAGCACTAAAGCAAATTAAAACAAGGCTAAAATTTTTTTTTGTGAAAAGCTGCCTGTCTCACTTTTGTTTCATCTTTGTGAGACGAATTCATCAATACTACACTTTGCAGTAGCGTAAGCCTACTTGGATTTTGTTTGTGTTTGGACATTGCATCATTTCACAGCAAAGAATGTGGTGGGTTTTTTTTTTTCATTTTGTTCAGATTTGCCACAAGAAGTCTGCAATATTCACATTCGGGTTGACAAAAATAAACAAATGTTGATGCATCTACACAGATTTTTTTTCCTCCAAACTGCAAACTCCAGTTTCTTAACCATTTCAGAAGCTCCTTCAATTCCATCTTTAGGAATGGATATTCCTTTCTTCTTTCATGATCAAATCCTTGGACTTTTAACTTCATAAAAGCTTTGGGGTTTGTATCTGATATTGTGAGGGTAGCAGTGATAAATATCCAGAACTTTAGTTCTGCAACTTATGCAGGAAGTTTTTATTGTTATTTTAGGTTGCATTAGATTGTATAATTTCTCTCTAAATCAGGTCCTAAGGTTAACTAGAGAAGAACATGAGTTTTGTAAATTCCGAAAACCATCTACAAAATATTTCACTTCTTTTTGGGAGTTGGGCTCAAACCCTTCATAATTTTTGAGAACCTTTATCCTCTAGCTCTGCGGACCTTTGAAACTTCCTTGGAAGTTGTGTTCTCCTTTTGCGGAAGGGCTCACAAAGAAATCTGATTTTTTTTAGCACAATTTTGTAGGCACGATTGATGAAGCTAAAACTATAAAGTATCTGCCACCTCCTCCTCCAATGAACAGAATAGAATATTTAAGAATAGAATTATTTTTCATCTGGAAGGGACCTAAAATGATCCTCTAGTCCAACTGCCTAAGGATTACAGATAACATTAACTGCAGGAAAAAAATCCAAAAACTTAATGAAAAAAATTTAAATCAAAATGCTCCCTTTGATCTGCTACACCAGAGCAATTTAATACTATTCACAACTTCAATTCTTCCTCGGGAACAGAGTGAAAAAGGAAGTTAACACTTCAACGTTCCATCCTTGGAAGATCCTGCCGAACTGTACAAATGTCCAAATCATCACTTCTCATGTTCAATGGCATCCCTAGCCTTGGTTTCCCCCAGAGATATATAAATACATCGTGGCTTTTGTTATTTCTGATGAGGTTCATACATTCTAGCAGGCTACCAGTAGGTGCTGAATGGCTTTTGCTACCTTCATTCTTTCTCAAGTATTTGAAGGGAAGCATAATGGCATCTTCCAGGTTCATTCCACTAGTGGCTTTAAAACATGAAATTATTTATAGTGTACTGCACTTAAGGCTTTGCGAAACTCAGTACTATAAATATTTGAAATATTGTCTAAAGCCATTCAGACAATGAATTAAGACATTACTATGATGTTATTTCTACATTTTAGTGGCGCGCTATTCTTTGTTAAACCATGCTTATACACAGCACCTGACGTATCACCGTAGCTTGTAGTAGCCAACGCCACTACCACAATTATACTACAAAGCTTCTGTTAGAAAAGTGAAGTTTAAAGTTAGCCTGCAAAAATCAGGCTAGTCCTTTCTGACTCCCTTCATGTTTTCTATGGAGAATTTAAGGGCTTCTCTAAACTGTTAAACATTACACTAAAGAAAATTATTTAATTAACTAATTAACTGATAGTTACTATTACTATTATTAGTCTATACTCCTAGTATCCTGTGACATTATCAACACATAGAAATTTTCCCTCAACGTATAAAATTAACACAACTTATTGCTTGGTTAACTGCAAATAATTAAAGCATGATACAGCATCTAAACCAGATATTAAGTTGGAAGCATTTTACAGTCTTGAATCATGACATAATTAACTTTGTGAAATACCTACATATTTTGAAATGCTTTAAATTCAAATAATCTAAGTATTTCCATTACTGTACTGGCTTTAATTCACTTTTTTTTTTTTAAACTCTGCTTTTCATATAATGTTCAATCAGACAGCGCAAACTGAGCACAGGAACTCAAACACTACTATCATCATCATCAAGCATAATCTAAAATGTCTCAAATACAGAAGAAAGTGATATCAGCATTAAAATGCATGTTTCAATAAGCTTCTTCATAACTTTATAAACATAAATTTAACAAACTTAGCCAAACTTCCAACTAGTTTTCAATGTACCAACTGCCTGACTCAGCCTGGAGATTTTTGTATAGTTCCATGCTAGCTACCTGCAAGTAAACATTTTGCCATTTCCTGTTGCCTTACAACCATTTCAGTCAGAAGATACTTGCTCCGAAATATCAAGCTTGCACAAGCTCACCAGAGGTGTTATAAGCTGATAGCTAATTTTTTTTTAAGACTGTCTGCCTTAAACATGCTCCATTCCAACTAAGCTCATACAAGCCATCTGCCTAAGCAGACTGAATGCTCAAGGAATCACTGAAAACGATCTATCTGCTCCAGATAACTTGTATAACAACTCCCCTTAAAAATCCTGGCCTCTCTGCAGGGAAATAAGAAGTGGCAACAGGAACAGCAGTTTTGTCTTCTGTCTTAATGCTCCTTCTGCCAACACGACGAAGGCTGTAGTTTGATATAAATCAAAAATGTAAATAGCAGAGGAAATTGCATAGGAACAAGTACGGAAGCCCCTAGAAAGTATATTAAGAACAAAGCAGGGCTGGAAACAGGAGAATTACTTCCACTATACCCACTCCCCCATAGAACCAAAAAGTGACTCCACTGTCTGAGAAACTTAATATTCCTGTATCTATAAAACATACCAAAAAGCATGTCATAACCTTCTTTATTGAGAAATGCAGGAGATAATGATCAACTACTACCACATCCTAACAATTGAGGACAGGTTTAAGAAGTCTGTTGCAGCTCTGTCTGAAAAACAAGAAGTCATTCAAAAAAAACAACCCACCACACAAAAAAACCCAATCCAAAACATACATTGCTACTAATCTCCCTGCACTGAAAATGGTTAACTGCTAAATCCCATTAAACCCCCTTGCTAAAAAGCACCTCCCTTCGGTACACAAAATAGACTATAAAGATACCGGTTTTCAGCTGAATCCACCAACAGGCCAACAGAGACAAGAGGAATGTTGAAACTCTTCTTCTTAGGGACAGTGCTTAAACTAGCACAAAGTGACAGTGACAGAAGTCTCATAAGGTAGTTTTTCCACCACAGTGTGGATCTTTTCTGCTTCCACAGTTGGAATCTCAGTGAGAAACAGCAATCTTATTCCCCAGTAAGAGTATTATATCCTGATAAATTTTAGAACAGAAGTTTTATTGTATTTCTGCACATGAACAAGCCTTAGCTGAAGGTACAGCTTCACAGTCTGTTTGAAACCAGGTAAGTCTCCACCGTCATAAGAAGAGAAGGAGGGTGATCTTGCTCGCTTTCATTCTAACCACCTTCTCACCACTAGTATTAGCCCTTGCATCACCACGTAGGTCAGCCAGATCAAAAAACCAATCTGGCTGAAAGGTAACTGGGGGAAAGGAATGAAAATCATTTTAGTTTTCAGCTGCATCACATGACATATGAACACTAACAATGGCACAAGAACCAGGAAGAATACATAACCACGAATAGAACCAACTCTTTTAGCATCAGTGTAAATTTATCATGAAATACACCCTGAAAGAAGAGGAAAAAGGAAGGAAACAGAATATAGATAGTTATAGTTAGCACATACTTAGCTATGATAGCAACCAAGGTTCACATACATTAGAGCAGAGCTGAGTCTTGACAACACAGAAGTGTCATAAAGACCAGAATTTTTCTCAAGCATAATGGATATCACAGGAAAATGCACACAGAGAAAGCTGTTTAGTATATGATAAATGCCAGGAATGTCAGTTCATGTCAGCACAAGTTCAGACATGACAGAAATATTAAGTAGCCGGAGTAAAACAGGCTAAGTGCAAGAAGTCTAAGAAGGTGAAGGCAAAAAACCATCTTTGCCCTGGAAATTATGATAAAGCCAGTGGAATACTTAACAGATCACAGTGAGTCAGGAAAATTAATTTAGCAGTAACACTTTGAACAATCTGACCACAAGTATATAAATCAGTAAAAAAGCTACAGCAGGTAATGCAGATGATGTAAAACACAGAAGCTGGCAAAAATTTTACTTTTCCTGACAAAAAAGAAAAGGCCAGAGTTGTGAAACTGTAAACAAGACTGCATGATTCAAATATTATCTGGAAATTCAGGTCAAAAAAATGGAATTAGAGATGACAGAGTACGAATAACTGAGTACAGCAGCTGTATTCACTATGACAGTCAACATCTTACTACTTTTTAGCAAAAGAAATTTTCATATAACAAAATTTTGTGTCTGTGTGAGAGACACAGACAGAACATAGTCTCTAAATTTGTCAAAGGCTCAATTTGTCATTTTTCTCCTACATAATTTGGGATTTTCAGAGTAATCTGGTTTCTACTGTAATTTCATTTCCATCAAACGGAAGTTCATTTCCATCAAACTAAGTCCTCTGGGTAAACAGTAATCAACTGAGGCACCAGGAAAAAAAATTGTCCATACCTTACTTGTTGTAGAAGTTAAATGTTGTTTTACAAGAAAAGAAACGGAACTGCAGAAGTCAAAGGGAAATCTCTGAGTTATAAGGCAGCTACATAGAACCCCTGAGAAGTTAATTCTGTCTGTGTCTTGTTCATATGCATTGCTGGAGAAATCACAGATTTTTCAGATTAACCTCTTCATCCTCCTCTCACTTTTCTGGGTACAGAGATAAAGGCAAAACTGAGGAAGAGCGAGGGAGCACAACAGCAACTTAAGCCAACAGAAGCTGCGTCTGCAACACCTGAACATCTAACAAAAATCCATTGAAAAGTTATGACAGGAGGTACTTTTGAAGTTCACAGCCTCTGTGCCTCAATTCTTCATCAATAAAACAAAAGACAACACAAGCCTTTTAATTTACAGAGTGATGTGAGAAATAGTATGTTAATATTTGGGAAATGTACAGGCTGAGAGTGAAAAGCACCTATGAAGTTTACTTACAGAGTAATAATTCTACTCAGAATGGAATTTAGACTGATGTAACATATGCATTTACAGAATGAATTCCAAAGATAAAATACTGAATGACAATCCAATTCAACCCATCTTCCAGACCAAATGAGTCAAGGATCCAATGCGAGGAAGAGTTCATAATTAAGTGTGGGGGGGAAAACACTGGTTTAATGACAGGTTTCACTCTCATATTTCCCTATTTTCCACTTTTATGTAAACTTAGAGGAATCTTCTTAAATTACCCGTGGCTCAAGTGAAAATATCCCCCTTAAATGGTAAAATGCTTAAATAGATCATGACTTGTGCATTTTTTCCGAGGCTCTTTGCATCATTTTTTTCACCACACACAATTTTTAAGTAACTTCACTGAGCCATCTGATAATTCAACTGAAAAATGAATAATGGAAGCATTTTAAAAATCAAGCTTTTAGTTCTGCTGAGGAATCCACTCTGAAATACTACAACCCCCAAGTCCTGATGAAGTAATACGTACTATAGCTGGGAAAAAAGTAATACTCCTATCCAAATTCAATTTATACTTTAACTTGGGGCTGGGGGATTGGGGGCGGGGCAAGGGAGGAGAAATCAAACTTTTCACTTGCATTTATCAAGCACCTGAGCCAAAATAAGGTACCTCAAACATCAACCTCATATTTACAAATTCAGCAAAGCAAAGAAAAAAAACCAACTGATTATACGCACCCCGTGACAAGTTGTTGTCTGTAAAGACGACGCTTTCTTCCCAGCAAGAAAGTCTCTCCAAAGTATACAAAATATTAGTTACCCAGAAGCATTATCTACCAGAAGTATGGGAGAGGGAAAAAAAAAAAAAAAAGAAAAGAAAAAGAAAAAAGTCCAAAGGAAGTTATCCACTAAAACAATTGGGCACTCTGAATTCATAAGTAACATTTTCAAGGAAAAATGGCACAAGAAAACACAGAATGAATTAAACAGAAGATATTCAGGAAGGAAAAGAAAAAAGGTAAATGCATAGACACTGATTTTATCAGATCAATAAAATCTCACCACAGCATTTCTTTAAAGCAGACCAATAACACCCGACCAAGCAGGCAAGTAGGAGCAAACTACAAAAATTTACACAAAAAAAATCCTCATTTCTTATTAAGAGAAAACATCTTAAAAATCATAAGAAAGTATCTTAAGAGAAAACAAACATTTCCAGAGCTTGTGAAAGTAACAAAGAAAACTTTTTTATGCCTACTGTACCAGTCTACAGAAATCTACCCCAAAAATAATGTCTCCATAATTCATATAGATGGAAAAAACATTGCAGCTGAACTGTTTAAACGTCAACATGTTGTTAAGGCTTCTCTCCTCCCTGTCCCCCACCCCCATTTCTGGCACGGAAGTTCTGAGAAATGAACTTAAATTCATCAAATACACTAGAGAAGCTGATTATGTTAGAGATACGGAATAAAGAATTCTAGTGGACAACTGTCATTTAGAAGTTAAATGACATACAATGATAAACTCACATTTGAAGCAAAATTTTGCTGTTAGAATAATCAAAAATAGAACTAAAGGGGTAGTCTTCACTGTAAGTGTGAACTACTACTATTTATTGTATTTTCAGACCCATGAAGAACCACAGTGGCTCATCAACGCTGAAAACCCCTCAAGCTGTAGTTTAGGTGTAGTATAGTGTAAGCACATACTTAAAAGCGTGAAGCAGCTCTCACAGGAGAGATTTTGATTCTCTGCTCTCAACTGTTAGTTACTTGCTGCTGGTCTAGATAATGTATACAACTTCTACAACATCTCGATCTTCCTGTGTGATACTTGCACCTAAGTAAATATAAAGCATATAAACAAACAGCACATCAAGTACCAAGTACAATTTCAATTTGAAAAAAAGATGATCTTCTGAAGTACCAACTAAGGATCAATCAACACAGTGAATCTCCAAATCAAACTCTCATTTTGGCTACTACTTGCCAACAACAAAACTAAAATAACAATGTGTTGGTCATTCACTGTCCTCATCCAGCTGCCTTCAGGCACCATATCCAGAGTTGCTACAGGTTCTAAATATTATTTTCATTACCAGGAAAGTGATACGAAGAAAAAGGAAAATTCGTGACAGGATGCATTACCAAACCCTCCTTCATCTGGTCAGAAATCTTAGCATGGTGCAGGTAAGTGAAAAACTTCAGTCATACACTTGCTAACCAGAGGCTGATACTGATCACATGGGGGTTTTTTTCCATGGCTGAAGACACATTAGCTTAGAGTAAGGTTTTACTAACACTATGCTAACCTTGCTGCATCCATTGCCACTGATGAAAATGAAGCTTTTCATTTCACTTCAAAGCTTTTCATTTTATGAAAAAAATTCTGTTTTCCTAATCCTAAAACATGGAAGGAAAGGAAAAGGAATTAATGGCTCCTCAAATGCCGCAAGGGGAATTAATGTTTCAAGTTACATGTTCACTAGACACATTACAAACTGTCAACCACAGCAATCCGGCAAACTGCTACAAGAATAATGAACAGTAAGAATTTTCAAGCAATCTGGAGGTTACCTTCCTGCCTAATTACCAGAAGTATAATGAAGAAACTCCAACACAGCGAGAGAGCTATAAAGCACTTAAGAAATCTGACATTACTACCTCACCTAGGGAAAAAAGTCAGTACACTTAAAGTGTCCCGTCGCATGTGTGTGCGCACACACACACAGTTATAAGCAGTCAGGAAAAGACCTGGGATTTTAAGGTCCCACTGTCTGAAAGCACTGTCTGAAAGACAGGTCAAGGCATACGGAGGGCTGTGCAAAACTGGAGCCTGAAACTGTAGAACGAGTCACTGGAGTTTTCACCTTCAAGCTCCAGAGAATTTATGTCACAATTAAAAAAAAAAAAATTATAATGGAAATCCTCACAGCTAAAGGATTCAGGAAAATGCATTAAAAGGAAACATCAGAAATCACCAAACAATTAACATTTTATTTCTAAATCAGAAATATACAAAGTCTAATATAAAATATAGTTTAACCTATAGTTTAAGCTTTTAGTTTATGAAAATTTTGGTCTTTTACCAACCTGTTCACCTAAAAATTAAGCTAAGCCAGATCCACCTTTCTTATTTAGCTTTCAAATTCATGGACTTGTTCTGTTGAAACTTATTCAAAAACACATTGAAGTACTTCATTGCTAAGACAGCAGAAAAATTAAACACCGAAAGATGCAAGGCTCATATACTGAGATACCAGTATATTTTTGACAACAACGTTCAGTCTCATATTAGAAAAGTAAGAGACTTTTCTTCCCCTCACTGTCAATTTTCATTTCCGGACAAGAAAACTGAAGTTCCACCCACAGCCAATACAGGCCTGTCACCACTATCCCACACCACAGTGCTAGCAAGGACACTCCCCTCCAACCAAAAAAGCCTGTCTGGTAACAGGGGAATCCTACCTGGCACATATCACTACTGTTTTTAATTTACTGAATACATTTCTAAACAATCTCCTTTTTCTTCTTTCACCATTTCAGAGCATTATAGCTAAGACCACCCTAAGACAAAACAATACCTTTTCCTTTTCCTATACCTAGTCCCACTGAAGCTAGAGAAAAGGTTAAACAGCAATTAAGTGATTTCAGGATTGAAGCTTATGGAATTTAAAATGTACGTTTTTGTGTCACGCCACGTTGCCATTCAGCTGTCACAAAAAAGTTTTACTTGTCTTAAACAAAGGCTCTTCTAGGGACAATTTTCCATTACTTGACTTTTGGGTATTTTATATGAAAGCTTAATGAAGAGTTAGCCCTGAAATTCCCTCCATGTACCTTTCATTATTTTGAAGCACTCATTTGAACAACACTCTGTTAAAAAAATACTAGGGAAGTCTTTTACAGCTTATAGCAGAGAGAAGAGGACATGAGCAAACATTAAGGAGTCACATGTTTGTGTCTTGCCTTCAACATATTCTTGAATCTCAGCTTAAAAAAAAAATTTGGAAAAAAGGTTTCTTCTGTGAGAGTTCTCCATTCACAGATGTACATCTTTAAGGCATGATGCAATGTGGAATTCCCCTCTTATGAGTGAATTCATGGCTAAACGCTAACTACCAAACAGTATGATTTGCTAAGATGTCCATGCAAGATCTATATGCAAGAAAATCACATTTTTCTGTTGGCAGTTACATGTGTAAGGAAAACTAAATCACAAAACAGGGTTACATACTGGTTTTGTAAGCAGATCAAGGATGCTACAAATAAAAGTTTCCCACGATAATGTTCCTGATAGCTATCCATTACTTCTAAAGCAGCCTTCATTTTAACTTCATGAAGAAAGTTGAAAATACAAGTATTCAAAACATGACTAGATTTTAAATCTACATCCCATGGATCACTTTTGGAGGTGTACTAACACAAAGAAGTTAATAAAAAGCAAGTAATCATTCTTACAGTTAATGCTAACTAATCCTTTAAGAAAACCATACATCAGTAATGTTTCCTTTAGAAAGCAAGCCTGTGAACATACATGTATCCAAATCGTTTTTATTCCCAGCATTTTAATTTTTATTTGAAAACATGTCAACAGCTGGAAACAAAAAAGCTCTGATATCAAGCAGATTGAATTCAACTCTCAAATAAAATGAGCAACTAATGGCTTCTTATAAAATGAAGCAAGCATCAGAAAATTCACAACAGAAAATGCAGAAGGAACTGCCTGTGCTGTTAAGCTCCCTTAAGAAAAAAAAGAAGCAAAAAGATTTTGCACTAAGTCACAACTGGCTACTTTAAGACCTCATTTACCTTCCTCCTCTCCTCTATTGTGGGGAAAGTTATTAACAGCTCTCCTGTAACCTTACCAACACTCAATATTTTAAATGATTTTTACCAAACCAGATCTACAGGAAGTGTTCAAAGCACCAATGGGCTCAAGTGGACACTGTAATGTCTCAGAAATGCAGTAGTTGACATTTTGAGGGTGCAAAGTCATGACAGAACAGCTTTCTGCCACTGTCTATCTATTCAAGACTCTAAACAAGAAGATCGAAATCAAAACATGGTTCTGTCATGAAGTGCAGAGGGAATTTCTGTTAACCATGTTTTCAAGTCATGCTACAGCCTTAAGCATAACAGAGACAGCCAATACAACATAACTGTTTTAAAAAGATATCTCAACTCTTTACGAAACTGTAATTCATTATAACAGTGTGAGAACTTTAAGATGTTCCTACATTAATAAGAGAACAAAACCAAAATTTAATAGATGAAAAACGTCACTGCATTTTTCTAACATATGAATCCAAAGTAGCTCAAACTTCCCAGGCAGAAAAATTCAAGTCTCACGGCATGCAGGCATACGCTTATGGAAGACCATCCTTCCATCCCTTGCTTCTGCTATGGAAAGACTGTTTCTTTTAACTGCCATTCAGCAATACAAAAATTTACCAAACTGCTCTTCCTAAACATAACCAACTGCTTGGCAAGACAGCTAAGCATTTGACATTCATCACTACTGGATCTTGCAGAATAAGAATCTCTTAAGAAAAACTGAGCAAAAAAAAGACTGTGATGAATGTTCTACACTGATGATAAAGGGCAGGTATAGCAGTATAGCTTAATTTTTAATTCTCTTTTCATTAGGTTTGTGTTAGGGAGACAATATGCATAACAAAGCTCAGTTATGTAAAAAAAAAAAATAAATAGAAGTGTTGTGTATTTATATACCACAAACATCATGTACGATATAAGACAAGTCTACAGCAACAGCACACAGTATTGCTAGCTTTGCAAAAGGCAAGGTACTACAACAAAAGATAGACATCATCAAGCTGTGTTCCCAAAACATACCCTCAAGTACAGCTTTAAATTTTGAACTCTGATTTTAAACAAGGGTGATATGGATAATAAAACCGGATGCAGTTACACAGAGTTTCAAGAGGAGACACATCCATGTTATAAGAAAAACTTAAGACACCTGAACAAGACAAACCATGTCCACACATTCAGATTAATACTAATGCTAACATCCGGGAAACAATTTTCTAAAGGACACAAAAGCCTTCACATGTACAGCTTTTCAAGTGAACAGAAAACCCAGCAAAGGTCCTGACATCTTCAGACAACCACTTCACACTGGTCTCTGCAAGTACTGGATAAGCAAGACTACTGGTTCAATTAAACAACATTTGTGATTACAAGAAAAAGAATTAAAGTAAGTGTAATGGTTTTGGGGATTTTGCAGGGTTTGGCTTGTTTTTAAAAAACTAAATAAACCATGCTTTAAGTGAAAAACAGTAAGGGACACCTTTGATTCATTTACTTCACAAATGAGGCTATCCTGCTCAGGATGTTTTCAAAATATACCTACAGTTTTTAGATCTCTTAGGATATATAAAACAATATGTCGGGGGGGAGAGGTTTTTTATATATATAAAAAAAACCCTCAGAGTACTGCCTAACACAAAAGTGCTTGCCATTCAAATACCTGAAATAAGTTCTGAACTTGTTTCTAAACCAGAGCAGGAAGGACAGAAATACTTCCCATGGAACTTAATATATTTTCAATACACACCTGTCAGAAACATAACTTTAAAGCCATTTAAAAGTAATTTGTTCAAACTAATAAATAACTGAATTCCTATCCATTTTTACCCAAACTTGTATTGATATTGGAAAGCCCTAAACTAATTTCAATTTTAAATGTAAGATGTCTTGGAACAAAGGTATTACAGGTACCTTTACTTTCTTAAAAGTCTATTTAATTTTGTTGAATAGACACTAATCCACTATTTTTGTTTATCCCGAGTCTCACTTGTAAGAATTCCAGAATATTAATAAAATGCATAAACCTAAAAGTGTGCATTTAGAACAGAGAGTAGTTGCACTGGTCTGTTTGAGTACAAATGCACCACGATGTGGGAAATACAATGTTTATGTAAGGGTGACAGTGTTCCACAGATACAGAAAGAGTAAACAGTTTTGCTACCTCTATCCTTATTGATTACCACCTCCAGATGTAGTCTTCCTGTCAATTCAATGGGCAGCAGTATCCCCACAAGGGCAAATTCTGCCAGGCATGAAGCAGCAGCCTGGAAAGACTAAGACAGAGGCTACCCAAAAGAAATACCATTAAGAGAACCTACACAAAAGAGAAGTACAGAAGATATGGGAGAGAGGGGAAAAAGTTACTATGATACAATCTTACATTTATTTTTAGCTAGATTCGCCCCTCACCCCAAAAAACATGCTGATACTTGAGTTTCTTCCACCGCAGCTTTATGATTATGTTTATGTTTTTTGTTCAAGGCGATCATTAAGCATCACCGTTGTCCAGGGTATTGCAACAGAATAATCAATACATGTATTTTATATGCTTCCCCAAAATTCTTGATATTAGCTACTGTACTTTGTTGGTTCAAAGAATAAACATTACTTCAACTCAAAGAATCAAGAGCATTATTTTTTAAAAAAAAAAAAAGGCAAAAAAACAACCCAAGCAAACAAACAAAAAAAAACCCTAACACCCTCATGTATGACTTGGGTTTTGCTGAAATGAACATGTTACTCGATTAGGAACATTTATTGTGAGGAGTTCTGCCAATTTCTCAAAGTAAAACCTTAAAATATCACGAATAAGATTAGCTGCCTACAGATTTCAGTCACCCCTAAATCTTTCTTACTAGAGACACCATTTCAATTCCATAATCAATAAAGGTCAATCCTCCAAACACCCATCAATAGTCCCTGCCTAAACGTAACAATTTTAATATCCATTTGTCAGGCATTTGAGAAGCCTCCTGAAAAACACAGGTTACCTAGTTCGTCTGTCATAACAAGTGTTGCCACTAGTATACTTAACACTGCATATTAATATCTAAATTCAACAACTTCTTAAAAATACAGGCCCCAGTTCTGCAACTAGGTCAGCAAAAGTGGGCCTTGTGCTAGCTTTGAGCCTGTGACTTCAGAGGGTCTTTGGGCTGGTACCAACATCCAGTGATATGAATACAATTGCAGAACTGTGAATATAAATCAAGCTGTACAGACAACATGAAGACAGCTGAGACAGACACAATATGTCTAGAGTAAGCCTTGGAGTCCTTTGAACATTTAAGTAGAACAATTCTTTTCTGAAAGATTTTTCTTTCCTGGACGGTTGTGTGTTACTGTACATCCTGAAAATACTTAACTGGATTTCTGAGGGAGCAACCTGAAAATGAAATATGGCATCTTAAGAATCACCTCAACATTTTTGCATGCTTCTATGAGAACAAAATCACTTAAGAACAAAATAAATAATTTTCAAAAGCTATTCTCTCTTCATACAAACAATGCCGCACAAAGTGGGACAGCACACATTAATAGAGCGATTAGCAACACACAAAAAATGCCCAACAACCCATCCAACTGGTGAAATCCTCCGTTTTCTTGAGGACAATAACAAAGAATAACCGTGGCCAAACTGCATGCAACTACCCCTACCGCACACCTCAGACAAGGGGAGAGGGTTATATTGCCTAAAATAAATCGCAGCAGACAAGCCCCAAGACATAACTTCGAGAAGCGGCAGAGTGAGCTAGAGGAAGAAGATGCGAAAAGCCACAAACGTTTTTTGTGCATCGAAATAGGGTTGCTGGAAGCCGAGACTAGAGGAGTGGCCTACGTGTTAATAATGTTTACAGCGGGCGTGAAGGAGCTGGTGCTGGTGCTTTTCATTGAGACTGTAGGAAAAGCGCCTCGGCAGGGCCTTATTTCCAGGCGTCGCCCGGGCCTACACGGCTCCAATCACTCCACCTCAGTAATGGCGTTCGGTGCAAAGGGAAGCGAGAACCAGAGGAGGCAAAGCTGGGTGCAGCGCTGCGGGGAGCCACCGGGCCCTCCTCGCCCGGCGGCACCGCGGGGGGACGGCGGGAGGAGCCGCCCGGCGGCTGGCAGAGCCCCCCGAGGGCCGCGGGGCGGGGAGCACTTCCACCCCCCGGCAGCCGGGGAGAGGATGAGGAGCCGTCAGCCATTTTCCCTTGCCCTCCAAAACACCACCGATGCAGGGCCACACGCCGGGGGCTGCGAAGGAGGCGCTGCCGCCACCCGCCGCCCGTTATCCCCACCCCCCACCCCGCGGGGCCCGGCTCACCCCCTCCTCCCCGCCGCACCCCGCCGTCCCGCACCCCGACCCGGGGAGCCCCATCCCCGGGGAGCGCCTCCCTCCGCTCCGCTCCGCACGGCGGCGGCCGGCTGCAGCACAAACAGCTGCCCCCGCGCAGCCGCTTCGCCTCGCCGCGTCCCGGCCCCGGCCTCGGCTCCGGCCCCCGGCCCCGCCCGGGCACAGCGCTCCGCCACTCACCCCCGCACGGCTTCCCCTTGTCCCGCGGCTGCTGCTGCGACGGCCCGGTGCCCTCCTGGGTGCTGCCGAAGGAGCGCGGCCGGCGACTGCCTCATCCCAGGCAGCCAGCAGGGCAGAGTCTCATGCCAGGCCCCGCGATCCCGGGCGTGCAGCCGGCTGACTGAGGGGGCGGCTCCGCTTTCCCGGTCTCCCCCCCCGGGCGGGCGCCGTGTACTGCGACGGGAGGAGGAAGGGCGAAGCTGCCGCCGCTGCCCGCGCTTCAGATCCCGGCCCTGGCCGCTCCGCTCTCTCCGGCGCCGGCGGCACCGCCGGGGCGTTTTTCCTGCGTCACCAGCTCCTGCCCGGCGGCCCTGGGCTTCAGCTTCGGCTGGGGCTTGGCCGGGGCCTGCGCGCTCCGCTCCGCCCCGTCCGGGGACCGGGCGCACGCGGGGGAGGGGGCGCACACGCAGCCCGCGCCTCTCGCCGGGGCCCGGGGCTCGGCTGGGCGGTAGCGGCCGCTGCGCGCGGGGGCAGGCAGGCAGGAAGGTGGCAGCGGAGGGGCCGGCCCGGGCGGCTGGAGCGCTCTGCGCTGACGGCTCCTGTGCGTGCGGGGGGAGGGGAAGACGGGGGAGGGGGGAGGGAGCGAGGCGAGACGCGGCGGCGGCGGCTGCTCCTCGCGCTCCCGGCGGCGGCGGCGCACCTCCGTCTGGCGGGGCCCTGGGCAAGATGGCCGCCCCGGCAGAGCCTTCCGCGCCCGGCCCGCGCCGCAGGCCCCGACCTAGCGCAGCAGCGGCGGCGGCGGCGGCGGCTCCGCCACCCGAACGGCGTGACGCGCTCCCCGCCCCCGTCCCCCCGGGCTGTCACTCACGCCGCAGCGGCGAGGCCCAGGCCGCGGCCCGCCTGCCCCCACCCTTATGTGTGCGGCGAGGGAGCGCGCGCGAGGAAGGCGGGGGAGAAGCGGGAGGCGGTGGCGCGTGTGCGAGGCGGCGCGTGTGCGCGCGCGCGGCCGTTTCACGTCGGTTGGGCTCGAGCGTGTTCCATTGTGACCCGCCGGGCGAACCGCGCGGAGGGCCCGGATAATGACGTCAGCGCGGCCGTCTGGGCCCGGCCCTCTCCTCCGCTGCCGCCGCGCTGGGCCCTGTCGGGGCGGGGGCGGCAGCCGGGGCACCTCCGCCGGCGCGTCCCGTTGGGCCTGGCGGTGCCGGGGGTGGCCTGCGAGGGGCGGCGGGTGGTGCCGCTCCGCCCTCGGGTCGCCGTACGGGAGGACGGGCGGACAAAGCCGGGGGGAGGGGGGCAGGGGCGGGCGGGCGGGTAGGGGGTGCCGTGGCAGTGGGAGGCGGTACGGCGTGCCCGCTCACCGCCCGGGGCCAGGAACACGCTGGGCAAGCAGGGGGAGAGGCGGGGCCGTCCGGTGCGGTTGGGGCGGCTTTTGCACCGGTCAGCTCGCGTGCCGCTGGGCCCCTCTAGGCCTCGGGCCCGCCGTCTGACATCGGGCTTGAGGCAGGGCCTCGGAGGTGACATAGGTGCACGCAGGGGTGGCTTCGTTCCTCACTGAAACGCTGCCTCCCTCAGAACGGGTACCTGGTTAGGGGTCACCAGCATTTTAAAAAGCCAAATGGGTCTTTTGTTGCTCTTTTTTCATCTTTTAATACATTTACATTTAGGTGCGTGGCAACTTTATAAGTGTGAAGTCCGTAGAATCCAAGTCTATGTAGGTGCTTTATATAGCAATCGGGGAGACTTTAAACCTGGATTTAAAACCTGGAAAAAATAGGAAAGCATGCCTTGTGGAAGGACAGAAATTTGGCAGACATGGGGAACCCGGACTGGGAGAGTACCTGAAATGGTGCTTAATTTTTTGTTTTGTTTGTCTGTATTCCAAGGTCAAAGTCTCATTTTAACAACATCATTCAAGAATTTCAGAGCAGGAAGTGAAAAATACAGTATCCAGCTGAAAACACAGAAGGAATTTAGGTCACATGGGTTGGAATTTGCTCAAGAGGCTAGGGCTAACAGCCTTAACTCTCTTGCAAAATGTTTATCTTTTGGACCACGCAGTGACAAAGACTAAAATACCGGTTGCTCATTGCAGGAGCTGTGGGTGGGTGTTTTTCTCTAAAAAGGTAGAGCTCAAAACCAAGTGGTGATACCTACTGTTATTTCCTATTTTAACAAAGTTAGAGTTAGTCCTTTTTTTGCTAATCACTAGGTTGTATTATTTGGGAAGGAAATCTGAAGTACGTCTCTGCATTAACCACTCAGTAAGCAAGACAGAGGATGCGGCTGCTTCACCACTGTACAAATGCAGCAGTTTACTGAAAGAATAGTTTTACATGCATTTTCTTCACCAACAGTAAAAACAAGCCATAACCATGGTGAAAATCTGCATAAGTGTAAACCTATTCATGTTTGGGTCATAAATACGTGTAATCATAGAAAGAACAGCCCTTTTATCTCAGTGATTTTCATGCCTCTGAGCTTGTTGTTGTGGCCTCCTTTCTCCTTTTTTGTCCCTTATCAATTATTTCAGGCTTTCCCTCCTACTTCCAAATTATCCAGTTTGTTCTCCTGGGAAAGTGTTTAAAATTACTGCACCTATAATGCGTTTAACTTTCCTTGCCTGCCACAGTGTTCTCCCTCGATCTCTTCACTGTTTATGATGACTTACAGAGGCACGATGGCACCTCAAACAATTGTATATTTTGTTTGTTGTATATTTTTTGACACTTCTTATCCTTAAAAATAAACTGCTGTGTTTATTGATGTTCATTTCTTTTTATTGTTAAGTAAACCCCTGTTTTGATGACAGGCCAAATATCGTGTTCCTTCTAACTACTATGGCTTTTTTGGCAGAGCCAAACAGTGACACATCAGTGGATTTTTGTAATGTGGGCAATTGTCCACCAAGGAATTGACTGTCAGTTCACATAAAAGTCAACAAAAAAAAACCATACAAACAATACTTGTGGAAACAATACTGGTACAACTTGTAGCAAGTATTCCCTCTTGTGAAGAAGCGTTCTTTCAGCCAAGAGAGAGAGTGGAAGTTCTGATTAATTTAATTGAAACCTTAGGTTTGGAACAAACTAAGAACTGATTCCTCTTCAGCTTTCCAGGTCCTTTGGTGGTATTTTTCTGATTTTAGATTCTGCTTTATGTACAGTTTGCAGAAGCATAACGAGATACAGGAGGAATTTTGGGAAATTATATGGGGAAAAAAAATACACGACTTATATTTGACCTCCTTCCTCTTTTGAAAGTATATTCTGAAGTGCTTTGACAGACCAGCAGTTGCTTGTAGCCGTGCTAATCAAAGGTCACGATAGGCTGAAGTAGGCAGCTATTTATGGCACAAAATAAAAGGAGATATTGGGACGGCAATGGCACTTTGTGGTTACTGAACAAGACAACTGCACACCTGACTGAGGAATTCTTCCTCTGCTCCCAAGCAAAAATCTACGCCAGTCCCTCTTCGTTCGGGCTTCCAGAGTTCTCTGGGGGCATTGCCGTGGCTCATCTTGTACAACACTGCTTTGCCTTTGGAAAAGATGATTGACTCTTCCTCCACCCCCCTGATACTGCAAATAAATGTTACTGGTTTATCTTTGTGCAGCAACTGTGGAAATGAGGATATGAGTGAGATCAATTGCTGATGGAAGGGTATCTATCCATGGTGTGAAGACAGAAGTCAGTAGGCACTCACAAAACTCACTGTTCTAAAGTAAGCGTCCACACAGAGAATTATGACAGACTAATGTATTCCTCAGTAGTCCTTCTGGTTAATCCCTCTCTGTACACAACTGTTGGTATGATTAGAAATGCTTTTGCAACATTTTTAATTCAGTGGGATAATGTGGGGAACGGAAGCGTTTCCCTGCAGGCTCCCAGCTCACGCACTGCTGTCAGCCTATCAAACAAAAAGTGAAACCAGTTGCAAACTAGCTGGTTATGTTCATTGACTAACCCAAAGGAAACGAAAAACAAAACATTTTGGTGAGGGAATGATTCAGAATTTAGAAAATCTCTATGTTAATAGATGCATTCATCCCCAGTTCTTAAACTCTGATTGACGCCGCGCTGCTCCGTAGACAAAAATTAAACTTATAACGTTGCTGATGCAGAGTAATGCTATGGAGCTTTGCAACTGGGTAGCGTGAAAGAGCAATAACAGAGAAAGCAGAATTTTACCACAGACCAATGAAAGATCATTTTTTTCCTACCGGTTCAGCCCCTTAGACGCTGCATTACGTAGTATCTACCAACTCTCAGAAAACAAAATAGGCAGCGTAGCAGATAAGGAAAGTTTCCTTTCAAAAGAAGATAAAATACTGCTTGGAAATCAAACAAGTTACTGCCTGGACATTAAGATTTGTTGTAAGGGGTCAATCTTGCAACATTTTCAATATTTTTGGGCCCAATCCAGTAAATCACTTAAGCGCATGAGTAGTGCTCTTGGTTTACATTATTTTTCATTGACTTATTTAAGCCTGCGTGTGAGTGCCAGTAAGGAGAAGAGTACTTTGCACTTGCCCGAATCTTTGGTTTATGCAGCGTATATTTTGGCCAGCATTTTGGCAATAATAATGTGTGGGTCTGTGCCATTTTGTGCAAGGTCGGATGGTAGGCTGTCGTCCCTTTCAGAAAAGAACTCCTATTTTTCACAATTGTCATTCCTCATGTAAAGCATAATTATCTCACAGTGGTAACAGAACATTAGAACGTTACATAGATGATTAAATAATATTTTCATACTGGGAATAATAACGAGTCCCAAATAGAGCATGAGTGGTGGACAGTGTCTGATACTCTCACACTCGCGCCCGGCGCCCGTGTTGTTGCGTACCGTTGGTTGGGTGAGGCACGATGAAAATGAAAGACGATTCCACAGATGTGCAGAGATGTTCCCCACGGGAAAGGGGTTTCATCAGGGCACCCCAGGGACCAGCTTTTCCCTGGGGCCGGGGGCATCGGGGGCTCCCCAGGGTACCCGAGCAGGCCCTGGCAGCCCGGGCCCGTCCCACTGCCCCAGCCAGGAGCAGCCGGGGCCACCTGGGCAGCCCCAGCCCTGGGCATCGGGCACCTCCGTGCTTGGCTGGGCTGAAATGGGGTCCTGGGCAGGGGTACAGGGAGGCCCCAGGGGAGGCTGCCGAGAGGCCCTGTTAGTGCCCTCAGGGCCCTGATACATCTATATTTTCTAGCCGACGTGGCAGGTGGTTAGTGTATCTGATGGGAAAATGCCAAGCACCTCAGTGAGAACTTTGGCCTCTGTATCCCTTAAATTGATAAGCAAGACCCAATAAAGTTATTCCAATAACAAATAATTAAGATGGGTTTAAAGTGTTTAGCATATAATTACTATATTTAGACACCATATATTTAGGCTTGTCTATATGGAACAAAGCCAGAATCCAAATGCAGTAAATTTAAAAATTTAGCTATTGTGTATGTGTTCCAAAACTCAGATGTAATCTCTACCTTCCATACTATCCTGAGTTTAAAAAACGCGGCGGGGGGCGGGGAGGGAGGGTGTCACCCTGAAGTATCAGACAGTACTCACTATACATATCAATTAACATTCAAAATTAGGAAAAAAAAATCCCATAGAAGTAACGTATCAAGAAGCTGCAAAAACTGTTCTGGAGTGATGCTGTATCTCTTTTCTGTTACAAATAAAGGTCGAGTATGGACATTACATTTTAGTTTCTCCTGAGATGGCTGCTTTAATTACCATTCCTCGCATCAACGTAAGACTTCTCTTCATAGACGTAACTTTCCATCTTTCCACTTTCGATTTCTGGTTGTATGAGATGTTAACAGTGATGTTGGAGTGAGCGTAATGTCTCTCTTGAAAGACTCATAGAAGCAGTTAACCCCAATTTATGCACCATACTTAGAGGTACCAAAGATTGCATGCTTAGGTAGAAATCATAGAAATTTGATAAGAAAAAGATTTTGTAGGGACCTGTGGTCTCTTACATTGAAGAAAGAGTGGTGTCTGATCAGGAACAATTCTTATCATATGAAAAATATGGTGTGGCATTTTCCTGTTGTTCATTTATTTGTTAAATGAATAGCATAAACAAATTCTGTGTGTGTCTACCAAATATCACAGAGACTGGTTGTGAATACTTCTATTTACAGGCCCAAAAGAGTATCTCATCCATCTTTTGGAGAGGGAGCAATTCAGAATACTTTATTTTTCCTGTCTAGTTGGTTCGTAGCCGAACTGTCCTCAGATAAACCATGTGGTGTCCATGTGAAAAGCATCCGTCTCACAGGATTTGGACAGAGTTCAGCAAATTGATTTGACAACCATATGGTCCTCTTCATCCACATGAACCTTGAAGAAGTCTGACTTCCTTCCAGCCTTAGGAGTAGAGTGAGGGAAGAAGGGAACTTTTCTTAAAACTTGTCAATGTTATTCCTAAGCGTGCTAGATGAGAACGTTGTCAAAAAACTGCAAGAAACTTTGTAGATTCACGAACTACTGCCATTTTATCAGTTTTTCTGGATGCATCTCTGCACACAGGGTGTTTGTCGTTGCACCAGTATAAACTTGAAGGAGGCTGCTGTTCACAAAATTATATCCGTTATGTATTATGTGACGGTCATTTTCACTTACATAGGGTTTCTAAACACAAGAGTTGCTGTGTGCGCAGTAGAACTGAAGCAGCTTTTCTTGAGGCTGAGCATCTTACACCCTTCCAACCCCGATCTCCCTCCAACCTTGAATTACATCCCTCACATGCTAAAGTGCCTGTTTTATGTTAAATATGCTGGACTAGTCAGGAGTTTAATTAGCTAATAGCAAATAGGAGGTATAATAACTAAATTGTACTTGCCTTTCCAACAGTGGTCACTTCTTTTGCGTTCCTTCCTCCTCTTGCTAACAGTCTTCCTAAAATTTGTAGGAATTAACGTCTCTTTGGAAGCCCTTATCCCTCGTTCAAAGTTTATCAAAATTGGCTGAAGGGCTCAAGGGGAACTGATAGGCAGAGGGACAGCTAGACAACAGGATTATGTGAAACCAGTATCGTTAAGAAACCATGAAAAGTTTCAAAACAGAGTAGTCTGATAGGAGAAAGGCTACTACTGCAGTTTTGGAATGGAAAAAAAAAGACAGAGGTGTGATCAGAGAGAAAGACACAATAGAAAAACATTACTTGAGAGTAAACCACAAAATTTGAAACAAACACGCTAATGTGATTTGAGCCAAAGCACAGATCCATTTCAGATCTTGTATCGATAGTTTTATCCAAGCTTTATAAAATAGCTTGTCAGAAAGACTTAAATCTAAAAATATGTACAGAAGGAAGGATGTAATTTTGTAAAACCAGTTTTCTTCTTCTTTGTTGGGATTGAAAATTTTTTTTCAGTCTAAAGAGGAACTTAACAGTGCAGCGTGCAAAGTAGTAGGATTTTGGAACCTTTAGTTACATGTTTGTCACTCCACTCTTCTTTTTTGCCAGAAGTTTTTCTCAGCTATCTATATTTTATAGCCAGTTACCTGCAAAAACAATTCCCATTGTCAAAAACTTCCCTAAAAAAATCATTATTTGTCTTTTCATGAAACAGTATAGTAAGCAAATGTCAGTTTACATTGCTGATTCGTAAAGACTGAATTTTGGTAACTGCAGTTATATTGCTATTCCATTATCTCACTGTGACAGGTCATTTCAGAACATAATGCAGATCAACTTTATGCCATATTGTATTTTATGTAGCCCTATAGCCTTTCTGAAAGATTACATACATTTAAATTATATTTGATAAATATGAAGTAACTCATACTAGGACTTTTGTAGTAGTAGTGTTATTTTAGCTGGGAGGTTAGTAGTAGTAATAATGTTTGAGCAATAACACTGTCTTTGTAGCCAGAATGGTATTAAGGCAATAAGCAAGCCAGAACTTGTAAGGAGAGGTAATATCTTTTATTAGATCTGAAAACAGGCTTGTATGCATCAAAGCTTGTCTGTTTTTACTAGACATATCAGTTGGTCTATTGAAACAATATATAAGTAGATCCTTTATCATCCAGAGGCAATCTGCTTTTTCTCAGCACACTAATTCTTTTCCATTTATTTTGTATCCTATTGTTTTGGGAAGGTAAACGTAATTCAGGATCTAAATATATAGAAGTAACATCAAGGGACAAAAGCTAAAGTTTATGCTGTAAACAAAAGTTTATTTCTGTGGTTTGCCTTTTTGAGTATTAAGCAAAACACACTTTAAAAGTCCAATTGACTTGTCACTACTATCTTTTGCACTGCTCTCCGTTACAAATTGAGACCAAATGGACAAATCTGATACCAACAAGTTACTTTTCTTTTTGAAATCTTAACTACCAGAATTCTGTATTTCTTCTGCTTTTAAACTTATTACCGGTTATTTCCTAAGTTAAAATGAAAGTCAAATTTCAGATCATAATGTCTCTTTAATTGTTTGCCTTTCCTTGTGTTTGTACTTTTACATGCACGTGTAGTAATACATGTTTAGGGGTACTTCTATATTTTTAAATCTTTAACAGAGAATCTTAAAATCTTTAACAGAAAATACAAAACAAAACAAAAATGCACAAAATAATGTATTAACTTCCCAGAGACAAAGTAGTTACTCCTTTATTTTCTGGAATGACAGAAAAAATCTTAAATCATACATGTTTTGTAATCTTTGTAATAAGATTTTTAGTAGATGAACCAAAATGCCAGCAGTTCTTAAGGATTTTAATTTGTGACTATACATCATTAGACAAGACTAATTCCTTGCTCTTCTCAGGTGGAGAGTCCAACAGAAGTCCATGGATTAATGCCATTAGTAGTATTCACTTCACCGAGCAATAGTAGACTTTGAAGTTTTCCTTGAACCTTAATTCAAGGAATGTTACAAGTATCAAAAACATATGGCTGAAAGACTGCGGCCGATTGCAGTTTAACACAGATCTAGCCCCTACTTCGTGGGCTAAATCCATCATAAGTCTGTCTCTGTTTCAAAGGAGAATGAGGCTCCTAACATGTTAAACAATAGTCGTTCCAGCTGGATGCATCTCACCGGGTTGTAACCACCTACAAATGGGGCACCGTGTCGGATGTGGCTGCCTGGCGTCCCTGGGCACTCCGTGGGGAAAGGCAGGCGCTCCCCGAGCACGACTCGCCCCGCTCCACCAGAGCTGCTTTCCTTTCTCCCGTAGCTGCGGAGAAAGTGCGAATGGCTACGTAACTTTCAGCCTGCCAGCATTAGGTGATAGGAAATTTGGGTTCTCAACAAGGGGGGTGTCTGCCCAGAAGTGAGTTTTGCAGCTGCAAGCAAGCTGGGCAAGGAGCCCACTGGCAAGCGATCGCCCGTGGTCAGGGCCAGGAAGAACCCTGCAACTCACGTTTCCCCTAGTCAGCACGCGGGCTGCAAGGGTGCTACAAACTGCCCGGGCCAGAGGAAGAGAAATGTGCTGTTCAGAGCATCTGAAGTATTCAGAGAGCAGACAGAATGAGCAATTCATGTTGTGGGCTTGATGACAACCACTTATCTGTTTTACCAGACATAGATGAGGTGCCACGGCAGCTAATGGGAGAGAAAGATAGGGTGAGAAAAGAGACACGATAACGGGAGTCCGAGCAGAAACAATTATTTCCAGAGAACGGTTTCTTCAACTTATCCTAAACAATGGGATACGCTGTCCAAATATTACCTACGTAGTACCTGAGAACACTCATTCTAACAGCAAACAGCTGTTTGCTTCAACTGCATTTATGCCCTTTGCTTAGTGTTCATGGACATTTGTATGATTCGAGTTTTGGTCAGCTGTTCAGGAAATGGCTGATCTTCCAAGTGAGTATCTGTCCTGCACATGAAGATACTCACTGTTTGACTTCAGTCAAGCGTTATTCCTTGTTTCCCTCCTTCAAAGGCTTAATTCGTGGTATCAGGGAGTAGAAATTACAAGATGACCATTGTTTCATGTGTAGATTGAAAATTTTGGGTCCAAATTGTTCTTGGGAGCCAAAGAGCCAATTTAAACATAAATTTATTCTTTGAAAAGTTGTTTCAAAATTGTAAAACGGACTCAGGGAATGTGGGGCTCATCACGCTGCACACATTTTTCAGGTGTAGCATCTTGGAGTTGCCTTAAGGGTGCTGAATTTAGGTGCCGATGGTGCTTGCGAGAACCAATGCATGACAGACTGGCTCAGTCTCATACATGTGAAGAATTCATCAAGATTATATTTGGGTTTTTTTCAGTTCCTACATGTGGCTGATGATACTTTTTTTTCACTTACTTTTAATGGTGAGCAAAGGTCATCCTTGAAAGCCATGTAGATGTCCTCAATGGCAAAATTTAGTATCAAGTATTTTAAGTCATGTTAGTACTTCTTACCATCTGGGATAAGTACCTGATTAATTCAAAAGCATCTGGAAAAGAGTTTTCTCAAACTTTGTTTCTTAACTTTTGGGAAGGAATATTGTTTTCTAACTCTATAATCTCCTAATTAAAGACCAAAAAGCTATCTTAGAAATTGAGGATTACTATTGTAACTCTATTGAATTTAACTTGGAGCACATTTACAGACTTCAGATTGTCTTTATATTATACAGAGAAACAGCAACAGAAGCAGAGAAACAAGAGGAAATGTGTTGTTGCTTTTCTCATCTTTCTTTCGTGTGTTCATGAAAGACCATCTAAATTTCTGATTGATAATATTCACTCTCATATTGGCTGGATACAAAAAATATAAAGAAAGAATAAGTTACCTATTTTCAATGAATATTGCTTGGATTCTCTCATCCCACGTTCCAATTTGGTACACCAGAACATAACATGCTGACTTTTGAACATTCTAGAAAGCTCTGTTATTCTTGCTAAATCTCTTATTCTGATTAAAGAAAAATACAAGCTAAAAGTTTTAGCTTTTATAAAAGCTTAAGCTTAACAAATGTTACAATTACCTATGTAACTGTTTCCCACATAGCTGCAGTACACCAGCACATTTTCCTCTCTTCTGGTGCATATGTCTTAAGGAAGTTTCTCCCTCTAAAACCTACTGTAAAGGGGCAAAAAATTACTTAATGTTGACTGCATTACTCAGCTTCTATGAATCTAAAATTTTAAAAGCAACTGTCTTATAAACAAGAAAAAGAAGTATTATTCTTGCCTAAGTAAGCACTACACATTCACTTAGGAAACTACTGCATATTAGCATGAAAATGTTATTTAGAACGAATTAAAAAAAAAAAGTGTATAATCAGCCTTGCAGCTTGTCACAAAGCACTTATTGCTTGATCAGCTCACCCAAGATGTGGAACATTTCAAAGACAGTAGGCAGATTCTCACCACACTAATTAGCTTTGACTTGCTATTCCGTGTATACAGAGAACTTTCTTTGACTTCATAGATATCCCTAGCACCGCAAGATGAAATAATCTAAAAATTCTGTTATTTTGTACAGTAAAAATGGGTGATGTATTTAACATAGGCAAATTATCATAGAATCCTAGAACGGTTTGGGGTGGAAGTGACCTTTAGTGATCACCTAGTCCAACCTGCCCTGCAAGGAGTAGGACATCTTTTACTAGATCAGGTTACTCAAAGCCCCATCCAACCTGACCTTGAATACTATAGTTAAAAGATCTATCCCATGGTAATCAAAATATGTGCTATCAGTGTCAATTTTATTACAAGTATAAAATAAATATATAAAAGTGTACAATGCGATGGTACAACTACACAGCTGTTCACATAGGAGTAAATGTGAAAAGAAAATACACAGCCTTAAGTCCTTCCTTGTCATACATGTGTTTGTAGTGTAGTGTTAAGTGATTACATACTGTGCGTGCTTAATTATAAACTAAGAAATAATTATATAGTGTGGCTTTTCTGGTGCCATAACAATGATAGGTATATCGATTATGGAATACCAAATAAAGACGATAGAATATTTTGCTGCAGCCCTGAAGCTTGTAGGAAGAGGAAATATTTTTTTAACATGCCAACTGTCATAGTTGAAGAATTCAGACAAGCTTTCAGACATATGAAGCCATTCTTCAGGACTGAAATAAAAGCAACAGATTTCAAAGACTGGGGAGTTGAACTGGATGACTTTAAATGTCCCTTTCAACCCAAACCATTCCATGATTCTATGAGTCTATAAGATAAATATGAATCGAGAATGATTGCTCAGAGTTTAGCTGGTTATGTACCAATTAGATCATCGCTTAAAGATAAAGGTGATTGGTACCCACCAAGTATGGGGCATACTGCAAGAGAGAGGAAAATGCATAAGAGATGGAGAAATTTCAGGCTTGCTACCTCCTGGCAGAAAAAAGAGAGACTCGTACTTTATAACCTGTAGAACCTGGAGAGGTTAACGGTGGAGAAGAGAGTTTATAAAATGTCAAAAATATGTCTCTGTTAAGTCTCTAGCTTCCGGGATTATGCAGAGTTATAAATCTGCACAGGCTCATCTTCAGGAGGTTTCTCATGAGGGTCAGGTCTGAAGGATTAGGATGAAATGACCCTTTTGCGAGAAACAGTCACCCACTGGCAAGTTGGCGTTTCTTCCTCTATAGGTATTTTGTGTGAATTCTTCCTGGGGCACAATGGTTATTTAGTTTCCTTTGCTTGCTATCATGCACTGCATGAAGTATATTACATTCCTGGACACTCAGAGATAGGATCCAGGATTATTCTGCTGTAGTTGGTATTTCCTCTGCAGTTGTGATGGACAAGAGTTGCTGAGTTTTACATTGTTTGATGAGGTGCAGTCTGGGTCTCATTGGTATACTTTAGACCGCGAGGAGTTTGCTTCTGATCACATGCTTGGTGGGACTGGAGGATGGTTTGAAGGCTAGGATGGACAGCTCTGTGGAGATTTCTGGCCAAGTAAAATCTTCTCCTCTACGGGATATAAGGACTTAATGATTTTCTGCATAGATTACAAGGCAGAATGGTATGTGACAGTCAGAAGTGTACCACCAAAGGGAACTTCCCACATAGTGCTCGAGTGTCTCTTCAAAATAATGCTTATTACTTCAAAGAGCTATTTCTGCATAAGGATGAAAGAAAAACAAAGGGTTTGATTAAAAAACCCTAAATGTGGCTCCAGGATAGCAGAATTCCACCAGCTGCGCTCCTGCTGTACTTTTGCCAGTGATAAAACACAGTGATGAGAAACAGTATCTAACATTTTAAAAGGGTGCATTTCTAATAAGAAATGAGATGATGCAGGAGAAAAGGTTATAAAAAATAACAAATGCGAAGAGTAAATATTGCTAATACAACCAGCAAGAAGGGTTTTTTTATCCTGGAGAATTCACTTCAAAAGCATAAAAGGAAACGCATCAGGTTTTGCCGTTTTATTAATGAAAGCATTAATGTGATGAACTTGCAGATGACAAAAGTACCTCACTCAAAATATAGAAGCTCAAAATGTACGTACTAGGAAGGAACTGAATAACAAGCAAGCAAACAAAAAAGAAGTAATTTGTTCTAAAATCGCCTTGACTCTCACTAACACAGGAAAAGCTAAAAGAAAGAAAAGCATGAGTTATTAAGATTATCATTAAGGTGTTATTTTATTTTGTGAGAAGGGGCACTTCAAGACAGTTGGGGGGTCTTGTATTTTTCTTGTTTAGGACATCAGGGTGACAAAGTTAATTTCCACCTTTTTTTGGCTTAATTTTATTTGACTTTTCCAAGGAACTCAGATACATGCAATCGCTCTGTTAGTCCCCGGCTCCCTCAGTTTGAAACCCACTGCCCAAAGAGGTCAGGAGATCTTGTCCCTGCAGACACCATGACTGGGTGGAAGGGACTGACCAGCTCAGCTCCTGCTGGGAGAGGGGAGCAGGTTGTCACGCCTGTCCCAGAAGATGGCTGGTGATGGCTCGCACCCAGGCCCACTGCAGGTCTCCTCTCGCTCAGCCAGCAGCCAGGGAGGGTGGCGGTTTTTTGGGGTGAAGCAATGAGATGTCGGTGGTGGGGAGAGCTGAGCGTGTGATGGTGGGGACCATGGGCCTCACCTGGGTTTGTGTCACCCAGTCCCACAGCTCTCCAGGTGCCCCCGGGCTCTGCTATCCCGGCTGCCCCGTGCGGCATGTATCTTAGTCCTCTCTGGAGCTCTCTTTTTGGGGCGAACCAGCTAGCTCCCTCCAAGGCAAGACCTCTGTGGGGCTCAGGGGTAGCTTGTTTCAAGAGCAGGTCGTTACCGGCAGCAGGAGCTGAGCCCCTGCAGCCCCACGTAACCCTCCAGCTGTATCCAAGCAGGCCTTACCCAGGGTGGAGAGCGTGTACCTTTGGTGTAATTTTACAAAAGCATTGCTCTGGGTGTTCATGGCGACCCCCTTATTACCCGAGTGCCATGTGGTGGGGGGGTGGCCAGGCTGGAGCGGGCTGTCCCTCAGGGCCCCTCAGGAGAGGACGTATAGAGCAGAGGACCACCTGCCTGAGGCGATCTCAGTGAGAGAGAGGATCTAAAGATGAAGGACACGAACCCAGCGGAAATCAAATTACGTTAATTCCCCCGGTTACTGTACAAATTGCACACTAAAAGATGAAGATAACAGCTCGTTGCCTCTACGTGCTGGGGTAGGACTAGCAATCCCCGATTATCCTGATCTGAGAGTGGATGTACGTCAGAAAGATCTAAGAAGTTTTCTTAACAGATGGGATCTGGCTTGGAAAGGGGATTCGTATTATGTTATGAAAATACAAACATGTTTAATATTTTATGGCATGTTAGGAATGCCTTCCAGCTTAAAAAAGAGTTGAAATGGTCCTCAACAAACATAAAACAAACAGATCGTGAAAATCAAATCAAACAACAACTAAAATAAGAAAAATCACAAGCTGGATTCGTTATTTGCTTCTAGGATGGCTGCTGTATACATGCAGCTGTATACATAACTTAAAGGCCAGTTTAAAATGTAATATTGGGAAAAGCAGCAAAATAAAGAAAAATATTAGAAAATAAAGGGTTCAATTCTTTCTTCTGTGTTGGCAAGGAGAATACCTTGTCAAAAGCATTGACTAATACTTAAAAAATTAAGTTTCCGAGAGTCTGACTGCTAAGATCATTCACTCCCCAAAGCCTGTGGGAAGATTATTCAGCCATGAGTAGACTGTGTCACTGGTACAGTCATATTTCCGTATCTTATCTGTGAGGAGCCGGCTCGACTAATGAGCACTTGCAGAAACTGGAATGTGGTACGGAGATGCCAGAGTGACTCTTGGGTCTGCAGCAGTACTGGCACGGGGTTTTCTTGTCCATGGTGTCTCTCTGACCCAGGTTGTCCTAGATAATGGAGAGCTGATGGCATAAGGAATATAACATGTGGATATAATGTTGGTGATATTTCTCCTTTTTTTCACATAACCTAAAAAGCCTATCACTAGATGACAAACAGTGAATGATTCCTAAACTGTTGTTCATCTAATGTGATATAAAGGAACGATAAAAATAGCACAATGGTGTTGCTTTACAGACGCTCATTTATGGTAGTAAACTTTGTCCAGTGCACATAAATTGGAGTGGACAATTTCAGGGTTATGTTTCTTACATTAAACTTTGTCCAGTGCACATAAATTAGGGTGGACAATTTCAGGATTATATTTCTTACATCCCATTTCTTAGAATTGATGTCTTTCAAACTAAAATATTAAGACACTGTGATTCTATAGACATGTCTTATTTAGTGGTTCTACTGAATCATTGCAGTAAATATTGATTTAGGCGACTAAGTCTCCTGAAATAAAATTAGGCACTGAGAAACGCACTCTGGCTACAAAAACAAAATCAGACATACTTAAAAGGGAAATTTAAATGTTTAATAGTGCATGTATTAAGGATTTAGAATGATTGTTTTCTGCTGCTTTACTGATTTTTTTTATTCTGTGGGGAGGCTGGATGTTTTTGAAATCTTTGTAGGAAGTTTAGCACTGCAGTGATGACTGAGGTAAGTTTCTGGCTCTTCAGGAGCTCTTTTCAACTCTTCTGGTCTGCCACGGCCTGCAGGTGTGACTTCTCCTTGGGTACAATCTTGTGGAAGAAGGTCTGGGTTCTGCATTAGGATCATGTTGCCCATCACATTTACCAGCCACGTCCAGAACACAGCTGAGAACACCCTCTGCACAAAAACAGGAAAAGATTGTTATAAACTTAGTTCTAGAGGGGTTACTTTTCATCCACTGATACATAAAATGAGTAAATATTTTAAATTTTCATAGGTGAGCACTTAAACACATTATTTGGCTTTGTTGAATAATTTTATTAGTGATGTTTTATATTCTTTCTTACGAGCAATATAAATATGACTTTTTTTGCTTATGAAAAAGGTCTTTTCTTCAAGAATAACAGTCCTTAGCATATGTTAGAAATGGAGTGCCAAGTTAGGATAAGACCCAACAATTCTCAATTTCTGTATGTAGTGAAATAAGTGACACTTAACAAGTGTCTTTGCTTTTAGCCTGCTTTTGTCTGCTTACAAAGAACTTTACTTGTCAAGAATTCTAGGTACCAACTCTTCAAGTGGAAAGAATAGCTGGCCTCCAGTCTCCCACAGGGAGAGCTGAGAATTAAAAAGATCTTTTAGAGAACCTAAGAATGGCTTTAGCTCCTTCAGCAGCTGAACAAGGATTTATAATAAAAGTGTGAACACACGTGCTACAACTCTCAGTGAAAAGTTGTCATGATACCACAGTACTTGCAATCTAAAAATCAGCTTTTCCAGGCAGCCTCCTGCACTTTATAAATGCTTTTGATGTACAAGTAATTTGTGGCATAGCTCTTGATAATTCTTGACAAACATTTTAAAATTATAATCTCCCGTTACAAATGTGAATTAAATGTGTGTGCTGGAAGCTGTCTTTTCAGTACATAGCGTACAGCAGTATGGGCAGAGGCTGTCTCAAATGAGCTACAAAATTGTTAGCAATGAACATTACATGCGGTCGGCAGGTTTGCACCTGGCTACCTCGACTCTGTCAACTTCCTTGTGTTGCTCGGGTACTGTTGGTGATGGGGACCTTTACAAACGCACACGATAACAACTCCTGCCAGCGCCAAATTCCTCAGCATGAACAGTAACAACTTCTGAGCTTCTTTATTGTCCAGAAGAAATCATCGCTTCTTGGGAGACATAGGTCTGCATTTCTGAGGTGGTTTCAGCCGCTGGATGTACGTGCAAGTCATAGAGCTGCAAATGAAACTTTCCTACCCAGAGTGCTGTGAAAGCCAGTACCCCCGCACCACTTGTCTTTCCAAGGAGACCTCATCACCCAGTTCTTCCTGCACAGCCTCCCCCTCCTCCAGTCCTGTTGGCCTCTTTTTGCACTTGCCCTTTTCTTCTCTGACCTTCAGTGACACAATTACATCTCCCGTGCCACTCATCATAACTAGCTCCCTTTCTCCCCCCTGCCCAATCCCTTGCGCCCTTTTGCCTCCGCCACGTGTGGTTCATTGGGGGGATCCCTTTTCTCTCTTTCTTCCCTTCCTTCACTCCAGCTGCCCTGGACCTTTGGTTTCTCATGTCTTTCTGGCCCCTCTTGCCAAGGGAGGGATTTGCTGAAAAGGTCTGCCCATTTGAAAGGACAAGGGATAATAGCTGTTCTGATTCCTGCCTTATAGCATGCTTTAACGATGCTATATTCTTAGGACTGAGGCATTTAAAACATACATATTGTATATAATCAGGAGTACGTCTAACCCCATTACATGCTCATAACTTGTCTTCTGTCCTGACAGTTTGACCTGGGCAAAATTTCCATTTATCCACATTGCATCATCCCATATGTTCCCTGCCTGGCCTAGCTGCAGTCTCTCCCTGGGCATATGCACGTGCAGCTAGAAGCTGTGGGAGCATAACCCAGTTTCCTGCTGTCCACCCCAGGGAGAAGAGAGGCGAAGCTGTGACCAGAGCAACTGCACAGAGGATTTGGTGAATTCCCAGCCTCACGCCTTCCCACTCCTCCCCTGTTCCAGGGACTCTCCAACCATCTCTGTGTTTACTTCTTCCTTCCCTGTGGCATCTTCTTATAGTCTCTGTTCCTCTTCTGCATGCCGGAGAGCACGTCATCGGCAGCCCTCTCGTTTTCTCTTCTGCCGCACTGAGCGTGCCTAGACCCCTTCACAGCTCTTGTCCTGCCGAGGCGATGAAAGATGGTGCATTCATTGCTTCCCCTTGTTCACGCCATCCTGAACAACAACAACAAAATCCTTTCCGTCCCAGCCTTGTTCCTCTGTACAGTTTTCAGCTTATTTTTAGTAGGCCTGTGTTTGTCATTTGTGAGATTGGCTGCGCAAAAAACTGTAGGTGTAAATTGAGTAAAAAGACATCTGTAAACATTACTGCACTCAGCACCATAATTTTTTTAAAATGTAAAGTAAAGTTGGATGTCCATATGACCCGTTTTGGGTGGTACCTAGCAAGGCTTTAATTTTAAGGTTAGGTTCCTAGATCCTTTTCCAGGTGAGACACTAAAGACAAATACCCATGAAAAATCTGAAAGGAAAAGAAGGGACATCTCAGACTGGTGTGCAGTCCCACTGTAATACTCAACCAGGATTTTTCAGAGCCAGATAAAAGCGTGACAAATCTGTGAGGGGAAGGGTCAGTCAGCTGCGGGGGAAAAACCACAAAGTTTGCCCTCCCAGCTACCTTCATGGACTGGCTGACATTCCTGCTGCATGACAAATGTGTGGGCATCATCTTCCCAAGCTGGGAGGAGAAACAAGAAAATTGGAGAAATGAGATTAAACCAAGAGTATGATGGATGGGTTTAGGGAATAAACCCTTCCTTTATGGAAGGATCTGGGCTACTGATAGATATCCATAAGGGAAGTGGTAGTGAGGGAACCAAAGATACTACACTAGGTGGGAAACATGTCAGGCGTGCTGAGAGGAAGCAGGACAGCAAGACATGTGATGCAGGGTCCATAAAAAAACTTGTGTGAGTGAGACATTGCTTGTCTATAAAGGCTCACATGACCTTTTACAATCCTTCAACACAGACGTTATTAAATCCTCATTGATCAAGTCTCCATACTCTTGGTTTTGTCCTCTTTCTATCTTTTCTGGCTGTCTGTGATGCTTTGGTGTTGGAGAAGGAAAGCAGCCCAGTTTATGGCTTCCACCTTGCAGTATTGCTGCTCAACATGTTTAATCTGCTCCCAGTGCTGACTGTTAGTCCTATCAATAGCCAGGGGTGCCAGAAATGGCACGGTAATGGTGAAAAACTGGTGACGTGGCAAAAAATGAGGTTCCTGGAGTCTTTCTTCCATGCACTCTTGAGAATGTCTGCATGGTCTTCTGACTGGCTACCTACATGTCAGGGGACTTCCTTAGCTTGACAGAGCACAGGTGAGCTGTGGAGAACAGCTACCAGGGTTAAAGAGCACATATGGTAAAATAAAGTGTCCCAGCTCCCAAGAAATAGAGGCTAAGGAGGAGTGTACAGGAGACATGGAGAGTTGTCCCAACGAAGGTTCGGCTGCATTTGAGTCTTCCTATTTGGGATGTGCTACTTTCACAATATATAATGGATAAGTGGGAAGGCAGGTTACAGTGGATATCATTAAAGCACGGCTTGCAAGTTCAGCCTGTGTTCATCTCTAAACAAGGGAGGGCAGCAGCTTTTTTTGATAGCTGCGGTCAACTGTCTCACACATCTCTCTCTCACCCCTCCTCCCACTCCTGTGGGAGGATGCAGCTGTGCACGTCTGGAGGAAGCTGGGAAAGGAGAGAGGTTGATCATTAGGCCTTCTAGATCCCATATTGCCAGGCCCTCAAGAATCTGCCCTGCCAGTCCCTCCTGAGCAGCCTTTCTCCAAGATGTGATAGGAAAGCTTTAGGTATGCATGGCAAACAGCCACGGGCATGCATACAAACACACCTGGTAATGCCTACGCTGCCAGCTGAGCTAAAGGATCCTTCAGGTTGCAAATTCAGATGTTCAAGGGTTTGGAAATGTCAGAATCATGGTTGCCCTTGGCGATGCAAGCCTGGAAAAGCATCATCAGTCTTGTCTATGTCCTCCCTGAGAGACTCAGTTCTTTGTGGCAGGTCCAGCATGTGGTGTTCCTTGTGGCTCTGAGCAAGTCCATCATACACATCAACGACTTAGGAGTCTGTCAAGTCTGTGAATGGGCTTTCTTCTAGAAAGCAAAAGATATGTTTATAAAGTCCACAATTGCTGATTCCCGATTGTCTTTAGAAACGTTTAAGCAACATAAATTTGAAGAGGGAAATGGCTAATATCAGCTAGACTGCTTGTGTTTCAGTATTTTGAAATGAGCTGTTTGGTTGTGGGTTGGGGGTTTTTTGCCTTGAAATTGAACTTATACTTTTAATCTGATGTGAAAACTGGAAAATGTTTACCCAAGTCATAGGCAACTGAAAGTTAAGTTATAACAGTGACGTGTTTTAACCCCAGCCAGCAAATAAACCCCACGCAGCCGCTCGCTCACCCCCCTCTCCGGTGGGATGGGGGAGAGAATTGGGAGGGCATAAGTAGGAAAACTCACGGGTTGAGGTAAAAACAGTTTAATAATTGAAATAAAACAAAGTAGAACAGTAATAATAACAATGAGAACAACAACAACAGCAGAATACAAAGCAGGCGATGCACAATGCAACTGCTCGCCGACCGCGTGTCATGAACGGGGGGCGAGCCCCACCACACCCCTGGTTTTTATACTGAGCATGATGTCACATGGTATAGAATACCCCATTGGCCAGCTGGGTCCGCCACCCCGGCTGTGCTCCCCCCCCCCCCCGCCCCAGCTTGCCCTGCACGTGGCAGGGCATGGGAGGCCGAAAAAAGGAAACAAAAGTTTCCCTGGTGCAAGCACCACCCTGCAACAACCAAAGCATCAATGGGCCATCAGCGCTCCTCTCATACCAAACCCAAAACACAGCACACCCCCCAAGCTACTGGGAAGAAAGTTAACTCTGTCCCAGCCAGAACCAGGACAAATGGACAATTTTAGGCAATCATAATATAAAATGTCTATACTACTTGGCATATATCTACAAATACATTTATTTACATTGTAAGCTAAATGAATCAAAGTGCCTACTGAAGAAAAGCTTGTAAACATGAAAGTAGCCCACGGATCCGCAGCAAGCTAGACCAGTGGAACAACAGAAGGTTTTCTTAAACTTATTGGCAATTGGCCCTGAAATAAGACGCTACAATCAATAGATTTTAACAGTTTACACACCACGACAGAAAAATAAACAAAGCTTTGCATGGCTATGTGCTCGATTTCCTTGTTTACCGCAAGGCTGTATCTTGAGCAGTCACATTTCAGCTCTATTTTTAGGCAACATTTATGGAGAGGAACCGCGATACCCAGCGCCCCTGTGAGCTGTGCGTTTCCCAGGGAGACCTCAGGGAGCAGCTGATGTCTTGTTTGCTCTTCCAAAGACAGTAGCTCCGAGCCCTCTCTTTCCTGCCCCGTCCTTCTGAGAAAGGCGAAGGAGGAAGGTTCTTCCTTGCACCCCTTGGGATGTGGCGGGGGCATCCTCGCGGGGGAGCAGGGCTGCCGGCACTGACTCCGCGCCACACAACCCTATAAACAGGCCGCCGAGAGCTGCTGGATGAAGCGGAAATTGCATTTTGCAAAATAAGCCTGAAGTTTAATCATTCTTGAGGTAATGTACGTAAGAAGGAAATGAAACTCTCCTCTAGAAGAGTGAAGTATTTGCTTATTGTCTGAGGAACTAAATATTGTGAAACGGAAAACATGGTCTGTAAAGTGTTGTATCAGTTTGTTACGCAGCTCAGAGCGTAAACTTGATTTCACTAACTATAGACATAGTGATAGAAACCACCCTTTGGTGCAAGACTTGAAACCGAATTTAAAATGAAAGAGTTGATGTGATTATACCATAAAATTCGGTCATACTGAAAATGAAAGTAAAACCCATGAAGGATTCACATGAATCCTTCAAGTGACATTAACCTCATGAAAAATCCGCTTTGCTATCGTCTGCAAGCGTTTCACGAGCGGGAGGATTTAGTGCCGAGGAAGCACACAGTTTACTTAAACTTCCCCTCCAGCAGCTGTCGATGGGTTTGAAACTTCCCCGCGTCCCCTCCGGGGCTCCCGGGTGAAGGTGATGATTTTGGTTCAGCACCTCAGGGGATGTGCACTCTCACCGCCCTGTTAAGAGAGGTAATCTGACTGCCGGGACTTTTATATGGCATAGCTAACACAAATAAATCAATTTAACAAACACTGCTTTTCCCTTTCCCCCTAAATGTGTTCCCGGATGCCTGTGGCAGCACAGAGAGGTCAGGCCGAGCAGCTGTTGCCATCATAATTTCCTATTTTCAGTCACACTTGACAAAACTGCGGTTTTCTCTCCTCTTGGAAAGACCAATGTCTGATCTCTGCTCAAATTTACTAAGTAAATAAAACATTGGGTGATGTCCCTGTGGACATTTAGGAGTGTAAAAAGTGGCAAAGTGGGTTTGTTTGAGCTGCTGTAGACTGAGGGCAATCACTCCCATGGCATCCGTCTCTGCGCTGCCTAAAGGCGGCCAAAGGGCCTCTCTCTGAAGGCAACACATATTCTGCCATCTACCTTTGGAGAGATGACTCTCACCCTTTAGCTTTTATTCCATTTGCCCCTTCAAAGATAGACAAAAGATTATTATTATTATTGTTGTTGTTGTCGTTATTGTTATTTTAATATGTTAAATATAACAAGTACTAATACTATCTAATACAATCGATATAATTATAAAATATAATTTAGTATCATTATTATCAATATCTGAAAATGGAGCTGGAATAATTTCTAGTATGCTCATCAGCAAAGAACCCACGTTTCAATGCTGAGTCTTTATAACAAAGACAAATTGCATTTAGATACATTCATAGATGCTTCAGCTTGGTCAAGGCTGTTTATTTGCTTTTCTTTTCTGTTTGAAATAGTAACACATTTCTGTTTGTACCTCTTACCTGTACACTGAGAAAATGTAATAGAGATGTCCATGAAATCTCAGGATTTACATAACAGTCAAAATTCAATGACTACAGAGTTGCATTTGTTAAATTCTTTTTGCATTGTGGTTAATCATTTAATGTGAATTCCTGGTCATCCTGAAATCATTGACAGTTTTTTAGTGGCTTCAATGGGGCTAGGACATCAACGCAGATACATCCCAGATAGATGAAGCAAAACACCCCACAGTAAAATAAAACAATTACTTTACTACTAGAAAAATGCTATCAACTACAATTAAACCTCGTATGCTGTACGTGAAGGTAATTTCTGCAAAAATATGGGCAGGTCCTAGCTATTTTTATACCTATTTGGTTATAACAACGTCTTATAACCGGTATAGAGTCACAGCCGCAGTTTCCCTTTCTTGGTGGTGGTGTAGTTCAAAAGCTCTCTGGTTTTGCACCTGACAAGCCAAAGACATATACATTCTCGTCTTGTCCAAAAAGAAGATTGTACCAATTTATCTCAATCTTTTCTAAATTGTGTGCAGCTGATTGTGTTCATCTACACTTCTCTTTCAATTAATCTCTCTGGCAGTTGCAGCACATCCCGCCTACCAACCAGTCCTTCTGTGGGCTTGGGAGAAGTTCAAAGACTGTAACCAGAAAGGGGCTGGGCTGCAAACAAGACAAAGCAGAACTGAAACTAAAGTCCCAATGTGTTTTACTCATTGCTCAGATCTCCTTTGCAGTACGACGTCTCACCGTGCTCCAAATTAGGAGGCTTGCCAACAGGGGCTGTTTGAAGCCTCTTTGATAGACCACATTTTCTAATGCTGTTTAAATACATTGCCCTTTCTAGTGCTGCAGTGCAGAAATAATTAACATTTACCAAATTCTAGCACCAATTTGTCTTTATAGGACTCAAGCTTAATAACCACCTTTAAACTTCTGCTGACAGCCATTCTCACCTTTCTCCTTAGGATTCAACTTGACCAACATTCAAGTAGACAGATGCTGGCGCTCCCGTCACCCTAAGTGGTTCTGCTCACCCCCAGCGTCTCGTCCCTGTCCCTGGGCTCCCTGTTTCTTCATGCTATTGTAAATATTTGTGCCGTTGCTCAAGGAACTGATATAGCTGGGGAAAAAAAAAGAAAGAAAAAGGTTGCTTTCAACCATATCAGTCTCTTGATGCTATTTTGCCATGTGGATGTAGAACCAATTTTGCCGGCAGAGGGGAGGAGGTAGCATGGCTGAGTATGATGGTTGGAGGCAAGGGGACAGCAGGACAATATCTTTCAGTGGCTGTGCTGACTTGGAGTGTTTGTCAAACAGTACACCCTTCAGCTCAACCTTTTATTTCACATGACGCCTCCTCCTAGGGAATTCTTCACAATCACTGGTATTTGTCATGTTGACTAAGTGCATCTAGTGGCATCTCACCCTGGGGGCTGAGCACGTCTGGGGCTGACTCTCACGGCTGGGATGCCACGTAGCAGTCCTGGCCACTGAGATTCAACCCACAGTTAGCATCAAATATTCAGCAATAACAAATGGGCAGAAAGACTTTGCTGTGGCCTATCTGAAAGACAGGAGTAAACTGAAAGCTTATTTGTGCTTTCATGTTCCTGTAATTAAACCACTAGCACACTGAAGTCTTAATCCAATTGAAAGTTCTTTGATTACAGCGTTTAAAAATGTGCCTTCATTACGAACTCACTTAGTTTGTAATTATAAACATTAGTAAGTGGTATAGGAAAATCAGGGCAGCCTGGAGGATTTGGGGATGGTAACTGCTCCTGAGAAGGATACGGATGTGTTGCTCAGGAGTGGAGTTGATCAGAAGCTGCTACCAGGCAACCTGGGACTTGAGGGGAACCTCCTGGGATGAGGGGCAGGATCTACCTCATCTCATCTCCTTCCAGAGGGAGAAGAGGCTGGCAAGGGCCTCCCCACCACCGCCTGCTCTGAGCACAGACAGAGCAGCCCCACAGGAAGCAGAGTGGGGCAGGTGCCAGAGAACCAAGTGTCAGCAAATGACCTCCACAGCAAACTTGGTTAAAAGTCTTTCAGACTGGCTTTATCACATGCATAGACACAAGAGAAATTGGGCCAGCTCATTTAACAAAAAAAGGCCCTAGCCCCTGGCTTTGTGTTGGTGCTCTTTGGATAAGGGCAGAGAAGTCGTGACGGTCATGAAAATGGCCGTGACAACAGAAGTCTCTCTGACTCAGCATGGTCTTTGTTCCCATACCTGCCTTTTTGTTGAAACCTTATTTGAAGTCCCTGGGATAGGACTTAGGCTTGACACCACTAAGCTCTGGCTCTTGCATGTAGTTTTCTCACCAGCTACTTTGCTGGTCCATTATTGGTTCCAGATACCAAAGTAATAGGACAGGAAAAGGGACCACACACTGGTGACCATTTCAAATTACACGAAGTAATCAAATGAATCTCCTTTTATAATGCCAAGAATGAAAAAGTGGTGATAAAGCAACAGTTACTTGAAAAGATTATGGACTAATCATAAATTAGTATTAAGGGCACCCAGAAAATCACAACCCGTTTTGGTAGAAGAAAGGTCTAGTGATCACTGCTGTTTCATGGCTCACCTGCTAGCTCTACAAAATTGCCATTTTGAAGGCAGGTGGAATTTGAGACGATGGCCTCGGCAGGGTTTGTAGGCATCCATCTCCCGTGAGTGCAAGCTCTGAAGTAGAAAAGGCAGCAGATGAGCATGTAACAATCTCGAGGTTTTGAACTCTACCTGTTATTTCCATCTCGGAGAAGAAGGCTTCCCATGCTCGGTGGGAGCACATCTAGCACATTAAAGGGCAGCACTGGCCTCCTTCAGCGGAAATGCTCTGATGTTTTAGGAGGCTGGGAAGCAGAAGTTCAAGGTAAGCGATAAAGTTACCACAGTTGAATATGTTACTTCCCATCACCTGAGGTGGGGTAACTTGTTCTCAGCACGCCTCAACTGAAAGCTATTGTGCCTTGACAGAAAACCTCTCCCTGGAGGTTCAGCCTGGGCAGTCCCTGCCCTTTCCCGTCCTTCTGGCCTCATCTGAGCCTTCCTGCCCTCCCCATCAACCCTCCTTTGACAGTGATGTGAGCCAGAGCAGGGAGCCAAACTGGCAGAAAGCAAATCCCTTCTTCGGAAGGGTGAGTTTTAACTGACTGCCAGCGGCGCTGGAGGAGCCCCAGTGTCAGCGAGGAGGAGGAGGAAGGGTGGGAACGGGAGCTGGGCACAGCAGAGGGGGAGAGGGACTGCCTTTTCAGCTGCACTGAGTTGTTAGACAGGCTTCGCTGTAATGTCAAACCACACCTTGAGTTACACCATGCCACCGTTGAGCCTGGCTGTGTGAGTGTGTGGGATGGGTTACCAGCAGCTACCTGACGGGCGGTAACATGGCCATCTGCCATTGCTCCATTTTATTGTCATAGTGCAATTAGTGCAACTGCCTTCTCATTCAAGGCTAGCGTTACCTGCAGCCTTAAAGGAAGCGTTCCCATTACGGGCTGAGTCCCATTAGCTGCAGGGGTAGACCTGAAGAGCTTAGACCTCTGCGTGCAGGCCAGCCTGCAGCTGGGTGCTTGTCGAATGCAGTCAGGGATGCTAAACTAGAATTATAGAAATATAAAGCACACGCTAAGCATGCGTGCCTGTGCAGCGGTGTTACAGAAGAGGCTGAGCTAGAAGGACATTTTGGGCAAGACTGGTCTCTTCTAACTTCAGAGCTCTACAGTGTAGACAGCTACACTGATGTAGCTGGAAGGGCTCCCTTTGGAGTCAACTGGAGAGAAGCAAGCCCTTTTAGGACACAGTTCATCCCATTCTGATGTAGATACACACATCTAAAGGTGATAAATACTTCTCTGAAATTTTAAAGGGGCTAAATTCTCTCTAGGCAGCTATTTTTAAATGAGGGAGTCATGCCCTACAAGGGCCTGTTTCTTTCCAGCTGACATTGCAGAGAGCCTTCAGTGGCTTGCTGGAGCACACACTTGGCCAGATGAATCCCACCATTTCTCTCCCAGGACCTGAAGGATGAGGAAATGTGAGCAACATATTTCTCCATGTTTGCAGAATCATAAACATTCCCATTGCAAAGCAATAACTAAAAATTGCATCAGACTCAGGGAAAGGTGATGAAAGAAGGAACTGCATTCCATTCTCCACAGGACAAAGAACAAAAAGCTTTTGAAAGAAGAAGAAAATTGCCACAAATTCAGCTTTGTTCTGGGCTGACGCAGATATTTCTGTGCAGTGTGATGCTGACCACACAGCTGCTTCTTTACAGCTAAGCCTTGACACCTATAATGAAGTGTGTTTCGGTTTGTTTTGCCATTAGCATCTTAAGATCTATTTCTTGTTTAGAAAAGTGTTATTTGGCTCCCTTTCAAGCCAAAGGTAGACGCTACTCGATTTTTATTCTGAACATTAATCTACATTTAGGGCTGTGTAAACACTCAAGGCGATAATTGTTCAGAAATAGCACTGTACTGTTCAGTGTGGAAGCCCAGGCCTCTGTTACGGTGTTTTGCCAGCTATAAGAAACTGCCAACACACCTACATCTCCTGGGGGTATAAAGAGGCGAAGGATTCTTTGCTGCCAGAAGAAACCCCGTGTGCAGACACAGTTACACTAGCAACATAGCCCTTCCATTGATAGCACTCATTTCCTCCAAGGTGTGGTGGTTCTGCTATCGTAGTGAGAAACGAAGGTTTGTCCATTTAGCAGTATCCGCAGTAGGGATGTTTTGTCAACAGAGTGCACAGGTTAGACTTCTGTGCAGCTGCAGTACCAGGAGTGGTACCTATTGTGCTTGACCTTGATGTCCGTACATTTTATTTCTTTCGGCAAAGGTTTTGACTGCTGATTTCAACTCACTCATTCTGGGGCTGTTGGTGACGGGCTACTTAGCATATTAATGGTAATAAACACTCTTCGGAGAGTTTTTGAAACAGTCACACTTTACCACTGATTGCTAAACTTCCCTTGCATTATTTTATGAAAATAGTATGCAGCCTATTCAAATTACATTTATTCTTAATATGTCTGAGATGCTTACGTATGTGTAAAATATATGCTTAAGAACAAGTTCTTCTTCTCCCTCCTTAAATTTGGGCTTCATCTGCTGTTTAAATGAGGGACACAACTGGCCGTGGCATAATGATATTTATCTGGTTTCAGGAAAAAACATGCACTCCTTCTGTAACTTTTTTGAAAGGAGGTAGGCATACACTCCGACAGCTTCTTTCTCCCTGAGAAGAGTGCATATCCCCTTGCCTCTACTTCTGCTTGGGGCAAGAAAACATGCAAAACAATGCTGTCATTTAAGCCAGGCTGCTAATATTTGATCCTCCAAGGGTTAAATAGTGTCATTGCACAGTTTCACTTCCTCTCCGTCAGAGACAGAACTACACTGTATGAAATAATTTGTTTATATTCCTTTCCTATTCCAGGCAGACTTAGGGAGCACATTAGTATGGCTACTGTGTGAAACACTCTTGCATTCCTTCAGCACAGAGCAATTGAAAATTAACTTTTTGAGAGGGTTTTGGATTTTTTTGACCTCTTTTCTAAATGGAAGTTGTCCTCCAAAAATTTTGCATTAGGTAAATAATTGGCCTGGATATAAGCTTTTGCCCTGCAGAAGCATTTTCAAGTGTTTGGAATGATAAACTGTATCTCTAGAGACCAGTAATCCAGCAGATTGCTATGATTCTATCTGTGGCAGATGTGATAGATGCGTAAGTTCAGGTATGCATTTCAGGTGAGTAAGTTTAGGCTACTATTAAACAATCACTTTGGATAATGTAAAGAAAAATGCTTTTAAAGAAGTTCTATGGAGTATATATACCTGTTGGATCATAGATAAATGACTGCTAGAAGAAGAGCTCATTGACAGCTCTCAGCAGCAGCGTGTGTGACCATGCTATAGATACATTTGTTCTGAAGCACCTGAATGGGGACAGTGTGGGGACACGAGGGGAAATCGGGGATATAAAAGGATGATTCCAGACTGTGCTGCAAGACGCTCAGCATTCATAGTCAGGCTGTACTCTCTACTTGGTTGTGCGGGAAATAGTGACAAGATTGGTGATAAACTACGAGGACTTTTTTGAAGTTACTCTGAGGAATGGAAGCAGGGCAGAAGAGTAGGGGAAAGGTATGGGAAGCGAAAAGAGATGCTGGGGGAAAGGGAGCAGAAAGAAGAATTTCTTCTGCTAGATTAACCTTCCTCTCCTCCATAGTCTTCTTTGGGCAGCCTAGTCTTGCTCTAGGGACAGCTGTACAAGCTGTAATTTGAGGCAGGTCCTTTGCCTGACCCTTTTGTATTCCCTGCTACCTTATTTCCTCTAGCCGAAATAAGCAGGAGACACATCTGCAAGGATAGATATGTATTTAAATGGTGCAGATGATGATCCTGTGGAGAGAATGGCCTTGCTTCTTGACTCCACTCTGCTCCTCCGCCAAGGTAGGTCATTTCCATTTGCCATTTCAATGCTGCTCCTCTCCCACAGTGTGAATCATCTTCCCTCTGCCTGCCTTGAAATGAAGTCAGGCACCTCCCCAGCCCAGGATGGCAGGCTGCCACCCAGGTTTTGCCAGCGGCAATTTAAAAGGAAGGTGGGCAATTTGTTCTGTGGCAGGACTGGAGGAGGCTCTTCAGCTAGAACAGAGGCGTTGCAGTGAAAATTTCTTGCAGTGGAGCAATACTTGAATGTTCTTAATTTCAAGGAAACTGTTGTTAGTTTTTGTGGGTTGTTTGCCAAGGATTTATTATGCATGTGTATTCAAATAAAGGCCATGATATTTGCTTAGCAGCAGGAGAGCATTAGTGTGTGAAAATGCTCTCTTGCATCCATTCCCCAGGATCTGGCCAAAGCAACCTTTCCATGCATTGTATGAAAAAAAGTCCCCTGAGCTAACTTCTCTTAAAGATGGCAACTCAAAACTTTCTTCTGTAGCTTCCACTAATGCTGTTACTTATCTTCATACTCATTTTCTCAACCAACTGTGCCACAATCTGCATTTCATGTGCATGACCTCAGCCTCTGAGCGATGCAGAGTTCACAGCCGGGTAGAAATGGAGGCACCATCATGTGGCATTAGCTCGGTTCCTCCACCCCAGGAACATGCCTCCAATTCAGGCCGTGCTCAATAGGCACAGAATAATACTACTGAAGGAAGGAAAAGTTTGCTTAATGCTGAATGGGGAGTAAATAATAAAGTCCATACCACATGATGATTCAACGGATGGGAGAAACCCTGAGAGCTTGCAGAGATCCTGTGGAGGAAAAAACGGAGACATGAAAGACCGATGATTGACGCTTAGTATTTGAAAGACATATAAACAAATCCTAGTTAAGTCTCTCTGCTAGGTGAATCACTGCCACCAGTATTAAAATGTCAAAAGATACTAATGTTCAAAATGATTGCTGAGATGGCAGTTCTTTTCTAAATCCCTGTTTTCACCTGCTCCGTATCTTACCTTTGGAAGTGAAATCTCTCCATTAGCCTTGACTCGGAAATGAAAAACTGGGGACTTTTGAAACTCAATTTTAAACAATGCTGCCCAGCATAAAATAGACTCTGCTGTTGTTCTGAAAAATGTGTGGCTGCCTGACATTTTCTAGCAAAGCTGCTGGCTTTATAATTTTCAGTCTTATGATTTTGACAGGTTGGGGAAAGATGTGAAAGGAGAAATACTACATAGATATTAAGGCTTAGGAAGAATTGCTCTGTATTTGGCAAAAGTTGTTTGGTTTTTTTTATATTCAGAAAAAAAGGAATTACTGGTGACACAGATACTCTTAAAAAGAATTTTGAAACCATTCTTTCAGTTACAAATAAGTATCCAATTTTATTAAAAGGGTTATTTGGAAGCATCATACAGCTCCTGTACAGGCACGATCATACAAGTCTCGTCTTCTGAGTGAGCACTGCTCAGATGTGCTACTGCGAAGCCCAAAGCCCACCTAACCCGCCAGCGGGTTACCTGTGGCTGGGTTTGTAGGGCGAGAGCCGGAGGGAAAGCAAACACTCGGGGTGTCGCGGAAGCAGGACCGCAGCCTGAGCAGGATAAATTGCAGGCCTTGTGGTGATCGGGGCTTCGGAGAATGCGCCCACCGTGGCCTGGATAAAATGGCTCCAAATGGAATTTTAAAAAAATAAGGATTTTTAAGCTCTGTGAATGTTTGGATGGCGAAGAGGAAGCGCTCTGGTTTTGCGCCTCTGCAGTGGAAATGGGGCTGCTGGTGAAAAATGACTCCCGTCGACTGAAATTTTTGCCTAGAAATGTAGTTATAGGTCAGTAGCTGAACTGTTACTAACAGCAAAGCAGAACTTTTGTAACAGAGCAGGTCTCCCGCTTCTGGAGCCGGGGTGTTCTACCCATGACCCGCAGACTCGCTGGGCCCTGCGAGGCGAGGGTGGGCAACAGCTCCCTGCTCTGCTCAACCTGATTGACGTGTTTCCAATTAACAGCTCGACAGTAACGGGGGGCCTGTGAGAGGCTGTAAAGACTGACAGCGGTCTGCTTTCTTAAATTCTTTAAGAATCACTGCTCTCACAGCAGAGGTGTGTCTTTTAATTATGTTTTAAACGAATCCCTTTTATAACCAGTCAAGGACACGCCATTAGGCAGCCGACTAGTTCCCTACCTAGGCAGTAACCTCTCGCTGGCACAGATCCGTTTCGTTTCAGCAAAGTACTTAAGTACATGCTTAACTTTAACCACCTGAACTGTCCCACTGGAGCCACGGAGATGACTCATGAACTAAAGTTAGGCCCCTGCTTGCCTATCTTGCTGACTGTGGGCTTCTGCAGCATCTACTGCCAGATGTTTGGGAGAGGAAATGAAAGAAACTCTGTAGTGGACAGTTAAGGGAATAATTTACTAACAGAGGAAACTTTGTATTGCTTCCAAATATCTGAAATGCGATCTAACATGACTGGAGATATTTTGGTAATCCAGACATAGGTTTGAACCATTTTTAGTCCAACTCAGGTCTCGATCTTATATGTTTATTCCCCTGGTGTCTTCTTTAATGCTCCAGACTGTCTACATCGGGCTTTATCAACTTTGGGCTTTTGTCCTAGTTTATGTATGCATTAATATTCTGCATGCACTTACTATTAAATACAAAATTGCTGGGTAAGACCATGTAATAGAAGAAAGAAAAATGCTATGCTCAGTAGATGTAACCCTGCGTTCTAGAAAGGTTAGAGTAAAAGACGTTGGGGTTCCCAGTATACCTCTACTTTTGCAATCCATACACTGATTTTTTCTCCTTTTTCCTTTCCAGCATACTCATCTTTCATTTGGATTGTCTTCCGATAGCTCCTTAAGGGAACATGGCACAAGCTATGCACAAACAGCATAGTGTTGGGATAGTGTTAACAGACTTTGGCCTGAAAATCTCACAACAATTTTCTATGCCATAAGCGGCACCCATTACAATAAGGTCTTTCATACAGATTATACAACCCCGCACAATGCCCCACACTGGTCACCTAATACAGTCAGAGCCCAGTTTTAAACGCAACCCTTCCCACAAGTCAACACACAGGCGGGATACCTCCGATGCATCCTGTATAGGATGAACGAGACAATTGTCACTTGCTAGGACCTCGTGCATTTTGCAGAAGTGCTGTTTGTTTGTCTAGCTCTGGGTTACGTGGAGTTTTAGAGAAAAGTATTGCAGACTTGTGGCAGGCTGGCACAATCTCAGAGAGAGCAAGTGAAAGATTTATTAGGGGAATCTCCTTCTCCTTGAATACAGCTTTCTCTGAGGGCTGACATTTCATTTCTTCCCTGTGCCACCTCTAAGGGTTTTAATTCCCCAAGTGACGGTAATAGAATAAAACTTGGCTATCTCCTGTCTTCATCACCAGTGTGGACTTCAGGAGGCCCAGTGCCCCCTGAAACCCCCTTGGACTGTTCATACACAGATGACCATCTCAGATCTTGGCTGAGTTACTTCCACTGGGCCAAATTGTCTAAGCTGCTGTTCCATTTGCTGGTAATTTCTGCAGAGAGGTCAAGCACTGCCTGGGTCTAACGCTTACTTTAAAAGCAGGTTGCTCCAGCACAGGCCTGAGGCAGACTAGAAGGGGACTGCATAGGAAGCCTTGTCTTGCTAATGCATGGCCGGAGGATTTTCTGCAGGGGAATGGAGGCCTGCAAGACAGCCCTTTCTGCAAGCACCAGTTTCATTTTGAAAAGCACTGGAGAAATAGTACACAAGAGGCCACACTTAAAATATAACCGACTCTTCTAAATTCCTTCTGTATGAGTTCTGCCTTTCCTTAACGTCTATGGGAACTCTGCCAGTAATTGCCCTTGCGCTACAGTTTCTCCCTTTATATTAGCGTCCAGCAATGCCTGATCTTCACATTAACTCAGAAGATGGCACAGCGCTGATATCCAGTCTGAAACAGCAAACAAAGTTATTGTGAATATGTACCTTATTCTTGACCTTATTTTCATCCTATATGACAGCTACTTTTAGTTATGTCATATCCTATATGGCAGACCTCTCTTCCTTGCTGACACTAGAAGGGAAACAAAGGCTTGTTGTTTCTCTGAGGTACTAGAGTTACGCTTAGTCTCCATCCAGAAAAGCCCTTCCCACCATTTATTCTGTCTGGAGAAAGATCATAGATAGCAGTGGATGAAACATTGACTGATATTTTAGAAAGTTCCTCCACTGCTGTTTAAGCAGAGGAGCCAGGAAGGGAATAAATAGCTACAGTTCTTTAGTCCAACTAGGTAGACTAAATTGCCTAAAAAGTCCTTAAAGTTATTGAACTGTTACTCAGCTTGCAGTCCACTTACATGCCTATACGATATGCGTAGCCACCACTGAGTCTAGAATATAATTCAGAACAAAAATGAAACACTCAGCTGGGCAAGGGCATTCAAAAAGGTCATATGCTGGTTTCCTCTGGTGGAGAAGGAGGGTTTCTGCAGTAGGTGGTTCCTCTCTTTCATGGCTTTTGAGCAGAGTTTGACCAAGGAGCCGTCCCTCCGGGGAATTCTCGCCTCGCTCCGGGCAGCTGCCGTCAGGGCCGGCAGCTCTTGCACAACAGCTTCTCGGTCTGGACAAGAGGGGTGGCCGCCGTTGGTACCAAGCTATCGGTACCAACTCGGAGCTTTGCAACCTGGGCTGATGCTCCTAGGCAGGTGGGTCAATAACAGTAAGGACTTTATGAAAAAATAGTCCTAGGCTCATCAATATACACCAATATAAAGTTGTTTCAGGGCACGTGACCTTTCAAAATGTATTAACTTGCATTTGGGACTGCCGTAGCTTCCAGTCCACTGAACTGTCTACGTAATGTGCAGAGCCACCATTGTGTTGCTTGTAGTGGATCAGCAACCTCTCAGCCTGCCTTGAATGAGGAAGAAGGAAAGGGAAAGGATGCAAAATGCCCTTGGCTCCTTGCGCAAAGAGCAGCTGCAGTCCCACTCCTGGAACTCAGGACTGGGTCTGTGGGTCTCCCCTGATGGGTCTCCTGTTTGGGTTCGCTGTGTATTGCGGCAGGAGACTTCTTACTCTGACCTGTCTCACTGCTTGGCAAGAAGCAAGAATGCCTTCACACAGAAAAGCTGCAGCTTTCTAAATAATGTTACAGCTCCTATTCTGGATTGCATCCTAAACCTTGCTGGGGGATGTGGCCAGGGCAGCCACTGCCCCTGTACCAGGTCCTGATGCCAGCTGGGTCCTTGGCACTGAGGTCTTAAGGCACTTTCCCAGCCCTGGGGGGTCCTATGCCGGGGGAGTAGGCAGTATTATTTCAGAGAGACCTCCCCTTTAGTTCAACTCCGCTGACGAGAAAAAATGGCTTTGTCCCTCCAGGGAATTTAACTAACATTTGCCTACTGTGGTTTGACCGACAAACCGAAACGTTGCAAGTGGCCCCTCATCTGTAAGGAGGACTGGAAGAGTGATGCACAGAGTTTGGGCTGCAGTCAGCCCCTTCAGTCCTGCTCAGTGAGTGTGGTACACAACTTTTAAAAAGCAAAGAGGTGGTTCTGGATTTGGATGGCAAATACTTGACTTGCCGGTAGGCTTAACCACAATAGCTTCCCAGCTCCAGGTTCTTTGCTGTAGGCATTGGATATATGACTTTACGACTCTTTTCAGGCTCACTCTGTTGTTTTTTTCAGTATTACTGTGTACATTTATGGGTGAATTGTTTCATATATATTTCTGAGAAGAAAATTTGTTTTTACAAATGCATGGATGCATATAACAAATTAAACTGGTATATTAAAAATAGCAACATCAAAAGAGCTCTTATCCAAGTAAAGAGACTACGCCACAGAAAGGCTTTATTGAAAAAGTGTCTTGTAATGCTCATTTCATTCTTGTAAACAATGCATCTTTTTAAATGTGGACTGCAAAAATTACACACAATACTTTGGTTCAGGAATCTGCTGGCTGATTTTCTGAATCACTGTTTTTAATATAGGGACTGTGGGCGTCTAAAAAGGGTTCTATATATAATTTTGAAGAGCCGCCTCATTCAGTTGCTGCAACTTACTTTACCAGTTTCTCCTGATTCATTTTTTTCTGAATGCAGAGCATTTTAAGAGTACAGACTGAGCAAAAATGCTCTATATAGATCATTATAGTTTGCAGCTCCGTGACTTCCCAAGAGGTTATTATATCTCAAGCAGTGGGAAACAACTCTTACTGAGTAAGAAATTATCCCATTGTGCAGTATTATTCAAGCAATTAGAAATCATACTGTGTACAAAATACCGGATCTCTAGGTAGCAATTTCTGGTGTTGTATCATGCCTACTTAAGTGTGTAGCAACAGCAAAAGAAGTACTACGTTAACAATACAACCTTTTTTAAACCAAGAGACTAACAGATTCAAAAAACCAACAATATACTGTAATTGCAATGCATCTTTTCATTGGCTTTAGACATCTCAACTCCCCATTCCAGAATCTCCTGGATTCTTAATTTCCTTGCCATTTGTAAACTCTCCATCTGGTCAGGAAGAGTGAGGTATATTTCTTTGAAATCTGTCACAGCAATATTTCATAGCATGGAGAAGTCCACAGGAAGCAAGAGGGAACGTGCACTTTCCTTCCACAGCACTCCTGACTCTAACTGCTCCAAAATGCCCAAAACCTGGTCTTGCATTTTTCTTGGCTAGTACAACAGACTGCCATAAAACTAAGCAGAGCATTTCTAAATATTTCCTTCTGAAGACCTGTAGTCAACCTTTTTCTTTAGAAAATTAGGTTGTATCAGCATATTAACTTGAAACATCATGTTAAACCCAACTTTGCAAATTATAAGACAGGGGTTAAGAGGGCCAAAGCTTAACAATTACCCAGCTCTTAGGGCAGATCTCATTTACAAGCAGAAGCAGAAATAGACTAATTTCTTTTTAAAGTCACTTAGGATACTTTTATTGGTATCAGCTTCATTCGATAAGCTCCCACGCATTTTAGAGTGATATTAATGAAAAAAAGTCTCACGGCATGCCAGTGAGGTATGGAGGTACAAAAGCATGATTAATATTTTTTTAAAATTCACATGGTCAGTGCCAGATATGAACACAGAAAGAAGAGTTCCCATCTTGAATGATTCTGGGATGTGGCTGCCCAACTAGAAAATGTTTTCCCTAAAGAAGCAGGAAATCCATGATGCGTGGTGCTCCAGAGTTAGAAAACCACGCTTGGCTGTGTGGAGGTGGGCACCTCCACACCCTAAACCGTTTTAAGGCCCAGAGAGCAGCACGGTGTTACACCGGTGTTTCCTCACAGTAGAGGAGTGAGGACAGGACTCTTGTACTCATCCCTTCGTAACTGCTCGGTACGTCTGGCAGATAGCCCATCACCGGGGTCTGAGGTCGGTGCATCCTGCCCCGTGGCTGCCGTCTCCTGCGTCCCTGGGGAGGCAGGAGACACGCTTTGAGTTAAGTCTTGGTGATCCTTCTCCACAGCTATGCCCTTCAGATATCACGTAGGGACTTCTTGCCATACACTGGAATTGCCAGGCACACTCGGGGGGGCTCAGGAGCACCTGTGACAGGTGGATGGCTGCAGGACCGGAGGATCCAGTGGGGCACTGGACCAGCCTGGCCCAGGAATCCCAAGGTTTTGGGTATCAGTGCAGGTCACTCTCTGACAGTGGGCCTCCTCGCTATAAAAGCATCCATAAAAGCATCAGTGTTGGGGGAAAGGAAAGAGTGAGTGTGAGAGAGGCAGGAAAGCACAAACACTTCTGTATGTAACATCTACATTTCATAAGGCTTTCTGTTACCATGGCGATGAGCATGGTATAAATACCTAGACAGATCTCCCTTGTGGCAGTGCATTCTGCTGCTCCTGTGCTGCAGGGCCAGTCTGCGTGCAGGCATTTTGATGGGCTTCTTCAAACCCTCTCTGGTAAAATTGTCTATGATTTTGTTCAATCTCAAAGCAATAGTCCAGTGGGCAAAAGTGCTCTTTCCACTTCATTCACCACAACTTACTTTCTGGCCCCTCCAAAGAAGCAAATAAATTTTTTAACATAAAGATGGAGGATTGCATCCTTATTAATTTGTATTCAGGCTAAATAATCAATAGGAAGAGCTACATTCTGGTTGCTTTAGTTATATTTGAAGTCAGACTCAGCACAGGCATTTCCAATAACAATTTAGTCCCATCAAAACTGCTAATGCTGTTGAATTCTGAGTTGTAAAGCAGTTTTAACAGATCCAGGTCAGGCAGTCACAGAGAAGCATAGCCTTGAGCTAACTCAAATAATTAAAAAAAAAGTGCCTATGTTTCCCAACAATTTATTTTATCAAGATGTGTGCAGTCTTGCATGAGATGCAAACAGAAATAGATGGATTTTGTTTTAAAATACCAAGCATGATCCTATGTATGGAATCTAAACACCTTATTTTAAAAGGCTCACTGCCTCCTTATTCATTTGGGAGGTATGGTAATGGCAGTGACCAGATTTGCCAGGACATCTTCACCCTCTGCTTTCTGAGTGTACAACTGAAAAGAGGAAAATGAAACAACAGAGACAGAGAGAGAGAGATGTTCCCTTATTACATCTGTGCAGGAAGACAAACTACTTCAGATAATGAAAAAGCGTATCTTCATTTTGAAATAAGGTTTGCTCTAACACTGAGGTAGCTAATTCAAACTCAAATCCAAGCTAGGACAACAGAGTTGGTATTTTCCACATAAATCAGCTGGGTAAGTTACGTACGGGAAATCCACATAGGTTAACCCAACCTGTTGTGTGGAAAACACAATAAAAATGTCAAGCTGACTGATTTTATCTTATGATAGTTAACAGAAGATCAAGGCAAAATGGGAACGAGATAAATGTGCCTTGAAATAAATCCATACTAGGATGAATTTCTTCCCATACTCTTCCAGTTCCTGGTAACAAGTGTGTAATATGGAAATAGATGGGGCTGGGAGCAGGAGGAGCGTCATGGAAAAGCCAAGCGATGGGATGAAAAAAGCCTTCCTGGCACCAACACCGCGTCACTTCTGACAAGTTGAAGTTTGCCAGAGCAGCGCTTATTCTCCCTTTAACTTCTGAATGATACAGGGAAGAGGTCAGTACAGCCCAAATGTGAGGGAGAAGCAAAAAAAGCAAATGCCCCTCTTAGCCTAATTGGGATGGGTTTGCAGCTGATATCATGAAGAGTAATATTTTATTAATTCCAATTCCTTGGCCCTCTTAAAATGAGTCTGAACTTCTTCCTCCAGCAAAAATTTTGTTTCCTTACTCTGTATTTCTGAGGCAAACAATTGAAAGTAACAAGGCAGAGCAAGACAGAGCACCAAACAAGTTTGGAAGAAGAAAATCTATGTCGGCAGAGAGTGAGAGCTAGTCAAGATGTATGTTTATCACACTAAGCCTTTTTGAGACACAGTTCTAATAGAATTGTAGTCACATGCTAAAACTGAATAACAGCTTGTACAACTCTTCACCCTAAATAAAGTCCTGATCCTGCAGTACTTTTAAATTGAAAACTCACCCAAGAACTGAGAAACTGAATTGACCTTTCCTTGGACACAGGTGAGGTGATTCATATAGTGACTGGAGGGGGAAGGGGACATTGCATGAGTCACTTCTGTTTGTTGTATGACAAGTACCTTCTCCTAATTGGTTGCCTAACCAACTTTCATTTCCATCTGCCGCCCTTTGACCACGATAGAGCATGCAATCCACAGTATGTGGCTTATACTTGCTTCTTAACAGTGAAATAGATTATGGAGGCTATTCAGTGGAGTCATACAACTTGAAAAAGGAACAGAAAATACTTGCTTGTGCTGACAAAACACTTCTCAGCCGTTGGCTGAAGCCAATGGAGATGCATGAAAAAATGGTTTCCTGATCACCTGGTTCTTTCAGGCATTAACCACTTCTAACAACGAATATTCCACCAACGAGTTAGACCTATAGTCTACCTAGCCCAGCACCCCTTTCTCCAATAACGGCGAAACCTGGATGCCTAGAAAAGTTTAGAAAAAGAGGGCAACCATATTCCCAACATTTCCCTGTCTCTAGCAGTCTATAGCTTGAGGATTTGCCTGTTCTTATATTCCTGGGACAGATTTCCGGTACCATGAGGATATTCTTTTTACAGGGACAAGTATCTGCCTGCAAACTACAAGGACTACAGTTGCTCATTGCTTTTGCCCTGTATGCACTTCCACACGCTGTCCTGAAGATCGGAGGCAGCTTTTGCCAAAGAAGGTGAATGCTGCTCTGTAACTCTGAATGTTCAAGGAGTGCTCCTAAGAGACTTGCCTTGTGCGGGGACTTTCCCTAGCCATTTGTCTAATGGCAGAGAAAGGGCTGTCGCTAAGAGCTGAGACTGCCGCTTTCATCAATGAAGTACGTACGTGTATAGGTACTGATAATGGCTCCATCATCCCAGCCAATGGGCCAAATTTGGGCATAGTGCACCAGCATGAAACACAGTTTGTTTGCAAATTGGGATATGCTAACCAGAGACATGGAAAAAAAGACTTTAAAAACAATCTAAAAACCATACTACACTTAGGCAAGTATTACAATTTTAAAAGTGTACATTTCGTGAATGATAAATAAAAAATACTAGGAATGAGTTGAAGGGATTTTTTTAACATTTCCTTTCCACATGAGCAGAATGTTAATCGTGTCCCTGATGTGCCAATATCAGTTACACACTGAGAGAATTTCTCTAAAGGTTTCTTAACCTTTAAGTCAGACCACATGCGCCAAGGTGAACATGCTGTTGAGGTAGGAACACTGTCACTTCCCTAAGAGTGACAGTGTCACCGCTGTCTGTCAGTGACGCTCTGTGGAAAGACGCATTCTTCCACAAAGCTTTCCCAGAAACTTTGGGAAGCTGCAGGCAGGATATCCTCTGATGTCACCTAGTCTGATGTGCCAATATCAAGGGCATAAAAACCAGGATGTCCCAGATACGGTCTTGCGTTAGCTTCAAGCTGGACAAAGTTACCCTCCGCGGGCTTTTGCGTATCTATCAGAAACAGAACATGGAGCCCTGGAGTGTGTTAGAAACGGTTTTATGAACAGCAAGAAGGGGAAAAAAATGCAAGTCTTTCCTTTTCTCCATTCGATTTCAGGACTGGGGCTGAGTTGGGCATGCCTTGCCACCGTCTTTACAGTGAGTAAAGGCATTTTTTCCTCTGCTGTTATCACCAAGAGGTGATATTCATGTGACTGCTCTGTGTTCAGCTGGCACCTTTGACAGTCTTGCCTGCACTCTGTCCACCAGCACTTGGAAGTGGCCTGTAACCTCAGATTAAAGGGACGACTCTAAAGCGCCTGTGCATGCTGCTGCCCGACAGCTAGCTGCTCCATCGAGTCTTGCCCGTAGGAAGGTTGTGGTAGCCTGGGAGAGTACTCCTGCACACAGATAAGCACATTCAGAGTAACAGTTTGCGATGATTTGGGGAAAAGCCAGGATAGCCAGCAGAGAATCGGCAGCGAACTGGGACTATACCTGGGGGGATTAGTAAGGGAAATATTTTGGCTAATGTCAGAGGAGATTTTACAATGGACAGAGAAAGGAGAAGACATATTTTTTGCAAGATACTAAAACCTAAAAAAAATAAGAACGAACCTTCTGCAACAGGATTCATAAAAATATACTCCATAATTCAGATAAATTTGGCACCGTTCTCTCCTTACTGACCTGTTACATCCCTTGGTATTAACTATAAAGGCAGCAGTGCATGTGCCCGCATATGGGTGAGCGTGACAGCGCTTAGGAAGATGAGAATGGAGCTTCTTTCTTTCTGACTGCCTTTTAATGAACGAAAAACGAAAATTCAAAGCCTTGCTGTGTGATACTGATCTCCACGTTTGGCATCTAGGATTGATTCTGCAGGCCTGCTGTGTGCGGATCCCCCTCCACATCTCTGCTAGTGCAGCATCCAGCCCCAGGTGCTGCTGCGTTCCTGCTTCCTGGGGATATCGTCTCGTGATAGCCAGGAGGAAAAACAAAACAAAAACCCAACCTGGCAGCTGAGGAACTGGCTTATAGAATTAAAATTTGGAATAGAATACAGCAATGCCTGACTACCAAACTATTTCATTTGCCAAATATTTAAGCAGATAATGCAAATAATTGCAGCTAAACCCAATTCTTTCTGAGAAAAGAATACGGAGCGACAGGACAGGATACTGTTTGGCTTATGTTAGGCATATTAAATGAATCTTAGCTGGTGTTGATAAGTCTGTCAATCCACAAGAGGGAAAAAAATGCCTTAAAGGAAATAAGCGTAGCAGGAAAAAGAAAATCTGTATTCAGGATGGCGCTCTGGGTACTGGATTGCAGCACTGATGAGAGAGTGGAGGTGAAAGGGAGAAGCAATACTATTCCATATTGCTGTCCTGATTATCAGGCAAGGTGGCTGAGGCAGTGTGAGTTATTTAACTTCATAGGTGTGTAAATAATATGCTATCTCTGATCCTTTAAAGCTTTTTTTAATAGTTTTTTTTGGGTTCAAGAATTGAGAAACATACAGGGAAGCTCACAATTGTATGCCCGGAAAAGAGTGCAGGGCAGTTGCCTCTGTTGTTTTTCATGGATGCTGTATTCAACACAGTTGAATGACATGAAGATAACCCTTACCCGAAGGAGTGGAGGGCACTGACAGGGTGGTGTTCTAATTCCACTTCTGTTGTTCTAGCTGAATAAGATAGCATTTTTAAAAGCATCCAAGTGCAGTTCTGGTTGAGAAGACATATGTCTGAGTTAGCTCCATGTGGTGCCAGATTTAATAACCCCTTCTGCGAGGCAGTGCCACATTTAGATGACTGTACAGGCTTCTGGACTGGAGCTGGATAGTAAGCCTTATTTTCAGAGTTACTAAGCACCATACAAAAATAAATTTTTAGACATCTACACATACAAATGCACACTTGATAGATTTATAAAAGCGCTTACATCGTTAGGCACCTACTCTTAAATCAATGTGAACCTTAGGCAATGAAATCCTTCTAGAAATCCCACTAAGCATGGTGTTTGGTCTCCCCCCTAAATATTCTGTAAATCTGTCCCACTGACAGTGAGGCCTTGAGTACTTGTACGGTCCAGTTCTCTCTGAAAATGGGATGCAGGGTTCTGTGTCCTGTAGATACTTTTATTATTTTGATTGTTTTCAGACAGCTGAAGAAGCGATCAAATTGAAGATAACGCACATAATCTCCAACAGGGCAGCATTTTTACTGCTGCGTATATCAGCCTGTGGCCAAGACTCACTTCCTCTCCCACTGCTTCAAGACATTACACTGTGAGGACGAACAGAAGGTGTCCAAGGCAAGGAAAGATACAGAAGGGTGGTGGCAGGTCCAGGGCAGCCAGGAGCACAGCTCCTGCGTCAGTACCGGCCACGGCCCACGGCCACAGGCTCAAAACCACTGGGCAGGGCCGGCAACACTGCTGCACAGCCCCTTTGGTCACGCTGGCACAAAGCAAGCCCACATGGTAAGTAAGTGATGTTAAGCAATCGGGTCCTACAGAAAGCAGTATTTTCTGCAGGAGTGGAGGGTGATGTCCTTTGACTTGGCAGTGACGTTGACTGGAGTCGTTCTGGAGGCTCCCGGATTCACGTTTATGAGGTTTCTGGTGCAACTGCCCAGATTTTCCTTTCAATTCTCTCCTTCTTCTTCTTGCATTAACTTAGGTAACCTTTGACTTAAACACACAAACAAACTCTAGACTCAGTCGCTGCTCTGGCTGTCAATAACGGTCAGATGACGACCTGGCCTACTTTACATGTTAACAGCATCTCGCAGCTGAATAAAGGGTTGATTAAGAGCGATCACTGTAGAGCAATCTGTAGAGACTATTCTACCTGTGACTGATAGGCAGACCGGGCCCCTTTCCTACTGCCTGCGGGATTTGCACTTGACCAGAGTTATAAGTGTATTTATGATTTCCAGGCTTTATTATTGTAATTCGCTATTCCTGTATATACAATTGCCAAGTTTAAAGTGAAAATGAATTCAGAACATCACATCTTCTCAAAGACAGACCCTACAACCTACAATACCTCATCCTTTGTATCCTATTGTCTCCTTTGCTGCTACCCTGAATACCACAAAAAATCGAAAAATTCTATTTTACTTTCTAGTGCTCTCCAGAGGAGTGGGTAATCTGGCTGGCTGCAGCTGTCATTTGGATCTCCCACAACAGCTCCAATGGACAACTCTAAAGAGTAAGTTTGTGTCAGGGCAACGAGTGGATCTTTTAGAAGTGATCAAGAACAAGCTACACTTGTTTTGAAGGAAAATTCAAGACAATTTCTCTAGCTCTAGCCCTATTATTTACCATTTGTGAGGGATACCTAGAGTCCTACGAAGACTGCTATAGAGCCACATACTTAGAAAAGGTGAGAGGAAATTGTATGCATACAAAATACACAGATATGGACACACATCTCCAAGCATTCTTTAAAAAGCTGCTTAACCTACCAGGTACGATAATACAATCTTATACTCTGGAAGTATCATACAAAGATTTGAACTACTTCAGAAAAAAAAGAGAGGACTGCTGCAGTGTCAGGATTACTAAGTACTTACTGCAAATGCCACTGGTAATTAAACCACTTTTTTTTTCTATATTTATCCATTTAATAACGCAAATGTCTTTCTGCAACCAGTTGAATTCCAGCTATATATGCCCCATCCAGAAGGGCAAAGCTGTCAGCATGCATGGCTCTACGACGCAGTGCAGTGGGCACTCTGGGGCAAGATGTGGCAAATCTCAAGGGAGCATTGCATCCTCAATGCACCTCATTGTTCACCTCATGCTCTCCCTCATACAGAAAATGTCCCAGGGTTCAGTGGTGCAGCAAGGGGCCAGTGGCTCAGCTATTTGATTAACATAATGGCTAGTGTCTTCCATGGAGAAGAGGTTGCACCTGAGAGGATACACCCAATACCAACTCTGAAACTACACTTCCAGCCTTGCTCTTGCAAGAGAGAAGTTTCTCCTGTGTTGCATTATCTGAAAGCCAGCAACTCAGTTGCACGGGCCCCTGAGGGTCCATTGATTATTTTAAAAGGTTCCATGAAAAGTAATTATGAAAAGATTCATTACAGGGGAGAAACCCTTAGGGATCTGCAAACTTCAAAAAAAGGCTGAAAATCACAGGTTTAGGCTGCTGCCCTCTTCTTCCTTCCTCGAAGCCTCTACTGGCAAGGTACGGAAATGCTTGCAATTATCTCCAAAAATGACAGAGGATGAAGGCACTCAGCACCTTGCACAATCAGGTACTTAATGTCCTTACCCTCCCTGGGGCTCTGCCGCTGGCAGCATATGAACTGATAGCTCCTGCTGCTCCCACCAGCCTGGTTCTCTGTGTCATCCACCTACACACACTCACACATTCATTCTCTCCCTCATAATTTATTCATACAATTTATTTATTTATGTAGGTCATTTTCAGTAGTAGTTTTACAAATAATGGTGGAAGCGAAAAGAGCAAGAGAGAAACAAATTTAGGGGGAGAGCTGGCAGCATGCAGGGAATAGCAGGGGAAACTCTACTCTGCTGAAAACAAGATGTACGCTGGAGGATCGTTCCTGATTTTCTCTTCAGGCAGAGCCTGAGCAAATTCCAAGTGACATCAGCTTCACCAACCTTTGCCCAACGCTGACTTCACACAGCCGATTTACCTGGTGCTCATGCTCTGCTCTCTGGACTTACATGGTCTTTCTGATTGTGCTTGAGGCCTTTTAGAGCTCTCAGAAGACTACTTCTGCATTTAAAGACCATTATTTTGGTTTTCCCGGCATTTGGTCATTTAGCCATTAACTGTGTTTTAAAGCTTTAATCCACAGGGGTCTTTGCCGTAAAGAACAGGCATATTTACATTGCCTAACCTATGCGTCTAAATTACATTACTTCCCTTTATTTCCTTTTTAACCAGCTTCTAAAGAAACTCCCTTTTCTACATTGACTCCACAGGAACTCTAAGGAAATTACCTTCCTAAAAATGTGATCAGACTTGGTGAGACTAGCTGATCTTAAGGCTTTCTGTCGTTCAAAGAAGCAGTCTTGTTCCTTCACCTTGCATGCTTTTTCCTGTCTTTTTCCTCTTCCTCCCCCAATTCCACCTCTGTGTTGTCCACCCATGCTTCCTTACAGCACTTTTGACACTCGCCTGACCCCTCGCTGAGCTGATTCAGCTCACTGAACTGGCAGAAAATAAATCCAGAGAAGTAAAAAAGGGACAGTTTTCTGATGGGTTAATGAGCTGGATCAGCTCAGTGAATATGAAAGTCAGCCCAAGGGTGAGTCAGGATCATGTAGGAGGGAGCATGAAGAGCAAGGAGGATTGACCCTTTTCACAGCAGAAAGTGATCAAAAGACCTCAGTTTGTCTCCGCTAACTGTATCCCTAGTTGGGAATATAATACAGATGCCTGGAAATAGAGGGAATTTATCCTCACTGTTCTAGTTATGCGGTAATGAATTTATATTTAATTTTCTTTCTCTTCTTTGCTCAGCTGGCATGTTCTACCACTATTCATAGCATGAGAGTGTTATAGAGACCCCCTTCAAGCACAGCACTCTATACCTCTAGGAAAATCTGCCTCTCGGGATGTTACAGCAAATATGTGAAACACTGAAAACCATTAAGTATCAGCTATGGCCTGCCCTGTTATGGAGACTAGTGGACAAGTGCATAAATGGAGCTAAGAGCAGCACAGCTGTCAAACTGTGAAAGTGATTCCTCTCTGAAATGAAACCTTGGCTGCTCCATCTTTTGATATCTTCAGACCAAGACTGGACACTTTCTTCAAGATACGCTATGTCAAAGACAAGGTATACTTCATTGAACATGTTACGCTCAGTAACAGGGTTAGTTCAGTGAGACTGAAGGGTCCGTGATATATAGGAGGTCAAAGGAGAGAATCTTATACTCTGTAAATCTGTAAAGTACAGATTACACAAAGAAAAAAAAAAGACAACCAATTCCCATTGTTCTTCCAAGACAAAGAGGACTTCTCCCTATGCCCTTCAGCTTGGATTAGTAGTTTGTCCCTACTGATGCACCGTCCTACCTTACCTAACAGGAGGAGATCTCCCTTTCTTTTGATCTGTGGACACAAACACCAAACCAGCAATTACAGAAATTGCAGATCCTCTCTCTCTGTTTAGAAGAGTAATTTTTGAATGTACATGTGGCACCTCAGCATTCTCCTAGCAAGGTACTGGAAATGTTTTCGTCATTCCTGCTTCTCCCGTGACAGTAAGAAATTAGGTGCTCTGCCCCAGCCCTTCGCGCTCAGGCTGTGACGGCAGCACATGCAGGGAGCACACTCCAAAGGGTGCAAGATTGCATACGGAGTGGAGACCTTTCAGTCCCTCAAAATGTAATCTCTGTTCTCACTACAAAGTTTGTGGAAGATACTTCGTTTCAGCGAGGCTCTCAGCCTCTCTTCACGGGTTTAAGCAGAAACACATTCATTTCCTATCTTCATTATGACTTCTTACACTCATAAGGCACGCAGAAAAATAGTCTGAACTACAGATGTTAAAACGGTAGGTGCCTGCCCTAGCAATAGGTTCGATAAGAAGCACCTTTTTGTAAAACTCCTTAAACCAGAGTCCTCCAGTGGCCTAATCGGTATCCTAGTTAGCTCTCATTCCCATCAGCCATGGCAAGTTATGGATCACATTTCTCCTGCCTCGATTTAAAAGCAGATTGGCTTCCTCTGGCTTCCTACTTCATTTCTCTAACTTTAACTTTCTCCCTTTTTCCTATGACTAACATTTTTTTTTCTGAGTCAAAATTTGTCACAAGTTTCTACCCATGGTCCAGGACTACTGTAAATAGTGAGTCTGGTTCTGCAGCAAGTTGGTTTCCCGTTGCAGCATCACACATGTTAAGGCAAACCACATCTGTTCAGAGATGGACCCATTTTAAGAAGTTATCTGTGGGTTGTAGATTATTAGTCATTGAGAGAAAGGGCTCAGATGACTCCTTAAAAAATTAGGAGAGTAGGGAAGGCCTCCTGACATACTGAGATGCTGGAGTCAGATGGGAGAAACACCATTTGCAGGTTGCTCTGCTTAGGGGGGTTAATCACTTCAAGATAGTTTGAGAGTTTTGTGTTTGAAAATGAAACGGTGCTTGAAGGGAAGGGCTAAACAGACTATTGAATGAAATTGTTCCGGGCTAGAAGACAGGCTTTCCTACTTTGGGGGTGGGGAGGGAAGGATGACAGCCCCTATCTTCAGTGCTCTTTGCTACTTCTCCTGCACTTTCTGAATATTGTGATTTATTACTCTTATCATAGGAAAGAATAATGGCCCTGGTCAGGTTCAGCCCTCCCTGCTGCTATGTACTGTGTACACAGACACGCACCTCCACTATCTGTGTCTGCGCGTGCGCACAGGAGCCCTCTTCACATCAGCTCCTTTGGGCATCAAGATTAGATGCAGTTCAGAGCATGTGAAGAGTTGAAGTTCTCCCATACTCAAGCACCCATGCAAAATACTTACAATTGATAAACACTTGCCGTGTCATTCCCTTGTCCTTTTGCGTCCCTCTCCAAGAGGTGGGTATACAATCTACCAGCACAGTGAAGACCTAGAAAGAATTGCCTCATGTAATGTAATGTTACAAACAAAGCAGTGATGTAATACAAACATAAGTTGTGAATCTCTTTAACAGACAAACTTTGGGGTAAAATGGAGAGCTCCAGATGAGGGCTCAGACTCAGCACTCTCTGCAGAAGTTTTCATTGTTTTCTTGTCACATTTTAGACTGATAAATACCTCTTATGCATAGAGATTTGTTGCTCTTTTCTGACTGGATTAACTGCAATTAAGCTAGAACTTCTTTGCATAGAGAAATGGGTCTGACCAGCTATTCTGCAGCAGATATTCTGGCCTCTTTTCCTTCACCTTTTAGAAACAGATTAAGCTAAACTGCAAAAGGACACTCTTTGTAAGGGATTGAAAGGATCTATGCAGGGAAAGGTGCAGAATAATCATGTTTTAAGTACATATGTTCACCGATTTCCCAGCAGCTTTCCCATGTACACAAACCCATTCCTATAAATGTTAGTTTTCTTTTTATCTACATCTAGCACGCTGAAGGAAGAGGAATTGGTTTTGGTTTGCATTCCTTGTTTTCCTCCAGAGAATGTTCAGTGTGGCATTACTGTCCCGTGTTCTAAATTCTTACCTCTTGCTGTACTGGTATTTTATGTACTGTACCTCTGACTAGTGCTCTACAAGACGCTAAATAGAGAAAGAGGGGGTTTTGTGTATGTCTCTGTAAGTAAGCACATTATACATTTAGAAAAAAAAATCATCAAAAAGACCTCTGTAAGTTTCTCTCTGCTCCAGAGCAGCCTTAACACAAATACCTGATAAGTCTAGTTCATATGCTTGTGCAGAGAACAGGTTTCCAAAGGCCTGTTCCGGAGAGCCCTGATTAGATAATACCTAACAGAGAGAAACTATGGTTTAGAGGACTCTGTTTTCATTTGCAGCTCATTAGAGGCAGCCCAAAGCTAACTTAAGCCTCCTGGCTGGGAGATACTGGATTGAGATAAAACCAGGTGCGGACAAAATAGGACTGTTTATGCTTGATACAGCCGTACCCTCAGTTCCCACATGATCAAAAAATCACTGAAGGAAGAGGTGCTGTCTTCAAAAGTCTCAAATCCCATCCTTCAAATTGCTGCGATCCAGTACTTGCAGGGGTACTTGCAGGTAGCCCTCTGGCAAGGAGCCCTAAATCTATGAAGGTGACTTTACCTCCTACAGTTTCAGATTGCAAGAGGTTCAACTAGACCAAACTCTCATCATGTTGCAGAGGATCAGACGGGGGCAAGTGGTGAAAGCAGGCCTTTACCAGTTCAACCTAGATTGCGACAAAGGGCACTCTTTAGCCAAATTAAGCAGGCCACATTAGCAGGAGGAGAAGGAAGAGTGCGCATGTTTAACTAATTCCATTTCTAAATTAATTTAGTTAAATCAGTATAACTTTTGTGTGTGAGCAAGGCTTATTGTCAGAAAGCGTATTCTAAATTAAAATGAGAAATAGAGCAGTGTCATCCATTACGAAGCAGATATGGGCTGAAAGTACTGCTGAATTGCATGATGGCTTCTAAAAATACCAGAATGCAAGGATTAAGTACAAGTGAGTTAATAAAGTGCTATACTGCATTCTGAAGGCTGCTTAAAATTAGCTGTGAATGTGCTTTTGCTTGTCCTAAATACATTGCAGAAAGACACCATTTAATTTTTTTGCATCTCTTTCAGTCTTACTTTGAGCTGTCACACTCTGAAAAGTCTGGCTCTGTAGGCACTAGAGGGAGAAAGGTAGCTTTGCTATGGCTCTTCTTTCCAACAATGCTCTCAAGCCTGAAGGAACCAATTTTAATAAGTGACGTACAGAGGTGAAGCTCAGTCATTTCCCCATGTGATTTATTCAGTGTGCGCTATGGCACCATTGCAGGGTGCTGCATTTTCTGTTGAGAAGGCATTTTCACAAGAAGTGTCCATTTTCAGGATCAGATCATTTCCTAAAAAACAAACAAACAAAAGACAGAAGGAGCTACAGCTTTCCCAGCTGAACCTCAACTTAAAATAAAACGTTGCTAGGATTTACTGAGTTTCTACTGTGTCTTCTGCATTCTAGAACTGTGCAGAAAGGTAACAATTTTTAGCATTTTGCAGACTCGGACAGCACTGCAACAAGCCACAGGCTGTCAATTACCTTTGCAATCAGCGGAGCTGGGAACCTTCTTCTAAGCTAAAATGTAAGTTGCACAAATTGCGGGCTATATGCAGATCTCAGGATGTGGTCTGTGCCCCACAAAAATCTCTAAAAAACTGCTTGGCCAGGTGCTGCCCGACCCCACATGAAGCACTGCATATCCCTCTGGCACAAGAGGCAGTATTTAGTTAGGTATAAGAAGTTTGCGTTTCCAGGAGAACTAGGATCCTTGCACAGAGGATAGCCCTCGCTAGCCCTTGTTCTCGTGGGGGACTTCAACTTTCCGGACGTCTGCTGGAAATACCACATGGCAGAGAGGAAACAGTCGAGGAGGTTCCTGGATTGTGTGGAGGATAACTTCCTGACGCAGCTGGTAAGCGAGCCCACCAGGGGAGATGCCTCGCTTGACCTGCTGTTCACGAACAGAGAAGGACTGGTGGGAGATGTGGTGGTCGGAGGCCGGCTTGGGCTTAGCGACCATGAAATGGTAGAATTCTCGATTCTTGGTGAAGTAAAGAGGGGGGCCAGCAAAACTGCTACCATGGACTTCCGGAGGGCGGACTTTGGCCTGCTCAGGACACTGGTCGAGAGGGTCCCTTGGGAGACAGTCCTGAAGGGCAAAGGGGTCCAGGAAGGCTGGACGTTCTTCAAGAAGGAAGTCTTAAAGGCGCAGGAGCGGGCTGTCCCCATGTGCCGCAAGAAGAACGGGCGGGGAAGGCGACCGGCTTGGCTGAACGGGGAGCTCTGGCTGGGACTCAGGAAAAAAAGGAGAGTTTATCACTTGTGGAAGAAGGGGCAGGCAACTCAAGAAGAGTACAGGGATCGCGTTAAGTCGTGCAGAGAGGAAATTAGAAAGGCAAAAGCCCGGCTAGAACTCAACCTGGCCACTGTCGTGAGAGACAACAAAAAATGCTTTTATAAGTATGTTAATGACAAAAGGAGAGCCAAGGAGAATCTCCATCCTCTATTGGATGCGGGGGGGAACGTTGCCACCAAGGACGAGGAAAAGGCTGAGGTACTCAACGCCTTCTTTGCCTCAGTCTTTAGTAGTCAGAGTGGTTATCCTCAGGGTACTCAGCCCCCTGAGCTGGAAGACAAGGACGACGAGCAGGATAAACCCCCCATAATTCAAGAGGACGAAGTTAATGACCTGCTATGCCACCTGGATGCTCACAAGTCTATGGGGCCGGATGGGATCCACCCGAGGGTACTGAGGGAGCTGGCGGAGGAGCTTGCCGAGCCGCTCTCCATCATTTACCAGCAGTCCTGGTCAACTGGGGAGGTCCCGGACGACTGGAGGCTCGCCAATGTGACGCCCATCTACAAGAAGGGCCGGAGGGAGGATCCGGGGAACTACAGGCCGGTCAGCCTGACCTCGGTGCCGGGGAAGATCATGGAGCGGTTGGTTTTGAGGGTGCTCACGAGCCATGTCCGGGACAACCAGGGGATCAGGCCCAGCCAGCACGGGTTCATGGAAGGCAGGTCCTGCTTGACCAACCTGATCTCCTTCTATGACCAGGTGACCCGCCTAGTGGATGAGGGAAAGGCTGTGGATGTGGTCTACTTGGACTTCAGTAAGGCCTTTGACACTGTCTCCCACAGCATTCTCCTAGAGAAGCTGGCGGCTCACAGCCTAGACAGGTGCACTCTTCGCTGGGTAAAGAACTGGCTGGACGGCCCAGCCCAGAGAGTTGTGGTCAACGGAGTTAAATCCAGTTGGCGGCCGGTCACGAGCGGTGTTCCCCAGGGCTCAGTACTGGGGCCCGTCCTGTTCAATATCTTTATCAATGATCTGGACGAGGGGATCGAGTGCTCCCTCAGTCAGTTTGCAGACGACACCAGGTTGGGCGGGAGTGTTGATCTGCTGGAGGGCAGGAAGGCTCTGCAGAGGGACCTGGACAGGCTGGATCGATGGGCCGAGGCCAACTGTGTGAGGTTCAACAAGGCCAAGTGCCGGGTCCTGCACTTCGGCCACAACAACCCCATGCAACGCTACAGGCTTGGGGAAGGGTGGCTGGAAAGCTGCCCGGGGGAAAAGGACCTGGGGGTGCTGATTGACAGCCGGCTGAACATGAGCCGGCAGTGTGCCCAGGTGGCCAAGAAGGCCAACGGCATCCTGGCCTGTATCAGAAATGGTGTGGCCAGCAGGAGCAGGGAGGTGATCGTGCCCCTGTACTCGGCACTGGTGAGGCCGCACCTCGAATACTGTGTTCAGTTTTGGGCCCCTCACTACAAGAAGGACATGGAGGTGCTGGAGCGTGTCCAGAGGAGGGCAACGAAGCTGGTGAAGGGCCTGGAGCACAAGCCTTATGAGGAGCGGCTGAGGGAACTGGGACTGTTTAACCTGGAGAAGAGGAGGCTGAGGGGAGACCTCATCGCGCTCTACAACTACCTGAAAGGAGGTTGTAGCGAGGTGGGTGCTGGTCTCTTCTGCCAAGTAACTAGCGATAAGACAAGAGGAAATGACCTCAAGTTGCACCAAGGGAGGTTTAGATTGAACATTAGGAGAAATTTCTTTACTGAAAGAGTGGTCAGGCCTTGGAACAGGCTGCCCAGGGAAGTGGTGGAGTCACCATCCCTGGAGGTATTTAAAAGACGTGTAGATGAGGCCCTTAGGGACATGGTGTAGTGGGCATGGTGTGTTGGGTTGACGGTTGGACACGATGATCTTAGAGGTCTTTTCCAACCTGTATGATTCTATGATTCTATGATTCTAGAGGCGATTCCACCCTCAGCCTACATTGTCTGATCTTTCAAAACGGGCACTGGCCGGAATTGCTGCCTGTGCGCATGCTCCTATGGCATCCGAGAGCAATCTGCTCCTCTTGTCCATAAGCAAAACATCCTATAATCCACCAGAGGACCGGTATTCCTGCATTGCTCCAAGTGTAACATTCTGCCTTTTCACTGTACTTTTCTTTCCATTTTAATGGACAGTGAGAAGTCGCAGGAGTTCACCAACTCCTAGTCAAGCAAGTTTGCAGTCACACAACTAAACATGTAATCAGCTCTTCACTCCCCAGAGCCAAACCCGTTCTAGCGTCCCCTTCTGCCAAAGCTGGCATCTCAGAGCTTTGTGACATAGGTGGAGTTTAGATAAGTTTCTCCTAACTGCTACAAAAAGTGCTGGTTTATCCTTTCTGAAAAAAAAAATTAGCTCGTTCTAGAAGCTGTGCAAGAAGGAAACTTCTTGGATAGCATCTTAGCCCAGAAACTCACACAACTCCCTTCACATCCAAAGTCTGGGTGGAGAATGGCAGCTCAGGCATAATTCTGTGTGTCCTTACTTCTGAGAGTGAGGGTCAGCATTTAAACATTATCTGACCACAGCTGCAGAGCTACAAAGCATTTGCAATTAAGCATGTTCTGGTACCCACCCTTGTTTTTAGAAGAGCGTGAGAGTTTGCACTGTCTGAATGTATTAGCCAGCAGCAGTTAAATACAATCAAGCTGTCTACTTCTAAGTTTAGGACAGAATACTTCACAGCTGCAGTCCTTCTCCCACTGGGTATGACTAATCAGATCTACTTCCCTGATATTCTCTCCATCTCTTTAGGTGTTTGCACAGATAAATCTTTCTGGCCAAAAGTACTTTCATGTTGAAATAAGTGCTCACTTCGTATTTTTCCAGCATACGTGTATTTTTTCAAATTCTGTGAGTAACACTCAGGGACTGTTAGACAGGGAGAAATCACAGGTTATGGATGGTATTGTCAAGTTGTTCAAGTCAATGATTGAACAGTGCAATTCATCACTTCACTGCCATGCGCTAGATCAGGGGTTCTTTCTCCTTTGTTAGCTTTTCAAAGATGTGGGGTCCAGAAAGGATGTTACTGTTTTGCTCCTATTTCAGAATTACTTGTGAAGAAAGCATTTTTTTACCCACAGAAAAAATGCAGCTTGTATGGTTGAAATAGTAAAGTGAGTTGTAATTAACTTAATTACAATTATAACGAATATACACTCTTTTGAGGATAGCAAGGCTTTAGCTAGTTTTAGTTCCAGTCTGACAGAGGGAAACCAATTTAAAATTTACAGTGGATATCAACATTGTTAGTAAAGAAGCCCAAAAAGAAGCTCAGACTAATACGGCTATGTTCAGCATTTAAAAAATAATCCATTTTGCATTATTATAAGAAAGGGGACTTTTGTAAATTCAAATAAAATCAAAGATTCTATTTTATGACTTGCAGAATGTTTCTTTTCTTAAGCTGTTCACAGCATATAATTAGAACTGTAGTGTACTTTACTACACGCTGCACAAGAGATTCTCTGTCTCACAGGGGCACACTGTCTCACAAACCATGAGTGACTGACAGAGAACTCTCAATCTGTTACTGTATGTTTTCTACCATTCCAAAAAATAGTTGCCAAACTTAATCTTATGAACAAAATAGATCAAAAAAGAAACACAACTTATAATTTTAAAACTTATAGATTGGGGTTTTTTTTAATTGATTCCCTTTGTAGCCCTTTTAACAAACAGAAAAAAAGCAGAGCACTTGCGCAGTAACCAGCTACGCACCCCCTTCCTCTAACACACACACACACTTCTGCAAAGAATGCTCTACTGTAGGTACAATAGCCCTGTACAATTCACAAACCAGTGATTTGTGTCATGAAGTACTGAATTGTCAGCAAATAATGCAATCACTAATAAAGATATAGGCCATAAATTCATTTGTGATTAAAAGGTCATTGATATTTTTCAACTGGGCTTTTATCATAACATCATAGAAAAAGTCTTATGTTCATGCAAATGCTGCAATGGAAAAGTCTAAATAGTTTTTGGCTATTGGTATGTGTTTGATGTATAGTGATGCATGGTATCTCATTAGAATTTAAATACATACCTTAACTTCTATTGAATACAAGGTTGAAGCTTTGTAAGTTCATAATACGCATCATTGCAATAACTGATATTATGTGTGGGAACTCTCCCACACCATATCTGATTCTCTGATGTCTTCTGAAAAGGATGAAAGATATCAAACTCTTATTATTCATAATTTACATAGGCATTTGGATACAATATTGCAAAATGTTGCAACACTTTATAAATCAAGTGATTAACAAGAAATCTTTGCACTATATTTGTGTGCTGTTATTTTTTATTATTAAAAGAATGCTTAAATGCCAAGTCCAGGAGGTGCCTGTGTGATTAAACAGTTCTCTGATTAAAAAACTGACAGAGAAATGGAATGACCAAGCTCTAAAACACACAAACACAGGATAGCTAGGAGGCTGTCTCGTAGAGTGCGATATGGTCTACCTCCCTCCCACTGAACATTTGTCCCACAGCTCCAAAGAACAGTAAATGTTTAACTTCCCTGGAAATAGCAAGTAATCTGCTGTCTTTCCCATTAGCTCTATAACACTGTTAGCTCCATGGCTAAACATCAACAGGTTTTGATGGACCAACAAATCCATATCTGAAGTTAGGCTTCCAGGCTCCCCATTATGGTAACAAAGAGGAGCCAATTTAAAATATTTGGCTGCATGCTTGGATAAATATTCATGCACAGAGGGGTGCAATCACTACTGTAGCTATTTCACAAGTGGGGAAGCTGAGGCATGGAGAAGAAATGGCTTGCCTGGAGTCACAAAGTAACAATAACAATGTTGGAAGGAGAAGCCGATGTTCTGATTCCTCAGCGCCAACTGCACTGGAAAGATTTGGCAGTACGCCTGGGCTGGGAATGCCCAAGCCTTTCTTGAGCACAAATGTCCTTTAAGCCAGACTAAGCAGTGCATTACAACGGCGGGACAGTCCTAACATAGTAGACTACCATGCTGCTCGTGCAACCTGTCAGTCATCTATCGCACAGCAGAGGACATGATGCACATAGCAGGACCTGGCCAGACTGACGTCTAGAGACAGGTTGCAATGCAGGGCAGCCCCCTGCAAGGGCATCACCCCAATTCCCCTGTGTGCCTACCAGATCCTCCTGCCAGGCACTTCCCCTGTTCCCTGCGGCCCTAAGACCTTGCCCATGCTCCATGATGAGATGAGCCAGGTAGAGCCGGTCATCAAGCTAAGGATACGGGCCAGCCGTGTCCCGCACATCAGGTCGCTCAGCTGGACGGGGGTCCCGATGCCACACTGCACGCGTGTGTGAGGTATTGCCGGCCTGCAAGAAAGCCTGAGGCGAGAGCCGACTGCATGCATGAGACTTACCAGGCCTGTTCTCTTCCCATTACCACTAGAAAATTTGTCATCGGCTTTAAACGGCAGAAGATTGAAAACTGCTGAATTAAGAGAATGAACACAAATGAAAATACAGTAGAAATCTGTATTTAAGTAGCCTGAAAAACCCACATGAACACAGCCATCCTTCTCTGCCCTACAAATGGGCACTGCCTACCTCTTAGCAAAGAGCCAACAGGAAAGCGCGACAGTATACTCAAGATTGTTAAAATGTCACTGCTTTTAAAAAGTGCTCAACAGCAGATTCAGAAGTTTTGATAAAATATCATAATCCCAGTAAATAGACAGTATAGAAATAGATCAACACCTATCAAATAAAATCAGATTATATTTTATGCTGAATTATCCTCTTACCCTTGCAAACTGCAAAATTCTCACAATGAATCTCCCAGGGCATATAATTTAGTGACACACACTACTGTATGAAAGAATACAATTTGGATGACGTTTCAGCATTATTCATTACTTCTGCTTGACTATTCTCCTGAAACGGACTGTTGTATTGTACCTGGCGTCCGGTTTGTTATTTGGAGAATTGCATTTAGAATGTGCTATTTACCTTGAAGTATTAATTTAAGACATTGCGTTATCTATGTGCAACAAATTTGCCTATATAATGACTGCAGGCCTGACCTGCGGTCCACAATGGCAGTCCATAATCAGATATACCATTTTTCATCCATGCACTTAAATGTTAAGAAATTCAGGATCTATAAGATTGCAGGAACCAATAGCCCCAATCAGAACTGAAGCTTCATCCTCCTTTTTTATAGCTTGAAAAATCCAACTTTCTTTGTCACCCTTAGGGAGAATGACACATTTACAGGGGTTATCTGTAGTCTACCTAACAACTGTGCAATTCATCAGGTCCACATGAAAGCACTGTGCAGGGAACCCTCTTCCCCCCAGAAGTCCTGTTGCTCTTTCCAGCAACCCCACTGCCCCAGCTTTCTCCCTCCCGTAGTTTTGCCTTTGCCACCCCAACAGACTTTTGAAACCTATTTCCAATTCCCGCAAGCTGGGGTTTTGAATTTAGACATGATGCTCATCCTTCTTAGAAGCGCTTGTATCAAAGAGCGGTAGCACTGCCAACCTCAGAAAGGCAACAAGAAGCAGCAAACCTATATATTTCCTTTTACAGTCACCCAATTTTTGAACTCCTAATACTCATCTCCAGCTTACTGCTAAAACAACTAATCTTGCCAAGTCTCTCAACAGCGTTATTGTTGTGTGCACACAAGTGTAAGCCTTGAGCTTCTGAAATTTCTGTGGCTGCTCCTCCTTTCTTTGAAAACAGAACCAAGAGCTTCTTTCCCATGCAGCCATGTGAGAGGAGAGCTCAGCATGACCCCTGCCGCAGCTCTGATTTGACCTCTCCTCTCCAAGAGGAGCAGAGAAAGCAGCCAAGCTGAGGATATGCCTCCCTCCCCAGCCAAGGCTGAAAATTCACCAAGACCAGAGCTTCTCCAAGCAAGAACAGCTCTAACTGGGGCAAAGTCAAATTGCATGACAATTTCCTGCCTGCCTTTTCATCAACGAAGTCTGAGCCTGTGCTGCTGAAATCAATAGGAATTTTATTATGGACTAAACTGGAAGAGATGGGAAGAAGGGAAAAGATAATAAAAAAGCCTGTATTTCTAAGTTATAGTTCTCACAGATAGCCTAATCTCATTTCAGTGCATGCAAGTTGGTATTTTCTTCAACAGTGCACCTTGTTGGCCATAAAATGGGCACATTGCACTTATTGATGCATATAAAAAATGATTTTCATATATTTGGGAAAATGCATCTTTGCAATGGGGAGGCAAACGCTTGCAATACACTAAGCAAATAACTTGTTTGTAGCAAAATATGGTCCAGACAGTATTTGTCATTCTATGCTTTATAGATTATTTTTTATAAACAGCACAAAGCAGGCATTTCTTCCACCTGTATTGAAAAAACCCTCAATTAACCTAAAAAAAAAAAAAAAAAAAAGCAAAACTTAGGTTTAAACACATTTTAGTGATTTTAGGAGTAAAAAATTCCCAACCAACCATCAGCACCCACCCACCTCTCTAAGGCTCACAGGTTCATCTCGCTGCCACTGAAGCAGCCTGCAGAACTGCCATGCCGGGCTCACCGCTGTCGCAATCCTGCCCCTTCCTACCTGGACAGGTGAGGCACAGTGCTCCGCTACAGGTGGTGTCTCCTCTCTCCTTACAGCTGAGGCATCATCGGCTGGCAGCCTCTACAGCAACGCGGGAGCTGGCATGCCAGCTTGGAGTTAACAGTCCATCTTGCTGAAGACACCGTTCTACACTCCACGGAGGCTATGGGAGAGCTTGCCTGCCAGCGGAGCTGCTCCTTTTCAGCTGGCAGCTGGCTGGTAACCTGGAGCAAGAAACATGCTCCCCGTAGGAATATAACTGACTATTCTTGTTGCTGGCGTAGATGTCCCCCTTTTTTTTTTTTTTTAATTAAACCATTGATTATACATTTCTTACATTGAAAAAAACATTCCCTTTTCTTGCTTACTTTCTCCTTGGAAAGAGACGCGTAAGAGAAGAGATTTTTAAAAGTCTACATTTAATACAAAACAAGTAGGACCTTTTCTTCTTTTTATTAAAGTTTGAGAAGTTTGGATATTTATTGCCTACAACGTGCCTATTTTGGGGATTTCTTTGTAAACGTAAGGCAAGGATGTACGATTTAACACTTGAGTGAATCACGATACAAAACACTCAGGATTTATACTATTCCTTTCCTTACACAGTCCACCTTGGTAACCAGTACACAAAAAATCCATGTTCAATTGTTCACAGAGCTTCCCTCTCCCCCCTCTCCCTTCAGAAGCGTCAGTTAATCTGGAAGATGGAAATATGCAAAAGTTCCCATAGTTTTATCGCCAGATCCCACCAAACACTGCTCACTGCTCCTCCTCCGAGCTTTCACAGCGACTTGGAGTATGTATAGCTAGCTACCTCTCGTCTCGATTACCCGGCATCGCTTTGCACCCTTCACAAATGCTTCACATTTCCCAAGTCATTAGAAAGGGATTAGCCAGCCCAGCGCCCAACACAGGCCATTGTTTCCTTGACAGCCGAAAGAACCCCATCAAAGGCTCTCTGAGACGCTAAGCCTGTAATCTGCTTCTCCTTCACCCCGTATTTCGTTAACGCGGGCAGATACGGGAGAGCCATCCTCGTTTCCCCCCCCCCATTATCTTTTACAGCCGTTTCAATCGCGGCGCTGCCGGGAAGCACTTCAGGGAAGACAGCCGGCTCCAGCCCTTCTCCCGAAAGCTCGTTCCCGAGCCCGGCGCCATTTCCCCTCCCGGCCGCGCCTGCCCCCCGCCGTGCCCCACGACGAGGCAGCCACGTTCGGCCCCTCCACCCTCCCCGCCACCAGACCGGCGCACGACGCGCAAAGCCGGCCTCCCAGGCACGGGACACCTTCACCCCGCCCGCCCGGCGCCTCAGGAGAGGTGTGCCGGGCCGGGCGACGCGCCAGCCCGCCACCGCTCCCGCCCGCCGCCCCGGCCCCGCGCGCTGGCCCTCAGGCGGCGGCGGCAACGTCCCGCCCCGCCCCGCCCCGCCCCAAGGGCTCCGCGGCCGCCGCCGCCTGCCGGCCCCGCTCGCTGGAGCGCGGTCCCGGCCCCTCCGCCCCCTCCCCCCCCGAGTTCGGCTTTCCCGGAAAGGTTCTCTTTCCGGTCCGCCACAGCTGTTCGCTTCCGGTTCCGTGCCCCCAACATGGCGGCGGCCCCTGCGCTAAGCGGGCTCTGAACGCTGCGGAGCCCCCTCGGTGCTGCCGCCGCCGCCGCCCGCCCCAGCGCCGGGGCTCGCGCCCGCCCCCGCCGCTGGCCTCCCCGCTCCCTCCGTGCGGGGCGAGTCGGGCCGGGTGCCGGTGCCGCCGGGAGCGCCGGCCGCCCCGGGCTGCCGAGCGGTTCCTGCCCGGGGTTGAGGCGCTGCTGCTGCCGCCGCTGCCACCGCCGCCATGGCGCCGGTGCAGCTGGAGAGCAACCAGCTGGTGCCGGCAGGCGGGGGCCCCGCGTCAGCCCCGGCCCCGCCGGCCCCCGGGGCCGTGACAGCCGCCGCTAGCCCCGGCTACCGGCTGAGCACCCTCATCGACTTCCTACTGCACCGGACCTACGCCGAACTCACCGTGCTGGCCGACCTGTGAGTGCCCCGCATTCCCCCGGCCCCCTCCTGCTCCTCTGGCTGCGCGGCTGCCAGGGCTAGCAGCGCCGCCTCCCAGCATCCCGGGAGGATGAGGAGGCCTCGCCAGGGATCTGTCCCGGACCCCGGCCGGGGCTGGAGTGGGGGGAGGTGGTTGCTCCTTTCCCTTTCTCCAACCCCAGAAAAATGCCCTGTTCCTGCAGGTTTGTCTCTGCAGCGGGGTGTGTTCAGGGACCTAGCGAAAGCTGTTGAATGGTCTGTCATAAAGAGGGAAAATGATTGTGAGGAATGCAGAGCAGCTGAATGCAGATTGTCTGCTTAAATGCTTAAGTTTGCCCCCAAGTTACTGTCAAAAGACCCAACTGCAGTGGTTGTGCTGATAACAAAATACATGAAACCGAAATGTGTGGAACTAAGATGTTTTCAGATGCTGCAACTCCTTGAGTTACCCGTGTACTTTTTAAAAATACCATTTGATTATTTTGGAGAAAGAAAATAAGTTATTTACATTTATTTTACAACGTGCTGTGCTGATGGTGTTGTGTTTGAAGTGGCAAAACAAAGGAATGTTTTTGGGCCAAGAAAAACTTTAATGAAAGCATTTGGACTCTGAATAAACCTGTTTCCCTTTTAGTTTGTTTAACCTTAGAGGTTCTTGTGGGGAACCTGTATGTTTTAAGAAGTGTCATACAGAACAAATGGAAAAAAATAGGTATAGTTCTTGTAAAATACCATATCTGCTAAGTATGCAAACAGAGTTTTGCTTGACTTGGGATTAAGAGTGTTCAAACTCCGGAAAGGACCAGGAGTTTTAGAATTTTAGTTTGCTTTGGAAGAACTTCCAAAATGTCAGTCAAGAAGTCTTTCCTGTGTGTTTATGGTATGTGTAGACAGTAGTTGCTGTATGCATTCTTGTAGGAGCATGTGCCTGTGATGTCTTTTATTCTTGTTTTAAGGTGTAGAACAGGTCCTTTTGACTTAAGTACATCATTAAGGTAGAAAATAAAATGGGTGGTGTGAATAACATATGGGGAATGCTTTGGGCACTTTGATTTACCAAGTAGTTTATAATCTATGTGATGTCCCCTCCAAAAGCAGAGTGAGCTAGATTTTTCCACTTATTTCCCCATAAAGAATGGATTTGGCTAGTAGAAAGCCCAGTGAGCTAGATTTTTCCACTTATTTCCCCGTAAAGTATGGATTTGGCTAGTAGAAAGCCCACCAGCCTAGTCCTAGAATAAAAAAAAAAAACTTTTTAAATGAGATGCCTGTGATATGTGTAGAACACAAAAATACAGTCCCCTCTCTGCAGTAATATCTGTCACACAAGTCATTGATGAAGTTCTGGAGTATGGCATTTCTCCACTTTTAGATTGATTAAAAAGGGAAGAGAAAGTCATTTCAGGCAAGTCAGGAAACAGCCAATTTTAAAACCTGCTGCAGATGTTCTACGATTGCTACTATGAATTAATTAACGCTAGTCATGGATGCTTAGTGAGACTCATCAATTACAAAGCACAGGCAGTGATACTATGTGGCTCACTAGATTAGCGGAAGTCTTGGGATTTCAATACCCTTTTAAATTAATTTGACCAGTTCCAGCTTACCTGGTACAGAGTAGTAGCAGGTGCACTGTGGTGCTGTTATACATCTGATTTTATTTTTTTCTTCCCCTTTAACTAGGCTGCTTACTAGAGCTGTCAAGCTACTTCCTTTATCAAACATGTAATTTCATTGTATTTAGGAAACACAATCATAGAAATTTTTAAATGCTTCTTATAGGTAGGTAGAAGTTCTTCTTATACTTAGTTGAAGGTTACTAACAAAATTTCTGGTAGTTTGAAATGTAATAGAACAATATATAATACGTCTTTTTTTTTTCTTTTTAATATAGGTTACCAAGAAAGACTGATATGGAAAGGTGAGTTATAATAAGACAGTCTGTAATGCATGTTAAAATATAGAACTTTGTTTAGGATGTCAAGATTAATATAGAACTGTTTAAATAAAATATTTTTCTCCTAATTTTATGCAAGAAAATAAGCCTTGTCTGTCTTGCTGTCGCTACATAGTTTCAAGATTTTTCTCAGCGTCAATGGCAATTTTAGTTTTTGTTGGTTTTTGATTTTGTTGTTGTTTGGGCTTTTTATTGCACTGTTCAGTAACATACTGTTGCTGTTATAGTAGGTGAACTCTGTTAAGGGCATTTTTCTGTTCATGAATCTTGAAGCAATGAAGTGACAGTAAAGCTGATGTGAAAGGGAACTGGAGAACCTAAATAGACTCTAGTTAGTGTGATAAAGAAACTTTTTATTCAGAAGAAGCAGTCATCAATTAAAACAAGGTAAAAACCTCTTTTCTGCTTTTTTCCATGTTACCTGATTTTCCTTATCATGAGCACTGTTTTCTGCTTCTGTTTTATGTGTTTTTTGAAGTGTGAAGATCGTTAGAAAACAAATGTAAGAGACCAGAATAGACTGTTTTCCTCTCCCACCCCCCAAGATGAACAAACTTGATTTACTTTTTTGTTTCTTTGAATAAATTTTATGGAAGTTGTCAAAAAATTGTTTCCTTTGTTATTTGTGCTGACATGCTAATTGACCTAATTTTCTTTGGAGACATATAGCAGCTATGATATTCCTAAGAATGTTAATAAAGAATTCTGTGTACCAGGATAATCATTAAATCAGTTATCTCAAAACTTCCAAAACTCTCATAACATGTTGTGGAATTAATCCCATTTTCAGGGAATCATAACCTGGGATGATTCCTTGTGCCTCTTTTCCTTATGCATAATATTTTATGAAGAGAAACAATCTGGGTTTTGTTGAGTTTTTTTGCTTGTTTGTTTTTTAACTATTACTCTGTTTGCTGAGGAAATTATATTCAACTGAGATCCAGAGCTCCCTTGTACTGGTGCGGGGGCTTCTCCCATCTAGATTTTTAGTATTTCTTGGTAAAGCTGGAATCTACTTTGTGGGGCACACAGGTCTGGAGCAACATCTTGAGTCCTAATGGATTACACTTAAAAGAAAACAAGACAGCCTTCAATGGTTACAAAGAATGTCCTGCAATTGAAATTGTCCTGAAATTAAATGTTCACATCCTTGTTAGCTTTGACTTACAACTCTTCTTGATGAAGTGGCTTTCCAGCTCTTGGAGGAAATCTGTAAGGAAGGTAGTTTAATTATCCAGATTATTCTATTTTTCCTAACTTTGAGAGCTGTAATGGGAGCAGTAGTTGGGCTTTAAGCTCTGATTCTTGAAGCTATCCTGGTGACATGGCATACATACTTTGGTGAAGATGTGATAGTATTATCCTCTAATAAAGTTCACATAAAATCTAAGTTCATTACTATAGTACCTAGCTAAAAGATGCTGTGATAAGAAAAATTGATAGGAAATTATGCATCGTAGTATAATATGGCTTTTCTTTGTAAAGGGTCATTTATTAGTTAGAAGGTGAAGCTTTCCTATTTCCTTGTGATAGGAATAAATCAGTTTTGCAACAAGAAAGAAGTGGTTGGATTAAAAAAACATTAGTACTGTCATGTAAAATTAATAGTGCTGAGTTCTGGGGGAAGTCCAGGGGCGTGCTTCTTGATAATGGAGACCTTTTTTTGCTCAGTATTCTTTATCTTTTCCTTTTTATCCTCCAATAAAGTGTAATATATGGGGAAACTTTTACCTAAATACAGTAACGGCTGTATAAGATTTATCTGGAACTTGGATTGTAATGACTCTGTAAGACCCTATCTTCTGTTGTGGGGAAATGGAAGATAAAATCTGCATTCCTGAATGAACAGTTCCTGCTGAGAAATATTTAAAAGAGAATTATTGTTAAAATATGTCCAAGAACTACATAAACATACTGTTTTCCTAAAAACAGGCAGTTTTCTTACTGGTTTTGCATTACTTAGTGAACAAGAGCATTACTTCTCAAACTTGCAGCAACACTATCATCTACACAAAATTTTAAAAAAAGGCATTCAGAATTATTGTAAAACATGTTATTTATGACTTCAACAACAGTGCAATTCCACACCTAATTTTTGTGAAACGTTGAGTTCCATTCTCTTCTGATGACAAAATGACTGTTATTTCACTCCTTTCATAGACACGGATAATAACTTTGGTTGGAATGGTACTTTAGAGAGACCTAGTCCAACCCTCTGCTTGAAGGAAAAGACAGTTTCAAAGTTGGTTCAGGTTGCTCAGGGTCATATCCAGTTGAGTTTTAAGTATCTTCAGGGATGGAAATCCTGCAATCTTTCTAGGCAAGCTACCTCTTTGACTGCCTCTCTGTGTGTTTGTTTCTTTGTTTTCCTAGTGTCTAACTAGTTTTTCACGGTTTTAGTTTGTGGCTGTTGTCCCTCAGCCTTTTGCACTTTTGAGAAGAGTCTGCTTTATCTTCTCTATAACACCCTTTTTAGATATTTGAAGACAGCTATAGGATCTCACCATAGCCTTCTGCTCTTAAGTGTAAATGAACACAGCTTCCTCAGTCCCTCCTTGTCTGTCATGTGTTCCAGCCCCTAACCCACTTCTGTACAGCAGTATCTTTCTTGGCTAGGGAGTGTAAAACTGGACATAATGCTTCAGGTGCCATCTCACAAATGCTGACTCAAGGTGAAGAGTCACCTTCCTTGACCTAGGCTGCAGCGGTGCTAATACAGCCTGTCATTGTTGCAAGGGCACATTGCTGATGCCTGTTCACCTGTCCACCAGGACCTCCAGGTCCACTTCTGCAGAGCTGCTGCCCACCTGCTGCTTAGTACCCAGCCTGTGCTGTAACATGAGATTGTTTGGTTCCAGATGCAGGACTTCGCATGTGGTTTTGCTGAACTTCGTGAGGTTTCTGTCAACCAGTTCCTCCAGCCAGCTGAGGTCCCTCTGTTTGCTCCCACCAGTTTGGCATCACCTGCAAACTTCCAAAGAGTGCATTCCTTCACATCATGCAGGTTGTTGATGGAGGTGTTAAATTGTATTGGCCCTCGTATCGACCCTTAAGGAACACCACTAGTAATCAGCATTAAAGAAATTCAACTGGTAGCCAGTCACAACTTTTTATTCCTGGCAGTGCAGCCAATTTTTCACCTACCTTATAGTCCACTTACCCATGCCATATCTCACCAGCTTGGCTACAAGGATACTATGGGAGGTCTTGTCAAAAGCTGTGCGAAAGTCAATGTAAATGCATCTTCTGTTCTCCCCTTGATCACAGAGCTGTTCATCCTGTAGAAGGCAATTGCATTGTTCAGGGATGGTTTGCCCTTAGCAAATCTGTGCTGGCTGTTCCCAGGCTACTTCCATGTTTGTTACTTATTTGGATGTAGCTTCTGGAAAGATTCATTCTATGAATTTTTTTCTTAACTGAGCTTAGGCCAACAGGCCTATAGGTCCCTAGATCCTTCTTGGCCTTCTTCCTTGAAGAAGGGCATGATGTTTGCTTTTTTCCAGTCATCAAGACCTTTGATCGCTATGGCCTTTTGAAAATAATAGAGAGCAACTTTACAGTGGCGTAGGTCAGCTCCCTCAGCACCCGTGGATATATCCCATCCACTCCAATGGATTTTTGGATGTCAAGCTTGCTTAAGTGGTCCTTAACTTGATACTCTTCTACTGTTAGCTAATGCTTCACTCCCCCAGACTCAGCCACTAGTCTGAAGGATCTGAAACCCCTGAGATCAGAACTTACCAGTAAAGACCAAGGTAAAGAACGCACTGAGTACTGTGGTCGTTAGAAAGCTTTTTAATGTGCTTTGTATTGCTTTTATAGGCCTTGTAAATGTATTCTTTCCTTCAGTTTCATCTTCCTTGAATAAAATTTTTTGTGCAGCCCAGCATGAGGTGCTGTATCTATAATGAAGGGCAAAGGAATGCAGCAAAATTGAAAGACTTTGGGTTCTTAGTGGAGAAGTAGATGGATGTGAATTCCCGACGCAGTTGTCATTCAGGGGTGATGGTGGTGGTTCTGGAAGCAGGATTCTGTCAAGCAGACGTAACAAGTCTTCTGTAACTTCATACATGTGGTATTAATGGAACAGTTACTGGAATACTGTGTCTAGTTTTGCTTTTTTCTGTTTTGGGGGGAGGGAGCCGGTGGGGAGGTTTGTCTACCTTTGATTTCCGGTCACAGAACATCAGTTTGAATTTTTCTTGCTATCGTGCTGTTTTCACCACAGAAGTTTGATTGGCATAACTACTAGGTTTTAGCAACTTTTATATGGAGTTTGAGAGAGCACTGGCTTTCTAAAGTCTCACTGTAGACATCTTTCAAATCCCATAAAGTTTTTCTGAATCTTGCAAAATTCTCAACATCTTGTTTTCATAGTGTAGTTACTCTTAGAGCAGTATGTACATACAGCAGCTTGTCCACCACTTGAAATCTTAATACCAGGCTGAATGCCATTCTAAAACATATGCGCTAGAACGCAGAGAAGTTACTGGCTTAATGCCCAAGTTCTTGGATGAGGTTTGTAGTATGTAATGCAAGAATCTGGACCAGATGGTATTAGTTGTGCTTCTGGCCTAAATGTTCATCTGCTCCAAGCAGATTATGCTGTATGTATTGCACAAAAGAGTTAACCTCATTACACCAACACTTTCAGCAGAAACAGGCTCCATCTATATTATGAGTATGTGTTTTACAGATTAGGGTCAGAAGGAGGTGCAGCTTTTGTTTGGTAGAGGCCAATATCTGTTGCACTGATTAATGTTCTTTTTGTCCAAATGCTTTTGTTACTTTAGAAAGCCATATCAGGAAAACATCTTGGATTTGTTCGGGTTTTTTTTTCAAAGTAACTAGAAAACCGTGGTGAAATTAGTGAATTGAACATGTAGAAAGGGAGGAAAACCTCTATAAACAGTAGATGAAATGGTATTTCAGACTGTATGGTATTAGAGATCTATATTGTAGATCTGCATGTCTTGCATCTACAATGCATCTACAATGTAGATCTGTAATGAAGGGGGAAAATCTGTGTGTGCCCCTACATTCTCTTTTACGAAAAATAACTCTAAAGACATGCAAAAATACACTGCCTCATTTTGACTGTCTCATACAAAGCACCATGGGAGGAATATTGACTATCAGTAATTTCTCCTTATCCCAATTTCTTTGCAAGGCAGGAATGGAGAAGAAAGTAAAAAGGTAGGGTTTTTTCGTGGTCTTCCCCACCACCAGCCTGTTTCCTGGCAAAATGGTAGCATATTGTAACATACTGTGTAAAGATGTCTTAAAATTACTGAAGTGATATTTTGTTTGTTATCTGATTTATTCTTTTTTTTTTTTTTAGTGAATGTCAGTGTAATGTTACTATCAGGTCCTGTAACCCTTAGGTATAGTGCCTTGTCTACTTTAAACTTAATCATAAGCCCTGGGGAAATCCTGTAAAAGGTATAAAAATAATTCAGTTGAGTTCACTGTGGAATTGTTTCTCTTAAAATCAGTGATTAATTCATGTGAGTATGCTTTTTTGTTTCCCCAGACAATCTTGGTTGATTAGAATCCATGTATGTTGTTAGCATTTAGGTATTCAGAACAGTAAGCTATTTTTTTTTCCATGTTCTAATCAAACAAGCCATATATTAGTGTTGCCTCCATTAACACAATTAGAAGTTATATTTACAGCTTTTTTTATTGGCACAGAGTTAAATTGCAGCTTTATTATATACCTGAGCACTGGCTTAATGTACATTTGTTTTTTTCCAGAAAAATAGAAATAGTGCAGTTTGCAAGTCGCACTCGTCAACTGTTTGTTCGTTTGTTAGCCCTGGTCAAATGGGCTAATAATGCTGGAAAGGTGGAAAAATGTGCGGTAAGTTAGCAACAGAGTTTGGTATGAAATAATCTCTAAGTGATATGGGATTTTGGTACACCCTAGCTTCTCCTTACTATAGAAGTTAAAAAAAAAAAAAAAAAGCCCATTTCATAGGCAGGTGAAAATAAAATTATAACCAATTTCTTCCAATTTAGAAATTGTATAATCTTGTCTTTTAACAGTTCATGCTCCCAAAAACTCATCAGTGGCAAAAAATGAAAGGCTTGTCTGCACATAGTTTCAGGAGTGCTTTGGGGTTAGGTGATAGGACCGGAAAGATGGTGATCTCAGTGTGTTAGTTCTTATTATCACTTTCATCCTGCTCTTGGTTAAATAAGAATAAAGTCCAGAATGTTGCAAAAAACAAGCCCCGAGTGATTACAAACAAGTATGGTTGCATTCCAATAGCAATCATCAGATAAAGAGCTGTGAGGCTTTACAGATCCTCCACAGCATCAGAAATGGCATGCAGATTTAAAGCGTCCTTGCATACGTGTGTAAGAAATGGCCAGAATATTCATTCTTTCTTTGTTTTATAGATGTGGTTACTTGAATTGGAAGTGACAGATGAAATCATCTCAGTCATGTGCACTAGATGAACTGAATATAAAGGGACGTTGATTTGTGCATTTTTTGGATGCGTATCTTTTTTTTTCCCCCTCCCCCCTCATTGTCCTCTGCAGATGATATCAAGTTTCTTAGATCAGCAGGCCATTCTGTTTGTGGACACTGCTGATCGTCTGGCATCGCTAGCTAGAGATGCTTTGGTTCATGCTCGTCTACCTAGTTTTGCTATCCCGTATGCTATTGATGTTCTGACAACTGGATCATACCCACGTCTGCCTACCTGCATTAGGGTAAATAATGCTACCATATGTCGGGGGGGGTGTGAAAATCCCCCCAGTATCAAATACATGTTAATGAAACTAATTGTCTGTGTGCAAATGGAACTGTAGTTTAATACAGGCCTAGTGCCAAGTCTCTGTAGTGTCAGTTTCTCATGCAGAGCACTTCCTATTTGAACAAGTAATGCTTTCCCAGTAAAACGTTCTTTCCATTTAAACTAGCTCTAGGATGAGTATAGTAGCAACGCTTTTTCCTTGGTTCTTCAAGTATTTGCACATGCTAAGCCACCATCCTAGAAAAATGAAGCGTGAAAAGGAGATACTGACATCTGTTGTTCTTAGAGGTTTTGCCTGTATTTTGAAATGTACTGCAATATTTACAGCTCTCTTTAATGCTGCTGCTTTTCCGTACTGATAAAATGCAGAATAACAGGATTTTGTGAAGTAACATAAACGGTAGTACCTGTGACTTAGATCTATAGCTACAGATAAGGACTGGCTTTCAAATCTTAGTATTTAAAAACAAGTTTAGCCTGATGTAAGGCCCTGAATTTATTTAATTGATCCAAGTTGAACGATTTTATTCAGTAGTCGGTGTCAGGTAAAATGTAATCAACTAGAAAACAAATCTGAATGTGAGATACAAAACTTCGCTCGTCTGTAATGGCGTGTTGTATTTATATTTTCAGACTTCTAGTTTGGTTAGTTTTCACCGTTCCTACCGTCAATGTATTATACATGTTTGAGATACATAGACTTGTTCGTGTTTATTTTAACAGGACAAAATAATCCCTCCCGACCCAATAACAAAGAGTGAGAAGCAAACCACACTTCATCAGCTAAACCAGATTCTTCGACATCGACTAGTGACTACAGATCTCCCTCCTCAGCTGGCAAATCTTACAGTTGGTAAGAACTGGAATTACTTTTTGAAGAATACGTTATTGCAGGCTGATTTAAAAGTGTTGCTTTAGTGCTAAAGCAAAGCTAAAAGATAGCTAAAAGAGACTACTAGGCATGCTTAAGCTATTAAAACTGGGATCCTGTCTCTGTATGACATCAAAATATGTCTTTTCCCCTTTTGAAAAATGAGGCCAGTGATAATATTGCTGAATATTAATTGCTTTCAAGAAGAAATCCTGTGCAGGTAATGGCAAAAGGTTGTAGACATTGTCTTGCTCTTTCAGTAAACGTGTTATGAAAGAGTCTTAGGCCTAACAATGTAACTGCTTTACCTTAATTTAATTTTAAAATGCGATTTAATTAAACTGTTAGGTCTTTCTGTAGAAACTCTTTGAACTTTAGCTTAAACAAGTCACTCTAATGTTGCTTTTTTAATCTGTTTTGATATTCATCTCCATGCATAGAATCTGTTCATATTTATGCATGCCTTTTGTTCTGTGGCTCACTGCAGCGCCAGATCTCTTAATGTGTTTTCAGATTTCTGTTTTCATTTAGCCCAAGTAGTGGTAGACATTAAGACGACCTTTTTTACAGGAAGGATGGCTATAAACTGGACTAGGTTTTTGCAGAATCGCAGAGATAGGACTGGAATGGACCTAGTCCATGCTTTTAACTAAGACAAGGTTAGCCATGTGTAAACCATACCCCACAGACCTAGATCGAAGATGTTTCTGAAAAATCAGTTTTCACCGGTCCTTATGTGAATGCTTGCAATATCAATATTAGAGCCATTTTTGTCTAACAGAAGTATAAATGGATACGTGTCTGAGCTCTTCAGATTTTTGAGTTAACTAAACGTTTCAATGACTATTAGTTTCTAGTTTGGGCTTTGGTTTGTTTTAAGAGCATGTGTGGGATGCTTTTGAAAATGAAACTTCATGAGTTAAAATGGTTAAAATTTCTACAGAAATATTTCTATATGTCTATAATTTTAAAGGTATATGGCATATTTTGTAGGTGATTGAGAAGAAGGTTGACCCACAGTTTATAGTAAGGACTTGTACTAAATTGTTTGCTCTGCCACTCATTCTCTTTATGACCTTGCTTATATGGTTTTGACAGTCTTTGTTCCCAGTTCTTGAAACTGATAGCGGTGTTCATAAAGGTGTGAGGATATATATGTCAATTAGATAAATAGTGTACGTAATCTTTGCTTGTGTGCGTATATATGAATTATGCAAAGGATTATCTTCCTCACGTGAAAATGGAGTTATAATATTTTAATGTTAAATAAATGGTTTGCAGTGAGATGTGTTTCCAGGACTAGATTTTAGCCTGGGCTGAGATCGCATTATGAACCTCCTTTGAATATTGATTAAGGTATTCGTTGTTGATGTAGCAAAGAATTAGAAAAATTAAGCTAGATATTTTGTTTGTGTAACTTGTCAGGCTGGTTGTCAGCTCAATGTTACTCTGTATTATAGCAACACAAGTGTTAACAAGTTATCTTGACTAAAGTACTGCTGTTCAGGACAGTTTGGGACGTCTGTCCATGCTGCTTATTGACACTTGTTCTGTTGCAGAAGCAACTGTGAAGTCTTTACAGTTGCACAGAAACATATGCAACAGAGAGAAACTACAGGGAAGTAATCCATTGTGAGTGCCAGGAGCTACCACACTGATATTTTGACGCATCTGAGGAGACTGAGTGAAATAAAACATTTTTTTCTTCCTTAGCCAATGGCCGTGTGAAGTTCCGAGTTGAGGGTGAGTTTGAGGCCACCTTGACAGTGATGGGTGATGACCCTGACATCCCCTGGCGCCTTCTCAAACTGGAAATTTTGGTTGAAGACAAGGAAACTGGTGGTAAAAAAAAATCAAACCTTTACTTTCTTTTAACATGATGTTCATCCCTGATGCTGTATAGTTTGTATGCTGTATGCTATATTATTTATACAGGGTCTTTTACATATCACAACTTAAGATAATGAAGCTGTATATACTTGCCCTGTTTTCACCTTGCTCTATATGCTTTTGATACCTTAACAGTGGTAGACTGTGACAGTGTAATAGACTGACTGAAATTTCCGGAGTAAACCAAGGATTTTGTTATTTTGTTAGAAATTCTGGTATGGAAATTGCTCAGTACAGTTGTATGTTTTTTCTTTTTAATTTATTATTTTATTTAATTATTTTAAATACCTATTTTCCCGATGCCTAATGTGAATTATTTTTAATTCACAAAAGATGGTCGAGCCTTGGTTCACAGCATGCAGATCAACTTCATCCATCAGTTGGTCCAGTCACGGCTGTTTGCTGATGAAAAGCCACTTCAGGACATGTACAGCTGTCTGCGTATCCTTCTGAGAGTTGCTTCTGAATAAGCTGTGTAATGCAGCCTTGCTCTTCCTAGTAGCTGGAAGTCAAGACAGATGGATTCACTGTTAAGCTAGGGGGAAATGTCTGGATGTGGAGTAAAAATGATGGCCTTGGAAACAGTTATTCTCATGTGCCAGCACGTAAAATTTGATTTTACGCACTTAATCTGCAAAGGTAAAGGTGAGGTATCAAGGCAGCAGGTTGTGTGGTAAGTCAGCGCAGCAGCAGCTGGCTGCATGTACTAATTTCGGAGATAGAATACGGTGCTGAGTTGGAAGGTATGGGAGCTGACAAGAGCTTAACAAGAACTGCAGTAAGGTGATGATGGTGTGTTAACTGTATTGCACCTGTGTGAATAATAAAATGGGATATAGCATGTGCAGGAAGTAGTGCAGTGACTTTCTACGTGCAAAGGACAAATTGCTTCACAATGTGAAATGGTTTTCAGTGAAACGGTTTCTGCAGAAACAAATAGAATCATGTTGGTTTAGCGTGACCATGGAAGATGGGGTTATTGGCAACTCTAGGGTGAATTGAATTTCTTCGTTAGTAATCTTCTTTTAGGGAAAAGATAACCAGAGTTAAAATTTATAAAACAAAGCTATTGTGGCGTTCTTGTCTAACACTCTGCCCTAGATAAAAGTTTAAAAAAAGGCAAAAAAAACTTTGAGAAAAATTTGATGCTGTTTATATGTCTTTATCTCTGGGTTAGTACATTAGTGTGTTTTCAGACAGCATCTTGTCTGACTTTTGTGACAAATGGATTTATGTAGTGTACAGACTCTTTGGAGGTCTTATATTTTCTTAACTCCGTTCGTTAGACTCCTTCTGCTTAGCACTTCAATTGGAAGTTTTGCATTCACAAACACTAATGCTGATTCGAGAGCGCTGGGGTGACCTTGTGCAAGTGGAGCGATATCATGCAGGGAAATGTCTCTCGCTCTCTGTTTGGAAGTAAGTTAATTTTAAAAGGGCTGTTAATAAATGAAATAATAGGAGGGTTTTCATTTACTAAGCTTGAGCCAGAATTTTCAGAATTGTACTTTCTTTTTGATAGGAGACTCCTAAATTTTTGTCATTAAGTACCTAAACATGTTGCTTGACTTGCAAAGAGGCGAGGGATGTACATTAATGTACAGGAGAACAATGGATACAGTCATAAATCAGCTCGTATTTATGTGGATATCTAAATAAATGAATTAGACAATTCTTTGTCAGTCTTTCACTATATTTATTGCTTGACTTGCACTAGGTGAAATTTTAAAAAGGAATCCAAATGCTCTTCTGGTTCTGTGTTGAATTTGCAGCCATCTAAAACTTCTTTATGTAGTTATAGTTTACCAACAGTTCTGCATTAAAATGTAAATTAAAACAAATGCTTTTTTTTCAGTTCAGCGGACATCATGTTATTTTTATGCAGAACTCTCAGAATCAAGGATTAGCTGTTGAAAAGCATATTTTCTGCTATTCCGGTTACATGGTTTAATTATTCTTTTTATTTTAAGTCAACAGGTGCTTGGCAGGAAAACAGGGACCGCGTCTGTTCATAAGGTCACTATTAAGATTGACGAGACTGATGTCTCAAAACCCTTACAAATATCTCATGAGCCTCCCCTGCCAGCCTGTGATTCCAAACTGATGGAAAGAGCCATGAAGGTAAAGGTTTGCTTTGCAGCAGGCATCTGGTTTTATAAATCAAAATCTTAAAAATGCTTTGCATTGTCAGTTTGTTTCACTTTGATTCTATTTAAAGACCTGTTTCTAAGATTTCTAGTCAGCAGTTACTCTAGGTTGTGGTGAGTTTATGTTGGGACCTAAAATTGTTGTTACAAATTATTGGCCTTGACTTCATCTTAAAAATTACACCTACCTTACAGTGCATTATATACCACTTACGAGACAGAATGCTGAGGCTGGGGGGAAACAACAGCAAAGTTTCAGTTATGTTTAGTATTTGGCTTGAAATGCTTTCTAGAGAGCCAGTTCTTCCCTTTCCTGTCTTGGAGATGCTGTGTAAACTTCATCTGAAAATCAGCTTCCTCACATCGCTTGAGTTCGCTACCCAGCAGTGCTATTCACTTTAGAAAATCTTACATTATGATTTGGAAATCTTGTGCAAAAGAGCTAATGTGGTTTGCTTGTTACAAGTGTTAGGTGAAGCTTGATTTTACGTTATCACTAACCAGATTATGTCATGTGGCCTATTTGAATGTGCCTTTGTATTCTTCAAATTCCCGTATGTTAAAGATGGGGTTGTTGAAATGCTCCAAAATAGTAACCGCAGTCAACTTCCTGCTTGCATAAGGCTTCACTGGTCATAATTCTAGATCTTAGTTAATGATATCTAAGAGACACTGCGTTCTAGGTTTTATAATAAGTCTTCTGTAATTTCCTCAGCAAGTCTGGCTGTGATAGATGAGGATGTGTGTTTGTCATTATTTCTTACAGTGTTTGGGTTTTTTAAGAGAGTTAAACTGCAGTGAATGGTGTAGTTTTCAGACTTTCAGTACAGTTTTTCCACAGGGAAAAACTCTCCAGCTCAGATTTTTCACCTGTCTTACAGAACCTTCTGCTACAGATGATAGTCTTCACCTACTGTACATGCTTTGTATTTGAGCCTCTTGGCCTATCTTGTTTACCAAGTCTGACAGACAAGTCTCTATATGGTGAACATCAAGAACTTCATATGTTTGGGCAACAGAGGAATGTGGGAAACTTAGTGGAGCATAGTAGCCTTCTACTCTATTTCTGGAGTAGAAACTCTACTATTAGTATAGTAAATATATACTACATTTACTCATTTAATAGCCTAAATTAGCATATTTAGGCTACTAAATATACAGTTAATTTAGTGAAGATACTGTATTTATGCCTAAATCCAGGAAAATGTGCTTTATCTAGAACATCTGCTGAAGTTCCACTGGAACTGACGCAATCCAAGCTCACTGAATCAGGTCTATAGACTGTAGATTAAGATATGAGATGACTGTAAATTTGAGATTTATCAAAGTTAATGCTGACTCTCTTTATAATTACTTGCTCTGAGCTTAAAAAATTTATAAGCTATGATATATACACTGCTGTTCTAGTGTTTGAATAATGATCTCATCTGTAATGACGTAGATAGCACACTATGTTTCTGTTTATTTAAGATACTATATAAAACAGTGGCGCGAACAAATATATTTGTCTAAGAAGGTTATTATATATTAACCTACTGAAAATTGGATGTAGCTATAGAACCTGTAGTCACTTGTTTGTGAGGAAGATTTAACTCAGCAGCTGCTGAGTTGAAATGCTCTTGTGGATGGATAAACACTTGATTTTTAAGGCCTTGTCTTGGAAAGCTAGTCTTTAGAGGAAGGTCATTCTGGTATATACGAAGGCATGTACTGAAATTCTGTATAATTCTGTCCTGATATAAATCTCTTCTGCATTTATCTCTTATGCTAGAATAAAATTTGAGTTTAATTCACCTTGAACAGTTTTCAAAGCAATATGAGGTTAACTAGGAAAAGGTTTTGCAGTAATCTGTAGCTTTGCTTAATATGTAAATAATATGCCTGTAATGTGAATGGATATAAATGCAAATGCTTTAATTTAGGTTGCACAAGTAAGCTACAGTTAATATAAGAGGTGGCATAAGCTTCAGCACTGGCAGTGCAACAAGCCTCTAGCCACTCCTGGCTTGGGAGGAGTTGCTCATATTCACTGTCTGCCACTGCATCTTCACTGTCTGCATTGGTACCCCATTAACAGGACTAAAACTAGTGTGTTGTATTTCATGCTACAGCTACATACATGTTTGTGTAGAGGCAACTGTATTTTAATAGAGTGTTGTTTTGGGGGGTTTTGTGGTTTGGTTTTGGGTTTTTTTTCCTTAGCTTAAGCTAGTTATAAACGGGCGCAAGCTAAGCTGGAAAATACTCCATCCTTGATCCAGAACAAGTAGGTCTGCACAGGGGGTGGTAACAGCATCGTTTGTGAAACTTCTTTTCTTTTAAATTTTCTTCTAGTCTTCTCTCAAAAACCATTCCGCTGCCTGCTGCACAGACAGAATCTTAAGTTCGTTTGTTGTATTTTATAGCAATCCAAATACTCAGGTTAATAGTTCATTTGGTTCACCACAGTTCAGAGCAAATTCTTTCTTAAGTGATTGTTTTATTAAGTTATGTAGCTTTGTTCCAGTGTGCTAATGCATAGTCTACACATCAAATTTGAACTTGCTCAAGTACATTTCTTTTTTACAGATTGACCACCTATCAATAGAAAAACTCCTGATAGACAGTGTCCATGCAAGATCTCATCAAAAACTCCAGGAGCTGAAAGCCATTCTTAAGAGCTACAATGTTAATGACAATTGTATGTGTTTTCTACTGAAGTTTGTTTCAAGTTAATTTCCATTTGCTCTAGGAGTGGTTTCCTTTTTCCTTGGCGTCTCTTGTTTTTATTAATTTAAATTAAAAATATGAAGAAATAAAGGGAGTTGTGTTCAGAATTAACAAGACAGCTTTAAATTATTCTGCATTGATAATTATAAAATACTCATATCTCTAAATGTAGTATGATAGATGAAGCTGGTAGAACATTATAGTCTGGGTAGAAGGGTTAAAAGTGGTCTACTGTAAAACTTGTATGTGTTCAGAATTGAAAGCAAATCCTTCACTGTCTTGAGCCAGCTTTGGATGAGACTTTGCTTAAACTGTTGTTGAAACTGTTGGGATTCAAATTGAGCTCCTAAACGTGAAGCAGTGAGTTAAAAGATACTCAAGGATTAATAATCTCCTTCAAATTTGGTCTGTCTTTTCTCACTGATTTGTTACTAGCACTGTTTTCACAGAAAAATTCTTATATTCAGTTCCCTCTTTATGTTAACAGTATAATAACGTGCAAGTGAAGATTGCTCCTATAAAAAAGAAACGGGTTTTGTGATTATAATGGGCTAAGTTTTAATATGATGAGCTTGAATCTTGTGTCAAATTATTAACATCAATTTTTGTTTAGCATTCATTGAGACGGCTCTTCCAACTCTTGTAATTCCGATTTTGGAACCGTGTGGACGATCGGAGTGCCTACATGTATTTGTTGATCTCCACTCTGGAATGTTTCAACTGATGTTGTATGGTGTTGGTAAGTAGATGCAAAACCAGGTTGTATTTAATATCTTGCAAGAGTCCTGCATTATGAGGTATTTTTGTGTGAACAATTCTGTCAAATCTGCGAAATTCTGTAAGTAAGTAAGAATAATGCAAATGAACACCGCACTTGGGTCATCATCTAGGTATTTGAGTTTGAGGAACAGAGAAGTGGATCTTTGTGCTTAAGAGTCACAGTTCAGTTAAGTATATTTTAAGAGGACAACAAACTAAATATTTTTAAGCATCATTGCAATGCATGTTCTTTATGACTCATGATTCCTAGGTTGTGCTGTTAATGGATGCAGTCATTTCATATGGACCTGATTGAGAATTGTGTTATGTGACCTTATACGTCTTGAGTTACTGTTCAAGTCTTAACTTTAGGTTTCATATTACTTAAGAGAAGTAGTGAGTTCTTTTAGTTTATTTGCCTAATAACATACTGCTGTGGTTTTACAACCACGTTATACATTATGATTCATTTGTTGTGTATCTTAATCTCTCTCTTCACAATGAGCCACATGGAGAAGACAAGGGGCAACAATTACAAGTTGCACCAGGAGAGGTTTCGTCTCAATATAAGAAAGAAACTTTTTTTACAGTGAAAACAATCAGTCACTGGAACAACCCCCCCAAGGATGTGGTGGAGTCCCTATCACTGGCGGTTTTCAAGATGCAGTTGGACAGGGTGTTAGATAATCTCATCTAGGCTCCATTTCCCACAAAAGCTTGGACCAGATGATCTTTTGAGGTCCCTTCCAACCTGGGCTGTTCTGTGATTCTGTGATTAATTGTTTGTTAAATTAGATGAGACACATTCATTAAAAGGTCAAAATTTTGTTTGAAGAGCAGATGTTAAGACCATTCACTCACCTAATGTTCTTGTAGATCAATTGACACTCGATGACATAGAGAAGTCTGTTAATGATGATATGAAGCGTATCATTCCTTGGCTCCAGCAGCTCAAGTAAGAGACTTGAATGATTCACTTAGTTTGCATAGAATGAATCACCATATTTGTATTTTGGATGTTCACACTTGCATGACTTTGTGTTTTACTGCAGTAGGGAATATACTTTCTCCCTGTTCTAAGCAACTTTGAGTATTTGCCATCTGCTTTAAATGAGTGGAGGAAATTCTGCTTTAGCTTGGAGTTGATTCCATAGTCCTTCTTCAGTCTGCCTCCTTACATGTAGCCCCATGCATTGCTTTGCATACACTCTGCATGAAGTCTTTTCACTTCAAGCAGACCACTTGCTTCCTGAGGATCTCATTTTGTGTTCACTTTCATTTTCTATGTCCTTTATTCCGCTCTGTTTCTACAGCTGAACTCTGCTTGTTTCTAGAACTATCTCCCTTCTTACAACACAGGGAAAACCAGGAAGTGGCCTAGGATGATTTAAATAATATCTGTTTATCTTCTAACGCTTCAGCCCTTGCTGGTTTAAACCTCTAATCTTCCTTCCATAAAGCCCTGAGATTTAGGCACAAGATACGTCTGACTCTCACAAGAGGTTGTAGCGAATAATACGAATACAGTTTGTATCTGCATGAAAACCAAATTCCACCTGCTCTGTCGTTTTGGAAATTCCCAGTACTCTGAGCTAATTGCAGGGTGAAACCTCTATTTGAGAAATGTTGCTTCTAAAAGAAGCATGATGACGCATGAAGGACTGGCACCCTGGAGAAACTAATCAACCTCCCTTTGTTATAAATAATGTACTCGAGATAATGGCTTGGGTAGTGCTGCAGTTTTTGAGGAAGCTAGGCAGTCCCGCGAAATGTCTTTTAGGACAGCTATATCTAACGTGTATCTATGAGAATAAACGTGGTGTGTCGTGAAGGAGAGATGCTGAGCACCCACACTTTCTACTGCTGTTTTCAGTGGAAGTTTGACTGAAAAACCAAGCCATGCATTTCTGAGCCCCTTTCAAGCTGTTGTGGCTTAACCCCAGCCAGCAACTAAGCCCCACACAGCCGCTCACTCACTCCTCTCCGGTGAGATGGGGGAGAGAATCGGAAGGGTAAAAGTGAGAAAACTCGTGGGTTGAGGTAAAGGCAGTTGAGTAGGGAAAGCAAAAGCCGCGCACGCAAGCAAAGCAAACCAAGGAATTCATTCACTGCTTCCCATCGGCAGGCAGGGGTTCAGCCATCTCCAAGAAAGCAGGACTCGATCACACATAACAGTTACTTGGGAAGACAAACGCCATCACTCCGAGCGTCCCCCCCTTCCTCCTTCTTCCTCCAGCCTTACGTGCTGAGCATGACATCATATGCTATGGAATATCCCTTTGGTCAGCTGTCCTGGCTGTGTCCCCTCCTAGCTTCTTGTGCACCCCCAGCCTGCTCGCTGGTGGGGTGGGGTGAGGAGCAGAAAAGGCCTTGACTCTGTGTAAGCCCTGCTCAGCAGTAACTAAAACATCCCTGTGTTATCAACACTGTTTTCAGCACAAATCCAAACCACAGCCCCATACTAGCTACTACGAAGAAAATTAACTCTATCCCAGCCAAAACCAGCACACAAGCCTAGCTAGGCTTTCTGGCCTTGCCACTATAGCCAAAATCCATTGGAGTAGAACAAGTTTAATTCCAAACATTAGAATAAATTTGGTGTCTTGCATGTGGTTCTTCACATCCAAACTTTTTCAGGTGAATGGGTTTGTTTATAACATAATCCAGAGTGACGTTAGTCCAACTTTGGTGACTTTTACTGTATTCCTTACCAGCATATGGGAGCAAAGACTTTCTTTTCTATACCAAAAAATAATCGAAGATTCCAAATTGTAAAATAACTGTAATCTGCATGTTTTTTAATATGTCCCTTCTTTTTTATATTGTAATTTTATATTGTGGTGTATAAAAACTTATTTATGTATTCCTTCAGCAAATAATTTCAGAGCTTTTCTTCTTAAATTATCATCTGTCTGCTACTCAGGCTGAAGACAATATGTAAAGATAGTAATAAGAAAATATAAACTCACAAAATTTTCTGTGTGATTTTCTGTGTATAACTTGTGCAGCAAGGATAGATGTTGACTTAGAATATGACTGACTCCTACTTTGACAGTAATGCTCTGAACAGCAGTATACTGGAATAATTTAAACAATCTCAGGGTACTAATACCTTTATTTCTATACAAGGTTCTGGCTTGGACAGCAACGTTGCAAACAGTCTATAAAACATCTGCCTACAGTGAGCAGCGAAACTCTTCAACTAGCTAATTATGCTAGCCATCCAGTGGGAAACCTTTCCAAACACAAATTGTTTATCAAACTCACTCGCCTTCCACAGTACTACATTGTAAGTAACTGAAAAATGCTTCTATCTTTTGCTCCCAGGCATGGATATACCAGACAGTTTGTGCTGTTAACTCTAACATTAGGAACCAAGTGATTGATGTAATCCTCGACTCTCCCCTCTCCCTCCCTTCTCTCATTCAGTGGGTTTGTTAAGCATAGAGCGGAGGGGGCCTAAAGGTTTGTTACTCAGCAACCTTCCCATTCTCTATGTTTCCTGAAAGTTTAGTTTTCCTTCTCTTCTTGGATCCCTTTCCTAGCCACAGTATTAATATCTTGAAAAAGACTAATGTCTTTTCTTTGAGGGGGGAGGTTAGGAACTGATGTAGACATATTCTTAGCTTGAGGGTCTTCTGAATTTGTTGTTTTATTTCAATATAGGTTGTAGAGATGTTTGATGTTCCTGGCAACCCCACAGAACTAGAGTATAAGTACCATTTTCTCTCTGTGAGCTATGCTGAAGGAGATGACAGCCCTGCTACTGCACTTTTACTACAGCAGTTCAAACCAAACATTGAAGAGTTGGTACTAGACACAAAAAGTGGGAAACAAATGAAAAGTGGTGTCAAGCGCAAGGTATGTGCTTCAAAAGCCATCGGGCTAGTTATAGAGCATGAAAACTAAACCCATGTTCTGAGCATCAACACCAGCTTTAGTAGTGTTGTTTCAAAAGTTTGTATGGCTGACATCTTTCTTGTATTGCGGCTTGATTCTCTGGACTGCTTCCCTAGGGAGATGTTGGGAAACTATTTTTTAACAGTTGTCTTTTAATTCATGCCAGGCCTTCTCAGCTGTTCTAAAGAGCCAAGGCAGAGCACTGTGCTGAGGTAGATAGAGTAGCTTGTATAAGCAGAGCACGGGTATCTGCGTGATATGCTTTGTGCTATGTAGGTGTAGTCTTTGAAAGACTTGCAGGGGCTGGTAAGAGTTACTTCTTGAGGTCAGGCTGACATGGCTTAGTGATACGTAAATATTGTTTTAAGGAAGGAGGTGATTATAAAATTACTTTAACTGAATCGCTTCAGTCCTGAAGTGGACCAGATCCTTTCAGGAGTTTGTGCACAGGGTGTGATTCATTTACAACTTGGATGAATTAGATTATTCTCTGACATCTTTTCAAAATGTTTACTCCAAATGTGCAAGTACAATTTGTCTTTATTTTAATTCTAGTTATCTGGTGATCCATGTTCCATAGAACCTAAGAAACCAAAACGGTCGGGAGAAATGTGTGCCTTCAATAAAGTGCTAGCTCATATTGTAGCCATGTGTGATACAAATATGCCATTTATAGGGCTTCGTATGGAGGTATGTGTTAAGAAATATTTTATTTCATTCTCCCCCTCTGCTGCTACTGATTCTCTTGTTTAGATGCGACTATTCTGCAAACTTATGGTCACGTATTCACTTTGGAGTTCCCCCACCAGCTGAGCCCGGGTGACTGATGTTCTACACTGGGTTGGTCTAGTCTTGTAGCTGGTTCTCTAATACCAAGCACTACAAAAAGCTTGAAAAGTTGAGGGAAAAGGAAAATGAGAGGATGAAAGAAATGTTTGTGGGAGGGGGTGGGAGACACTTTATACCAGAGGCTGTTGCAGAGACTGGTTTTTTGGCTTTCCAATGCTTGAGGATGTGAAACACATGTCACCCCTAGGGAATAAAAAAATCCTTGAAAAAGTTACAGTTATTTTGCTTGACTTTTTGCTTCGGATAACACTTTTCTTGTTCGTTTCTAGTTATCTAATATGGACATTCCTCACCAAGGAGTACAAGTAGAAGGAGATGGCTTCAGCCATGCAATACGTTTATTAAAGTAAGAGGATACGATCCTGTGTTTCAATTTATTACTGTACATCAGCTTGAGAGGAAAAAAAGGAGTGTTTGGAGAGTAACACTAAAAATATCGGGTTGGGGGGCATTTTTGGGTTTGGGTTTTTTGGTGGTTGGTTTTTTTCGTAATTATTGTGTGTCTTGCACTCTCATGTGAAGCAATGCTGGAGAAAGAGGAAAATAAGAATAGAGACAGAGCCAACTATAATTTGTTTCCTTCATTAGCCTAAACTGGGAGCTCTGAAAACAATCTGACAGTCCTCAATCCTAAAATCCAGTCACTGCTAAGGAAGATATGGTGATGATTCATGAACATGTAATTGCAATTTTAGATCAGATCAGAGGCCTACATACTCCATACGTTATTTGACAGTTACCAGTATGTGATTCTGCAGAGGAAAATGCAAGGAATCCCAGAAAAGACAATTGCGTGGTAAAAAACTTGTAGAGGAAACATCTGAGAATCGTACAGTAATTTAAGAGTGGAAGGGACCTGTGGAGGTTATCTGGTCCAACCTCCTGCTAAAAGCAGGGCTGATCAGCTGCATTTTCCAATCGCCAAGGGTTTTTGTGCCCTCCCTGGGCACAGCGATCTCAAACGCTGACTAGAGGGGAGTAGTCCCTTGACTGCCTGGCTAGTAGAGCCCCGGATGCAGCGGTCTGTCATTGCTGCAAGGGCATGCTACTGACTCCTGTTCGGTCTGTCTCCCAGACCCCCCTGTTCTTTTTCTGCAGAGCTGTTACCCATCCAGTCAGTCCCCACCCTGTGCTGTTGCTTGAGGTTATTGGGCCCAAGTGGCAGGACTTTGCATTTGTTTTTGTTGAACTTCATGAGGTTCCTGTTAACTCATTCCTCCAGCCAGCTGAGGTCTCTCTGAACGGCAGCCCTGTCCTCCAGCATGTTTAGTGCTCCCTTCAGTTGGTGTCATCTGCAAACTTGCTCTCCCTTTGCATCACACAGGTTACTGAAATTGTTAAATAGTATTAGCCTCTGTGTTAACCCCAAGGAATGCCAGCCACAACCAGCCAGTAATTGGACCTGCAACTATTGACCATAGTGCTTTCTACCTGGCAGTCCATCCAGTTTTTCACACTTCTTGGAGCCTGCTTCAAGGCTCACCAGTTAAACTTTGGACTGTGTTATGAAGTAAAACAGATTATATCAGTTTAAAACATTAAAAAAAAACAAAGTAAAACCTTCTTAACTTCTTTTAAGCTGCAGAAATATACAGTGATATAAAGGCATCAGTCTTTAAATGCATCAGGACCTACCTTTTTAACTTTGCATCTGAGCAGAGAAGTACTGAGAACTTGTGAGCTGAAGTTAAGCATGGTACATGAAATTTCTGGATAGACTCTCAAGGGATTTGAAAAAGTTCGGCATGTTTTTACTTAAGCTTTTTTTAGTCTGTCCCCTGAGCTCAATTCTCACATTGAGATATGAATAAATTAGTGGGTACTAAGATAACTGCCAGGTTGTTCATTGCATTTAGAGTGAGCTTGTTCTAGAAGGCGAACTGATTTACGAATTCCGGTTGCCACAGAACTTACTTATTTTCATCTTTTTTGCCTTGTTTCTCTGTATAAAAGCTTTATATTGGTGTGCTCTTACTTTCACCAGGAGATCAGGGCAATTCAGCAGATCCCTTAACAGTTTGTAATTTGCAGCTGTTGAATCCATATAAAAATTTGTCTTAACTCAGGGTGCTTTTGTAACACACTTATTACAGTCCTTGAAGAGGAATAGGATATATCACTGTGCAGTCCAGCTATCTTTGTTGTTGATTTGTTCATTCTTTCATGTCCGGACTTGGAATTCCTTCAGGAAATGTTAGAAGGTAGTATTTTTAGTTTTGGAACTGTACTGTGTGTAACTGAGATCCTTTTTTCTTCATGAATAGAATTCCTCCCTGTAAAGGTGTAAACGAGGAAACGCAGAAGGCTCTGGACCGATCTCTTCTTGATTGCACTTTCCGATTACAAGGTAGAAATAATCGCACGTGGGTGGCTGAGCTGGTATTTGCAAACTGTCCACTTAATAGCACTTCATCCAGGGAGCAAGGTAAGTTTTATTTAGGAAGACTGGTAAATTTTGTTTCTTTGTGGTTTACATTGTCTGTTCCAGTAGTTCTAATGTTTTGGTGTTACTGGACAACTGTCTGCTCTCAAGATTTCTAATAAACCACAGTGCACCTGAATCAAAATTTTGACTGCTGAGTTGATGCACTTTTATTATTTAAATATGCTTCCTGGGCACTTGCCACAGTTCACTCTCAGTCTGTAAACCACAGTTTAGGAACCACTAGTTTAATCAGTATTTACCATCTCGTAACACTGCAGGACCAACCCGTCATGTTTACCTGACGTATGAAAACCAGTTATCTGAACCAGTTGGAGGTCGCAAAGTTGTGGAGATGTTCCTTAATGACTGGAACAGTATTGCTCGGCTGTATGAATGTGTCCTGGAGTTTGCACGATCCTTACCAGGTGCAGAAATCATCTCCTTTTCATTAAAATGTTGTGTTTACAGATTACAATGGTTTTCTCACTCTAACTCTTTTTCCTCCTCTCTTCAAAGACATACCCAACCATTTAAACATTTTCTCAGAAGTTCGTATCTACAATTACCGAAAACTTATCCTTTGTTATGGAACTACCAAGGGGAGCTCAGTAAGTAACTCCTAAGTGCACTTAAAATGTATGTTTGAAAACAGAATGGAGTAGGCCTAGAGTTCTCAGAATTGTGCTACAAAATAGTTCCTTGTATTGCATTATTGTGGAATTAATATTGATGAATGTAGAAAAGACAGAAATAGAGGGTGCCAGATTGCTAATTTGCTAGGTTACTAGATGTTCAGAATTTTTGAGAATCTGTGTAAGATGCTTCAAATTGTGGGAAGGACAGTTGTGTGGTCCTGATTGATAAAAGCTGGCGTGGCAGCCTTTGTCTGACAAACTTATGGTAAGTGTTGCTACTGGTCACTGCTGTATACGGGGGTATATGGATATATGTAAGCTGCGTGCTTAATGCTGCCTTAGAAGAAAGGACTCTAACAAAGTTTTAAATGTAGTATTGCGCTTTCAGATGAGGTGGTCTTTAATTATTTTGTAGCAGTGCTGTTCCCCTGTTACGAACTCTAGCTCGCTCTTTAGTATTTGAATTTACAGCTTATTAATTACTTTGATAACTGTGTACTTGCTCACACCCTTGCATTAAATGCAAGGTAGAGGAGGAAGTAAGTGCACATTTATTACAGACTAAGAATGTATTTTTGCATGCAACCAGTGCAAAGTGGCTGATGAGGTTGAAATTTGCTTTCTGGAAGGTTTTGGTGTTCATATTCTAAGACGAATTTCTAAGTGTATTTGTGCATTTTATTGGGACAGTTAATAAGTAGCAAGTGGATTTTGCATGTCACTTCCTTACATATTAGCGTGTCGAGTTCTCGGTTTTGTGTGATATGACTGAGAAAACCAATCCACCTCCAGCAACTCATTAATCAGTTCTCTGCAGCGTGAATCTCTCAAGTTTAATTTTCTCTATCTCACCTTTGGCAGAAAAGGCTTTTGTTCTTTCTGATTGACTTGCTAAAGTAATTCCCTGGTTTTGTGGTTGCCAACAATCCAGCTAGCTAAATGGATGTTAAAGCTAACAGCACTTTTTTTCAGAACCTCAACAACTTTTGAGGAAGGTGAGTTAGGAATCTGTTGAGGTTTGATGAAAAATGACAGCAGACCAGCCTTCTTGTTATAACCTCCTAGTTGTTCTAGTTTCCAAGACCATTTTATGTTCTTGACATTGCAGATCAGCATTCAGTGGAACTCCATACTGCAGAAGTTCCACATTTCACTGGGAACTGTTGGCCCGAACTCAGGTTGCAGTAATTGTCACAACACAATTCTGCACCAGCTCCAGGAGATGTTTAATAAAACACCAAATGTGGTGCAGTTGTTACAGGTAATGTTTTAAAAACTTCCCTCAAGAACAGTGCAAGATAATTAAAGCTGAATTCTGATTAAACTGTTCTCTTCAAAATTACATGTGTGTGTTATGATTGTTTATGGATCTCATTGGCAGAAGGTGGCTTGGGGAAGATTGTATCCCCCCTATGCCCCATTTTCCCTGACTTTTACTTAAAGATAAGCTACCTGATCTCTCAATATCTGCTCTCTCTCAGGTTTTGTTTGATACTCAGGCTCCATTAAATGCCATCAACAAACTTCCAACTGTGCCCATGCTGGGTCTGACTCAACGCACCAACACTGCCTATCAGTGTTTCTCAATTCTGCCACAGTCACCCACGCATATCAGGCTGGCTTTTAGGAATATGTACTGCATTGACATCTATTGCCGGAGTCGTGGTGTTGTAGCAATACGTGATGGGGCGTACAGTCTCTTTGACAACAGCAAAATAGTTGAAGGTTTTTACCCTGCGCCTGGATTAAAGGTGATTGTTTCTGTGTTTTCTGGCATGTTGTAAAGTGAGCTTCTAACTGGAAGTATGGATCTGATGTGGAGAGTTTTGTGAAACTTTTTTTGTGAAGAGCTGCAATCCTTCCAAAATTCTGAGCACAGAAGGAGTTTTCTGATTTATAAGTATATTTGTTAATTAGTTTGAATTAAAACTTTTCCTTTAAGAAAACTAGCATCAAGTGTCAGGGTTTTTTTTTTTTCTTATCTATGCAATAATTTAAGGTAGAGGCTACTTCAAGCAACCTGTTGTTAAAACTTGCTGAAGCTTTGTGGCCCAGCTAGATGTATTCTCCGGGATTAACAACAAGTGCTCCTCACAAACTATGTTGTGTGGCAGGGCAGTGCTCATATGTTGCAGATGAGGAAACGCTCCATGTCAGATGATTCTAGACAGAAACTTCTCTTTTAAAATGGTTTCCATCGTTGTGTGGCAGGAGCTTGTGGCTTTGCTTCTGAATACAGTGCTGGTTTGCTCTTTCTGAAAAATGAATCTGTGCACACTCTGACAGAATAGCTTAGCTGAGGGCAGCTTGTACCAGTGCCAGTTATACTGAAATATTGGAAAGTGGCACCCATTGTGAAACAGGAGAGTTTGCAGATTTTTTCTTCTGACGGTTGCAACAGAACACTGATTTCTCTGGTACTGCATCTAGCTGATCCTAAACATCTACCTCTTTCACGAATTCTTCGTGGAAGGCTAATGGGAAGAGGAAGGGGATTGTAGATACCAGTGGAAAAGTATAAGAGAATGAAATTGGGGAAGTAGAGGAGGAAGTAATTCAAGAGGGTTGGCAAATTCCTCTGGGTACAAGAGAATGCTATGGAGGAGGTGACCTGGGTGTTCTTGCCCAAACAGGACAGTTGTAGGTGTGGTACAACAGCCCAGTAGGTTCTGGATGCTGATGAGTTGTTCTGGAACAGCTATTTCCGGGTGTACACTTTTCCTTATTTTTAAGCAAAAAAGAAAAATGTTGGTATTTCAATTAACTAGCGATATTTCATGTTAATGAGCAAGGTTTCTTGTTGGATGGCGATGCAAGATCCCTTTTTTAAAAGAAAAAGGAAATTAAGCTTAAATACCCACTGAGAAGCTCTGTTTATGAATTGATATATTTTGCAAACTATTCATACTGTATATAATGAATGCTCACTAGTAGTTAGTTCTAGAGACCTGTCTGTTTCTTATGTGCTGTAGCTGATAAAAGATAGCATTAAAGCTCAGCAAATACTGTACTCATTTATGTAATAAAATTTAAATGGGGAAACTGCTAACAAAACTGATTTTTCCATAGACGTTCCTGAACATGTTTGTTGACAGCAATCAGGATGCACGAAGACGATCTGTAAATGAAGACGATAACCCACCTTCTCCTATTGGAGGAGACATGATGGATTCTTTGATATCACAGCTTCAACCCCAGCAGCCACCACAGCAACCACAACAACAGGTACCCTCCAGGCAAAATAAGAAATGTTTATTGTCTTCCACAACTGTAGGTTTTCAAGAACTTAGGTTCTAAAAGGATTAGCAGTAAAAAATGGAAAAGGAGACTATAAAACTGCTCTGCTGTGGAATTCCCCTTGGGGCAAAATGTATTAATTTATTTTGCCGTTTCTCATTCCAGTGTAAACAGCCCATAGCATATGAACAGCAGCTTTGGAAGGTCACATGAGACTTGCTGCCTTAGAAGTGAAGGACTGAGGGAGGGAAAGCGACTGTTTAAGATAAAAGATGGGAAGGAGGGTCAGGAGGCTTCTCTGTTATAGGGTGGCAGATAAAAAGGAATGAGGTGCAGAGGTATTATGTCTTGAGGAAAAACTGCAAAAAGTCCCTGAAAAAAAATAGTGTGCCCTGAACAAGGTGATGAAAAGAATCAAATAACTATGTGGACCTGTCACATTTCATAGGTGGGGACTAAACTCTTATTAGTATTCTCCTTTAGCACTTAACTTTAGTTTTAGTACAGAATGATCAAAGATTTTCGTTGTCCTGTGTTGACAATTTCAGCCATTTGCAAAACAGGCAGGAGCATCGGGAGCATATCCTCTTACTTCACCACCGACCTCCTATCACAACACAGTGACGCCATCTCCATCGATGATGCACACACAGTCACCAGGTAAGATGACTGAGAGTTTGTGTGGTAATTATGTGCTGGAAATACATATGCAGCTCTTTTTGTGTGTGCATGCTTTTTCTATTATTTGAGCTGTGTTTAGCTCCAAGTTAGCCAAGAGAATGCACCTTATATTGTGGAAAAATAGCAAAGCAAAGTCCTGCCATGCATGTTTTGGAAAGTACATTTTGAAGCTAAAAAAACCATTCTGTGAAACTGTCATCTTTAGCTACGTAATATTTGGGACTGTTTCATTCTTATGGCTTACAACTTGCTCAGATCAAAACCTGTTAATTTTAAATACCTGCTTTTTCAGAAAAGCTTTTCATCACCAAAGCTCTGCTTTCTGCTCCTGGCTGTTGTAGCGCAACAGCTGAAAATATTTAAATTTGGGGAAGGGCTGGGCAGGGGGGAAATGCCATTCTTCAAGCCAAATATCTTGGAAAATTTCGTTTATATGGTGAATCAATCTGGAAAATATAATGCTCATGCATGTACAAAATACAGCCTTTCAGTGCAAAAACAAATTCTCATGAATCTTGTTTGCTGTCTTCCTAAAAAGGAGGTAGCTGTAGCAGTTGATAGAAAAAATTATAACAGAAAATGGGAAATGTGTATGTTGAGTGACGTGATTGTCTTTGATTAGGAAATTTGCATGCTGCAAGCTCACCTAGCGGAGCTTTAAGAGCACCGTCACCAGCATCCTTTGGTCCAACTCCTTCACCTTCCTCTCTTGGAATCACAATGGGACAAACAGCTAACTTTGCCAGCCCACATGGTGAGTTCTTTACTGGCAGGCGTGTGTATATATATATATATTGACAGGGAGAGCACATTTGCTTCTTGAAATTAAGTCTTCCAGAGCAGACTTAAGTTAATTCAGAAAAATCTGTGTTTTGTAATTGGCTTAAGTAGCTGTTTTCAAACATGTGGTGTAACTTTTAACAGTAGAAAAGAAGCTGCATGGCACGTTGAGGTGTTCCTAACGTTTTAAAAATTGACTATCAGTCACTCTTACCTGCTTACTAATGTGGAGAAATTCCATGTGGTCTTGTAGCAGAACAATGGCTGCAGCTTTTAATGAGCATTGTCTCTTGTTAGATTAGTTAATGTATTTTCACTGCTTGCGTTTCCTGGAAAAAAAAGTGGAACAGGTTAGAAATTCAAATACTTGCAATTTGAAAACATTGTCAGAGTCTTGCTGGTTTGACATACATATATGCAAGCAACATGCCTTTTGGTTGTTTCCTTTATGAAGTTTTTTTGGGAAAGCTGCCAAAACAACAGTTTGTTGTAATCACAGTGCACTGGAAACCACTCCATAGATCACAATAAATGAACAGTTCAGATTGTAATTTTAGCACACCAATTTAACTGTCAAGATGAACAAAGTGAGATAGATATACAACAGACTGTTTAAGAAGCTTGTTCTGATCAGTCTTTATAGCAGAGTACAAAACCAAAGATACTTTTGCAGAGGTAACTGCAAGATACTGAAAGATAAGGAACAGTCTAGCTGAGGCTCTCATTTGTTAAGGCGCAGTAGAAGTTGAGGTCTATAGGCAAAGAGCTCTTTTTAGTTTAGACCCTGTTACGTGTTGAACATGACGATTTGCCTTAATACTCAGTTTTATTTTACTTTTTAAAAAATACAACCAGAAAACCCTTGAATCTGTATCTTGATTTTTTTTTTTTTTTTTTAAAAAACCCCCCTCATTATGTTTTTTTTATACGGTTATAAAATGTAGTCTAAAAGCTTGCAGGCACTTTCATGCTTTACAGATTTTGGTAAGCCTTTTTTTAGGTTTCTATATTAGAAAACCTTGTACTTCTTAAAAAAAATGACAACAGTCTTGTAACATCCGTAGGTACCATAGACCCAAGCTCACCATACACCATGATGTCACCCAGTCAGCGTGCAGGGAACTGGCCAGGATCTCCCCAGGTCTCTGGTCCATCACCAGCAGCACGAATGCCTGGAATGTCACCAGCCAACCCTTCCCTTCATTCACCTGTCCCAGATGCCTCTCATTCCCCACGAGCTGGAACAAGTAGGTTTCTTTATCAGTGTTATGACTGTGAAACACTCATGTCTAACATTTCTAGTTCTGTTCTTTTTGGCAGTTTTGTGTGTCAGCCTAACAGTCCTTGTGCAGTAAAATAGCTAAGGAAATGAAGCCTTTATTCTGTCCTTGTTCTTCTGTAACAAACTGGAAAATGAGTTAAATCATACAGCATAAACTTCAGCAGGATTGATACCTCTTGTTGCACTGCAGAAATTAGTCTTAAACTATTGAGCTCTGTGACTGAGAAAAAATTCTTCAGAATGAAAGCAATGATAGGCGTATTTGCCTACCCAAATACTAACTTTTCACATTATAGAGCTGTAATGCTGCTCTTGCATGACTGATTTAGCCATCTTTACATCTCAACGAGTTTGTTGTACAAGCCTTTCTACTGGCACGCTGCAGAAAGAGGAAAAGGGAGTACGATTTTAATGTTACTGAGACTCCTTGCACGGGTGGAGGGTCAAAACTCCAATTCTTTGATTTTGTCTATCTGTTGGTTATCACTAGGCAGCCAAATTCTTAAATAAGAAGGATTAAGCTTTGGCCCAGAGAACTCTTTGCTTGCATAGTGACAACGAATAAAGTGAACACATATCTTATGTTTCAGCTTAAATCCCTCCTTACTGCAAGTACTTTTTCCGTATCAATAGGTTCCCAAGCAATGCCGACTAGCATGCCTCCACCTCGTAAACTACCTCAGCGCTCTTGGGCTGCATCCATACCTACAATCCTCACCCACAGTGCCTTGAATATTCTGCTATTGCCCTCTCCTACACCTGGACTTATGCCGGGACTAGCTGGCAGCTATCTTTGCTCCCCTCTTGAGCGATTTCTTGGATCAGTTATTATGAGAAGGCATCTTCAGAGGATCATACAACAGGAAACGGTATGGTTTAGGTTGTTTTAACATTGACCTGCAAGTATGACTTCACAACTGTTCTTTTTCATGCTTCCGTACTCCATGCCTTTCAAATCAGGCACAAACTGAAATAATTCAAATATAGTGAGTATTTAGTGTTGGACTTGTGCTGTACTTCTGAATCTTGCCATCTGAAGTGTCAAAATTTAGAAAAAACATTTAGTTCTGCTTCTTTTCCACACAAATTAGAAGTGGAAAGCCTGTTTGGTCAGATGAAGTTTGATAACGCATACGATAGCAGGACTATGACCAGCTTTTCAAACGCCATGGCTTCTGTGAGTTTAGCATGCCCATTGGGAGTTGACTAGAACAGCCACAGGGTTACTGTGGATGCCGCTACTTGGCAGGAGTGCCCAAGAAATTAGTTACTAGTTAACAGTAACTGAATACTCCGTCATGAATGTTGCTTTAGGGTTTGGGACAGACAATGTGCACCTCTTCACTTCTTTGGCATTGATTCAGTGACAGAGAAGGAAGCCAAATCTTGCATAAGCTTCATTCTCAAGGCAATTTTACCTGTATACATATATCATGTGTTTCTTTCTGGAAAGAGGGCAGATCGATCACTACAGTCTTGGGAGTGAATGCGTGTGTGTGTGTTCATGCTATTTAACGAATGACTGATTGAATGTGATACTTCTTTTTATGCAGCTACAGTTAATAAACTCCAATGAACCAGGTGTAATTATGTTTAAGACGGAGGCACTGAAGTGCAGGGTTGCTCTCAATCCCAAAACCAACCAGACCTTGCAACTGAAAGTAACACCTGAAAATACAGGACAGTGGAAATCGGAGGAGTTACAAGTTTTGGAGAAGTTCTTTGAAACACGGGTATGTACTCAAATCATTAATGTTTAAATTTTTGTGCATTGCTTTTAATCTCTGGTGGTGTTTTGAGTGGTACTGCTGAATTTCATTGGCATGTGTAAGGGCTGCAAAATTAACAGCTGTGCATGCTGGTTACCGTATTAAATGATATAGCTATTATCTAAATAGGCAGTACTAAATAGTGTCTTTCTTTAGGTTGCAGGACCACCTTTTAAAGCGAACACCCTAATAGCCTTCACAAAATTACTAGGGGCTCCAACGCATATCCTCAGGGACTGCGTACACATCATGAAACTTGAGCTGGTAAGTTAACCATTCTATTTAGTTCACCCAATTTTGGTTATTATATTTTAAAAAAAAGATGCTGTATCTTTATCTATAAAGACATAAATTACTCTAAATTTATATATATGTCATTTAGTGTTAATAAAGAAGTTTTCATTTTACTACTAGCTCTCCTGGAAACTCCCAAAATTTCTCCTTTAAACTGATGATTTTGAGAAACTGCAGGCACATTACCGCACAATAGGCACATGCATAGGCTGGCTGGAAAATTTCTGATTGTATTCTTGTTCACCCTACGCTCAATTTTTTCAGAGTTATTCTGACTTATGCTAAACCTGGCAGCATCTGCAAGTGTAGCTAGAGAGGCTTCCCTAGTTTATAGCCATGTATGTCACTGACGTGAGACCTTTTGCTGTTCTTTCTCTGTGCTGCTCTTTCTAAACAGTTCCCTGATCAGGCAAGTCAGCTGAAATGGAATGTGCAGTTTTGTTTAACAATTCCTCCCAGTGCACCGCCAATTGCGCCTCCAGGAACACCTGCTGTTGTGCTGAAATCCAAAATGTTGTTTTTTGTAAGTAGAGCTATCTGTTTTAAAATTTTGTGGGCTACATGTCTTTGAAATCATCACAGGTTAGTAGCAAAACATAAGCATGCTATGTCTGACAACTGTAATAGCTAAAAATGTTCTGCTGTTTGGAAGCCTAGATTTGCGTGCATCTCTTTTGTAATGGGTTCAGTTAGTATTCCTATTCTCCCTCCTATAAAAGCACAGCAACTCTTCATGTTTTGTGTTCTTGGAGAGATATTTACGACATACAAAGTTCAGTTCCCTCTGGGCTGCACGTATCTTCGAATGCTCAACTTCTGCATGTTTTGCTCTTCTTTGAGGCACTAACCACCTGGATTAAGTGATATACATATTAGTGGTGCTGGGAAAGGATGGCAGGAATGAGATGTTTAGAACAAATCTGTATTAGTCTCTGAGGCAATGCTCACTATAGGGTGCTTTTGAGAAGAAAATAGTCTGCACCTGATTGATAACTTCTCTGTTACAGAATTGATGTCTGAAAACTGAGGGGACGGAAGTGCATGCTGTCTGTAGGCCTAGCGTGTTTAACTGTATCGGAAGTTGCACTGAAGTACACGGTCATTCAATTTAACACACTTTTTGTGTTTTTTTCCCGCAGCTCCAGCTAACACAGAAAACAACAGTCCCACAGGAAGCTGTTAGTATTATTGTCCCAATTATTTATGATATGGCTTCGGGTACAACGCAACAGGCTGACATTCCCAGGCAGCAGAACTCTTCTGTTGCTGCTCCACTGATGGTTAGCAATATTCTAAAGAGGTTTGCTGAACTGAATTCACCACGATCAGGTACTGTACATGTCCAGTAGATATATTCTCTTCACCCAGACATCTGTGACAAATCTCCAGTGTAAAACTAAACCTCTCTTAAGTCTGAATTCTTCTTGGTTTCTATCATACTTCTTTAGTGATTACAAACTCCTGACGTGACAGGCAATACATGATAGCAAGTACTGGCAACACAGCAGAAGGTTACACTGATGATTCAGGCTGGATTTTGCTGTTCTGCCCAAGTGATAGAATGCACCTCTTGTTGGCCCAACTCTTGCTGCACAGTAGGAGTCATACTTTTTAACAAATGGGCCCAGAATGAGTCACAAGAAATATGCTATGGTCAAGTGTCAGTTTTCATGGTTAATTATGAAGTTATTGAGATTAACAGTAGAATATAAAGGGATGTTAAAATAGTTATCAGAACTTGTCCACGTGCTGTGAATGATTAAAAAGTAATTTGAGTGATTGTATGCTCCTTTGTCAGTGTGTACACTAACAGGGGTGCATACAGTTCTGTCCACCAAACGTGCTGTGAAGTGTTTGAGCTAAATAGGTTGTTCTGAATGTTCATTGGCCCGTAGGTAGTGCACTGTGAGCAACGTTGTGCTTTGCTTTCCCTCTTGTTTGTCGTGCTTTTTATTTTTTTTTAATATCCGAAACATTGAACAACAGTAGCAGGTTCTTTGGGCAGCATGTTGTCTGTAAGCAGTGGTTTGGGGTCCTAGTACACAGATGGCTCATAAGAACAATAACTTTCAGTTCTGCTGTAGTTACATGCTGAAGAACAAAGCCTTTTTCCAATAACCCAGTGAATAGATTGAAGTTGTGAATCCAGCGGTTGAATTCTACTTCTATTCTGTATAATTATTCATCTCGTTGTTATGCGGTAATTTTAACTATGCTTGATGGTTTATTTCAATTGCTAGAACATGAGCAATGTTTATCTTAAATTGGTGTGGATGTGCATACATTTCTGAAAATTGTGATGAGATTTAAATTAACATGCATTTTCTGTTTAACATACAGTAATAGTGTAGGTAAATAGGAAAGAGAATAGCCTTGAGGGCGTGTGGGGTTACCTGTAAGAGTTCTGTATGTGGTACAGAACTGTTGTTTGTATAGCACTTTTATTTCAAGATACATTAACTAAACTTCAGACGTTTCTTTTGGAAGGTGCTTCCCCACTGAGTTCCCCCAGTGTGGGGAAGAGTAGATACTTGTTTTGCTGTTTGTCATTGCACTAAGTTGTGTTTTAAGGTAAACCCTCCACAAAATACCGCAGCGTAGGGAGTAATTGTCAAAGCAGCTCCTGCGTATCCCAGGTGAGATGTCTTCTGATGATCATTAGATAGATCAGGATAGACAATTTTTGTTTGTCACACAAGTTTTGAAGTAGTTTGGGAATGCGGTACAGGGAGCAGACGGGAAAAAAATGCGTATAAAAAGAGCTTGTGGCCCCAAGCAGGATCTTATCCAGGCAAAGAAGAATGTAGCTAGCTGAGCAGAGGACATTTCTAGTAGTCTTTCCTTTGACTTCTGAAAGAAAGAATGAGTCTGTATGGATCTATTTATTTATTTATTTATTTCCACCACTACCCCTCAGCCAAAGCAGAACCTTCCCTGAGGACGCTTGAGATGCAATTTCCTGTGTTCTTACTGTCAAAAGTTACATTATTATATCTGATAAAAGGGAACAAGATACCTTCTTTTCTTTGCCATTGAAAGGTGATAGGAGAGCCAACAGATGAAAGTAGATAGTTGGGAGACGACTTCTACAACAGCAGTACATGGGAGATCCCAGATGCATATCCTTTCTCTTCTGATGCTATTGTGCTGTACCAGGATTTTCCTACTTGTGTTAGCTCTTCTGCTGCACTAATTGCAATTTGCTTGGTTAAGTGAATTTTTCACTGTTTCAGTCAGAAAGGACCAGGGCTTCCCGTCATGCACGTATGATATTACTGGCACTTTCATTGTAACCCGTAATCAGTGTTGCCTCATTTTGGCTGTATCTTTTTTACCTTTCTCTCTTTGTGAGAAAGTATTTTGTACTCAGCTTAATTTTCTTCTTAATAAAATGGTAGTGCCTGAAAAGTAAGTTCTTTTGGAAGAGTTTTCTTTTCAGATCTGTGGGCAAACACATTCTGCTGTGTTTAACAGTAAAATGTTGACTTATTGTGAGTACGCTGTCTTTCTGAGATCACTTTACGTATGCCTCCATGGGAAAAAATATTTTATTTGGGGGAAATAATTGTATGAACTGAGATGGAATCAGTGCCCTGGAATAGTAGGGTTAAACTTGAGCTGTAAGTCTACAACCTGCATTATGTAGTGGACATCAATCTGATAAGGAAATGAAAGTCCCTACAGATGCTGGAGGTGACCCTTAGAGAGGAGCTCAAGGGACTCGTGATATTTCTTAAAGCACTTCACGACCAAGCATTTTTCAGTGTCTGATTTTCAGTGATGCAGTGGATGGTATTTAGCCCAGATTTATAGCTTTGATATGATAATGACTTGCCCAGAATAATCTTGGGAATCCCTAGTTTGGCAGTTAGGATTAATGCATCCCAGCAGGCTCTGCTCTTATCTCTTTGCTCACACTGTTGCTCCTTCAGCAACAAAATTCAATGTCTTCTAATTGACGTTCCTTGAAATATGCAGGAAAAATTCAGCCCACAGTGACCGGGGTATGACAGTGGCTATTAATTGTATTCTCTTACCAGGAAACAGTAGATGAAAGTCACAGCTGCCTAATACTTCACCTTTTGTTGTTCTAATTAAACCCTTTTGATTCTATTGGTTTTAACTTTTCTAAGCTATTTCAGAATGTGTGTGTGTGTTTGTCAAAAAATGCTGGTGTTCAAAACTTGAGACAGCTGTGGCTGGTTTTTCCTCTCTGTATTAGATCTCAGCAGTTTCAAACAAAAGTCCATTTGCTCTGTATTTTATTTTGCAGTTTAGACGTCAAGGGCAGAGCCAGAGCAATTTGGTTGAAAGAAAGAGATTTCTGACTTTTGCCCAGTCTTGGAATTAGAAATGTTTCCAAAACTTGGCTTGGGACAGAAAACATCTTCCAGCTGTTTCAGACTTGAGTCTTTTGAAATGTTTAGTTTCTGCTCTTAATCAATACAAATAGAACTTGGAAAAGTTTTTTTTTCTCTGTAAGATGTAGTACTTTTAAGTCATAACATACAGAAAAATTGGGATTGCAGTGCCGTGTACGATAAGTTCTAGTGTAGATTCAATCTGACTTTCAAAGGCGATTAAAAGTTAAGAGCTGCTTGCAATTTCATGACCCAGAAGAGCGGTCCTGCTGGGAAAGCCGGAGCTACTTCCGCTAAAATCGTTGCAAATCCCGACGTCCTTGGAGGTCGCTGGGATTTGCGAGTGGCCGGTCACCACGTGTGGTCAACGCCCGCCCATTCGGGGCAGTGGCCGTGCCGGCGTGGTCGGAGCCGGCGTAGCGCGCTGCCTCGCGAGCTTGTTAGGGCGAAGGCCTGTCTGTGGCGTGATGCTAACCTGTCTCTTTTCCCTGTTCCAGGTGAATGCACAATATTTGCAGCCGTTCGTGATTTGATGGTTAATCTTACGCTGCCCCCTGGTGGGCGTCCCTAGACACTTTTAAAAGAAGGCTGAAAGTGAGACAAAACCGCAAAAAAAAAAAATATATATAGTAAAGCCTTCGGTTAAAAGAGGACGTTTTAATTTTACCTTTTTTTTTTTTTTTTTTTCCTCCTAAGAGCTAACTATAATAAACTGGCAAACTTTCAGGGATGCACTTTCATCAAATGAGTATCACCGTGACTTTTGTATAGTGCTGTTGTATAGTGTGTTTTAATGGGAGACACTTCAGACTAGGTAATAGATTGAAGTATCAGCTTGCTGGTAATAGATTTAATATTCTGTTTTATACTATAAAGATTATGAAAATGCCAAACTTGTTTGTTTTTCTGTTTTTCTTATGTTTTGGTGTAATAGTCTTTTTTTAAGGCAGGTCTGTCATTTTTGAATACTGTAAAACTGTGACAAACTTTATATTGAAGCTGTATTTTAATATGACTGCTTTGAATCCTTAAACAATTTATTTGGGCTTGTTGTAAACATGTCCCCAAAAAGCAATATTTAATAAACTGGATTAAAAAATCTTAAACTGGATGTTGTATAATCTTAAACTTTACTCCTCTCCACTATAACCACTGGCCAGATCTCTTGTATTCACACTTACTTGGCTATCTCTGTATGGGATCTTGTTTCCCCACACACACACACCTGCTGCTCACTTTAAAAAAAAAAAAAAACCACCCAAAAAACCGCCCAAAGAAACAAAAAAAACCCTTATTTATTCTGTGGGTTTGATTTGTTCCAAGTCGTAGGAAAACAGAGTTTGTTCATTTTCCTGGTTGTATAAATAACCAGTAATTACTTAAAATAATGCTTCATTTCTTACAGTCATAAGGAACTACATCTGTTCTGTCCCAAAAGCAAAGTTTAGTGGAAGAAAGCACCTTTTTTTCATCTGTCATGGAGTTTGTAGTTGTAGATACCTCTATAATAACAGAGTATTATTTGTCTTATTGTAAAGGCAGGTAAGATAGAAGCTTGAACTGTATACCATGAAATTGGAGAAGCTGATCCAAAACAGCTGATCCAAAAAAGAAACAACCTCACGTTTAACTTTTTGAATTGGATGTATGTAGATAACTTTGTCAGTGATGACTGAAGGCTCTTGTAATTGAATAAAATTTCCATCCTTAGGAGTTACTCTGTCATTTAACCATTTGTCCTCATGGATCAGTACTCTCAAAGTTCTATTGAGTTCAAGTTGGTTTCCTGACTTCCTGCAAGAATAGCTTTCTGCTACTCTGCCTCACTCCCTTTGCAGAGCTCCGTCAGCTCCCTGCTCAGCTGAAGGATGTTTTAAACGAATTTCAAAAATCTTTTGGTGGATGTATTCTAGCTTGCCTTGCTGGCTTTGAGGCTGCCCATTTCCCCTACAACTGTCGCAACGCTTCTTTCCCTGTGAATGAATGAGTCTCCTTCAAAGCTCTTTGCCATCGGAAATAATCTTTTGGTTGGTGTCCACTTCAGATTTCAGCCTTGAACCTGTGGTTTTCGGTGTTGGTACTTTTACACTGACCTGTGTTTATCTAAAATCTTTTATGCAGTTTCTGCTTCTGAAATGCGAAACTTGTCCACTGGAGCGAAAACCCTGGCAATCTTTAAACGTTGTTGCTGCTGCTACTCAGTTGGAAAGATTTTTTTATTTCTGTCTCTTCACAACTAAACTGATGTTTCAGAACAATTGAGAGGTGATACAAGTATGTCTGAAAAAGACTGGGTACTAGTCTGGATTCAAGATCTGAGCATTCCCATGCCTAAAAGCAGCTTTCTGATACACAGAGAAGTATCTGCTGTTCTTTGTGCTAAGGGGCAGGTGAGTGTGCTGGCGGGCAAAGGCCCCCCGAGAGCTTCAGCGCTTGAAAGGAAAAGGGAGGGGGAAGGTCTACCCATAGGGCAGAGATCACAAAATATGTAAACTTGGGGCAGATGGTTATGAACTGACATTCCCAACCCGAGATTATGGGAAGATTGAATTTTATCTGATACACACCACTTCTCTTAACATATACCACGTTTTATGCCTTTATTAACTAAATCCTCAAGGAAAATGCTACTAGTAAAAGGAAGCGTTTCCCACTGACCAGCGGCACTTGTTCCTTTCAAAGAAATGACCGTGTGTATTTACAAGTGCAGTTTTAAGTTTAGTTTCTCATGTGTTCAGTCTAGTTTTCTGGTAGCCAGATGTTATACCTACCTGCTGCATTGGGACTATCTGTAGATTTTAATTGTTACAGGAGATTCAATTGTCCATTTATTTCACTAACAATGCAGCAGTGACTCCACATCCTGTGGTACCCACAGATTGTTTCTCATTAACCTGCCTGTGGGACAAGTGCGAGAGAAATTATTCAGAGAAAAATAGCAGTTCTGAACTGATCCGCAGATCTGGCATAGCAATGTTAGCCACTGTCAAATGGGAACACGCAACTTTTTAACTATCCAAAAAGCCATCCCAGATGACAGCAATGGACTTTGTGCTATAACAAATATTGATCAAGTTGTGTTAAAGGTCTGCTTAATACAGAAAAGAGTGGAGAGGCTTTTTTGAGTCCTGCAAACACTCAGACAAGGAGCTGAATCAAGGTGAATTTTTGGAGGTTATTTTTGCTTGAAACTAAGTTTAAATTACTTGCTATCCTTACACATTTGAGCGTAAGGCACTCCTGCAGGCACAGCCCGCAGGTTGCCTTTGAGACTGCAGATTTTTAACTGAGTTTACAAAAATTGCAGGAAACAAGTTCTGATAATAAGTAGCTGAGACAAAACAAAGTTTCATAAAACTAGAAGGTGTTTTTTCGTTCAGGAGCTATAGTTTGTCTTTAAGCATGTGCTCGGTTTCATCTATTAGTTGAAAGCTACTCTAGTTAGCGGGCATTTTAAAGCAAAATCTTCTGTATGAAAAATAGCAGATAGACTATTAGGAGAATATTTGGGTCACTTTAATCAGATTTATGATTGAACTGTCAAAGGTGTCACTTCAGAAGCTGTGCTACACTGGTTATTTCAGGTTAAGTGGTTATAGTCGTTGCCCTGGCCCAAATTTTCCATGTACTACAGAATTTCAAATGTTTCTAAGGTAAGAATGTATTTCAATAAATTAATGTGTAATTGAAATGTATTAACCGTACGTAGCATCTAGACTGTAGTTGCAAAGCTGCGACTGCTGTGTAACCCCATAATAGCAATATAATTGGGAGTTTCGTATGTAGATTAAATTACATTGACTTCAAATACGCGAGGCTTTTCCTAAGACGCTCCAACAGCTGCCTGGTGGTTCAGCGTTCAATAGGGAGATCATAATTTTTTAGGAATGTTTTTAAGACTTAACTTTGCCTCCAGGAGCATCAGGAAGCAGTGCTGTGCTGTCCCTTCGCTGCGTGACGCTCTCCCCATGTACTCCCAGCCCCGCACATTCTTCCAGAGCGGTAATTAACTTCTTTGGGAAATGACCCCTCAAAATAGGTTTTACAGGAAACATCCGGCTGCTGCTCCGAAAGATAAGAGATGCCGAGTGCGGAAGGGTTGTACTCGTGTTGGTTGGGGGCTGTGCAGAGCAGCACGGATGCGGAAAGCTACGGCAGCTTAAGCCTGGACAGCGTGAATTCCTGCCCCAAGAAGTAGAATTCGGAGGGGCCTCCGGAGGCAGAGCCCCCAGAGCAGGCGCCTCCCCTCGCACTTCGCTGGAGAGCCGCTGCACGCAGCCAGCAGCGCCTGGCATAAGCGAGTGCTGCGGGGAAAATGGTCTCTTGCTATGTGAAATAGGGCTGCCGTGAAAAAGTGTGATGTTTAGGTTTGTCATCGACATGTTTTACTCCCCCTATGATTCCCCACCACCGCACATGTTTTTAAAAGGCCATTATCAAGGCTGCAAATACCCGAGCGGGGGAGTTCCAGCTGCACCCGAGGCTTTCTTTTGGCGAGCAGAGGCTAAAGAGGGAGTTTGTCAGAAACTACAAAGAAGTGGTGCGCTAACAGGCCCGTCTGAGGTGGGGAAGGGTTTTGCTGACATCCTTGCCACGTGCTGGGGCAGGCAGCTCCTAGGGCAGAGCGGGTCCAGGTGAGAAGGGGTCCCCTCCCTCTCCTCTGCCACCCCTGGGGGTGCGCCTGCCTCCTGGATGTCTGACCCCTCTCAGGGTCACTTCAGCTCATCAGAAATAAATGAGGAGCCCTACCCTGCCCTTAGGAAACCTGCACTGTGGCCTTGAAGCACTCACATCTCCGCACTGCCGTAACCTGGTACGTGTATGGACAGGCAAGCACAGCCCCAAGCCCCCAGCTCTCGCCTGCAGCCCCCCACCCGCCTCGGTGCTCCTGCGGGCAGGGACCCCACAGGCCAGGACCGGCCTCCCAGCAGCCTGGCCAGCCCGACAGCCCTCCGGTCCTGCCGGCCCTGCCTGCTGCCGTGCGGGCTGCTGCTGATCGGGCAGCGTGCTGCTTTCTGTATCTTTATTTTTGAGGCTTCCTGCGTGACGAATACAGCCTTGAAAGCAGCTGGCAAGCTTGCGAAGCAGCAGGCAAACCGTAGGTGCTGCATTTAAAAGAGACAGAAAAAAGCGTTCCCATCCTTTGAAGCCGATTTTGCAGCAGAGGGAGGGAGGGGGCGGCTGGGGGGCTGCAGGCCAGCCTGGGCCCCGCTGTGCTTTCGGCACGGATCTGTGCAATGTCGATCCCGCAAAACGGGGACGGAGCCAGCCCGGCGCAGGGCTGTGAGCTGCCGGTGGTGTCTCTGGTGCCGCTCTGCACCGAAGCTCCCGCCTTGCTCCTCAAGGTTACATAGAACAGAATAGAACAGACTATTTCAGTTGGAAGGGACCTACAACAATCACCTAGTCCAACTGCCTGACCAATTCAGGGCTGACCAAAAGTTAAAGCATGTTGTTAAGGGCATTGTCCAAATGCCTCTTAAATACTGACAGGCTTGGGGCATCAACCACCTTTCTAGGAAGCCTCTTCCAGTATTTGACCACCCTCTCGGGAAAGAAATGCTTCCTCATGTCCAGTCTGAACCTCCCCTGGTGCGGCTTTGAACCATTCCCACGCATCCTATCACTGGATGCCAGGGAGGAGAGCCCAGCACCCCCCCTCTCCACGTCCCCTCCTCAGGAAGCTGTAGACCACCATGAGGTCGCCCCTCAGCCTCCTTTTCTCCAAATTAGACAAGCCCAGAGTCCTCAGCCGCTCCTCACAGGAGATGCCTTCCAGCCCTTTCACCAGCTCTGTTGCCCTCCTCTGGACGCATTCAAGGACCTTCACATCCTTCTGAAATTGCGGGGCCCAGAACTGCACACCGTGCTCCAGGTGAGGCCGCACCAACGCGGGATAATCGCCTCTTGACCGGCTGGTTACGCTCTGTTTGATGCACCCCAGGACATGGGTTGCCCTCTGGGCTGCCAGGGCACGCTGCTGGCTCGGGTTGAGCCTGCTGTCGGCCAGCACCCCCAGATCCCTTTCTGCAGGGCTGCTCTCCAGCCACTCCGCTCCCCGTTTGTACTTGTTATCAGGCCTCTGCTCGTGAAGTGCTGTACTGCTGGAGGAACACGTCATGGTTTTCATGCACAGGTGAGAAGCCGTGTTGTTCATTGTGTACCTCCACAGAAGCAATTCCACAATACTGAATGATACTGCATTTATCACGCGCTGGTGCTATTAAATAAGAGCTAACACTTTGACTTACTGATCTTTTAAGACATAGCAGGACAGACTAGATCTTGTTCAATTAAATCTATCCCCTGCCCTTCTCCCATCAAAAGCTGCAAGGAAAAGAAGTGTTTGTATACGTGTGTCACCAATGAGGTTGAAAAAAAAACGTAAAATGGATGTATGCCTTAACTGTTTGGGCAGCCTGCAAAGCAGAGCATTTCCTAAGGATTTAGCTATGTTAAAATAGGTATTTTAGTGTGAAAACTGAAATGTAACTTCAAATACTACTGAGACATCTTGCCCCCCACACGGAAGCAGCCTGGTTGAGCCCATCTTAACCACGAGTCCTGCTTAGCTGTCACCTCAGTGCCCAGAGAAGAGCTGCCAGCTTTTCCACCAGCTGAGACCTAACCTGTATTTGAACCTAGCTCTACCCTTTCCACCTACTGTGCACTTTTGGGTTCAAGTTTTCCAGTTCCGCTCTCGGTTAACGTGTCGGGACACTATATGAGAAGCCGTTTGCAGAGCAGCCATCCCGGCAGCGCTCTCCTGGCAGCTGCTGCCATGGAAAAACACCTCTTCTGTTCTCCACCCTGTTGCGCTGCACCAGCAGGGATGCAGGAGTCGGCTGGGGAAACCGAACCGCAGACCTCGGTTTTTGCCAGGCACCTCTTGGGAACCTGCAGCGGTCACGCTATTGAATTTTCTGTTTACCGGGAGTCTCCGAAGGGTGGGCTCAGTTCAAGCACGTTTTCCCCTGCTAAATAAAAGCAGGCCAGGGAGCAAACTCGGGCTTGCTGTGCTGACCTGCAGAGCCTACTGGCTAGCAAGCTTCCCGGCTCTGTTCCGGCTAGCTGTCCATAAGCTAAATTTGCTTGGGGTGGGTATGGACACTTGTGGGGGCGAGCAGTCAGGGCCACTTGTCTGAAGGGCCCACGATGGGTCCTATTCCTCTCACGTAGCAGTGTAGGTGCAGTCCCTCACCATCACGTAGCTCCATGCTGAATGCGCAGGCATAACGTGTGTGTTTGGGGTAGCTGTGGATGCTCAGAAATGTTAAACTCCTTTTGATTTCTGTGGGCTGGAATTTACCTCGGGAGTGACTGCTGTGCTGGGTAGTGTCTTTCTTTTTGTGGTATCTCACAAATGGCAAACAGGGCAAGCTTTAGAAATAAATTCATTCTTTTCTATGCTGCAGGTATCCGGGTCTATACATAGTCAACTTGAATTAATCTTAGATTTGAAAGCACGCTCGTTGGGCCTGAAACCAGATTTGTAAGTTGCTTTCCTCTACACACTTCTGCATTTGTTTTTCTGCGTTTGTTTTGTTGCAGATGGGTGCTTGGAAAAAAGAAGTTTGTTTATACAACCTCCTACCTCTTGCTCACTGCACGGTTTGGCACATTGGTACCATCCACGTTGAACTCTTGCTGAGGAGTCAGCTGCTCAAATAGGGAAAGATTTAAGTCTGAAGGATTAAGTCTGAAGGAATCAACCTTTTATTCAAACATGCTGCTAACTAGCAAACAGCACATTCTGGGCATCCTGGAAGAGGTTTATTCCCGTTTGTTTCATTTACTTTGGATGATATGACCTGGAAACGTCAGTGGCATTCCCGGTCAGGTCGTGACGCTGGACCGAGTATGCAGCTGAAGCCCGAGGTGACCCATGAGCCGTGTGGGTTTTGTTGTGCAGGTTTACCTAGCTTGTGGGCAGAAGAAAGTTTTTGGGCCAGATTGGTGGGACGCAGCAGCGCTCCTCCATCTTTTTAACTTCTACAGCTGCCTCAGAGACAGACATACATCAGCAGAAAGTCACAGAGGTCATCCTGACCAGAGTATTTCTAAGGAGCCCTCTTTTCTTTCATAATATGTAGTACTGTACAGCCCTATATTGTGCAAGGTATTTGTGGGCAGCAGTACCAGTGCTGGGCGCAGAGTGGTCGTGGCCCTGCGGTGGCACTGCTGCTGCTCTTCATCTTCTCCTTGGAAGACTGGAGGCCGCAATGAACAGATGCGTTCTGCAGAAGTGAGTTTCTTCTTCCTCTTGGCTGAAGGGGTTTGGGAGGGAGACCCAAGATTCACTGTTGCAGAAGGTGACAGAGGTCTGACCACTCATACAGTTATTAAAAAAGGTAAAACCAGGGGTTCTGCTTTGCATTTAGTGAGAAACACAGGGCTGGCAGTGGCCTCCTGCGTCTGCAAACCCAGATCCGTTGCAGGCAAACGCGCTGTAAAATGCTGTTTATAAACTTGGCAGGCTCCATCTTAAAGTTACGTGCTTTTGCCTAAACTCACAAGTCTGCTCAGTATCCCCTGGGGAGGCTCTTGGAGCTCCTCACTACTCTGAGCTTTGTGGTGCACTACAGATATTATGTCAGCCACAGAAAGCTATTAAGCGTCCAAGGAAAAAACTGCCCCTTTTCCATCTTGTTTCTGAGCTCCAGGCCCTTTGGGCAGGATTAGGACCACAGTCAGGCAGCAGCTGTTAAATTGTGATTTTGGAAGCATCTTGATTTGTTCTCTTGCAAGAACAACAACAACGAAATCCACCCAGCCACAGCTCTCTTCTAAAGACCTAGCTTAAAGTTAGGGAGGAGTGGAGGGAGCTGGAGGGAGGAGTGTAGCGCAGGCTGGCCCAGGGGTGTTCAGCACCCTGGGGAGGACCCACCACGGGCTGGCTGGAGGGACTGTCCCCAGCTGCTTCCCTCCTTCCCCTTCCCCGTGCCACTCTCCCAGCCCCAGGCGCTGGGACAACCTCCCTGCAACTGAGAGGGAGCAGGAACATCTCTCTTGGGCTGGCGTTGCCTGTTCTGTTGTCCTTTTCGCGCCTCAGACAGGTTGGGTTGGGTTGGGTTGTCCATGCACAGGAGGAGGCAGATCCATGAGGTGGATTGGAAGAAGAGATGGGAGGGTGCTTGATCTCCGCACAAGTAAATGAAATAGAGCAGGAATTAATAAAGATTTCAAGAGATCTAGAAGAGCAGGAGAGGTTGCCTGAGAAGATACTTCAACTCTCCCCATCGAACTCGATTTATCGTTTTAGAGAGGTTAGTTTTAGGAAAGCAGCAGGCAGGTAGCTCTGTAGGATTCCTTGTTTGACCTTAAACAAAGTATTTGCTGATGAAGGTCTGCACGAGCAAAGGCAGACTTTTAGGTTGCCATGTGACAAACTTGGAGTCCCTCTGAAAGGGATCAGAAATGTTCTCCAATTCACAACTCTCTTGTTCTAGTCCATCGCAGCAATTTTGCAGGGAAGGCCTCGCGTATTGGCCTTTGCCTCCGTTGTTGGCTTTTGTGAGCTGCTCTCTCGCTGCTCTCAGACACTTCTTACCTGCCTCTGCCAGCAGCAGGGCTCCTCAGTTAACCAAACTAACCAAAATAAATTCCAAAGAAGGAATTTTAAAAGGAAGTTATTTTTCTCTGCTTTTTTTCCCATCCCACAGTTTCTTGGAGCTTTTTGTTCTACAGTCAAGACTTTGCATGCGTCATGCTATGACTCTGGAGGACTTAAGTTAGCAAAGCTTATACAAAAAAATAATAAAGCCAACTTGTCATTATCGGGTTTTGGAGAAAATTTGAAAGACTATTTATGTCTACATAGTTTGATTTAACACTACGAGGAAATTTTAAGGCATTTAAAGTTTTAATCATTTAAAAACTTTTAAATGGAATTATTACAAAATTAATCTTTTATGCAAATTCTAATTCCAGTGGAGATAGCTGAGACGGGGGTTACTGGGTTTTGGGGTTGCATTTTGTTGTTTGGGGTTTTTTTTCAATGTGAAAATCATTGTGTTTTTGCAAATCTGAATACAGCAACATTGTGCTAATCAACAACAGCGAACAGAAAGGGAGGCTGACCAGCCTGTATCGTTGTTTTACTTCAGTGCTTTTCATACCTTAGTTTTTAAGGAAGGACATCAAAATCTTACTCTGATTCTCTTTGACTTTCCAAATTTTCCTCCGCATTTGAGTTGCACAAGCATTTAAATAAGTAAATAAATAGAAGTACCACCCTCCATCCCACCCCAAATCTTTGCCAGGGTGCCCCACATGCTAAAACATGCAGGATGAGCCTGGTTCAGGGATTGGCAGAGCGCAGGTTAAAGCTGACAAAACGAAGATCATGCAAGCTGTGCAGGAACAGGCCAGCCATGGAGAATTAATTCACATCATCCTCTTGAGCGAGAGGTATCCTGAGGAGCCTGCTTCTGGCTGGCACCCGCCGGAGCGCACCGGAGGAGCCCTTTCTCAGCGAGAGCAGGCCTGGACCCAGGACTGCACGGAGCCTTTCTGAACTCCATAAACACTTTGACTGTGGGAAAGACTTCTGTTTTTTTTTTCTTAAATAAAAATGTGGCTCTGAATCCAGGTTGAAAGGAAGATGTGTTTAACCCTTTAGTTTCTGGCTGTGGGAGGGTGCTTAGCATACACCTACATACACACTCCATTTTTACTTTAGGTGAACCCACCTGCTGGATCTCACAGTGTTGTCCCAAATTTGGCTGTGTTTGACTGCTTTGATAATGTTTTGCACAGAGAAATTGGGTCGTTATTTTTTTTCCCCTGTAACGCCTCTGTTTCATTCTTGCACCTTGAAGTCTTTCAGCACAAGCTGACGTGGGAGCCTTAGGAACAAAAAGCAAGTAATAGCTGGGGTTCGCTTGTGAACCGCTGCCCACGTTGATAATTTCTGACCTTTGATTTTGGATATGCCCTTGCAAAAACTGTGCTGTCAGAACCCCCTTTTCCTGCTCTAAATAAGACTCTGTCTTTGACAGCCTCTGCTATTGTCTGGCTAACAGCTCCCTCCAGCCCTCCTCCCTGCACAGCTCTTGGTTGTTTTCCTCCATAGATCAGGATTTAAAATAAAGCTTTTAGCAAATGTGGCATTTCCTCCTCCTCCACTCTTCCATTGTCGCAGATGATTTGATAGAACAAATCTAATTTTACCTTTAGCGAGTGGGGTATTTTTTGTTGGTTTTTTTTTTCCTTGTTGTTGTTGTTTTAAACAGCAATTCTTACAATGACAGTGGAAATGTTCTTTGAAGTGTTGATTTTTCTGGGGAAAAATATCCTCCAGCCTAGCTTTCTCTGCGTTCCATGTATTTTCCTAAAATTTGTAGTAGGTTTTCAATTTATATGAGTACTTTTAACCTCATGGTTGCTTGGGACATACCTGGATCCATAAGAAAATGAAAATAAATATTTTTCCCTTTGACTATTTAATACATCACCGTTACTTGCTATCTGGCTCTGCTGCATACTTGGTAAGTATCCCTTCAGATGGAATATTTTCAGTATTTCAAAACCAAAATTTTGTATTGGAGGGATTTTCCACTCCTGTTCTCCTTGTCCATTTTGAGGAAGAGTGCCCACTCTGTGCGTGGTTCCCTCCCTCCATCCCTCCATGTCCTGACCATCAGTGCTCCGTTGCCAAAATCTGGCATTTCATAGACTTTAATCTGAGAACCTTTGTTTCATTTCACAGACTATCTTCATAAATTTGTTTCCAACATGGAAACTTAGTTATTTCCTCTGTACTCAGCACCAAAAATCCTTCTGGTGTTTCAGTATCGGACACGGCACAAATTTCATTGCCTCTCTGTTCGAACTCTCATGGAGCACGGACTCAGGCCATCCTGGGGCAGGTGCTGGGGGATGCAGCTGAAAATGGGGCAAGGGCAGCTGAAATTGCCCTCCTGTTGCAGTAGGGGAGCTCCACGTGCAACGGTACGTTCAGTTATGGATGTAAATTACGAAGTGAGACGATGACTGATCCGTGCCGCGGGCAGCTGGGTCAGTGCTGCAGCCAGGCAGCGTAGCTGCCTGGTCGGTCTGACTTTGATGGGCTGAGAAACAACTGGGTCTTTCACACGATGATGTCCTGCATCTTACCGAGCCTCCGCTTTCACAACAGCACGTGGTAAAAATGCCAGCTCTTCCGATGGTTTCAGATGTCCCAGAAGCTGACCGGTCACAACCTGAGCGGGCTTTAACACTGGGAGGTGTTAAACAACCTGCCATCACCGTAACCTGTTTCAGGTGTTTCCTATAGCTGGGTCTTTTCTCGATCCCTGCTCTGATTCGTAGCTTGTGCTTTTAAAATATTTTAACCACCGTTGTTTTTTGCAGTTCATGGGCAAGTCCAAGATCAGAAATGTTTATTTCTGAACTAGATAACATACAGTTTCACATTAGACATCAGATATCAGGAAAATGAGGCACTTTATGTAGCAATATTTCATTCCATGAGAATATTTTTGTCTATTTGTGCTACTCCAGCACTTACGAGAGATGCAGATTATAAAGAACTTCTCGAAGGAAGTTCAGGAGTGCAGAGGCTGCAATGCTTTGAAAAATAGAAACATGACCGAAAACAAATTTTAAGAGAGACTGGAGAAGAAGAGGTTGAAAAGGAAAAAAATGAAGGTAGGAATGTAAATGTATTTATTTTCTAGCTACGGTTATGTTGTATGTTACAGGGAAATTCATAAAGAAATTTGGCAGGCAATAGGATTTAAAGACTTAAGCTTTTTAGATTTTGTTTTTCCCCTCTGCCAAATAGTTAATTTGGGCTACGGTAACTAATGACTCTTATACAGCACTGGAAATGATAGCAGCCGGGACTTGTTTTACCACTGCCAACAATCTGAATATTTCAGAAGCTGTGGAGTTTGTTAAGAATCTGGTCTGTGGTGTGGAAGTGGCCAAACACGGGGTGGAAGAAAGAAACAGAGGTGATTCCTGTGTGGATGCACTCCTGGGAACCTCTGGGATAACAGAAAAAAAAAGAAAAAGAAAGAAAAAAAGAAAAGGGAGCAGAGGAGGAATTAAAGTGCAGAAGGGTTCTTTGTGGTGTTTGTGATGTTTAACTCCGTTCAAGACAAGGAAGCCAGTCTCATGACGATGATCATGACTCCTATTGCGACATGTCAGAGGCTGCTTTCCCAAGTGAGGTTCCTGGGATGGAGCAGTCTCTCCCGCAGCTAGCTCCTCGCTAGGAGCACAGGAGGCTCCGGCTCTGCCCTGAGGTGGCAGGGAAGACAGGCTTCGAGGGAGCGCTGCCTGGAAACAACTTTCTAAAGTTTCAGGCTTTCCGCTGCCGTTGGGACAAGCTGCGTCCCGAAGGGCCGTGGGGGAGCGTGAGGAGGTGGCAGGGGGCTGGGGGCTGCCTGTGCCCAGCAGCGCGGGAGCCCTGCGGGGACGCTGGCAGCTTGTGCCCTTGGGCTCCCTAAAAGTTCAGGGAAGAGGACGGAGGGGGCTGGCAACCACAGGCCTGGCACGTGTCCTGTGGCGTCAGCAGCTGCCTGCAGGAGATACCATTTCTTTCAGTTTTGTGCCTGGCCCCTGTGACTCCCTCTGTATTCCCTTTGGTACTGATGCTTCCATTCCCTTGGATAAAAACCAGTAGTTAGGGGACAAAGGCAAAATTAAAGTGACCACTGTACTGCAGGGTGACACTGAGGCCATTATGCTTTGACGGTGCTATTTGTGTCCCAGCATCCTTATTTTCCTGATTCGCTTGTGCTTATTTTTGGTATGTTTATTTTGGTTTTCTCCAAAAGTAACACACATCAAAGCCGGTTTCTGGTAGTCAGCATCACCTTCGGGATGTTGGTGGTATGGGCACATTTTTCCTGCAGATGTTTTTACTGGACATCTTTTTAGGTGGAGGTATTCCTATTAGCCTTCTGAGTATAAATTCTCATTTTTACAAAATATTGAGCATACCTTTTTTTAAAATCTCCTTTAAAATACGGAAAGAATGTAAAAATATTTCCACTTTTTAATAAAAGTAGTTTTTAATAGAGGGAGGAAGCCTTTTCTTCCAACATTTCATTTGTAAAGACTCATATAACAATGTCTGTATATGTGTGTACATACGCACATGCACAAAAGAGATCAAGGCCAATTCATAGACAGAGAGTGCTTATCTTAGTTTTTGTTTTTTCCAGTTATGCCTCCTCCACCCCATCCGCTTCTCTGCATGACTGACGGTTGGTTGCCCTTCCTTTTTCTAGCACATTTTCCTTTCAGGTTACCTAGAGCTACCTGGAAATAAGACCACATTCGGCCATGAAACAGAGCCTCTCTGCTCCCAAGCATATATATAATAACCTGAAGATTTCCAGAGGGCAGAGCTGCACATTCACCAGCGTGGCTTAGGTTATCCTAACTCACCTGTCTGCAAAGCTGATGACGTTCTCGGGGTTGGCTGCCCCAGCAGCTGTGGAGATGGCAGCTCAGCTACAGGGAGCACCGGCTGCCTCCTCTTGGCTCTGTCAACTAGCTGAAACATTTGAGATAGGTCGATTGAAAATAATTGGTACAGCCGGTTTTATGTATTTTTTCCTTTTTTTTTTGCTGCAGCAGAGACTAAGAGTGACAGATTCTTAGGAGTTGAGAGCTGTCCGATCATTTAAAGGTTTTTTTCTTTCCAAGCTGATGCTGTACATTAGTCAAGATTTTGATTGATGAGCTACTGTAGGATGTAGTTAGAGCTCCTGTTTAGCTCTGCTGTGTTCCAAATGCTGTAATTGATTACATGGATATTGCGACAGACTTTTTAATCAATTCCTTGGGTACTTTGACCATGGCATTTTAAGGAAGTACTTAAAATAAGGGGGTTAATCAGGTAAGTAGGTAGGCAGCACTGAAGTCTTTCAAGTCAGTGACCTTACAGTGTTGGCTATAAGCTACCAACTAAATTACTATGAATTTATCCCAGCCATACTGCTTCTATCCCCATTCCTTAATGAAAAGCATATGCTCACTAGATTAAGGGCATGTAAATTTGTCATCATAAATTCATGCACTGGAACATAATTAAAGTGGAATTCGACTGCCTTTATAAAAACATTTGGTGCAACCATGAATTTTATTTCCCTTATGAAGCATTCTAAATATTTTATGATGTGTATTCATGCCAAGAACTTAGCTATGTATTTTTGGTGATGTTGGGTGACATCAATGGCATTACTAAATTTGATTGCCAGAGTCCTTTAGTGTGAAGCTGTTCTTCAGCAACAGCAGAATCTTCAGCAACAGCAGAATAGGGACTTACCTTACACTGGCAAGGTAAGTCCCTATTTAAGGATGGGATTTATATTCTAAAAGCTGTCCTCAACCACTCTTGAGTACAGCTGCAGTTTAGCATGCCTTTTTGACCTATTCTAGGAAAGAATTCCTGCTAATTTTGATATAGACATCTATCAGAATCTCTTCAGTTTCAGAGCACCGCCTATCCATTCCTGGTTACAGATAGCCTTTCAGCAGACCCACCTCCTTCCTGTCATAGACAGACACCATCTGTAGCAATCGATACTCCAGCAGTTCAGGTAGGAGCGCGCACTGGAGCAGGCTATTTGGATGCGTGGCTTCATGCCATCCGTCAGTTTCTGCTCTGTTTATTTGAGATGAATGTGGTCACCTGGGCTTTCTGTACCCTGTACCTCATCATTGGTCAGGCAGGACATGTGTCACACAAGTCTGAGCAGAAAGAACAGCACAGCGATTTCACAGCAGCTGCACTGTGCCAGAGCATGAGTCTCCAAGAAGCATGGGAAGTGTTGTAATACCTGCTAATGCTCCACTGACTACAGGAGATATTTCCCAAAAAAAAAAAAAGAACACAAGCTGAGGGGCCCAAATTTGTCGTTGGACAAGGAGATTGCGGTCATTTACAGCAAGACCAAAGACTTGCCCAGGAGTGGTCCCAGCTCAGAGACCTGCCGTGGTCTGTGGTTGCAAGCAGTGCCTGGAGGTTTGGCAGCAGCAGTGCCGGCGTCTGTGCTCGTTCTGCACAAAAGGAGTTGTTGGAGTCTTTGCTCTCCGATCCAGTGACACGCCACATACCAGCCCTGCTCCTGCAGGGAGAGGGCTTCTGTGTACACGGGCTAGCTTTCACTCATTTCTCTTCCATCCTTCACACCGTGAGCTGTAAAAGTCCTTTATAGTTTAGCGCCTTGCAAGTAAGTGTAGTTCCTCCATAGCAACACCTTGCACTAGTGGCAGAACAGGACAGGAAATAAACTTCTGGGTTCCCCATTTATTTCAGTTTCTTTTGTTCTGCCGAATTGAAATCTATAGTTCCACTTCAGTCTTCCTTGATCTGCTTCCTTTTCTGTCCTGCAATACTTGTGTGGATCCCCTCTCCCTCTACAGAGATGAAAATTCTTAAGAATATGGTTCAGGGCCTGCAGAAGAAAAAATAAAAAATGCAGGACAGTCCCCAACCCTTACTTGAGCACGAGATTTTATTTTTTCTGGAGAACATCTGTGAATTTTAGTTCAAAGCACCCACTTCACCATAGCCAAAAAATTGTGTCATAGGATTCATGGTGTCATTGTTGTTATGAGGTTTTTTGTTTTGAGACAGATGCTTATCTCTTTACGCTAGACTCTGGCAGTGTCCTTGTCACCTCCATTAAGGCTGACCTATAAATCCCAGTAATCCTTTGCAATGTTGCTCAACATTTGCATTTCAACACGGTTTCTTCATTTCCACTATTTTTTTTTTTTGTGGCTTGAACATAACATTTACACATTTCAGATCAGCTTTAGGCTTCCCTTGCCTGTGTGTTGCAACAGCAGTGCATTGGCTGGAAGAACTTTGAAAGTTCCCATGCCTGCCACAGAGAAGCCTGGAACGTTGAGCTATACGCAAAGCCTAGATTCTAGCTCCCTTCTGCCAAGTTTAGACTTTGGGGGATTATCTAGAAAAAGCAGCACAATGGCTCTTAGAAGAACCCTTTATTTTATGGGTTGCTTTCCTTTTTCAATCTAAATATCAAAAGCAATGCTCAGGCTTCAATTCTGACCCAGAATTCTTTCCTTTTTCAGAAATGGCAGCACTTCATGAAAACAGCTACCCGGACTCTAGGTACTCCCCAATCCACATACTGGACAACACACGACTAAGCTCTGAAGCAGACCCAATCAAATGCATCTCACCCTTTTTGCCAGTGGCCAAGCTCCCCAAGGAAGAACTCTCTTTGGTGACCAGACCACCACTCCCTGCAGCAGTTACATCCTAAATCCTACAGACAGCACTATACCAAGCCTTTCCCAGCCTGGCTGAAAGTTGCTTGCGGCTGAATATTGCATACTGACTCTCCTGCCCTTCTCACTTCGAGCAGACAGGATCCCAGTACAGGCTCTATTTCCCTTGCATCGCTCTCCCTCCCTCGGCCTTGCAGGAGTGCCTCAAAAGAACAGTGATAACTTCCTTTTGGAAAACAAAACTGTGGGCTTCTGCTCTCACTGTTGTCTTCCTTCACAGAGCTTCACATGAAAGCTTCATTGCTTTCCTGGTAGCACTGTACACAAAACCTACGATTTCTACTATACCAGATAAATTTTTTTACAATTTATATTCTTGGAATGATTAAATTTAAAGAGAATGATCAATAGCAGGTCTAATGGTGTTGACAGCATTTTCATTCTATTAACTGAATTCTAAGCATGAAAAGGCTATTCCTGGCTCAGGAATCAGTATTGTAATTGCCTATTTGATTACCAGTTAAGGACCAGTACTGTTGCACAATATAACGTGTCTTGCTTACCTAGCTCAAACTAAAGCACAGTGGCTTTAGAGTGGTTCAAAAAGTAGCTTGTGCTGCACAAAGCAACTGGCATTTAAGAAATAGCGCACATTACAGTGCGCAAAAGCACCTTTAGAACCCAGCTGGGGGCCTGCAGCCATGAAAATGAACAAATGTGGTACTAACACAGTAAGTGGGAATTCAAATGTGCCCTTCAGTAATCTAAGACTAGCTTTAAAATGTAAAATTAGAGCCTACAGCAGCAGCAAGCAGCTGGAACAGAGCTGACAGGATGACCATCTCAACAGCAGGTTCTGCATTTAAACAAACTCTATACTGCCAACTTCAGACTGATTACAATATAGTTACCTAGGTATATGGCATGCAGACATTAAAGACTTACAATGAATTACACAGTCACTTAAAACAACTAGCTCCTGTGAAACTCTGCACCAGTATCTGAAGTGGACTATTAATCTGATTAAACCTCTGAATTAAGTAAACTAGGAATGCATTAATTCAATATAGACCAGCAAGAAGCCCATGTTGAAGTAAATCCTCACCAAAAAGTCTATAGCATGACTAATTTTCAGGCAATCAACACTCCACTTTGTTTAAAATGAAGAACCCACAGTGCAGACAGCCTAATCTTGCAAAAGCATTGGGAGTCCTAGTACGAGATAGTAGATGTGCAACATTTTATCCCTTTTGTTTGTTTTTTTTTTTTTTTTTTACCTCCTTAAAAGGCCTTGCTGAACCACTCTCTACAAAGCTGCAATTTGAGTTACTTATTGCTGATAAAAGCAGGTGAAAGAGGAGATCAAACTTTCTGATGCCAGTACTTGGCCTATCAGAATCACAATGTAGTATATTTTTACCCCCAGACATACTGTTCTTCCATATTCCATTTTCTTCCAGAAAAAGTCTGTCACAATAATGCTTCCCATTTACTTTAAATGAATTGCAGCAGCTTTACCCTTGTGGCAGAGCTGAGCTCCTAATTTCTAACAGTACATAGGGTCATTTTAGCACATTTTGTGATCACTGTACATTGTAGTAAGATGTTGCAATTGACCAGAAAGTTCATGCAACAAGTCTCAGAAATGGAGCTTAAGCATCTCCTTAAAGAATAAGGGAATTGAATAAAAAGACTTAAAAACTGTAAATCGGTAATTAGAAATTTCAAAGTGTGATTTAAAATATCAGGGAACCTACTGCAGCATTGTTTTTTTAGAGTATTTTAACATTTTAAACCTCTTAGGGTCGTATAGGACAAGCAGAATCCCATAAAGCAGCTTACTCTATTTCAACTGCTTTATGGCCAAGACAGCTGAAAACAATGCAAGTTTCTAAATATTCCCAGAGCATTTACCTTTGCCTTACCTTTGTGTTTGTTAACCTTTCACTGCAAACTGGTCCCTGCAATCTGACAGTAACCTGACATCATCATTCTTCCTCCTACCACACACATAGTTTTTTTAAGATATAGTTTAGTTGAAAAGATTTTACTATTATTGTACTATCCCCTTTCTTATCCTAGATCATGCTCCCTGGTGAAGTTCGGGGGTATTGTCTTCCATATTAAGTGATCTCAAAACAGTCAAAGAAGTTTAAAACAACATATAGACTATCATGTAATAGTTTACTTAAAACATTAGGGTCCACGCCTATCAAACAGGATGATAGAGCTGTATTTTAATTGTTTTCATAATGAAGTTGTACAGCTTCATCAGATAGATTTGATTCTCATTAAAACACTGCAAGTGTGTTACAGAATGTTCAATAATTAGACTACACATTCTTGTCAGAGAAACTGGCAGTGCAACTCTTCCTTTCTATGTATTGGTCTTAATCACCCAGATTAACTTCGAATGCCATTAAAAGTAATTTCAAATGATTGTAACATATACTAAACTGGATTTCCTGGACTTGGGCAAAGCTGCAGCGTGTGACTCAATTCAATATGAAGCATTGTCCGGGATCTCCAAGACATGAACAACTTCAACCCCTCCAAATCTGACATTCCCAATAAACAAGACAAATGAATTCAATGAGCAGATCTTTTCTGGAAGCAGAACAAATCTCTCCTAACAATAGGGAAAGTTAAGCACATTAGAGGACAACAAGATGAAAAAAGTAGTTTCCATTCACGCTGCTGTAGTCTGGAAGGATTCCTTTTACCACAAGAGCAAACAAAGAGTTTCTAAAAAGTAGGTAGTTCTAAAAAAGATTCAAGCCAGAGATGAATCACTTGTTTTAACTACACTCACTATTTGGTTTAGGAAAATGAATCATACAAGGTGGTCTTCCAACATTTGCTTTTGAAAGACAGTTAAAACTAAACTGTTATAGACTTAGGCCCACTGTCACATATAGGAGGCTGCCAGCACCTACTCTATTCAGCCAAGCTCATACTAAATAGAAATAGCCACAGCTAGGAAGCCACAAAGAATAAATGCATTCCAGAACAACTGTTCTTTGTTTTATTGTATGGTTGAAGCACGACTATAATCCAGGTATATTTAAATCAAGTGTTGGTCCACTCTTATCAAAAAGAATTGATTTAGTTCTTTTTTATAATAAGATCAACACAAATGGAAGGAATATGAAGCATCATAATAGGATCTTTCAACTGTACGTGACATTAGACCATGATCAGACTGGTGCTACTTCAGTATTTATAGACTCTCCACTGTATAGACCAGCCACACTAGTGTTATTTACCTCCAAATCATTAAAGTTCTAGGTAAAGGATCCTTCTGTCTACAGCTTACATCTGAGCCATCAACATGAGATCAAAATGCCATTTGTGCCACTAGAATCGTAGTCTTGTAGAAATATTTCTATATTTAGTATTTTACTAAAGAATAATTACTATCCTCTCTGAAGTTACATATAGCCATTATAAATATTTACATCAAACATTTACAACTGGTTCATAATATACAACACAACAATTTAGCTATAATTTCTAATCTTCCAGTGTAAAAGTTTCAAACAACATGTTGCTATCATAATTTCAATTTATCTGTTTTGCACACAGTCACAGGCAGTACAGGGCATTTCAAAAACTCATGTTACATGAATAAAAAAATGGAATGATGTTACTCTAACAATTAGTTTGGGGATTGTTCTTTTTTTTTTTTTTTAAACAAGCAAATTTCAATTTCTAAAGCCCATCTGGTGCTACTACTAACATTTAAAATAGGCCGGGGGCGGGGGGGGGGGGGGAACCAAACAACTTAGAAATAAATACACCTTTAAAAAAATTCCACAATTAACCATGTCATAATATTTGTTTTCCACACAGTTTAAAGGAGACCTTACTCTTCATCATTTCCTTGCGCTGAAATACAGTGTAGTTCAATCCATTCTTATCTTCTGATTTGTCATCCTATAAATAATGCTGTCATACCCAGGATCCATGTTCCAGAGGTTGTAGGAGATAACTATCACAGCTAAAGCAAGACCTATCATCATCCACAGAATGATGTTGAAGATTACAGAGTAGTTGTAGTTATATGGATAGGCAAGGTTATATGGATTTTCTGTTTCGCTCTGTAATAAAGAAAATAAGTGTATTACTTTGAAGTTAGTTTGCATACAAAACACATTCTGACTACATCGAAAAATCTAAGCAATCTGAATAGGAGAGATGCATTTTTGTCTAGGCAATTCTGATGCTAGGGCACAAAATCCAAAAGTGATTATGTGACTGACATCAATGGAATCCAAAGGAATGGGCTGACAGGAACCTCATGAAATTCAGTGAGGACGAACACAAAGCCCTGCACCTGGGACAGAACAACCCCACGTGACAGCACAGGCTGGGGACTGACCGGCTGGGGAGCAGCTCTGCAGAGAGGGACCTGGAGGTCCTGGTAGACAAGGTGAACAGGGACCAGCAGTGTGCCCCTGCAGTGACAAAGGGCAACTGCATCCTGGGCTGCATCAGGAGTGTAGGCAGCACAGTCAAGGAAAACAGTATTTTCCCCACCCGTCAGGCAGGACTTGCATGCACTACTGTATTGGGGAGAAAACAGCAGAAATGCAAATTCTAACAAGACATAAGGGAAAAAGTTTTCACAGTGAAAGCGGTTAAGACTTTGGAACAAGGTGTCCAGAGAGGCTTGGAAAAAGCCTCCAAAAAGCCATGGACTTTTCAAGAACTTGGCTGGACAAGAACCTGAGCAGCCTGATCTAACTCCTAAATTAATCCTGCTTTGAGCCTTAGGTTGGACTAGATGATCTCCAGCGGCCCTCTTCAACCTAAATTACTACATGATAAGTGAAGATCAAGACAGGTAAGCTAACCTCTTCGCACCCATGCCTAAATCATAGCCAGTATCCTAGTCCTTAAAAAAAATGGTAACGCTCAAGTGAGGAAGTGATGCAGTTTGGCACTTCTAATAAATGTTATATAGAAAAATGTGCATCTACTACCTCTGAAGATTGGAGAATGGAGCGAGTCTTCCTCGTGAGGGGAGAATTAAATGTCTTTACAGCCACCACTTCTACTACGGCATTCCCACTATACAGATTAAACATCTCATCTGCAAACTGGAAAAGCAAAAGTGATTTATTTAAAACCTGCACTGTAGCCAGGAATTAAGGAGAGTTTTGTTAGCAAGATGTACTAAATCATAAGATGGCAGCTTCAGGAATAAGAAGCTTATGGAAAGTTGTACTATTTTAGAATTCCCCTAAGAAATTGCCAACTTTCACCTGCTTTACAACGTCCCTTTAAAACCCCTCAATCACTGTTCAGCAGACTGTAGCTTATGACTGCTTTCTGGGCTGAAACTCATTCTTTCATCCCTTTTACAAAAGGCCCATCACCATATAGTTTCCCAATTGTATGTCTGTCAGTTTCAAAAAAATATTTAGGTTCTCAACCTTCTACTGGGAAATTATGAACCTGAAAATTTTAATCGGGTCCAAAGACTAACATGTCTAGTATTTAAATATATTTGCTTAACTGCAAAGAGGCCGAAGAATAATGTTTAGAGAAAAGGTATTTGGCTTAGCAAATTCATGCTTTTACACTCTTCCATCATGCTTCACTCTCAAAAGTGACTGGTCTTCTAATGATTACATCAGACCAGCTAAGCAATTACTTTCTTGAGCACATTGATAGATGAACAGCAGTTATTTTAGAGGCTTGGAAATTTAGATTTATACAGCTTTGTGGGCAAGGGCTTTATCCCACTGTACTCTGGGATAAAGATATTTCCACATTTCTGAGCGCCAGTTTTTGTGAGACATACTGGTGGTTTTAAATGCAAGAAATTTATTTAGGAAAAACAAACATATGGAGTAATGTTGATATATGGTTTCAATATATTTCTACTCCTTTAGGCAAAATATCTAACACGTTGTAGAATCATGTCAACACTTTCCAGAGTGACAAATTGTAACATTTGATTTTATAACTGAACAACTGCATTTTAAAAACCAAACAACAAAAACAAGCATCAGTCAAGACATCACTAATGAAGTGACAATTCAAAGCAGAAGACAGCCAATAAACGAATTCCCTTGTGGTTAACACAAAAAAAATATTTTCTTAGGATTCCTGTGAGTTTTGTTCACTAGGTAGAAAGTATACCTTTTGCAAAGAGTCTACAAGAATTTGAGAAGCATCCTTGAACTGCTGAGAGTCTTCCCCATATCGTTTTCCAACTTCTTCCAATCCAGCCAGTTCAAGAGAATACAGGTCTGGGGAGTGATCTTTGGCTAAGTGCTTGTGTCGAGACAGCTTTGGCACACCATTGAGGGCAGAAAGAAATTAATTCATACATAGGTTACTTTAAAAACACATTTCACAAAATCAGTTTGCTGGGACTAATCCAGCCTCCCTTTCTACAATCATATTCCATATTGATAAGGAAGTGGAATTTCTTGCCAACTTAACTAGAAGATGTCCACAATTGTTTCTTTTCTTATTCTACAGAAGAAAGCAGATCATCATGTAGCATCTATTCCTAACATGATGTTATATACATGTAATATAGAGCTCTACTAAAAAGAAACATTATAGTTATTCACATCAGCATTTTTGTTCTGTAACTGCCGTAAAAATAAAGCTTGGAGAAAAAAAATACGTAACTACAGTACTTGGATACCACTATTCCCTCCACTGAAGCTGGCCCCTGCAAAACTAAGTAGGCTGCAAATCCTACTTTGCCGTTGCCCATGTACAAAAGTAGTTTATTAAAGGAATATCATCCCATTGTCATAAAATCCAACCAATATAATCCAAATTATCTCAAAGGAGAGTAGTGATATTCTTGCACTTCTACAGGTGTGAAGCTGCAGCACTGACATTTGCTTGCAAAAAAGAACGGCCTCTGAAAGCAAGGAATTTCATCTGTTCCTATCTTCCCATCTACTTTAACTACAGCATTTCTAGTCTGCAAGACAAAAACAAGTTGTTCTACCTCATTTCCTCAAGAGCCCCATTTCTCTCCACCAGCCCTTCACCTAATGTGAACTCCTGAGTTTTTCCATGACTGTTTCTTTCACTTTAAGTAGTTAAGGGCTGCAGCTTAAAGGACAAAAAAAAACCCCACCAAACCCCAAAACAAATCCTAAACCACAGCAACAAGACAGTAGCTTCTTAGTAAAAAGATCATAGGAAGCTTTTTGCTTAAAAAGATCAGAATCAAAAGCTCACCCCTCCATTGGAACATTTCTATCACCACCACTATTCACGATATAAAAGTCACTCCAGTCTTTTCAGATAAAATGTTATGGTAGTATTTTGAAGTAAAATGGTGTACAGGGCAAAGAACATGTTCTTAACTACCATTATACTTCTCAAGTAAGAAAACAAGGAAAGCCCCAGCAAATTCTTCATTGAGTACTTCCTATGTCTTTGGGTATGGAGAAATAGCAGCTCAGAATTCCCCCTGTTCTCACCAAACACAATACAAAAGAAACTACAGATGATTAAGGTTCCATCAGTGACAGGGCTGATACAAATCGCTTGAAAATGCATTATTTAAACTGATGCAACCAACTGATTGGATGTTTATAATTGGTTGCCAAGTATTCTGGCTATGGCTTCTCTACCTTTAAATGACATCTCTGAAGTTTTTGACATAAGATGGGGAAAGTGTTTCAAAAAAAAAAAATCTTACCAGGCTTGCAATATCATGTAGGACTTGTAGTTCTGACAGAAAAAGCAAGTCAACCTGGGGGAAGAGGCAGGAAGAAAGAGACAGGTATTTCCTTTGATGAAACCAAAGTTAGGGAAGTCTCATTTTGTCGCAAGTCTCAGTATTTTATAACAGGTTATGTCTGCTACAGCATCGGAACATGCTAGAAGGAAATTACTCTTTCACTAAAGTTACTTAAAGAACTTAAAACTTACGTCTTAGAGTTCAGTTAGAAAAAATTAGAGTGGGCTCTCTTAGGCAAAGCAAGGATAAAAAAAAAGAAAAAAAAACTAGAAAAGCACAAGCTAACTAAGAATATGAGAAAAAAATCATAGAAGTTCCCACTGATTAAGGTTTTTTACCTCATTGTTTCTGCTGAGGGAGTTGAGAGGAAGGGAACCGAGAATGGAGTTGTCCTGGAATAAGCGGTTTCGCAGTTGGCGCAGCGTGACAGAAAGATCTTCAAATACAGAGTTTGCCTTGCCCACCATGTACACTCTCTGCAGGAATAGCCATTGTTTAATAACAACAGAGGTTAGTTCTCAGTTTTTCCAGTCACACATTAATAATCAGTCATACTTGCAATCTCTCTCCAATGCAGAATATTTCATATAACCGATCGGTTTTGCTCCAGCCACACAAGCGGAAAGAGGTTTACTATTTAGAACACCTGGAATCAGAAGTGAAGCAATACTCACTTCCTCACTGGGGGCCAGCTGCAAGACCACAGGAGTTTCCTCAGAGAACAAAGTATGAATAGCATTTGCAACACTGTCAAGACTGAAAGGAACAGCCTGGAAGACAAAGTCTAGTTAGATTTTTGGGTAAAACAGGGCCTAACGATATAAAAGGAGATAATCTGCTTAACTACAGAAGTCTGGAAAAATAGGACAACCTCTTTTTGAGCAAAGAGTATGACCATTTCCAAAGTGATAATAACAAATAATAGGAACCAATGTGCAAAACAAAACATCAACTGTGTATCTATGAACAGAAAATTTGTATATATGGTGGATACAGTATATTTTTAAGAACTCCAAGGGGCCATAACTGTGTAATTAAGAGGCTTACTTAAGCTAAGAGTATAGCTTTGTTTATCGGTAAATCAAAAGCAACAAATATAGAAGCAATACAAAAGGGGAAACCAATCTCAGTGCAAATGGAAAGTTATGAACCACAGAAAACTGATGAATGAAAATATACCAGTAGAAAGACCAACTGCTGAAACACCAAAGAAAAGAGCCATATAAAAATTACTAAGAATAAAAGAAATCTTAGCACAGTACAGTGCTAATAAAACTGTTAGTTTTTCTAAATATTTACTTCTGGGTTTCGTCTAAAAAGCAGCAGAATGGCACATTTCCATTCACTAGTTAAAGAGCATAAGAACATTTTTTCTAATAAATTTTACTAAGTCTGTAAGCCAGGATAATTTGTACCCAGCGGTGCTGAACATGAACTCAGTGATGATCGTTTGAAACTATTCTCGAATATTGGAGAACCAGTACTTTGCCACTATACATTTGGGGCAGCTCATTCGAAGCCATGGCAGCAGTTAACGGAAACAATTAAAGCTTAGGAATATGAATTCCTACTAATGGGAAATAAAGAAAATATGCATTATGTATACATCGGAACTTTATCAAAGTTACAAGTGCAAATACAACTGAAGACTTCAGTATATTTAAGGTTTCCGCAAGTTAGCGACGCCTACGCGGTCAGGTGCAGACAATCCTAAATCAGTTTCGGTCCAGATACCATTTCAGCAATGCCAACATGTAACTGTGCCTGAACTAGTGAGCTGTGCCTGAAAGCTGATGTGAAAGCAATCTGTGTTAAGCTGAATTTGACCTCAGTTCAATGTAAAGCCACGTAACATTCCAATTAAACGCTGATATTTTAAAATAGATTAAAAGACTGCCTGATAGCTGTAAAAGTAATTTCACAGGGAAACCATCACCTCATCTTGGGGTATGCAATAGGGTGCCAATATCAAACAAAACACTATTCAACATTGTCGCTGATGATTCCACGGGTTGACTGAAATAATAAAATGATAAATAATAATTCTTAACAGGAGCACAGCAGTCGCACAGAGCCAAAATGCATGGTAAACTGGTGCAAAGCAAAGTTTTCCAAGATGGACAGAAGCAGAATGAACTAACTAGAAATAACCTGAAAACCAACTTGTTTGAAAAGGGTTTGTGGATTCATGCTGAACAAACAACAGCTCAACATGAAGAACCGGTCCAATACTGCAGCAAAATGGATTAAAGCAGACAATGTATTTATAACAGAGAAGTGAGTGTAGACACTGTATAGTTACCAATATTTTGTAAGTTACTGTGCTCCTGTTAAGAGGTGTGTGGACAAAATCATATGACGGGAGAAGAGGCAACGGGCATAAATTTAAAGACAGGAAATTCTATCGGAACATAAGAACAGAGTTTTTTACTGTAAGGGTGGTCAAATACTGGCACAGGTTGCCCAGAGAGGTTGTGGAGTCTCCATCTGTGGAGATATTCAAAACCTGACAGTCCTGGACAGCCTGCTCTAGCTGACCCTGCTTGATCAGGGGGTTGGACTAGACGATTTCAAGAGGTCCCTTCCAACCTAAATGACTCTGCGATGCTGTCAAAAGTGTGAGGAAAGAGTCTGAGCAAAGACAGACAGTGACAGGTAAACGTAATGTTGTTTGTTTTCTTTTTGATACAGTATAATCAACTGGTGTCTCAAAGTGCTGTATTTCACAGTCAAGTACTTGAGGAAAACTCAAACCTGCTTAGAGGGTGATACAATACATCAAAGAACAACATCATATAAAATGCTATCACTCAGCTGAAGCAAAAAAAGTTAGTAATTCTGACTATGTAGCAATAAGTTAACATGAGAAGCACTGGATTCTCTGCCTCTTGGTACTAACGTATTAAAACCAGATGCCTTTCAAGGAGAACATGCTTTGGTCAAACAAGTTACTGAACTCAACTTAGGAGGCCCTGGGTGATCTTAAAGGCCTCTCACCTTGTAAGGAGTCTGATTGGATTATTTACCTATACAGCCTGATCCATCATTCTAGGAGATATATGAACTTGAAGTGAAGTAAGAAATAAGTGAGTAGAGAGTCATGTACTTCTCATTAGATCACAAGAGTTACAGAAATGGCATGACAGTTCCAAACGTGGACACTCACATTCTCAATAGGGTAAGAAATCCCTTTCACAGGCAACGCCAGCTTGTCTACCCCCTTCACTGTTACTAGCACAGTAGCTCGTGGTCTGTGAAACAGGTCACCCACTGCAAGCCCAGGCCAGGAAAGGTCCTATTACAAAAGAGAAAAAAAAAAACTTGTATTTCACAGGGAGAAAGAGAGGAGCCCTCCCCCACCATTACAGCAACATAACTTACTGTCTTGTTAATATTTCTGTGCAGGACAGCCTGTTGGAAATTTAATGGGAAGTAAGTCAATACTAGAATGCTTTCACCTTCAATAATGCTGTCTCAAGTTAGACGTGAAGAAACTGTTAGTTTAAAAGCTGCCAGTAACTTCATAGTTACACTGAGAAAGCATTATACATGTTGGATATATCAAGAGTTATTTCCCATAATTAAATTACAAATATAATCATCTCTATTTAGTAAGTGAAGGCTGAATTTAAAAAACAAAAACAAAACAAAACAAAAAAAAAAATCAAAAAAACCCCAACCTTTTGCAAAACACCACAGAAAGATGTTTAGGCACATTAAAACACTAACATCTTGATATTTCCAGTACCAGAAAGAAACAGGTGGAAAAAAGGGAGGGGAGGGTCAATCAACAGCGTACTAACTTAAAACTTACAAATTTGCATAGAAACATAAAAAGATTCCTTAGTAGCTTACTACAGTTATGTATAGGTGAGAGCACAGTGAAAGCTACCTGGCTGGTTTATTCAGGCACAAAATACAAGTTCATCTATTTGGAATAAATTCAAATAGATTTCTCTGTTTGTGTAAAAGACATAACTGCTTGTTTAAGTTTTATGAAATAAATTTATTTGGATTTTAGAATTAAATATCATTGACATTATGACCTGTATCACCTCAAAGAAACAAGAGACAGACCTTTTAAAGCATCGTCAGGGACAAAAAAGGAGTTCAGTTTTATCTTGCCTTAACAAGGGAGGAATATTGAATGACTGTTTTTGAGAATCCCCAGTGTAATGCAGTAAGAATTCTAAATTCTTCACAGCGCACCTACTGCACTGTCAGTTTATGTTCCTAGACTACAGCCTTGACATAAACTGCAAAATCAATGTTTGGGCCCTGCAGTATTCTCCATACCAGGGCTGGAAGTTGCCTACACGGTGATCTCTGCCTTAGTGACAATGCTATAACTTTCAGTTTCAGGGTTTAACTGAATAGAGTAATTTAAACACTTCCTTCCCTGCCTGCTTCTAGGATTTGAAATAATACTAATAGAGAACTATTTCTAAAGGATGCTACAGACCATCACAGCAAAAGAATTCCAAACTTTAGCAAAGGCACAAAGTGTGTACTGAAACACTTTTTCCCACGACAACCACGTTATACCTCCAGGTGACCAGTATGCCAAAAGTCAAGTGTCCAAAATGGTCCAAAATCCGCCGTTTTTCTGGGTGTCTTTACATGCAATGCACACAATACCATCTGATGTATTGTTTTTTCTTGATAAAATAACCAAAATTCCTTCTCAGGAATACTACTCATAAGAATTTCTGTTACTAGTTTAATGACAAAAAAGCATAATTAACTGACAGCAAGACATTTTCAGACAAATTCCAAAACACAGGCCAAACAGACCTGCATTCAAACCAGACTTATCAGACCTCTTGCTTAGCTGCAGTATGGAAGAAATGGGAACCAGCCTCCTTCACCAGCATTGTGAGAATATCCCAGCTTGTAGCTTTGAGTATCTGGCTGCACACAGAGGCTGCTAGAGACGCCTGGCTATTAAGCTTTCCCGTACTGCTTCAACAGCCACCCACCCCTGCTGAAGCCCAGCAAAAAATTCAGTAGGCAAGATAGAATGAATCCAAGGGCTCCTACTCACGTGCCCCACTTCAAACATCACTAAAGCGATGTTCAAAAACCTAATTTGGGAAACACTACCACAAATTAGGTTTTCAAGTCTTTGGATTACTTCCTAACTATTCGGTTTATTTGTTCTTATTAACTATGCTCAGCAGACAAGCTTGCTGACCTGACAAAATGCCTGCCTAGCCAAGCCATTTCTCACAACCTTCAGAGTACCCAAGAGCAGAGCTCTACAGATATAGCTCGTAGGCAAGGAGTGACAGTGGCTTCCACGGATTCTCAGTACATGACTACAGATGGGGGGATACAGCATGTAGTTGGGTCTCAGAGGAACTGAAGAACATCACATTAAAGACTCCACAGTCTTGCTTCCTTCTGTAGCTGATGATTCAAATTAGCCAGCTAGCACAGCCTTTTGCTGCTCATATGACTGATATAGCTCTATGCTTGGAAACCACACTGACAAATCATGCATTCCTCAAGATAAACAGGATGATATTTTATATATTCCAGCACATGACAGGAAGATTTGCATGTTAAGTGAGCAGGTCTGTAGTTTTAGAAGCATTTCAAAATCAAAACCCGAAACATACATCTTCAACAGAAAAGCCCATGGATAATGCAGCTACATCCGGGATCCGCTCTCCAGGAATGGGCCAACTTCCATCTCGAAAAACAACTGACTGAGGTGATCGTAAGACGCTAAATTCATCACCGCAGACACCTAAAAAGAAACCAAAAGAGCTGTCAGAGTTTTCACAATCTTTCCCTTACATCACAGAAAAGGAGTGTGTTAGAGCTTAATAAGATTTCTTATTCCTCCCTCTCATACCTATCAATGTGTGTAACACAAGTAATGAGAACCGATCATTTTAATGCTCTGGAATACAAAATAAGGTTTCTATATAGCAACGACTAAGGATTGACAAATCCACATTAACAAGAGTAGGACAATTATTCAAGCAACAGCACAGTACGCTTCTGCATACTCACTAGCAGGTTGTGAGCGGTGTCACAGTTCAGATCTGGTAAAGCTAACCCTCAGTAGAGACAGGCAGACTCCAAAATCCTGTTAGCTCACAAGCAGCTATGCACTAACACGGCTCCATTTGCTTCCAGGACTGCTTGGCATAACCCCTCTTTTCATGCAAACAACCTGAACCACTGAACCCAGAGCCAGGAGGATCAGCAGAGTCAGTGCTGGCTTAAACAGAGCACTGCCAGGAATAATCTGGCTTCTGCAGAACAGCTCCGGTGCCTCTGGCCTGCCTTCTCAACCACATGACATTGCAAGACGTTTTTCTTCCTCAGTACTGGACCCAAGCTGATTGCCTGAAGCCACAATCTGCAATACTTCTCATGTTGGGTTTTCACTTATTTGCAAATCCCCCCTTCCCTCTTTTCCCCATTACCCTGAATAGCAAAATTGACTAAAAGCATTATTTCTAATCTGTATTATGTGACAATAATGTATTGTGTAATAAAGTCAGAGAGGACTCCATGAAATAAGAGATGGGCTTATTTCAGTCTAGCTTCCTATTTTAAAGTCTCTTAAGCATAACTGCAACACTGTGTACACAAACATTTATCTAAATAAATTTTAAAACATATTTAGTGTATATAAGCAGTAACATGCACAATGCAAAACTTCAGACGTATGCCCCTCAATGAGCTACCTATGTATGTTTCTACCAGAAAACCAATCTGATACAAGACTCGAGAAAATCGAGTAGGAGAACAATAAATATTTGCAGGCCATCCAAGTTTAAGTTCTAATTATATAATCAGTCTGACTAGATACTCCAAAATTACGTGAATAAGATAACCCTCTTAAAAAAAAACCCAAAACAAAATAGAAGTATTTACTCATATGATCACTGAAAATTAGTTACCAATCCAAGCAGCTATATGAAATAATTTTCCAGAGCATCTGCAAATCTAAAGGCTATTTACAAAAATAATGCAATAGTAAACTGATGTGTTGTGCAGTTATAATCTTCCCTAACATTAATTTAACCAATCCGACCTTGAAGATGCTGTTTTAAAGCCTGGATCATGATCATGCATACAAATGTTGACAGTAAATCTGAGCTATATTACAATAAACATACTAAAGGAACAAAGTACTGTGATGCAGGTCAGGGAACGGTGGCAAAAGGCAGGAAACAGGCCAAACCAACAGATGTATATGGAGCAGATTCAAGCATTTTTTGTTTTAAATTGATATGTGTTCATTGGATGGCCTGCTATCAATTTTAATCAACCTGTATTTGGAAGAACAGAAACGTTTCCAGACCAATTTGCTTAGGAAGGAATTTACAAAATTGCTACAAACATTTTTGCTCAGTCTGTAGGATTTCACATATTGCTTTAATTTTCCACAAGGCTATAAGACAGTCACACACGTTACTTAGGACAAGTTGGCTTACTTGGGACAAAGTTGCTTAGGTGGACAAAATTAGAGCATTACCCTTTTTAACCAAATTTGCCTTGCTAGGCTTGTTCAAGGTCTCAATGAGCGAAACTGAATTTGAACTTGGGAACACAAGCCTTTTCCTCAGACACGCTATTATTGCTTGACCGTGATACCCCACTGGGCCACGTATTCAGTGAAGTCTAGAGAGTAAATTCTGAGATGCAATTCATCCTGCACACTGTTATCCACCCACCTACAGAAAACTTAATCAAACTTCTACCTTACCAAAGTTGTACCTCAGGAGAACTTCGGCTCTCAAAAGCCTTTGTGAACCTGGACTGAAGAACTAAAGTATACTGAGTGAAAACTATTTACGGGGCCTGGAAGCCTCAAGTGCAGATCACAAGCCTGACTCACAACGAACGACAGAAAGCCTCCAGAGATCACAAAAGCAGGTCGGCAAAACGTGAAAATTCGTACAAGGCAACAAAACGGTGCGTATCTATAAAACGCTCCACACGGCCCTTTGCTAGGGAGGGAGAGGGAAGTCTCCTGGCAGAGTCTCCAGAGGAGCTGGGGTGGGTGGGTGGGGAGAAGGGGGGCAGGGAGCGGCAGCCGCTACTCAAGGGGCAGCCCTCCGCTCCCACCTCTCAGTCCTGAAGCTGGTGGGCGCGCACACCCACACACACGCCCCCAAGCGCTGCCCACGGGTGGGAGAAGCCCCAGGGCTCTCTGCGGGGGCCGGGGCCGGGCTCGCCCTCCGAGGGCGCATCAGGCGCCCCAGCGCCCGCCCAGGGCCGCGCGTTCCCCGGGGCGCCCCCCTCCCCTGCCGCTCCGCAAGGCTCGCGCGCCTCCCTTCGCCCCCACCCCCCAGCTCGCGCCTTCCCTTCCCCCTCCCCAGTCGCTCACGCGCCCCTTTCCCACCGTGGCGGCCGGGCTCGCTGAGGCGCGCGGCCGCCCCTTCCCCCGCAACGTCCCTCCGCAGCGGCGACGCAGCCCTCCCCGCCCCTCCCGGCGGCTGGCCAGGCCAGCGCTCCCCCACGCTGGCTCGACCCCGCTCGCTCACCGGCGAAACAAGCCGATGTCACCAGCACCGCCACCTCCAGGGCCCAGGGAGCCCCGCCGCGCCGCCCCATGTCCGCCGCGGTGCCGACCACCGCGCTGCGAGACGCCGCTGGGAAGGCGCCGGGCCGCACCGTCGGACAGAGAAGGCCGAACTAAGAAGCGCTGACGGACAACCGCCGCAGCCAATCTGCAGGTGAGATTCAGGGCGGCTGGGCGGGACTCTGCAGGAGTGACTGACGGAACTGACCATTCGCCAGTGAAGCCCACCCCCACCCTGTCACGGGGCTGACCGATCAGCTGAGACGCTGTCCCGCCGGCGGGGCGGAGTCTTAACTTGAGTGGCGTTTCCACTTGACCAATCAGATCGAGAGAGATCTCTGCACCATTTTCCTTCCCTCACCGTACATTTAGAGGGGAGCGGTGAGGAGGCGGAGCCTCGCCGGAATGAGTTGACGGCTGATTAGGCCAATCGGAATGCGAGGGATCGGGGCGCTGCCCCTCCCATCGCTCATCAGTATGACCGCGATGGCGTTCGGCGGACGCGCGGTTGGATCGGGCAGCCTCGGCGCGGGGGGCGGGAAGGAGCTCTGATTGACAGTTAAATGCACCGGTCAGAGAGCAAGGGCGCCGCCTCTACCTTCTTCGCACCTGTGTCGCGCGGGGTCATCTGACTGTGAGGCCTTGGCCGTGGGAGTAGGCCCTGGCCCTGGCCCTCAGCGGCAGCACGAGGTGTCCCAGTCTGTCCCCTGTGCCCCTCTAGCAGGGCACCTGGTGTACTCGAGGAGGCACAGAATTGAGGACAAGTAGCCATGTTAAGGGCTAGTCCCTCTTGGTGAGGGGGCTTGTGTCAGATGGGGAAGGGTGGCAGTTGTTGGTGTTCTTTTTTGTTTCTCTCTTCAACGGGGTTTGAAATAATAATTAAAAAATTAAGTTTGTGTGTTTATGCCTGTCACCTGCTTCAGCATTTCACCCCTGAAAGGCAAGCAAAGGAGCTGAATCAGTGAGTTGGGTACCTCCATACAGTTTCTGGTTTGGATATTTGTGGGGGAAGCTGCCTTCAAGGTCTCGACTGGGTCCATGAAGCTGGTGAGGGTTTATTAAGCTGGTGAAGGAGAGGGGCCAAGATGAAGTATTTGGGAAATCCCTGCCCACTTCCCTGAAGGTTTGTTGTTGAGAACAGTTACAGTAACATATGCACTTGCTGCCCCAACCCTGCTCATCTGACTTCAGCTGTTCTTGCTTGTAGTAGGAGCAGGCTGCTGGGTGCATACTGTTTGGTGTATGTGTAGTATTCCAGTAATAGGCCATGAACAATCAAGTTGTGAGTATTTCGTGGAGTTTTTGTACACTACTAGGCTCAGGGGTCTTGATGAGACTCTCTGCAAGTTGAGGGAGAGAAAACTGGGCTTTGAGGATGAATTGTCATGTAGTGTAGGAGGTCAAGACCTTCATTTCATTGTGGAGAACATCCTATAAGTAAGACTGTCTTATTTCTCTCCTGGATTCCTCAGAAAGCAACGTGTGTATGTTCACAGGAAATCCAGCAGTGCTAGGGAGTATTTCATCTGCTTTGCTGGAACACAGCAACTGTGTCACGTCTACATGGTGAGACTGTATTTATGTGCTGAACGTGCCAGAGATTACTGGTCATGCAGCTATCTGACCAGAGCTATTCTGCTATGTATTTAGAAATTCCAGCCAACTATAGAAATACTTTGAAGATCTTCCCGAGCAACATTTCTGTACCAAAAAAGGGGCTGTGTCTAGGAGAATCAGTGAATGAGTTGGGGAATGGCAGGTAGTACAATGGAAGTGTGTGTACAACAACTGAACAGTATTTAAGAGAGCAAAGTTATATCCCTGCATCTGCCACATGATAGTGTGTGACAATGGGCAAATCACTTAAACGCAGCTTTACATAGGTGGCAATAATAGTCTATTCCTTGCCTGTGAGACAATTTGCATAAATGAAGAGAAGCTACTGCTCCCACTGTTGTCAGGTGGAAACTATACTTTGAATATGAAAAGCATGCCAAATGTGCCAAGTACCTCTCAAATTCAGCAGCCGGGCAAGTTATGAGCACTTCAAATTAATACTCATTTATTCTTTACTCTGTATTGTGCATCACAAAACCAGCACCACATAACAGCTTTTGTAAAATAAATGCAAATAAATGGTTGTGTGATTACTTGGATACTGTAGCAAAGAGTATGATCGAAATATTTGTTTCCTTATGGGCTCTTCTGCCTTCAGAACAGGATTAGAAGAGCATACAGGCCTGGATCACTGAACAACAAAGATATTGAATGATTGCTTTTTCAATGAGCCCAGCCTGTTTTGTGCACTGAGCAAGGCAGGTTGATATAAAAAAAAATGCTGTCTTGTAAGCTGACAATGATATCGCAACGTGTATGCCCATGCATTCTGGATTAAGGTTATGTGGGTTACCTTATTTTTGGCATTTAGTGGCTCTTGGGTGCTTTACTTTGCAAGTGTAGTGTGCTCTTATTTACTATGTATATTTTAGCATCATTTCACAAAGTTTTACCTATCTGGGAAAATATGGTTCCTGCACCAAGATGCTTGTATTCTGAAGTAGGTGATCATAGGACATCAAATATGGGTATACACTGGGTTGCCTTGTCACAGTAGCAGCTGTAGAGCTGCATCGTCCCCCTTAGTCATGTGTCCCCCTGCTTCAGATTGGGTCTACAGCCAAAATGTTCATAGAAATAAGGCAAGAAGGGTGGCTCAAAGCAGTAAATTTATGAAACTACTAGAGGGCATTAGGTGGATGTGATGGTGTTTTAGATGGGCATGTAGCGGAAAGTGCAGAGGAGGGAAAGGAGCATGTGAGGGAAGAAGTTTCTCCACCTAAATCAAGGATTTCTTACAAATATGATGTGTAAAAAGAAGGGGGCAGGGTGAATAAGACTGTTTTAAAGAAGTTGTTTCTCTTACATCTGTTACTATTTCTGTATTTCATATCTATGCATGTTAGCAATCATTTCAAATTTTGTTATTATTATCTTGATACTGTTTTCCATAAAACGTTCACTCTGGAAGTCATTCTACAACCAAAGAGTTTCATCTTGTTTTTTCATATTTGCGGAAGGAATTGTATTTGTGAGACTTTAGGGTTCACATTCCCTTTTTTTTCTGAACTCTTGGTGCTGGCAATACTATAATTTAATTCTAGAAATAGAAGAGAAATCAGAGTTCTGCATTCGGATATTCCTATATGCCTTCTCTGCTATTTGAATTGCTTTTCTTCTTGAAATCACAATAGAAACCTGGTTTGTTAAGAATTCTCTCTTATATCTTATGTTTTCCTGTTCTCATCTTGGTTTCTTCTCTGGAAAATAATAAATAGAAGCAATACATTTTATTATGAAACAGTCAAGTCTCACTAACTCTGTACACTGGTTTTCAGTGCCCACTGGGTATATCTGTATGTCAATGAAGCCCAGTATAAGAGAATAATACCATCACTTTACAGGCTGGCAGAGTTCTAGCTATTTTCTCTAGGCTTAATTTAGATCCCAGCTGTGCTTTGAAGAGAGTGAGTTTTGTAATCCTGTAAGCAATACTTGTGACAAAATGTACACGCAGTAAAATTATTCTATTAAACTGATTTCATTTTGAGCTTCCGCTCAGGGCAAATAAAAAAACGAGACAACATGCACATTAGGTCAGAAATAATTTTTATAAAGCCATATACTGCTAGTAGCAGTCACAAAATCAAAGTGCCAGCTGTAGGCAAAATACCAGTATTCACTGGCTCTTTTAGTAGTGTGCTGTGCAAAAATGTCTTCGGCAGGAATTGCTCCTGTGGTGTTTGGATGCTGCCTTTGCCTAGAGCCCTGTCTGTACTAACAGCGTTGAAGATGAGGGAGTATGAGGAAAAGGCTAAAACAAAGAGCCAGCCATTTGTCTGTACTGGACTACTGTGTTATTTGGTTTCATTGTATCACTACTGAATCTAGTGTAGTTGTTAGCAGAAGTAATTGTCTCAACCATTATTTCCAAAATGGTGCTTTAACTGGAGAATATTTGCCTAGCTGCTGTAAACACCAGACCAGTCGTATCCTACGGGAAAGAATGAAATCCCGGTGCCAGGTACCATTTGGAGTTACCAGGTCCAGAAACACATGGGGTAAGCAATATCCCCTTAGGTACTAGGCTTTACAGTTTCACAGAAAATTTATGCGCAGAAGCTGAACGTAAGCTTTTAAAATAAAATTAAGAAGATAAAACACTGTTTTTTGTGGTGCTTTCTGAGCTTGACACACTAATGGAATGTGTGTTTAATGCCATACAGTTAGTTGAACACCCCCTGTCCTGGTGTGGTGGGGGAACAGGACAAGTTCAAAAGCCTCTCTGTCGAGAAGTTAGTTTTGGGGCTGCTAATATAGTGGGAGACTGGGAGGTGAGAGACTGGAGATGATTGTGCCTGGCTTGGCGATTTATACTGGTTGCAACTGACAGACAGGTCTCGCGTGAAAAGTTGTTAGTCCCTGCCGCTGAATTGCTTTGTGCTCTCAGCTCTCCCGTCCCCGTTTGCAGACTCCATCTATGTAAGCAGAAACAGTTGTTGTTCCTGCACATGTGGACACCAAGGCTAAATTAATCAAAGGCAGCTCAAATAATTTCTAAATTACTCAAAAAAATCCTGAAAACAAGAAGAAAAGAAAAGAAAAGAAGAGAAAAGAAAAGAAAAGAAGAGAAAAAAGAAAAGAAAAGAAGAGAAAAGAAGAGAAAAGAAAAGAGAAGAGAAGAGAAAAGAAGAGAAAAGAAAAGAAGAGAAAAGAAAAAAGAGAAAAGAAGAGAAAAGAAGAGAAGAGAAAGGAAAGGAAAGGAAAGGAAAGGAAAGGAAGGAAAGGAAAGGAAAGGAAAGGAAAGGAAAGGAAAGGAAAGGAAAGGAAAGGAAAGGAAAGGAAAGGAAAGGAAAGGAAAGGAAAGGAAAGGAAAGGAAAGGAAAGGAAAGGAAAGGAAAGGAAAGGAAAGGAAAGGAAAGGAAAGGAAAGGAAAGGAAAGGAAAGGAAGAGAAAAGAAAGGGAAAAAAGAAAAAAAAAGAAAAAAAAAACCTTGTCACTCAGCTAAATCTTAGACTGCGTCAGAGCTGATTTCATGATGACTCAAATCATAAGCAAAATGTAAGTGCTGCCCTCTCTAAAAGGTGGAAATATCTTCTATACCTCTTTGTGAAAGGAAGGAGAAGTGCCTTTCTTTTTTACTTCTGTCAGTCAATAGCTGACCTTGTGATCTTAAAGAGGATTACTAGCTTTCTCATCTGTGGGACTGAGCTACAGTTAAAGCCTCCAAATGTGCATGAGAAGCCCATTTTAGGGTTCTTTTTTGCTAGGTTCTATCTGCACATCATATAAAGAGAACAATACGTCTTTTTTGTATATCAGTACAAATGTCGCAATGTCAAAATTGTGATCTTGCGATGCAGCTCCTGTAGACTCTTGGCGTTCTCTAGCAGTTCTCTCCATGGCCTTGTTTATGACTTTAATTGGAGGTGAGAGTGCCACTGTACGTGTGTTTTGTAGAAGGCGGTCCCCATCCTGCAGAGTTTGCAGTCCAAATAGTGTTAGGGGCTGGAACAGAGTATCGATGAGGTGACTTGAGTCGCCCGAGCTCCTACAGCAGATCAGTGGGAGGACGAGGACCTTGCCTCTCTTGCCTGTAGTTCAGCTTATGCTGCCCCCTCAGCCCCTGAGGGATCTCTCTGCCTTCAGTGATCATAGCTGATTTTTAGAAATGTATTTTACAAACATTTTGTTCCTGTACACAACACGGCAGTCTGCTAAGAATATAATTTTGATGTAACAGTTCTGAGGAAGATGGTCATCTGTAATCCACACAGAAGAGACGGCTTAGTTTTAATAGTTTCAAAGTCACATTAATCACTATCTTTTAATTAAGTCAGCTTAATCAAAACACATTTTTAATGTGCTATTTTAATGGCCTTGAAAGTAGGGGGAGAGTACGGTTTTAAGGATATTTGATGTAATTAAAGGTTCGCAGCTTCTGTATGTTGAGGTTGTAGCACTAATGAGGAAGGAAGCCCGGGAGAAAGAAACCCAGGCTTTTCCTGAAATTGTGAAGAGAAATTAAGGTGTGTGTGCGTGATGCATATGAATTGTAGTTGATTTGTTCATTACATTTTCATTCAACTTTTCTTAATAATTTTAGCAGTAAGGACTGTGGCAAAGCAAAGATTTGCCGGCGGCCTTTGGTAGGCGGGTTGAATCGGCACCCCCAGGTAGCGGGCACTTCTGGCACCATCTGGTGGCCGAAAATGCGGCTGCAGCCTCTCCGGGTTTGTCTTCTCATACTCAACCAAAAGTTCGATGAACCGCAGCCTCTCGGGGGCACTTCATCTGGTGTCCCCTCTGTAGGTTCCTGTTCTGTCCCACTACCCAGCCTTTCTAGAAAACAGTGGCTCAGAGCACCACTGAAGTGGGTGACAGAAATTGAGTCAGAACAAGGAAACACAACAATGTGGTGGGAATTGGGGTGACATCAGCATTCCCTGTTTCCTTCCAGGTCAGTAGAGAATGTAAGTTGTTCTAACCCACTTGTTTGAGCTTATACGTTTTCATAAGAGGTAAGGTCATTCACAACAATTTATTAGCTTATTAGGGGGAACTTGCTTTCACAAGTGCCAGGCTAAATTTTACAGACAATCTGCAAAATCTCATAAGCTGTACCATGGGGAGCTTAGCAGATTTTAGCTGACAACACTTACAGCATCTCTGTTCCTAATTCCTGTTAAAGATCGAAGCTGGTACCTTAGTCATCCAAAAGCTAGAAGAATAAGTTAGACTGTGTTTTTAATTGACATGCAGCCATTCTTAGAAGTTCTGAGTACCTTCTAGAAAGGCCTGAAATCCTTCCTACATCCTTTCAGTCATGGCTCTGAGCTCTGGAGAGGAAAAGCTGTAAAGCAGGAGAGAGGCCTTGGTCATATGCAACAGGGAAACACTGCTAATTCCTCCTGTCCCTAAAAGCCTCTGCCCTACTCCAGTTCTTTCTCTACCTGGTCTCCCACCTGCAACTTTGATATTCGGTTTTGTTTCTAAAATTTCCCCCAATTTCCAAGAAACCCTAGAGGCTAACCAGCTAGAGAGGAGACATTGGGGTGTTAGGTGACTGGTTTAGGTACTGTGAAATGGCATTCCTCCATCTTGTCCTAAATGCAGAATATACACAATGTACCAAGACTATTATCCCTCCTCTGGCACAACTGCCTAATATTAAAATCAAAACCCAACCTGAGCTTATAAGTGTAGGCATGTCAGCCACTTGTCACACAGTAAGTTGGGGAGTAACTCTCCAGCAGGTCAGCAACTCGGCAGTAACTGCCTGCATGTGTACTCATACACAGCTGTGACAGTAGGACAGGGTGCTTTGGCTCCTTTCTGGTGAAGGGTAAATCTAATTTATGCTTTCTCCGTAGCTAGCAGGTTTAAGAGTTGGCTTCTGAAATCTGCCTTTATCACTTCTCCAACTGAGAAGGACAAATGTGGTCTTTTATACTTTTGGTTAATGAGGCCTCTCTGCTCTGACCTCTTGTGTTTTGCAGCTCCACAAACCTAATATCCTGTTGTGACTACTCAGCCCTTCTGGAAATGCACCTCTTCTTCCAGTTTGAGAAGATTTAGGATGTGGTGAGAGAGAGAGAGTTAAATTTGACATTCTTCCCCCTATGCTTGAAGAGATTTAATTGAAATTCACCCAGGGGAGAAGTCACTACCAGCAGATAAACACCTTAGCTTGCTGTTTCTACTAAAATGGTTAACAATGGAGTAGTTAAGACTTAAAATATAATTTGTTGTCATTAAGCTTTTATGTTATCTCCATCCTGAGCTCAATAGAAGCTCTTGTTGAAGAGACTAGGTGCTTTAGATATGTCCTATATTTTGAAGGTAATCAGTGCAACCATTAGTGTGAAGATTGCTAAGCTAAGCTTATAGCTTCTTGCTTTTGAAAGGGGTGATGATGTTTCTATTCTCCCCCAAGTTTGGTTATCCCCCACTCTGTATCACATTGGCTGTGAGTCTCCTCTCAGTTTACTGTGTGGTTATTCCAACCCAGCTCTTTTGTGGAGTTGGTTTTCTTAAACTTCAGGAAGCTGAACTGACTTGTTGAGAGGCGAGATGAATATCAAAGCTAGGGCAAGGGAAAAGGCAGGAGTGCGTGGATGGGAGCGGGTGAAATAGGGTCCTCCCTGTTTCGGTGCCCTGATAGCATTTGATTAGCACAGGCTGCATTGTGCCTCTTGGCCTTACATGTAAGGTCAGGGTCCGTGATTAAACAGTCATTTTAATCCGGTTGCTGCTGCTGCCAGAAAAAATCCTGGTTCCCTCCCCTTGTTTGTGCTGTCTCCCTCATGCTAAAGCTCAAGTCGAGGGAGCTTTTCTTCCTCTGGGGTGCGTCACCCCTCGGTGAGATCAGCTCTGTGAGCTAGGTCGTGGTGTGGCCATACGAACGTCGACATTGCTGCAAGCAGTGAGGCAGGAGCCACTGGCTGGAGGTGGGACCGTCTCAGCACCAGCGCGGATTCATACCTGAATTAAGTGACTATGTATCCATGGCTTTAAGCCTGATTTTTCTTTTCTGTGCCCTTCAAATCAGGCTTCCAAATGAGACACCTAAATACAAACATGCTGACCATTCTCCTGTTAATCACACTTTCTTTAGTAGTGACTTAATGTTTGGGAAAATCAGGCCAGTTCTACTCATACACAGTTGCGCTGCGTCCTGGGTCTCATTTGTTACTGATACTTGTTGTGGGAGGAGATAGCATGCTTGAGAGCTGAAGGGACGGCAGTATAATAGTTAACATCTGTAAGGCCAAACAGTGAACTTAACGGAGATAATGAGAATGTTTTTTGTAATATACCACATGAGAAAATTACCCTTTTCCTGTTGCATCTTACCTCATGGAATTTGAAACCACAGTGTAGCTACATACACCTTTGGGAGGGTGAAGAGGGATTCAGCATTTCAACTGTAAGCCACAGAAAGGCTTTTCAAGCTTGCAATATCTTTATCTCATTTAACAATTTCTATAAGTAAGTTTTGGTGCTTGCTTTGGATACTTTCCCTAGTGGTCTCCCAAACTGATTATAAACTTGTTCAGCTGATTTCCATCTCATGGTTTTCTGTCTGTCATTGGGTTATTGGAGAGCTGTTGTCAGATTTAAAATAACCATTGTGGGGGTCCCCTGTGTTTAAAAAAGAAAAAAAATCTGTTCATAAAGTGAAAGAGAGAAGCTGGTCAAAAGGCCTCTGAGCTGTGGGTGAGGAAGCAGCCTTAGCAATGGAAAATGCAGGGCTTTGCCTGAGCAGTTGTGTGAAAGAGCTCTCCTAGCTAGTGTGGACTTGGGATAAGACAGATAACCTCAACGGGGTTGAATGAAGTTTACCTTTTAGTGGCTTGAAATGAGATAAAAAGGTGATGCATGAAGTGTATTATTCTCATAAGCCTCTGTGAAATGTCAAACAAAAATGTCTTTCATATAATGGCACAACAGAAGCTGAGAATCATGCAGGAAGAAATAGAGCCTTGAAGTAAGCAATTCGGTTACTGGAACTATTGGAATGGAAAAGAAAAAGTTGTAACCTGAAATAGTGGGGGAAGGGATTTAAAAAAAAAAGAAGAAAACAAAAACAAAAAAACACCTGCACCAAAAAAACGTACTTTGGAGGTGGGTAAAAGATGCTTTAGACTGACTCCTCTGATTAAATTTTGCTTATTCTATTTCTTAAAAAAAAAAAAAAAAACCAAAACACAGTAAGACCTATAAAAACAAGGACCTTGCTGATAGAAAGTTACTTTTTTGGAGACCCTGCTACACAGGCACCATATACTATTTTAATGTATACTAATCATGTAACAGAGAATGTCTGTTGTATATCTGCAGAATTCAGTGTCTTTTTTTTTCTTCAATCTCTATACTGTCTGTTCTTGGAGCACATTAAAAATATTTACCTCCTTATAAACCATTCAAAACATAAATGAAGCCCAAAGAATTGCTACGTCCATTAGGAACAGGGTAGAAATGTCAGCAGCAATGTTAAGCCAGGGCTGACAGTCTATGATGCCATAGACGCCTGCCTGAAAGGAGTAAGTGAGGTCAGAACAACGGCTCTGAAGCACATCACAGCAATACTGGTGCCGAAGAGGTCTTGTAATTACCTGCTGAAGTTGAAGAACTACTCAAGTACGAGAAATTTCTAGTTGAAGTTAACGTATAGGTAGTGGTGGTGGTGTGAGGGGTGGCTGGGGGACTGCAGCCTGAGTACATAAAGTAAAGCAAAGTACCTCTGCTATGTTTCTATGCCACCATGCAAGAATTCTGGATTTTCAACCTGTTCCCATTTCTTTCTTCCATGTAAAGTTGCAAGGGCTTGGTCTTACCTCTAGGAACAAATAGAGGGCTGTATTCTTTGGCGTTTCTGTTGCTGAGACCTCAGTGTAGTCCCGCTGATGCCCCACCAGCAGGTTGGTAGTAGTCATAAAAGAGCTTTACAGTATTTCCCTGAAGCAGCTCAGCTTGCCACTGCTGCTTGCTTCAGCCTATGTTTTTACTGTCAACAGTCTCTTAAGAATCAGAAAAGTCACTTTCTCTTGACATTGGACAAGGAACTTTGTTCAAGTAAAGGTTGCCCCCAAAGCTACGCTGTCTCTTTCACTGGAAAACTTCTGCCTAGAACATTCTCGTGTCAATAAACACGGCATTCCAGCGCAGTGATGCTGCAATGACACTGCATTGCACTGTACTGCGTTTGACTGTTAAAAAGGGACATTGTAGTGTGGATAAATCACAGTACTTGTCCCAAACACAAGAGCTCATAAAATTCTTGCTATGATGTCTTAGGCCAATGCTCTGGAACACTGCAGTGATTTTTAAAAGCTGTTGTGGTATTCGTTGATCTATAAATTACTTCTTCTGAGATGGCATTTTTGTAAAACTTATGTAATAAAAATTAAATAATGATAATGTTTTTTAAAAGAGAGGTATTAAAAGTGCCCTATTCTGCAGACCAAAGCAATAATATGTTGGGCAGCATCAAAGCATTAAACAAGATGGTTTGCATCATTAACACTAAATGAAATGGCTAACAAGCCAATAAATGATGAGAATAAAACAAAGTTATCACACAATACAGTTTTTGAAAATGCCAGAACAAATTTTCTGAAGCAAATAATTTTCCAATAAAACTAGATGGAATTTAAAGGAACATGTTTTTCTGATTACTGAATGCGAGATCAAATATCACAATTAAATACTATTTTGCATATTCAGCGTACTGTATGTATGGTCTTCATAGCAGCCTAGTGAAGTAGAAAGGAGCAGCGAGCATTATTTTTATTATTTTGTAAATCGGGCAAATAAGTGAATTACATCAGGAAGACTGGAAAAATTCTTGCCTCATTCTGAAATCCATATGGTAGTTAAATCTTTAAGTCACTTTTTTTCTTTTTTTTCTAAGTCTGCAGAAAGTCTTTACACCTTACATTTCATAAACAAGGCTATGAACAGAACAGTACTTATAAAAGTGTGGGCCATTTCAGAACCTATAGTGTTCCACTATGGAAACTGCAATTTTTACAGTGTGATATATATGTGCATTAGTCTTTACAGTTACAGACAAGAAGATAAAGTTCATGCTCCACAAAGCTTCGTCTAGGGCAAGGATGGGAAATATTGGCTGTTGGCTGGCTGTGACCTGTGACTTAATTTCATGTGGTGGGATTCTTTTCATTTTTAGATAAGGTGAGTGGTAATGGGGCTAGATGGGTCTCTTTGACCCTCAACAAGGAAAAGGTTTCCCACCCTTGGCCAACATGATGTTGGTCAGATTAACATGCTTCTCAGTCCTACTTCGTATCTGCATGCATAGCTACTGTCCTGGGAGCTAAATATTTTTCAGATCCAAAATTTATTACTCTTGCTTTGGAAGATATTTTTCCCTGTGCCTGTAAAGAGTACAGGATGGCACAGATGAACCTGAGAGATTTGGTCAAACTCATTACTGCAGAACCTGCGCACAGTGTTCTGAGATGAGAATATATCTAAGTATACTAATTCTGTCCGTTTGACATTCTGTAATCTTGTGCTTTTAAAACAAACCCTTGACATATGCGCATGCCCAACCAAATTCAGCCATGATAGTGCCAGGCCTTCTCCAGTGACTTCAGTGGGTTATAATTAGAATTCAACTGCTACATACCATTTTCTCTTCCAATCTCTGAAAAACACTTATGTAATTATGTAATTATGAGCATCTGTTGAAGACCATGGTATAACCCCACAATATCTTCTCCATAGGCAGGAGGGTGGGGAATTTTCTTTTTTTATTAAAGTGATTTTCTGGGGAAGGAAAAAAAAAGGATTTTGGCCCATTCCTAGAAGAGAAAAATGGGAATAGATTGGGTATGGTGGTTTCTTGGGTCAAGTAAGCAATAAATCCATGCAAAGAAGTAGCTGAGAAGACTCATGGGAAGTTTGTGGATTATACTTGCCTTCCGTTAATTTTTATTTTATATTTAACTTTACATTAAGTACCCGCGTAATGTTTTGCCGAACTGGTGTTTCCATCAGATATTATTTCTCTCTCAACACATTGCATTGAAAGGAATTTTGAGACAAACCCCTCATAATTCCCCAAACGCCTCCAAACACTGCTCTTACATGATTTGACTGATTTTGATTGCTCATTGCTTCCTTTTCACAGCAAACCCCACCCTCCTTTACTGATGGCCCAGAGAATGCTCCAGAGCCCTTTCCCCTGACAGAAAGAGAACTTAGAAAATAATGGGTGAAAATTCTTCTCTCCCTGTAACTGGTATTGAGTGGGGCAATGGGCTGCTCCATTCCTCCATTGGGAGATGACTTTAACAGAAGTGCAGTCTCAACGGGGAGAGCTTGGGGGTTATTTCTCTTGCTGCAGGGGAAATCCCCATGGTGATGGTGACTTTCCTTGCAGAGAAGCCCCAGTAGAAACTGCCTGTTCTCCATGGATGGGCTCAGGCAACAATTTTTTTTTCTTCCTTGTAATCTTGCTCTGAACTGTCATTATGATGGCAAGCACTTTTTTCCTCCTTACTTATGAGGTCGAGGCTGCGGTCTTTCTCCAAGGGGCCTAAGAAACATAGAGTTGGATTTGGGCAATGCTGGAGGCTTGTCTGTGATAGATGTTCCTTGCAGCTGAGCATAATGATGCTCCATTCTGTAAGGCCTAGGTCATGGATACAAGCAGCAAAATCTCATACAAATAGAAAGGCTACAAGCGAAATTAAAACTAATATGAAAAATGAAGTTTTAGAAAACAGTTTTCCACGTGAAATTTGGCAATTTATTGTGTTTCATAATCTTTTAATTGATGTTTTCTCAAAGAGACATCACAGACCTACACCACCAACCCCTACAGCAATGGCATTTTCTTTCTGATTACAGGGGGACTTTGAGTCAGGCCCTAAATGCTTTGAACCTGTTCTTGCCTGTCTTTAAAATCAAATGATGGATTGGTTGTCAAAATGAAGAACAAAACAACTGGGACTTTTGGAGGTCCCTTTCCACCCTGAGCTAATTGTCCAAAGGTGCTCAGCTCCTGCTGGTGCCTGCCCATTCTGGTCATTGCTTTCATTGCAATATCCTCACTCTCATCATATTTCAGTGTGATTTCTCCATTGGTGAGTGCAGTTGAGCTTGATTTTGTAAATGCTTTTAGGATCTTGGAGCATTGTTGGACAGCCTTCAACGGTATGTATGTGACAGCATGAGCATCTGGAGGGTTTGTGTGCAGATAAAGCATCTGTGATGTTGGGAAATCACAGTAGTGTTTTTGCCAGACTGAAGTTGAAATGTCCATATCTAATTGAATGGCAGCTTTTGAATCACAAACTGGAACTTTCCATGCTACAAACACACACATGGATCTTATGGCAGAAAGAATAGTTTCCAAATCAACACAGGGAAATTATGCAGCAAACTCCCTAGCACAATTAGAGAGTACTAAAGGCATGTGAAAACAAAAGTCATTTTTAAAGCTAACAAAATAATCACAGGTTGAGGTTTTCCACAGCTTTATAAAATGAAGCCAAGGATCATTTCAGTGCCAGGTAAAAGTTTCAGTCCATAAAGAGCAGCTGTGTTGTGCTAGCTTACACAAAACAAATAAGCCAGTAAAGTTTTACAGGACATGGGTATACTAGACTCAACATGCCTAACAAAGAGGCCCTACTAAAAAAAAAAAATATTTTGTAACCTAAAAGAACTTGTATGTTTCCATGCTTTAGAGAAGATGATTTAAGGGCTGATGTCTTCTTGGTTATGCTGCAAGTTCAATGCTCTGAGAGACAATCTAAGTGGAGAGACCGCATGTCAGCTGATGGATGAAGCTGATGTAATTAAATTCAGGTCATCATAATGTAAAAAGGGTTTCATTGAGATAAATAGTGTCTGCATACCTCAGCCTTGCTGATTGTTGATTATACATCCCCTGAAGTGCTAATCCTGTTACCATACAGTTACCAAGCAGTGCTGCTACTTTAAATTTCTCTGTAAAGCCCCAAACCATGATTGGGTTAAATTCCAATCAAACTAATGATCAAAAGAAATCACTAGTTGCTAGGAGTAATGTTTGAAACAAATAGTTATTATAAATTCAGGTAGAGTGTTCTGTTCATGTTTCTATAGTACAGTACAGTACAAATAAATTTAGGAACATGAGGGATTGTTGGTTTGTTAAATATTAGAAGATAATTTAGCATACCATTGTAAGAAGCAACTGATGCTTAGAAGAAACCAGTTGAAGCAAATCACCTAGGTCGGATAGAAGCCAAGAGGCCACTGAGTCTGCGCAAAGTAAAAGGGTCAGCCAACGGTGACGAAGAGGAGTCACTAGCCTTCATCTCCAAGACCCCTGACGACCACCACCAAGCAACAGTGCGCAGGCGCAAATGGGAGGAGAGCTCATTTTAATACGAAGCGAAGACTAGTCATGCATATGTATTAGTAAATGATGTAATGCTATGTATATTTATGATTTTGTTGTATAAATTTATGGTGAAAGGTGCAACAAATTGGACACGCTGTGGTGGAGCGATCCCCCGTGTCCCCAGCGCTGCTAATAAAGAATGCCTGCCTTTTAACACTACATTGGTGTTACGAGGTTCCTTCCCGATTTCGGTGACAGTTTTGGCGACCCAGGTGGGACCCTGCTTGTGAATCTCGACGGATCCGTGGGATCACAGGACCTCCAGCCGGCACCGAGGGATTCTCGGGGAGAACCTCTGATCCCCGGACCGAAGAATTCAAAGCAAGTCCCCTGGAACAGGTAAAAAGGCATTCTTTTCTAAAAAAAAAGAAAGGGGTAGAGTCCCCGCGGTCTGCTCGTAAGGCGCGGCGAAAGCTACGCAGAGTTGGGCTGAGAGGTACCTAGTAATAACGCCTGCCCATAAGTCGCGGTGAAAGCTTCGCAGGGTTGGGCTAGAGACCCGGGTAAAGGAAGGGGTAAGAGGCCCCGGAGAGGGAGCTCCACCAGGGGTTGGGGTCCCTCTGACTAGTGACTGGTGATAGTGCACAATCACACTCAACTAGTCTTTGGAGGATGGGTACTTTTCCGAGCAAGAAACCGGTCCCACAAAGAACACCCTTGGGATGTATTTTGAAGCATTGGAAAGATTTGGGGGGTGATCCTTTGACTCGGAAACAGCTAATTGAATATTGTAATAATTGGTGGCCCATGTATAAATTGGAAGATGGGGAAAAATGGCCAGAGAATGGAACATTGCAATATAATACCATCCTACAACTGATGTTATTTTGTAAGAGGGAAGGTAAATGGGATGAAATGGCATATGTTGATTTGTTTTTCGCATTGCGACCAGATTGGAGTGACTTACAAGTGATATTGGATGCTTTGCTTGATGATACTGATAAAGGGATGGTATTAAATGCTGCTAGGAAGCAGGTAGAAGGGGCACATGCTAACGGGGGTTTACAGGGAACAGTGGAACAGAATTTTCCATCCGTGAATCCTGAATGGGACCCTAATCAACCAGGGCCCAGAGAGATGTTAAATAGATATCAGAGGTGGATTTTATACGGTGTGAGACATGCAATGCCCAAGGCAATGAATTGGTCAAAATTATATGATGTAAGACAAGAACCAAATGAGTCTCCCTCAGCCTTCATGGAAAGACTGAAGGTGACTGCTAGAAAATATACTAATTTAGATTTAGATAAACCAGATGAAGAAGCGCAATTGGCCTCTATATTTATGGGCCAGTCGGCCCCAGACATTAGGAAGAAACTTCAGAAATTGGAAGGTTCTGAATCTAGGAATTTGGGTAAAATGCTTGAAGTTGCATGGACTGTGTATAATAATAGAGAAAAAGAGAAAGAATTAAGACAAGCACGAAGGGATGCACGAAGGGATGGAAAATTGCTGGCTGTTCTAGCTGGAAATAATAGGAGGGGTAGAGGTAGAGGAAGAGGACGTGGAATGAATGTTGGAGATAGAGAAAGGGTAAACCTCCGATTGGCGGAAGATCAATGTGCCGCGTGCAAGGAGCATGGACACTGGAAGAAAGAATGCCCCAAAATTAGAGAATTAGATCCAACTCTTCAAGCAGTTAAATTGATGACCTTGGACGAAGATTTATGAAGGGGACCGGAGGAATCAACCCTAGCTGAACCTCTGGTAATGTTAAGGCTAGGGGATGAAGAAATAGAATTTTTAGTAGATACAGGAGCTACCTATTCAGTACTAAATATGTGTAAGGGGGGACTTAGTAGTAAATCAGTTAATGTTGTTGGTGCGACAGGGCAAAGAGAGAACCGACCCTTTTTAGAACCATTAAAGTTTAAATTGGGAAAGCGGTGGGTAACTCATCAGTTTTTATATATGCCAGAATGCCCATTGCCCTTATTAGGGCGAGATTTGTTGAGTAAGTTAAATGCACAGATAACTTTTAGAGATGGGGAAATTAAATTGTTAGTACCGGAGTCAAAAATTATAGAGGCAAAGGCGTTTATGTTGCAGGATTTCCCCAAGGAAGAACAAATTCCAGAAGAAGTGGAAAATGCAGTAATTCCATTGGTTTGGGCGAGTGGAAAACCAGGACGATCTAAGTTGGCAGAACCGGTAAAAGTAAACCTGAAACCTGGAGCCAAGCCGGTAAGACAAAAACAATACCCCATTAAGTGGGAGGCTCGGAAAGGATTAGAAGAATTGATTACAAAATTTTTAGAATATGGGCTCTTGGTAGAATGTGAATCAGAATATAACACTCCCATATTGCCAGTAAAGAAATCTGGAGGAAAAGAATATCGATTAGTTCAAGATTTGAGAGCTATAAATCAAATAGTGCAAGATATGCATCCAGTTGTAGCTAACCCATATACTTTATTGACCTCTCTAAAAGAGGAACATAAATGGTTTACGGTACTGGATTTAAAGGATGCCTTCTTTTGCATACCCCTGGATGCAAAAAGCCAAAGCATATTTGCTTTTGAATGGGAAAGCCCTACCACAGGACGGAAGACACAATTGACATGGACTGTACTTCCACAAGGGTTTAAAAATAGCCCTACAATATTTGGAAACCAATTGGCAAAAGAATTGGAAATATGGAAGAGACAGAATCAAGGGAAAGGCACATTGTTACAGTATGTGGATGACATCTTGATAGCGGCAGAAAACAAAAAGGAGTGCCTCGAGAGTACTATTAGTTTATTGAACTTCCTGGGCCAAGGTGGATATAGAGTCTCTAAGACTAAGGCCCAAATAGGAAAAGAAACTGTGATTTACCTGGGTTTTGAAATATCCCAGGGACAAAGACAATTGGGGAATGAAAGAAAGGAAGCAATTTGTCAGACCCCTGAACCCAATAGCCCAAAGGAATTGAGAGCCTTTTTGGGAATGGTTGGATGGTGCCGACTTTGGATTGTGGACTATGGACTATATGTAAAGCCACTATACGAGGCTTTGAAAGAATCCAAAGACCGGTATTTGACCTGGACACCTGAATGCCGAAAGTCATTTAAAGAACTAAAGAAAGCGTTGATGATGGCTCCTGCTTTAGGACTACCTGATGTGACTAAGCCGTTCGAGCTGTTTGTGCACGAGAGACAACATCTGGCTCTGGGAGTGCTGACACAAAGACTGGGATCCTGGAAAAGACCGGTTGGGTATTTCTCCAAACAACTTGATAATGTGAGTAAAGGATGGCCGGGATGTTTGCGCGCTGTAGCAGCAACAGTGTTGTTGATCCAAGAGGCTCGAAAGTTGACTATGGGACAGAAGATGGTAGTATATGCCCCACACATGGTGATAACTGTTCTAGAGCAAAAGGGGGGTCATTGGTTGTCCCCTAGCAGAATGCTAAAATACCAGGTTGTCCTATTGGAACAAGATGATGTGGAATTGAAAACCACACCAATTGTCAATCCAGCAATATTTCTAACAACAGAGAATCCAGCAGAAAGTTTAGAACATGATTGTTTGCTAACCATTGAACAAGTCTATTCCAGTAGATTGGATTTGAGAGATGAACCTCTGGAACATCCTGACTTGGAACTGTTTACTGATGGAAGCAGCTTTGTCCAGGAAGGAAAGCGAATGGCCGGGTATGCTGTTGTCACCACCACCGAGGTACTGGAATCAAGGATGCTGCCTACAAATACCTCAGCACAGAAAGCAGAACTGGTTGCATTAAGGCGAGCTCTGCAAATTGCCGAGGGAAAAAGGGTAAACATTTGGACTGATTCTAAATATGCGTTTGGTGTGATTCATGCTCATGGAGCTATTTGGAAAGAGAGAGGATTGTTATCAGCTCAAGGAACATCTATAAAATACAAGGAAGAAATTCTCCAACTTCTAGAAGACGTACAGAAACCGAAAGAAGTAGCAGTAATGCATTGCAAAGCCCACCAATTTGGTCAAACAGTAGTAAACATAGGTAATCGATTGGCAGATAAAGCTGCGAAAGAGGCAGCAAAACAAGGCATCCTTGCACTAGTACCAGTAAAACACATAAAACTCCCTGATTTAAAACCAAAATATAGTAAATTGGATAACCAATTGGCAGAGCAATTAAAGGCATCCCAAAATGCCGAAGGATGGTGGGTAACACCGGAAAAACAAGTAATAGTGACCCCGCAGGTTATGATAGAACTTGCAAAAGAAAAGCATGAGCAGACACATTGGGGAATAGATGCAATGATATCTAATTTGAAAACATTTGCAGTTTGCGTGGGAATGACAGGAATAGTTAAATTAATAGTAGCTAAGTGTCTAATTTGTCATAAGAATAATCCTTTGAACCAAAAGAAGCCACCGTTAGGAGTAATAAAGCAAGGAAATTCTCCTGGAGATTATTGGCAAATTTTTCTGAGTTACCCAGGCAAAATGGGTGTAGATATTTGTTAGTGTTGATTGACACATTTTCTGGATGGCCGGAGGCCTTTCCTTGCCGCACCAACAAAGCCAAAGAGGTAGTCAAAATATTATTGAAAGAAATAATACCTAGATTTGGAGTACCGATAGGAATGTCTTCTGATAGGGGACCGCATTTCGTGGCAGAAATGGTCCAGCAAATTAGCAAAATTTTAGGCATCAAGTGGGACCTACATACCCCCTGGAGACCACAGTCAAGTGGAAAAATAGAGAGAATGAATCAAACATTGAAAAGACAGATAAGTAAAATTTGCCAGGAAACATCTTTGAGGTGGCCACAGGCTTTACCGTTGGCTCTTTTAAGAATTAGAATTCAACCAAGATCAAAAGACGGTGTAAGTCCATATGAAATTTTGTATGGTAAGGCATACCAAATTCCTTTAATCCCAGGGGATATGAAGGTAACTGGGGAAACTGATTTGAAAAGATATTTGATTTCTTTAGGGAAAGTCCTTGGAGCACTCCGAAGATATGTGGTATTGACTAGATCACTTGCCTTGGATACGCCTGTACATCAGTATCAGCCAGGTGATCTTGCATATGTAAGAACCTGGAACTCTGAACCACTGCAGGAGAAGTGGAAGGGACCCTTCCAGGTACTGTTAACAACTTACACTGCAATCAAAGTAGAAGGAGTGGAGCCGTGGATACATTACACTCGAGTAAAGAAGGCCCCGTCGTGGAAAATTATTAATAGGGATCCAGAAACTGCAAAATTGACTCTAAAATGTGTCTGATTGTAAGAAAATGTATGTTAATCTGGCAATTAATATTGGTGGGAACTTTATTTGGAGAAGAAGGAAATCAAATGAACAAAACAGAAATTGAAGATTCATCAGAGCAATTGATACACATTCCCAAAAGGACTCCGGAAGAAAATCTAATGATAGGATTGATAAAGGAGTTTGCTAAATTGCAAAATGTCACCCAAATAACGGCATGCCTCCCAATTCCGAGAGCAGTAGGTGAGTCGATTCCATGGGGAATTTTAACGACAAATTTGAATCCTGGGTAAAATCTTTAATTAGTACTGTATTGTGTTTGTTAATTATTCCCCTAGTGATATTGCTTATCTATTATTGCTTGAAAAGAGAATTCACAAGGAAGGCTGCCGTTGATCGAAAGATCACTCTCGCACTAGTAGGAAATAGTGGTGACAATTACAATCTAGCAAACACGAATCCTGCTTTTGTAAATAGTTAATATTGTGGAAGTATTGAAATTAAATAAAATTTCAAGACTTCCAAAGGGGGGAAATGTTACCATACAGTTACCAAGCAGTGCTGCTACTTTAAATTTCTCTGTAAAGCCCCAAACCATGATTGGGTTAAATTCCAATCAAACTAATGATCAAAAGAAATCACTAGTTGCTAGGAGTAATGTTTGAAACAAATAGTTATTATAAATTCAGGTAGAGTGTTCTGTTCATGTTTCTATAGTACAGTACAGTACAAATAAATTTAGGAACATGAGGGATTGTTGGTTTGTTAAATATTAGAAGATAATTTAGCATACCATTGTAAGAAGCAACTGATGCTTAGAAGAAACCAGTTGAAGCAAATCACCTAGGTCGGATAGAAGCCAAGAGGCCACTGAGTCTGCGCAAAGTAAAAGGGTCAGCCAACGGTGACGAAGAGGAGTCACTAGCCTTCATCTCCAAGACCCCTGACGACCACCACCAAGCAACAGTGCGCAGGCGCAAATGGGAGGAGAGCTCATTTTAATACGAAGCGAAGACTAGTCATGCATATGTATTAGTAAATGATGTAATGCTATGTATATTTATGATTTTGTTGTATAAATTTATGGTGAAAGGTGCAACAAATTGGACACGCTGTGGTGGAGCGATCCCCCGTGTCCCCAGCGCTGCTAATAAAGAATGCCTGCCTTTTAACACTACATTGGTGTTACGAGGTTCCTTCCCGATTTCGGTGACAATCCCAGCTTTTGTTCTATCTGGAGCTGTGTGGAGTGACTGAAAAGGCAATCATACTTGGACACCCTTTGTGAATTAGCAATGGTTTGCCCATAAATCATCCATAGGAGCTTTCTGCAAAGTTCCTGGCCCTTTCCAGCTTCTGTCCACAAAATACTTAAGTTTGAACCTGTTTGGTAGAAATGGGATATGTGGGGAAAAATTGCAGGGGCTGCAGTTAAAATATGAGTTTACTTTAACTTTAGCCTTTGCAGTACTCCTGCGTTTAGGATGGAAGAAGTGGGAAACTCCAAGGCCTATCTAGCTGTTGCGAGTGCTAAACAACAATCAGGGCTCGTTCTCAACCTCCTCATCGCTTTCAGGCTGGTCAGTCTGGCAATGGGGAATTCTCAACACGCCAAGAGAAATGAAACTGGAGAGGGGGAGAAACTCCACTCTCTTGGTGCTTATCTGGCTCCAGCCCTGCAGGGACCCTGTCCAGTTCTCGCAAGTTCAAGCGCCCCATGATGAGAGAGCCTGGGAGAGGGCCAGCATCATCCGAGAATCAGCACGGGCTCCCTAGCATCCTATCCCTTCTCCTGGGCTCAACATATCTTGGCACGGGGAGCAATCTGGCCCCCTCCTCAGAAAGCTCATGTCACTTCTTCCATGTCCTGGGTTGGCTGAGTCCCTCCCGAGTGAGCAGGCGGGTCGGCTTCGCACAGTGCGAGCCATTTTCGCTTGGTTTCTCAGAGAGAGACTGTGTTTCAGCTGAATTCAAAGCAGCTGGATAGTTAGGAAAATACATTTCTTTTTGTCCCTTGTGTCTGTCTAGCTCTGGCAGTCAGTGTTTTAGCACGTTATTATCTTTTAATTCCCATAGTTATTGGGCATTGTCCAATTCATAAAATGCAGGCCTGTTTGGATCTGGGGTAAGTATGGTGAAAACATGAAGAAAGACAGCAGAGGGGAAAGGTTCTCATTTTTGCTAAACTGTAGGTAGTTATTTCAGGTTTGGAATAAAGATTTCGGTTGATTCTTTTGTTATCCAAGTGTCGCGGACAAAAAAGCAGTCTTGAGTTGGGGAATTTCACAGAATTTAGTTTCTTGCAATTAATGTAAACTTTTAATTCCTTATTCCAGTATTGAGAAATAAAGACGACAAACACTTCGGGAAAATACCACTTCCCTCTGCGAAACCTCTCCTCCCCTTCCCCATCCCCAGTCCCCTCACTGCATGAGATGCTTCATCCCTTTGATGAGACAATGGGCATCACAGGAGAAGGTGGTCAGTGTGTGGTTTTTCCTTTTCTTTCACTGCTCCTTGTTTCTTGCTCTAATGAGGTTCCTCCACGGGCCACAGTCCCTTCAGAGGCGTACCTGCTCCGGAGTCTCCTCACCCCTGCTCGAGTCTCTCCTCTTGCTCTGCCCCTGCTTTGCCCTGGATCTGGCTCCTTGTGTCCCTCCTTCTTCTCCAGCATCTCCCCTGCTCTGGTGTCTCTCTTGCCCCTGCTTGGGCACCTCTTCTTGTTCTGTGCCTGCTGTGGCATCTCTCCTTCTCTGACATCTCTTCTTGTTTAGTGGTTAACACCCTTCTTAAATATGTTTTTGCAGAGGCACCATATGCTTCTCTCATTGGTTCGGTCTTGGTGCACAAGTGGGTCAGTGTTGTCCGTTGTGGAGCCAGCGGGAAAAGGCTGTGACCAGCCCCTCATCTCCTCCTACAGAAGTCACCCCTGCAGCCCTCTCTCCTACCAAAACCTTGCAATTGTGCCCAATATAGCGAGTAATTCCAATTATCTCTATCTTCAATGTGTATTACACTGATCTCTGTGAGCACATTCATTCTCTTGACTTCAAGTGCATCTGGCTGTGGTGCTCAGCACCTTTCAGAGCTGAGCCATGAGTGAAAATTATAATGATTGTAGCAATTTGGTCTAATAATTTATCTTGCATGTACACATACCTATACACTTTCTTTGATGGCAAAGAAGCCTGGGAACTACCCATAAATAAAAGCAAATAAATTAGAATATGTAAAGCAGTTTAACACAAATGTGAGTATTTTTGAGATTTGGGGAAACATGGCTACTTTTCAACATTATTTTTTCACAATCCTCTAGTTTTTGCATCTGTTCATGGATTTAAAAGGCAGTGAACATCACTGTGACATTTCTAATTCAAACAACAATGAGAAATGTATCATATGGGTATATGTGTGTTAATACACACCTATAAAAGACCAGTTTATAAGGTAAAACTCTGGAATATTTGGTCAAATCGGACTTGAATCTCTGTGTTGAACACAAGCCAGATTGCTAGGTCCATATCTAAATAAATACCTAAACTATTTGTGGGTGATGAGGTACGTGGGTGCCAGACGTACATTCACCAACCCTTGTGACCTGCTCTCATCTCCAGTTGTTGAAAGTCTGTTTACAAGTTCAAGTGATCCTGTCTGGTGTCCTCTTCTCTCCCTGCTGCTTGGATTATGGCACAGTCTGGGGCATATCTGTACCTGACAAGAAAAAGCAAGTTTGTGCAGACCTTAATTATGGCAAACAGCCATAAGCTATATATGTGCCCCACATGCTCTTTATTTTATAGCTATAGATTTCAAAGCTTTTATCGTTTATCGTTCAGAGGTAGGTATAAAAAGTTAGACCTGCAGGAGGGCATAAGCCACCACTAGGCACATTAGGTGATTAAGTCCGATATTTAGAGCCTCAGCCAGAAACTTACTGAAACGAGGCAGCGTTACCACCATCACTACTTCTTCACCGCACCACTCTGGTCCTGCACATGGCACTGGTGTTCACCTCACTCTCCCTGCCTGTGTGGGCAGCCAGGGTACACCAGGCACCCCAGGCAGTCACCAAACCACTGTCCCCTTCCCTGGACATCACCCTTAAAACTACCAACTGGTAATGCCATAACTCTTGAGCTACTTGACTCTAGCTCACAGCATTATCTATGCCACTTAAAAGTGGAGTTCAGAGGCTGCCAGAATTTCTAAATGCTATCACCTGAGCAGTCTAAAACCAAAAATCATTTACCTTACATTTTTTTTTAAACTCCTATAGACTTCATTTCTGCTGTGGTGGAGGCAGTTGCATGCAAAGCTAGCACAGCTCTATTGTCCCAAAATAGCCCTATCCATGCTGTTACTTATTTTAGGAACACATATGGCCTCTCCTTCTTTAGCATCTGAGCATCTCACAGTCCCTGTGAGACTTCTTTGCTATTGTATCCCATTTTACACATGGGGGACTGAGACACAGAGATGGGGTGATTTAAAATAGTGCGAGGCACTTTGCATTCCCAATGAGGAGTTCTGCAGAAAATACAAGTACAGCTCTTGTGCCTCTGGTAGGATAAGGAATGGACCCTGGGCTTCCTGAGTCTGAACTTGCTGCTTGACTGCTTGACCACACTTCTTCCATGACAAACCATTCTTTCATTTTAAAGAAACATCACAGCTAGCCAGAAGCCACCTTCTGATTAATTTTCACCATTACGTGTAGGAGCAAAACCACCTTTAACAGATGTATTGCAGGATATAAGGAAGAAATTTTTTACAATGAGGGTGGTGAAACACTGGCACAGGTTGCCCAGAGAGGTGGCAGATGCCCCATCCCCGGGAATATTCAAGGTCAGGTTGGACGGGGCTCTGAGCAACCTGATCTAGTTGAAGATGTCCCTGCCCACGGCAGGGGGGTTGGACTAGGTGACCTTTAAAGGTCCCTTCCAACCCAAACTATTCTATGATTCTATGATTCTATGATTCTAAAAGCATCCTAGTTGCCCTGGTTACTTTCAGTTTAGAGAGTAATAAACCTTTCCTGACTGAGAAGTAATAGGCCAATAATTCTTGTTCCTTCCCTACTCCACACACCTTTGCAGCTGAATACAGATAAACCCTTTAACCCTAGTTGAAAAACCTTGGCCCCATCTTGGGCTTCCCATCTTCGGCCTTGCAGTGAAGTGTCAGCTCCAAAAATCGTGTTTTACCGTAAGCGATCTGATTTGCGGAGCTGTAGTCCTAATGAAGTACAAGACCGGCCAGAGTTTTTGACCTCCGCTTCCCCTTCCTTCAAGGTACAAGGGGCCCCTGAGCTCTTGTACAATTCGCTGCCCCTGTGTCACGTTCGTTTCCTAGCAGGACAGCTGCAGAGCTCTCAGTTGAGCAAGACCCGTTGGCGTGCACATACATTTTCCCATTAGCTTTCTATGAGAAAAGTGCAGCTTTGGTTGGCAAGTGCTGGCCAGAGGCCTGGTGCTCCAATTCCCTCCCTCTGCGCGCGAGAGGCCTGGCCTGCAGCCACATTCTCACATTCCCCAGGCAAGGGAGGACCACTGACCTGGGAGAAACCGCTGGCTGCAGACCTGGCTTCCAACGCCTCTTCCCTGAGAGAAGATCACGTGAGGCCAGGTCATTCCTATTCTGTATTAAAATTAAGACCTAGAAAGTACAGTTTTGTTTATTTACAAATGGTCTAAAATAGAATCCTTTGGATATGAGCAGCACTCCAATCTCTGGATCAGAAAGCACTTTGTAAAGCATTGAATTAATTAAGCTTAAGAAACACTCAAGGGATACAGAAGTATTATTACCCATATTTTAAAGATGAGGAAATGGAGACAGAAAGAGGATAAGGGACTGGTGTGAGAACTGAGGCTGAGTCACTTGTAAACTCAGAAATTAAACTTAAATTCAAGATTTTATATCCTTTCCTGCTCGCAACTAGAATTGGCTAGAAAATGGCGGTTTTCATCTGCGAAAACATGTGCCCCTTTCTATTGTAAATAAATAATAAACATTTTTAATCAGAACATTTTCTAGGCTGGATTATATCTCAAAGTTTCTGTAACGGTCCACATAAACATCATTCAGTTCTTTGGTATCTTCGAATCTGAAGTGCATGTTCTTGGCTGGGTGCTGAGAGGCGAGTTGGAGGTACAACTTCCCCTGGTTCTAAATAATAGGACCATGTTCCTGGTGGTAAAACCAAACCAGATAAAAGTTTATGTAGGTCCAGAAAATTCAATTAAGACCTGTCGGTGGTGAATATGAGAACAGCGGATGCTTATTTTCTCTTATACCTTCAAATTCTAACTTGCTTCCCAAGCGGTACCTTCTCCTAATGACTTTCCTTCTTTGCTCATGCTGGTTTCGGGAATTAAACTAAGCTCTTTTTGGCTTACTTATCATTGCTCGTAGTAAAAATCCGTAGGGGTATATAAATTAAAGCTAGAAGATAGAAGTGTATTTCCAGTCATCCAAATAGTGCGGTTCTGGAAAAATGTCCCAGGAAGAGTGGTGGTGGCAAACAACTTAGCTTATTATTAGACTATGCTCGGTAATTTTATGAAAGAGATTTTGTGATGTAGTTTCTATAATAAAGGACCTCAAATTCAATGATCCATGAGATCTTTTCTGCTCCAATGTTATTAACAGAAAACGTTATTGATAAAGCAGGACTCAGGATAGAAGTTAGCTCATTTTCTCAGATCAGAGTTTTCTCAAGTGGGTTGGGGATGCGGTGGTGAGCAGCTGCTCTTGTCTATAAAGTGGATAGATACAGGCTGCATCTAAAACATAGGATCCAAGGGCGAGTCCTAAATTCTGGCTCTGAATGAGCACCCTGGCGATGCCTCGACTACGTGTGGAGGGGAGATATGGAAGCTCACCTCCCTCCCCGAGCCCTCGTGAGCCCTGGCTCCCATGGGCGATGGAACAGGGATGCATTCGTGGTGCTCTCCAAGAGGTCCCTTGGAAGCAGCTGGGGAATCACAGTGTGCACGTCAGCCATGAAGCTCCCTTGCACTGCTGTTTTGGTGCATGAGGAATGAGGAAGTACCATTTTTGCATAGTCTCTATTCTGCATTGCTTTTGTACTTGAAGTGTTCTCACTTTTTTGAAACCCATATAGAACAGCAGTCAGATTAGCTCAGGGACCCCTGAGCAATATACGCATTGGAGAAGTTAGGTTCAGTTTCCAAGAGCAAACTTAAGATTAAAGAGAACAGTGTAAGGAACGATGATGTTTGAAATTTTAAATATTAATATTGCCTTAGAAATCTTTCTTTTCATTTTACTAATTAATTGATGTCTTGCCACTAATGTGTATATGGAAATAAAGCACATATCAAAGTAAAGATTAGGAGATTGTTACCTGTTTTAACATACAGTGCTGAAAGTATTAATTTCAGCTAAAAACACTGCTACTCTTCTCACCTTCATTAGCTTTGTTCGTTTGACTTAGCCTAATGTTAGAATGAAGTTAGTCCATGCAAATGACATCATTCTATAATCAGACTTTTACTACTTTAAAATTAATTTCAATTAACTGTTGGAAAAAGGCTTTTTAGTGTCTTCTTTAACTGTGGAAGTATTTCATTCGTGCTGAACTATATATCTCATTTAGAAGAAAAAGTGTTGCCAAATGAGTTGGATTGTGGGCTAGACCCAACCTGTAAAATATGAATTTGAATCCAGATTTTGAATGCTAGAAAGTGTCACATTCCTGTCTCTCTTCGTACAAAGTCTATTAGTTTGGGGCTCTTCAAGGGAAAAAATGCTGCTCATTGTGAAAGGTATCAGAATCTGGCCCAAGTGGTCAGGCTTCAGAATTTGTTCCAACGCGTTAGAAAAATAGGTACCATGCAAAATGCAGTGCTAGGTTTAAATATGCCAAAGGTTTGAGAGTTTAAAAGTGTAATGTTTGGGGTTTGAATCTAACCCTATGGGTCCATTAATAAATGGTTTTACTTTTCAGTTTCAGGGCCATCTGTGTTGTGGAGAAGGATAGGTGAAGGTAAAAAATGACCTGTATTAATCTAAAGTTCAAAGCCTGAAATCCACAAGTAGGGGAGAGCAAAGATGTAGTTTTCTCCATGGTAACATGGATGTGTACGCACCTTTTCATCTGTGAAATAGAGAATGGCTTTAAATGCTTTGGAGAATCCTCCCTACTTTGGGAACGTTTGGGCTTTCTTTTCGGAACAGTGGGCACAGATCGGTTGATTGAACCATCTTCCACCATTTCTCATTGTTAACCCTTCATAACTTCAATTCATGTTGGGGGTGTAGAATCATCTCCCTCTGAGTCACTCAACACTTTTTTCCTCGCTGGTAGCTTATGTAGCTGAATGCTCCAAAAGTAAATATAATTTCTCTAGCTAGCTGACCTTTCCCTGAGCGAGATCACAGGAGGGACCATGCTGTTACTCTGCATCCTGAAGCTCAGTGCAATATCCTTTTATCATATGGTGAGGACACGATGATCAACACTTCATCTTACTTTGCAAATAATTCCACCTCTTATGTGCAACTTTCTCTGAAACTAAAGTGATTGTTGATGTGCAACTTGGCAATTTGCACGATGGAAAGCAATAAAGACTTATTGCTAAATTCAGACGCAAAGTTTGTGTTATATATACTGTATAGTGAAATAAACATACGGTTCTTTAAGTGCTCTGTTTTCTTTTGTTCTGTAAGGTCTTGAGCCACAGTGCTGCATGCTAAAGAACCCCAATAGTTTGTGTGCAAGATGCATTTGTTACTAGTTTATTTATACTGCATAAATGCGGTGGTGCTTTTGCTGATACTTGTAGTTATTTCATTTTTCTATAAAGGAAGGCATCTGTAAATATAGCAGCTCACCTACATCGGCAGCCTGGCAAGAGCACAGCCATCTTCCACTCAGGGTATCTGATGGCTTTTTTTCTCAAATACCCCTGCAATCTACTAGAATGTAAGCTTGGCTGGTATTCATGCTCATTGCCCGCGGAGGAGATGCTATCGCAAGAGCTTTGTTTCTAGCAGCATTAGTTGGCAATGCTGCCTTCTAGTCTCTTCCCTGAGGCTCAGGCTCCCTTTCATTATGCCCCACCAAGTACCTTCTCAAAAATCCTGGTTGTGCTACTGTTGATTCCTTATTCTGAATGAGACTTACTCTGAATGAGTGAAGCCGCTGGCCGAGGGGAAGCCTGTGTTCCTGAGGGGTCCTGAGACTAAACATCCCAGCAGCGCCGTTGGCTGATGACAAGAGGCCTGGCATGGACACTGCCTTGGGTTATTCCTCATTTATGCCAAGTCTGTTCCCAGAGATGGCTGGCTCCCCCACACACTCTGGGAGCCGGCCACTTCTTGGAGAGTCATTTCAATAAAGCCACCATCATCTCTTTCGAGGGGAATATTCCAGCTCATTGGCTTTTTGATTTGAGAATCCAGCTGCTACTTCTGGATTTTCTGCCTTCAAAGAGCTATGGGAGAGGGGCTGGTACATCACGTATAGAGGCAAAAAAGGGGCATTCATACTTTTCAGCTGTAAGTCTTTTAATAAACCACCATCGTGTGCTTTCATATTACTTTGCAGTTTTTCTCCTATTTTCTGCTTCTTATGTATGTAGCTAAGTGCCAAAGCCCCAGAAAAAATAGTTCAGTTATATCAAATCTGATCCTCTCGTGCTGAGCACTTATTAGCTTACAGGCATTTTTCCAATATCACCAAAAGAGATTAATGTAGGGATATTAGTCTGAGGTGTTTTAGTAGCAGCTATCACCATAATATCTAAGGCCCCAATAATGAAGACATTACAGGTGAAGCAGGTAGTAATTCTTTCACTTAAGCTCACCTGACACTTCCCACTGTAACTCTTTTTTCAGACTTTTTACCAAACTTTAACTGTTGGGGTTGCAATTTTCCATTCTACATACCCTAAGTTGATTACAATTTTTTGTGGGAGGGAGGCAGGAATGATGAGGTTTCATATAAGATAATTTAGCCATTTTTCAAAATGAGGCTGGCTATAAAACTTTGTTTTTTCCATGTCAAACAGCTTACGTTCAGTTTATATAAGAAATTCAGCGTACCCATGCATCCATAGCAGGGACACAGTATTAAATGGGGGAGATCCTTCCTGTGGCAAGGTGAACTTTTTTATTTTGCTGTAACAGAGAGTCATATTTGGCCAACTTATGAGCCCCTAAATATTTTTTATTTCTGATCTGGAGTGTTCTGGAGTGTGAAAGGAGATGTAAAGCTGAATTTTTCATGTAAAATGTTCTGTGAAATTACTTTGCTTTTTCTATGGTTGGGGGAAGTAGAATGTTTTTTCTTCCTGCTGGAAACTCTGGGCCTCCGATGTCCAGAAGATAAGGTAGGTGAGAATTAGAGGTGAATGTAGAATATGGAGATGTCAAATTTTTAACGTACATCAAGATCAATACTTGAAATCAGTGTTTGAATATACAAGTGATGTAATATTTGAAAACAAGGTGTCATTTAATATTTATTGATTAAAAACATGAAGGATTTTACTGCTTTTCAAGGATGGAATATACCCCACTGAATTAGTGGTAGATCTAAAAAAATAAAACCAAAGATGGTATTATGATGAATTAGAGTTTATCAAATACCTGGGAAGAAAATGTTCAGGAGACCCAGCATTGACTGATCAACTAGAAGGACGCCTGCAGCTGAATGTTTTTAGGGCTATCTGAGGAGAAAGGAAAAAGGGAGAGCAGAGGTCATTAAAAGTCCTCTTTACACTAGAGTTGCTTCATTTACAAATATGAGCAAAACCCCAGGTTGAGTCAGGCTTGCCTTTGTCCCATCTGCCCCCTCACCAAAGAGGAGTTCCTTGCATTACATGGAGGCACTCCTCTTGGGCATTGCAGCCAAAAAGAGATTTCTGTCTGAATGTATCATCTCTCACTGCTTCTTCTACTGCTTTCCCTCTCCATTGGCAATCACATTTCCAAAAGAAAGCTCAATGCCTTTTAACTTCCGCAGCTAGTGCTGCTTCTTCATTGTGAGACGAGCCCCCATCAGAGGCCAGGAGCTGCTTCTTCAGTTGTTGCCTGCCATCTTCCATGTGCAAAACACCAGAGTTCATGCACGGCTATCCAGCTGAAATCTGCTTAATGACTCAATCTGTGCATGAACGTTTCTGGCGTAGTTGTAAAGGCCGTCTTTGCAAATGTGCTGTATGTATTTGTTTACTTGGCACAACGCAAGGCCACACAGAGACGCCCAAAGTGGTTTCCAGTGGGGCTAATGGGGCCAGGTGGAGCTTTGCAGTAATGCAGCTATACTGCCCCTACTACCACGCTACCTCTCTTAGAACTCGTTTGGTGACTCTGCCGGGCATCGTGTTGTGCAGCACACTCGGGCCCCCGGTGTCCACAGAGTGCCTGGATTAGCAAGAAAGGGACCTTTAAAAGACTCATGACCTCCTGCAGGTAGTGGGGAGTGTGAGGAGTACCTCCTTTCATCAGAAAAGTTCAGTTCTCTCCTGGCAGGCTCGACCCAGGGGGGAAGGGTGGAAATGCTGCCTGCCAAAATCCTATGCAGGGAGAAGCAGCTTTTGTTTCTGCTGAGCACTCCAGGAGAGGTTGTCTGATAAAAGTCATTGATGCAGGGAGAGGGGGGTTTCCCTGGGCAGCTGTGTAGGCTGTCAGGGTATCTACTGGCCACCTTCAGCATGCCCTCCTCCTCCTTGGCAGGCTTTAGTCGCTTTGCAAGTTGTTGCTTGCCAATCCTCAGTTAGGCTCTGGGTGGCTGCTAGATCGGGGTTCATGCCGATGGAGAGCAACCTAAGTGGGATTTCAGCACATTCTGTGCTAGGCCACTCGTTAACACAGACAGATGTTGCAGTGGGGAGGGCTGGAAGATAATCTGCCTATTAAACTCCTGCACGCACTATGCTGCCTGAGGTCTGAGACGACTAGTAGACAAGATCCCCATTTCACATGGGGATTACTCTCTTTTATTATGGGAAACAGTCAGTTTTCTGGCAATCCAATGCAGTCTGACATTTTCACTTCCTCTTTTACTGCTTTATTTGCAAGAAGAGATCATTCTGGCTTTCAGAGCTGAAGTCTACAGCATCAAAGAAAGCGAGTTGCACTCTCCCCGGTTTTGCAGCCTAACCGTTAAAAGTGAGTTATAGGGTTTTTAAATAAAACAGATGCTGCTGTGAGGTTGAAAACGGAAGCTGATTTAGATGCATGCTTCCTCAGATAACAAACTGCCCCTCTGTAGATGTCTTTCTCTGGTACCTGAAGCTGGGACTCTCAGAAATCATGTGCATTGGAAACTCGGCGAGGTAAAAGTAATGCTTCTCCTGGACTTTATATTCACAAATGGTACTTTCAGTACATTGTAGATTTTTTATTTCAATGTTTTTAAAACTGATTTGTTCATAATATTTTGTGTGTCTTAAGCTATTACCCCTCCCTTTAATTCCACATGCATTGCTCCCCTGAAAATAAGAAAACGTAAAAGTCAATGCTGTGCTATATAGAGAAGTGTTAACTGAGTGTTAATGAGCTGCCACATCGGCTCCAAGCCATGTCTGTAAGCCAGCACAGTAAAACAGAATTTAAAGGCTATCAAGTCCATTTCATGGCTGGGAGTCCTGACCATGTTTTGCAGTGAAATAGATATCCTTATTATCTAGGTGCTGTTAAATGCTGCCAGCTTAATGTGTGCATGGGAGAAGTTGCTTTTCTGTGTCTGGAATGATTATTTTACTGTACGCACCTCAGCTAGGCACTGGTCCTCATCCGGACCACATCTGCAAACTGAAGAATAGTGAAAGCTTTTGGTTCAAGAGGAGACAGCAGCAAGTGCAGAGACCACTGGTGCTTGGTGTGAAGCAGCTACAGAACACAAGGAGAGAATGGCTGATGTGTGATGGTGGCTAACAGTCTTCAAACACATCTAAAAAGCTCTTTTAGCTCAGTGTGGCAGAAACATCTCTTCAACTGAAAGCGAGCCATGGAAATTCTGGAAACAATGACAGTGAAATTAAAAAGAAGACCCATTTACAAGTAGTTTTGTTGTGGCCATCGGGTGGGCATCACTCATAACTGCATCATTGCATTGGGTGGATTGTGGGTACGTGGTAGTGCAGACATACTCGATCTACTTCCACCCATACCCATTCTAGTAGAGAAAGATCAGGTGAAGATGCATGAGTCAGCCGTATCTATGCCAGCTTGTGTCCAGAAGCTGTACTGTCTTGCTGAGAGGTGAAGAGTACTTGCTTGGGCTCAGTGCCATGGAAATACAACTGTACTGGTTCTCTATGTTGGGGTACAGCACATCATATATACATCACAACGTCTCAGGTCTTTAGCATCTTGGAGATTGCTCTGTTGCGCTGTGTGAATATGACCATTCAAGTACCAGGGGGAGCTGAAGGAATTTGTATTTGGACAGTAAGTTGGATGGATCAGGAGCTGAGCTGTATCACATGTGAGCTGACTTCTCCAACCCACTCTGAGTAAGCAGACGTGGGATGTCTGCCTAGGCTCCATGACTCTGTAAATAGCCTTTCTGGCTCCATGCCTAATCTAGTTGGCAAATTTTATTCTGGAGGTAGTGGTTATTTCTTAGCTCACTTTAGGTAGCCAGCAGACAACTTGCCATTTAATACACCTTTGCTGCTACATTACTAGCAAGAATACCATCGTACAGTTTTACCTTTCTTCAGTGAAGTAGTTAAGCACATATGTAACTAACATCGAGTATTTAAACTTACATATGAAGTAGGGTACTTATTCAGACCTTGTTATAAAGCTTGTTTTTTTCTCAGTTTCTTGCTGCATATCCAGCAAGAAAATAATCTAGATTCAGACACTTCGAGTACACTTCCATGGAAGGAAGCTTTGAAAGAAGAGTTGCAAAATCTGGGATGTAAAATCCTAGATAAATACAGCTGCTGAAATTAATCTTTTCCATTGGGAATGGATAGGGTGCTTTACCAGTTTGGGTTGAGAAAACAACACCCCATTATGAAGTCTTCCCAGAAAATGAAGGGTTAATCTTCTTTTCCCCTTCTAAGGAAAAAATAATTCCAGCCTGAAGAACCAGTTTTTAATTCTGTGTCAATCAGAGGCTTCCTACAGAAAACAATGACTGAAGATTTCTTGTATACACACAGGAGAAATTGGTATCATCTGGAGGACAGTAAATGAAATATATTTATCTGCCTTTCAGCCCTTTGGGCTGTGATTTTTCCTCACCATCAAACTATAATTCTCAAATGGTTTAAGAATATAAAATAGTTAAGAGTGTGATTCGGGAAAATATTTAAGTACCTGTATGCATCTTATTGAAAACAGCTGATTTCAAGGGTATGCTTTTCTGAATAGGGATAGTTTTATACCTGTGCTTGGACACAGTTCTGAATTAGGGCCTCAGGCTCATTTACATAGGACATTCAACTTAATTAGTCTAAATTAACTTAAAGTGTAAATTGAAAATGGATTAAGCTTTATACAAAGCTGAATTAAGACTACTATAATTTTGAAAAGTCTTTACAGGGTTAAATGCACTTTAACTAATCTGCTTTAAATTAAGCCTTTACTTAATTTGGATTAATTTTCCTGAACATCTTTGTGAAGACCAGCTCAGAGTTAGGATCCAGACCTGCAAATACTCACAGAAATACTTCATATTAAAGGAATTATTCCCATGCTTGAAGTTAAGAATGTGGGTAATGTTAGGCATGCAGTAAGGTCAACACATGCTTTAAAAGCCATGCACATCTCTGCCCCATGCAGTGACTTGAGACCAACTCAAATGTCTGATTATGAATGAGTTTTCACCATGATTGATCAGTTTGTCTAGTATCAGCAAAGAATATATAGTCAGATTCCTCGCTTTCTTTACTGTTTGAACACATGTACAAATACTTGGCAGACACAGCCCATTTGTTATCGTCTCCAACCTCATTCAAACTGGACCTGGAAAGCTATACTAGAATATTTGCTACTTCCTTCTGATATTCTGATGTTTGTGATAATAGAACATTTCATTTCCACATCCTTACTAATGATGAGTTTATTTAAAATAATTTTTAAAAACCCAAACTTGTGCCCATGCTCTTGATATGATTGATATATTCTTGGCCTGCTTGATTAGTTGGATGGAAAGGATGAGGTCTGCTTCCACTCAAGTCAAATAGTCAAATACAAAGTGTTTCTATTGAAAATGTCCCAAGAGAAGGATTCCCGTGAATAATTCTTGGTCCACAGTTTGTCTGTGAGGAGCTGACATCAAAGAATCTGCTGCTGGTTAGTTTTGCTTTGAACACTAACATGACATTTTCATGCTTAGGCTTAAAAGGGATATAAGTTCTGCAGTCAAGTGTCCTAGGCAAATAATTATTTCCTAATTCCAACAGGTGACGTAGGAGTCCAGTAAATTAATTTGTTTGCTGGGGTGCAAAAGCTTCCCTTTCCCTCCTTCAGGAACAGTAGAGAGGATGAGGACTCATTCTCTGTGCCCATCTGAAGAGCCCCATGCTTTGAAAAGGGAGAATGTATACCTGTTCTCAGCAATGCGTCTCCCTGACTTTCAGGTTTGGGTTCGTCAATGTCCTCATTTCCTCACATACGATGGGGAAGTGAGAAGCTCATAGCCATCTTTAGGAAATCATCTCCCCTGCTCTCCAGGTGGCAGAGAGCTGCTGCACTAACCTCAAGGCAAGGATTGCCGTCCTGTGCTTTTGGCTGCTCTTGATCTTTGTGGCAAAGTGGACTCCAGCTCTCTTGCTTGAGGGCACACGGCCTTGCAGTGCACATGCTGCAAAGCCGTTAGTGCCTGCAAACAGAGATGCAGAGGGAGCTGTGGGAAGGACCCGGCAGGGCAGGGAAAGAGAGAGCCCCAGCGCCTCCCAGCAGTGAGCTCCGGGAAGGTGGCAAGCTCTGTGCCAAACTGGGAAAGATGCACACTGCATGGCCTCTGACTCACTGGGTGTATCTTTGCTGCCTCTGGTAAGGGACGCTGTGCAGGCTTACGTGGTCAGATTTACCTGTTAGCACTGAGGGTGAAGCTGGAAGCCCAGCCTCCGGTGGGGTGGGAGGGTGCCCTGCAGTACTGTGTCTCCAGGCATTGGAGGCCTGGTACCCGAACAGGCTGCCTTTGGGCTGCCTGCAGCGCTCTGCACATCTTCCGTGGTTTGCCTGTGGAGCAGCCGCGCATGGGGAGAGCTAGAGGCTGGGAGAGCACGCCGTGCTCGCGGCTGCACTGGAGGGCAGCCACCAACGGCTGCAGTCCTACAGTCCCCAGGGAGGGGAGCGGGGCAGGCCAGGCTTTGCAGACCGGTGGCTGTGGTTTCCTGCAGGTTCTGGCAGTGATGCTGCCTCGGTTTGCATTCAGCTTATGGGTTTTAGGTTGTCCTTGCAAGGAAAAGGCTAGAAGCACAATTAAAAGCTAAACAGAGATGCCAGAACACAGTTGCATAGGAACGATTTTCACAACTATGGGACTGCAGAATATATATATAAAACACTCATTATAGTGAAATTGTAGCTAGCTGTAGTCTGAGTTAAGCTGTCTGGAGTATTTAAAGCCTTGTTCTGGCTGACGAATGCAGTGCAACACTGGCTCTCCAGCACTTGATGCACTTGATGTGCTGCATGGGAGAGACTCTCGCTGGAGGCTGCCATCCCTTTTGCTTGTTTGGGTAGTTCTTTGCTTTTCTGCCTGCAGTTGTAGTGAGCTTAACACAGCGTGGACAATACAGAGGTCATATGCAGAGAAACCCACACAGGGCAGCCAGGAGCAAAGGGGAACAGGGAGAAGTAAAAGTCATTACGATCTCTTTGACATTAAAGAGAGGAGGATCTGTGATACCTCCCCGACTAGTGAGAAACAAAATTTGGCTCTGGTTGATCTTCGTTGTGTGGCTGCCAATGCAGCACCAACTGTAACGGGAAGGATCTTGCCTTCGCTCCTGCAACACAGAGGCAGTGAAGCTCAGTATTTTCTCTCGGGGGTGAGGGGGGAATGAGGAGAGCAAAAGGCAGTTTACATGCAGCACGTCATATATGGCCTTACTATTGAGAACCAGCATCGCCAGCACCTCCTTCTGTATCTGCTTACAGCTGCAGAGGCAAACGACCCCAACTGTTACTTCCAATACCTGACAGATCACAGACCTACCCAAATTTGCGTAAGGTTCAGAATAATTTTATAGGCAGATATTGGCAGGAACGGTATTACGGGATGTTTCAGTTTATGTTTTCTCGACAAAAACATATCTATTTGTATATATAGTTATGACTATATATATGACTGTGATATATATGTGATATATGTATGGTAAACAGTACGCATTGTTTCGAAGTGAAGGTTTTCAGGGTATGTTACAAAATCTGAAGGTCTTCTTTGAGAGTCTGTATTGATAAGCCATTTACAGGTGATTGTAAGGAGATTATAATGTTTCTGAATTTCTAGAGCCTACCAAATTCCCACTCCACAACCTTGTAGGCCCTATGTATTTAACTTGCCTTACTTAAATGGAATTACACAAGGCTACAATTTGCTACATTACTTCCTTTAAAAAGCCTGAAATGCTCACACACTTTTTTTTTCTCTCTAAGTGAGAAACAGTTTTACTCTTGTGGATTTTGAAGGCCTTTTATGAAATTGATGATACAGGAGGAAAGATTATTTTTATAAAGCCAGGGTCCCTTGTGTTGCTCTGGTTTTGATTACTCTGTGTGCTTTGAGACAGACTTCATGGTGAGTGACTTGTTTAAATGCTACTTAGTTTTTAATATTTTATTTGCTGCCTTTAGAGAAAGTGAGATGTCCATAGGAACTACCATTAACATCCTTTACTGTGTTCCCGAAGGTTGCCTTCTATAAGAGAGATTATTGATTGTGACTCTTTGAAGGAGAATTGGCCAAAAATAATTCTTCTTGACAGGATTTCTTCTTGGGATAGGACCTGAGAGGGGGCAGTTTAACAAAAATAGCAAACACAGTTACAAACGAAACAGAATTTATTTCAATCTCATGAAGGAATTTTGTGGATTTCTCTGGTTATAATAATACATCACCTTGCTGTGCAAAGTCTGCTTCCCACCGCAAGGCGGTAGAGGAAAAGCTGCTTTTTTCACACCAGGAGCCTTTTACATCAGCAAACAATATTTCGTTCCTTAAGAGTTAGTGGGTTTCAGTGGATTGATACAGGAAAGAGGGGAATTAAAGTTCTGTGTCTAAGGACAAGGTAAACTTCCATGAATCACAAACTGTGGTAGATTTGCAGAATTGGCCGATGAAGCAGAGGCACACCGTGCAGAGCATTACATTTGTTTTCATATGTCACTATATGTCTGCACTGGAGATTGTCTTCAGGGATCTGTTCAATGTAGACAGAGTTCTTCCTTCAAAAACACACACTAAAAATAGTGGCAGGTACAAGAGGGTTTTTTTCTTCGAAGGACACAGAGGACTGCCAGAATGGTAAGCAAAGCCAAACCCCTTGAGACAAAAGGAGACACAACTTCCTAATTTCTTAACACAATGCGCATTTCTGAAACAGCAAAATCAGGAGACGCTGATGGGTGGCATTAAAACTCTGACCTCTGGGTCCAAGAGGCAGCTGGTCCAGGGCTAGGTTAGCACTGTTATAATGATTTCCTTAGGCTTATAAATACTACCCGAGATCTTAACCTCCCTCCCTCTACCCTTTTCAAATATCTTTAATAGATAGTACAGGAAAAGTGTCGTAAGTCACAAGCTATTTTAAGCCTTTTGTGACACCCACGGGGAGGAAGAGAGGAGGAAATCCAGGCAAATGTGGAGGTGTAATTTCCTCAAGTTCAGTTTATGTAGCTTCTATGAGAATTAAACACAGAAGAGAAGAACAGACAACTCAAAATATCAGTCCTGAGCCCTGGACAGGGTTTGGTCTCTGCATTTGACTCCACGGTCCTGTATATAGGTGGACTTGGGCACCATTGGAGCTGTGCTGCACGAACCACTGTTTTCCCAGAGCAGATCACAAAAAGGTGGTAATAACAGTGGCAAGCCATTGATTATAGGCTCTGAGCTTCAGAGTTTGCAAGGACTATCCTCCCAGTGCAAAAGACACTGAGTGAAAAAGCTGTGCTGTGTAGTTTCCTCACATTGTCCTTCCCGTGCAAGGATCGGTTTCCAGGAGTTCCCTGAACAGTACAGAGAAATCCATAATTCAGAGAGCTTGAGAGATAAGATGTGTGGCATCTTCTTCATAAGCCAGTATTTATTACTGGGACTGTATACCATTAACTTAGTTTATTGCAGTCCTACCTGTTTCAGGCTCTGCTAAAGCAGGTTTTTTGATTTAAAAGCATTTTTCTGGGCACGTGTGTTTTAGGTAGGAAACTGTCCAGTGAACATCGCTGAGTAGTTACCATAAAAATGAGTCATTCCCACAGATCTAATAAGTGCAGAGATTTACAAAGCCAGGCCTGCAGTCAGAGGTTTTTTAAGGTAAATGTTTGCCTCTCATTTGCATCAAGTTTGGTTAATGTTTACTCTCCCTTTGCAGCTGAGCACAATGGGGGGAAGCAGATGCTGTGCATGTATCTGAGGTCTTTTTATTCTAGGCTCACCAAAGAGAAAAAAAATCATTAATGTTATAAAGGACAGCTCACTTCCAGCAAAGGCTTCAGCATGCCACTGTGTCTCTGTTCTTGCGCAGGAAGTACTTGCTTCACCTGCTCTTGCATAATCCATTTTTAAGTTGTTTCATGAAATCTTGGATCTTATTTCTTTCTGATTCTTTGCTGTTTCCCCAACTCATGCCTTCAGTAACTCACAGCGCTTTTCCTCCAAGGTCATTTGTTTATTTTGGATAAATAACATTCAGCTATTCTGTCCCCAAAGCTCTGTCCCATTTAATCTTTTTTCTCTCCATGATAACTTCCTTCTTTTCAGCTTTAAATCGCTCCCTGAATCCTGTGGAAAAGTCTGTTGTGAAGAGAAAAAGGAATAGCTTGTTCACCAGCTCTGGGCTGGGGTGGGCAGGATGCAAGGGGTTTACGTTGTGGCAGCAGACTTCCTCCCAGCCTCAGGTAAGAGGTCAGGATAGCATTACAGCAGATTACTTAGGGAGGCAGGTCTTAAAGAGAGAATAAACAAACATGTCAGAAATGTTTGTAATTTTGCCTCCTGGTCCAAGTATAGATCTCTTGTGGTCTTTTCCTCAGCCCTATTTTTTGTAAATCTGTAATTCATCCAGAAATTCTTCTCAACTTCTTCTCACCTGCTCTAACTTCTTTTTTCCTAGCTTTTCCCCAATAGCTTGTTCAGTATATGTTTGTGGCATAGTGACTGTATCTATATAGTCTTATGGATTTATTGTTAGAAATCCTTATATAGCACTAATATTTGCGATACAAAGCATTTCTATCTGTGAATCGCAGATCTTTGATCAAGACAATGGCAAGATATGTTACAGAAAGAAGAGAGTCTTTCTTTTGGTGGAGATATTTCTGGGGTTTTATAAAATATTTGAGACTTTCCATCACTGGCAATAAAATTCTAATCTACTTGTCTGTTAAAAAAGCATTTTAAAAAGACCAAATTAACAAAATTCTTTTTTACCTTCCACTGACAGAACCAATCCCTTTACATACACTTTTCCTGAAATTAAGTTATTGCTTCAACATTTCTCATATTCTGGAGTCTTCCCCTAAAGCTACTTCAGAGTGTTTATGATTAAAATAATACTAGAATTATACTGAAGTATCAGAGGAGCAAGCAGTGAGTATTTTATATGCATATGTGCAATTTTTCAATTGTTATGTGTACAGTATATGACAGTATTGCATGACAATATAGTATGACGATGTATTATATTGTATAGCAATTGTTAAATGTATTATATTTTGCTATGTTATTTTATTACATTTACAGAAGATCTGTGTAAAGATGATAATACCTATTTGATCCGTGGATTTTCATCCTTTTTGTGCATCATACATTGTGCAAACCCTACTTGTCCTTGTTGTCATTTATACTTGGTATAAATATAATCCTTACTTCACTGAAAATAAGAAATTTTGCTCAATTTTATTCAGATGTTTAAAATCTGTTTTCACTTGGACTTAGGATGAAAACTGAACTGAAATTAATTTCTCAGTGGGACGGAATGTCCTAAAATATTTCAATTTCAAGTGGTTAATTTCAAAAAGTCCTCTCAAAATTTTGGATATTCCTGCTCTGAAATGCTTGGTTTGCACTTGGTGAAGGAAGAGGACTCCTTGCCACTTAGTTCACTGTGACGTTAACCTCAGTCTGTCTGGCAAGCTGTGGCGTCCCATGGGACATGTATTGGTGTCAGATGCTCAAATTCTCTGTTAACCGCTTGGCTCTTTGCGGGACAGCCTGTACCTCCTTGCAGCGCCTCGGTCTCTGATGCAGTGCAAAATCAACGTCACATCTCACGTTACCGCGTGGAAGGTGTAGCCTGGCCAACCTGTAACAGTTTGATGCGTGGTGGCCCAGCTGGGTCAGGGAACCATTATAGGTTAAAAATTACTATTTTTTTGTTGCATTGGTTATTTTTAACTCATACCAGTTCTTCAGTCTGGTTCACAGCATGGCCCCGTGAGCAGCTGTTCTAGCACAGTCAAGACATAGCATGGTATAGAAGCTAGCAGCAAGGTGCAGGGCTGCCTGTGTTGGCACTGAGACTGAAGGAAATGGTCATCAAACTACAGCAAGGGTTTCCTTTTCTCCCTGACTTTGCTGCCAGTCATGAGTGAACTGGGTCAAATGGTGAGTTAATGGGCAGTCTGCTGCTAAGCTTATGCCTAAAACCATGCCTAGGTGCCAAGAATAAGACCTAACACCGCACTGGCAGGGTAAGTTCCCAGCAGGTTGTTTGTGTAATATGTAAAGGGATGGAGGGAGGTTAACTTGAACTTGAATGAAGGCTAGAGTGAGTTCTAAAAGATATTAAAAAAAAAAAATTACAACTTCTGTGTCATGCCTAATCCCATCCCGTGTCTTGACTAGACCTAGGAGCTAAGAGAGGTGGTGGTGGTGGTCTTTGTTTAATCACATTTTTACATTCTCAACACCTTGCAAGACACATTCCCTCTCATCAAGTAGGAGAGTGTGCTGTGCCGGGCACAGAAAAGCGTACAGATATTAGCAAGCTTCCTGATCCCGTGGTAGGTGTGATGAGATCAGTGTTCCCCTGAGGTCTGTGTAGTGAACTAAGTGCATGAGAACAATGCAAGCCATCTCTAAACCATCAGCAGAAGATGGTATTTCTCTCATCTTGCTTTCCTTTTGCTTCTCGGTGTTGGCTGATACCCGAGGAGCTGAGATGATCATCCCACAGGAGCAGAGGGAACTGGAGATAGAGGCTGCGCTCCTAGTCCTTGTCTATGTTCTTCCTGAAGGGTGGGAAGCAGAGAAAGGGAAAAGCCTCCCAGAGAAGTAGCAATAAGGAATTGCCTTAGAAAAGCCAACTCTTTGAAGTCTGGAAGTTTAGCAAATATTTATTTTTGTACCTTGAGGCCAGCAATGTTTAAAATGCCTTTCTTACCCTGAGGCCAAAGAAGTTTGTGCTTTGATTTAAGCATTCATTCTGGTCTGAATTTAAGCCACCACAGAGTAAACTATCACACAAGTACAGCCCTCGAAAATGCTCATTGTGTATCCGCCCTCTGGCTTCTATTTTATCACAAGAGATGAAGGATTGAAATTTAATAACGGATAAGCTATAGAGCTGACCCAGAGGGTTAGCGCTGTCACCTGGGCTCTGAGTGTCTGGTAAAGGACTTTTGCCCAGCATGTTTCTCTAAGGCTTGGAAAGCCTACTTCACTGGGCAGCAGTCAAGAAGCAGCATAGAAAAGCTCCATAGGGAGCCTCCTCCAGACCTTCACAGCCAAGGCAGATTGCTATAAAGAGAAGCCTTAGGGAAAAGGAAGTTTCTTCCAGCCAAATGGATCCCATCAAATAACGTGTTTGGCCATTCCCCTGAGTCCTCCTGCACACCTGAAAAGTGAGAAGATCCATTTCTCATGCACAGTCCACCTGCCTTTCTGAGGAGCTCTAGAGCAATGAATATGGGCTGCAGCCTGTGAGATGCTCTGGGGTTTATTGACCTTAAAGAAATCCCATTGACTTCAGCTGTGATGTCAAGCGAGTGCTGTATTTTCAAAATCCTTTGCAAATGTATCTCTGCATTCCTAAGATGGTAGCCTTGTCTAATGGTTATAATAATACCTGTGTGTCAAAACTGAAGTGTTTTATAGGTCATCTAGCACCAGCGACTGTGTGACTGAGTCTCCTCCTGTATCACAGCATGCCCATTTGTAAAATGGATAATGTTTAGTTACATCAGAGAATGGTTTTGCAGGACTGATAAAATGTCTGCAAGCAGTGCAGAATCTTTAAAAAGAAAGATTGCTCTTTTCTTGATTAAGCTGTGTATCAACAATTATTCCAGTTCTTTACACAAAAAAAAAGCTATCACTTCTGTACCACAGTTGTCAAAGCTTCAATATAAAGGCAAGGCTGAAAGAGTTTATCTCTCCTTCCATGGTGAATGAAGTAATACGAATGTTACTATACGTCTGGCGTTCGGTCTAGCCACAGTCAGATTGCCATCTAATTTTGAGAAAGCAGATTTAGTTTTGTGAGACAGAGTGCTCTCTGGCAGATCCCACATTCCCTAGCTGTTACTGACTGCTTGCTCACAAACTGCACTTCAAGCATCATACACAACTAGGTTTTTTTCATAAGTGATCAGGAGACTATCAGAGGAGGAAAGGGTTGCTTCATTGGAAGGACTTTGCTCAAAAGTGCCCAAATCTTTCCCTCCCCTTACCCTGAAATTACTGATTTAATTTTTTAGTTCAAATTAGTATTTGACTGGGTGTGGTCATTCTTTGCCCTCGTCAGAACTGAGAAGTTGCACACAAGTAACTATGTCAGTTGTGAGGGTGACTTTTCACCAGTGTTGTCATATCTGTAAAAAATACCATTGTAGATGTAGTTATATGTAAATAATAAGTGGCATAGTTGTTCCTTGTCCCTTAAGGGAACATGTCTACCAGGACAAACCACATCTGAATACCAACACAACTGTATCTCCAGTAAGGAGAATGTATTGCTTTGCAGGTCTCTTACATTAACTGGGGGAAACTGGGAAGAAAGGGGAAACATTGTGCAGTGGTGAAGCCTTTCGCCATCACAAGACTGAGATTAAGCACTACGCTGGATAGTATTGATGTTGTATCCCTTTTAAGCCCATGCAACTGGTAAATGACAGCTGGTCTTATACCACTTGAAAGTAAGTGCAGATGAACCCTTGAATTGTTTTTAAAACGATTCATAGTAATAAATTTTTTAATCTAAGTGATTGCTGGCTTAAGGTAAATGGATACTAGCCATTCTTGAATTGGATTTGAAAGTGACTGTATCGGATAGAAAAGGCAATGTTTGGCTTTTTTAGACCGCTGACGAAGATTTGTTTGGGAACCACAGTAAGACATGATGCTTTTAAAAAACAGACAAATACAGATATAGGATGTAGCACCAACCATCCAAAGCATTTGGGCTAAGCACTCAAGCAACTGGATAAACTGAGAAGCTATTTCTGAGCATATACCAGTTGTAGGCGTGTTGCTGTCTGTGTGGATTTGGAGACTGCTGAAATAGCCAAGAGAGAAGAAAATACTGTTCTTTGGAATTAGCTCACCAGGAATTGAAGAAAATGGGAAGGCACAGATTACACCACCTTATTTTACCAGTGCCAGTTTGCAGTCTTTATATATATGCTTTATGAACTGTCACTTTGCAGGTTTCTCTAGCTGTCTGTGCCTGTAGCCATACTTTTCTTTTATGGTGTGTGGTTCTGCTTCTCTTCTTTTCTTCTTGCTGTCCTGCAGCAGTTCTAATGTGTCGCATGATTTGGAGGTTACATCTGCTGCCTGCGAAACTTTGGGATCACAGGATCTGTCCTATACTGAAAGGTGGACAACTTTTGGAAGGTAACTGGCCAACAGATTGATTGTTAAACAGTGTTCAAAAGCTATGCACACCATTTTAGGTCAATGTTAAAATAGTCAAGTACCGATTGCGGTGGCTTTCCATAGCCTCAGTCACTTATTTTAATGCAATTCAGAGGCATTACCCAGTCTTCCAATGCCAATAACCTAGACGTTCTGAATGTAAAGACGTCACTGCAGTCTCAGATACCAGCAAATATTACATTTATAGCATGTGTCTCAGCAGAGTTTCTTTTCTTCCCTACAATTATTTGAAGGCTGTAAGCCAACTCCAACACCCACAGTGAACGGATTTAAATCAAGAATTAAATCACCAAGCAGGAAATCTTGGTTTAAGTAATAGATTTTATCTCTTTTTGCAGTTGTAAGTTATGCTAGTTATTTTTTGAAAGAAAAGTTAGCTTTCATGGGCTGGTAACCATTAGAACACCTTGATTTATAACAAGAGATAGTACACAGTTAGGTCTTTCTTCTTGTTAACCAAAAGTATTTATCTATGCACATTTATTATGATGATAAATTAAGAATCACTTTAGCAGATTCTTAATTTTGTCATATTTTTAATTGAAAAATGGAGGATGGTTCATTTATTTACAGATTTTTTTCTTGTTTTCATGAATTTATGTTTGAATGAAAACTAGAATTCAATCAAAATTTCCCAAAATAGCCTAATACTCCCTTTGTTACTTAAATAAACTACCTTAAGTGATATCTCATAAGAAAATTAAAAAAACCAGACATGTTTTTCTAAGTTTAAAAGTAACTAACTGGTTTGTTACTATTAATAATTAAGTAAGTTATCAGTCCTGAAGTAAGTCATAGCCAAGAAATTGCAAAACTCATTTTTATTCATAGATTGGAGAAGGAAAAACAAGTCCTCCCCTTTATTTTTAACTTCTGTATGGTTTCTCAACTTGAAAAGAGCTTGTTGAATGGAACTAACTAAATAAAATGAAGTGATTAAATACTCTGTATGTGCAAAGAGGCTACTGCTTCCAAATCTGTTTTTCTACTTCAGCAAATGTTTGTCCCAGGGAACCTACCTAGTTCATCTGACCAGAACTCCAGCAGTAGCAACACGTTGCTGAATGTTATTTTAATAAATGATATAATTTTAGGCCTTCATATGAATTGTTTTAATTTGACATTTAATTTAAATAAGTGTATTTTTTAAGTGTTTATTTAATGTAATGTTGTGTAGTTTTTAACTGATTGGGTTTTTTGTCCGCTATGTCAACTACCAAGGAGGGTAGAAAAGGCAGTGGCTTGTGTTCTGGATAGCCCCACTAATTTAACTCAAGTTATGCAGGTTGTGAATTGGCACAAAGTTTGTGCTTTGAAAATCAGCAAAATGCATCAAAATGACCTGGAAACCTCATTCTCCAGAAGCAGGAGGGTATTTTGAGCTCCAGCACTTATAGGGAAAGGGAACCGGCCACAGCTGCTCTGAGAGATTTTCAACCTAAGGATTTTGCTGTTCCAGGGTGGTGTCCCAGGAGGAGGGGGCAGAAACTGCTCTGCTCTGAATGAACACTATGTGCAGCAGGTTACCATGTGATCCATAGCATGACATGCCCTATAGGAGCAGTTGTCTTCCAGCTAGTATTACCTAGCATGGCATATGTTCTGTATTGTGCAGCAGGGAAGATGCAATGTCTCTCTTCTACTACCATTGCTGTTGCATTCGGCTTTGGAGTGGGAAGATGTTCCCATCTCTTTGCTCTTTCTGAGACTCCAAACATGGGACACTTACACAGCACCTCCAAAAAAGGAGAAACAAGAACTAATTCTAAGGGCTATCTTCTGGAAAGCTTATTGTTGCACTTCTGATGAGGTGGGCTCTGTGGTCCATGCCCAGCTCTTAGAGCACTGATCATTGCACTCCCTGTGGCTCATAAGCTTAACTTTCAAAACAGAAGAATTTACTCCATTACTATCTGTGCATTTTGGACAGACAAGCACTTTTTCAGCAAAGATCTAGAGAAATATTTCTTGATCGGCAGCAGCAGCACATGAACACAACTGAGCACAATGTGCTGCTGGTAACTCCTGGCCTGACCAAGAATTCCCCGGGCTGAGAAATATCTGTGTCCGGCAGAAGCAGCATCTAGCATTGCCCCTGCTCGAGATCTATTTTTCCTCTGTATAACAGTATAAAGAAGGGGATGGAGGTCATAGCAGCAAATAACAGTTAAGGCATAGGGCATTTCCCAGGGAATTAATGTCTGGCTGGGGTTAATGGCCCTCCAGTTTGCTTTGGGCCATCAACTCTCCCAGCTATTCATTAATCCCTAGGAAATGCCCTGTGACTCAGTTGTTATTGCTTAAGTGGGTAGTATGAATCAACAATATTCTGCATCTGCTCTAGGTATTTAAGACAAGAATGGAAGGTAATAAATGTTCTTTTATTACGAAAATCTGCTGTATTTGCATCCAGAAACCTTTGGTTCTCCCTCTTAACATTGATCAAATGTACTGAAAAAGGATTCCTCATCAGTAAAATGATGTCAGAGGCTGGCAGAGTACAGATGAAATGGCTCACCTCTTCACTCCAAGGTCTTTTCACTTCAGCTTTTCCACCCCCAGCAGCCCATTTGCAGGTTGTTTTATACCTTCGCCTGAGTGGACTTTAGAACATGGACAGTTCTTCACGTTAACTAGTAGGAAGTCACTTAGCAGGTAGCTGAGTATTATGTTCTAGACAGGGGTTGCTGAGCAAGAGTGCTTACACCATCTGTCTGCTTTGCTCAGAAGTATTACAACATTAGCAGAAAACTCCTTTGAGACAAGTCAAGAGGAAGATGAGGAGTGATGTGCCTCTCTGAACAAGTGTCTTTGCTGGAAGAAAGGAAAAGATCTGAATAGATATAATCAAGACTGAGTTGTTTGTAGAGCAGGTAACATATAGGTAGAAGAAAAGGACATGACACGTTTTCGTTGGGAAAAACACTTTATATTTTGGCTCTTCACCTGTCATTTATTTATCACAATTTTGAGTTGTGCATTGCAGCTGATAGACACAACACACCCTGAGCTCCACTGTAAAATGCAGTCCCTTCTGCCTGAGGTAAGCTGAATTCAAAACCTTATATGTGCATATTCTAATTTTGGCATGCACAAATTCTGCATATAACTTACCATGATAGGAAATTCCATAACGTTGCTATGGAAGAGCTCTGATTTTATACTAGCCACACACACTGCAAAAATCGAAATTTTCCTCCCCGTCGCTCTTATTTATAAGGAGATAGCTTCTAGCTGGATCTGTAGCCATCCTTTTATGGATGGGTCCTAGTAAGTTCTGTGGGTTTGCTCAGAGACTGCTTATTTTGTCTTAGGTGAGGCATCCCCCTCGTCCCTGAGCTGAACAGCAGTACACCTCAAAGGAACAAAACAGCGGAGCTGACTCACTCCCAGACCAGAGACTGACAGGTTTGATCTGAATGCATGTCAAAAAGAATTCAGAGGAGGCTAGTTACACACAGATGGGTGCTGGAAAAAGTGTTCACAGACACTCTCTGAACCACCTCCAAAGTCCCGTGCTGGGACAGAAAACTGGGTGATGCAGATACCTGCTAAGTAAGAGCAAAAAGCAGAGGCCAGGTCTACCTCCATTTGAAAAGGATTTGGAAAACTTGTTCTTTCCAGCACACTGGGAATGGTTGCCCAGTGTTGTTCTCTCCAGGCCAATTGCTTGCCGGTCTGAGCAGACAAGCCTCAGATCAAATCAATTTTTTTCAATTTGTGGGCTGATCTAGGAGAACAGCATGGCTCACTGTCTTTTTTGGCAGAGGCTCCAAGCCAGGCTCTGACAGCCTGGGTCTGGCTCACTGTTGAGTGCTGTATATTGCAGATAGATCCGAGGATGAAATGTTCCCCGTCCAGTGCCTTGTGCCACTTCTGTGGAGGGGCTGCAGGCCATCAGACCTCCGGGAATGCTATTCTTCAGGAGTTGCCTGCACATTATTACCTGCATCATGATCCAGTCTCCCTCCTCCACCAGCCCAATGCACTTAAAAATGCTCGTGTGGATTTCAAAAGCCTCATATGATTTGTCTGATACTGCTACAGTCTACAACAGAAGAGGGAGCTGGGAAAGGAGGAAAGTGAAGCCAGAGAAGTTACATATGCAGGAAGGAAGCTCAATTCTGTGAAAGATATATTGGAACATATATCCTATGAGAATTTGTCTCAGACACTGGCAGCTTTGATATAAGTCCGTGGTCCCCCAAACTGAGGTAGACCTGTTTATGAGGCCATGCAGGACCACATACATCCCTGTTACAATGTTTTTACATAGAGTGTTCATAAAAAGCAATGTCTGGTGGACTCTGAGAAAATCAGAAATTTGGTACTGGTCTGCAGGTAGAATTTTCTGCAAGCACAGGAATATGCTATCCATCACCCTGTTGGGAGTCCAGTGGTACCTTGTTTAATTTTTGATAGCACACTTTCACAGTGGGCCCATATGCAGAGGAGATCATCTTGTTGTAAAAGAAAACTTTTAATTTCAAAAACAAAACCCGAAACAACCAGCAGTAATATCCCCAATGTTTTCCACATGCTTAATGGTGGACTCACCTTGAGTTCTGGGAAATTAACTTGTGCTGGTAACATGGGCAATGACCTCCTTATGGTTGCCTTTGGATCTCATGTAGCTACAATGGCAAAACCCACATCAACAGAGAAATGGCTTCTTTTTCTGTAATTCACTACGTGGTTTAGTAACTGTCTAAGAAGCAACAACTCCTCTTTACCTTTTTCTTCTGAGGTTTGCACCTCTTGCTCTGTTGCTGTCACCTTCCACTTGTAAATGCACCAGGCTCTTACAAATCTCCGTGGTTTTGGAAAGCAAGAATATTCTTTGCATGCTACCCTAATACACCTAGGTGAGCTTCTTGCTCTGCCTATACCATGGGAGAATCCTTAGGGGCAAACGTATGGCTGTGATACAGGCCAGAACTTGACCTGTAAATAGGGAAGGAGCTGGAGCACTCGATGGCCAGCAGAGTAACAGCTCCAAGTTGTTTCCGTGGCCCCTATCTCTTGCAAGGCAGCACGGATGCCTGTGGTTTTGGGGACCCAGGAAGTAAGGGAAGAAGCTGGGATCTGTAGCTGGCTCCCGTTGAGCCTTTGGCCAGCTCCCCTGCTGGCTCCTTTGAACAGGCAATAGTAAGTAATGGTGCATGCTCCCTTTCTTTCAAGACAACCATCTCTTCACGAGGTGCAGGTAGAAGTAAAGTAGTCTTATTTTCCCAAGCCTACTGCTCTGGGTAGGAACATCTTCTTGCTCCAGACCCTTTGTCCATGTGAGGAGCATCTCACGGCGGCACATGCTCTATGGAGTAAATACCAAATCCACAGCCTTTCTGCCGGCACAGTGGGCTCTTCCAGTCCACCTTATATTTTTCCGCAATAATATGGCTTCAGTAGTTAAAAATGTGTGGTGTATGTGTTTTGAAGAGGAGATTCCAGGACAAATCACAGAAGAAAGGCACTGACTGTTCTCAGTTCACTGAGTTTACCACTTTTCACCTCTGCTCCCTTATATAAACAGCAAAGCTTAGCTTTTCTTTCATATCAGAACATGAGTACTTTCATTTCTTAAAAATAAATTATTTAAAATTTCTCTGCAGTCAGCATTTTCACTAACTTAATAAAATATGATTTTCTCTCTGCAAGTCTCAAATCAAAAGCTGTTCCTTTGCCCTGTACTCCTGAGCTCTACATTTTAAATAAAAATGAACGTATTGAATTTGAAGGATTGTGGAGCTGAATTTTACTACTTAGACCAACACATACATGATTTTAATATCTGGAAATGTGTGGGTTTATTTTATCAGTTACATAACGGTATGTTATTAGCTATTCCGTTTCTATGCTAGACTGGGATACATTTACAAAATTCCTTAAGGTGACCTGGAAAAACCAAAACATAACTGTTTATGGCAGCAGCCATAAACAGCAAATTAGTACACAGATCTGAATTTGAGAGTTTTAAAAAAACCATGCTATTTAGAGATACATTGAGTGAATATTGATATTGTGTTAAACCAAACAACTTTGCTGTTGGGCTCACAACATCCTCCAAATACATGCTCTCAGATTGCAGCCGTAACTACATTTTCAGCAGATAGTCTTTCATGTGAAAAAAAAAAGGAAGTCAAGGAGACAGATTTGGGTTTCTGTTTATTTTAAAAAAGCTACAAAAATATGTTTCTATAGAAGCCATATGAATTTTTTTCCTACACGGTCCCCTCCCAAGCATCGCTGGCGCATATAGACAAAGGGCTGTGTTGCTTAGCAACCCCCCTAAAGCTCATCAACACAGCTTCGGTATTAATATTTATCCCCCCCTTAAAAAAAAGCCTTACTCTGAAATTTGAAATGGGATCTGTCCTCCCTCTCTTTTGTGCAATTAAAGTAATATTGCTCACTTTTTCCAATTAACATTACTGGCTAAACCAAACAATTTCTGCCAAGCAGGCCAAATCCAGCTCTTGGGTAACCGACTGAAATAAAAGCTACATCGGGGATGAATTTCTGTAGCCCAGTGTGTCTTCTGCTATCAGTGTTTTGTAGTTTCTCTTTCCTTTAGATACCTAAATCCATATTTTCCATCTTCCCAGCCTTTTTTTCTGAGTCCTCTCCCTCCGTGCCCATATTGAGGGGCTCCCTCCTGGCTGCACGTTCCTCGCAGCCTCCAGCGGCTCTGGTTTTCTTGGTGGGACACTGGGGAGGTAGCAGGGATTCCCCTGCGGCCACCAAGGGCACCCGGACACCAGGGCAGGTGCTGAACAAACCAGGGTGAAAAAAATCCACTAACCAAGACTAAAAGCTCAATCTACGCAAGGACTAACCAAGACCCAGCTGTTACTTGGCGAAATACTTCTCTACACCAGCAAGAGCCCTTTGCAGCCCGTTTTTGAGAATTTCAGTGGAAAGTAATTAGTGCATGAGTGAACGAAAACGTCTCTGGAGGGAGCAAAGGAAATTATTCAATGCTATGGAAATATTCTGATTCAGCCCTGGCTTTCTGTTTGTGTTAAATGGCCACGAGATCCAGGGATATTCACTTTTCTGCCCTTCAGCCTTTCCAGAGAAGTACCATCACAGGATGCAGAAACACAGATCCGAGTCTACCAGGCAGCATATACTCCTGTCATTGTATCAAAACACTGTGGTTATGTTGGGACTTGGTGTGAAAAAGAGGAGCAGAACGAAAAGAAATGGAGCTACTACACACTACGCACTGCTGAAAAAAGGGCATTTACACAAGTGCCTAAATACGGGTTTGGTGCTTGAAGTTTTGGATCCTTTTGCTTTCTTCAAAATCTTGGCCACAAAATGTGATGCTCGGCAAAGCACAGATTCTTTCTGGAGTAAGCTGGATGTATGAGACTGCCTGCCAAAGCCACTGAAGGATGAGAAAAGAACTGTGATTCTGGAAGCAATTTCTTTATAAAATCATTTTCCTTTGGAGGTGGAGGGGAAATTATTTTAAGGTCAGGAGCAGATGTGTATGGAAAGCTAATTGCAAATGTGATAAAGGCAGAGAGGCGCACGGTCCTTCAAACAGAAGCAGCAACTTTGTGAACAGCAGGCAATATTGACTTCAGGCTCCAACACTGTCTTAACACTATGTGTATTCTTTTCCTTTTTCCCTTAACTTCTCCCCCTTCTCTCATGCTGAGCAATAGTAAGAACTGCTTGCTAATATCAGTGAGACAGGAGCCCACAAACACTTACGTTTGTTAGGCTAAACCAGAATGGGGAGAACATCATGCAGATGCCTCACAGCCAGTTCCCGTCTGCCCTTCCTATCTGTGAATACGGAGCACATCTCAGGCCCACGCTTCCCCTGGAAGATTACACCAAGGCCCGTCACGTGGACTTTTCTCTGCCTGTAAACTCATGCAGGGTTGTTCTTTAGAACAATGTTAATTCCACCTGGCCAGATCCTCAGCTGGAGCCAGTCAATACATCCATTGCTTTCATCACCTAGACTGCCTGTGACAGCTGGGAATGATTGGTTCTTTATATCTAAAAACTTTCTTTCTTAGAAGTCCTGAAATCTGGAAGCTTCTTACTTTTGATTGGCTTAGCCTCCATTCTAAGTTTTCAGCCTCTATAAATTGGACCTCCTTTCGATTCTACTCATTTTTCACTGGTTTTGCCCTTGTGAATCTCCTTTAGGATTACTCCTGACTTATATTGATATAAAAACAAGAAGATGCAAGATACAAGAAGGACGACTAAGTGCATTTAGAGCCAAAATGTGTGTAGCAATTTAGGTGCAAATACATCTCAACACAGTGGGTACAAATACAAGAAAGGAGAGAAGGGGGATGGGGCAGATGTGAGCAAGCTGTGGCAGCTATGCAAGGGGCTATGGAGTTTAGAAAACAGTATAAGCACTGCAACACCTGCCTCTCCTCTTTTGCCAGTTGTCGGTGACATAGCCTCACCTTTGCTAGCTCTCACATCACTCAGGCTGTAAGCAGACACCATCTTTTGGATCCAGTTGTGTCAGTGAGCAAGTACTCTTTAGCACCTTGCTAATAGATTTTAAATCCCTTCTTGACAGGTCTGGCAGGAAAACAGCTTGCATAAACTTTCCCCGTTTTACTTTAAGTGAAACAAGTAGGCAGCTCAGCCTATTTATGCCTGACCTTTCCTGCTATGGGATAGAAAGTGTACACCTGGGCTACTCCTTCAGCACGTCTGGAAAGACCACACTGGTGGGAAGGCGGACCTGAGGGTAAGGATGCCTCCCAGAGACGTTACGACATGCAGAAGAGACTGGCTGGGTGTCGCTGTAAACCCTGTTAATGCTACCTTTATGCCCAAACAGCTATAGCATCTTGAGAAGTTGCAGAACAGCACTTCCAAGAGTAACTGCTGTAATTGGTTTTGTCCTGCTAAGTTTACCTCTTTAAATGGCACCTTAGGAGAGCTGTTGCTTTTCATTTACTTCCTCCCTCCTTTTTTTTTCTTTTTTGTCAGGAGTTAGTGCTGCTGCTCACCCTAGTCTCCTGAGCAGATTCTCATCTCCTCTGTGACAGCAGCTCCTTTTGTGTCCTGGGCATTTACTTTTGAATTCTTTTAATTTAATTCAATGCTGGTGAGAAGCAGGAGGAATAGCTGTGGGATCCTGCCTTTAATCCCGAAGGCTGGACCCAGCCTGGGCAGGGAAAGTGCGAATGTCCTTGCCTTTCCTTGGTGTCTCTCAGAAGCACACCTGAGGCAGCACTGAACTTGTTTGCTCTTCTGGAAGCCCAGCTGGGATAGTATGTTTTCCAGTAAGGTCCATGCTATGCCTGCTGCCAGACTGACTGGATTCAGAGGCCACCAGACAGTCAGGATAGGTGGCTGCTGACTCCGTTGGGTTTGAGCCAGGAACCAAGGAAGAGATCCTACTTGACCATTACATGCTGCTCGTTTTCACCTCATCTGGCTTCCAAAGGGCTGAAAGGTTTCATGTTTGCAAATCTTTCCATGTTGCGATGATCTCCCTTCCTCAGCATTCCCACATCCTGCTGGTTTTGAGTTAGCCAGTATCCTCAGCTTTTCCTTTCTTTGGTTTTGAGCTTTTAAAATCACTTCTGTAAAGTGGAGGGAGGTTTTTTTGTCCCAAAGAAACAACAATACTTAACATGTGTAAAATGCTTTTCGCCTTTCAAGCAAACTCATTAATCCTTGAAAGATCCCTGGGAGGAAAGTAAACGTTATCTCACTTTTACACATGGGGAAACTAAGGCAGAAAGGTGAAGTGAATTGCTCAAGGCCAGTGAAAGATTTAGTGCTGCAGTCAGGTTTATAAACACAGGAGTTTTCTGGATCCTCGTTCTGCATGCAGGCAATTAGACCAAGTCTCCAATGGATAAAATAAGCTACAAGGCATGACCTTCCCCTTGAAGCAATAGCATTGCTCTGGGGTCTGTGGAGAGGCTGAGGCTCAGAGCTAGGGAGAGGTGAGGTAGGGGCAAGCACTGTCCTGGTTTGAGCCCTGGTCCCTTTCTAACTGTGCTCCATCACTGCCCCGAAGATAAAACAAAGATACAGCAAGAGGAGCTGCATAATGTAGCAAGAGTTGAGAGGAGTTTTGTGGCAGCTGTGGCAAATCAGGGGCTGTAATTTAGAAGCAGTATGGAAGACATGAGTGCTGCATCTCCTGCAAATGAGTCTCCATACAATGGAGATATGATGTGCTATGCCTGTCATCCAGGGGAATAAATAAGAATATTCCTCTGCCTACCTTATGGGTCTTCCATCTCAGGAGAGGGTGTGAGAAACTTTTCTGATAAATATTTTGTGCTGGTACTGTGCTCATTCTGCTTAAAACAGTTCCACTTGTTCTAGAATTACACTGAGCAAGCGAGCAGCCTTATCACGGTACTAGACAAGGAGCCAGGTTCCGGTATCAGTGACAATGGTGCAAACAGAGAAGCTGCTTCAACTTCAGAGGAGCTGCTCGAGCTTTCTGCTGCTATATCTGAGCACTGGACTGGCCAAAAATATCTGTCTCTGGACCAGCTGAGAGAGGAAAATTAGAGCATCTGTGCAGCACACAGCAAGGAAACCTTGCTATGTCATCAGCCAGCGCTATCAAAGGCGCTGCTCTAGGGAAGCTTGCACCGGTGCTTCAGTCGTGCTGTTAATAATGAGCATTCCTGCTTTTTCTGGGAAGGAGGATTGGTGTCTGAGGAATTAACACTGCCCCTCCAAACTCACCAAACTTTTCTTCTAGTTAGGGGGTCCATGCTTTAAAACAAAACAAAAAGAGCACCAAAAATATGGCAAGTGAGTGCCAATCATTTTTCTTTCTGCACTGAAGCAAATTGTGCCAAGCATTTTGTGAGAGAAGGACAAGAGAGGACAATCCATCAGTGCAGAGTACATCAACGTATTAAAAAAATGCAAGTAGTGGGGAAAGCTTTTAATTTGAATGATATCAGTGCCCACAAGCACGACAATAATTAAAGGTCTGCCAGCATGGCTATTATACATTCTGGTTTAGTGCATTTAATATCTCAGCTGCTTCAAATCACATCAGCCTGATGGCTGGCAAGCATGTTTCCACTCTGGATGCAAATCAAACTCTCACATACCGTTCTGAAGCCTCACTTTAAGGGTAGGACTTTTTTGCATCAGGACAGGACAGGCTGTCCTTCGTCCTTGCGGTTCTGTGACGCTGGTACAATTCTGCTGCCCAAGGAAGAGGAGGATAAATTATTCTTCTTAAGGTTAGACTGAAGTGATATTGTACCCTACTTCAGAGCAATTTTTTCAGTTCTCAAAACTTTCCTTCTCCCCTGGCAGGTATATATTCTGCGAACTGGCTGGGATGCTCCCTTGCTTTTGGGTTGTAATCAGGATAAGTGAAGGGATGTAGTCCCTCCCACCTCTCCAGCCCTAGGCTGGTGCTGACAGGACATATTGGGCTGCACTGCATTCAGCTTGCTGTTGGTGGGCTTATTGCTAGACTGCAGCCATCTCTGATGGCGCGGGTGGGCAACCAAGTGTTTTTCCTTCGTCTTCTGGTGCTTCCGTGCTGTGCTATTCCTGCAGAGCCACAGGACCTCCTCAGGAAGCGCAGCCCAGAGCAGCGCTGGCACAGAACCAAGGTGGATGGAAACAGATGATCGCTTTTTCAAACAGTAATTTACAACACTCCCAAAAACAAGCCAACAACTTATTTTATATTCATTTCAGGGGGGAGATAAAAAAAAGAGAGACTAACAAGCGATGTGACTAGCATCACCATGAATACTCCATTTACATGTGTCCCACTCGCCTTCACTCTGCCTGCTTTCCCTTTCAGCCCTGTGCTGGTTTTGGCTGGGGTAGAGTTAATTTTCTTCAGAGTAGCTAGCATGGGGCTGTGGTTTGGATTTGTGCTGGAAACAGTGTTGATAACACAGGGATGTTTTCGTTACTGCTGAGCAGGGCTTACACAGAGTCAAGGCCTTTTCTGCTTCCCACCCCACCCCACCAGCGAGCAGGCTGGGGATCCACAAGAAGCTGGGAGGGGACACAGCTGGGACAGCTGACCCCAGCTGACCACAGGGATATTCCATACCATATGATGTCATGCTCAGCATATAAAGCTGGGGGAAGAAGAAGGAAGGGGGGGACGCTCGGAGTGATGGTATTTGTCTTCCCAACTATCCGTTACACGTGATGGAGCCCTGCTTTCCTGGAGATGGCTGAACCCCTGCCTGCCGATGGGAAGCGGTGAATGAATTCCTTGTTTTGCTTTGCTTGCGTGCGCGGCTTTTGCTTTCCCTATTAAACTGCCTTTACCTCAACCCATGAGTTTTCTCACTCTTCTGATTCTCTCCCCCATCCCAGCCGGGGGGAGTGAGCGAGTGGCTGTGTGGGGCTTAGCTGCTGGATGGGGTTAAACCACGACAAGTCCATAACCTCAGGAGGGCAGGAGCTGTCTCTGACTGGGTGTTTATGCAGATCTGAGCACAATGGGGCCTTGATCCTCACTGGGTCCTTCTGATGCTACTGCAGTACAGCTGATGAGGAGGTTTTAGACCGAGATGGCTGCTAGCTTCAACTCATAAGAGATTGAAAGTGCCCTAGAGGTCAGGGGGGGAGGTGACACATCCTGCAATCTTGGGAACATTAAGGAGTCGAACAATTAGCTGGCTGGAGGTTGGCAGGGAGAGTGCTGGATCTGAAGCCACCAAGCAAAAGTGCAACCTTGTTAGGATTAAAAAGTGGAGAGTTCAAGGGGGTACAGGAGGGAGAGTGGGAGGTCAAATGAAGGATATAGATAGATAGATATGAAGATTAAAAAAAAAATCTGATGGCAGTTTTCTTTGCCAGTTTAGCATCTGCTGTTGTACCAGCTCAGTCTCTTGGAAACCACTTTTGAGCAGTTTTTCCCCCTTAAGAGACATGGTAAATGATGGTGCATGCACTTCTAGACCATTGCAAATGCAAGATAAAGTATAAAAGCGTTTCAAGCAAATGTTTCACTGTGTATTTGCAGTGGACTAGGAGAGGATGCATCACAGGTTCATATCACATCAGCTGACCACCTCTTTTAGTGGTCAAATATTTCTTATGCTGTGCTAATTTGATCACTCAGGGCAGCTTTGTTTTGAGGGTGCTGTCATGTGTGGATTCACTCCTCCCAGAGGAGGTGCGAGTTCATACTGCAGCCTTTCCTTCAGTGGGTGCATTAATAGAGCTCTGTCTGCCCCTTTGCATACACATTTTGGAGGCTGATTAAGTTTAAAGCCTTTCATACCCTGTCAAAGTGTTCAAAAGTTATTAGGAAAAGGTGTCTACCTTGGCAATTTAGTGTGCTGGAGAGGTTCTTGGTGTAAATTCTCCTTGCGTCCTTACTTGGAGTCTTGCAGTTGCACTCAAGCACCCATCTGGTCACAGCAGTGACCAGCCTCAGAGCCATTTCCCACCTGTTGGACCCAAGGTTGGAGTTATGCACTTGACGTGCCACCCAGGGTGCTCCACTTGCAGAGTAGACAGGACGTCTTCCAGCTGTTAGCGCTCTGACTTTGTGTGGTGCGTTGCACCACAGACTGCACTGGTGCAGACTTCACGGCTGGTAAACATGTGATGTGGATGTGTGGAACCGTAATGGGAGACAGCAAAATGAACTAGAGTCCTTCCCGCTTAGCATGACTCCAGCTGGTTATGTCGATGTGCCCACAAAGCATTTGAAATCAGGTAAGCCTTGTCTCCAGAAGACACAAAACTAAAAACGACACCAGCCCCGGTCAAGTGCTGTTGGCTAGATTCAGTTGCTAGCTATAATGAATAGCTTGAAACAGCATCAGTTTTAGTGACTATGTTGTTAATTTTAATAAGAGTTTTGTTTTATGCCGATCCCCGTAATGATTAGTTTAAATATTGCTGTCTGCTATTAATTGGTGACTGTGCCGTCTGCCTGGCTACCTCCTGCCAATGCAGAGTGTGTGACGCGGCGCTGGCTCCCCGCACGACACCCTGCCAAACACAGCCCGAGTGTAGGCAGGCTTTTACAAAGAGCTGCAGTCTGAAAAGAAACCAGATCAAACACGCTTTCATGTGCGTTGTGCCCCTCACCCACAGGATCCTGCTACCCAAACCTGGGCAGCATTTGCAGTTGTCACTGTTCTCCGGTGTCATATCACACTGGCCCAGGCTCATACTTACTATTCCTTCCCATTCCTTACTTGCATCCAGCATGCTGGGAGCTATCTGCTGGCTTTTGCACGTTGGAGATGCCCTGTGCCTGCTTTCCATGAGGCCTGCTCCTTTTCCATGACATCCAGCTCCCATCACGCAGGCTTTGATGGAAGCTCCTTTTCCCCTGCGCTGCCCGTTGGCCGCAGGAGCACACCAGATTGCTAGTTAGTATCTGGGGAGAGCCGAGTGTGAAACGATTTGGGGAAATGCATCCAAAGCCAGTGTCGGGATCGGAGCACCTGGAAGAGGCTGTCCAGTAAAAAACTTCAAGCACAGGGAATAAGCTGGAGACAAGGTTGGCCTAACAGCAGCTAGATGATGCTAATTGGAAATACGGCAAATCCTACTCTATCTGCCCTCTTGTAAGGGTTTTGACAAGATGCTACCCCATAACCTTGGTTGCTTTAGCTATGTGGGCATCCAAATGGTTTTGGAGACAGTACCGTGTTCCTTCGTTCTGCCAAACGTGCCACCGCTCTGCAGCCACTCTCTGCCAGTCCTCTGAGGTCAGAGTGGTCTCATTAGCTCACCGGTGGGCAGCATCCTCAAAAATAGTGGAGGGCAAACACAGGGTACCTTGTGAAGTAAACACCAGGTCCTGTCATTGTCTGACACCCTCCTGATGCATCCCATGCCAGTGTTCATGAGCGCGCTGTCCTGGCCCGTCAAGCTCTGCACGGGGGAAAGGAAATGCAGTGTATTCTTACGTTTGGCAAAGCCTGAGCCCACGGGGATGATGCAGACACGCTCCATCAGCATCCCTCGCTATCTCAGCCCCATCACTCTAGGCCAACAGAAGTGTCGGTGACTTCCAAAACCTCCCTCAGCAGAGGGTTTATCGCTGCGGGCTTGGGCAGGGTGCTATGGAGCCTCTGGTTCAGGCTGTGTGTGGGAAGCAGCGGGGGGGGCTGAGGAGGAACCAGAGCATAAGACAGATGGCATGGGAGGGGATTTATCCCAAAAGGAGGGATGTATTAGAGCAGCCTGAGAGGGGATCACAGCGGCAAGAGCAATAATGCAGCTTTTTTGCTACAGAATAAAAAGAGGGAGTTCGATTGACATGCAGATATCACTCCTGGCAGATATGGCTCTCAGGGAGTTTCTAGCAGCACTATTAAAAAATAACAATTTTTATTATACGCTTTGCACTTCAGAACCATTCTGATTCTTACTGCTTACTTGCTTTATTTTTGAAGGAACACTGCCACAAGAGTGGCACCTGGGCACCCGTCTTTGTTATGCATAAATTTACCCTTGTTTTCTTGTACCTGCAGGTTGCCAGTTGGGAGTGGACCATACATTTTGGGGGTAACTTCCATATCTTTCAGCATTTGGACATTGCATTTGCTTACAGCCAGCATCAGAGACAGGCCATTAGAGGAGATGCTAGGGGTTGGGGAAGCTGGAAGATGCAGATTCTGCTGGTTCCTGGGTGTAAGGGGATTTTTATACTGCCTTTAGGCATAAAACAGAACAATCCTCCAGGCCAGGCCAGGCCAGGCCAGTCCCTGTCTGGTCTATGTCTTCCCACAAAAAGATCAAAGCTCACCAACAGCTTCCCATTCTCCAGGATAAAAGAGGTGACGGATGCACATGGACATCTTTGAAACAGCACACCTTTGTCTTCCCAGTTTGTTTTTACTTCTGGGGTCCCAAATTTGATGTTTGGGAGCAGCAGGACGTGAATGAAGCAACGTAACCAGAGGTTGTACTTTTGGGATATGTTTGGGGAACTGCAGAAAAGCAACTCTAAACCCCGGTAAATCTTACCTGAATGCCGGCATCAAAATCACGTCAGGACACCACATTTGTGAGTTACATCCTTGTGATCACAGAGTAACTTCCATTATTTTAAATGTAATGGTGAAGCCAAAGGGCAGCACAGCAGACAAATGGGAAATTGATCATCTCTTCTGGACAGATCCCACTATTTTCCGAAATCTATGTGCATGGCCCAGATACTACAGTGATAAATGCTTTGGAGACATTTATATATTAGATTAGACTCGCGTTGTTTAGGGCCCAGTGGTTGAATTCTGGAGCTATGCCTTTGGAATTTATCACTTGCACTGAGTTTTCCAACCAGCACAGTTTATTCTTTTTTAAGGGATTTTGCTCCAACAAATAGTTCTAAATGCAAGCAGTCTTAAAAGTTCACAGATTAAGATTTTGTTGCACAGATTGTTTTTATTTCTTAAATCCTTTTTTTATTTCTAAAGGTCACTAAATAAAAATTCGAATCAACTAAGATCACTTTCCTATCGGACAGGCATATTCAAATATTTGATACACAAGTTAAAGTACAAAAGCACTGTCTTTAGATCAGCCTCTTCATGCCTAAACCTATGTAATCTACATCTCTATTTCATAGCAAGGCTTGAAAAAACACTCCAGATTTGTTTTTTCACAGATTAGCAGTGAGCTTATACTGAAGTCCAGACCCTTGAAACATGCTCTTCAGGCCAACTTTCATCCAACTGTACCCAAGATTAAAATGGCATTTGCTACCTCCCTGAGGACGTCTTGTACCTTCTCTCCCATGGGGCTGAAAGACCTTCCAGTCAGTGATGCGGCAGGCTTGGCGAAGGTGAAACAAAGCCCTCTCCAACCAACCCCAGGCTTCACTCTTTTATAAAAGTTCTGATATCTGAGATCCCCCTATGCCAGACTACCAAAAGAGGGAAGAAGAGCCAGGTGAGCACTGGTCTTGCAAGGAGAGAAACTGCTGCAGCTGTAGTTTTCCACGGGCAAAGCATTCACACACCCCAGGTTGGCTTTGCTCTCTCATAGAGCTAATCAGCTCTTCTAATAGGTCTTGGCTCTGGATTTTAAGGCCTTGTTTCTGGGTCAACCGCCCACAGCAACCGTAGCTTCATCTTTGCTAGAAGTGCCTTCCTTTCGCATTAGACTCTCCCCTAGGAAAGCAGCTCCCCTGGTTTTATAGCGTCTTCCCCAACAGCAAAGATTTATCGGTTGAGTATTGCAGCTCTCTACATGCAGCACGGCGCAGGGGCTGCCATGCTCCAGGTTCACCGCGGTGCAGAGCACGCTGCCAAAGGCATGCAGGGTGCTCGGTGTGAGCTGCACAGTGATTTCCAAGGAACCACATGTACTCCGGGCAGCGGTAAGGGAGAAACCCCAGCACGAGACTGTGAATCAAAAAAAGGCAAACAAGATGTCTTTTCTTCAATGACAAAGAGAGAAACAGCTGCCTGGCTAGCCTTGGGCCAGAAACCAGAACCACATAGACAAATTCATCCGGTCTTGAAAGAAGGGTGCTTTGGTTCAGAGGAGTGGCGGTCTTATTCAGTTCGTGAGAGCCATACACCGTTTTGGGACCCACCTCCTAGTTAGACATCTAGATGAACTGCCAAGACCCTTGGGGGAATACTTGTGCTAAAGCAATATAAAAGTCTAATCCTCAAATTCCTGACATTTTGTTGGATTATGGCACCATTACAGTGTAGATTAAAAAGCATTTGTTACCTTTATTGTTTATTTTATGGGCTAGATTAATTTCACTATGTCAGTTATTTTGCCAAATTGAACCGTCAGTTCAAAACTCCAAAACAGGCATGTGAAAAATGTCCAGTAGAGTATTTTCTATCCAAGATTAAGGTCTACCCTATCATCCAGGGTTAATTTAGGACCATTAATGATGCACGGGTTGGACATAAGTTTTCAGGCATGTATTATTTTATTACCTGATCACATAATTAAAATGTCACTTATCAAGGGACAAATTTTAATGAAGTTAAAAGCACCTTGATGATATATTATTATTTGACCTGTTATATAAGAAGATTATTTCTTGCCTGTTACTGATTGAATTTCTTTGACAGCATGAAAATAACAGTTTTTCAATTAGCTTTTTCTTCAGAGAGGGGGCAAAGCCATAGGCTACATCCTTCTTATTACCTCCAAGACCCCCTCTTGCTGAGGTACACTGAGATGACCCTCTGTTTTTACACTTTGAGCTCATCAGCTTGTTCAACTGCTAAAGAAAGGGTAAATGTTGTTAGTCTGCGATAAAATGTGTGAAAAGAGGGTCAGGAGGAGAAGGCTATAATTATAATTATATCTGCTGAAGGTCACTCAAATTGAGCTCGGTTCAGTTAAGACTGGAGGAACTGACTTAGGGGACAATAGAAAAATGCAAATTTCAACAAAGTGACAGCTAGGAGGGTGACAAAATAACCAACAACACGCTTCTGAAGTATGTAAATACCACTGGAAAGAGGTGAATGCGGCGTGGTGCAAGATGCTCTGGTGAAGTATAACGGAGAGGAAGTAGAAAACCACCGGTTTACTAGCAGGTGCTTCCTGCTGGTGCCACTGAGGCGGCCGATGAGTGGGTCTGGGTGGGAAGGGGTTTGGTGCCGCTCAGGTAGTCACAAACTGGATGGATCATTGTCGTTCCGGATTCTGAAGCCTGGCAATCAGTTTTATTCAGGTACGCTCAAAGTGTTCATTGAGAGTTTACTTAAAAGAGTAATAATTCGCCAGGATTTCACCAGTATTGCTAATGGTCAGCCAGCTTGCTTGCCTGCAGCAGTAGCAGGCTGCGCTAGATGCTTTCTAGCATCTAGAAGCTAGATAGGGCAAGAAGGGATGGGGCAGTTACCTATAGCAATGCCCACTCCTACACTCCATTCTTAGACTCATCGTGGCTGAGGTCACTCACAGCTTTTTCTGAAGATGCTAATAGGAGTTCATTGGAGTTGTGAATGGAACCAGGGTCAAAATATAGTATGTTTTAGGGTGAAGCAGGAACTGTGGAGTTAATTCTAAGGAGACAAAATGTAAGACTAACTAGCAACAATAAAAAAAATTCCCTCTGGAGAGTCCTGCTAAGTTTCAAGATGGTCTCTGAAGAGTAAAAGTTCTGTCATTTTGGACACTTAAAATATATATAACAAAGCACTAGTGGGACTTAAGAGGGAAATATGCTGCAAGAGACGGAAGATAGAGTAGATTATCCAATGCTCTCTTTTATCTCAGTTTATGATCTTGAAACTAGACAGACTGTATTACAGTTACATAGCCTCCAAATTACAAAGATGTGCATTATACGTCTGGTCCACTTTAGAAAGGAATGAATATAGCAACTTTGACCAGCCTTAAGTGAGATAAGGCATTAAATACTGCTACTGCTGCCTTCGGTCTCATAGCAGTAGTGGGTTCTGTTTGATGCCACCATCGTACCCCAGACTGGATGTACATCCTTTCTAAGAGATGCAGGGATAACCTTGGCATTTGCCCCAAGATCAATGGCTCCCAGAGTTTTGTTTCTTTAGTAGATGGAGCATCATGGTGGGGGATCATGTAACAAAAGTCATTTGCAGTGCAGTAAGTACTTCTGTGTCTATCTGACGCAGTGGCAACAGCATAAATTCAGAAATTTTCTGTGTTTCTTCTGGATCAGAGTTCAGCCTGGGGGCGAGCCCTACCTCAGCCTGACATATGCTGCAACTTGCAGGAAAAGTCCTGACCCCCAGATCCCCCAGCCCTCGGGACAATTCAACCCCCTGCACCCCTGAGAAGGGGCTGTCAGGCTGTACGTCTCCCACTCCTCCCATGCCCCGTGAAAGCACAGAGTCCTCTAAGCCTCAGTGGTGTGGCACCCATGAGGCAGGCCCTGCAAGGGTTTCTCACTGCCGGGTAAAATGTACCCAGGGTGATGGAGGGGCAGCGAGGAGCAGGAACACGCTGCTGCAGGATGCTCTGGTAACTCCAGGAGTGCAGGCGGTGTTCAGCTCAAACCGGCTTATTGCTCCAGCCCTGGAGTGCCAGGACGCTCATCCCAGTGTAGCCCCTCGTCTGCTGCTGCCAGGCAGAATCACTGCAGCCTCCCAGATCAGCTGGCTCTCGGCCACAGGTATGAAATCCTTCTGCCTGGCTGCACACAAAGGTTTGGTGGGCTGCAGCTGGCCACAAGCCAGGCTTCCCCTCTGCTTACCAGCCCCACCTTGACCTCACCTAGACTAAGCTCAAGCTATTTTGCTTCTACATGTCTCCTCTGCTCACATAATCTGGCAAAATTTGGATGCTATGTTATCCACAGTAATACAAAGTTTGATAAAAGACCTCACCCTGTGTTCCAGTTCCTTTCAGAGCCCTGAGACTTACATTGCACAAAAAGAGCAAGGGCAGGGAACCACCTACAACCACTTATTACACATTATGGATTTCTTTCCATTGTGAAAAACACTCCCTTTTTCAAAAAGCCGCCTTCCACCCCCTCCCTCACAGCTATTGATTCCATAGACCAAAACAATAAGGCACACCTTGCTGCAGTGAACTTATGAATGTCTAATTTTGAACAGGAAAATGTCACAGACCTCCACTCGCAGGCAGGACTTTGAACTGAAATGTATATCCTATCTCTTCATCCGTGGTTTCCTGCAGGGGTGCATTTACTCCCTCCAAAATTCACTATTAATTTAAGCATTGTTAATGATACCCAGCCTCTTGCTGGCAGAGAGAGGAGGATGCAATTGTCCATTTGATTCCCAGGAGGCCCTTGAATGGCTGTGACAAGCACCAATAATAGGACTTAGATAAAAAGAGATGTTGCTAACTTTGTCCCAGTGAATCACAGTTATAATTTCCTTGAAAGATGAAAGGATTGTTAAACTGACTGGGAATACAAAGCAACTCTCCTCAGATTGAACTGAATCATCTTTGCCCATTTCAACTGTATTGTTCCTCTTCTTATCTGCCTATGGTAGAGTCCTAACATTTCTTGCAAGAAGATTACTCTCACATCCATGCCTTAAGAGACACAGATGCTGGTTTGTATGAGCTTTAGGTGCACTGACAACCTGATCCTTGAAGGTGTGTAGATGCATAAAGATGCAGAGATGCCTGCAAATGCCCAAGGTTACAAATCCTCCTGGACTATCATTTCCAATATATGAAAATCAAACTGCCAGTAATATTCTGACCACAGTTGCTCTCCTAGTGGGCTGTACCATTTTATGAGAAAGTTTCTATAGTATTATATTCTTATTACGCATTACTGGGTAAGTCTGGGTTTTGACCCATTCAAAAATCCCAAGATTCCTATCAGAAAATAAACTCCCCCAAATTATAGGGCTTTACGATAGGACCACTATGTCTCTTTTAGAAGATTACCATAAAGGTTGATTCTGCTGAATGTAAAGAACCTGTGTTTGTGGACAGGGACAAATTATCTTATTTGGTAATGATTAGGAGCTTTTAACAGAGCATATTAAAAAAATAAGAGAAATTTTGGGTTTGCTGCTACTTTCATCTATTTTCAGCTTCAGACAAAGGCATTCTTGGTGTGGCAGCTTTCAGCCATGCGGGATGTAGCACCAGAGGATGCTGACAGGGGAAATTGCCAGTGGAGGAAATTATCTTTCCCAAGAAGAGGCAGCCAAGAAAAGAAGTTGTGGGTCTTTGCAATAGTAGAAGACTTGCACTGGGGTAAAGAAATTAAATGAGACCTTAAAAGAAACAGGCTAAGGGCTTGGGGTGCTGAGAAAAAATTGTGGCCTCAGAATTAAGGACCTAAGAAATTGTCAGGCAAGAGCTTGGAAAAAAGCAGGAGGAAATGGAGTAAGAAGACGTTGATGCATAAGAGTGATTTGTTTTAACTGTTGGGGAGGTAAAATGTGGGAGGTGTTCCTGGGATAAGAAGCACCTGAAGTCAGAAAAATTCACTACGATGTGGGATTGGAGCCTGTAATAGGTTTTGTGTTCCCATGAAAGACACGTGATCAGAGCAAATGGCTGTAGCCTGTCTCACTTCACAGATAATTTCTTTGCATTTAATTGCTTATTTCACTATTTGAAGACACATTTTCTTTCACTGGTATTTGCATGGGATTGTCACCATGTTAAAAAGTTGTATGGATTTCCAAGAGAAGGCTGTGTTTATGGGTAGGTACACATATCTGGATTAATTTTGTTATCATGCAGACTTAATTCAAAATACATTGGAGGAAGACATTATTCAACAACTAATAGATGTTATACCATCAACATATTCTAATGGGCTGATTAGCAATTTTATTGTATTCAATTTGCACCGTGGCAATTCCGTGTCAGGTGGAAGAGCTATCAAAATGAAAAACTGCATTAAAATTAAAAACCAATAGTCCAACTTTCAGTCTGAATGAGCTTTCTGGTGGAATGATGAAGTGCGGTTATCCGTGAGTCTGCCCTGGATACCCAGTAAAAATGGGCTATGGAAATCCTTGGATAAAGATGGAGAAATTAGTTGTTCTGCTATTTCACACACAAAATTAGTAAATATGTCACTGGGGTTTTAGGGTTTCTTTTTTTAATACTCTCTGTTCCCTCATGAGAATAACACTGAAGAGTCATGACCCTGCGTATTTCTGTTCAGAGGACGTTTTGTCCTGCATTCAAAAACCGCCTGGTTTGTCTACTGCTTTCTAAAATACAGGGATGGAAGCAAGAGCTTGTTGTCCTTTACCTCTCGTTTTCACACCTATAAAGCAGCTGCCCCTTCACTCACTGGCAAAAAAATATATGCTGAAAATACACCCAAACTGTCCTTCCTCTTAGAGCATTGGTTCTTCTGTCACTGGGGAAAACATTAGGATTTTTCATGTATCCTGCTCAATCCTTCACAGAGCCTAGGCAAAGGCAAAGCTGCTGCCTGAAAGCCAGCTTGAGTCCTGAAGGGCACGGGTAACACCACATTTATACACCTAAATGTGAGAGGGAAGCCTCTTCCCTCCTGAACATCTCCAGAGCCTCCGTGTTGTCGGAGGCGTGGTCCTCATGGCGCGGTGGCTTCTGTGGTGAGGCTGGCCTAAGGGGACTTCCCTGTCCCCACGTCCTCACAGCTCACTTCCACGTTGTTTGCAGTGACGCAACTGTTTGTGAAGCTGCATTTTGACGTCTTGGGTCACCGCGACGATCACGTTAAAAATAGCCCTCCCAAAGAAAGAAGCGAGAAGATGAATTTGCAGCAGGTGCAGATACTGCTGCCATCCCTGCCCTTCTCTCTCTGGTGGAGCGTCTTGTCCCCTAGCAGAGGCACTGGCAAGCCTCTGCGGCTGCGGCACTGCCAGCCCCGGGCGCTAAGGCGAACCAAAAATTGACAGCAGCTTAAATTAGTGCTGGAGCTGTAAACTCAAAATGCGACTTTGCTGTCAGCTTAGCTGAACTAATGACGAATGGACTATTGAAAGGGAATGTGTCCACTTCTCCTAGCCATGTGCTCCTGCCACCTCATCGCAGGGTGGGACAGGTCACCTTGCTGACCTGGTGAAAAAGGATCTTTTTCTCCTTTTGCCAGGTGAGCGTTCAGCTCCATCAGTGCCCAGCTCCCACTCCCTGTGCGGCTGCAGGGTCAGCAGCGCCGGCGGAGGGGGCACTGGGAACACGCAGCCAGGCTGGAGGAAAGCAGGATCATCCTTTCGGGTGGGAATGTGATCTTAGGTCCAACTGCAGGGCTGTGCCTTGAGAATGTTGTGGAAAGGACACCCAGCCTACTCGGCGAGTTCCCCTGAGTGATGATGACTGCCAGCAGAAGGCCACAGCAGACAGCTGGGACAAGAACTGCCTCAGTCCTGGGCATTAAACCCATCGGGGGCGATGAGACAGACCCCCAGGCACGCACATAAGCACCCGTGAGGTTGGGGGTGTTGTTTGTGTAACCAAAATTTTTTTACCGTATGTTTTTGCAAATGCATACCCTTTTGGGACTTTGTCTCCTAAAGGCAGTGGAGAAGCATCCCGCCTGACACAGCCGTGACTTCTAGGAATGAAAAGCTTTTGGAACTGATGCCTGGATGAGCCCTGCTGAGCCGGGCTCCCTGCAGCCTGCTGAAGGCAGTGTGAAATGCTGTCCAGCCTGAGCAGCGCTGCTTTACACCCCCTTAGCGCAAGAGCAAATAGCAGCAGAGGGTGCAGTGCAGCGAAGCATCGGGTCCTCTGCACTTGGGGAAAGCCTCGGATGAAGAGGGAGGTGGCGTGTCTGAATACACACGGTCCTGTTACAGTCCTATTTCTGCAAAAGACAGGAACTGACTAAAGCAGAAGCCGCAACAAACTGCAGGACAAATTCTGTGAGCCAAAGTACACTGAACATCATGTGGCATCCTTTTAAATCTTATTGGGAACTAAAATATCCTCCTTTTTTTTGCCTCCCAATGAAAAACATGTTCTATTGTTACTTAAATAGCATATATTTCTGCAATAGCCTTTTAATGCAGAGCTGTTTTTCTTTAGGGCCTTGAATCTATGCAAATGAAAATGAAAAAAAAAGCTAAAGTATAAAGGAAGCACAGTAGTCTAGAAAAAACGGAGGGGCAAGCGACTGTAAAGATCAACTGGCAAAGCAAGCTTATTACGCTTTTGGGGGAGGAAGGGGGGTTATTAAATGTCTAGTGTCTCATCCTGTGTGAATATAACTACCTTATTACAGTGGCTCTGCAGAAGTTAGAATATGTGAAGGAAGCAACCTCCACTGAGATAAGTGATACAAATCAGAACGTTTCCATTCCCTCAGCTGTGATGCCATTTGACTCCGAAAGCTCTGTTTAAATATGAATGGCATCCTGTTTATGTGCGTATTAACAATACGTATACCCGTAAAGGCTTGCAGAAATGCAAATATTGCTCTGCACACAAGTCTCTCCCACTGAGGCTGCCTAGAAAAATAGCATCGGGACACAAATTGATAACAATAAGTACAGCTGAAGCCAATAATGAGGTAAAATACATATGCATGTGGGAGGGGTGTAAAATCTTGGCTCCGAAACACGTGCCCCTTAGTGTCTGGTGATAACAATTCCCCAGTGCCTCTGCCCCTCTGTCCTCGGTTGCACATGTGACAGGACATCCCTCCTTCTGCTTCTGACACCTCGGACGGACGGGTGTCCATTTTACATGACAGAGGCTGCCAGAGCAGATGGGCTAGGAACGGCTTTGTCGCACATGCGCAGGTTTAAGCAAATACAGTGATTATGCTGAAATTTGCTTAAAATGAAAATGCCACTGAAACATAGGAACGGGTAAACAAATGGAAAGCCCGCACTGCAGTATTAAGTGGATACATTCTGTCTGATCAATGAATCCATTAGCGCTGCCCAGTTTACAGCAATCTCCTATGCACACGCTTTTAAGGAAGAGCTCAAGGACAGAGAATTCCCAATACGTAAGTTTATGGGTTTATGTGCTTAGTTATTTCTGCTATGTTATCACTGGGAGGGTCATGGAAGGTCCCCATGACATTTCTGTGTGTAGGGTGTGTTTTTTCCAACTCATCTGCTGTTTTAGTCTAGTGTCCCTAGCTGTGCTGGAAATTCTGACTAAATAGATTATGTTCCAGCCAAGAGCTCTCCAAAACGTTATTTGTGAACATTCATTCAGAGAAAACCCTAAGATTTGCCTATAGCTGTTTTTCACCAGCATTTGCACAACTGATACCGCTCATTTGCCAGAACATTGGTGGAAAACACAAGCCTTGCAAGGGCTCATGTGAAAGTGTCTACATGCAAGTTCACGGAGGAGGTTTTTTCTTTCCCCTAATCGCTTTTGCTGGTTTTGCCATAGAAAGGGTAGAAAGTGATCCCCAGCAAACACGCTCGGCAGGGGATTTCTTTCTGTCACATATCTGAATTCTCACCACCTCCCTAACTGCAGCATATGACTAGTCCTACACCTTCGTGCCGAATTTCTGCTAAAGTTCACCCAGCCTTCAGAAACCAGGTTGGAAACAGGTCATTAGGCCACCTTTATAATGGTGAGAAAAGTGTCCTGCTTTTCAGTTTAGCTGGAGAATAGTTAACTAGTAGAAAGTCATTTGAGTGACATTACTCTGGATGACTCCCTAAAATCACTTATCTTCTGAGCATGGATAATGTCAGCCAGAAAGCTGAACCTCTGAAAAGTGGGGAGCTTTTCGTACAAAGAGAGAAATTAAACTATTTGCAGTTTAAACTCCAACAATTACGAGCCAAACTAGTTATGGAGGATACAGATGCAACCCTTTTTAATTAGTCCTTGCCTGGGTCAGTTCGTATTTGGTCTCTGTACCATCATCTCACCTGCAGTGAGAAATCTTTTGGTCTGTGCAACATCTTTTTGCTCTAACTTTTATTGTTTACCTTTGAAATTTTAGTGAACTGGAAATTTGGAATTTTTTGGGTTTTTTCCCTGAAATGTTATCTTACTACCTTGCCTTCAGAAAACTTCCAAATTGTGCGTATCACCTGAGAACAGAATTAATAATTATATGATCTATCATGGGGATTTGACTGTTGCTTTGACAAAGGAGATATTAAGCTCTGCCAGGCTGTAGAACTGAGAGGATCTGGTGCGTTAGCACCTACAGAGTGCTACCCTTGCTTTCTTCCCCGCTGTTTCTCAACCCGACCTCCAAAAGGTCCAACCAACGGCTGTGAATCAGGCAAAATGCCCATGCAGTTGAATGGGAGTTTTGCTCAAGAACAGCAGGATCAAGCATCTGAAATGACACAGGCCAACGCGACCTGGGATTCAGAGGTACGTCCAGCTCTAGCAGGGACCAGATATTACAGTTAAGATGCCCCCTGTAAAGAGAGATAGGTAGGGCTACCTTCACCCTGGAGGTCACACGCTGCGGATATTTTCTTTATTCTCATATACCTATGCTTCATAACCCTGCCATATGCTATATCTTATTCATTATGCAGTAGCATGTCTATATGGTGTTTCTCCTTGTTTTGAAGCCCCTAGCAATTTACTGTAAACACGAATGCCCAGGGAGGAACTCCCCAAGTGGGGCTTTAAGGATGCGATAATGCTGGGAGCATTTACTCTCTCTGTTATTATCACAGATTGTGTTTAGGCGCTTTTCTGCTTGCCTAAGTATGTTGATGGGTTTTCTGCAAAGCAGTAACAGGACATGTGCGGGATTGCGTGGTACCTGTCATCATGGAGGTGCACAGGATGGGGTGGGAGGGCAGGGTACAACATATTTACCAAACACTGGTTAGCCTCAAGCAAGGCAAAATGTGTCAATATCCTGAGTCAGATCCTTTCCCAGGCTAACTCCTCTCATCTGCCACTTGTCCTCGGCCCATGGAGCCAATTTCACTGCTAGCCAAACTCTATATCCCTAAGGATTCTCTCCTCTCTCTGAATACCTGCATCATCACCTCTTCACTCTGTTCTCCCATGTGCTGAGGCATCAGGTTTGGTGCCTTTTATGGGAATAGCGGCAGCAACAACAGCATTCTCTGCCCCCAAGCCTTGAACATCCACCAAGGACCAGAGCTGCAGCACCCTGCCGCTGTGTGAGGCCGGGAAGCTGGAGGTGTCCAAGGTTCACAGGCTGGGAAAGAAGCTGCACTCACACCCAAAGCTGAGCCCACCTGGTGGGGCAGGAGCTGGGCTACTGGCTCATTGCAGTGGGGCCGGGACCCTGCACTTGCCTGTTCTGACATCCTACCTTGGGTAGGTCACCGCTCTTTGCGATGCACAGAGCCTGCTTGACCAGGTGCTGCTGAATCAGGAGACACCCCTCATGCTGCCGCTGTCGTTGCCATCCTGCCCAAAACCACACCTAATTCCCCCACGGGCTGGCTGCATTCTTGGCCAGGAGCACAGCAGGTAACAGCTGCAATGAATCTGCCTCCAAACACGTACAGGACTTGATCAATGCATCCATTTATAGCAAAGCCCTGCTCTGAGGTTTAGCTTCACTTTTTTTTTTAATTTCCATAACTAGTTTGTTGATTTCCTGCCATTGTGGGGTGGGTTTTTTCAATTAAAATGAGCTTCTGTTCTTCGGGGCACTCAGCAAGAAAGATTTCTAGATTCCCTGGGAAAATGGAGCTTTTCCAAACTCTTTTCTCAAGTTTTGGTCACGGATGGGATTTGACTTCTGTTTTATTAACCAGCAGATGTGGCTGGTGGGACACGGCAGCAGCACCGTGATTCTCTAGATAGCGTTGCTGTGGGTGGCTGTACGGTCCGGCTGGATCCACGCCGGCAGCGCCGGCACGGCACAGCTTGCCTTGTGTCCTGCTTTGCTCTTGAATTCTCTGGAAGAAAGTAAACTCTCTTGCCGCTGCATCTAGTTATTGGTATTGACTGTTTTCATGTGGTGTTATCTCATCTCTTTCACTGCAAATTTTTATCCCAACTTGGGGTATGGCTAAAATTCTGAAAGCTGGAGTGCTTCAGTTACAGCTGTATAGACAGTAAATGAGAGCGTGCTCTCGGTCACAACCCCTGCAGTTGGGATGATAAAAGAATTTCCATTACCCCCTTCTTTTCCGCCTCAGGAAAGTCTGAATAAAATCTTTCACTCTCTTTGAATAGTTGTAATTAAATCAGTACAGCTTTCAGGATTTTAGCCGTACCCCAAGTTGGGGGCAGTCTCTGCAGATAGCATTCTTACCTCTTAAAGCTACTGTCATCGGACTAAGAAATAGCTTCTGAAGACCCAAATGATCAGTATACAATATACACTGGCATAATTTCACCCTTCGTGGAACAGCTACGTGAAATACTGAATTTAATTGGCCCCTTGAAAACCGGTATTATACATTCATGTCTAGGCTGTAATCAAGCCACATGTTCAGGTAACATGTTATGACTTTAAAGGCTCAATCCAGTTGTCAAATACCTGGCGAACACGCTATGATTAAGAAACAAAAAGTATTTATTTACTTTCATCTGAACATCTCTACTTTCTCTGCTGCCTGTGCTATGTGCTGAAGAAATTCCAACTCAGCTATCAGTTTAACCCTTCAAATTTTAGGGTTAAAAGCTGTTTTCTGGTGGCTACAAAATTCTGTAAAACACTCTTTATTCAGCCTTTGGCTTTCCGGTGTGGCAAGAGTTAAGGAGCCGGGAACAGCCACCTGCGGGTGTGCTGGCCTCGAAGGCACCGGCCTGCACACCTGGCCTGGTGATCCCTGCATGGTCCGTGTCCCACGGCACCCCTCAGGCCACCTGGGGAGGTCCTCGGGACTCAGCTCCATCTTGTCTGCATCTTTCTTTTATCCTAAACGGGGAGAAGCTGGGAGGAGCCGGGCGTTGCTGAGGGCTGTTGAGCGGCTGCTGGTTCTGCCCTGCCGTGGCGGCAATCTGCCTGCCCCTGCTGTCATTCGTTCATTATCCCAACACAGAATATTGTTACTGGGGCTGCAATATGGCCATGCTAACTCTATTTTTTCATTTAACTAAACAAGTGAGACTCGAAAGATTCGTTAGGATCCAAAAGGGGTATTACCATTTTTTAGCCAGTTTTCTTATCACTGCTGTAAAAGTATGAGGACATGCATTACAGGACTATAGTTTAAAACTGTGCCAGCAGAATAATTTAGACTTTGTCCAAAATTAACAAATCCAAGCTGTTATTTCTCCCAGAGGTTTGATGGAATAATTTTATTTCATAAACCTTTCATAAACTTTCATAAACTTTCACCTTTCATAAACTCTGCTGCCAAGGAAACTCTTGAAACATTTTAGTTGTTATTAAACTTAATTTTAGAGACAATTATCAAAGCATGATTAGTACATATAGCAGGATGAAGGTATAGTGCACTTTTATTGCCCAGCTAGGAGCTGGTGCTTATTTTTCCCAAATCACAAGAACTCTGGGTCCCAATCATGCAGACATGTCCATGAACACCTTCATTCCCAGGACCCTGCCAGCTTTCCTCTGTGGGGTCTCTTGTGTGTGCCTAAGTGTCCGCAGGACTGGGGCTGTGGTACGTAATGGTCTGACAGAGGGAAAGCACCGCTTGCCTTAGGTGCACCAGCAGGTGAGGACAACGGGCAGAAGAGGAGCAAGCTTCTCCCTGGGGCTGTGTGTGCCGAGGCAGATGTCCCCTTAGCTCAGCACTAGGAGAGCCAGAGTGGTAAAAGCCGTGCTCGTTCCCTAAGCCAGCACAGCAAGCAGTTGGCCGCTTTATCTCATAGCAACGTGTGTATTAATGCTCCTTTGAACTAAGGCAACGTGGAAAATGCAAACTGCACGTGGGCACCAGGCTGCCAACTGCGCAGGTCTGCTCCTGCCCTCCCTGCCCGCACCCAGCCATGCAGTGGATGCAGGAGAGTTTCAGACGTGCCCAGTTACCTCCTGATATTTGCTGCTGATGTTGTCTGCAGGGGGGATGTTCACTGTGTACTCTTCAAACACCTGGGGACCGCTTTACCCTGCCAGCTGTGCACGGGCAGCCTCCGTGCACGGCCATGGCTGCTGCAGCCTGCCTGGGAAGGCACTGGTGGCTCCGTCGAGAGTAGGGACCAAGCCATGTGGCATCAACCTTAGCTGAAGCAAGGAGCAAAGGGAAGGGGGAATAAGCACCTTTGAAAAGCTGTTCTTACATGTGAGGAAACAGATGATGATACTTCTGATGCTACCTGTGCTGCTCACAGCCCTGTTTTAGTTTAAATTTTTCGGTTAGGTAGGCTGAGCAGTTGCTCCCATCCTGGGAAAAAAAAAGGTTAATCTCAAACTTCATTTCAGCTCCAGCCTCAAAATGTTATCTTGTGTCAGCATGTGAATGACCAAAGTATTACTTCTTGTCAGAGTACTACAAGGGCAGGAGGATGGTAAATTGAAATTCCGTTTCTAATTGCGAAAGTGTTTTCCCCTCTATTTACCCTATTTTGACAATGGGTGTTTTATGTCAACTGGAAGGATTCTGAAGATACGTCAGCATCTTACCTTTTTTCTGTTCAACCGACTGTGTTGGCAAGTCAATTTATGAAGGCTAAATTATAAGCAGTAGACCAGAGATGGAAAAATCTTTATTAGATAAAATAGGCAATGCAGGGTACAGCTCTCTGCCTGAGAACTTATCTGATGCCAGGCTGACGGTATTCTTGCCCGGAAATTATTAGTCTTTGAAAGGGGTATGTAGCAAAACACATTAAAAATGGCAATGCAAAAGACATCTGTCTGCTCATCAGTTATCACAGGTAGCTACACCGCACTGTGTGACAACTGTGGAGGAAACCCACCCGGCACTGGAGATGTGCCAGCCTTTAGGACAGATCACAGAGCATATCAGACGACAGTGCCATGTTTCCTATAGGTGGATGTGACTAATCATAGAAACAGGTATGCAGGGTGACACTGGCATAATTAGTTTTCAAAACTCTCAGAGGTCACTGAGCATACATATACAATTTTATCCAATTAACTAAAATTAGTTTTGTACGTTGTGTGCCAGGAATGTTTGTAAGGCTCTGGGGGTGAAGACTGGGATGATCACTCTGGTTCAGCAGGCCATTAGGGTTTGAAGCCCTGATTCAGCAAGGTACTTCAACAAGTGCATAAATTCAAGCATTTGAGAAATCCTGTTGTTTACAGTGGGACTACTTAGGTGCTTCAAGCTGAATAACTGCTTAAATGTTTTGCTGAATATGACAATGTTGAATAAATGTGGTACAGCTCTAGAGCTTTTAAATGTCATGTCAGGCAGAGCAAATACTATTAATGAACACCAAGTTCCTGTCAAAAGGGTACCCTGCTTCTCCAGGGCGAGGGAAATTTTGAAGTGGTGCTGCTGTGTGGGAGCAAAGTCAGAACTGACTGTAATTCACTGCACACTTACCTTTCCTTGCTGCTGAGACTGCCTCTCATCTCTTCTTTGGTAGCAGTTTTGTATTACTTCTCCTTATTAGAAACAAACCCCCAAAAAATGACTCATAATCTAAGCTCAAATTCTTGTGATTCTTGTGCAGTTTCATTCAAATTAGGGGCCATCAACATGTCCAAGATGTATCGATCCGCTGAGGAACCTCAAAGGCTGCAAAATCTAATGACAATTCATTTTTTGTTTCGACAGATTGAGTCAGAAGCCGGGGAGGGGCAGGGGTGGAACATTTCCATGGTTGATATTGCATTCATGAATCCAGCCCTTTGTTCGGCTGGGGGCTGCACGCTGACAAATGTGCTGTTTCCTGAAAGCCGTAACATCTTTGTCCGGTGTCCAGGTGCAGGAAGTAGGGCACAGACTGGGGCAGCCTGTTTCTAAAAAGGATTTTTTAAAAATCATTTTAAGATTAAGAAAGCAACCCAAAAATCTCAAGACATGCTTAAGATCAAAAGGACTCCAGCTCAAGAAAATATCAGAGCCTCCTTTCATCCCATGGCTAGCCATCTTTCTCCACTATTGAAGCCTGGTTGAATCAGCTATTATCTATCTTTTTTCATAGGCATTGCCTTGTTTTTTCTTTCTGAAATCTTCTTTATGGTCATTAAGTCCACTGCAAGCTACAGATTAGGTAGTTGTGTGTGCATTGAGATACCACGTCAGCCTTCTCCTTGGCTGTGGTCCACAGAAGGCCAGTTTCATGGCACTGGCAATTAGTCAAGAATGGTAATACCCTGAATGCTGACTCCTCACATATTGTTGCATTAGATCATTTTACCCTTGAATTGCCTCAAGACCCGAGCTAACACCCAGTCTGCCTATCAGTTTCATACAGAAGTTCCCATCTTCAAAATCAATAGGAGGTAAGCAGAGGGTGGTAGGGTCCCATGGAATTTGGCAGCTTAGTGTTGAAGCAGAGTGTACACTTCTTAGCAGGAAAAGATGGGACTCGGCTTGCAACAAAAGTTATTTTTTCAGTGTGGTGTTAGAGCTCAAAAATTGAAGGAAAAATGCTTAAGATTGACCTCGTCATTTTTTTAGAGAATAAAAAATTCTTTTGGGGCATTTTAAATAAGAATGGAGGAGGTTAGAAACAAAAACTAGATCACAAGTCTTAGACATTAGCTTAGACACTGCTCATAAAACTACAGAGGAAAACTGTCCTTCTCTTTTCACCTTAGTCTGATCATCAGCACTGCCGAAAGTCATTTGTCTGAGTGTCTCCGGACTCAAACCCCGTGCGCACTATCCACAGTGGCCTACAGAGAACTGAGTCGATGTTTGAGCTCTCCAGCACTTGGACCAACAAGTGAGTGTCTCAATTACTGACCTATAAAGTCCTTTTCTTTCTCTAGTTCAATGAAAATTCAAGTGTCTCTTTCTACTGAGTGCAATAGCTTTGCCAGGACATGGGGAGCACATCCCTCTGGACCGCTTGGTGGCTAGGAGCTGCTCCTGGCAGGGACAAGAGCCTGGTTGTGATTTTTATTCCAAAATAAGCAGATAAGGCTCGTATACCTAAGCGTCCCACGTTCTGGGATTGTGCTTTATCCCTTGAGCCACCATGGACCAAAGGCCACTCCCCAGAAAATAACAAGATGGCTTGGATATACCAAAATTTCAACATTCCCTCTTCTTCTTTTTAATTAGGTCATAACTATTTCTCAAATTCAACCTGAAGTGGAAAATGGCTTCCTTTGATCTGCAACTCCATTCTTCTGCAAACACACGATTTTTTTTACAGAAAAAAACAGGCCTACAGAGAAGCAGCTAATATGTTTTTACAGCTGTACCTATTAAAGGACCAATTCACAGCCCAAGCAGGATCCAGCACTCAAATGAAGTTGACACAAAGCTACTGAATTAAATGGGCCTTGGACAAGCCATGAAACTCCCTGCAGATAGTATATAAGTGGATAACAGAAATAAAATATAAACAAACATAAGTCATTGCAAATGATATCATCAAAACCAAGTATGTTCTTGTGTTTCATCACACTACTGTTTTGCCACTTGGTATCTGAGCAGCCCTAGAGGAACACACTCTGTGTTAGGTGTCAGGAAGGCCTGGGCTGTAACTACACTGCTAATCCAGATGTGCTGGGCAGCAGATATTTAACTGTCATGGCTCGCTATGGCAGTTACAACTCTCTGAAATACCTTCTCTGGAGGAAACCATGCATTCAGTCCTCGTGTTCTCAGCAAGCAAGGACACCACCACTAGACACATAGGGAGAGAAAGGACGGTGCCTCGCAGCAGTCAGAGGAGCAGAGCTGGTGAGGAAGGGCTGAGGGCGACCTTCCGCCGAGCAGGGAGGCTGCCCTCCCGCTCTGCTCCCTGGGATCCCCCTTAGCCACCCTTTGCGAGGTGGGAGGCATGGCGGGATCCTTCTGCCAGACTGGGATTATGGTGACCCTAGTTGTATTATAAAAACTTTAGGGTTTAGGGTAGATTGGGGGTTGGTTTTTTTATTTGTAGCGTACTCTATAGCTGCTCCTGGACTTTGCTCCTCTGCTTTTCAGCTGCATATGATATAGTGTCCTAGGACACTAATTATTTGGGAAGCTGAGAGGCAATCCTTGATGACTCCTGCTGCAGCAGTTTACGAAGTAACTGCCCACAGCTTTCCACTGTGGCGGTCAGTTTAAGTCTTTGGCTCTTTCACGGAAGGGGTTGAGTTGTCTCTGCCCACGTTGAAATCTCTGAGATGAGAGCAACCCTGGGAGGGGAAGGACAGACAGGAATAGTTTCCAGTGCTGAGCGAGATTCTCCACAGCTTGCCTGTCAATGGCCGTGGTGAGTCCCACAGCACCCTTGGGGACTACATGGGGTATCGCTGTTCTGGTCTTACGAAGGGGAATGTTGCAACGAAAGGGGCCAGTGTCGCCATCGGGACCAGACTCTGCAGTGCCCCGTTCCAGCTCCTGTCCCACTTCTGCTAGCGAGGGGCCATGTCCAGAGAAGAGCTGAGCACTTGCAGCATGCCTGGAAATCCCCAGGCATTTCACACGCTCACTGCACGTCAGGACTTCAGTCTATACAAATAAAGGGATTTCTTTGTAAAAGGTAGGGGCCTTCAGTACTTCAGGATCGTGTCCCTATTTGATCGCCGTTTATCTAGCCTGTTTTGAAGTTGTTTGGGGTTTTTTGTATAAAAATGAGGCTTCTGGACATATACATTGTGCCAGTATATAAATCACTGGGTTTGCTAAGCAAAGGCTCTCCTCTAAATCCCGTGCTGAATTTCTTACGCTGCCTGAGTCATCAACTGTGTCATTCCTGAGGGATCCTCCCAGGCAGGGCAGTAAACCACCCAGCTACTGAGCACATTCTTGGAGGTATACTTGTTACTGTGCATTTTACCTGAATTGCTCAACAGCACCTATTTCTCTCCGTTCAGCAAAGACAGTTGGGAAATATTACGTCTTCTGAGCATACGCTCAGGAATTTGCAGCTTTCGTGTCACGGACCTGTTTCACTCAGGGCACGGGGCACCCTGAAGGCAGAACAAAGGGCATTCTTCCATTCAACCAAGTCTGTTTTCCCTTCCTTAATCTCCAGGGCTTTGTTCTTTTATTCCCCTTCTCTTCCATGGAAGACCATATGTTTCATTCGGTGTGGTGTTTTTCCAGTGTCAAGAATGCTACAGTAACTCATTCATGCACCTCTCCTGTCTTAAATCCTTCTTCCACCCTTCAAGGAAGAGGAGAACAGAGCCAAGATGGAGCCCAGCAACGTGCAGGCACCTGAACAAATTTTGAATGCGTTCACTGACTACTGTCCATTTTCTGCGCTGGAGCCATCTGCATCACTTATTTTTCCTTCTAGTGGGATGCCATGATGTCATACACCCACACAGCCGTTGTCATTTCATTGGTCTTGAGCACATACGCTTCTGAGGTAGTGAAGGAGTTAAATATTGGAACCAGTATCTTAGAGGACAGCCTGCTACAGTGGGAGAAGATGCTCTGCTATGCATGCAGTTGCCATTAGATGTCTCTAGCCCCTTGGTCTTGGAAAAGGAGGCAGTCAAGCATGACAGTCAGTGGTTGGTAGCTGAAGATGGAATGGGAAAGTGGTCATTAATCCTCCTAGTTAGCAAGCAAGGGCTGATATAAAGCGTCCAACCGCTTGGGAAGGATCTCTTGGACTGCAAACTAAACTTCTTATAAATCAAGGTCCTCTCTGACCTCTGATGGACCCAGACTTTCTGAAGGAAGCAGTCTAGTGCTCTGGTGGAAACAGAGGCAGTGGTGGAAAGCACGCTGAGATCAGAATGCTCTGCATGTTATAAACGTGGGCCTACAGAATTTGCTTCTCAATTGTTGAGGAGGCTGCAGTTATTTTCCTCAGTTTAGTTTGCGTATTTAAACAACACAATAGGTTTTCCCTGTGTGATTAACAGGGATTTTTCAAAACAATAAGGCTTACATTTCCAAAAAGACTTACCACACCAAGCAAAGCTAAGCAAAGCCAAGCTTCTATTATCTTGGTTGGGGCTGGATTAGACCTTCAATATGGATCAGTTTGCTATTTCCATTTTCTATATAAATAAACCAGACCAGAGCAAAGTGAAATGACTTGCCATGGCCACCACACAAATTAATGGCAGAGCAGGAATTTGACTAAATGCTCAGTCTGGTCAGTTTGTCTCTCTTTAATATTTTCATGCAGCCAATCACAGGAGAGAATGACATATCTGTTCTTTGCTGTGGGCTCACTGAAAGTAATTAAGAATGGCAATAGGTATTAAGATGAATGAAGGTCTCAAAGGTAAAGAGACATGGATAAGAAAAACTGCAAAATACTAATTACATTAATTGTGATCAATTAGAGAAAATTCTCCTCTCCCCCTCTTCGCTGAGCAGAAGAGTTTTGGAGAACTTGACTCATGAACCATGTCTGGTGCTCAGCAAAACCTCATGGGCTCAAACCCCATGGAAGAGTCAAAGCAGCACAACCAGACCAGCAGCAGACATAAGAAGGGCTCCACCACCTCAAAGCAGAAGTGCTTTTCCCCCAGAGGACCCAAAAGGGGAGGCCTGGGAGTGGGTGTAAGAACACGGCAACGGTCTGCTCCTCCCCAGAAGGCTCTTCTCCCTCTCTGCCTGCCGCTGGCAGCCAAGCAAAAGGAACGCTTACACCAGTGCTGCCCCTGGGCATTCATATTGCACGTGTCCCTACCCTTCGCCTGGGCACCCCGGCCCTTATTCACACAACCGCTGCAGGCGGCGGCAACCCTGCTAAGGACAGGTCCCTCACAGGCGGGATCAGGACAGTCATGCTGTGTTTGGCTGCATCAAACTTTAAGTCACTAGCCATGAACAGCTGCAGGGCCACATAAATAAATAATAATTTCAAAATTTTCCGATGGTTGCTGAACTTCTTATAAAAAAGAGTTAACGAAGACGAATGAAGCAAATTCTAAGTGTTTGAGATTTATGGTCTACGCAATGACCTTCCTTTGAAACAGTGTCAGTGTCATTCCTCTTGCTGGCTGAGTGCACACACGCACACACACTGCCTCTGCAGCTCTCCCAGCCCATTTCTTTCTGTATTTATTTTTTCTCCACCCTGATTTATAAGGATGTGCCCTATCTTCATGTTTCAGGGAACACATTGGACTTGCAGTAAACATACACAATGCGGTTCCTTTTTTTCCAAGAGTCAAAAGGAAAAGGTTCCTCCCTACAAGATAAACAAGCCACCTACCCATTCCCTCAAGCAGATACATAGGGGAGGAGATGACACAGATGAAGAGTCTGTGTCAGGCTGCCTTCCTCTGCAGTGGAGAGCTCCATCTCAAGAGGCCTTTTCTTGAGAGCACCCTGCCATGGGTTGCCCCAGGTGAGGTCTGGGGCTCTCAGACCCAGCAGTACCTGGTGTCTGCCTTCTCCTTTACCCCCTTGCCAGCGAGACAGGTATTTTCCACCAGGGCGATATAATGCCCAAAGAGCCAGGCGTTACAGGCTACACTCCATGGTCTGCGGGAGCTGGTCCAGTTCCTGTTGAACTGGTACCAAGTGATTTCTGTGGCTGATGGCTGAAATGTCTTTTAAACTAATAGTGTGGCGTGGTTTTGATTTAAAAAAAAAAATCCATTGACCTAGGGACCTTGAAACTTGTCCAATTTGCCTTACAACCTGACCCCAAGACCGTTAAAGTCAGTCTAAAGTCCCCCTTTGATTTCATCGAACTTTAGATTGGCCCTTGGCAAATGTTTCAATTAGTCTTTGCCAGGTTCCATGTTTGTAATGAAATCTAAATTCATGTTAGTTTTGTGCAGTTCCTGTTTTTATAATAAATGTTCTTCACCTCCTTGTTTCCAATAAAGAGATGTGCTCAGGCCCTACAGACCAAGTAGAGCCTTAGACGGAAGGTAAATCAGTGGCTACCTGGGACCTACATTTTAGAAGGATGTCATAGTAGTGTCAAAACCATAGTGGTTACTTATCAGAAGGTTCCCAAATCACTTTTCACCGCAGGATGGTCTGCTTATCCCTTTACCCTCTGTACAGGAACAGTCCCATTACGGGGGAGCAACACTGGGCTCAGTGACTTGGTTACCTGAGGAGGGAGGAAAGAATTGCATCGCAGTAAGAAAAGCCTAGATGGCCGAAAGACCGGCAATGACACACTCACCCAGGCTCAGCCACAGAAACAAGAAACTATAAGAGAACCAGTTGCCACCAGTCAACTGGCAGAAGACAACCGTCTATACGACTACTCTTAGGCTGCAGCAAATGTGAGGTGGTTCGTATTAGCATAGACCTCTCTCATCTTCCACAGAGGATGCAGAGATCTCAAATTATCCCACGTATGCCACCATGCAAATCAGCAGGGACAGTTGCCATGGATCAGCAGACACCTGATAATTTGTTACCCAGCAGTGAGTTCTTCATGTGTTCAAACCCGTGGTCTCCCAGAACTGAAAGGTGCTCTGCAATGTTTTGGAGTGTGGTGGGCTTTCTGCCTAGCATTCAGATACTGTTTACCTCTTTTTAATGCCCTTTTACTGTTATTTATTTTTAAGAATGCAGAATTGCAGTTCCTTTTATTTTTTATTAACTGGCATTTCTTGTTATTCACCTGCTGACTGCAGTGATTATTTCAGAATATCCTTAGCACTTGCCCCTCTGTTCCCTCCAGTTCGGGGACTATCGGGTTTGGGGCTGCTCATTTCTGGAATGGCTCTGTGTTTGGTGGTATCTCTGAGTGGGGATAAATCACTCCAGGATGGGCTCTGAAAACTCTTCCTTCAAAACACCAATATTAATCAGGCTTCAGCCCTTATCTTTTGTATTGCAGCTGCTTGTCTCCCTCATCCCACCATAAATGTTTAAAACTTAACCAGAGCCAAGAGAGCTTAAATCAGCTTTCAAGCACACAAGCTCTACATCATATTCACTTCCATTCAATTTTGTTTACGTTCTCAACAGTCTTGGCTCAATGATATCCCTGTATTCCCGTCCAGTGCTTGCTGAAGATCAGTCTGCAAAGCACATCTTCCGATGACAACTTGGGTTTCCCATTTGTAGTCCACAAAGGGCCATGACGTGAAGGTGGTAACCAGCTTTGGTGCCTTCTAGAATAAAACCTTGCACAGGCAGAAGCCACGGTACGTGTCAGCCGCGCAGTCTATCTGAGCAGAAAGGCACACTGGATAGCACATAGCATGTGAGAGACCTGGAGAAGTTGATTTAGTGCAAGTCTAGCTTCCACGGCAACCAGCAGCAGTGTCACGTCCTTGGGGTATGTTCTGTCAAGGAATCTTCTTCTGCTGACGTGATGCTCAGACCTCACTATCATCTTCTGAGGGATAAAGCAGTGTGGCACTCCAGCTGACATCATTGCCCTTCTGCTTTTGTGTGCCCTTTCAGGCCCGTGTGCTGTGTCCAGTGTGGGGTTCCACAGAATTAATAGTACATTCTAATAATTAAAAGATGATAATCTGCATGTTCTGCAGAAGGATGACTGAATATATTGGAGTCCCTCACTGAACTGCAGTTTGGGTGCCTTTCTTTATCTGGTAGTCAACTGCATATCGTGAATTAACACGGATAAGCTCAGCTGAATAAAAATTCCTTTCACTCAGGGTTTAAGGCCCTGTTTCTTGAGGAGCTAGACAAATGTGTACTAAAAAGCCAAGTCTTATCCCAAAGTATAAGCTATCTTGGCTAGTAACACACTGCAAAAGACAGGTTTAAGAAACGTATGGTATTCTTTACAAACTCCAAAATACTGTGTTGTGTTGTGCGTGTTGTGTTGTGTTGTGTTGTGTTAGAGAAGTTCTTACAAGAAAAGAACGGGCTTGATATAAGGCAGATCCTTATGTTTGACTCAGGGTAGTTAAAACAACAACAAAAAAAAACTATAAAGCAATAATTAGAAGGACAAACTGGAGCAGAGAGCAAAAGCAAATGCAAAACATACAGAGCCTTGGAAAATACAAGAAAGCAGAAAAAGCCTATAAATACTTATGTCAATAAAGCAAGCCACTGGCCCTCATTTAATTAGCAATTTTTATTAACAGTGGTTTGTTGACTATTGTAGTGTTTACCTAGGGCCTGCATAAAAAGCATTACAATCAGGAGATAGTGGCATTTTAATCCCCCTATTCCGTGTGTGGAAATGAAAGTGCTAAACTGGTCATCTGTGTCCATCAATAGACCAGGGGCAGAGAGATCACCAATCTTTGTATTTTCTTTGGGAGACGGGATGCAGGGGGGTATACCCATGGGCCCAGCTGAGCTGCAGCTTGCAGAGAGGCAGGAGGTAAAATGACTTTGGCTGATGTTGTTTCACCTGTTGCACATGGATTCATAAGACCGCGGCCAGCAAAACAACCGTTGGTTCCCAAATCCCTCTCTTCCCGCTGATGGTGTAGCAGGATGTGAGCCCGAGGTCACATATTTTATTTTCAATATTTGAACTCAAAACCCATTGATTGGAAATCTAAAGCCTAGCCTACATCTAAAATGTAGACTTCCATTCCAGCAAGGCAAGTCCACTGCAGGCTTTGGGTTGGAGGTAGGGGGCCAGGACCCACCTCACCAGTTTATTTACTGCAGTGCTGAGTACTGGAGTTATCCTCCTCGCTCTCTCTGTTGGCAAAATAGGAAACAAGACGGTCCATGATTTTTTTTTTTTTCAGAAGTAAGGTCTTCTCTAGAATTCAGAAAACATTGCTCTGCACCCCATTTCTGCTTCCCTTAATCTGAGGTCAGGCAGGGACTGAACCAGATCCAGAAATGGCTTAAAAGCGTCAAAATGAAGTGTTAGATGGGGCTGTTTAGAGTGACCCCAAGGGATCAGTGCACCGCTGGGGCTTGCTGGTCCCTATTCACTCTTTCTCAGTGCCCTGTGCCTGCCCAGAAAGGCCTGCGCTGCCCGGGGCAGGGAACTGGTGACACTGGCCCTGGGGACAGGGAGGGCTTCTCCTCCGTCCCCTCTGTCCCAGGTGAGCCGTGTAGGGGAAGCCAGCTGGAGCAATGTGGCCGGCTGGTGTAGGTAAGGGCCAGGATATTGTCTGCAGTCCTGGCTTAGACCCAGAGTGGGTTGTCCCCATCTGGACCCTCAGCCTGCGGCGGGGACTCGAGGTATTTGTGCGGGGAAGGCTGGGGTGGCAGGAATGCAACCTATCTAGGTTACATTACATCCAACCCCTAATTTCAGTCAGAGACTTCCAAGTCAGACGCCGGTGACTAAATGGGTGTGGACCGAAATCCTCTTCCCCGGTGAGTCGGCCGGGCTCCGAGGAGGCTGGCGTGCGGCCGGGGTGGGGTGAGGCAGCCAGTCCCCTGGCAGGCGGCAGGCGGCCGGCTGACAGGTTGCAGGGGGTTTCTTGCGCCTTCTCCGGGCTTTCCAGCCGAGTCCAGCAAGGACCCCCCCGGCATTTGCTGGGCTGAGGCCAGCAGCAGAGGCGGAGCGGCTCCTGGCTTCACCCCGGGCTGTGCGCCCGCAGGCGGTGCAGCCCTGGGAGCCGCGGCTCCGTACCCACTGGCACAGCCCGGGTGTGCCTTTAACCCGGAGCGGGCATGCATCCTGCCCCTCTCTGCCAGGTCACTCTCTGGTTGATGCAGACACCTTTCCACTTCCTCGGATAGCACAACTAATAACTACCCCACCTTCAGCCTGCTGCAGTGGGCAGTGAAAAAAATGAGCTTTTCTCCCAGCTTACATTTTCCTCAAAAATGAAAGGGACTGAGCTGCGCCGTGCTGCCAAAGCAGGCATCAGGTCTCCGGCTTGCTGCCTCTGTGGCTGTACTGGGTGTGAAGCATACCTGAAGGCTGATGGCATTAATGACCTTTATCTCCAGGAGCGAGGAGAGGAGGGATAACTCACAAGTGGCTTTAATGGGTGAACATAAATATAACGGGAGACCCACAATCATATAATTATCTGTCTAATCCGTCCATCTGTCGTACACACACTTTATTGCTTATAAACACACACACACAAAACATATATCTGCAATATGTATATATATTTGCAAAACGCTTAACAAATCATCCACGGACTGGAAGACTTATCCTACTTGTCACGACTGTTCAGACTGCCATTTCCATTATAGCTATTCTATTTCAGTGTGCCTAACTTTCTTCAGCATGGCACTTTTATGCTGGCATTTAAACATTGTGTTTCAGCGAAGTTTGAAAGGAAAAATAGGAAGGGATCTTGTTCAACCACTTCTAGGTTCAGTAAAAATGAAAAATTGCTTTCCCCACATTTTTGTGTTAATAACAAACTTCTCTGCTCAGCCTGACTGATGATGAGACAATTTACCTGGGAGGCATTGCAATTCTCTCAGCAAAACAAAGCAAGAAACTTCTGTAACTCTCCCTGGTCCACGCTGCCTCGGGGGAAGGGAAGGGGAAAAAAAGCAAATAAGACTATTTCCTTCCTGGGGAAAGGAAAAAAATGTATGCAGAAGGAAAAAAAAATTCTTTATGTGCAGGTCTGTCAGCACTATTTGTAAATATTCTCCAAGCTTGAAGCTTTTTCCTTCCTTTTTTTTAATAGGAAAAAATGTGGGGAGGGGTTTTGTCTTGTTCCATGAGAAGAATTGAGCTGCTTCATTGCAGATGGGGATGCCATTGCCCTGCTAACCCAGTGCTGCAGAGAGGTGTTGCCGAACAAACAGGAGAGCTGTGAGGGGTGTGAGGGAATGGCGACACTTCCCCTCGGCCACTGCCTGCCAGGTAGAACCCACACGGCAGCATTCAGCGGCTCCCACAATAACTGTCCTCAAGAAATAAAAGGGATTTTTGCCCCCCTTCTCTCCCTCTGGCACAAACAAACAAGCAACAAAATGAAGGCCCTACACTGCAATTTTGAGGTAGCATAGTTTTAAAAGGTTAGGCTATACATAAAATGAAAGAAACATTGATTTGGGTGTTGTATTTCTTTTCTGTTACCAATAACAACAGAAATGTGTGGAAGTTGGGGTGCTTTTAAAGGCAAACAGCACCTGTGGGGTGCTGCTCTCTGCCCTGCCTTGTGCAGGAGCTCAGAGGGATGCTCAGGCGGTCTAGCTGGTCCTGAGAGATTCAGATCCAAAAGGTGTAAATGGGAAAGCACTACAGATGTGCCCGTGGCCAAGGTAACATTGTCCTAGAGCCTTAACTCTTGCATTTCCTGGCTTAAAGTTTGCACGTTAATTGTGTGCGTCTAATGACTTTATTAATATAGTGTTTGGAAGGGAAGGAAGAGAAAAGAAGAGAAGGGAAGGGAAAAGGAAGAAGAAGAGAAAAGGAAGAAGAAGGAGGAAGGAGAAAAGAGGGCTCTAATGAATGGTGAGAGTAACCAGGCTTTATTACAAAAGGATATGAAAGCCACCTTCTGCACATGGAGCCAAGGTGTGGAGAGCTTCTGAAACCAGTCTTGGCCTACATGGCCCAAAACCCTGGGTGTGGCAGCACGCCCAAGAAAGCAGGACTCCTCTGACCTGTAACCATGGCCCACTGTGCTCTGGCAGCCCCAGGGGCTGGCATCCTTAGCAGTGGCCTCTGCAGTAGAGGTGAGGTTGGCTACCATTGGGCTTCTTTGCTTAAGACAAATCTGACCTTTTTGTTCTGTAACAGTTGCTGCCCCTCATCCTCCGTTTGCAATGACACCTCTCTCTTCTGGAGCCGAAAGTCAGATATGCCAAGACAATACCTGTAGGGCCAGAGCTGTTGAGCCAAAGTTTGCTGAGGCTGAAAGGATATTTCTGAGAGTGGGATCACTACATCCGTGTCCTGTGCTTGTATTCCTCCCTGTGCAGCTGTGGCCAGCTGCTGATGGAGACAAGATGATGGGCTAGAATAGAGTAGAGTAGAGTAGAGTAGAGTAGAGTAGAGTAGAATAGAATAGAATAGAATAGAATAGAATAGAATAGAATAGAATAGAATAGAATAGAATAGAATAGAATATTTCAGTTGGAAGAGACCCACAATGGTCATCTAGTCCAACTGCCTGACCAATTCAGATGCATCTTTTATCTGACCTGACACAGCGGGTCTTATTTTCTGATATGTTCTCTGTAAAACCTAGTTCCTCTCTGTTTAGGCATATTACGGCACACAAGGTGCCTGCCCAGTACTTTTTAATTGCATTGGAAAGCTGTGAAATTTCCTAAGCTCCTACCTGGGAAAACAGAGGTGACGGTACCGCTGCATGCCGGTGTGCCAGGAGGTTGCCTGCGTGGCCGCCCCGGCGGAGATCAGAGTGACCGGGAGGTTGGGCTTCACGCCAGGCTGCAGATGCTAGAAGCAAGGCCGGGGAAGAGGAGGTCTGGGGGCTTTGAAGGCAGCGTGATATCGGTGTAGAAGGCATGTGAGAGCTGAAGGTGGATCGATAGTGAATTCGGGCTTTGCTGGAGATTGCTAGATTTTGAAGGATTGCCCTGATAAGAAAGGTGTTTCTGTAAGCAGGAACAGATTGGATTTTTTTTTTTTTAAATAATTGGGCTTTCCTGGCTTGAACATATGTGTCAATCTTTCTGTGGTGTAAATTAGTCTCAGCTGATGATTTAGACCCACCGATGGTCCGTTCACATATCGTTTTGTTCCTTGCTAACTTGTTTATGGCTCAAGTTATACTTCCCCCCAGGGCTATGTTGAGCTCGCGGTGAAGCCTGGCAGGCTGTGGGATTTGCTGGAATACAGCCATTTCTCACACAACTGCAGCTGGAGGCCAAAGGCCCCGCGCCGAGGTGAGGTGATAGCACAGTTTGGCATGGGCCGGTGGGACGGAGCATCTCCCTGCCTGCTCCTGGGGCTGTGCCGGGACGGGACAGTGGGGAGGAGGGCCAGCACTGGTCCCGTCAGGACTTCTGCCCCACCTGCGACGCTGCATGCTGCAGTGTGAAACCCGGGGGTTAGAGGCGGCCACCCAAAAAGCTGGCATCGCCCAGTTGTCTCTGGCGCGAGAGCAGCATCGTTGACGAGGGTGCAAGTCACTTCACGCCGTCTGGCTAATGAACCGCAGCCCTCTTCCGAAATAGCACTCCCTCCCCGCCGGGGCTGCAGGGGGCCGGTCAGCCCTGCCAGCCTGGGCAGCGTGTAGGGATGGAGCAGGGAGAGCGAGGGCCAGGGAGATGGAGCGGTACCTCCCAGGTCCCGGGGCTCCCTGCTGCCCCAGAGCCCGGCAGCATGGGCAGCCAGGTCGCCAGGCATGCAGGATCCTGGTGCCAGCAGCCCCCCTCCCTGGCTGCAGGATTCGGGACTACCCAGCAGCCCGTCTTGCATGCCCCGGCGCTAGCCACGTACATAATCCCAGGGCGGGAGCCGTGCTTGAACTGCACGTGAACCGTAAATCCCCACTCCTAAGGCTGAGGGCAGTTCCCGCTGGCACGCCTGCTGCGGCGGCTCAGCCTGGTCCCGAGCACTGCTGCCCAGAGCAGCCGTCTCATTTAAATTGCTTTATAAATGGGCCAAGGAACCCTGGCTCCAGCCCTCATCTGGGTAATAAATACACAATAAAGCAGCCTCAGTGGCTGGGGGAGGCCAAACGATCAACACTTCCAAAACAGGGAGGATGCTCTTACTGAAAAGAGGTCAGCTTTTGTAATGTTTTAGCCCTTTTCTGCCCCTGCTAAGGATCCCTCCTGGAGGAGATGGCAGTCGAGGCTATGTTTAGCCAGCTGTATGCCCAGATGGTCACAGCACTTATGAACACCATCCCCTAGGAATAATTGTATTAAGTCTTCTTTGGATTTTATACTCTTGGGGTTTAAAAAGAAAAAAAAAAAAAAACCAAGTCTCTCTAGAATTAATGGTTTAGTACTTCTGCGTTTGATTACTGTATTAAGAAAACAGCCAACGCCCGACAGGTTTTTGTAGCCACCTCCAAACACAAGACATCACACAGAACTGTGACTTCTTAATGAAAAGCCGGAAAGTATATAATTGAGGCTGAGTTAGGATGTGCTGACATGCCAGAAAGGACATTTGAACCCTGTTATACCAGTATGCCCACATGGGTTAAACTCCATACTCACCAGCCGGGCAAGGAGCTCTTCTTGCACGGACAAGAAGAGCCAGTGAGCAGTTTTCAGCCTCCTGTTAAGCGGCGCACATGGGAATGAATGTACGCTTTCTTTGGCTTGCAAATTTTACATCACCTATTGCATTTCCACTCACTTCTTTCTTTGGGGAGAAAGAAAAGAAAGCAACCAAAGAAAAGAAAGCAACCAACAAGAGAAAGCGATGAACCATGGCAGAGCACTCTGCTGCGCACACACTTCACACCCGCCTTGGGAGAAGGCAGGGAAGGGCGGGGGAGACGAGGGGATGAATGAAGGCAACACTGCACAGTTCAGTTAAGGAATGTGCTGAGAGATGAGAGTGATGACGGTACACAAAAACTTTTCAAGTTTGGAAGGATATGTGAATTTTAAAAGCTAACGCGTGCTTCCCTGGTACATCCCAATGGAGGAGCGTGAAGTTCTTCGCAAGTGATGTAATCCCACAGCACTGCCCTCCCATTACCAAATTCCTGTCTGACAACGTACCCATTTTACGGGCAGGGACACTGAGGCACAGAGAGGTTATCCAGTTTCTGCAAGGAGAAATCAACTTACACTAGGGAAAGATAGATAACACCTGTGATTGCAGAGATCTGACCTTGATGGTCAGGAGGTTCTTGCCCAAAGACTTACATTTCTACTTATTATTTGCAACGTTGGAAAAGCCAAGAACAGAAACATACGAAGCATCTGCAAAATATCCACCCCGTGGACCAGAGTCACCAACACTTCCCTGCAACCCATCACAAACTGTAGCAAATGATCTGCAGCCACAAGTGTTATATTCCATAAAAAAGAGCTGGAAAGGGCATGACTGGTGGTCTGGGTCCTTGCGATGGCAGGAGATGTACAAAATGGCTGAAACGGAAATGAAGACTGCTACTACCCTATTAGTCCTGGTCCAGCAAGGTCTGAATGCCACAAGTAAAGCTTTCCAGAGGCGTCCTGCATGGACAGCAAAGGCAATTAAATCCATGCTTCCCCGAAGCCATAACAGCCCACACAACATCATGCCACAGGCAAAACCAGCTGTTACTGACCCAGGAGACCCCAGCAGAAACCAGCTGTCCAGTGTCAGGAGGAAGGAAGCATTGCTCTCCACCTTGTATTTGGTAGCTGACTTCTGAAAAGTTGCTGCCGCAGGACCGCTCAGGCTTGGGTGCGACTGTACCTCAGCCTCGAAAGGCTGCCCTGGTGGCTGGGAATAACAAGGCTGCAGCAATCTTCTGGCTGCGGCCCATTATTCCCCGCCATGGCCCTTGTTTGGATGTTGCGGGGGAGCTTGGCAGGGTATGAGGATGTGATTCCTGCTCAGCTGCCCCGTTCCTCAAGACCCTGGTGAAATGGCTTCCCTGCCCCTCTCTGCAGGGAGCCACAGCAAACCCAATAATTGAGGATCCTGGCATTATCTTCCTACCACACACAGGACTCCTGTCTCTAAAACGGAGCAGGGATGAAATTAGCACCTTCTCCCTCTCTTGCTATGGCAGCTTTTGACAAACAGGGAGACGGGGGAGTAGAAAATGGTGTACGGATAGAGTTGTGAGTTTTGATAGAAATTGTCATCAGCCTGATAGCAGAAGCGTCAGGTGGGGACAAGGTGGCTCTGACCTGCTGTGAGCCACCGGCTGGAGGATGGCAGAAGAACACAACACGGTGTGAAGGGGCTCTACCTCGGCACGGCCCGCGGAGTAAATGGGGATAACAAGCCTCTGCCTCCACCTGCAGCCTAGCCTCGTAAGACATAAAACCCTACAAACTCAAGTCACACGATTCATCCTACTGAAATCACTACCGCAGCCTGCAGGATCAGGCATGTACTTTAAGCCCATTTAATGTATCATTCAGTAATAAACCAGGTCGTTTTTACTTGTCTTTTAGAAGACACATTTTTTCATTATATATGCACCAAGTAGAGGCTAAAGATCCAGAAACTACAGCTACGGAGTTTTGGCGTTCCCTCTCATCAGTTTGGTTAATAGCTCGTTTCATTTACTATCTGGGCTTTAACTTTCCTATGGATCACTTGGCTCTTGAAATTCCATAAGTACTGAAAGTCAGCAAATTTTGGAAAGTGTTCTCTGGAGGAAAGTCTTGGAACTCTTACAACAGGCATAATTTTCATTTGTGCAGGTTTAGTGCTTTCCGAGAATAAATAAGCATTAACTATCCCACAGCCGCGCCAAAATGCAGTGGGTTTGTAGCCTGCCGTGTGCTGTACTAGAAGCCTAAGCATTTTACTTTGCAGGCTAAATGCCTCTGTGAACAGCAATTGCGATCATTACTCAGCAGACACCTTTCAGCTGAAACCTCACTCAGGAATAGCTACGTTTGGATTTAATATGTGTAATACCAAAACAGTGGTGTTTGCATTTAAAAGCTAACCTTTGTGCAAAGGGAATCATGAGGGACAAAGGTAAATTTTTTATTAACCCTTCTAGCCACTGGGTGCCACTAGTGATTTGTTACGTTAACAGAATAGCAGCAATCTTGCAACTTTACGGGAGCAATCCACACGTAAACCATTGCAATAAACTGTTAATACATAGGGAGTTCACCTTCGGCCTATTCAATTTATTTAAAAAGCATCCATCCTGCATGTCTCTGATTTCCCTCTATTCTAATTTTCGGTGACTATATTTCAGTGTTGGGGTAGCATTTAAGGTGCTGATTTAGAGGCTGCGTATCCAGCTCTTATAAAGCCTGAACTCACACTTACACTTACCTTTAAAACAACTGAGTGGTGCCTTTGCAATCAGTGACACTACCCATGTGCTTACAACTAAGCATGTATTTGACTGCTTTGCTGGATTACTGCTGGAACTGAAGATGTGGTCAGCAAAGAAGCTCTTTGAGCCATTGTCTTTGCTGCTGGTTATCTTCCCCAAATTCACCCTTTGCAATGCAGACTCAATTCCATACCCACACACAAGATACATGTAACTATTGCTATTAATTCTTAGCAGGGGACAGGATCAGACCCCTGCTTTTAACGGTCTGCTTTTCATCTCTGTAATCCCCATCCCATCTCTCATTCTGCTTTTCACTTCAAAATATCCTTGCCTGTCTTCCCCTCCTCCATCCTTATTGTTCTGATGTTCCCTGCCACGATTTCTCCAAAGGCAGGATGGTGAGGCGGATCAGTAAGAACAGTCCATTTCCACAAATAGGCATATACAGGTTGAAGTATGCATACGAGTTTACGCTATACCTGAAAACATACAGGGCAAAATAAACCCCTGGGATCTACTTGAACGCTGCACCTACAGAGAGGTCTCTGCTGCTTTTTTCATCTGATTTAAATTAAAGTGATACAAATTATGTGTAGGGAGAAGTCTTAAATAGCCAGTAATTTGCAGGTGCACATTAAACCCCTGCAAGCCAGGTTTAAATTGAAGCTGGGCCCTCGAATAAGAACTCCGACAGAGGAACAGGTTGCTGGGGGGTAATGAGCTATTGAGTGTCAGCTGCATCTGGGTAATTTGCTGGTTGCAAATGCCCTTAGCCGGTGGTACCTGCAGTGAATTCAATGCACGCCGTGTCTCTGCCAGCCCTGCTTTGCACTTCTCCTGGGTGAGAGCAGGCACACAGGCTTCGTATTAGACCGGCCGATGTGCTGTAGATCCACATGCTGCTACATCTTGCGATAAAAGTGCCCACAGACCCCAGTTCACCTTCTTCTTTCTTTCCTCCAGCGCCAGGCGTATCCGAAGTCCACCCACGGCTCCGCTCGCCCTTCCTGTGGCTCCCCCTCCCCTTCCCGCTGCTGCTCCAGCCGCAGGGGCTGGCTGCTCCCACGCTCCCATTTGTATGTCACTCACGCGGCTCTCCCCGCTTAGAGCTGTCTTCTGGCTCCTGCTGCCAAGAACCGTCTCTATTTGAGACTCGCTTTCAAACCCATGATTACCAGAAGCCTTCCTCTCATCTCGTCTCTCTTCAGCTCTTCCTTACTATTCACTTCTTGTTCCGCATTTTATTTTTGTCTGGGAGTGCATGCTCTGGGGCAGGGAAGCCCCACGTGTACTCACTGCGCTGCAGAAACAGTGTGACGGCATGCTCCTCGCCGCGCAGAAGTGGCCTGGAGAAAAGAACGTCTTGTCGTCTGAAGGCAGACAGGACAGCGCCGTGACGAATTTTTAACTATTACCCCTGATTCAGCGGTCGGGAATACTCCCATGTCTTCTTCCCGCTGGTGAGGCAGCCTCCTGCATCGAGAGTAAGGGAGAACAGGAGCAGAGGTGTCACACAGCTGCCTGCAAGTCTCAGTTGATCTGCTCTCCTCTGGGCCATCTTCTAGCACGGGCTGGAGACCAGGCTCGGAGCTGTTTGGTGTGGCAGGCTACAGAGGAGCATGTTGACGGGAAGCTGTGGGTGCAGAGACACTGTACAACCGAGCCAAAGAGTTGAAACCAGAGTTTCGTTTTCAAGTAGCTCTACTGGGTAAGTGGGGCAAGGATGCGGATGGGTAGATGCCTGGCTAAGGCCATGGACCGTGTTCAACTGCTATACTCGGTAGGACACCCTTTTTCAATTAATTAAGGTTTTTCTCCTTCAGACATTTTAAAAATGACTCAAACAGTTCCTCCAAGCTGCAGGTTTCACACGAGAGAAGGGTTGCAAGAAATGACCATTTAATTAAAGAAACACCTCTTTGGCCAATGACCCTTCTCCAAACTTGGAACCTCCTTGCCATCATTAGAGCCCCACATAAACTGTAGCAGTTAGCAGCCTGCTTCAGGATTACAGTGTTCCTAGCAAGAGAAATTGCTCCTGAGATCATTTAGCCTCCCCAGGGAGATGACAGGAAGGAATTAATCTGCCGCTGCTAATCCGCCCTGTGCTGCTGGATCAAAAATTGGCATCGATGGGGGTGCCTGCGTAGGGGAGCCTGCGGTGGCATTTACCATCCGTATATACTCCCTCCCACCTCCTCTCTGAGCACGGCTGAGGAATCAGGGGGCAGCTATTTCAGGAAGTCTACGTAACTTACTATTAAGCCGTTTGTGCTGGCTGGGAGGGAGGTTTGGTTTCTAGCGTTACTCTCCAGTCCTATCTATGTCAGCAAGGTGAATGCTACAGAAAAGCTTTCACTTCAGTCCCAGGAATCAGCCTCATTAGTTTTGCTGCTATATGCCATCTCTTTCATTTTATATTTATTTATTTTGTATTATTATTATATTTATTAGTGATTTATATATATTATTCACTGGTGCCCAGGTACATCAGTTTTTTATTCCCCAGAGTGCTTGTAGGAAATAAAATCCACTGTCATGACCCCGTGCCCATGAGAGCCTTTGTATCAGAAGCAGCTCTGCAGCTGTTTTGGAAATCTCCCTTTTTTTTTTTTCCTGGTGAGCACAATGGATCCAAGGAACAATTCGATATGTTTGTGGACAATCTGTGAGCAGAGAGGGGGTTCCGGTTTATAGAGCTGAGGTGAGGCCAGTCCTGGAACAGGGACAATACCTTGGGATACAGTGACCAACTATACGACATGAATAGCAAGTAGTAAATGCCCTTCGCAACTGGCTTGTGGAAAAAAATTAATTTGCTAAAGAGCATTGGTACTAAGTCGACTTGAAGAGTTGTAAATCACAAGCCTATACAAAGGGAAACCTGCTCCTGCGTAGCCTGTGAGCAGGGATGGACTATTACGATGGATCGGACAATTCCTAACTAGCCTGAACTTAATAGAAGGAGCTCAGAAAATTGTAGGCTCATCCAAATCAAAGACCAAGTTCCCACTGATGCTGGCAGAGGCAGGATGGGACCCAACGGGCAGATTTTTCATGGTGGAGGATAGCTGCCTGTTTCCTTCTTTGCAGCATTCAGGTTTTCAGCCCGGGTCCAGCTGCCTCTGCTAAGACCTTGCTCTCCCGCAGCTCCCACCTCACCGAGGGGTGGGAGCAGGGTGCCCAGCCCAGGCCCTTTCCCTGGCACAGAAGATGCTGTGGATAGGAAAGCCAAGCCCAGAGCGGGACAAAGCGGCAGCGAGGGCTCTCAAGTAGGCTCTTGTCGGCCGGAGGAGGGGGCTGCCCGGTATGGGAACAAAGTCAGTCCCTTCTATTGCTAAAACCAACCCTGACACAGGCTCTTTTCTCCCCTGACTGATCCAAACACTTGCAAAGGGCAGGTTTTATTTTCACTCGCACACCACCAAATGGGATTTGCAACAAGGAGGTGTGAGGGATAACAGCCTGTCCCTCATACTCGACAGAGCCTGCAGGCTTCTCTTTCTGCTTTCAAGTTTCCCCTGCATTAATCCCCACAATAACACAGGATCACCAGGAAAACCTTGGAAAATAGGGGGCAGGGGGATATGTATGCTTTTCAGAGAGAAAGGTATAAAAGGAAGCAAAGAACATCACAGTGGAAAAACGTAGGTCGTTTGCTCTTCCATTTCTTTGTCAAATGGTGATTAGAAGAGAAAATGGTCTTTCTGTACCAGTCAGGAAAGGAAGAAAGATGTTCCACTTCTCTTAAAAAAAAATCCAGGGAAGTAAGAGTGATGTTATTTTTCTAACCCAGAGAAGCAAAGCGATCCTCAGGGGTTTGTGAAGGTGCCCTTGCAGTTACTGTCCTAAACACTGAAGAAAGCCTATTTCCCAAATGTTCAGGGTGGCACAGATGACTCCTTCAAGATGCTTGTCAGCTCCTGGGAATCCCCAGCTACCTAAACCTGCCTCCAGTGCCTCTCACTCGCAGTTGTGGAAAGTTTTCTGTAGGTGTCCTGCTGATTGTCCAGCTCTCTGAAGCTGCTCCCCTATCTCTCTGAAGCTGTCACTGAGCCCCACCAATGCTGGCCCTGACGTGGCTTGCTCTCGCTGTACCCTCCAGACGCTGATGCTGGAGGAAACCAGGGCTCCCTCTGAACAGATCTTTTGTCTTCTCTGCTCCACCATAGGAAGCTACAGGTAGCAGCCAGGATATACAGAAATAGACTTGTGGAGAGCACAAACTTTGATGTTCTTTATTTCTGGGCTGGGATCATGGGTTATAATATTCTAAAACAAATCATAGCTCAGATGACACAAACACAAGTTTCAGCTCACGCAACAAGTATATTTCTAGTTCATCTCAAGCTTTTCTGCATTGTGATGCTTCTTTTTTATACACTGAGCATTTTCACTTGGGCCAAAAATAATGTTTGGATATGTTTAGGGTGACCCTATTCTGCATTTTGTTTCAATCTAGGTACGCTGAGGTAAATCCGAGAGCCTACCAGTGCATGAGCTGGGGCAACAAGCGCAACGGAACTTGAGCACGTCACTGAGCTGGTGCGGCAATCAGGCAGGCGCTGGACTGGAGCTGCCTGGTCAATGTGCGGCAACGAATAGGTCAGGACTCCTGAACGGCCGTGTCACCCCCACGGGCTCTGGCACCACACTTCAGCAAGTCCCGATGCCCGGCGATGGCCTGCCTTGGTTTTGTAGGCGCTGATGACATGCGCCAAGCACAATATGGTCTGATCTAATGCAATTTCACACCAGGAGTCACTCAGGCTAGTAGTGGTTGTAAGAGATGTATATACAACATCGCCCTTTGACAGTCAATTCATGTTCCCCTAATCTAACTATGGTTAAAAACAAACAACCAACCTGGTACAAAACATAAGTAGCTGCAGCAGAATGTATATTTCATTTTTACATTAAAATCTACTCTACGGTGATAGATGATAGCAGTACAATCCAGAAACCAGCTGCCTATATTATGCATTATATCAGTATTTATTTTAATTCCAATGAACTGTAGTTTGGGGACTTTTACTAAAATAGACACTGTAAGTGGTATCCTGATGGATTACATTTTGCTCAAAAGTAACTTTTTTGGACACCTCTGAATTCTGTTTGTCACTTGTTCTTCTCTGAGTTTTTCAGCAGGCTGAAAAAAGAAATGATAGAATAAAAATAGAGCTAGCTGTGTATCTGTGGTGAGAATTATCTTCCCTGGCAATAGAGAGCAATTGGTCTCCAATCGTAATTACTGCCTTTTTACTCTCTAACAATAGATCTGAAATTGTATTTCGGGGATATGGGGCTTTCCTTTATAGAGCCTTTGGTGTGTAAGTCTCGTATGTTAAGTGACCGTGCTTTTTCCCTCCCCCCTTAAACCTTTCCCAATACTAGTAACATACCACCTAAGCAAATACCGTACACATATAGCATATTGCTATATACAGAGCATATCGCCTAGCACATAACCCAAGCTGAGGCTCTGCCAACGCTGCTGACAGCGCTAACTCCACTGGGAGCAAAGGGAGCCAAGGTAGTGCTGAGCCCAGCCAGCAGCAGCCAGAGCCCTGCGTGCGCGGAAGCTTCTGCTGGCTCAGAGGGACCCGGCGTTAGCAGTACTCCGAGGCCGCCTCTCTAGAATAGACAGGGGCTCAGCATTTGCAAGTCTGGCCCTCAAAGACCATAAATAAGGGCATTTTGCTATATCGCTAACCTGCAAGATTTTTCTACTGCTCTTTCCTCGCAGAACCAGAGGCGAGGTATCACAGAAAACACAGCTCGGGAGTTATCAAAAAGGAACCTGGACAATTTTCATCCCTTGAAAATGTGTTCATATTTTTGCATCTTTTTCAATGCATAGTTTCCCTTTTTGATGGGCGGCATGGCTAAAATGTAGCATTCATTTCTATTAGAAATTGGAAACAGTTATTTCTTTGGTGCAGCTTTGTTTATTTGCAAACACTTGATTCCTAGAATGCAGGAGGAATCAAGCAAGAGGAGACAATTTCAACTTTAGCTTCAACTTTTTTCTGGAAGCACTTTAACCCCAGAGCACTTTTCTCTGAGCATTTTCTCAGTCCTGCTATGAGTGGTGCTATGCTTACTGCTTGCTTGCCAACCTTCCGGAAGCTGTCCATGTGGTTTCTCTTACCTATCGTACATACAGGCATCCTCTTCTACCTATTTCCATAGCTACCCATTTCAGTTTAATTAATCTCTTAAATGAAAGATGGCAGGTACACACTTCATTTTCCCTATAACTGTATTAGCCAGGTTAACGACAATGTTTAAGACCCAGCGCTGTGTTGGGGATACTCAAATCAATTATCATTGCTTTGTTATTGCTGTTACTGCAATGATCCGGCATCGTTCAGCCCGAATCCTTTTGGGAGACCGCTTCAGAAGGAAGCAGCCACTGCCGTATGCTTTACCTAGTCTCCCCTCTCTTTTCCAGGATGACTCCTATACACGCTGCAGTACCAACAGCCTCACTGCTCCTTGCTGAGGTCTGAGCCCTTAATCTGCTCCTTCACGGGGAGCTAGGGCAGGACTGGGGTATCACCTCCTCCCCCAGCGCTGGAGGAGGCAGGGCCCATCAGGACAATGGCTGCATTGCCAGGAGATCCCAAATGCCCCTGTTGCAGGGAGGGAGTCTGAGGCAGATGCCTGTGGTGGGACACAATTTCACTTTCTCTTGTCTTGGCTAGTTTGCAGCAGGCCCAGAACAAGCTCGGCCCCGGTACAAAAGCTTTCATCATCTTCAGACTGCTGGCTCCAACCATGAGCGTTTCTAAAAGTCTCAAGTTGGAAAGATTGCTAATCTCCCAGCAAATCTAAGAGAATCAATCTCACCTCAGAAACAAGTTTACTAAAATGTTATGATGCTTTTAGTATTGACATTAAACTGCAGCCAAACTTTACCGGGAGATGCTCAGTAGTGACAACACTTTTCCTGCACTTGCATTACTTAAAGGTTAACAGTAGAAGGGCATATTACCTAAGATATAGGACAGCATATATATGTAAGGTTAATGATTCTTCAAATAGCAAGCCCTGAAAAGGACTGTGCAGGTGTAGCCTAAGGAACCACATAAACATCAACTAATTATTTTTACTTTTTTTCTTTCTCAGTGTAAGCTTCAGCAGCTGGGTCCCATATGAATATGTCATGACAGATGACAGTGATATGAGCAGTTGAACCCCAAGGCAACCCACTATCCTGTCAAGGAGAGGGCAAAGCTAGGTCCTCTAAATATGCATAGGCTGTGTCACTGGCAGCAATTTACTGTTGTGGTCAGGCGCCTGGAGTCTATATTCTTCCTCAAGAAGCAGGTTTTGAAGTATTTTTAGACATGAGTACCGTTAAAGTTTGTCTTCAGCAAGAATCGCTGACAAAGGAGACCCCAATCTCCCACAACCTGATGAAATTTCACATTTTTTTGAATCTGGCATTTAAAATTGTGCTTAACTAAGCCCTGCCAGCCTTCTTACCTGTCCCATACAGGCTAAGGTCTATAGCAACATTAAGCTGTCAAGAGAGAGACAAAAAGGTAACCTCAATGATTTGTAATAAATGTTTACATTATTGTAATTTGGCTTACACCTGTGTTTTGCCTGGCTCTGGCCATGTGATTCAAAACACTGAAGATGGAGGCAAATAGAGAGTTTCTTCCTTTAAGGCGAGGCCAGTAACATTTTTAGTGTCAGTAGGGTGCAAAAAGAGTGGCTAATCCATCACCTCCGTTAGGAGCTGTATAAACAAACCAGCCACCCTGTGATGCTGATAACACACAGCCTGTTGCTCGAAAGCTTGGATCAGTTCCTCTTCTGACTTGCACAACAAAAAAGTCACGGTAGTTCCAGAGGCGCATATGACAGTGCAGAGCAAGGGCTGAATCTTGCTCCCGGTGCCTCTGTAATCGGGGGGATACAGAGCCTGGTTTAAATATTAAATCCTTCCTTTTCCACCTTCCATTTTTGGTCGCATTCTCCATTTGAAATACCTTCTCTGCTCTCAGGCAGTGACCAAACACTTTCCGTGGCGTTTCGAAGGGATGTCAGTGATTTCTTATGGCAGGGATTCATATCAGGGGAAGCTGGTGTGCATACTAGCTAAAATAAACTATGCTCAATCTAATAAAAGGGAGGATGTCAGTATTGAGGCTGTAGTTAAAGCTGGTTTGGAATTTGCAGCCAAAACAGGAATCAAATCCCTCTGTATCAAACTTCCATGATTTAATTTAATCTCCAGATTTTAGAAACTAGCTCTTGCATAATGCAGGGAGGGGTTAACACATTGTTTTCTGGCATATCTACCAATTTCTAAACGCTGCTCATTTTCTTTCACATTTATTTCCAAGTAAATACCAAACTTTACAGATGGAAGATCTGATGGCACCTCAAGGTTTCTGTCGCTTTGTCCCTTGGAAATCTCAGGCACCACAAATCATTCCTCCTGCTCCAGGAGGCAGATCCGAGTTATGCTGAGTTTAGCCAACGGTACTGGTTGGGTTTGCCAGCAATGTAGGGTTAAAAGCCTTCTGCCTCTTGCATTGCTCACCCGATAATAGAAATTATGGAGGTGGATTTTCAAGGTAACAGGGGAGTGAGATGAGTGGGATATGCGTGCGTGCGTGCGCACATGGTGTGACGAGCAAGTGGCTGAGCACTGGATGTGTGTAAGTGGTTAAGCCCTGCTAAGCCTCAAGTGCTCCAGCGTCCCTGCAGTAGAGAAGGAAAGGACTAAGCCTGGCCCCGGGCCCTGAGGTGCTGCACCAGATCGGCAGCGCCTGAGCAGCCCTCCTTGCGGATGTCTCGCCCGTGTCACCTTCCACTCCTCCGCGCTCAGCTCGTGCCAAGGGAGCTGCACCTCTGTGCCGGTGCGCACCAGCCCCGACTGCACCACAAAGCTGAGGCAAGAGCAAGGGGCTCCCTCTGAGGGCTGCCCCCGCGGGGGTACAGCCTCCTGGGCTTTTACCCCCTCCCCGGGAACCCGGCCCTGTTTCTGCTCCCTCGATCTCTCCCCCCAGTATATTGGCGAGCTGCACCACGGTCAGCTCAGCTGGCAAAGGCAGAGGTGATGCAGCGGTGGGGTTGTGTGGGGCAGCATGGAAAGGAAGGAAGAGCTTAAATGAGAGACGTTCAGGGGAGAGGGGCTGCCCAGGCTTTGTCAGCACGCAGTTCCTCTGTTTCTCCCTGCTCAGGTCCAGACTGGCTATGGAGCCAGTTTTCTCACATCTCCCTCCCCTTTGGAGCTTGTCAGTCCTGCAAACCCACAAAGCACATTACAGACAAGACCCCCACCGACATTTCAATATCTTTACCACCCCTCCTCGTGCTGCCCCTCCTTACCATCCCATACATATCCCCTTTCTCCTTCCCTTCTCCCTTGCCACCTTTATTTTTTTCACAGTGCCCATACATATCAACTCATATGGCTATCTCCAGTGATTCTGCATAAATGAGCAGTGAAAGAGCTGACCAAAGAGTCAGAAAACAGAAGGAAAACATTCGTCCGGGCTCTAGGAACAACAGAATACAGAGTGAATCCAGGACACAGTCTGGAAAAGGAGGCAGAGAAGGGGAGTCAAGTACAGAGGTCATACAGAAAGTGAGGTGATATGTGAAGATTTAGGGCTTTGCAAGACACTACGGGAGGAACAGAGATGAAAATACATGAGCTACCCATGCCATCTGTCAATGTTTGCACAGAAATCCCACCAAACCAAAAATATTGTTAAAAATCCGTTAAAGTTGCTCATGGCACATCCCACCAACAAAAACATTAGAAAGCCATGAAGTCCCTAGCCAAGCCTTCGCTCATGTTTTGAAGCCCTTAACCACAGTTTCACCTTCAGCACGTCACCCCACCAGCTTCTAGAACCCGCAGGCTTCCTCCTTCCCTTCCCACTCGAAACCTTTAACCTGAACCCTGTGCACAAACCTCTCCCGCTGAGAAAACAAAATGCAACACCGTACTTCCTCAGTGCACCGCCTAACTCGCACACTAGCACAGGGAGCAGGTGAGAACTTCTCAAAACCATGAACTCTCCTACAATCGATTCCCGCTTACAAGCAAACAAAAGATTTGCATCATCCACGATCCTCTTACACAGCGCCCTTCCATCAGCTGCTAAGATCATATACTCCGAACCCCAGCTCTTTCACCTGACTCCGCCGATCCACACAATTGCTCCTCTTGCAAACCATGCCGCACGGTTTGAGCTTACGGTTACGCAGCTTGTGTGGGGACGGAGGGAGGAGGCCTGTGGGTTGTGGGTGATGGATGTGGCTGACGTAATGTGGAGAAGGTGAAATCACGCTTGCAGATTGCAAGAGCTGGCTGAGGACTACACTGGCAATGTCACTGATTATTGCTATGGCTCTGGTAGTGCCTGGTATCGATGAGGCACTTTTTTTACTCTCTTTTCAGTACATTTTGAGAGAAGACAAGAGTGGCAGTAAGGAGTGACCACAAAAACATAACAAAATAACATTTTGTTGTCATTCTTTCCAAATTGATGTTTTGTTGACACCTTAAGGTCACAACTATTGGCGTCACTAAGTTTTTCCCCCTCCCACTTCTCTCCCCATGTTGGTGTGAATACATAAGAGCGCTTTTTTGCCATTACACCGTGCGTTGGCTAGGACATGGCCCTAGCACCTCACGAAGCTCCAGGCTGCTGTAGGATTGGGTAGGAGGAGCAGATGGCCAGAGAGAGTGCAGTTGTTGGTTAAACAACAGAAATCAACTGTACTTAGCAAAGGTAGCAAAGTAAATTATTCTAAAATGGGTAAAGTCACTGTGCAGAAGCAGTGGAAAGTATCTTGAAGTGCACCCTCTGCTCACAGTTTTCACCATCCTCCAACACTACTGCACCTAGCCTGCATGTGGTAGCATTTTTATCCATTTTTGGCCAACCAGAATTAAGCTAGGACTTTTTTTTTAATGGATGCTGATTGCAAGTGCACCCGCTTTTGCGTACGGGGTGTAGCTGAGTGCCCAGAAATGAAGGCTTTCATAACCAGTGGCTATTTCTGAAAGCACCTCCCATAAGATACCTATCCAGTGTACTGGTCTCTGTCTTCAGAGTACTTACAACTCGGGGAGGGAACAAGAGCACCGTTTTTCTCCTGTCAGTATCTGTAATGAGCATTGTTATCCCAGCGGTATCACAGTTCAAAATATGCACAACCCCTGCTGACTAGGTGCCAGTTGCTGCGATACAGGCATGAGCGATACCCATCTTACGCCCGCTGGGAGCTGCTCCATCGCCTCGCCTTGCTCTGCGATGCCCAGCCTTGCTGCATACCCACCTCCCCTCAGACTTCCCCAAACTCCCCCCACCATGATCCCACTCTTTTCCTCGGAGCTCCAGGATACTTTCCCCGTCTGAGTAGCAGGGAGCTGCAGGAGCTCTGCACCCTCCAGACAACTCTTCCTTCCCAAAGCAGAAGGAATCCCCGAGAGACTCATTGTCTGTGGCTCCCAGGAAGCGAATGTGTGAAAGAAGGGGGGGGAGGTTGTTGCGATAAGCAGTCCTATACCTTGGGGAAAGGCAGGGTACAAAGAGAAGCGAGGCTCCATCTTGCAATATACCTTAAGATTAAAGTAGCCCACTTACAGGGCTTGATCCCCCTGGTGAGATCACATCAGCTAGGAGAGGATGAAATGGATAAGTACCTCCTCTTCCACCCATAGCATTCTGTGACTGGGGAGATCATGATCGTCTTTGCACTACTATAAAAGAATCAAACATGATATTTCACTATTTAGTAGGGTACAGTCTTAAATCGTTGGCAGCAACTAGAGAGGTAAAGAGCAGAGCTCATTTAAACAGAAGGAGCAAAAGCCCCTGCTTGGAATCCGGCAGCCCTGCTCTTTGCAGGGCAGGCTGGCCAGGCGCTCCCCTCTGGCAGCCAGATCAATGCTTCCAGCCAGACGCCACGTTCAGAGGAGCGTTTCCCAGCAAAACACAAGGCTGCGAGAGAATCTCTTTGCTCATCAAATACTTGGCTTTTTCTGCCAAGGTTTCCCCAAAAGATACCAGTTGTGATTATACTGGCTACCCAGTTCAGCTTAGCTCATTTAACAGAAACCGTAAACTTAAACTTTAAGGTAATCTTGGGCATGAACTTAGTGCACAGGTTAGAAATTACCCTGTGTAAGAGCTGATTTGATAGCCTCTGAGAGCCAATGTGAATCTTTCCAGTGACCAGGACACTGATTTCGGCAGATTGCAAGAGACTTTGGATCAAGTCAAGAAATCCTGCATCTGCTAAATGTTGCTCACAAGGTGCCAAGTATTGTCAGGGCACCATTGGTGTTAGCGGGGCTGGGCCCCTACGCACGGCACAGGAGGGCTCCACCGTTCTGGGATCAGTGTTTGACCAGGCCTCCCAATCGCATCGGGGGGCCAGATGTGATGGCGATAGAGAAGTAGACCTCAAGAGAGCATTTGAACCAAGTGCCTGGCGTGGTGCACGGACCACCGACAGATAAAGTAAAATAAAATAGTAAAATAAAATAAAGCAAAATAAAACAATAACATAGTATAACATAAAGCCGCGGTACGCAAAATAATAAAATGAAATCGCTTGCGTGCTGGGGGGGTTTCCCATCCGGCAGGAAAACATTTCTCCAACAGGAGGAGCTCTTTGCTTTGGTGAGACGATGTCAAAGGAGTGGCCACAGTTTTACTCCAAACCCCCTCCTCCTCCTTCCCCTTTTTACGAGAGCGGCAGCTTAATTGATTTGATAACAAAATAAACAGCAGCCGAGGGCTGCCCGCGGGAGACGGCAGAGCAAGGTGAAGGATGCTCGTCGTGCAGCCCATCGCAACTTTCCCCGGTCGTCACCCTCCGGCCCCCGGGGGAGCGAGGTGGGAAATGCCCGTGTGCATCCCTGTGCTTGGCACACCGCGGGGGCGCAAATTGCTCCTGGTTCCGCGTGGCTTCGCAGCCTTCCCGGTGGGCTGCAGCCGGGAGGGCTGCGAAGCCGTGCGGAGCCAGTGGCACGGCTTTCCCTGCCCTTCTCCCGGAGGAGGAGCGGGGGGATGCCGTGCAAAAGGGGACGGCAGAAAGCAAAAGCGGGATCAAGACAAGTTCTGGGGCTCCTGAGCGGAGCGAAGGGTCAGACCCTGGGCTTTCCCCGGGCGCTACGTGCGGGTGATGTTTTAGGGTGCTTGGGTCTCCTCGCTGCGCGGAAACTTCGGGGGGAAGGGGGGATAACGTCCAGCGCTGCCCGCACATCTTATTAGTCTCGGTGGGCGCGGGGGTCCTCCCTGAGTTTGCAGGCTAACTCGTGCATGCAGAGCGGTCACTGCCGTCGCCTTAAACGTCTTAGAGGATCCCAAACTCACCGCGAGGAGAAGCTGCCCCCTGCCCGCTGGCCGCCCGCTGAGCCCCGATCCCTCTAAATACGGGCGCCGTGGGGCTCGCAGCCGGCCTCGCATCTCCCACCTCATTTCCCACCCATGCAACAACCCCCCCGCAGCCGCCCCAAGCCATAGCAGCTAACTTTGTAGCTGCTCGCCTATTAAGGTGCTTCACTGTATTTCTGGGAACTAACGCGCCGAGTGCATTAGGCAAGGAGCCCGCTTAAAGGTTGCCACGGAGGGAAACCGCCGTGGGGGCTGAGCTTGCCCGCAGGGCATGTTGCGAGGGGGAAAAGTGGTTCCCGAGCAGTCGCCGCAACAGCAGCAGCAGCAGGACGAAAAGCTGCCGAAATAACTGCGCTAAGCGGCGCTCGGCGACACCAGTCCCCTCCCGCGGGGACTGGTCGCGACCCTCGCCCCCCGCGGGCACCTCCCGGGACGGTCCCCACGCTGGCCCTCGGGAGCCCTTCCCTGCCGCGGGAGGGTCACACTGCGTGTCCCCCCTCCCACGCCATCCGGTGGCCCTGGGGCAACCGCAGCGCCGCTGGGAACTGCGACAGCCCGCTGACCTTGGCCGGGGGCTGGCGGGATCCCCCGCGGCTGCCTTCGCGTGTGCGCGCCGTCAGGCGGGGCGGCCGGGTGCGGAGTCAGAGGGCAGGGCGACGGGCACGGCATTTATTTGCTCTCGCCTGCAGGGATTAGCGCAGCCACGAGCAGCAGCAGCGTGGAGTTTCCAGCGCCTTGTCCGCAGTTTCAGCTTGTTTTTCTTCCTAATTATTTTTTAAAGACTCGATGACTTCTCTGTGTGGGGTGTTTTGGTTTTTTTTTGTTGGTTGGTTGGTTGGGGTTTTTTTTCTGGTTTTGTCTGCTCTGCGCTGCAATGGGGATTTTGAGCTGTAGAACCCGAAACCAGGAACCGTGACTAATTTAGGGGTGTATTTCTTCGGTGCATTCATTTTAAGACAGTAAAACTTAGAAGATGGAGTGGAGGGGCTATGAATCGGAGAGAGGTGGGAGCACACGGCTGGGGCTCTGCATGAAGTTTAATATACCCTGAGACACGTGAAGTCCGGTCGGTGTGTGGGGCTGGGGGGGCGGAGGGGACACGACGCAGGCAGCAAGTAACGAGCACATCGCCGTATGATTTAGAGCGATGATGAGGTTTATCATTTGAACACTGCTGAATTCAGGGAACATGAGAGCTGCAATTGACATTCCTAAAAACAATTAAATCGGTGGGGAGTACTGCTGGAAAATCGATACGGCCCAATGTAATACAGTTTGACTATACACAGATTCCTCCTGTAGTAATAAACCACGAAGTGAGTGTGAAGTACCGCGATTCCCTGGCTGAAAAGAGGTCTTTTCCCTTCAGCGCCCCAAAACACACACACACACACCCGCCCTTAACAATGCTCCCCGGCTCCCGCGGCGTGTCCTGGTGCGCCGAGGCGACGGTACCAAATACCCTTGTGAAATTCTCCAGCAGCAAACGTTCATAACCTCGAGGGGAGGTCGGGGGAGGTATTTAAATAGCTTCCCGAATAAGTAGCGAGCGCCTTTGGTCTAGGACGAAAATAAACTAGGAGTTAAGCTTTAAATATCCAGGCTTGATTTAAGAGCAAGATGCGCTCGGCTGAGTGCGCTTTCGGAGTGGCCCCCGCGGGGGGGCCGCGGAAGGGGAAAGGGAGATGTGAAGGGAAGGGGTGGAAAAGGCGGAAGGAAGAGGAAGGGAAGGGGAAGGACGCCCGCGGCCCCCGGGCCCCGCTCGGGCTGTACCGTCCCCGCTGCTCGCCGCTGAGCGCGGCGGGGACGTTTCCTGCGCCTGGAGGCGGCCCGGCGGAGAGGGGGACCTGTAGGGAAGCCCCCCCCGGCGCCGCGGCCCCGCACTGTGCGGCGGTTTCCAACAGGGGGCGAGGGAAGCCCGGCTGCCGCCCGGCTCCGCTGCCGCGCTGGGAGCCCCCCGGGAGCGGGGTCGGCGAGGGGGCGCGGGGGGAGCTCGCCTACCCGGCCCCCCTTCCGCGCCACCGGCGGCTGCCGCTGGGGAGAGGCCCGCCCTTCCCCGGCGTCTGCGGGGAGGAAAAGGGGAAAGCGGCGCCCGGCAAACGCCGGGGGCGTTTGCGGAGCTGGCTTTTATTTCGTCTTTGGCTGGCGAGCGGAGCGCTGCGCCCGGGGCCGCCGAGCCCCGCTGTGCCCGCGGCTTGGCACGGGCAGGCAGCGCCGGCTGCCAGCGTCGCGCCTCCCTCCCAGAGCTGCGATCGTGCGGTTTGCAGAACAGCGGCTGCACGCCGGGGGCCCTCGCCTGCGGACGGGAGCCCGGGCGGCGGCCAGCCCCCTCGGCGTCGCCTGGCAGGGCCCGGGGGCCGCCGCCGTGCGCCGGGCGGGGGCGGAAAGCGCCCGCTCCCCGCGGAGCTGCCGCGTTCCGCCGGCTGGGAGGGAAACAGGATCCCGCTGCCGTGCGCTGCACGGGAGCCTGTTCCTGGCAGCCGCCGGCTTCCCGGTGCCTTCACGGAAGAGGATACAAGTTGAATATTGTTTGCACGGCCGGGACAAAATATCCAGGGCTGGCGGAGGGGGAGTGGGGGAGGGATTGTGTTCGTCCGCCCGTGATGAATAATCCGGGCCGGCCTCCCGGCTGTGGCGGCCAAATCGCTCTCAGATCTGCCAAGAGATCAGCCGCTACCTCTGCCCGCGCCTCGGGCGCTGTTGGCCTTTCCCTGGCTGGCTCTGGCAGCACGCACATCGCAGCCGCCGGGCGCACGGCGCTGACTCCGCCGGGGCCACCCGCCCGGGAGCCGGAGTGCAGCCGCTGCCTCAGCCGAGAACGGAGGGATGGGGCGGGGGAGTGGGGAAATAAAGCGTGGCAGCGAAGGAGGAGCGGGGTGGGGGTGTCCCCGGGGCGGGGGTGTCCCCGAGGTGCGGATGCCCGGCGGCAGGTGGAGCCCCTGCCGCTGCCCCGCGCCTCTCGGGCACTGCGGTGCCCCCTGCCCCGGGCTGCGCGGCAGGGGGCCGGCTGACCCTTCCTCCCCCCGCCCGGCCGTCTGGTGGGAACAAACACAAGCTGTTCCGGAGCGGGGCCGCGCAGCTGGCCCGGCGGTGGCGGCGGAGCGTTGCCAAAGGGGCCGCAGGGAAGGTCCTCGGGTTTCCCGCAAGCGCACACAGGCGGCCGCCCGGGCACGGAGCTGGGGCCGCCCCCGCGGAGCCGCCCGCCGCCCCGGGCGTGAACGGCGGAGGCTCTGTGTGCGTGTGTGTGCGTGTGTGTGTGGGCGTGTGCGGGTGGCTCCCGAGGCACGGGGGAGCAGCCGGGGACGGCGTGCGGCTCCGTGTGTGGAAGTCTGCGGCGGCGAGTGCCTGCGAGGCGATGCGCGTGGGGGACCGGGAGCGTGCTGCGAGGGGGGCGGCGGGCGTGTGCCTCCGTGGGAAACCCTGAGCGTGTGCGATCGCGTGTGCGGGTCAGTGTGAGTGTGTGTGGCTGTGTGGCAGAGCCCGGGTGTGAGAGAGGGAACGTGTGGCTGTGTGCGAGCTCCTCAGCGTGTCTCCCGGGTGAGAGAGGCGGCGAATGTGTGAGAGCTGGCGTGCTTCCCCGGGGGAGGCAGTGCCCGTGCGAGAGAGGCAGCGAGTGTGCGTGGGAATCAATGTGCGTGTGACACGGCGCGCGCGAGAAAAGGGAGTGTGTGTGCCACACGGAGCGTGTGCGTGACACGGTGCGCGAGAGGCGGCGTGCCCGTGTGACTCAGCGTGCGTGCGAGTGCACGCGTGGGCGAGAGCCGCCGAGTGGCGCGGGGGGCGGGCGCGCCGCGGGGCCGAGGACGCCGAGAAACTCTGCTCCGCTGCCCGGGCGGCCCCCGCTCCCGGGACCGCCCGCGGAGGCCGCTTCCCGCCGGCGGCCCCGTCCCTTCGCCACACGGAGCCCCGGGGCCCCTCCGCCTCCGCGCACTGCAGCGCGGCCCGCGCCCGCCGGGGGAGGGAGCTCCCGGGGCAAGAGCCGTGGCTGGGCGGGCAGCGGGCCATGGAGGAGGGACCCCACGCCCTTCCCCTCCCGCGCAGCGCCGAGGGCCGCTCTGCCCGTCCCCACCTTGTTTATGTGCGGCAGGAACTGGGATTTTCCATCTGCCTGCTCCGCTGGTCGTGACCTCCGCGCAGGGCTCGCAGGCACCAGCCCTCCCGAGCGGGGTCGCGCTGCAGGGGCAGCGGGAGCTGCTGCCGCCTTCCCGGCGGAGACGGCGGCTCCTCGCACATGCTGCCAGTGTGAAAAGGGGACGATGGCAACGGCGGGGGGAAGGGATGGAGCTGGCGGTAGGAGGCCCTGAAGACCTGCCCTTCCCGGGGAACCCTGCCAGTGTTGTCCTGCCTCTGCACGTCCAACTACTTCCGCACAAGTTTGCTCTTTCCCTGCCCCGACCCGATCCCTCCTGCCGGGGACAGCACAGGCCCTTAAAGGGGTTTCGGTTAAAGGGGTTTCGGGGTGGGGGATCCCCAGCGTCCCTGCTCCGGAGGGAGTCAGCGACTACGCTGTGGCTGCTGGAGCACTGCTGGGAGAAAGGCCCTCAGCTCGGCGCGGGGGGCTGCTCCTGCTCCGCTCGATCCCAGAAATACGGGCTTCTCCATGGGAAAGATGCTGCGCCGGTGCGGGCGCCGGTCCCCGTTTGCGGCTTTGTGAGGAGGGGTGGCGGGGTGGGGGGGGACACGGGTCCTGCTTGCCCTGGCAGGGAGAGAGGCTGACTTGGGGGGGGGGGGGGCGGGTGCAAGATGCGGGATGCAGGATGCGGGATGCGGGTCGCGGGCCGGGGCGTGGTGCGGCCGCGCTCTCCGGGAGCCACGTCCCCGCCTCCAGCGGCGTGCGGGAGCGCCGAGGAGCCGGGCAGCCCCGGCGGCGTCCGGTTCTCGGATCCGCCCGTCCTCGCCCGCTCCCGGACACGGGCGAGCCGGCCCTGCCCCGCCACTAGGCTTACCCCGGGGAGGGCGAGGGGTCTGTGGGGAAGCGGCCGGGTCGGGCGAGGGGTGCCTGAAGGCGGCACGGAAACAGCGGTGCGAGGGAGCAATGGCTCTCGTCCTCCTGCGCTATAAAGCAGAGGTGGCTCTGCCTGAGCAGCCAGCAGTGATAAGAGCTGATTTACAGGTAGGGGTGAAACGTGCTCGGAAAACCTCGTGACACTTTCCTCCGGTGGATTCAAATAATATATAAAGACCGTGAGGTGGCGATCTCCCGGGTAGCTCCTAGGATGCGTGGCGTTGTTGTTAACACATGTTTCAATTTTGGATTGAGACTGTCAATTACCCGCTGAGCTGCGAGTCTTAGCCTCAGGCGGGCTGGGGAGAGCGGACGGGTGTATTTATTAACCTCTCAAGCCTGCCGGAACAGCGCTTCCAGCCTCTCGCCCGGGCTTTCTCGCACCTTCCCCCCACCCCAGCCGGTGCCACCCGGGCTGCTCCGGCGGCTCCCGCTGCCTGTGACAGCCGAACTTTGCCTCCTCCGGCCCCTGTGGAGGAGGCTTCCCGTCCCGACGCCAGCAGAGCACCGCGGTGAGCCCCACAGCTGCGGGGGGAAGGCGGCTGGCCCCGGCCGAGCCGGGAGCGGCTCTCTTGGCCAGAACAGCCCCCGGACGGAGCGGGGAAAGGCACGGGCAGCGTTTCCCTGCTTCCCAAACGCACTCTCTTTCTCGGTGGGAAAAACAGGCCAGCCCTGCTTGGCATAGCCGATTTGGTTTATTTTTTTTTTCTCCCCAAGCGGGAGAGACTCCCGTCTACCCCGGAGCAGAAGCAAACAGCTCCAGAGGCAGAAGCGGAAGGGCTGACAATTAACATTTCATCTGGTAGCGGAGATGTGCAGGCAGATCGCTCGGGAAGCGCATCGCCCCCCTCCCGCGGCGTGCCCTCGCCGCATCGCACGGTGGCTGCCAAGCACTCGGCGCCGTTTTCCGAGGGGGTTTCTTTCTGGAGGAGCCGACCCGCTGCCCCTGACCCTGCCTCGCACCGCCCCGCGGACGCTCCGCCAGACCAGCCCGGGGAGGCCCCTGCACCGCGGTTTGCCCTATTTGCGCTTCCGCCGCTTCCTCCCCAGTCACCTGAAAATCAGCCACCCTAACTCCCTAAACGCGGCGGCCCCGCCGCTTGCTTTCCCTTTCCCCCTCCCTCGCCGCGCCGAGCTCCCAAACTTCGCTGGCCGGGGCCGTGCCGAGCCGAGCCCGGCGCCCCCGGCGCGGCCCCGCACGCCTCTCCGTGCTGGGAGCCGCGAGTGCGCCTCTCCGCACCAAGCCTCCGTGACGAGAAAGGCATCGTAGGCAGCCTATAAATAATTTCCATTATGTTCAGCTGACAGCGCGAGGCGATTAATTTTAATAGCTGTATATTTGCCTGTTTCTCCTAATGCTCTGTAATGAGATGAGAAGCCATCCAACCCCAGATGGCTCCAGCCGCCTCGTTATTTATTTATTTTGTGTGAGCGTGCGTGTGTGTGTGCAAAAGAGGGGAGAAGGGGAGGGGGGTAGCGGCTCCTGCGGGACCGGCAGCCCCCCCCCCCCCCGAGCTGCTCGCGTCCCCGCCGCCCCCCGTGCCGCCCCCGGTGCTGCCCGCGGGCCGTGGGAGCCATCATGACACTGCACATTCAGCCGCCGGGGACCGGCCACTCGTGCTCACCTCCGCAGCCGCGGGCCCGGGGGAGGCAGAGCCGGGGGCCGCCACCGGCTGGGTATTTCGGGGATATTTATTTATTCTCTCCGGTCGCGCAGAGCGTGACTGCGGGAGCGCCGGGGGCCGATCGGCGCGGGAGTAAATGCAGTGGATCGATGTCGTTCGGGGTGAGGGGAGGGCGAAGGGGACCACGGATCAAAGCCCATCCTATTAACCTAAATTTCGGCTCTGCGTGGCCTGCGGTCCGGGGGCCGGCGGGAGGGGAGCGCTTTGTGGGAGCCGGGAAAGCAAACACGCCGCCCGCCGCCGGCACCAGCCAGCGACGTGGTGGTGTGTGTGGCGGTGTGACAAAGCCTCGCCGCGCTGAGCAAGCTGTCCCTCAGCCCAGGCGGCGGGCGGGGGAAGGGGAGGATGAAGGGAGATTTCGAAATGTAGGAACGGCGGAGCGAGTCCCAGATTTGGGGATTGCAAAGGTGTGTGTGTGCGGGGGGGTCATTCCCTGGTAGGACGAGGCTGCTTAACCAAGTGGAACAGCACCGAGGCGAGCACCTGTGTCTTTTTCTAAAAGGCGTGTACTGATAATAACGAGAGTTAATTGCATTGCTTTGAAGGTCATTTGAAGTTACGGGGCTGTGTTTTCTTTTCAGGCTAGCAGACAATGCCCGTGCGCTGTTTTAAATGTAAATCAGAGGGTATCCGCATAAACCTGTATTGTAGGATCGAGGCGTAATGGATTCACTCCGGCTGTGCCTGAGCTCGCCACAATACAGCTGAGCCGCCGAGCTGGGAGCGCGCCGGGGTTTCTCTGCGGAAACGCAGTTGCCGAAGAACATGAAAAGCATTAAATCGTGACGGGAAGGGGGCGGCAGCAGGGGGGGGGGATGCGTTTACGCTCGGGGGGGGAAGCTCGGGACCGGAGGATGCGTTGCGGCGGCGCAGCCACCCGTCGCTAGCAGCCGGGAAGTTTGTCATCCCGAAGAGGCACGGGGCTGGCGTGTCACGCACCGGGGCACCGGCGGGGACGGCCCCGGCATCGCTCCTCCTGCGGGCGAGGGGGCACCGTCCCTTGTGCCCCGCCGCCCCCCACCTCGGGCACGGCCGTTCTCAAAGGCTGCTTGCTCCCGGGGGGCGGGGGGGCCGGTCCCTCGCCTGATTAGGGGACGTCGTGCCCGCCGCCCCCACCTCGTCCCCGGGGAGGGGCAAGTACCGGCCCGGCCCGATCCGGAGGAATGTGGCACAAGGGGGACCGGCCCGCAGCCCGTCCCCGCTGCCTCTGAGCCTTCATTAATCGGACCGCCCGGGGCCCGGGCGTCCCGCCGAGCTGACCTGCCATGCGATCAGCCCGACGCCCCGGGATACAGCTCTCCCCGGCGGCGCTGCCAGCCAGCCCGGCCCCCGCTCCGGCACCTGCAGGCGGCTCCGCCGGAGGCGAGGACGTGCAGCACCGAGCCCGCAGAGAGCCTTTCTTCCCTCCCCTTTCCCCTCTAATAACAGGGCACCGCTCAGAAGACGGTCGCGCCGCACGGAACAAACGCTCATTGATTTCCACCGCCGGGCTGCGGAGGGACGCGGGGCGCCTGGGGAGGGGGCAGCCGCGGGGAGCCGAGCCGTGCCGAACCGCGCTCCCGGCCCCGCACCAGGGGGGTACCCGACAGCATCCCAGACGGGAGGGTGTGCTCCCCCGGGCGCACAGCGCACGTCCCCGGGACCGCCTCTGGGGAGGACGCTCCTCTCCCCAAAGATGTGCCGGTGACTCGGGGTCGCGTCCAGGGCGGGCAGCCGGTCGGAGGGGCCGCGGAGCGAGCGGTGGCGGCGGGAGAAGCGGCTAGGGGACGGCTGCGGTCTGTCCCCTCCCGCGACGCCGGGCCACCCTCGTGCAGATCGCGCCGTGTCACCTCCCTGATGGCAACCACCACCCGCCTCTCCAGAAAAGTCGTCAGCCCGGTACCGCCGCTTCCCCCGTTGTCCACGGCAACCGGCGTATCTGATTGAACCTCGTTGTAGGCAGTGACACCCGCGTAATGGATCATCCTGTCAGTGCTTTTTTATCACAGGCATTTATTTTGGTCACGGCTGGTGATAACTTTGGTGTTTATCCCTTGTGTCGTTACGGGCCCGGCCGCGATCTCCCTTCCGCCCCCCCCCGCGGCGGGCGAGCAGGGGGAACGGGCCACTCCGGGGCGGCGGGGATCGTGGCTCCCTCTCCCCCCCCCCGCCACCGCCCGGGCGCCGCTGCGAGGGGCCCCCCAACCCGCCCCGGGCTCCCGCGGCCCCGGCTGGGGACGGATCGATCTGTTTGGTTTGGTTAAGCGCCCTCCCCCGCTCGCCCCGGCCTCCCCGGGGCCGGGTTATCTTGGGTCATGCGGAGCTGGCGCGGAGCGCCGGGTGCGGTAAGAGGCTCCGGCGGAGCCCCGGTGCAGGAGGGAGCCAGAGGAAGAAAGTGCCGTCCGCAGTTCTCCATCAATCTAGACACTTCAAAAGTAAATAAAGCAGGGCAGGGAAGGGCCTCCAGGGAGGGGAGAGAAGAGGCCTCTGACAGGCGATTGTCCAGGGCGGAGCCAGGGCTATTTCCAGCCCGGGAATAACAACACTCGGGCTGCGGTGGCTCCCACCCGCGTGTCCAGGAAAGACCGGATCGGGGTGTTTGTTTTGCTTTTAATTATTATTTTGACGGCGGGCTGGCGCAGCGCAGGCAAACAATGACCCCAAGCCGTCCGAGAGGGGCACCGGGGGGGCAGCGCCGCCCCAGCCGTGGGGGGAAAGAGCCCAGCGAGGGGGCGGGCGCGGGGCCAGGTTTGCTGCCTCCGCCGGAGGTCGGGGCCGGGGCTGCGGGGCCGGGAGGAGCCCGCTGGGGCTGCAGGCGACGGGCCGGGCCGGGGGCGGCGGGGAGGCGGCCCCGCAGCCCCGCGGGGAGGCAGCGGGAGGCGGCGCGGCGGGCAGGGAGGGCTGGTGGGAAGCAGGGCCGGGGCCCCCGGCGCGCTGGCGGGCGGGGGTGGAGGGGAGGCCGCCGCGCTTATCTGGGTCACTGGGGTTAGAGGGAGCAGCTGATAGGAACAGAGGAGCTGAGCTCCCGCTGCTGCAGAGATAGAGCCGCGATACGGGCCAGGCAGGCACCGAGCTGGAGGAAGGGCGGGAGGGAGGGAGGGAAAGAGGGAGGAGGAGGCGGCGGCTCGTTCCGGCTCCCGAGCCGAGCCCAGGTGCGCTGTGGTTTCCCTGCGCTCAGCGCTGTGCTCGGCAGCCCCCCTCCCCTCGCTCCCCATCCTCCGTCCTCCCCCCCCTTCCCCCTCCAACGTTTAACCCTTTCCCACCTCCGCGGGGCTGGAGGCTGAGGCGTGCGCTGGCCCGGCCGCGTCCCCTGCGGTTCCCCACTCCCTCCGTGGCAGAGACTGATCGCGGTAGGGGAAAAGGGGGGGCAGAGGGGGGAGAGAGGCTGGCCTTGTGGTGCCGAGCACCGCCCTCGGGCAGCTCCCGGGACCCGGCTTTGTGCACACACACACACACACGCGCGCACACACACGCACACACCCAGCTGCGCCGAGCCGAGCCAGCCCCGGGGCCAGCCCCGCCTGCTGCCGCCGCTGCTGCTAGCGCGGCCGATCTCGGTTACAGTCAGCCACCCAGCGGGGTTTGCTGCTGCAGCCGCCGCCTTCCTCCCCCTCCCCGGTCCCCGCCGCCCTTTTCCTTCCTGCTCGAGCTGGGCTGCCCCGGAGCTCTCCCGGCTCGGCGGCGGCGGCCAGTCCCCGCTCCCGGGCCGCTGCCTGCGGGGAGGCGGATGCGGAGCGGCCGGGAAGGGGAAGGGCTCTCCGAGCGCCCCCATCGTGCGCCCAGCCCTTTAATCAATTTCACCCTATTAATTATTAATTTTACGCCAGTCAAGCTTGCCCAGGAGGAGGGGGGGAGGGGAGGCTGATGTCAGTCGGAGGCGGCGGCGGCGGGGCCGTGTGCCAGGCTCCCCGCTCAGCCCCGGCCCAGCAACTTTCGGCTCCGCTGGCTCGGGCAGCTCCGCTCGCCGAGAGCCGGGGGAGGCGGCGATTCCCATTCCGGTGGATGATGCCCCCCCCCCGTACACACATCCACACACGCTCTCCCTCTCTCTTTTCCGCTCCCTCCCCTTCTCTCCCCGCCCGCCCCCCGTGTAGACACATCCATACAAGGGCCCATTGCATCGTAGCGATGATGGATCGTGCCTAGCGGGGGTGATTTGGTGTTGATCGCATATTATCACGGGCAGGTTGGACTGGTTGCTGATGGACGGCTTTCTAGCAAGCCGCTCCTTCCGACGCTCGGGGAAGCAGCTCGATCGAAAAAGCAGCTTGCTTTTAACTCCTTCTCTCACCAGCACGCGTAGGGCAAAGCTTAGCATCTATCACAACAGCTCTCCGGGTAGCATTTTTCCCTCCTCCCACTCTACTTTCGCCTCGGCAGCCCCACTGCCCGCTGGCTCTCTCCGGCACCGGGCGGGCACCGGGCAGGGCTGGGGGAGGGGGCGCTGGCGAGGGCCACCCGAGCTCTTCCGCGGGCGAGCTGGCTGCCGGGCGGTGCGGTGCCGCCGCGGAGGGCGATGTCCGTGGGAGTACCCAGGTCCGCCCAGGGAGAGCCCCCAGCCCGCCGCCCCGGCTCGCTCCCCGCCCGGGGAGGGCTGCTCTCTCTCGCTCGCCTCTCCCTCGCCTTTTTTTTATGTAAGTGCATGCAGATACAAAGGCGGTTTCGTAATGCCTCCCGTCTGCAAGAGCCGGGGACCTTGGCTAACCTTTCGAAAAACTGATTGCAAGTGCCCGTTAACAGTCCGTACTGACCGCACGGGGCACCAGGGGAGGGTCATCGGTGCAGTGACAGACAGCGAGGTAGCCATGGATCCACGGCGAAAGGCCTGCTCGCAGCCTGCCTCCCCAGAAACGCTTCGTGCGAGCGCTTATTCTCTGGCGAGAGAGGAGGGCGGTGGAGGGGAGGCTTAACCCTTTCGCTCCGGCCGCCTCCCAGCCGCCTCCCAGCCGCCCGCCCGCTCCGAGCCGCGCCGGCCAGCCCGGGGCTCGGGGCAGCTCCCGCCGGGGCCAGCAGCCAAGTCGGGCGCTGGCCCGGGACAAACTGCCCCTTCCCCACCTGATTGTGCACGACGGGGAGCCCCGATTTGCATCTTTCTTTATTTTTCTTTTTTTTTTTTCTTTCTTTTCTTTTTTTTACACAAGGCTCGAAAGAGATGGTGCAGGGAGCTGCCTCCGTATCTCGCTCTTCGCGGCCGGTTTAACCCCTTCCTGCAGCCCCAGCACAGGTTCCTCGGGCCGGGGATTGTTTTCTGTTTGGAAACCGGAGAAGGGGGGAGGCTATCGGCAGGGAAGCAATAGCTCGCTCTCTCTGGAGAGCTGCTCTCCAACAGGCAGCGCCTTGAAATCTATTTAAAGAGAGGGAAAGGCGGGGGGGGGGGAGAACAAAGGGGGAGGAGGAGGAGGGGGCCGAACCAGAGCCAGCGAGAGAGGGAGAAAGCGATGGATCAGCCGGTTTGCAGTGTACATCAAGCTATCACATCTGTATATGCTCCGATCGATGAAAAGGATGGATAATATTTGTCAGCTGCAGACCTTTTTCTTCTCACTTCCCAGGGAAAGGACGGGGGAGGCGGGGGAAGGAAGAGAGGTAATAGGGAGCTTCAAGGCCAGAGGCACTTCCTGATACAGCCAAATAGAAAAGAAAGGCTGGGGATTATTATTGTTATTAATTATTTTTATTATTCTACAGCAGCCAAAGGGACGATCAGGGGACCGTGCAGCCCTTTCTGCCCGCTTCTTCACGCTCCCACTCCTTTCTTCTCCCCCCCCCTTTTCTTTCTTTTTCTTCTTCTTTTTTTTTTTTTTTGTTGAAACTCAGCTGCTTCCTTGCAGAGCTCCGAAGATTTAACCCTTTGCCCGCGGAGGCTTGAGGTGGGTGAGCACAAAAGCAGATCGCGAAAGCCTTGGACTGGAAAAAAAAAAACAACACGCGCCCAGCGAGAAAGTCAGTAAAACGCACCGTTACACACAGAGCGATGTGGTTTGGCTTTAGGGAAGACGAGGGGAAAAAAAAGCGAGAGAGAGACATAGCCTCTCTCTCCACCACCCCCCGGCTCTGCCAGCCCCTCGCTTGGTGCCTGCAGTTGCACTCTGAGTAAATAGTTCCCACACATGGTCCACATTTTGCACAGCAGCAGCGTGTTTCCTCTCGGTCTCTCGTTGCTGCTCTCCGAGCAAAGAAAAAAAAAAGAAAGAGAGGTTTAGAGGAAGTTAAAAATCAGGCGAGCTGAGAAAAGACTCTGTGTTACACACATCCTGAATGAAAGCGAAAGCCCAGCGTTTCGGCCCTCCGAGCGCCAAGCTCTCACCTCCTTAGTAATGTCACTAACATACATGTTGGACATATCACCGTAATTACTTACACCCGGCGAGGCGGACTCTCGGGCGCTCACAATAGCCGGGCTGGCTGCGGAGCCCGCCGGCGGGAGGCCGGCCGGCTGCCCGCTCACCGCCTGCTCGTTGCCGGCGCGGCAGGCCGGGCTGCAGCTGCCCGGGGGGAGCGCCCCGAGGGAACCGGGCTCCTTCCCCGCCGCCGGGGGATTCCTCGTCCCTGGAGACGGGGGTGTCCGGCAGCCAAGCCGTTTTTGCGGAAACGGCGATGTCCTGACCCGCCTGGGCGTTTGCTTTCCCAGGGCACCGAGCGTCCCCGGAGGGGCGACGGGACGGGGGATGCTGGTGTGCCGGGTGGGCCCCCCGGAGGGTCGCGTCCATCCCCTGCGCCCGGGTCCCCCCTCCCCAGGCCTGCGAACCGCTGCCCGCCCCGCGCCTGTGGAGCTGGAAGCCAGGGTGCCGGAGCGGTGTGCGCCGCTAAGAAACCATTATCCGGCGTCCTCCTTTTCTCCTCCATCCAGGCCCCGGTTCCATCTCCGCCCGCCTCTGAGCCGGGATCAGCCAGATGATCCTCCGGCCGCCGGCTGAGTGGCAGCCGCTTCGTGGGTAGCATTAGGGCTCGGCCACTCCGCGCTCCCGTGACCCCGTCGCGTCTCTCTCTCCCTCCATCGCGGCCCCTCCGGAGCCCGGTGCCCCATCAGCTCTCGCTGAGTGATATTTAAAAGAAGGGTTGCATTCTCCCCAATAGAAGCCCACTCGTTTCCTTGTTGCCAGGAACAAAGCGTACATTCAGAGGGGTGGCTGTTGACGGCTCCCTCTGTATAGCACTGGAAAGCGGGTGGCCTTTGGTTACTGGCAAGGAAAATTCTAATCAGGGTGCTTGTAAGCGGGGCTTTATAGAAGCTTAGTTACAAAAGGCTTACACCAGAGTAATGCAATAACTATAATAACAGCCAGGGAGCCCTAAAGAGGGTGGAATGTGCTTGTGTCTGGATGATTTTCCCCGCTAGCACAGAGAGGGACTGTTTACCGCGAGTGCCATTAAGTATCGCTGGAAACTCACCAACAGCAGACTTATTTCAATATACTTTATTGTTGTATCTGCTCTAAAAGCAGCTTTGCTTCGGACGACTTTTAGATCGTCCTAGAGAAGAAGGGGAGAGAGGCCGCCCTCGGGTGTCGGAGAAGGCTCGGAGCGGAGGGGCAGTGCCAAGGGTGAGGGAGCTGCGAGCCGGGGCCCGGCCGGGGCGGGCTGACCGGAGCGCGTCCCGGCGGGCAACGCCGCCGAACAAAGCGGCGAGGCCACACGGCCCCCCGCGCCCAGCGGCACAAATCCGTCGGGCTCCCGCGCCCCGAGGGTGGGCAGCGACGTAGCCTCCGCCGCCCTTCTCGGCTGACGCGGCCGATAAGGGCGAGGGGGCCCCGGGGCGGACACCGGGGCGGGGCGGGGGGGCGAACATCGACCTCCAGCCGGCGGCCCGGGGCGCCCCGGGCAGCGGTGACCCTGCTGTTCCGGCTCAGCCCGGCTCCGGCTCGGCGCGGCTAATGGGATCAGCCGCTGCCCTCCGCCACCGCCGCCGCGTGTTGATTTTTCCAGCTCGCCGCCGCCGCCTCTCCGCCCGGCCCCGCTGCCCGCCGTCCCCCAGCCAGAACCAGCTACCGCTTGGCCGCCGGCGAGGGGCCGCGGCTCCGGAGGGCAGGAAATGGCTTGGCCGGGGAGCCAGGCCGGTACCCCGCCCCGCCGCGATCCCCGGGCACGGCGGCGGCCGGCGCGGGAGCGGGCTGCGCCGGGAGGCGCCCCGAGAGACCGCGCCGGCCCCGGGCGGGACGCGTGAGGCGGGCGCCGCTCCACCCCCACCCCCATCATCCCCCCCCGACACCCCCGAGCAGAGTTTGCAGCGCTTTATTTTAACGGAACAACGGAGCGCGGCGAGCAAACTGCTGCTCCGCGCAGGGCAAGAAAAATGGGTTTTTAATAGGCAAGGTCGGCGTGCTTGGCAGCCGGCCACCGCGGCCGGGGAAATAAACAAACAGAGGAGCTGCGACTTCAGATCGGAGCAGAAGTTGCGCTCCAGGCGAGAGGAGACCGCGGCACGGTCCGCGGGACGAGCATGCAGCCGCGCACGGAGCCGCCGGGGAGAGCATCTCCGGACCGCCCCGCCCCCCCCAGCCCCCCACTTCGCCCCGTTCCGCGGCTCGGGGGCGGTGCGCCGGCTTCCCGCGGCCCCGGGACAGGAGCGGGCCGGGTGGCGGGGCCGGGGGGAAGCTGCCTTCCTGCGCTGCCGGGCGCGGTGCCGGCGGGCTGGCAGCGGGCGGAGGGCAGCTGGCCGCCCTTGTTTATCGCGCTCCGGCGGCTTCACGCCCAACCGCTGCCGTGCCGGCACAGCCGGCCCCGGGGAGGCAGGCAGGGAGGGAGAGCGGAGCCGCCCGATCGCGAAGCGGCGGGACGGCGTCTGCCGGAGGCTTTCCAGCGGTGCCCGCGGGGCTCCGGCTCCGCCGCCGGGTCGGCAGGGCTCGGCGGTGCCCGCCCCGCTGGCCGCACCGCGGGGGCGCCGCGCTCCCGCTCTCGCCGCGCGTTCCGGGCTCGGTGCCGAGCACTCCCGGCTGTCGCGTATCAGCCTCCCCGCTGCCTCCCGCCGCCGCCTCGCTCACTCCCGGCTCTGCAGGCGGCAGGGCAGCGCGGATCCCGTGGTCTCCCCAGCGGCACTGGCCGCGGACTGGCCGCCTTGCATCTTACTGCCGCTCGTAGAGGCGCCTGGGGGGGGTGTCCATTCCTCCGCTCGCCAGCCCCCCGGTTCCCTTCCCAAGCCTCTTTGCAGCGCCGTCGGCTGCAGGCCCACGCGGGGCGAGAGGCGGCCCCCACCTGAGCAGGGGCTGTGCAGCCCCTCTGCCCGGGGAGGGCTTGGTGGGCGCAGCCGTCTCTTTAGCATCCCCCGCCGAATAGGGCCGGAGAAGCCCCGCCGCCCCCGGGGGAAAGGAGAGACTGGCCCGGCGTGCCCTCAGGAGAGGAGGGCGAAGGGAGCCGGGGCAGGAGAGCCGAGAGCGAAGTTCAAGCCTGGGAAAGCTGGACGAGAGTTCGGTGAGAGGCCGGCAACCCTCGCCCCGGCGGTCACAGCCCTTTCGCAGCGTGGCGAGGGCAGGGGAGCACCTTTCGCCGTTGCCCTCGGCTTCCACCGGAGCACGGCCCGGGCTGGGGCTCCGGTACGCCGGGAGGAGGCACGGGGGCGAGCCGCGCATCCCAAGTTCCCACGGGCCCGCGGCCTGGGCTCCCAGCGCTGCTCCATCGTCACCACCATCTCCCGGCCTCGCCGCGGCAGAGGGCAGAGCACCCCCGGTCCCGTCCCCCCCCGCCGCTCCCCGCAGCGCAGGGCTCGCAGCTGGGCGCGGAGGCAACGGGGGCTGCGATCGGGACGGGCGCCGGGCAGGGCGGCGGCGGCGGCTGTCAGCGGCGCTGCAGCTCCTCGCCGCCCGGGCAGCTGCCAGCTTTTTGGCAGATCGCTTTGCAGACGTCTCCCAAGGACTCCTGCAAGGGCTGAGAGGGGTCACCGGGAATAGCTGAACAGTGCGAGAGGCCGGGCTAACGGAGGGCAGCTCAGCCGAGCCAGGGGGAGCGGGGACTGGCCAGGGTGAAGGAAAGGGAGAGGTGCAAAGAGCCGGGGGGGGGGGGGGGGAAGCAGGCAAAGCCATCAGCCTGCAAAATGCTGAGTTTGCAGGGGCGATGGAGAAGCAGCCTGAATGGGGCAAAGTCTGTCTTTTACATACCCGGCGTGACCTATCGCTTAAAAAATCTGTCTTCCCCTTCTAGTGCCAGGGTGTACCTGCAGGGTAGTTTCAGCCTTTCTGTCTCCCGTCCCATTATTCCAGTACAGTCTAATCCTTGTGTTGTGACCTACAGCAGCGCTCTGATTTATTTTTAATGCGTTCCGATTCCTGTTCCGTCGTCAAGAGATGCATTGAGATTCATTTTCCATCCCCTGCTTTTCAGACTTCTGTTCTGCTGGAGGGACCCGCCAATAGAGTTTAATTCGATCTGATGTAATTTAATGAACACCTTTATCTTTTGTTTTTTAGCGGGAGGATAAAGAATACAACCGCATTCAGCTTTTGCTAAATCAGACACGTTTCCCACCGAAATTCTATCTGGTGACACACACTCACTGTAACATTTCATTAACGACCCCCTTGATATATTGATTTTTAATATTTGTATTAAATGTTGTGTAAAATTGAACTCAGGCGTTAGAAGAGATTGTGCAAGTCACAAGACATGACTCCTACTTAATTGTTATTTTTTTCGGTCCTGGAACAACAGCTGGAAAGAGGCCAGCAGGAGGGGAAAAAAAATTAAAAATAAATTCTCCACGGGGGGAATAAAGGGCAGTGCCCGGGAAAGCGCGGGGGAGATGGGGAGAAAGCGCAGCCACTCGGGAGCGCGGGCAACAGGGCCCGGCCGCCCCCCTCCCATGCCCCCCAGCCCCTGCCGGTCCCGCAGGCCCTGCCGGGGCCACCCCCGCCCGCCCCAGAGCCCCGGGCCGCGGCGGCCGCCCCGCTCCCCGCTCCTTCCCCTGCTCTCCCGGCTCGCTCGCTCCGCGTCGCCTCCCTCCCTCCTGCTCCATATGGTTTCTCCCCTCCTCCGCCTCTTCTCCCCCCTCCATGTTGTCTCCGTGACTCTCCCCGCTCCATGTTACGCCTCCGGCCCCCGGGGGAGCGTTTCCCTGCTGCGGCGTGGCGGGGCCCCGCACCGCGGCCCGGCCCGGCCGGGATGCGTGCCGGGCTCAGCCGGGCCAGCACGCAGCGTGGAGGGGCGAGGGGCGGGGGGGCGGGGGACAGCAGGGAAAGACTAGGGGTCAGGAGAGGGCCGTGGGGAGGGGTGCCAGCCAAAACTCCCGGCCAGAGAGTTTCCCGGGTGTGCGAGAGAAGAGCTTGAAGAAGTTCATCTCCCCCGCGCTCCCCTCCTTCTTGTTTTCTTTCTCCCTCCTCCCCCCTCCCTCCCCCCAGGAATACGAGGCATTCAGAGATCAACATAATTCACCTGCATCAAAAAAACCTCGCGAGCTATAAACTAGCGGCTGATCCTCCGCTTAGACTAGTGTTCAGCCGTTCATGCATCATGAGTGTCAAATAAATGCCTGATTGAGGCCCTCAGCGGAGGAATTAGCTTTCCTTGTGCTGGAAATGCATAATAGAGAAAGTGCTGAGGCATCCTCCCCGGAGTTAGCTCGGGCTCCGCTCCCTGCGCTCCTCGTTTCGGGAGCTTTCCCTCCCGCACCCCGGCTCCGGCCCCCCCCCCGCCCATTGCCCGCCCTTATCAGCACACCCAGCTGGCCAGGAGCGAGGGGAGCCCTCCGGGGGGGGGCGGGCCGGGGGCGGAGGGAGCAGCCGAGCATCTCTCCAGGCGCCCGAGTCCCCGGCGCTGCCCCGCCGGCGCTGCGGGGGCTCGGCGGGAGCGCTGACCGCGGGCCGAGGCGGCGGGAGCGGGGAGCGCCGGGGGGGGGCTCCCCTCAACGAGCTGCTCGTCACTCGGCCACCCTTCCGCGCCGGGGGCCTCATCCTGCCGGCGGGTACGACCCAGCCTCGAAGTTTGGTGGCGAAACCGGGGGGAGCCGGCGCTCGGCTCCACCGCCCTGGCGGCCCAAGGGGGCTCTGCGCCGGGCTCGCTGCCCGGACGGGGCCGAATTCCCCCGGGCAGGGGATGCCGCCGGCGCTGGGCTGGCGGCCGAGGCACACAGGGGTTAACCGCGTCGCGGCCGGGAGGAGCAGTTAAAGTGCACGGGCTGCAGATGCTTTTCAGGCCTCGGTGTCTACCGTTTTAAATTAAAAAAATGCACCCGGCCCGACCATGCACCAGTGACCTGCAATTTCCCCTTCTTTTCAAACTGAAATATGGCCAAACTATCTTCAAGTTAACTTAGGGGCTGGGGACGGAGGCGGGGGAGGTTGGGGGGGGGGCGGGAGGAAATCGCTCTGGGTTGAGATCTCTGTGTCAAGTTTCATCCCCTCCTGACATTTCTGGCTCCGCGCCAAAGTCCTGAAAATGGAAAATTGGGGAAGGGCGGGCGGTGGGGGGGAGTGGGGAGGGAGGTGGGGGGGAGCGGGCCAGAGCTCTCGTCGGAGCGGCAGTAGCGAGAGGCTCTGGCCAAGAGGGATGCATGAGCGAGCCCGGCTGAGCGGAGCGCGGCGGCATCTTCCGCCATCCATTCCGCCGCCCAGGCGCGTGGAGAGCGGCCGGCCGCTGCCATTGTTACCGGCGGGCGATGCGGGGACCGGAGCCGCCGCTCCGGCGAGAGATAAATAGTCCCTGACAGCGCCTCTTCGCACCCACAGCTCGGCAGATTGCACTCGGCGGACGGCCGCAGGTCTGTGTCGCTCCCTTTCGTGGGAGTCCCTTTAAATCACCGCTCCCCCCCCACCTCTCCCGGGGGATGCTGCCGACCTTCCCCCCCCCCCGGCCCCGCACGCCCTCCCCTGCGCGCTCCCCCTCCCGCAGCCCGCTGCGGCCCCGCTGCCACGGCTCGTCTCGGCGCGGAGCCACCGACCCGGCGCGGAGCCCCGCCGGGAGGGGAGAAAAGTCTCTGCTGAAATACTTTCGGCAGGCTGCGCCTTTGCCAGGAGGGGTCTTAGCGCCGGGTCTTTTGTCTTGGGGCCTTCGCCCGCGTCCCCCGGGGTGGCTGGCGGCTCTCCCGGGAAGAGCCTCCGGGGAAAGAGCCGGGGCGTCCCGGGCTGCCGCCGCGGGCAGCACCGCCCCGGCCCCCCGGCCGGCACTCCTTCAGGCTCGCCCGTCTCCCGGTTCCCCTCTCTCGCCGCAGGAGCCGAGGGGCTCGGGGTGAGCCCTGCCCTCCGGAGCCCCGTCCTGCCCGCGCCGCCCCTTCGCGTAGTGAGCGTGACAGTGACCCAACGGGGGGGTCCCTCGCCAGCCGGGGTGCTCCCCTCCACCGGCCGTCCCGGAAAGGGAGCCGAGGGGCAACTCCGGTAGCCAAAGTGCTACTTTCCAGCTGCCCCCCCGCGCCCGGCAGCACCGGGGCGAAGTGGCCAGGCATGTGCACTCCGGAGCTCCTGGCACCCCTCCGGGCTGCCTTCCCCCGCGACACCGGGGAGCGCCACGTCCCCCGCGGGCGCTGGCGAGCGGCTCCGGCGTGAGGCGAGCCGGCACTTTATTTTTTCCAGCATCCTTTTCCTCCCCCCTAGCCGAGGCCGAGCCGGTGTGTGTGTGCGAGACGAGGTTATGGCCAGCCCGAGTTATTATTTCCAGGCCGGCTGTCGGGAGAGTCTCTCCCAGGTGGAGCCGGTACGGGCGGCCGGTATCGGGGGAGACAAAGGCGGGAGCCCGGGCTGCCTCCGGAGCCCCGCGGCGAGGACAAGTGCGGGCGCTGCCGGCTCGGCTGGGCTCGGCTCGGCCCCCCCGCCGGCGGCCGGGCTCGGCCGGGGCCGCGGGGTGCTGCCGCCGCCCAGGGGAGCCCGGGCTGGGTTTTCCGAGCGCGTCTTTCCAGTTACATTGAATGCACTTTTAGGGGATTGTTTTCCCTTTCCACTTGTTTGTCTCCTGCTAGCCTCGTAAACTGCCTCATGATTTATTACCTAGGCTAAGTGCTTAATTTGTGAATATGAAACAGATTAAAAGGAGATCGGCGTATTTTAGCAGGCAGGCCGGAGCAAAGCCCGGCAGCTGTTTCGAGTTTGTAGGCATCTCCAACCTCGTGTTAAGCAGGCTAGCCTGCTAGTGATCAAGGGGGTATCCCCGGGCTCTCTCCGAGAGGCCCACCGCCGCCGGCTCCCCGTGCGCACGGCTGGCGCGGAGACCGGCCGCGGGATGGCCGCTGTGGGTTTTTTTTTTGAGAGGGGACACCGATGCCGTCCGTCAAAGCGACACCCGCGGCTGTGGGATTCAGGACCCGCTGCGTCTCCGCGAAGGCGGGCTCTGCCGGCGGAGGGCCCAGCAGGCACGCAGAGGGTTAACGACGACTCTGCCCTCTCCTTCAAAGGACTAACTCGAGATAGAGTAAATACGGTCGGGGCGGGGGGGGGGGGGGGTGCCGCTCAGGCCACATGATGCAAAAGTAAGACAAGCACACTCCGGAGAACAAAGGCTTCCTACCCCCTTCCTCCCCCTCCTCCCAAAATCTGTCTTAATTCTGCAAGTAAACTTGAGCAGCTATAAAACAAAGGGGAACGATGGAAGTTATAGCCAAGGGACAATCAAAATAAATACCTTTGATGCAGTCCAAGCACGCACTCGGTATTTTCTGGAGCCCCCCCTACCCTCAGTCAGGCGGGACATCACGGGCTCTCCCCACGACAGGGTTGACGTGCACCGCCGGGGTTGTGACTCGGGCCGATTTAGGGCCGATTTAGGGCCGACTCGTCCCGCAGCCCAGGGAACACCCGCTGCCCGGGGCCAGCACCACCTCGCAGCCCTGGGGGCAGCAGGCCGGGCCGGGCCGCGCCGCGCCGTCGGGGCTGGGGCTGGGGCCGGGGGCGGCAGCAGTGGGGCAGGGCTGCCCCGGGTGTCCCACGGGGCCAGCTCGCCGGGAGGACTGCGGGGCCGAGAGACGTCCCTGAAGCACTGCGTGGGGCAGGGAGCGATATCTGGGCCTGCAGCAAGCCGTGCCCCGGCCCCGCGGGTGCCCGACAGGAGCCGGCCGGGGTGGTTTGCCCCCCGACCCCATGGTGGCCCCGGCCCCGGGTCATGCAAGTGATACCTCCCTGCCCGCGACCCCCTGCTCCCGACTGCCCTGGGCTTGCAGAGCAGGCCAGCTATATCCATGCTCGTCACCAGCACCCTGGGGCAATTCCCAGCCCTGGTGTCCCACCGCGCCCGCCTGCTCTCTCTGCCCCACCCCCCTCCCCCGCTCCTTGGCCCGGAGGAGGTTTTAATGCATTGGGGACGGCAGGGGAAGCGAAGGGGGAAAGCAGCAAGCCAGCAGCCTGTGCAGCCGAGCAGACAGCAAGGCCTGCCGAGTACAAAGCACCACTCCTAAGCCCAAAAGCCAGAGAGAAACAAAAATCTATAACCTGCCCTGTACCTCTGAGCGCCACTTAAGAACCAGGAGCAAGAGCACTGTGTCACTCCTGCTGGAGCACGGCAGACAGGGCTGGCTAGGAGGAAAATGACTCATGTGCCCTTGTTGCACCTCAAGTGGTTGCTCTGGTGCTGCAGACGCGGCTGGTGTCTGAGCTGTGGAAGGAGAGGGAGATGGGGACAGACCCTGGGCAGAGCATGGGGACCAGGTGTGCGGTGGCACATGTCTGGGCAGGTTGAGCCCCGGTCTGTCAAGGAGCAGAAGAGCAAAGGACCACGTACACGGCATTCAGAAAGATCCCTATGTGTGTGCGTGTGTGAAGATGTCAGAGTAACTCTTGTATGGGGAAAGCTGAATATAAACCGTGGCTGGGAAGCGATCCTGTAGGTACATGTGAGTGAGGGTTTGGGGACACCTCCTCCCATGGCAAGGAAGCACCTGAAGGAAGAGTGCAAGAATGAGACAACAGCAGATATGTGTGTGTCTATGCAACTGTTTCAAGTTGGCTCGAGACAAGGTTCTTCTTCTGTATTTGGGGCAAGGTTTGTGGCAAACCAATGCTGGAACCCATTTCCCAGGGGCCTGATGGGGTTTGGGTGTAGTTGACAGGTCCCTGCCTCGTGACAGGAGAGATTATTGCGTAGGTATTATACACCACCGCTGTTTCTAGCCCTGGGCCTTGTTGCTTACTGTCTGAAGGGAGGACCAAAACTTTTGAGCAGCCTGAAGAGCAGTAGGCAAAAATGGCCCTGGGGTCTCTGCACCTCCCTGTCGGTTCTGCACAGAGCTGTTCTCTCGCTAGGTACCTCCAGCATTTTAGCAGGGAGAGAAAAACACGGGCTTGTGTCATGATGATAAGATAAAGCACTTTTCTCTTCAAGCAGTATACATAACAAGAAGCCAGAAAAAAAGACAGTGGCAATGGAAAAGGAAAAAAAAACCCTTTCCAACTTGTTGGCTTGCCCTTTGCAGTCATCCCTACCTCAGAGAGGGCTATGGCCACAACATTAAGCCTTGGTTACGCTCCTGAAATTCACCACACTAAAAGTCACCTGGTCCCTCGAGCGCTCTTGTAAAGCACTCCAGGTTCCCATAGAAAATGGTTTGCGTGTACTTAAAACTATGTGAATTGGATTTGTTTCCAACAGCGCATAATGCCCATTTCAGCCTGATCCTGTCTGGCTTTCACTGAATTAACGCCTGGATGGATCTAAGTCCAAATGTCTCAGACCAAAGTGGTTCAGATAGTCCTCCTGCTGCTGTCCCTCGCTGCCCCAAAGGCATTTAAAAATCTCCTTGCAAGTGCTCTTATGTGGCGATGGCTAAGCCTCAGAAACAAAGCAATGGAGAACACTACTAAAGCAGAACGGGCAAACCCTGATGGTTTGGAGCAATCGGCAGGGACACTGAAAGGTATGAAAGCTGCTCCAGTTTGGAGCACAGGCGCACCCAGGCTCCCTGCATAGCCCCAGCTCTTTCCTGCCAGCAGTAGCAGGCTGCAGGCACCCCATTCCTGCCAGCCTGCAGGCCTTCTTGCAGCCAGGCTTACACCTTTGACGTTCGCCTGGTAACAGTTTGTCAAGTTGCAACGTCTCTCCTTTTCACCACTTCCTAACACCTCACCGCCTCCAGAACGCTCCCGAGAAGGGGAAAAATGATTTTAAAAGTCCTGTCACCGAAAACTCTTAAAGACCTCTACATGACCACCTAAATGACGTCTTCATATTCTTATAACCTCTGTTTATGATGCCTGTCTGGGCTCTGTTTAGATTTGTAAGCTCTTCAGGGTATGACGCTGAGCATCGTCTAATGCACTGTGGCTACCATCTAAACACAAAACAGCAGGGTGAAGTTTTGGACTAGGGTAAGGCTCAGGTTGTGTAGAGATAAATGGGGGGATCAACGCATGCTAAATTTCAGTAGTATTTTATCTTTCCAGGTTTGCAAGTATTGTGTTACCTGACAGCAGCTTTAGTGTGCTGGGCACTCTATATGCACGGAAGGCAGATAGTTCCTGCCTACCCAAAAAAGGGAAGTAAAACTGTAAAAACTACAACGGCAGACAACTAGGTGAGCAATGCCGGTGGTACAGGGAGGCAGGTGAGCTCCTGGCTTCAGCCGCGGGCTCCTTTGCCATAGCTCTCTGAGGCCACTGCTCCCAAAGCCCATGTCCCACAGTTAGAAGAGAACAGTGTGCGTTTGTATGCGTGTGTTCATGTGAATGTAATTTTGTTTCTACATGATGTGGATTATCTTTCTTTTAGCAGCAAATCCATTCAGGGGTTTAGATAAAAAGAGAAATCCTGCAGCCGTTCTTTCCCTGGGAAAGGGCATGTCTTCTGTGGCTTTCTCTAGTCCTTTTTCCAAGCAGTCCCCAAACACACTTTTTCCTAGCTCAGCATCCGATCTCACCTTGAGAGCCTGCCCACTCCCAGAGTGAAGTGCTCTCACACGGGGAACAGAGGGAAAACACAAAGAATAAGGCACCGCAGGCGAGGTGCTGCCCGGATGACTGGGAGGAGAAGGGAATCGGGGTGTAGGGCATAGAAGTACCCCCCAACGGCATTGCACTGCCTGGTGCAATGTGGGGGTTACACCCGCACAGCCCCCCAGGAAGCCCCCCCGGCAGGGAGATCAGCTGTGCTGTAGGTGCAGGATGCCTAAGAGGTTCTTTTTTTCTGAACCCGGTAGGACTGCTTGGCTTCACAAAGTGTGAAGGCAATCTTGTCGGGAAAGAGAGCTCCATTGATTTAAATGCAAAATTACCCTCCCGCAGTTCTAATTTCCCAGGCGAGGGCTGTGCAGGCTCTGAAAACATGGAAGTTGTTGATGTATTGGTTCAATTAATTTTTAAAATAAGTTTGAATGCCATTTGTTTCAAATTTGATAGGAAAGTGCTGTAGATTTTTGCAAGCAAAGACTGAGGTGAGCGTGAACGGGGTGTGTATTTTGCATAGCCTTGAAAAGAGGACTTAAACGAGGCATTCATTTAGTACCAGGCCTCCGTGCAGCGATGAGTGAGACCTGCGGTGAAAGAAAAAGACCTGAACATCTGTATTTGCTAAGTGGCACCGGCAGCAGTCAGCCAGCTTGCAGAGAAGAGCAGACGTGCGGGTGTGAGGCCCGGCGGAGACTGCCGGGTCCCTGGTGCTTTTTAAAAGGAAATAATAGCTTGTGGGGGAACCCTTTCTGGTGGCCTTGGCTCCCGTGACCCCCCTCTGATGTATGATATTTAAACAAGGAAATGTCAATATTGGTTTTCCACATACAGCCTCGTTCTGCTCTCCATGAAAACTAATGACAAACCCCTCGGAGAGTTAGAGGAGAGCAGACCCCAAAACAGTCGCTCAGACCCAAATGCAGTTGGCTGCAGCAGCCTGGAAGGAAGAAAGAGCAGATCGTCACGAGCGGCTGGGCGATGTGCTCTTGCAGGTAAATTAGAAAGAAGAGAAGCAATCCCATCCTGCAGTACGCAATGCCTCAAAGCTGCAGGTCTGATGGTTTGAATGATTATTGCTTTTTAAAATTACAAATTGCATTTTGGTACAGCGAGTGAGGATAATGCGCTGAATTAAGTGCAACTCAAGGGTGTTTTGTTGTAACAAAGGTGACTTCTCTGCACTCACTTTTTCAGGTCGGGGCTAACGGAGAATTTGATTTGAACCCGATGGCTATCAAGCAGTGGTTTTGGAAAGGAGTGATGCGAATTGTACAAGAAGATATCCATAAACTGGGCCATCAGATATATCTTCTGATACAGGTGTCCTCTGAGGTAGGAAAGTGTAAGTCATAGGAAGAGAGGGCAAGTGTGTCTGACTCATAGTAAAACGAGGGCACGTGGAAAGTATAAACAAAGGGAGGGCTGCTACTAGTAGGACATGAAGGCTGTGCCATGTGTCATGGGAAAAATAATTTTATTGTGGATAATTTAAGCTTAAAGGGGCAGTTGTGGTGTGACTGCGTGGCACAGAACGTGAGGTGGGGCATATACCCAAAAGCAACTTAACCCTTAATCCTGTGCTGCCCTCCTCTTGGTGTTGGTTTATGCAGGCTGGGCCTCTCCAGGTGTTGCAGTAGCAGCTTCAAGGTCCTCTAAAATAATGTGAACTTCATTGTAGTTCACCTCAGGGTAAAAAGCATAGCTACACAGGCTTTACACTGTATTGGCACCATGTCCCTGGAGGCAGTAGCAAAATAAGTACTGTACAAGTCCCTTAATCAGTTCTGTGCAGATGGAGGATCACTCGTATATGGGGAACAGCTTTCCTGGGCAGGCCGTAGCTGCTTTCCCACTGGAAGGAGCCCATGGTGCAGGCCCATTACGCTCACCCGGTCTCCAGCATGTGCCTCGACCTCTGGTTAGGGCAGAGATGTCAGTGGGAACAGCCTGGGGAACTGAGTGAGCTAGAAGGTGCCGTGGCCCAGTCTGACTGCCATTGGTGGGAAAAGCACCTTTGGTCTGATGCATGACCATGACATCACGGTTAACGTCAGTCTCCAACTGGGACTATGGAAAAAGACCTATCATTTGGGAAAAGAATAAATAAAGGAGTGTCGCTCAGGTACAAGCCCTGCTAGGAAGCACAGGGACCGTGTATGAAGCCGAGGCCCTGGCATTTCCAAGACCATGTCTGTCCTATATGATTTTCTGCTTTTGAGGATAAATGATATGGAAAGAGATCTTTGGGGCAGAGACTGTTTCACCCTCGTTATCTGAGGCCCAGCACAACGCAGTGCTAGCTACAGCTGAGGCTTTTGGGAGCTTCTCTCACCCAAATAATCCAGGGCATCTTAGCTACAACTCAGGCCACCTCTCACACAGAATTGTGTCCAGGCTTGTAGCATGCAGTGAGATGGCACTCACTGCATGCAGTGTTTCTTGGTATAGCTCAAGAAGATCAGAGATTGGGAAGGTACTGGGGTAGTGCAGTTAATACTTCTGTATCTTGGTCCTCTGAGATCCTGCCATTCCACGTTGCCATTGCACAGCAATGAAAAATGAAAAATGGATGGACTGAAAAATGGATGGGCATCACCAGGACGAGACATCCTCTTTCTTTATCAGGGGACATGTTTTAGCTGGTATCTAGTGGGATCAGCTGGTATCTAGTGAGACAGCTCTATCCTGCTTACTCTCCATCCTTTGGATCAGATGTTCATATGTCTTCATAAAGGGGGGAGCCCTATCCCCCCATGAAGGGGGATGGGGAATGGTCTTGAGTGTGAAAGCAGACTGTTTGCCGTGGTTGAAGAAGCCCTCCTGGAAGCTGTCTGTGAACTATCTGGGGAGGAGTGTCTCAAAACTGAGCCCCACCACGGCCACTGAAAGGACTGAACTACCCTGAGTTTTGCTGGAACTTAACTGGGGCTTCGGCATTGCAGGAGAGGAAGAGGGAAAAGAGGGAACGGTGCAGCAGAGCTCTGTGTATGCACTTCTCTGTTAGTGCACAGCCAGGGCCAGTACCATTGTAAAAATATGCAGCAGTTGCTTCTTACAAAATAAAAAAAAATATGAAGTCCGACTGAAGGCTAGAGCTGATGGAGCACTGAAAAAGTCCCAGTTAGAGAAGCAGAGCTAGCTCTGCAGTTTGGTCAAGCGATGCTCAGCGTTGTGAATTTGATGAACAACACTAGTCTGCATGAAGACAGGCGACTTTTTAAATGGGGTTTTAATAAAGTCAGTATTGCTAAGGCTATCTATAAAGGTAATCTGCATAGGGTTTTAAACAAGTAAACTTAATGATGCCATTAATGCTTCCGACATGAATGAGACCATTGCTGGAATACTAGGTCCGGCTCTGTTGTGGTGTTTGCGTGTTAAAAGTGCATTGGCAAATTAATACAGGATCAGAAAAGAGCTACAAGAGTGATTCAAGGTCTGGGAATCGCATCTTATTGCAAAAGACTAAAGAAATCCCATCTATTAATTTATCCAAGAGGCGGCTATGACTTGGTTTGATCATAGTCTTTAAGTGCCCTAAGTGTCTCTATGGGGAGATTTCTGATAGTAGAGATCTCTTTAATGTGGCAGACAAAGGCATAATGAGATCCTATGTTGGAAAATGAAGCTCTATGAATTCTGAGCAGAAATAGGTGCATTTTTTTTAAACCGGTGAGGGGACATAACCACTGGAACAACTGAGGCAAGCAGTGGGTTTTCTGTTACTTAAAAGTCTTCAAAGCAAGATTGGATGCCAGGCTAAAAGCTCAGCCAGAATTTATGAGTCTGATACAAGAATGTCTGGCTGAAATTCACTGGCCCATGATATGTAGCAGGTCAGACCAGCTGATCACAATGGTCCATTCTTGGTTTAAAAAATCTATGAATTAGGTATTTCAAGTCCCCTGCGCCCCGATATTACTGGAGGTCTTGAAGGAATGCATTATAAGCTGTCATCATTTAATTGTAAGCAAGCAGGGGGATTGCCTTTTTTTTTTTTTCATTAATAAAACTTCTTTTCCAAGAGCTTGTTAGGCACCACAGTTAAGCATCTGTTAACAAACATGACAACATTTTTTAAACAGTTCAACTAATTCTCCTCCCGTTTGCTCAGCTTTGCTTTGCAGCAGCACAATTTCATTAACGCCGCATCTACTGATGCTTCTCTCGACGCAATCTTAAATCCCAGCAAAATAAAATAACCTACATACTTTGGGTAGCCCCGTTACCCCGTGCTCTCTTTCACATGCATCCCTTCGTCTCACTGATACATTGCAGGCTTTCTTTCTGCACCATGCATGAGCAGAACAGGGAAGAAGTCCTTCGGTTTTCTAGTGCAGGCCCCTCGGGTAGGTGGGAATCCATTGTCACAGGAGGGCTTGGCCTACAGAGCTCCTGGCTTGTCTGAATGAATGGCAGGGAAAGGGAAAAAGGTATTAAGCAGACACCTGGTATTCCTGAAGTTATGCGAGCTGTTAACCTCCTTGAGGTTGCATAAAATGGCCTCCAGCAAATGGTCAGAATGTTTTCCTTACACGGGAGGAATAGTTTTCAAGACAGTACAAACTTTCTTAATAGCTCTTCGAAGGAGAAAAAAAAAAAAGACGATAAAAAATCCCAGTCATGGCTCTCGGGAGTCTTGAAAATCATATCCATGGTTGCGTGGACATACTAAGCCTATGATACATTCAGTGCCTCGTTAGTCTCAGTTATCAAAACTGAAACAAGAGGTGGTAAGGAGCGCAACAAAAGATGGAGCTTAAAGTCTCTCGGGGACTGCGCTCCCGTCGGCGGGAGTCCTCACCCCCTCCGCCTCCGCTTCGAAACCCGCAGGGTTTAATATGCAGGCAGTCAATCAGAGGGACGAGGCACCGGGGCTCGGCGAGCCGCTCGGCGGGGCGGCCGGGGCGGGGGGCGCCGCTGCCTCCCGGGGCGCGGGCGGGGAGGTCGGCGGGGAGCCGAGCAGCGGGGGGAAAGGTGAACTCGGAGCCTAGCGAGGCACAAACCCATTAGTCGCACATAACTTGGGAAGACGCTTGGCCTCGCCATGACAACCGGCAGCCCGGGCTGCTCCCACGTCCCGCCACCTCCCCCGGGAGCCTCTTTCCTTCCCCTTTCCCGGCGTTTGGGGAATGCGGGGCTGGAGAGACGGGACCGGTGCGGGTAACAAAAGGGGATGAAAGGAGCTCTGTAGTTCACTTTACACGTCCGAGAGGCATCTTCATGCTCCGTAATGAGAAGGGATCATTCCGAGGAAGTTCAGATCAAAGGGGAGAGTATCCCGGGTATTTGCATAATTGGCGGATTTCGGACCACGGGCAGCCGAGCGGCGGCTGGCGAACCTGGGCACCGCACCGGGGGCTGCTCCTCGCCTCGCCCGGGGGCCTCGGGGAGGCCCGGAGATAGGGGAGGCTGCAGACCGTGCCCCCGCGGGGAGGCAGCGAGGCCTGCCCCGGGAGCGGGAACACGGAGGCCGCGGGGCCCAGGGCGGGGTGCTGGGGCACGGCTCCGGTGCCCGATGGCAGGGAGCTCTCGGCGGATGCGAAGGGCGAGGATCCCCCGATGCGCGGCCAAGCGGTGCCGGGGGCCGCCCCCCCCGTCCCCCCGCTGCTGCCTTTGTGAAGGTGGTGCCGGTGGGGATCGGCTCCCTGCTCCCACCCGGCGACATCTGCGCTGCGGAGCCAGCACGTCGCCTCCCCGGGCGGCTGGCGGGTGGCTCCCGGCCCGGCGGCTCGCACCGCCACCAGCGAGCGGGGATAAAGGGATTAAACGGCACGCTCGCTCCGCCGGGCGGGGGGCACTTGGCCGGCTCCAGCCTCCCGCTTCCCGCGCACGCCTCCCCCGCCGCCTGCACTCCCGGCCCCGCGGCGCTGCCCCCGGCCGGCCCCGCCAGCGGGGAGGCACCGGGCGCGCCCGCGGTGGCTCATTGTTCCCGTAACCAGCCGGGGTTGCCGCAGGCGGCCGCACTGCTCGAGGCGATGGGGCTCGCCGCTGCCGCTACCGGGGAGGGGATGCCCAGGGACACCCTTTTCAGCCATTTTAAAGCGGCAAAGCTGGCGTCTCGCCGCGGGTGCCTTGCCCCCCCCATCCTCTCTGCGGAGCCCACTCCGCGCCCGGCCGTCGCTGCCGGAGATGCGGGACTCCCCCCCGCCCCGAAGCCGACACCGCCCGCACAGGCCCCGCACCTGCGGTCCCCGGGGAAAACCCCACCCCGCCGCTCAGCGAGGGCACCGTGTTCGCCCCGCGCCCCGTCCCGGGGATGCGGCCAGTCCGGGCCTCCGCTCCCGCTCGGGTGCACCCCCAGCCCCGAGTCTCGGTCCAGCCCGTCCCCGCCCAAGCCGCATATTGGGACGCAGCCGGCCCCTGCCCCAGCCCCGGCTCGAAGTGCAGCCGGCCCCAGGCCGGGGTGCAGCCTCCCCGGCGGAGCCGCGGCTTCTCCCCGCATGGCCGGGCCCAGGCGGGCTGGCCGGGCGCCAGGGAGGTGAGGTTAGCCTCGGAGCTGGCTGGCGGATGGCATGTTATTGTGAAAAGCGAGCGGGAAGGCAAATAAGAGCATGGCACCGTATAGGCTCGCCACGTGACCGAAATGTGTTTATCTGGCCCCGGAGAAGCCGGGCTGCCTGCGGAGGCCAACCTTGCTTTCATGGCAGAGGCACAACTCCCCTGGCTGCGGCCGGGGCTGGGCCCTGCGAGAGAGCAGAGACCACTTCTGTTTGCTTTTGCTGTCGCTTCGGCTCTTATCATTTGCCTTGTCATTCATCATCAACCTCTGCCGGTCCCCCTCCCCCTTGCCCTCCCCCCGCCGCCTCCCCCAGGGTCAGTCGGGAAAAGACTGGGAATCCATCTGAGAAGGGAGACGTGGGAAGAAGGGTCGGACGAAATGTGGCTGGGGCGGGGGGGGGGGGAGCGGGATAAAAGCAGCTGCATGCAGAACAAAGGTGCTGGAGGGTGGCTTTTGGTGGTGGAGCAGAACCTCGTAAACGGGAGATTTCCGTTCACAAGACTCCGCTTGCACAGTTTCTGTCCTGCCCTTGAACTGACAAGTGAATATCTGCATCGCAACCAGAAAGTAAATCACACCGAGCCTGGCTCGGGGAGGGAGCGCACAACGCTTCAGCCGGTTGCTAAGTGCGAAAAAGTGGAAGATTTCAGCTTCCCAGCGCAGCCCCGCTTCTCCGATACAGTATTTACTTTGGGAGCCCGGCGAAATGCGCTCAGTGTTTATTACGGAGAGTGCCGGAGCAGGCTCGCATTTGCGTGATTAGGCGCAAGCGGAGGAGCGGCCGTGGTGCGGAATATCAAAGCGAGACCGCCTTGGCGTGGCTCCCAGGCAGGGCTTTACTGGCACCCGCGGGATTCCGCGGGGCAGGACGAGCGCGGCCCGGGCGGCGGCGGCTGCCGCTCTCCGCTCCCGGGGCACGGGGGGAGCCCGCAGCCCTTCGCGGGGGGCCAAAAGCAAACGTCGTTTCTGCCGTTGGGTCCGCATTAACGAGGCGCGGGGAGCTCACCCCCGCCGGCTGCAGCGGCTGGGCCGGGCTCTGCCCGCGGGCTCGGCGCTTCGCAGCATCAGCTGCGGCCAGCCGGCCGGTAATCTCATTAGTGCCGTCGCGTTTGGGGAGAAAAGCGCCCGCCGTCCCCGCCCGGCCTCGGGAGAGCAGACAAAGGTCTGCGAGGCAAGGCCCCGCGGCCGTGCCACGGCGGGCCGGCCCTGTTAATGTTCAATCGGGAGCGGGGGAGCCGTACCTCTCCTCCGGGCTCCGCGCCGGGGGTAGGGGGGTGGGGTGGCGGCGACCCCCGCCCGCCGCCCCGCCCGGCCAGGCGGCGCCGGGATCGGTCCAGCGCAACGCGCCTCTCCGTCCTGCCCCGCCGGGATATTTTCTCCTTGGAAGTTATGCTAAAATAACATTTGTGTGCACGTTAATGATTTATTTATGTGGCTAATAACGCTCACATTCTCGCTGATATTTGTCTAGGCGAAAGACCAGCTGCGAAATGCCCCGCAGCTGTAGCCAGTGCTAGAACAGAGTGCCTTGGAACCAGAAATCAATGGTCCTGAAATGAACAAGTGGACAACTTATTAGGCTCAGTCACTCCACACGCTGTCCCCTGATAACGAATAGATGAAGTAGGGGCTGGAGAAAGGACGCGTCTGAGAAGGCCACACATGCCCACTCCTTCGCGGCGAGGCCGGGTAGTTCCGCGGAACGCAGCTGGCCGTACGGACATCCCCGGGCGGGGCAGGGGCGGCGACACGGCACTCGCGGGCTACCTGGGGTTAGATGGCGATAAATACGGCGAGCGCTCGGGAGAACAGCTCCAGGAGACATTGATGAAGGTGTCCGGTTTCCCTGCTGCTCCAGAAAGCATAACCGACAGGTTCAGCGAGATCACGTAATCGCGGCGTCTCTGCCTAGAAACAGTCGCGCTAATTTTGCATTTTTACCATTTACGGGGAGGAAAAATACCTGTCCTCCCGCAATGCAAATCCTTATGCAAATAGATCCGCGGGCGCACAGGGAGCCGCTGCCACCCTGACCTCCCAGCCACGAGTCGCCGGCCCCGGATTCAGAGCGGCCGGCCGGCCGGCAGCAGCGCGCCCCGAAAGCACACGGGATCGTGCAAACTCCTCGGCAGCCCCTCGCGACTCGCTGCTGGCTGAGAAAAGTCCGAGCAGGAGCCTGCGGTTAATCTCCGAGGCCTTCATGGATCCCTGGCGAGCAGCGCCCCAGCGCTAAGTGCAATTAACATAACAGACACTAAAATAGGAGAGAGCGGCGCTGAATTTAATTTGCAGGCTTTAAAAAAAAAAAAAAAAGGAAAAAAAAAACTTAGCACATGGAGCGGTCTGGTGATGAACGCAGAGAGCGAGGTGGAAGGCGGCGGAGCAGCCCTCCTGCCTCGCAGAGGGGCCGCGGCCGGTTCCTCGGACCCGCTCCGGGAGCCGGGACCACCTAGGTGCGCGCAGCACCGTAAAACAATTCTAGACAGGTAAACTCCTCCGACGGGGATGCCTCCCGCCGCGCCGCCCCAGCGCGGCTCCCCGCGGCCCCCCCCGGCGGGCACTCCCGCGGCGGCGGGGGCAGCCGCAGCGCGACCAGGTCGCCGGGGCGGGCAGGCACCTCCCGGAGCCTCCTTCCTGCCCCCCCGACAGGCACACACCTCGATCCGGCTCGCTTTCCTGCCCCCGCTGCCTCAGGGGAGAGGGAGGACATAGATGGGGGGGAGGGAAGAAGCGGCTGGGTAACCCCCTCCCCGCTTTTCCTCACATCCCCCCCTCGCACGCTGCCTCCCATTAGCCGCAGAAGTTCACAAAAGAGCGAGACATAAAGAGAGGGAGATCGAGGTTTCCGAGGAAAGGAAGAGGCGAAAATAGCGAGGTAGAGATAAAAAGAAAAATACATCGTCGCAACCGAGGGACCCACCGATGGGCTGGGAAGCTGGTGGTATCCGGTCGGGGGAGAGGGGGGGAAGGAAGGGAGAAAAGAGGGCTTTAAAAAACTGGAAGGCAAAAGCTGTTGGGGAGGAAGTGTAAGCCGAGAGGGAGGCTGGGGGAGGGGAGAGAGCGCCATCTTTTCATGTCACAGTCACAGAGACAGCGCTGGGCTCGGCCACAGCGTCTCGGTTTCTTTTTAACAGCGGAAAACGTGCGATTAGCAGGCAGACGGGCGGAGACTACCAGCCCTGCGCGCACACACAGCCCGCAGCTCTGTCTCCGCGCCGTGTAATCCCAGCGCTCAGCCCTGCTGCACCCCCTCATTAAAAACCCGGAGATTTCCTCCTCCTCCTCCGCTCTCCGAGGAAAACAACGCCTGCCACCGCCTGAACCCGGGCCGCGCCGCCCGCCCCGCGCCGCCCGCCCGGGGGCCGCCCGGGGGCCCCGCGCTCCCCGCAGCCCTGCCCGGCCCTACCCTGCCCGACGAGCTGCGCGGTCCCCGCCGCTCGGCCCCTGCCTCCCCGCGGGAGGCTGATGTTTACCCCCCGTCCCACGGGGCCGCCCCCGCGGGGGCGCACGGCGGGGGGGGGGGGGGGCAGGCTGCAGGCCCCCCCCGGTCTCCCGTCTCCGGGGGCTGCTCCTGCTCTCCCGCTGCTGAGGCGGCTGCTCGCCGCTTCCCCCCCGCCCGCGCCCTCCCTTTATCCATCCCGAGGGTGGGGTGGGGAGCGCTGGGGCCGGCGGCGGGGAGCAGCACCGGGATCCCCCGGGACCCGGCGATCCCGCGGCGGAGCCGAGCACCGCCGCCCACGGCCCCATGAACGGCGCTTTATTCCGCAGCGCTCAAACCCCTCATTGTGTTTGGCAGAATCACCTGCCTCCTCCGGAGCCGGGCGATTAATTTAATGCGATACAGAGCGCGCTCCGTCCCGGCCCCTCCTCGGCGGGGAGATCTCCGCCGGGTGCTCTCCTCGCAGCCGCGGCGCGGAGGAGGGGCACGGCGGGGCACGGAGCGGTACGGCACAGTTCGGCACGGCGAGGCGGGCTGGCATCCTCCGAGCACCGGCTCTCCCGGCGGCGCCCGGGGAAACCTTCCCCGCCCGATAGCGGCGGCGGCAGCTCCGATCGGAGTCGCACAAGCAGCCGCCGCGCAGACCTGCTCGGTGCCTGGGGGGGGCTGCGAGGCGGGCGGGGGCCGAGCCGTGCCTGGCGAGGGGATTTGCTGGGTCGTTGGCTGCGCCTGGGGAAAGGCGGGCGGGCGGGGGGGGGTTGGCTGCGCCTAGCGATGGGGGATTTGAGAGGGAAGGGGAGGAGGTGGCTGGGCTCGGTGGAGGGGGGGGGGACTGGCTACCGCGACTGCTGGGGACGGCGGCTGTTATTATTGTTATTACTGTTATTGTTATTTTTAGGGGACGGCGGTGGTGGGAGCGAGGGGGTGTGAGGCGGGCCGCGCTCGGCGGGGGGTGATGTGGAAGGGGGGCCTCTGGCTGCGCCCGCGGAGGGGGCATGAGGTGAGGGCGGTGGAAGAAGCGTCTCCTCTGTTTCTAATAAAGGAAACGACTTTTATTGAACGATAAATGCAGGGGAACGAAAGTCGTGTGGGTGCGCCTGGTGGGGGCCATTGATTTGGCGGAGAGGCGGGAGGCGGCTGCCCGTGCCGGCGCGGGCTGTTTGGGGCGGGGGGCGCGCAGCGGCGAGGGGCCGGCTGGCCTCGGCTGCTCCTGCCCGGGGGGGTCTCGGGGAGGGGGCGTTGGCTGCCCCTGTTCGTGGGGGGGCCCGGAGAGGAGGGCGAGCGGGATGCTCGCGGTGGGGGGTCCGGGACGGGGGGGCGTAGGCCGTGGGGTGGTGCCGCCTGCCCCTCTCGGGCAGGGGGGGCTGAGGGGGAGGTGTCGGCTGCGCCTTGCCAGTTGGGATTTGATAGGGGCGGTAGGAGACACGTCTCCTGTTTCTAATAAAGGAATCGGCTTTTATTGAAGGATAAATGCAGAGAACCAAAGTCGTGTGGGCTGCAGCCGCCGAGCTTCGTTAGCTGCCGATGTGACTGTGAAGATAAAACGCTCCACAATAACTCGAGCGCGAAGAGCGCCGAGGATGGGGATGCGCACTCCCCACCGGCCCCGGCCCAGGCCCCCGGCCCCGGCCTTCCGCCCCCGCCGTGCCCCGCGCCCTCGGCCCCGGCCCCGCGGCGGAAGGTGCCTGGGGAGCCTCAGACCGTGCTAACGGCTCGGCCTTGGGACTTCGCCAAGTTTCTCTGACTTAGGGGAACTCTGGGGATGAGTAATCGCGCCAGGCTAGGGTTTGGGAGGGTGTTTTTTTTTTTTTCGCTCGCTTTCTCTTCTTCTTTTTTTCCCCTTGTCATCAGCTGCTGACCCACTCACTTCGAGAGCACGGCACCGACGGGTTTCTGAGAAGGGCGGCGGGAGGAGACGCGGGATGAGGCGAGCCCGGGGAAGCCCCCCCACCGGCTCCGCTCACGGCCCCGAGCACGTCGGGGCTGCGCGGGGTCCCCGCTATCCTGGCTCCCGTGCGGGGCCCTGGATGTGACTTTGCCGGGGGACGAGGAGACGCCCGCCCGCCCACGCCACACACTCCGCTGCCTCGCGTGGAGGCCCGTGCGGAGGTTTCCCCGGGCAGCGAGGACACGGCGCGCCGCGCCTTGCCCTCGGGGAGGTGTCGGGAAGCCTTTTCTACTCGGCATCTCGGCTTATCGCAGGTGGCGACGGCTCAAGGACGGGAGGGGGAAACTCCGGGCCTGGGGGGAGGCCCCTGAGGACGGAGAAGCAGCGCGTAGCCCCGGGGGAAGGCCCCCGGGGACGGAGAAGCAGCGCGTAGCCCCGGCCGTGGCCGTGGCTGCGGCGGGCGTGGGCGCGCTGAGCCCCGCTGCCCGGCGGCCGGGGAGGAGCTGCGCCCGCATCCTGCCCGCGGGCCCCGGGGCGGGTGCCGCGGAGGACAGGGCCACCGCCGTGTGCGCCGGGCGCCGTGCCCGCCCGCGACCTCTGCGTGTGCCTGCCGGGCAGCGGGGCGCGGGGGCGGCCGCGAGGTAGGAAGCGGCCGGGGGGGTTCGGGGGGGGGGAGGAAGCAGAAGCGACTCGACGCCGAGCGCGGCCGCCGGCAGCGGATCCTGCAGCTTGGCTGGGGGCAGGCCGGGGGGGAGCATAGCCGCCCCCCCCCCGCCCCGCCGTCCCGATGCCATCGGGGGTGCTGCAGCGAAACGACTTGGGAAAGGCAGCCCGGCTCTCGCTCTGTCTCACCCGCCGCCGCGTGTGGTGCCGGCGTGGGGCGCTCCCCAGCGCAGCTCCCTGCCCGCTTTACGGGCAGCGAGGGGCCGGTAAGGCGGGCCGCGTTCCCCGCGTGCGACGAGGGTGGCGGGCGGGCGGGCACGGCCGGGGAGCGCCGCGGAGCGGGGCGTGCTGCTAATCTCGGCGCCTAGCAGGTTTCAGTCCCCTGATTACCTGCGTGATTTGGCTTCCGAGAGGCGCGCTAGGAAGCGGCTGCTGCCCTGGTTTGGGTACCGCGGCGGCTGGCGGGGGACGACGTCGGGAGATGAGGTGAGGATGGGGTTTTAAATGGCATTTCTGAACGGAAAATACTTTTATTTTCCCTTGGTTTTTTGAAGCTGCTTTCGAAATGAACATTTTCTGCGATAAGAGGTGACCGATCAGAATCGCTGGGGGGAGGCTGTAAGCAGACGTTTTGCCCCAGCTTACTGTTATCTTATCTTTCACACTTGCAGGGCGAAAAAGTGGCTTATCTTTATACCCACCCCCCTCTCGCCTTAATTGCTAAAAACACTGTGAAGTGTTAAGTACAGGACTAAAGAATCTCTCCGCGTGTCTGCCATGCGAGTGAAGGGGAAAAAAAAAAAAAAAAGGATCCGATTTGAAAAATTAGGGGCTTTTCTCTGGAAAAGTACACACGTGTACACACCGAGAGCCCCTCCCTGCCCCCGCTCCGCTGCCGCTTTGATGTTGCAGGCTCTCATTTCATATGTATGCACCCCGGCGAGCCACCCGCCGCTGCCGGGCTTCCAGCCGGGGCGCAAATCCCGCTCCGCACGCCGGCGAGCCCGGGGGCCGCGCCGCGGGGCGCGGGCGCGGAGGGCGGCGGAGGCCTCCGCTGTCACCTCTGGGGCGAAGTGAATAACTCCAGTGTTTATGAACCCGGGCGCGGAATTGGTATTCAGCGCCGAGCCACGGCATCGTCTCCTGGCTTTCTCTCCCCACCCCCTCCGAAACAAAACACAACACAAAAACAAAACCAGAAGGAGGACGGAGGTGATTCATCGACTGTATCCAATTATTAACATACAAGCTGTAGTCTGCACAAACACACCTTCAAACCATGGCGGTTCCCGCGGCCGCCGTATTATATTTAAACTGGGGAGCGTGGTGGCTGCCCTGCCTCCGCCGAGCTGCCGCTCGCTGCCGCTCCTCCCAGGCCGCCGAGGGACAAGGACGGGGCGCAGCCCGCGCCCCCCGGGGCTGAAGGACCCCACCGGGAAAAGGGGGTGCAGCCCGCGGCTCCCGTGCATCGCCTTCAAAGGCGAAGGCTCAACGTCGCCCTCGCCGCTCTCCGGCCGGGCTGGGGTTTTGTCTGCCTTCGGCTCCTGTCCGCCCCCGGCGCTCTCCCCGCCGCCCGCCCGCCGAGCCCCGCCGAGCCGCCCGCTGCCCCCCGCCGGGCTGGGGGGAGGCGAGGAGAGCGACAACCTCGCCGGCGCTATTTTTACTCCTCTCCAGACTTGTGCGGCGCACGCCCCCTCCCCTGCAGGGCCTTGCCTAGCGGCTGCATCTCCCCGTTGGCAGGAGCGGCCGGGGCTGCCGGCGGCTCTCCTTTCACCTCCTCCTGCCCGGCCGGCCCGTCCGCCCCGCCACCGGCTGGGCCCGGACCCTGCGCCCGGGGCGGCGTCCCACGGAAGCCCGCTGCCCGAGGGGACAGTGCGGGGGCGGGGGGGGGGGGGACAGAGGCGCGCCACAGGCAGACAAAATGGCCGAGGTATGCAAGTGGGAGAGGTAGAGGGGGCAGCTGGCAGCCAGCCTGTCCTCCTCCTGCAGCGGGGCTGCCGGGGCTGCCACCCCCTTTCCCCAGCCCGGGGCGGGGGCCGTGCCTCCAGCCCGTCCCCCCGCGGCCGCCCCGGTGGGCTCGGCGCTGCGCCGTCCCCAGCGAGCTCTGCCCGGGCCCGGCGAGCGCTTTCCCCGGCCGCGGCGGCAGCCGACCCCGGGCGGCGGTCGGCAGGCCGAGCTTCCCGGCTGGGGGCTGGCCGAGACGTGCATGTGTTTGTCTGCGTGTCCCTCCCGGGCTGTCCGCTCCGAGCGGCAAACGGGGCCCGGAGGACCGCGGGCATCTCCGCTCTTTTGTGGAGCGGGGAAAAGGTGCGGAGCAAAGCACGATTTGTCATTCGCCTTTGTAAGAAAGATAGCGGCGCTTAGTCCGTGAACCGAGCGCGTCTCGGGCTCTTCTGGGGAGAGGGAGAGAAAATAATGGATCTCCTGTCAACAGAGTAGCCCTGAACTACGAAGTAAAATTATAGTACTTCTGCTATGCAAAACCCCCTTGATTGCACGGGGAGTTTGCATGGCGGTGTAACAATATGCTGGCACCGTGTCAGGTCTGAAAGCGCTGCAGACCCTGTATAACGCCAATTGAGGCTTGTCTTGTTTTGTTATTCAGATTTCTACACTTCCATTAAAAACAGCCTTACAATAAGCAATGATAAAGGTCTGATTTAAGACACACTCAAGCAGGGCAATTCAGAGCTTAGGACAGTGATCTGTTATTTATAGGCTTTTCCTAGCACTCATCACCAGGCTGGCTGAGCACCTCGCTCGCATTAATTCATTTTACCTTCGCAGCGCCCGTCTCCCCTCTCTCTCATTTTCCCTGCCCGGGAGACCCGCGTGCTTCGGTTGCCGTTTGGTGGGCAGGGGAGCGGGATGTGGAGGGGGCCGGGGGCCCGGCCTCGCCGCTCCTGCGGTTTAACCCCCAACTTTCTGAGGTGTGCGGGCCGGGAGCGGAGGGGTGGGGGGAGGCTGCCAATTAGAGGCGGCGCTGGAGGTAAATAAGAGCCGGCGTAAAGCCATCCCACTTGGAAGCCTCCTGCGAGAAGCCCATTCTGCCATTAACAATGGATTTGTCTTTACGAGGAGGTTAAGTACTTAGCATTATCGGAGCAGCCGTTTTTGCGAGCGCATCCTCGCCCGGCTCCGCAGCGGCAGCAGCGCGGAGCCCCCCCTCCGCTCCCGGGGAGAGAGCACTGTGCAGCGGCCTGACCCGGGGGTCAGCTCCCTCCGGGGCGTGTGGAGGGGGGGGAGACAGCCCGGTAATCCGCAAGGCAAGAGCATGCTCTGAATTTTCCGGAGTTAGCTCGGCGGTGTCCGCCGCACCCGCGGCAGGGGAAGGCGGCGCAGCGCGCAGCCGGGCCGAGCCAGGCCGCGGGAGGAGCGAACTGAAGCCCCAATGTCTTCGCCGGGAGCCGCCAGCCTCCCGCCGCAAAGCTCGGGGACCCGGGGAACAAAAAAGGCACAGAGGCGAACAAGCGCGGGTCTGTTTCTCCCCGCCACGGAGGAAACTGCGTTCACAAAGAAAGTTTAACTACGGTTAAAAATAAAAGTGGAGCGAGTTTACCCCGAGATAACTTGAAGTCATTAGTTAAAGAAGAAAAAAAAAAACCAGCCCCAATCACCCAGCCCCACGCTGTAGGCGCACACATGTGATCCGGAGTTTGCAGCCCGGGGGAAGGGAAGCGGGCGACTTTTGTGATGCAAGTGCGGGCCGATGGCACCGGGGATCCAGACCTGCGGGGAGAGACAAAGCCCAGATCAATGCAGCCGTGAAGCCGCGGCTGCGGCCACCTCGCCGGGAGACGCGCTAGTTCTGCTTTCCTACCGAAAGAAGCAATTTTAATGAGATTTTCCCTAGGGAAGGGGGGGGGGACGACGACACCCAACAGAGGCCTTTCCTCCAGCTGTGTGCCTGTAACTCACGTGTGTTCAGTCTAATAACTTTTAATGTCTAGCCCTAAAACATCTTTATAAAAAATAGCTTTATAGCGTAATAGGCCAGGTGTCCTTCTGCTTGTTATCGGAGATTAAAAAAACGTGTGTGAGCCTTTTCAGATGCGTGGCCTGCCGCGCCGGGAATAAACCCGGCCACTGCCCGGGGCCGTGCGCCCTACTGGCCGGCACCCCGGGACCGCAGCCCGGCCGCCGCGGTCGGCGGCTCCCCGGGCTCCCCTGCGAGGAAGCCGAGCGGTGCGGCTGGAGTTTCGGATTTCAGACGGTGGATATTTCACTTCTGCTTTGAGACGGGCGAGTGTTTTAAGAGAGACGTAGCGAAACCCCAAAGCCCCGTGATGGCAGTTTCATGAAATGCCAACCCTCTGGCCGTGACCCGGCTGCGTGTGTGGGGTGTGTGCGCACTCCGCGTCCCCCTCCCCGAACATCTGGCGACCCCCGCGTTTTTTCCAGACGTGGCTTAGATTCCCGATTAAAATCTTACGGTTTTTTTTTTTTGGGGGGGGGGGCTTTAGTAGGCACGACTTTCGGGAACTCGTGCTTTTCCATCTTCAGAGATAAGCAGCAGCGGCGGAGAGCAGGCAGGCAACCCCGGCAGTCCTGCTCTGGCGCTGAATACTCACCGCCCTGCTTGCTGCTTGTGCGCTCTCGGCGAGGAAAGCTTGTGCAGCTCGCAGCGCCTCCGCAGCCTTTGCGCGCAGGGTCTTGGACGTGGCGATTAAAAATCCCCCCCGGGGCGAACTGTCCGCGTTAATCGTCTGGCGTTTGGCCGGCAGTCGCTCCCACACGGAGCGGCGGCGAGAAGGGCTCGATGCGGCGCCGGCGGCGCTGAGGTGGCAAAACTCCCGCTTCCCCGGGAAGGCGCCGGGCGGTGCGGGGGAGCTGCGGGGCCGCGGGCCCGCCTGGCCCTGCGGCCGGGGCCGCCCCGGGAGCCTCCACGCCGCGGGCTCCGCGGGATCAAACCTGAGAGTATCGGCGGGGATGGGCGTTACGAACGTGAAATTTACGAGTGGAGCTCGCCGAGCCAAAAGTTGCCGTGCCAAAGTAAATAGATGCAGCCGATAACTACCAACCCGGAGATTAAAGGGCTCCTCAACCCGGGCAGAAATCTTAAAGCAGCCGTAGAAAAGCCAGCGAGGGAAACGGCGCTTCAGTCACCACCCCACCCCGGGTTGCCACACCGCTCACACGCGCTAAAAACCGCGTTAAGGGCTGCCAAAGCCGGATCAGGCGAAAACGCGCTTTAATAAAGGTCCCCCCCCTCCGGCCCCCCCGCCCCGCGCAATGCAGACGTTGACAAACGAGTGGCTTTTTTTCCATCCCGATTCAGAGCTCAGAGAAGGAGACCGGGGGAAAGCGCAGATCAGCGCGGCCGAGCTGAGGACCACGCGAAGTTGGGGGCGGCGGGTGGGACCAGAGAGGGGCCCCGGGGCTGGGGGGGGGAACCCCCTCCACGGGTGGGAGTGTGCGAGAGAGAGGGTCCGTGCGCGCTGTGACCCGTGTGAAGGGTCAGGAGGGCTGCGAGCCCTCGGCGAGTCCTGGGGCGGCGGGGATGCCCTTGCGCGACGGGGGGAACCCGGAGCCGGCGGGTCTGGGCGGGGGCGCGGGCTGCACCGCCGGGGGGGATCCCGGGCGCCGCGGGGAGCGCTGGGGGGAGCGGGGCGGGGGGGCCGGGGGCGTACAGCAGAGGTCCCGGGGGCGAGCGGGGCGGTGGGGGGCGGCAGCGCGGCGCGACCCGCCGCGGAGCCTCGCAGCGATGTCTGGCAGCGCCGCCGCCGCCGCCGCCGCCGCCGCCGGGGTTTTGACAGCTTGGCGGAGCGGAGTGAGCGGAGCTTTATGGTAATTGCGGTTCTCCACTGGCCTTCTGGGTAGCGAGCGAGGGGAGTATCGGCGGGGCGGGGGGGCGGCTTTCCTCTCCCTGCCGGCCGGGGAGCGCGGAGTCCCCCCGGGGCGCCGCAGCTTGGCAGCGACCTGTGCCAGCCGGGGGGAGCGGGCGAGGCGAGGCGAGGGGCCGGCGGCGCGGCGGAGGGGGCAAATAAATTAGTCAGGGCAAGGGGGGGGGGAGCGGGCGAGCGGCCGGGCGAGCCCTGCCTGGGCAGGGAAACGCAGCCAGGGGAGGGGGAAACTTGCAGAGGGAAAAAGCGGTGGCGGCGCTGCTGCTGCTGCTGCCGCCGCTGCTGCTGGCGGCGGCTCCCTCGGTGCAGCGCCTGCCCGGGGGGAGGGGAAGGGAGGGGAGGCGGCGGCTGGAGGAGGAGGAGGAGGAGGAGGGAGAGAGGGAGGGGGGATGCGAGGGGAGCGCAGCGTGCAGCAGACGGAGCCCGGTCTCCCAGCGGCAAGGTGAGGAAGAGCGGCTTTCCCGGCGGACTAAAGAGGGGAGGGGGGGGAAGAGGAAGAAAAAGAGAGAGAGAGAGGAGGAGAAGAGGAGGAGGAGAATTAAATCCCCAGCCACACACACACAAAGCCGCGGCGGCCAGGGCACGGGAGACGGCGGCGCGGGCGAGATGTGGGGAGCGCCGCGCTCGCCAGCGCAGGAACTTCGCCCGGAGCAAGCCAGCAACATGGCGCTGCCAAACCAGAGCCGGCAGCCGGAATGAGCATCGCGGGCTGCCGCTCCCGCTCCCGCCGCTGAGCCCAGCCGAGCCGAGAAGCAAAGCCCTTCCCGCGGGCACCTGCCCCGTCGGCGCAGGCGGCGGCCGCGCTCCTGCCCCCCCGCGCCCTGCAGCTCCCTGCCTTCCCGCACCCCTTACCCGGCCCGCCCGCGCCGGGGCAAGCCGCGGCACACGCACCCACGGAAAGGGGGAGGGAGATCGGGAAACTTTTCTCGCCCCCCTCCCGACGGGGCTGCCCTTCCCGGGAGAGCAGCAGGGCGAGGCGACGGTGCGGGGACCGGCTGCGCGGACCGCGCACGCCGCAGCCCCGCGGCGCGGCAGGAAGGTCAGTGCTCCGCTCCGCGAACAGCTCCCGTGCGGAAGCGCCGCCGCCGTCGCTGAGTCCCGCGGAGACGGGGCGGCCGGGGCCTCCCCTGGCCCCGCCGCGGGGACGGCAGCGCGGCGGCGGCGCGGCCGAAAGTTACGGCGCGGGGCAGCGGGGCTCGGGCAGGGGTGGCGGGCAGGCGACGGCGGCGGGGGGGAGAGGGATTTCCCGGTGCGGCTCCGGGGCTGCGGTGGCGGAGGGGAAGTTTGGAGGCAGTTGCTTATAAAGATGCCTGTTCGGGGCGGCGGAGGGGGGGGGAAGCTGCCGGTTGCGCTGTCGGCTCCGGTGCGCCTGTGGCGGGGGGGTGGCGGTGGTCCCGTAGTCTCGCACTTTGCGATCGGGAAGGCGCCGGGGCAGCGGCGGCGTGGGGCTCCTGGGGGACGGGGCGAACGGGGAGCGGCGCTGCCGACCCGCAGAGCGGGGACGGCTCCCGCGCCGGGCGGGCCGGGCTCCGCGCTCCCCGCTGGGAGCCGGGGGCGGCGGGCAGGTGAGCGGCGGGGCGAGCCCGCTGCGGGCTGCCTTCCCTTCGCTGGGAGAGCCCGGGGCGCCGCTCCCCCCCCTTCCCTCCGCCCCGGCGGGGCGGGCGCCGCCGCGCACGTGGGGCAGGGCGGCCCGGGGCTTTCCCGTGCGCGGAGCTGTGCTGGCGTGAGGTCCGGCGTGACACGGAAGTTTAGTCAGCCCTAAAATGTAGTTTGGAGTTGGAGAGCGAGCCGGAGGGAGGCTCGGGGCTTGCCATCAAAGGGCCGGCCGGAGGGGGACGGCCAGGCAGGGAGGCAGCGGAGGCTGCTTTGTGAAGCCGGGGCCAAGTGGGGCGGCTCTGCGCAGCATATGAGGCATGCATTTGATGTTCGCGGAGCGAGTCCGGGGGCGAGGGCTGCGGAGCGTTCGCGTTCCTCTTTCTTTCTCGATGTGTGTGTGTTGTGTTCCCCCCCCCCTTCCCTCCCTCTCTCTCGTTTCCGCGATGTCTGTCGGATCCCGGGCTTGGTGATCGCGGAGGGGGCGAGGGGGAGGCGAAGAGCACCTCCCCCTCTCCCCCGACAAAAAAAAAAAAAAGCCCCGACCGTAGCGAGCGGTGTAAAACTGACAAAGTGTGGGGACTGGCTTTAATGGTATCGCCTCGGAGCTCCTCGCAGCATTAATGCCCACTAATGAATCTTTTCCAGAAACTCCGTTCATTGCTTTCATCTGCTCTTTGGAGCCTGCAGCTTTTGTATTCGTATTTGTATTAAAAGGGGGGGGGGGCGGGGGGAGTCCAGCCTGCACCACGTAGACCCGTAGCAAAGCCCGGATTTTCCAAAGGTTTCTATTAACTTTTTTTTTTCCCGCCCCCTCCCCGTGGCCCTACCGGGGGGGGGGGCGGCCGGGGAGAGCCGAGCTCCGTCGGGGCCGCTTGGGAACAAAACTGGGGGCGAGAGCGGGCGGGCCGTGCGGGGTCTCGGCCCCCGGGGCAGCACCCGCACCCCCCGCCGGTGGCTCCGCGGCGCCCGGGTCGCCGCCGCCCGCGCTGCCCCCTCCCCGCCCGCGCTTCTCCCGCAGCTTTGTGCGCGCCGCTGCCCGCCGAGCCCGGCGTACCGCATCCTCCGGCCGCCGCTCTCGCCTGGTTTCGTCCCCGAGACGCTGGTGCTTGCCTATCGGTCTGGAGCCCGGTGCCGTCGCGCTTGCGACACACCGATTCATTTCCTTTCGGTTCTGCTGTCGGAGCCACTGGGTGGTTTTTTTTTTCCTTTCTTTTTTTCTTCCCGAGAGGTAGCCAGCGCAGCGCTCACCCTAATTGCTTTTAGGAGGATTAGGAGCAAATTCCTCTCCCCCCCCCTCCGCCGCTTCCCCCCCGCCCCGGTTGCCTTCGCGCGCCGGGGTTGTAGTTTATCCCTGGTGCAGTTCTTTGAATTGCTGTCACAAATAGGTGACTCAGAGTTAATTAGGAAGTATGCACCGGATCAATGGGCTGCACAGCTCATTAGTTATTCCCCAGCCTTTTGCAGCGTTGGACCTCCGGCTCCTCGCCCCGTATATACCTCTTTAATACACAACCCGGAGGGCTGGCAGGGACCAGGGAGCACTTCGGGTGAGGGGGGGCTGGGTGTGAAGGGGCGTGATGGGTCCGGACATTGAAGTTTCCAGGTTGGGAGGCTGCGTGTGAACGAGCGGCCGGGTCCCCTCTTGTTCCCCCCCACTGCCCCGCCGCTCCGGCTATCAAATCTGCCTCCCCGCACGGGCGTGGAGGGCCCGCGCCCGCCCCGAGGTCGGAGGGACGAGCCCGGAATGTTACCAAAAACAAACAGGCACCAAAAAAAAAAAAAAAAGTGTGTGTGTGTTTATTGGAGCGTACGCTGAGAGAGCAGACAAAATCTCATTTGTCAGGCATGAAGGTGGGCTGTGTGGAAGGCTATAAATATACCGGGGAGGATTGTATCGCGGTCACTTTTCTGTTCTTCGCCATTTCTAAGGTGAGTGGCGGAGGCTGAAGGACTGGGCAGGGGCTTCTCCTGGTATTGTTTGTCCGTCTGTGATAGATCGGTCTAGACAGCCGCTCAGGCTCCCTGCGAGCTCAGGAACCGGAGCCTGAAAGGGAGAGTGGGGGAGTCGGAGAGGAAAAGGTCACCGCGATATTTTTTTCTTTTTTTTCTTTTCTCTTTTTGGTGGCGATGGTTGTTAACCCTTAAAGCCGAGAGGGGATCGCGGCCGGCTGCTCCGGCCTGGAAGGATGCGGGAGCAGCAGCGGTCGCAAGGATGCCGCCGGAGCGGGGGGCACGGGGCAGCGCGCCTCGGGCCCCGGCCCTGCCTCGTCCGTCTCACGGCTTTATAAGAGCTGTTTCCCACAACAGGAAAAGAGTTCACGAGGCGAGCGCCGGATTATTTCGTTCCCAGGAGTTTCCTCTCTCTGGAAACTCCGAGGAGCGCTTGGAGCCGGGGTCGGGCGGCCGCGGGGCCGGGGAAGCCGCCGCAGCCCCTCGGGCTCGGGGGCTGCGGGGCCCTGGGGTGGCTGGGCGGGCGAGCCCCGGCGGCGGGGCGTACCCGGCGGCTCTCCGCCTCCCCCGGCCCCGCCGTACCCCCCCTTCCCGCGGGCTGCAGTGGAAACCCCACGGCGGAGGTTCCCGGCCCCGCGGGGGGAGCGAGTTTCCGCGGCCGCCTTCGGGTTCCGTCAGCTTCTCCCCCGGCAGCTCGGCGCCCTCTGCCCCACGGGGCCGCGTGTGTGCTCACAGCGCGGGGCAGCCCTCGGCTCGTGTCTGTGCACGCAGAAGGCAGGCGTACCTGCCTCGGGGTGTTTGGAAGCCCACGGGGGCACGCACACCTCGTGGAGCGCGAGGGCAGGCGGAGAGCGGGGTCTGCGTTGGGGCTCGGGTTGGTCGGGGGTTATTTGCAGCTCCTGCGTGCGTGTGTGCTTCCTTTTGTACTGAGATGTCCTCGGTGGATGAGATGCGATCCTGGCGTGCAAGCCTGGGCGGTACAGATTAAAAGCAGTTAAGGCTTTAGAGCGACAGATAAAAGCTGGTTTTGTTGGATTCGCCTGCAGCGCAGACCATTCCCATTCCTCTTTGTCTGAGCCCTGGTTCCGGGCGCTACAGCCTTATTGGAAATGCTCCCGAGCAGTCCACGCAGCCAGGGCAGCAGGCAGCTCAGCGCTTATTTACACGTCACATCTAAATACATCTCTAATTAGATAGAAGCAACGCCGGAAATGGCAGATTTGTTGCATATCTAATAGAGACCACTGCAAACAGACTCAGCAGGGTTTCCCTCTCTTCTTCCCCCCCCCCCCCCCAAAAAAAAAGACCACCGAGACCAAGCTAGTAATCTGAGACCGAACAGCAACGACTTCACCCATTTGAGTGCGTTATGAACCACACTGGCAAATGTCTCTATTCTAATATTTAAAACAATACTTAGGATGTGTGAACTGAATGCCCAAATATGGACTGGGTCTTGAAACAATACTGGTGCCTTGGCTTTATTCCTGCGCTGGTGGACAATCCAGGCTCCGTGTCATGCACTGTATCTGCCTTTACCAGGATGTGCCAAGAGCTGCAGCTTCTCAGGCAGTTTGAAATTGTCGTCCCTTTTCCCTTTTCTTCCCCCACCCCATGATAATTCACTTTTTTTAAGGTTGATAAAGAAGCCAAGGTCCCCTAACAGGGATGCCAGAAGCAAGGCAACTGAGCACCAAGGGCTCCTGTACAGTCCGCGCAAGCAAACTTTGTGGATCTGTGCAGCTGCGAGACCACACAAAGTTGTTGACATGCTTTCGGGTCTCCGTTTGCGGAGAAAATGGACCCAGGCCACCACAGCCCAAAATAATGAGTGCTGCGCATACCAAAGCAGTCTTAGCAATCTGTGGCTGTCGTTTAAAAGGTCTCTCAACTTTGACCGGTGAGTGGCCCCTGCAAAGACGGGCAGAAGGCCTGCTCCAGCTCAGGTCATAGCTCTAGCAGCCACGTTGCTCTGGGAGTAAATGTGGCTCGGAGTAAATTTGTGCTCAGCACAGAGGAGAAGTGGGCTCTGATTTCTGCATGTCTTGACAAAGGTGTGGGCTCTTGCTGGGACTCCGCAGCACAGTTGGGTTGCACAGGTGATATGCAATACGCTATCTTTCCCCGGAACACCGCAATAGATCATGTTTTAGTGCGGGCTTAGAAAGAGCAGCATGCAGCCAAGTTTAATACTTCCTCCTTAGGCTGGTGGCACTTTAGAAGTAATTGATGGCCAGAGTGGGCCTGCTCCCCTCTTTCTTGGTTTTGCAATAACCTGAGCGCCGGAGTCGAGCCGGCTGGCTGGGAAGAGCCGGGCTAACCCCTTTTCACTACGCCGAGCAGCTCTCGCTGGCTGTCTGCGTGTGTGCAGGAGGCAGCGCCGAGGCCTGGGCTGCAGGCAGGGGGAGTTCCCCTGACCGTGAGCAGCTCCCGTTAATCCTCGTGTCCTTTCAGGGAACGGGCTTACGGCAGTCGCTGCTCCAGAGCGACCTTTCCCTCCGACCTGACCCGCTCAGGTCCCGAGGCTGCGGCGGGCAGGGGTGACTCTCCCGGGGGAGTGTGTCTTTCGTGGGGGTTTCTGCGGTGCGGGCAGCCAGCGCTCCTTTGAATGACCGAGCAGATGAGGTGGGGACAGAAAGGAGGAGACCAAGAACTCGTCGCAGATGTGGATTTAGGAAAGTTCTGCTGCTTTCCAGCGGGGAATTCATTTTTCCTTGTTTGCTGGACAGCAGTTCTTGGCCCAGCAGAGATTTTTTTCCCCTCCCCTCTTCCACCGCTGGAAAAGTTAGCAAGTGAGAGCACGCTTCAGTACCTGTCTGCCTGTTATCCTTAACTGTTGTCTGAATTATTTGGGGCTCTCCTTCCGCACGCAAGTGCTCCTCACATCCCAAACCTACCTCGTGAGCTAATAGATTTGGTGCCATGTGATTAGACATGCAAGGAAGTCCACTTGGAGAAGATCCTGACAGCATGAAATATAATTTGTGATCTGAAAGACAGTTTCCAGTATAATCTCATTATGCACCACAGACTCCCGGTGTTATTTTGTAGAAGGCGGACAATGATCAATTTACATTGACCTGGGGCTGGGCGAGCTTTTAGATGGTAATTGCCATATTGATTTGCATGCAAAAAGAAGACCTGCTAAAATTAAAGACCGGAAGCTAAATTAAACTAAATTTATTGTCTAGGTGCAAACTAAAAGACTTGTTAAAGTCTAGGGTAGACTTGGAAAGCTATGAAATTCAGAGAAAAATGATTCTCATCCTGATCACTCCGGAAAATGAATCTACATGATGGAGACCGGGGCTGCAAAGACCCCATTGTGAGCGGAGGCACACAAGCCGGGGCTGTTCCGTGTAAGCCCCGACTCTCTAAACAATCGGAGAATAAAATATCTCCTCTGTCCAATGAAAATCTCGGCCTGAATGTTGGGATTGTCGTGCTAAGGAAAACAAAGCTTTATTTGGATAAGACAATTAAAGTGGAAAGCGCAGAATCCACCAGCCACACTGGGAACGACTCGTATAAAGAACTGAGTGTGTTCAATGGAGCGCTGGGGAAAGGGGGAGGCTCGGGGCTGCGCTCCGCGGCCGAGCCTGCACCAGGAAAGCCTGGCATTGTGCTTCCTCTGCCTGCTTCTCGGCCAGGAGGGGCGAGAGCGCTCCCAGCCAAATGTGCTCTCCGTTCCGCGGCTCCCACTGCTCTCGAAGCAATCTCCCATGGCCGGGAGCTCCACTGGTACAGCTCTGCGGCGGGGTCGTTCCCCGTGCACCTCCAGACGGCCTGCGGTGGGTTGCAGTACGCTAGCGCTGCCAGCCTGCCCGTTCTTTCTCACAGCGTGTTTTGCTTTTCATTTTCAGCTGGAGTAGCTCTCGCTCTTACCCCAGGTGTTCATTTAACACTCGGGAATACCTCACCTAGGGGCCTCAGTATTTGCATATTACAAAACATTTGGGCCTGTATCCTCAGTTAGAAAAGTCATATCTCCTCCTCCACGGGAGTATCGGAGTAGCTGGCGCCTGGCACAGTTGATAGCAGAGAGAAGTACGCCCGTACTTGCACAGGCAGCAGACCCCACGCCTGGGGCAGCCTGATGGCTGCCCCTGTGCTTGCGTGGACCAGGTGCCAGTCCCTCGCCCAGGCTCCCCAGGAGTGGGGTGGCATTGCAGCTGGGGGTGGCCTGGAGGGGGTGGGAAAGCTTTGTGGGGCTCATTTAGCCACCGGCATTTGCGCATGGTGGCGGGTAGGGACAGAGAAGTGAAATCAAAGCTGGAGGGGCGTATTCTCAGCTCTCCTTGAAATTCACAGAGAACTCGCTAATGGCGTGAGAAGGGGTGGGCTGAGCTCCTCTTCTTTCTAAGTGTAAATTCCCTCCCTGAGCCAAACTTTCTCCATGTGAAAGCTCCTGGCTATGGAGAGATCCTACAGGGATCGCTGATCCCCAGGCAATCCCCTTTGCTCCCACACCCAGGCATGCTGGGTTGTGTGCTAAGCCTCTCCAGCTTGCCCGCAGTAGTTGAGGCTGAGCTGGGCGTTGGGGGAAGCCCTTCCCACAGGCTGCGGTCCCCCTGGCTCACCTTGCTCTGGCCTGGTCGTGCTCCCCGCGCGGTGTTTTCCTTTCCTCCCATTTCAGTAGTCAAGCACAAAGTGGATTAGCAAAGCCCTGTGCAGAATTAAGCAACCCGGTGCGAAGTTATGCTGAGCTCCGCCTGGAGGACTCTCCTGGCAGACCTCCCGTGCCGCGCCGTGCTTTGCCGTGCCAGGGCAGGCCAGGGCCAGCGGGCAGGGGTGGATGCTTCCCAGGGTCTCCACACAGTGGTGGGCGAGGAGAGAAATAGCTCCGGCTAAAGTTGCAAGCAGGAGGGGAAGCCGGAACAATACTTGCAAGCAGGAAGTGATCTCCTGGGGTAAACGTTTAAATGGAAGTGTAACCTGGCATTGCACAAAAACCCAACCCAGGGCGGCTGCTGCCAGCTGGGGAGGATGCAGGGTTCGAGGAGATGCGTGGGAGGCCGTGCCATGCTGCGCTGCGCCAGGGGCGCCCACGGAAGAGCCGTGCCTGCGGAGCCGGGGGCGGCTGCGGCGCGGCCTGCCCTGAGCAGGCGGCTGAAGGTTGTCTTATTTTAGCTACAGAAATATCTCTCTAGATCCGTTACTGCGAGATCTCGTTTGCAATAAACTGTATTGGCTCTCCTCTTTATACAAATTGCTGGTATGAAAGAAAACCCAGCCTATATGCATGGAGGCAGGCATGAGCTAGTGAGATCAGGTTTCCTACTGAGCTCCCGGAGGAGAAGTCAGCATTTGATTGAAGCTACACTTGGTTCTCGGTTCCCAGGGGACAGCAGCCCTGAAACACGAGAGCCCTCCCTCCTTTTTCCCCCCTTCTCTCTCTTCTTCCTCTAAAAGCCTTTGTGCTGAAAGAGCCTCAGTAGGCACGAATCGCCGGTCTCTCACAAGAGTGTGTTGCAGCCTTTGCTGACATTGTTTTGTTAGCAGTGGTTTTTACCAGGCCAGCAGATTTCTAGCTACGTATAGGCAGTGAATAGTCGATGATACTGACCTGTGAGTACGTACTGGCATCGTTTGTCGGTGAATCCGATTCGGAAGTCGATTGGAGACGTATCACGTTGGTGTGAAGCACCTTACCTGCCTGGGGAGTGCTGCCCTTTGGCAGGAGTCAGGCCAAGATGGAGATGCCCTTCCAATAAAATCAGCTATTTCCTCTTGCTGGTGCCGGCTCCCAAACTGCATATAAGCACCTAGAAAGTGCGCTGCTAGCTCCCGTGGCCTCTTCAAGAGTTCGTGCGGTACACAAATGTCAGAGAAAGTCGCCCTATCGTGGTTTTCCTTTAGAGAGGTACACTTTGGGTAGTGCTAGGAGTCAAACTGGGCAAGGAAAGGTTTCCTCGAGTTGATTTGTTTTTCCCTCGCTTCTGCTCAGTATATTCCACCTCTCCTCTAACTTTGCTGCTGATACAAAAATAAGTAAGGGCAGGGAAGGAGGTACGGGGATTTACACTCAAATTCCAGCTGTGCCCAACAAAAGGCCCGCTGAGAGTGTGCAGCACACTCCTTTGCTGCCGGGTGGTTCTATCGCGAGGGAAGTTGGACTTGTGTTCTAGGTTATCGGGGTTTTTCTTTTTTTCCTTACGAGGGAGAGGGCTGAAGGTGGAAACGCGTCTCTGCCGGCCGGCTGCGCGGCGGGGCCGGGGCCGCGGCGGGCTGCGGGGTCATCGCCCCGGGGCAAGGCCGGCAGGGGCGGCCGGCGCGGCGGCGGGGCCCCTCGGCGGGAGGTTTGCTGCCGTAACAGGTCGGGCGCCGCTGCCGCCGGCCCGGTGCGAGGCGGCAGGGCAGGGGGTGCGGGAGCGGGGACCCCGGCCCTCCCAGGGAAGGGCTGCTCGGGAGGGAGCCGCGCTGCGGGGGCGAGCTCGCCGGGTGCCTCGGGGCATTGTGCAGCTGCCGGCGCGGCTTTCCCCGCTGCTGCGGGGCTCCCCCTCGCCCTTCCCAAAAGCCAAACCGGGAGTGGAGCTCGACTTTTACAAGGCTTTTGGTCGGGCCAGAGTGCGGGCTGGAAACCTGGCTCTGCCCCGCAGCGCTCGGGACCCGGCCGGCATCGGGCTGGCGGAGCAACCCTCCGGCCCCCGGCCCCGCGGAAGCCCCCCGGAGCAGCGAGGCTCCGCCGGACCAACCGCCGGGAACAAGCACGTTTCTGGCCCCGGGGCGGGGGAGGTGGGTAGAGGGTGTTCCTTGTTTCGAGTAAACCAGCTGCAGTAGTTGATGGTAAAGCAATGAAGGCAGACACAATGCTGCTGTTGTTGGTTTGATCTCTAACTGGGGATTGTTAGTCTGGATTTAACTGTGGCGAGGGGGGGAAGGCGAAGGCTGTTTACGGCCAGTGCAAATAATGTGACAGCTGTTGGAGCGCGAAGAGCCCGCGCCTCGCCGGCACTCGCACACAAAAGCTCTCGCTGGGGCCGGAGCAGCCCCGGGCCGCCCCGCCGTTCCCGGAGGCACCGCCCGCCGGTGCGGGGCCCGGCGGGCACCCCGGGGGGCGGCAGGGCGCCGAGCTCGGCTGCCCGTGCCGCCGGCGAAGTCGCTTCAGTGGACGGCGCTAGGCGGGGAGAAGCCGCCCCCTGCTTCTCTCCTCCTCCGCTTGATTTACAAGCGCAGGGAGGCTGCAGGAGGAGCGGCCCGCTCCGCGCCCGACCCCAGCCGGTTTCGGCGCTGGGAAATCCCTCCCGCCGGTGGAAGCGGGCGGCGGGTTTGCGCCGGCCCTGGTGACTTGGCGGGGAGCGGCGGGCGAGGCGTCCTGGGAGCCCCGCGGGAGGAGAGAGCAGCCCCGCTCGGAGCCGCGGCTGGCCTCGGGCAGGGCACGGTGCGGTGGCTGGCAGCGCATGTTTGCTTCCCGAGCACGTGTTGGCGGAGGAGAAGTTGTTACCTCTTGAGATGGCAGCGCGCAACCCCTGACAACCTGGACGTGCAGGCACCCCTGGAGCAGGTCCTCGGTGAAAAACTCCTCCTGCGTAAATAGCCCGAGCGGCTATTTTCTCCTCAAAGCCTCTGCATCTGAGCCCCTCGGTTCGCCTTTTGAGCGTAGGATATAAAATGCTGCCTGTTCTTGAAGTTTGCTCCGGTACCCAAAGTGATCTCCCGGCCTTTCAGAAGAGCCTCTGGAAAGTCGAGGGAACTTGGAGAACTGGGTTCCGGCCTATATTTGTACCTGACATAGTTTTGCTACCTACGAGAATCGCTGTTTTATATAGTAAGTGACCTCCACGTACTATTGTCTTTTTGACGAGGTGGCTCTGGGGTGGAAAGCAGGTAGGAAGGGGAGATGCTTATTTCCTCCCCCGCCCCCCTTTTTGTAATTTTGGCCGATGGGTTGCCTTTATTTTTCTCCAGTCAATCTATGTTTTTTTTTTTGTCTTTTGGCCTTGACTGTCCCCTTGGTCCTTTATGGATTACGCTGCGCTATTAGTGGCGAAAGTGCGCCAGTAGTCATTCAACAATTTTAGCATCAATTCCTATAAACTGGTGTTTTATATGACATGTGCCATTTTTCTGCAAGAATACTGCTTGCGAAACTAGTTTCGCCTTGGAGCAAAGGCGGAAAGATAAACAAGCCTGCATAGCCAAAACACTGGCAATCTCTGCCTTCTTCCAAATCTTTTAAAGTCACGGAGTAATATTTTCAGGATTATGCTGCTGCCTCTGAGGAGGGAATGTCGCTAGCGTTGGAAAAAAAAAAAAAGGAAGAAAAAAAAGCTAATGCAAATTAGAGAAAAATAATTTTCTTTCAGCGATATGCAATGTATTAGTCACTTGTTATCATGCTTAGAGGCAGACCTCATTTGCGCGTCTGCCAACTCGTTCACATCTGCTCAGAGCTGTTCAGGGCATTTTAACCTTGGCGGTGTCGTGTCGTAGTCCCACGGATCAAGAACGAGTAATTAAAGCTCTAAGCAGCAGCAAAAAATTCATAGCCGCCCATCTGCATCGCAGTTGATTCGCTGCTTTGTTTCGGTGCGGAGCGCCGGGACGGGGAGGCAGGGCCGGCGGCGGCCTCCGTGCTGCCCTGCTCTCCGGCGGGGCATCGCCCGCCGCCACCCGCAACTTTATTTCCTTTTTTTCCTTTTTCTTTCTTTTTTTTTTTTTTTTTTTAATTTTCACGGAAAAGCCGAGCGTTGTTGTTGGGTTTCCTTTTTTTTCCCCGGTGTTCTCGGCACGCCGAGACGGGCGGTGCGCGGCGCTGGCCGTGCCCGCCCTGGACGTGCGTTTCTTCTAAAGGTCTGGAGAAGGTGATGTCAGGCTGGGACTCCGAGTTGCGGAGACGTTTGCGGAGGTGCTTGTAATGCTGCTTTCGTAACCGAGGGCTCGCCAGCGCTTTCCAGAAGTGCTCGGGAAAGCGTTTCCCATCAAGGAGAAACGTCAGCGCCGTAAACCCGACATAAACTTCGGGGCGAGGCTAATTTTTATGCATTGTTTAGCAGAAACCGAGCTGTTTGTTTGTTTGTTGTTGGGAGGAGGAGGGGAAGAAAAAAAAAAGGGAGGAAAAAGCCCCAACTTCCCAAGCACTTTTTCTTACATGCGGCCGCCGAAGGTCCCCGTGTAGCGGGGGCCGACCCCGGCCCCTCCCGACCCCCCCGGCCCTGGCGCGGCTGTGCAGACAAAGCCCTGCGGGGAGTGGGAGGCTTTCAGGCCGGCCGCGCTAGGTAAAACGAGAGACGGAGGCACCTAAGTTTAATATTTCGCTGTTGTACGCCGGCCATTTGCTGCATGAGGAGCAGAGCCGCCGTCCCCCGGCGGGGCTGCCGCGGGAGGGAGGGGGGAGTTGGGGGAGAGCGACTTCCTCCGCTCCCCATCCATCAGCCCCTCGAAGCTGTTGCTCCGTAAATGAGGGAACCACAGGCCCTGTCAGCCGCAATTATGCAAAATGAAGTCGTCCGTGATCAATATCTCCCAACGTCCCCGACGGATGCGTGGGGGGGCCGCCCCCGCCCGGCGTGCCGCGGCGGCTCCGCGCCGGGGAGCGGTGCGCCGGGGTGGCCGGAGGGAAACCAAGGGCGTACGTCCCATTAATCACTCCACCCCCGCGGGTGCGGCGGGGGCTGGGGGAAGGAAGCAGGGGCCGTGCTCCGGTATTTCTGCAAGGATAACGTTGCGGAAGTGAGCGCAGGCTTTCGCCCAACTCTCTCTCGCAGGAGCGCTGGGACTTTTGTATTCAATGTGGGGGGGGGTCTCCCCCCACCCCATAAGTTTCCCGAGATATCAGAGGGGGAGGGGGGTACGGTGGCGCTCGGCGGAGCCCGGTGAATGGCGAGCCCGTGGCGCTACGCTCGCCCAGCCTCCCGCGGCCGAACAATGGGGGACGGGCGGGGGTAGGGACTGGCTTGGTGGTATTTTTCTTTTTTTTTCCCTTTTTTTTCCTCCCCTCCCTTTTTTCTTTCTATCCCCCTTCTGAAAAGGAAAAGCCATACGGAATAAAGGCAACAATGAAGGGCTCCCGGGATGCCGAGTGCGCGGCGGGTTAATGGGGTGGGGGCGCGCAGGCCTGCGCTCTCCCTTCCCCGCTCCGGGAATGCGGCCTTAAATTACCTGAAATGCACATTTCTGCCCGGCCCGCGGTGCGTGGGTGTGCGTGCGTGCGTGTGTGTGTCCCTCTCCCGCTGCTGCCGCTGCTCCTCCTTCGCAGCCCGGGCTCGGCTGCTGCCTGTTGTCTCTGGCAGCAGCAGCGGAAACCTCGCTCCCGTGCGTGTGTGTGCGCGAGTGTCTGTGTGTGGGTGAGTGCGTGTGTGTGTGTGTGTGTCTCTAAAATGGCGCGGACGGCCTGGATAGGGAGATGCCGCGGCGGGTGGGCGAGGGAGGGAGGCCGGGCTCTCGCCGGGGGGCCCGTCTGTGCGGGGGCCCGGAGTTTCTGCGGCAGAGCCGGTTTGCGGCTCCTTCCACCACCGCCTCCTCCCGCAGCCTTCTTCACGGCACGGCCGGAGCGGCGGCAGGCTGAACCACCGGGCTGCCCGGCGCGGCGTGCAGTGAAGAGGAAACCCCCCAGCCCCTCCGTAGAGAGCAGCCTGCCCGCCCGCCGGCCACGGCGTGCGCTGGGGGCCGGAGGCATCGCCCGCGCCAGGGGGGCTGGGGAGGGGCGGGCGCCGTAGCGGCGGTGGGGGACTGCCGGTGCGGCGGACGTGGTCGGTGTTTCCCGCGAATCCCCGGAAAATCCGTCATGTAGTGATGCCTCAAAGTTGGGTACCAGCCGCCTCGCCTCCCCCCGGGATGTGGGCGGGAGCCTTTGCAGCCCCTCTATCGCACCCCCTCGATGCGTTTTAAACGAGGGGGGGAGGGAATATGGGAGCGAGGGCTCCTGCCCTGCAGATGTCCCGTAACCTTCAGGTATGGGCATCGCCGTGTGCCGGGGCAGCCCTGGCCCCCCGGGCCGCCCCAAGGAGGCGGGTGGCTGGGGGTGCGGGGCTTCCCCCGGGGCTCCGCGGCAGGCAGTGCCGTGTGGGCTCCGGGGGAAGGCGGCCAGGGTTATTTGAAGGATCGCCAGCCATTTTAACTTTCCCTTATTGGCCTCCTCCCCCGCCCCCTTCCCCAGTTCCTAGGCTTATCATTAATTGAAAACTTTTTTTTTTTCCCTTTTTGGCTGCCGCCGGCGCTGAGCGCGATGCAATGATTCGCCTCGCAGCATATGGGAGAGGGGGAAAGCGCCGCTGCCGCTGCGGCGCAGCGACTGTCTGTGCAGGGTCCAAGGCGTGACAGACGGCGCGGGGGGGCGCGGGGGCCGAGGCCGCCTCTCCCCCGGGCCGCCCCCGCCGCAGCCCCGCTGCGGGCGGAGGAGGGGGTGTGTGTCTCCGCCGGGCCGGAGCCAGGCGCAGCGCGGCGGCCAGCCCGGGGCGGCCGTGCCCGGCGGCGGGGAGGATGCCCCGGCGGGGCTGCTGCTGGCGCTGGCTCGGCGGCCCCGGCTGCCCTCGGACGGCTCCGCCGCGCCGTGTTTACACGGCAGAAAGTCCCGGTCGCTGTCCGACACGTGACGGTGTGGGAGCCGCGGTGGGGGGTGGGGACACGGGGGGACGATGGGGACGGAGACGGGGCGGCTGCGGCAGGAGCCTTAAAATAGACGCCGACCCCCTTGCGCTGCCTGCACGCTGCTTAAACCGAAATGCACTACTGTCGTGCATGACTCAATATGTATTTTAAATCGGTTTAGCGATCTCGCTGGCGCATTGTGCTTAGCTTTATGGTTAAATGAAATGCCACACGTCCCGGGTAAAGGTCAAACTTCTTCTCTAATCCGCGGATCCGTGCGGCGGCTACTTAGTCTGCAGCTTCCTCCTCTGGTTTACAAAACGTGTCACTAGCGGTGATGCCGTGTGGAGATTGCAAAAAATAACCCACGGTATTTTTTTCCTTTTTTTTTTTAAAGAGCGCAGCCACCCCTGATCTTTAAACACTTGTCTAATATTAGATCGCTGGCTGCTGCCAGAGCTTTATACGGGGCATTGTAAACGGTGCAGCAATACAATGTCTTTAAAGTCTGCTTTCTAGCAGTGGCACAGGTCATTGTTTTTGTAACTCGTAAGTATGTAAGTCGGAGGTACAAGATAAACGAGGAACCTAAACACATTCATAAGCAGCTGCCCGTATTTAAGCTTATAAATACCGCACGAGCGCTGCCCTTTAAATCAAACTCCACATGAACGGGTTGAGGGCTAATCGAAGTAGATCGCTACGAGTCCCCGATAGCTTTTCACTCCCCTCGCAAGGGATTTTCACAAATCTAGAAATGATCCTTTCAGTGGCCTGGAACCGGGCAGTGGGGGCGGGGGGGGGGAGCGGGGGTGTGATGGGGGGATCAGAGTCGGGTAATTTATTGCATCGTGTTTAATTTCCGAAAGGCCGGGTCGTTTGCCGGAGCCCCTGCCGCTCCGTTGGTGCCACCGCCGCTCGCAGACTTTTTTTTTTTACCCCGCGCAGCCCTCCGCGCCGGCTGCCGTTGCGCTGCTGCTGCCGCCGCCGCCGCTGCTGGCTCTGTGGCTTGTGCAGTGGAAACTGGCGGGCTGCCAGGCGGAGCTCGGAGGTGGAAAAGAGTAAAGGCGCCAAAAGGGAACTCGTGCGCCGCTGCAATTCTCCTCCCGCCCCGCTTCCTGGCTCGCTGCAGCCGCCGGCCCCGCCGGGCTTCCTCCATCCAACCCCCCCCCCCCCACTTCCCCGACGAGACTTTTACCTCGCACACTCGCCGCCGGGCACACCGGGGCCGGGGGGGCGAGAGGAGGCTGCCCCGGGCCGGGCGGCGCTGCCTTCCCCTCCTCTTTCCCCCAGAGGCACGGAGAAGCGGCGTCTTCTTCCTCCTCCTTCTCCTCCTCCTCCTCCTTCCCCCCCCTCCCCGCGGGCATCGGGTTTTTCTCGTTTCCACGCCAGGAGCGTGTTAACAAAACTTTGCTGCTGCTGGCGTCAATGGCTGCCAAAAGTCTGTTGACGTTGCGAGGGAGACCCAAACGTTTCCCTTTTTAATCAGCTGCCCAAACAGCGCGGTGTGTGTCTCTGCCTGCCTCTGCGGCGCGGGGCCGGCGGGGCGCGGGCAGCGCGGGGCGGTGGGTGTTCCCGGCTCGGCGCGGCACGGCGCGGCACGCCGGGGCCCCGCTCGGCAGCACGCCGGGAGGCAGGTTAGTGCTTGCAGGCGCTTTTCACAACTGGTTTCGCACGGCGGCATCGCTGCGGAACCGCGTGTGCGCTGCGCGTCTCGGCCCCCCCCCCCCCCGCCTCCCTTCCTCCCTCCCTCCTCCGTGCATCACCGTCTATATTTAGCCGCAAATGGCTTTATCGGCCAGACACCTCCCGGAGGAAATGCCGTGCGCTCTCCGGCGGCCGAGCCCCGCTCCGCGCCCCGCCGCCCAGCGCAGAGGGGGGAGGACCGGGGGGGGGGCCGCGGTGGCCTGGCGGGTGACGGGCGAGGAGGGAGGGAGAGAGGGAGGGAGGGAGAGAGGGAGGGAGGGGGGGAGAGACAGATGTGTCCTCGGTTTCCTCCGTGCGCTGGGGCGCTCAGCCCGCCGTCGGGGTTGCATAACGGGGCCGGCTGCGCCCACCCCCGCGGAAGCCGGGTATAAATAGAAGCGGTGCCCCCCACACCCCCGCCCCCCCCCGGCCCTGTCCTCGCACCGCTGAGGGCTTGCGGAGCTGCCGGCGTTTGGCCGGGCCGCCGGAGCCCCCTGCGAGCCGCCGGCCCCGACGGGCGACCGCTTGCGGGGGGAGAGAGGAGGAGGAGGGAAGGAAGGGGTGCGCGAAGAGTTAAAAGTCTGCTGCTTGTTGCAATGAAATTATGGCTGGCAGTGGCGCCGCTGCTCGTTCAGCAGACCTCCACTTTTAAACAGTTCACAAGAAGTTCATCAGGGCGGCGATTATAACTGCACACACGCGCGCACCCGGGGCGGCGAGCGCCAAGGGGCGGCTTTTGGGGGAAAAAAGGGCTGGCGGCTGGCAGCTGTCGGGGCACGGGCTCTGACCCGCCCGGGTGGGCCCTGGGACATCCTGCCGCCTCCCCGTGTCCTGCGCCCTGGCAGGATTTGCCCCGTTCCAGCGGCGGTGGGACGTGGGGCCTCCAGATCACCCGCTGCGGCTGGGGAAGCTCTCGGCCCCCCGTGCAACTTCAGCGTTTCGTTATCTGCACGTGTCAGGGGATTGACGGGCTCTAATTCAGGCACCGCGCCTTATCTTAATGATACACTTCCACCGAGGAAACCAGGCGGGTGCAGGCGGCCCCTCCGAGGAGGGGCGTGGGTTGGCGTTGCGTACCCCCGAAGGAAAGCGGGGTGCAGGGAACGGGGCCGTGCGCCGCCGAGGCCCGTCTCCTCCAAGCCGGCGCCCGTCCCTCACGGGTGAGGCAGCGCACGGGGCGGCTACTAACCTTATGTAAAACCCTAAATCACTCTCTCCGTGCTGCTGCTGCCTCTATTGAAAACATTACGAGCGGCGCATCTGGAAACCAGTAAATCTGTCCAGAAACCGTCTTTCCAGTGAAATAACTCCTTTTGAATGATAGCGCGGTATCTAATCTCCGCGGATTTTTGTTTCCTCGCAGCGATTTTTGCAGACTTCATTAGGGAAAGCTAACCGTTCTGGAGAGAGGAGGGTCAACACGCCATTTCATTAATATACATTTGTTCCAGACGTGGAGTTTTGCACAAAAGGCCTCTCTGAGGGGAGAAAAAAGTGTTGGGGAACAAGGCTTTCCTGCCGTTTCAGTTCTTAAACCTCTCTGAACGTGTGTGAAGTATTGTGTTAAAGGCCCAATCTGGGCTTCTTCCCCATTAAATGCCATAGTGTTAATTTGCATATTTTGTAGCCTGACAAAGGAAATGAGTTTGCTGGGGAAGCATGGATGCTTTGGGAGATGTTAGGCATTAAACTCCCAGTGGTCAATCGCCCGTTACTGGCTTGTGTGTGTGTGTGTAAAAGGAGTATCATGCCTCCCGCTTAAAGGCTTCTATTTTTGTGAGAGAGGAAGAGCTGAGGGATATCCTGTGCATTAAAGGCTCCCCCTACTTATTAACCCAGCATTTAGCAGCAGGATGCAGGCTGAAGCTCAGTCAAAAGAAACGACTCAACCTCCGAAGAGCAATTAAAATCTTGCACTGGAATAAATCATGCGCCGCGATAATCCTGTTAATAAAACGCAGCTTGTCCTGACACTTCGCTCATGCAGCAAACTAGAATTTAATGCGAGCGGAGGTGGCGTTAGGCAAGGTGGAGGGGAGGAAAAGCCTTTCCCTCTCCGCCACTGGACGCGAAAATGCGGTTACCTTTCACCTGCCTCTCTGGCTGCACACGGCGCCGATCCTCTTGGACTGCTAATACTTCTCCAGCGAGCCCGCTAATGATTTATTTCCCTGGAGTGAGCAGGCATCATTGAATTACTGAAAGCACTTGCAGCAGCAGCAGCAGCAGCAGCAGCAGCAGCTCCGATGCAGAAGCCACCAGGGCTCGGTGCTTAATCAAATCAAGGGGTGGGGAGCTCGCCAACCCACTTACTATTTTTAACCCCTTTCTTCAAGTTAGTCATGTGCAGACACTAAAGGGGAGGTTTTTATTTAGATCCCTTCTGTAGCAGCATCTCTTCAGTTTTAAGTCCTCGCGTGAAAGCTTTATCAGCAATCAGCGTAGCTAATACACACGGTGTGTGGCTGTTCTTGCGATGCACTCCTGCTCCTGTGCGTTCCTAATGCAGGGCTTTTGTGAGCGCCTGTGGGTAGTTTCGCGTGTTCCCTCAGTCCGTGGGGTCTCCCTCTGTGGTTCAGCCTATGTGAGATGAAGGTTTGGGGACTGGTGTGTACTTGGCCGGCTGAGTCATTTCTTGTTCAAATGAAATGCAATGGAGAAACTTTTATTTGTCGATAGCCTGGAATGATTCTTAATTTTCTGGATGTGTGCTGGGGAAAAGATCCATCTCCTCTGACCTATAAATGCCCTCAATTTGCTCCTTTATTGCAGGGTATCTCCCTTAGCGGTTAACGTAGGCAGCTCACTCCCCGCACCAATCCTGCATTCATTATTAATTACCCGGAGGGAGGCTGGCTGCTCCGCCGTGATGTTTGCACTTCCTCCTAGACAAATCTGCTCAACTTTTTTTTTCTTTTCTTTTTTTTTTTTTTTTTTTTTTAATAGAATATAAAACCGTGAAGAAAAGCGTCGATTTTTAAGAAGACGTCATGCTTTCTGCAACTCCCCTGTATGGCAACGTTCATAGCTGGATGAGCAATGAAAGGGTCCGCATGTGTGGAATTAATGAAGACAGGTAAATATTTAAGCTTCTGGCAAGTTAAACCACACTGTAATTCTGCAGCGTGAGGTCTCGGAGTTCGCTCGCTTCCCTAATGCTGGAGTAGATAGCTGCCGCCTTGCATCGAGATCAGCCCAGCTTGGAGGGGGAGTGGGGGGGAGAAACAAGACGTGCCTGAGAGCAGTAGAGCAGCTGCTGATTTACTATTTAACAGGCAACCTGGGTCAGTGAAGCGGGGACGCCCTTTAAAGAGATTACTCCCCAAAGCAGCCTTCAAACGCGCTTTTACAATTAATTTATTATTTCATATTTGTGAAGGGGAATTAAACCAAATAGTGCACGTGTTCTTGCGATGACTCTGTACGGCAGAGGGGCTCTTGCCTGCAACTCGGTGTTCCCTGCCTTCGGACCAACAGCTTGTCCTGTGAAATATAGGAACAGCGGCTTTTCTGTCTCCCGCAAGTGAATTTCTCTCTTGCCACCTTTTTTCCTGCTGGATGTCATTCATTCAATGATTAAAATTACAGTCTCTAATAATTTTCAATGGGGTGATGTGGGCACTGGCCGGTGTCCTCTTCCCTTAAACCCCAGCTTTTTGAAAAGCGAAACAACACTGGACAGAAGCTGCGGGTACGCCTCTGGTTCTCTGTGCCAATTTTGTGTGGTTTTAGTGTTTTTCTGTCTTTTCTTTGAGCTCATGTTCTCACCAATGTGTGAAAAGCCTCCCAGAAGCTGGGGAAAGTTTTTGGTCTTTGCAGGGAAAAACTATTTGCAAACATAAACTGGAGGAAAAGGGCCAAACCTCTCACTCTGCTTTTGCAGCCTCTCTCCCCACTTTCAGTTATTTAGGCATAATATTTTTACGTGTTACTTACAGGAAAGGTGAATCTTTTAAAAATGAATAAACAAATACATTAAAATCACATTTCTGCTTTAAGGTGATGATGTGCCTTTAAGCACTTTGATTGAAAGGAGTTCTTTTGGGTAATGCTGAAACTTTCCTTCTGCTGCACGTCAGCGATTTTTATCCTTGGGATTTGAAATTTGGCACTAAGGTATATTCTTTATCGGTGCTTTCTGTGATAACAAGTCCCAGTGCTGCAACACTGGTATGGCACAGATGTGCAGCTCCCTCTTTAGCATGGAACAGCTGATGTTCGTATGATATTAGCGTGTGTGTTTAATTTTCTCCTCGGCAGCGTTTATGGATGGTACCTGAACAGGGTATATTTAAAATAGTGTATTCTCTTCTTGGGAAAAAAAAGGGCAAGGGGCAGAATAGAAAACCTTGACAAAGATCACTTGCATTGGAAGAAGCTGCTCTGAGATGTGCTTGGTGTGTTCTTGCTGTCAAAACCCTTTATACTTGTTTTCAAACGGTCATTGCCTTCTGAAGTAGTCGTTGTGCATGGGTATGGAGGAGGATAAATACGGTATCATATGGGACTTCTCTAGGGGAATCAAAATATGGAGATGATATAATCTTGTTCTGATCTGAGATGCGCAGGATGTTTTCAGATAGTAAGCTTCTGTTTCTTAATAGGAAAATTCCCGTTAACGATGGCGATGCACCGAAAAGCAGACTGGAGTTGAGAGAAGAAAATCACCTGAATCACAGTGTGGTAAGAAGTGAATAGCTTCATGCTGCAGCTGAATCTGAGCCTGTCCTCCCCACCCCGTCGCCCACCTGCGGGTGTTACTACATGATCCATTTGGAGAAATTATTAAAATACCTTTCTGTTGCAGCTGTAGCTGGGCTTGGGCACATATTAATTGTTTTTGTGAAACAGTGAAATAGAACTTTGTTTCTTTATCTCGTTAATCTCTTGACGTTGACGTTGTGGTGTGTGTTGTTGTATGACATCATATTCTTACTTTTGCTCCGTTATGAATAATGTCACGCAGCATACCAGCATGTGTAACAAGAATAGTTCATGTAAGCGTTAAGTACATCAACGTTTTAGCAAAGCTGATGGTTTTCTCCCGTGAGTGTACACGGGGAGTGGCGAGTGGGGAAGAAATTCGACGGCGGAGCGTTCTTCGTGCTGCATCCTCAGACGCCTCGCCCTGTGAATCGTGTGGCGGTGGTGAGCCCTGGAGCAGAGGTGCAGCAGAGGAGGAGGAGGAGGAGAGGCCCTCCATCCTTCCCTTCCCGCTCTCCGTGCCCCAGCCCGCATCCTCTTGCTCTGGCGGAGCTGGGGCTGAGGAGCCGGTTGCCGCACGGGAGCGGTGCCACCGAGCATTGTCCCCAGGCTACTTCTGGCTGCTTGGGCTATGGGTCCTCATGCCTTTGATTCTAGCTGATGAGTTTTGGATGCGGAGAGATTTGTGTTGATGTTTGTGGTGATATATATTGCTCCGTAGGTTCCTGTTCTCCCGTTCTCCAGCCCTATCAGCCTCTGTACGTTTTCATGACTAACAGTGTGTTTGCATTGGTATTGTTTCTCTTCCAAATGCTGACATGTCTGTAGCTTGAGCGGTAGTCATTGTAGAGAAATGTGAAAGTAACATACTTCTTGTTCTGTAAAGGTGGATGCGACTGCAGCACATCGCATCGACAGTCTCGCAGCTCTGAGTATGGACAGGTCTGGACTCATGCGAGAAGGACTCAGAGTCCCCAGTAGCATTGTCTATTCCAGCTTGTGCGGACTCGGCTCGGAAAAATCACGAGATGCTACGAGTTCGATAGCCGGGCTCGGATTTACTCCTGAAAGAAATCCAGAGATACAGTTTAAATCTAACCCCCCCGAAGCGGTAGAAAATGCAGCTGTCTCTGGAAAAGCCCCAAATGGCTTCAGCGCTATATACAAAACGCCACCTGGAATACAAAAAACCTCTGTCCCGACGGGGGAAACGCTGGGTTTGGACCGAGCTGCGGGTGACAAGCAGAGTCCCCTTGGTGTCAATGGTGCTAGTTACCTAAGGCTCCCCTGGGTAAACCCCTATATGGAGGGTGCGACGCCCACCATATACCCTTTCCTTGACTCACCAAATAAGTATTCGTTGAACATGTACAAGGCATTGCTACCTCAGCAGTCCACCTACAGCTTACCGCAGCACCTGGCTTACTCGCCCGTATGTACGAACGGTGAACGTTTTTTATACCTGCCTCCCTCCCACTACGTTGCCCCCCACATCCCTTCGTCGCTGGCGTCGCCCATGAGGCTCTCGACTGCTTCGGCTTCACCGGCGATCCCGCCTTTGGTGCACTGTCCGGATAAGAGCTTGTCGTGGAAGATGGGTGTCAGCCCCGGCACCCCCGTCGATGCGCACGCCTACCCCCACATCCAGAGCAGCAAGCAGCCCCGGGTCCCTGCTGCCAAGCCGGCCCCCGCCAACATGCCGGCGGACCCCGCGCTCCTGCTACCGCACTCGCCCCGGCCGTCCCCCCGCCTCCCCCTGCCCGCCCAGGTGGGGGACACCTATGCCGATTTCCACAAACACTTCCCCAGGATCACCACCTCTCCCTCCTCCGCCGTTACCCTCCCAAAGCCCTATGTGAACGTCGGCGGTGAATTTCCACCCTCCCGCCTCTCCAACGGGAAGCTTCCCAAAGGCAGCGACGCCGGGGAGGCGCCCCCGCCGGCCGCCCCTCATGCGAGGAAAGCTGGCCATGACCGGAAAGATGGCAGGTCCCCCCCACTCCTGGAAAAGCAGACCCCGACCAAAGACGTCACCGACAAACCGCTGGACTTGTCGGCAAAAGTCGTCGACACGGAAACCACCGGCAAGTCAGACCACAGTAAGAAAATGCCGCCGACGGTGCTGGTGCACGGCAGGGTGGGAGGGGGAGCGCACTTGCCCGGCAGCGACATCGTTCAGAAAGAAACCATTTCTCCCGGGAACGGCTGCCCCATCTACAGGCCTGAAATTATCAGCACGGCACCCTCCTCCTGGATCGTTCCCGGTCCCAGTCCTGGTGAGGAGAGCGGGAAGAGCGTCCAGCTGAAAAACAAGGCGCTGGACTGGGTGATCCCGCAGCAGCGGAGCTCCTCCTGCCCCAGGATGGGTGGCACGGAGGCGGTTGTCGGCAGCATTTCGGGGACGGTGTCGGCTGGGGGGCGGCCGGCGTCGGCGTCGCCGGCTCCCAACGCCAACGTGGATTGCGCCAAGACGGCCAGGAGCTCCGTGGAGAGCACTGCCTCGGTCATACAGCACGTCGGGCAGCCCGTCGCCACCCCTGCAAAACACAGCAATAAGGTGGCCAAATCCTGCAGCCAGGAAGCCAACTTCAAGGCGAGCGAGACCGCCCTGGCCTCCAGCCCCATCTTCCTGCCGCCCAACGAGGCATTTCGCTCCCCGCCTCTGCCCTACCCCAGGAGTTACCTGCCGTACCCGGTGCCGGAGGGGATAGCCATCAGCCCTCTCTCCCTCCACGGGAAAGGACACGTGTATCCGCACCCCGTCTTACTGCCCAACGGCAGCCTCTACCCTGGCCACCTGGCTCCCAAACCCGGCCTCCCCTACAGCCTCCCGGCGGGGCGGGGGGAGTTCATGACCTACCAGGACGCGCTGGGGATGGGGATGGTGCACCCCATGCTGCTGCAGCATTCGGCTTTGGAGATCAATAAGGAGGAGAAGGTGGAAAGGAGGTCGCGGTCTCACGAGAGGGTCCGCTACGAGGACCCGGCTCTGCGGGGCCGGTTGCCGGAGCTCCTGGAGAGCAGCGGGAAGATGCATTTCGAAGTACCCGGCGACAAGAGCGTGAAATTGCACCAGAGCTCCGGCCACGGTAAAAACTCGGCCAAAAGCGACAAACACCTCTTCCCAGATCTTCTGCGAGACGAGCAAGAGGCTAAAAGCGAAGCAAACGTAACGAAAGCCAGCTTTGCTACGGAAAGCAGTAATCAGGCTAATGACCCCACAAAGCACAAGGTAGAGCAGGCGTCGCAGCACAGAGATTTTATTGTAATGAGAGAGGAGTTTGGAAGAAATAACGATCTTCACGAAACCTATAATTTCAAGCCAGCCCAGAGTTCATCGGTTTTCGGCTTAAGGAAAGAAGATTTATCTGTGAGCCAGCCTAAAGAGAGAGTGACGGTCCAGCCTTCGCCCGCTTTCTTGGAAAGCGCTCACGAGAGTGACGCTCCGGCTCTGGCTTTTGGCAAGGTGCAGGAGGACGCGAAGCCATTCTGCATGGGGACCGCGCCACCAAGCATTGACGCCAACCAGACCTATACCAAAGACGGAGCCGACGACGCAGAATCTGCCGATGGCAAAATATTGAAGCCCAAGCCGTCTAAGTTGGCCAAGAGGATAGCAAACTCTGCTGGTTACGTAGGTGATCGATTCAAGTGTGTGACGACCGAACTATACGCAGACTCCAGCCAGCTCAGCCGGGAGCAGCGGGCGTTGCAGGTGAGTCCGCGCGGTCCAACGACCGCCGCGCTTTTTGTCGTTATTTCTCTGGTGCAAGTCGCAGTCAAGTATTAAAGTTGAGAGAAGCAACGCAGGTGGGGAAATGAGAATTTTTTTGTTAGGACGTGCTCGCCAGAAATGGTTTTAAATAGCAAAGTAAGTTTGTTAATGAGAGCGAGATGATGTACAGAGTAGTATGTATGGCTTTTATGTATGTACGCGCTATAAGCTTTAAAGGGCTTTACTAAGATCTGGTAAAAATGTTAATGTACGTATGAAATGTTTGTGCAGTTACGGAGGGGAGTCGGACAGGCATGCATGTTACCTTGGCGCTAGCGATGGCTGTAATTTCTCAGCTGGCCTGTGGTGCCAGCTAGCAAAGCGTACCCAGAAGTTGTGATTAGCATGCCAAACGTGCCGTTTGATGGAGAGGAGTCGCAGCCATGTATTAGCGGGTCTCAGGCAACGTTTGCGCCAAGCGAACGCGTAGGAAAGAGTAGGAGCGGTATTGAGGTTGATGCTGAGGGATGACAGACAGATACTGTATAGGAATATCCTTAAGGTATTTTACTTTTAATGAAGGGATGAGTTAAGCCAAATTGTTTTGCATTGTTAAGAAAAGAATTGGTTTATGCTTATAAAAATGGATGAAATTATCTAAATGATCCATTGAGTGCCCATTTTAATTACATAGATGGAAGGATTACAAGAGGACAGTATTTTATGTCTACCTGCTGCTTACTGTGAGGTCAGTTCTTCAAATTTTTATTACTAGACTCTTACATAAACCTTTGAGTTAAATTTCATTTCCAAATACACAAAGGGAAGTTTGTGGGCCATGGTCGTCTTTATTCATTGTACGGTTTTGTGTTGTTTTTTTTTTCTTTTTGTTTTTGTCTCTTTTTACCTCCAAAATGGAATGTTTTTGTTTTATATACAGTATACGTTTATATATATCTTTTATATATATACACTTATATATGAAAGAATTGTGTGGCTATTTGCATATAGATGCTAGAACACTGTTTTACAAGTCAGGTGTGTTAAACTCGTACCCTAGCTATCTATCTCAAACCTTGGTTTTGAGCCGATTTTTCTTTGGAAATGCTTTCATATAAGGTAAGGTAAATGAAGTAGCTTTTATCGCAAGACTTTTTTTTTCATATCAATTCTCTTTCTAGCGTGCAATGATGCGCTTCTCAGAGTTGGAGATGAAAGAGAGAGAAGGCCAAACAGCTACCAAAGACTCAGAGGTCTGCAGATTCAGCCAGGCAGACTGGGAAAACTTGAAAGGAAACAGTGAAAAGAAGCCAAAGTCTGTCGCTCTGGAAGATGCCATTGCTGACCAAAATGACAATGACAGATGTAAGCGAATTTAGATGGCTTTCTGAAGCGCGTATGTGTCTCTGTGCCGCGGCAGCTTGCAGCAAAGCTGCGCGGGCAGCATAATCTTCGTGTGCTCGCGGTGTTGCTGGTTAAAGTCACTGACCTCAGGCTCTGCAGGTACGGAGCTGCCATGGCTGGTGCTTTCCGTGCTTGTTTTGGGGTCTGCAAGTTACTGGTTACGGTTGAACTTGCTTTTCAGGAGATAGTTAACTGTCACCGAAGTTACTGTCTTAAAGAGATTGTCCTTTCAATTGATGGGGTACCACATCAACCAGTGAAAGCAAAGGTCTAAGGCCATATTTTAAATGCGGAAAGGAGGTGGGGGGGAGTGAGAGGCAGCAAGGAGTTCAGCTTCCCGAAGGTGCTGTAGCTCTGGGAGGTGCCAATATTGCAGCTTCCGGGCAAAGCAAGGATGGAGGACAGAAGGGTGATGGGGAGCGGGAAAGGACGTCATCTGCCAGGCTGGCTTATCCATAAAAGCTGGCTGTAGAACTCCAAACTATGAGAAGCTAGTTTGCCTGGGTGACTTCTTACTGCAGTGGCCGGGGGATACGTGCACCTGGCTGATGCAGGTCCTTGAGGGCAGGTGGGGGGCTGCGAAATTCCCCATGGGGCTGGCTGCTTGCTCCCTCTAGGCTGTGCAAGGATCAGAGGACTATGGAAAACGTGTGCTAGCAAGTTTAGGGCTAGCTGCCCTAAAAGCAAGACAAACTTAAAAACAAACAAATAAATGGTATTAGTTTTTTTAACTGTATGCAAGAAAAAGCACTTTTTTTTTTTTTGGAGCTCTCGGTAAGCATCTGGCTTCCATCGGTTTCCCAAATTTTTTTCTTTTACCTATATAATTGAGGAATGGATCAGTTCCTCCTGCTGCTACTTTGTTTTTAACAACTCAGAAAAAAAAATCGATGCTGAAAGTATTGCAAAACAAGAGGAAACACACTGCAGGCTGCGTCTTGCGTGTATGTGTGTGTGCGTGCACTGTGTAACTCGGTGGTTAAGTGTGCTCTTCTGTAGGTGGAGATTCATGAGTAAGGCTAGTAGAAAATTTCATTCAGGCAATATAATAACTTTGAATTATTGTTCTGGTCTTTGTTTAATGCTTTTGGCAGAGAACATGCTGGTCAATTATACTTGCTCGGTTACTCACCTAAATCAAGTTACTGTGATACTGCTGTCACTGAAATAACGGCCTCAACAAAAATCAAAATAGCAAGGGAAAGTTTTAATTGTGGAAGTGCAGAAGGTACCAGCGTGGGGAGGGGCTGAGCCCCTGGAAGCTGAGTGGGCTTTCCCTTCTCCAAGCTATATTGAGGCAGCTTCAGGGAGGGAGGCACCGCTGCCGTTGCAGTCCCTGTGCTAAAGCCGAGAGCTCGGCAGGCTGCCGCCCCGGCTCTCCCCCTTGCAGCCCCCCTTGCTCCTTGGAGGGCTGCAGGCACCCTGGTGACATCCTCCATTAAATCCCACCCTGTGTGTACTGGAAAGCGTAAAGAGCAGCAGCAGCAGCAGGGTGCTGCCAGCTTGCTGTGGCAGCAGGGCGAGATGGGTCCGGGGGTGGGGAGAGGGGGACGGTGGTCTGCGGGGTCAGGGATGGGTGCAGGGGAAGGAGGGAGAGCCTGCTCGGGGGCCCTGGGGCATGGGGCATGGTGCTCGGGGGGGCTGCGGGGAGGAAGAGCGTTAGAGCATAGTTGTTTGCTGAAACACCCCCCCTCCCATCCTTGCAAAAGGCTGTGGATATGGTGTGTCCTTAAATTCATCATTTAGTGAGGTCTTCAGCACTTGAATCTGCTGGCTAAAATGTGTTTGAGACTGTTGAGAGCAGGGAAAGCATGTTCAGTCTTACGTTAGTTTGTTCTTCTCCTCTTCTAATTAGCTCTGACTTAACAGGCTATTTCAGAGTTTGGCCAAATGTCTAAACTCCTAAAAGCGCAGATCTGTTCTGCTGAGGGAGCTCCTCTTCTGTATGCCCGGCCGTACAGCCACGAGTACTTACCGGTACAGATTCAGTTCTCAGTAAAAGTTTTTTATTGTGGTGGTTCACCTCCTGCCCCTTGGGATAGCAGCTGATAAATCAGGAAGCCGAGTTTCACACTTCTCGAATGCCTCCGGTATAGGGCCTTGGGCTCTGGCGGGGCTCGAGCCACCAGCAGTCTTGATGCCTCTCTCACCGAGTGACTGGCAAAGGGGCGATGCGCTCTGCTTGCTCTTCCCCTTCGTTTATCACCAGCAAGAGCCGGGGCTACTTATCTCTTGCCTTCCCTTTCCCTCCAGTTTCTAGCCACCCTGTTGGTGCAGTTGGCTTTAAAGCTCTCGAACGGGAACTAGCTGATGGTCTGCAACCTCCTCCGTTTTCCTTTCTGCCTCCTGCAAATGATCTTGCTGCTGAAAAGATGTTTTCACCTCTTTTTACATAGCGTTCGTCCAGCGCTGGCTAAAAGCAAAGCGGCATGCCTTTACGTGTGTGAGCGGGGAATTTGAGGAGCAAAACCGACAAGCTGATAGGCGTGACCCCCGCCATGAGCACTTCACCTGCCCGGTGTCGGCAGGGAAGAGGAAAACCTCAACCGAAGCTGTGATTGTGGCACAGAGCTGGCTCGCAGGGCTCCTCTGCTGCCGCCTCGGCGCGGCGGCAGCCGTGCCTGGCGTGGAGTGCAGCAGCCGATGGGGGCCCTAGCAGCTGCTCGCCCCCTCAGCTTCTCTAAATCTACCAGTGCGACGACAACCACCACAAGAACAAAAGGCTAAATAACACAGGCAGGTGATGCTTACAGAGGCATCTGATGGGATGGAAACTCCTTTTTTTAGCTTGCCCTGGGACTTGCTCATTTTCCTAGCTGTATAGCATGTCTACGGACCTCATTGGAAGCAAATGAAGGCACAATATCCGATTCCTTAAACTTTTCCTGTGACTTGGCGGTGCACAGCTTTGCTGTAACGAGAGTCGTCTTAAGCTTCATCGTGCCTTCTGGAGAAGGGTAAAAAAGGTGGTTGGTTTCCTCCCCCCTCCCCCCCAAAAGGCCCGATTTAAGGGAGGTAGCTGTGTTAGCTAATTAATGAGCAATTAAAACCAAGGAGTAAAGTAGAAGTGCTTTAATTCTCTCGCATCTCGTTTAGGTTTTGCCGGGCATTCTGAGAGCAGCCACGAAGCTGCTTTGTTGCCAAGGTGACTTGTAAATGTTGCTGAGGCGATGCTGCTCCGGTGCATTTCCATAGCACAAACATGATAAATTATGGGATGCATATGTCATGAGTCATAGGATTGTTCAGAGATCAAGTGATTTAAGCTATTGGCACGGACACGCGCATCAATACGGGCATGTGATGATCGCATGTCGGTTCATAACAAAGCTTTTCTAGCAGTATTGAAAATCATACCCGAGTGTGAAAGATAGAATAAATTCTACAAGCTGTGAATTTCTTGATCCAGGAGTGTGATTTTACCCGTTTATCTAATATTCTAGGAGGAAGACACTGCCTGTTTAAGCCTTAGCTGGGAAAAATAAAAGCTGATATGTCAAAAGCCTGATCTTAAGGCATGAGGTCATGGGGGAAAAGTCAGAGCAGTTTCTATGTGTGAAAGTAAACGGTGTAATGTGCCAAAGCCTTTAGAGCTGGTCTTCAGCGTCGGAGCGAGGTGCCGGTGTCCCTTTGCATGGTAATCCTCTGCTTTGCTTTTCTCTCTGGGCTGTGTGTATACCTGAACAAATGAAGGATGGAGACAGTAAACATGTCCTTTGCCCTGGTCAGTTATTACCTTCTTGCCACGGGACATAGTGCAAAAAAAAAGGGGAAAAAACAGCAGTCTGTGCATGGAGAATTGTTTGTTGTGGTGCGGTAGGCTTGGGCAGAAGGAAACAAATGTGGAAAGCTCCCAAGCAGAGGTTCTTGGAGGGAAAAATGAAATCAGCTGGGTTCCCTCTGCCCCGTGGGATACTCAGAATTGGATGGTGAAGGTGACTTACAGAATTTCTTAGTGTTGTTGTGATCTCCATGCTGAATACTGGGTTTTAGCATTTGGATAGTCATTACGGTCCTCGGATGAATGAAGGGTGCCTTGCGTAAGTGAGCGCAATGAGAGGTTGCTCCAGGGAAGAGGAAAGGCTGTTTTTAGCTGCCATGTTATTTGAACAAAAGAATTGCAGCTTCAACACTAAGATGTGTTCCTTGTTTGCATCGCAGGAGAGGGCCTGGTCTCAAGCAGCTGACAGCAACAGGAAGATGAAAAAATGAAGGAAACTCTTTTTTGGATAGCGTGTTTATGCATGCGTGCGTGTAACTGTTTCTTGTGAGATTGTAACCCGTGCACTAAGGAGATGCTGCTTCAGGCAGAAACCATATGTGAAGAATCATCTTCTTAATTCTTCCTTGTTTCTAGTTTGGTAGGACAGTGAGAAATGGTTTGAGTTGCTGGTGCTGGTTCTCACAGCTGGTGTGAGACTGGCAAATGCTGGAGGCTTGAGGAAGGAACACATTTAAGAGTCTAATCTCCTTACTCATAGAGGTGTGTTGCTATTTATCCTGTGTTTCTGGCTACCTCGTCACTGTTTGAATAATGATAATATGAAAACTCCCAAGTATTTTGTTGTTGTTTTCTTCCTCGGGCAGAGAAAAGGATGTTCTAGATATATGGCGGAGGGGAACAAAAGCGAATAAATTCTCCTTGTCCTTGTTCGGCATGCACGATATGCTTATGTTGCTGTGCCTCATGTTGACATTTATATCTCAATTTGGGGAGACATTGTGTCTGATCCGGGTTGCTTGCAAAACAGTTTGAGAACAGAGTGGAATCCAGTGGTAAAATATTAACAGAGCCTGTGCTCCGTGACGCGGTCGCCGCTATGCCCAGGGGAAAAACCTCTGGGCATGCGATGCGTCCGTGCAAGCTGCGTAGAGAGCCTGACAGCCGGTGGGTTATGCCGTGTCCCGAACAGCGACTGACCTTTGTTCTTTCACAGTGAAAATCCGGCTGTAGAAGGGGCGGGGAGCATCGGCGGCGGAGCAGATAGGCAAGGACGCGTCCTGCGCGGCTCCCTGGCTTCGCCATCGCTGTCCTCCCGTGTCGATGCAGGATGATTGCACAACCCGGATTAACGTGCGGAGATGCGCCCCTCTAATGGTCTTAACCGCATCTGGCGGGATGGATTTCAGAGACGTGTGTGCAGTGGGCAGTCCTCGAGAGGGATTTCTGGCTCAGCGGCCAAGGAGATGTAGCTCTGGTCGCCTGAGGGGTCCCCCTCGGATGTGACCGGAGAGCAGAGGCAAAGGTGTCGCAGAGCTGCTGGCAGCGAGAGCTTTTTGCATAAGCTTCAGTAGGTGTGTGCTGCTCTCCGTGGCATGTGGAGCCCCGGAGAAACACCCACGGTGACGAGCTGTTAGCAAAGTTACAGCAAATGTCTGTCCCCTTCTTTTTATTTTTTATCACGGACGGTCTGAGCGAGCGACGCTCAGCATCCATGTGCCCAGTCCTCTTGCAGATAGAGAAGGAATTAATCTGCAGCGGGTCGCTTTCGGTGGTGGCAGGATGGAATTAGCTTGCTGTTTCCTGCAAGCCCCAGAGATTAAGACCATCGAACCCCCCCCTACAGCCTGCTACTTCCTCTGACCCTGCGAAAGCTTCTCTGGGAATTGGTCAGGATGTGCCTGCCTTTTCTCAGGCCAGACAGTGTTAGGAGCAGGAAAGCTGTCCTGATCTAGCGACTCTCGGCGTGAGCTGTGGTGTGTAGCTGCTGGTACTGCTGGAGACGCGAAGGCTATAAACAGCGGGAGCGTGGCGGAGAGTGCCCTTACCTGATCTGTTCGGGGAAACTGAGCGTATAAGTATAATGTTTCCTTATGAAAGGGGGAAAAATAGCAGATTGCATTAAAAATGTAAAATGAAATCCGATAGAAGCCTTTCTAAAGTGATACTTAAAACGTTGCTGGTCCAGCTTCTTTTATGCTGTGTGAAACAGGACTGCTGGTGCTGTTGGTGTGGTTATAGAGTACAGCTGTTGGGCAGCATCTTTATGCCAGATGTGCAAGCACGGGGTCTTGCCAGATTCATTCTGGTTCAGGGGGACACTGGCGATTTAGAGGCACAGTCATAGTAAGCTAAGATACCTGTTTTCTGGAACATGTCAGCATTGCTGGCTGGAAGAAGTGTGATAAACTGCGTTTTAAAGTCTTGAAGGGAGCAGGTGTTGGCCAGACGGCCTTGCGGAGAGGAGCACCGCCAAATAGCAGAATGGCCCAAACGTCCCGCTCGCCTGGAAAAAGTCAACTTTTGTTTTGATTTTTCTTGGCCAAATATTTTCTGGTGTTTTATAAAGCAGGCCTGCAGGCAGCTTCCCAAGCAGCGTAAAAATGATGCTGGGGTGTCTTCTGGTGCCCGCAAACATCTCCAAACCCTAGGTGCTACTTGGAGCCATTTCCAAGTTGTGGTGAAGAAAAATCTCATCAGAGAAGTTGTTTTTTTCCCCCTCAGTCTTCCATTGCTGACAACAGGTATTTCAAGGACGGTCGTGAAACCAGAAGGTGTTGGCAGAGCTGTAGGAAGGTGGTCTGAAGATGAGGTGGGATAGAGCTGGGCTGCATCCGGGGGCTGCCAGTGCCTGGGTGCTGGTGTGGTGGGTCTTGGAGGGGACAGAAGGGGAGAGAGGGCTGCAGTGGAGCAATGTCTGCCCTGGTGAGGGGGAAGAGCAGGAGTCGAAGGCCAGGCTGTAAGGATGGGGAGGGTCAGGGGGAGGGAAGGGAAACGGAGCTGTCAGGAGTCCAGGTAGGAAACCAGCAGATGTGTTTGCAGGAAGGGAAGTGGGAGAAGGAGGAAGGGCAAGGAGGAGGAAGAGGAAAAGGGACAGTGAGCCATGGGAAAGTAGGAGGGAGCATACAGACAGTTTGCCAAACAGCAGCAGACGTGCAGAAAGAGTATTGGTCAGCCAGGAGGGCTAAAACGCGTGGGAAAACCAACTTGTTTGTGAGAATTGTAAATAGGAAGCTGATTAACTGTGTGGCCGTCTGTACCGCATGTCTGCCTAACCATGCCTCAGCTACTTTGGTTAAGCCCAAAAAAAAAACCTATTCAAGCTGATGATTAAGTGTCATTTTAAGTCGAGCATCCATTTAAAATTGCTTAAGCTCTCACTAAATTTGGGGGAACTGTATTGGAGAGGGGAAGCTGAAGTTAGGGCAAGCGTGGCAACGTGGGTGTTTTTGTGCTCATTTGTCAGACTAGTTTCTAGTAAGATTTTGAAAGCTCACCCGCTCGGCTGCTGCTGGAAATATTCCCTGAAAAAAGTGAGGTCTTTTTTAAAAGGAGGTGACAAAAGATCACGTGATGTACAATGACTGGCTGGTTACTTGAAGTGAGGAAGCCTTTTTATAACCTTGGATTCAAGTAGTGCTTTTTTGCAAAATATCACAGCTATTCTTAGCGGTATTCCCGTGTACGTGTGTGCGTGCTCTGTATCCCATTTATATCTCCAGAAGAAGGGACGAAGGCTTTTAAGTCAGACTCTGCAATACGATGCGAGAAGTTAGGGAAGGATTAGGAATTAGCGAAAGACGGATACTTCACTATCGTCAGAAGGTATTTTTGAAAACAAAGTCATTGCAAAGTGGAGCTTGGATTATTACTTAAAACGGTTTTGGGGAGCGAGGCTGCTTTCAGAAGAGGGTCTGTGCTTTCGATATCTAAAGATGTTTCTTTATTTTAAAAAGCGTATTGTGATGGTTCTATGGATACAAGTATTGTGAATATTGTACTTCTTAAATTGATGTAAAACCAACACGAAGTATCGCGTTTTTGGGGGTTTTGTACTTAACTGTTGAGAAAAGTGCTGCCTTAGGCTGACCAGAGGAGACTTGTTCTGAAGTACAATTTTGTGTTTATTTGCATGCCTCATGAGCCATAAGTCATGATGGAGATGACATTGAAGAGATCAGAGAGCATAGCTTTCTCACAATGAATTGTTTTGTATTTATTAGGTCTTGTGGTGTTTGTTTTTTTTTATTTTTAGGTAACTTTACTAGTACAGAAAACAACCAAGGTCACTTTCTTGAAACTCCAGAGGAAAAAGATCTCTCAAATGAGAAATGTTATTTAGAGAGACATTCTATATACGAAAAAGCGGAAGACCAGCCAACAGAAGATATTGGCCAACATCCGTGTCCACGTCTGGACAGGAAGCGTAAACACTCTGGTGAGAGAGTGCAAAATGATGGCAGCCAAAATGAAAACCTTGTGGATGAACTGCAGGATGAACTTATATCAAAAGCAAAAAAGAAGAAGAGCTCCAAAGGTAAGACAGCATTTTGCTTTGGTCTCTCTCAAGGAATGTCTTGTGAAAGGAACGTCCCTTTGGCTTAATGTGTTTCCATTTTTGAACTTGATAGTTACTAATGTGAGCACTGTCATTTCACTTAAAATTATATATATGTATATATATGTATGTATATATATGTGTATATATATATATGTATATATAAAGAGCTTGGTATATAAGGGTAAAGCACTAGTCATTGGACACTGTAGCCACAGCAGTGCAAGTTACTGTAGTGCATGTAACCCTTAATGAGCGAACCTTTAAAATGCATAGTGTGGTGGTAAAGCTGAGACTATATGCCCCGAAAGTGAAATGTAGCTTTTGTTTTAAGTTGAGGGGGCTTTTTGATTAATTTTTAGTTATTTTTCCATTAGATGACTGGCCTGAGAGGGAAATGACAAACAATTCCTCTAACCACTTAGAAGAGCCCAATTGTAATGAGGTGACCAACCTGAAGGTGTGCATTGAATTAACAGGGCTCCATCCCAAAAAGCAGCGTCACCTGCAGCATCTTAGGGAACTATGGGAGCAGCAGGTGTCACCAGAGAGATCCCCGTCCGGCAAGTTGGGCCGGCAAAGCAGGAAAGATTTAGCTGAGGCTGTTCAGCCAGAGGCCACTGCAAAGGTCAAAGACTTCACAGAAGAAAGGCACACCAAGAAAAGGTCAGAGGCCAAAAGCAATAGAAGTTGGTCTGAAGAGTCCCTCAAAACAAGTGACAATGAACAAGGTATGCAGAGACTACTAGGGAAACCAGCCGGCTTTAGCATTTACAGTGACGCATGCTGCCACCGATGTTAAGGAATTGTCGAGAGCTTTTTTTTTTAAAAAATTTTATATATCTATATATTTCTGTAGATGTCCATTTGTATAAGGACTGACACCTCCTCTTTAAGAATTGCACTGTAGCTGATATTTGGCAGACAAGAAAATGTGTTTGTGTATGTGTGTGTAACTGTGTTTGTGCATGTGTGCGTGTGTGTGTTTTGGCTTTAAATACTCTTTCGTAGATAACGTGAAGATGAAGTTTATGTCTCTAGAGGAGAGCTGGAGGGGGGCATACAACGCGGGCATGCTTCTGGGCGAGGGAGGGAGCAAACAGGCTGCTAGTTGGTGTAAGAGCGTTGTAGGATTTGAGGGACTGTGACCCTCTGAAACAGCATCAGCACAGCTAGCAGCTCTTGATCTCGGGAACTCAACGCCTCCAGCACCCTCAGCACTGCTGGGTTTCCCTGCCTTTCCCGGAGCATATGCTCAAGAGCAAAGCTCATCCTCCTCCCAAAGAGAATGCCTTGCTGGTTCGTCTTGGGCATGTCTTGTAAACCCATGTGGCCCCTCTCCCAGGCCCCTTGGCAGAGATCTTCCCAGCGGCTCTCTCGTAAGGGGTCGCTTCCTCAAAGCACATCAGCTTTCCTTGATGTGTTTCTGGCTGCTTCTTTCCACCTCACGCTGCTTCCTCCTTTTCCCCATCCTTTCCCCCTTTTCTGCCCATTCCCTATCCTGGGGGAAAGCCCGTGGAGGCCATCTGCCAAATTTTCCTTTGGACGGACAGGTCACTCTCCTGTCTCCGCTGTCCTCAGCCCCTGGACACATTGTCTGCTCTGCTGCTTTTCCCCTTCCCTGCGACGTTCGCTGCCGTAGCTTGGTTGGAGGACTGGTGGGGAATGGCAGCACGCAACCCACGTGGCCGATCCCCCTCGCTCATCCCCTGCATCTTGTCGTGAATCCCTGTCTCCTCTGGGCACAGCAGGGAGCCCTTGTCTCCTCTTTCGGCTTTTCAGGTCAAAGGTTGCAAATACTTCTCTTTTTTTCCTTCCCCTCCTCCTCTTACTCCTCCAAGTCCTCTGCCTGCTTTTGAGGAAAGGCTGTTTCTGGGAGGGAGAACTCTGAGTTGGACGTTTGGGCTCCTTCCTCCTTCACAGACCTCGGAGCTTCATCAAACTGGTAGACATTCACCCTGCAACTGGCCTAACCTGTAGTTTAGCTGAGATCCCCTAAAAAGACAGAAGCATGAGGAGAGTGGATCCTCTTGTCCCATGCCACGGAAAGGACCGAGTCCAGGTCATCCTGCACTGGTGAGAGTTTTCCTGGGTAGCATCTCCGAAACAGTCACAGGCAAAAGTATCGGCTTCCTTTCTGTCCTAAAGCTCCTCACCCATCTTTCCCCTTGGTAGGATTATCTGAGGGCAGAAAACCCCAAACTTTGATGCTTATTGATGGGGAAGGTTCTCCAAAAGGATTTGTGGAGCAGGAGATCAAAACTTAGTTTAAAAGGAGCTTTTGCTCTTGCTCCCTTGCTTTACGTGCTGCCTTGGCGAGCATGGTATCGACTCAAACATCCCTGCCCATCACCTGCTCCCCTTTGTACTTTCAGAAAGAGATACCATGTAGAGATTGAACGAGGGTCACGAACAAGAAGCGGCATTGTGTAAGGATGCTCTAACTTTCCCCTGCAATGCCTCCCGTGGCAGCGACGGGCTTCTCTAACTCATGACCTCAGGAAAGAAAAAGAGGTGGCTCCCAATTTATGTACTATTCCCCAAGGCATTCAGGTTCAGTCGCCCCATGGCTATGAAAAACCTCTTGATTTTGGAAGCTGCTATAAAACCATAAACCTGACTAAATTATGCCTCACCATTCATTGTGCAGAGGCACTGGAGATTGTTCAGATCACTTTGCTTACGCTCCTCTGGCCCTGTTGAAGTGTAAACCTTTGAATCTTCTTTTTCTTATTTCACTAGGATGAGGACATTTTTCCCCATTGCAACAGAGCATCCTCTGCATGACAGTCGCGTGGGGATGGAGGCTTCCATCTTGTCTTTCTTGCCCGAAACTAGTCCTCAAACTTTTCTTAAATAAGCAGATGCTGTGAATACGAGAATATACCCTGTCCCTTGCAGCTTTTTTTTGCTCTGGGGCTGGGAACAGCTGTTCCCGGTGCCCAAGCACTGCCTGCGAACATGGCAGTCTCTGCTGCTGGGAAGCCGGTTGTATCCCAAGAAGCGGGCTGTAACAGGGCATCGAGGTCTGCCCCTGTGCCCGTGAAGCCTTGGTCTAACAGCAGGATGATTTTCTGCCTCTGCCAGCAAATCTCCAGGAAGACGGAGGGTGCTGACTTCTGGGCTTGCTTCAGTCGTGTTCAACCCAGGGTTTTAGTGTGGGAGGAGTCATGCGTTGCATTGCAAGCCACCACTGGCTGTCACCCCTCTGTCCCCTGGTCAGTGCCTGCTGGCTGGGTGACCAAGCGGTGGCCGCTGGAAGTGTTCCCCCAGTGACTCTTCTGGCTGTCGCCTCCTTGCAGCCTCACTTGCGGGTCAGAACCATGAGAGCCGGCATGTGCCCGAAATAATTTCAGGGCCCTGCCTCATCCCGCTCGTGACGTTGCCCGTGCTGGCTCGCCGGGGTGCAGCAGGTCCGTGAGCGTGGGGATGCCTGCAGCCTCAGGGCATCGTGCCACTCGCCTGGACCCATGGCCGAGGCAGGAGCCACGGTCTCTGCTGGGGTCCCAGCTGAGCAATAATCTCCCGGCGCTGCCGGCGGTGCAGTAGCCAGCTCTTCTGACAGTCCCCCAGGGAGCCGCAGCCGTTCATCCGGCACGAGGAGAAAACCCGGGCAGCGCGGAAACAAAAGCCCCGAGGAGAGAGCCGGGAGTATCTTGCCCACCGGGAAAGCCGCTGCCTGCCCCTCGGAGCCGCCTCGGGTTGCAGGCAGCGCGGCGGCCGCTGGCTTGGCAGGCAGGAGGAGGCGGCTGCCGGGGTGGGAGCTGAACAAGCGAGCATTCAGGTGACGCGGCAGCAGCTGCTTTTCCGCGTGGACTTCTCTGCAGCCTGCTCCTGCGGGAAGGGAGGCAGGTCCTGCTCTGAGTCAGACTCGCCACAACCCACATCAGTTGGAGGCCTGGGTTTTTTTGGGTTTTTGGTTAGGTTTCTTTTTTTTTTTCATGGATATTTGGGGATATTCCTGCTCACTCTTGTTTTTCTTCTCCCTTCACGTATGTAGTGGTCAGAACGATGGGGTGGGATTCCAGGATTAATTGCTTGTCTTTTTTCTGCCTATATGTCTTGCATTTCGCAGGCTGAAGCTTGGCTTTTTCTGGACAGTGCTGGCCTCTTGCAACGTTATTGATCCCAAAGCTCCTGGGCATAGCATTGCTACTCTTCATCTCTTAGCTGCGGTGCATGTTTAGCCGGGTGCCTGCTGTCACCCCTGTGGAGGGTCAAAGTGGAGCACAGAGTTTACGTGGAGCTTGCAGGCTGGAGTACCCATTTTTTGTGGCGATTAAGCTTCTGTTTTTAATGCCTTGGCATCCCTGCATGGGAAAGCCTGCAGTTCTTTGAGACAGGCTTATCTTCCTGTGTTTTTTCCCTGCATTCTTTTGGTATTTCTGTCCTTCTCCAGACCTGTGAGGTTTTTTTTCTTTCTGTTGTAGTTTTTCTACATGCAGCAGTTTGTTACTTCCCTTCGCACTCATCAGACCTCATCGCTGCTGCTTTCCATCTTCGCAATTTTTTTAGTATGTGATTAAGTAGATAATGATGATACTTCTGTATTGGAATTAGGCTTTTCACGTGCTACTCCAGTTAGGTTAGTTGGGAACAGGAGAATTAAACACTCCTTACTTCATGCTGTCTGCAGAGTTGGAAAGACAGCCTTGCATCCGTAGGCTCAGTCTACGACTAGGCACCTTCCTTCAGGATTGCAAAGCGTAAAAAACTTACTGGATTTTTGCTGAACAATCTGCACATCGCGTGTCCCGTAAATTCCCTGACATCTGCTTGGCAAGCTGCGGTATGCATCTTTTTCTAGAAAGTGGCTTGAAAGAACTGAGGGATTTCTGTTTTCATCTTTAATCTAGAAAGCCTTCTGCAAGTTGTTTTCACAGATCTATTTAAAGGAAGACAAAAGTGTGAAGCAGCCCACCAAGAGGATTCTAGATTTTATTTTCTTTTTTACCGACTGGCTTGGGATCGAGTCTCTTTAAATAAAGATGTCTCATCTCTGAGCAGCTGCCTTACTTGCTCCTGCCATCTCTTCTGTTCTGAAAGTAGCATCACTTCAGAGACTTCTTGGAGCAAAGGAGCCTCTTTCAAGTGCTCAGGGTTTTTTTCTGCACCTTCCCTCAGCGGTGTGGTATTGTGCGGCTGAAGTGTCCCTTCCTTTCCAGCAACCTTTAATTTTTCTGCAGAGGAGTTGGTTCTGAGGTCACCTCAATTCTCTTCCCAAGGGAAATTCAGACTATAAAAAGTCAACTTTCCTGTCCTTGTTTTGTTGTAAACCTGCTTGCACTCTGAAAAAATAAAGTAATCATGCCTTTTGCATGTGGCCCAGATTGTGGGATCCATCTTGTTAGAGCTAGCCCCCAGAGAAAACCCGGCCCTGCCCGTATCCTGCCACGGGCGGCAGAGCGCTGGCCTTAGTTCCCCGGTGTCCCGGGGCTTTCTGGTCTCTCGGGAAGACTCGCTTCTGGATGGAGTCCTCGGGAAAACACAGCCGATTGCTTTTCCTGCAAAACCCCTGCGCTTGTTGATAGAGAGTTTGCACAGGGCTTCTGTAGGGACGGCTCCTTGAGTAGCCTTTCTTCTCTTGGTTTGTTCTTTAAGTAAAAACGCTGCCACGGGAGACGTTCCCCGTCTTACTGCCGTCTTAGGGCTAAGCTCAACGTTCCCCCCGTGCTGCCCCGTTAAGACTTCATCCACGCTCCCCCCTCTCTCGCTTTCCCCTCCTCCCCCGCCATCCCGGTACCTGCCCTGCGACCACACCTCGCCACAGGCGGACAAGCCCGGCCAGGCCCAGGCTGCCGGAGGAGTTGGTTCCCCTTCAGATAAAGCAGTTCCAGGTAAGGAGGCGAGTTTTTCCCCCAGCGAGGCGGTGCGGCGGCGGCGGCGTTCCGCTCTGCCCGTGGCGGCTGGGCTGGGGCAGCGCCGGGCTGGCACGGCACGGCACGGCACGGTGCCGGACGGCCTTCGCAGTGCCCCGGCACCCGGCGCGGGGCGTTTCGTTTAGCGATTTTTATCAGAGCCTTACAACTGTTAGCGTAACGTTAACTGGCAAGATGCTATTTACAATTTGAACGTGGAGCGCTTAGAATATTGATGATTTGAAAATGTAATTGGTAGATCTCTTAAGCAGCCGAGGAGCTTGTGTTAAGTGCTAGCAATGTGTTTTCCTTTTAACACGCCATGCAACGTGTAATGCCTTTCCTTCCCATTTAGGCTTGCCCGTATTCCCAGTGTCTCCGCACATGAAGAGCCTTTCATCCACCAATGCAAACAGCAAAAGGCAGGCTCAGCCAAGCTGTACTCCAGCCTCGAGGTTGGCTGCCAAACAGCAGAAAATTAAAGAAAGCCGGAAGACAGATGGGCTGTACACAGACGAAGAGGAGGATTTCCAACATGCATCTCTGCTGCAGAAATACAGCGAGTGTGAGAAGCCATCAGGGAAACGTCAGTGTAAAACAAAACACTTGGCACTGCAGGAGAGGAGAAGGAGGTCATCTCTGACAGGGGATGACACCACAGATATCGAAAATGCTGAAGATAAGGTATCTTTATTTAGACTTAATTGTCCACCAGCCTCTCAGAAGGCAGAGCCAGCCTGCTTAAAACTAATGCGCTGTCATGCATGCAGGGTAGCGGGGATTGCATTCAAATTCGTCTGTGGATCCTTTGCACATCTTGTATTTGCTTTTCTTAACCCGAGTTAAAGGCACTATTGCAGGGGGTGAGGAATCTTGCATTTAAAAGCTGTGGCAGGTCTGTCTTAAAAAATTAAATATCAGTAGAAAAGTGTAATTCTTTGCTGGCAAAATATAATCCCATCGCTGTATTGCAAAAACAAGGATAAAAAAACCCCCACAATAATGGTTTTGACAGGTCACGATAACGAGGAAAGTCAGGAAGCGACCAGAGCCTTCTTCAGACTGCGACTCCTCGCCAGCCAAGTCGTATGAGCAGAAGCTGTACGATCGCCTGCAGCAGACTCCCTCTTTGCTTCCCGTCTTGCAGCCCTCGCAGCTGCCGATCGCAAGCCCTCCTCAGGAGACGACCCCGAGCCGGCCCATGCCGCCCGAAGCGCGGAGGCTTATTGTCAATAAGAACGCGGGGGAAACGCTGCTGCAGCGGGCGGCACGCCTGGGGTACGAGGTAAGGGTCCCTCACCGCCCTGCGGGACGATGTCTTTTTATTTCAAAAGTTAAAACCCTCTTTCCAGTTTTATAGGTGGAGATTTTGCGAAGCGGCAGCTTTGAGTCTGGTTGTTGAAGTTTGTGGGCCCCTTCTCCCCTGCTGCATTCCCTTCCCCGGGAAGGGGAATGGCGCGCTGGGTCTGGGGCAGGTCGCTGTGGGAATGGGTCCCCACTGCGGTTGGGTCAGCTGGCCGGGGACGCAGGGTAAGCAGCACCCTGCGTGAATGAGCAAAGGGTAAAGTTCTATTAGTAACCCTGGCTTCCGTTTAAATATAAGCCATCTGCAAACAGAATGAATGTCTTTTTTTTTTTTTTTTAAGTAGTCTTTATAGTGATCTTTAATGAGCTGTACGATTTTTGCTTCTGTTATTTGTGAAGAGCGTGTAGTTTAGGAGAAGGGTTTTATTTTTTCTTCTTTTCTCCGAGGAGTATCTGGTATGTGACACAGGATGTAGTGCTTGGAGCGTCCTCTTGCATGATCAAATGCATCGTAGGAGCACTCTGCATGCTTTATGCTTGGAGTCTGGAGCTGCTCGGCATAGCTGGAACAATGTTGGCTAATGAAACGTCCCCTCTGTTGCTACAAAAATCAGAAACCGATGAATCCCCTAGCTCTGCTGTTTTGAAGCATGCTTTTATTGGGGAAATATGGGCATGTAGGTATGAGCATCATTGTTGCTCAACTTCAGATCTTGCAAAGAGCTGTTTCATTGCAGAGAGCGATTGCTGCCTTTGGCGCGGCTGCAGTGTTCGCCTCGGTGGTGAGAGGACTGCTTGGACCTCAGAGCTGGGCTTGAGCCCCGTGCTGGAAGGTGGCATCAGCCCGGGCCCAGGTGGGGCCTGCCCAACCTCAGGGGTTTGTAGAAACCTCTAAATGCCCTTTGTATAGCTGGAGGGCTTTGTGTGGAGAGAGACCTTCTCCAGCTCTGGAAGGCAAGGTTTGTTGGAAAGGTTTTGTTTACCCTAGACAAAGGCTTCTTCTAACCCAGGGCACTTCAGCTCTAGCTAGGAGGAGGAGAAGTGGTTGTTACAACGTTGCTATGGTAATCTCCATAATTTAAATGATTTAATTTCCTATGGACCTAAGGTTTCCTGTGGATCCAAAATCAAAATGTGTTGTAGCATGTGCTCCAAGCTATTGGAGTGTATTTTCTTCCTGCACGGTGTCTGTCGGGGCGAGTACCCCTCGCACGTAGCGAGGGATGCTTGTGCACTTTGCTTTCTGCGCCTGTCGTGCTCTCAACGGGGGCAACTCCAAAACTTAGTGATGGGCTGAGGTCTTGCTCAAGCAGGGGCCGAGAGCTCTCCGTGTGCTTTGCTGATAGCGGGAGCTGTCTGCAGCATTGGCTGTTACCGCCCTAGTTGCAGAAAACTGGGGGATGCCCGGGCTCCCCAAGGTCGGGGGCCCGGGGCCCTGGGGTAACTTTGTGTTCCCATCATCAGCTGGTTGGGGATTTTCTGACTTGAATTCACCCAAAAGTTCAAGCGAACACCACGTTTTTAATAGGCTTAAGTATTCCGATTGTTTGACTTGATCGTTCAGCCGACGTTGACAGCGTGGCAGCGGGTCCTCTTGTTGGCGGAGCGAGGGGCAGGAGAGCCAAGTGGGGCAGCGGGGAGAGCCCAGTCCGTGTGCCTGAGCTGCTGCCGGGGTCTGGCATCGGCCGTGTCTTTCAAGGACCGGAGTGGTGGGTGGCCGTGCCACCCCGTTGGGGCTTCATTTGGCCTGTGGTGAGCTGTGATAGTTTATTAAGCCATGGAAACTCTGTAGCTGTGTTTTTCTTACTAGCAACCAGACTACTGTGGTTATTAGAAAGCTGAATTTCCTCTGTCTCCAGAAAAATTAGAGTGGTCAAGAAGTTACAAATTCCTCTATTTTAAAAAAAAAAAAAAGAGCTCATTGGGTCAAGCTTATTTGCTGGTTTGTGACCTGTGGCAGCTGCGCACGTCTGTTTTCTGCCGTCCCCGTTAGCGGGGCAGCAACCTTTGGTGACTGCAGCGTGATGGCCGGGGGCTGATGCTGAAGCGGAGCGCTGGATGCTCCTGGGCACAGAGGGGCTTCTTATAGCTGCTGCGGTGGCAGCAGGCAGCCCTGCGGCCCCTCACCAGCCCGACGGCGGAGGAGGCGAATGAGCCTGCGCCATGGGGCCATGGCTTGCAAAGGGACGCCAAGTGCTGGTGCAGGACTCGGAGCTGGAAGTGGCTGGCACCACAGGGCACCGCTGAGCCCTGACGGCGGCAGGGATGTTGCATTGGGGCAGAGCAGCACCAACAGCTCTGCCCTGAGACTGGGTGAGCTCGTGCCTGTCCTTGGCAGCCTGCCTGCCTGCCTTTGCAGCAGGGATGCCCTGCGGCCATGCAGAGATCCCACCCCAAACCCAAGAGGCATCACTGGCATGCAAAGATGCTGGCGAGCTGTATATATCGCTCCTGGACCCACGGGGAACCTAAACGCTGCTAGCTCAGGTGCCTCTGCCCCACGCTCAATTGCACAGTACAGACGTGCCCCAGATAGTTGTGGAGCAGGGGGACACACGTGGTTACGACTTTGCGTGTAAAAGCTGACTTGAGAGTGAAATGTCGAAGGACAAATGCGGCTTGTGTCTGGTCAGATAAATTGCAGGGCCGCAGTCAACAAGGCTCCTTAAAGACAGTGCGGCAAATGGTCTTCAGCTCTGGAAATCTATACGGTCTGAGCAAAACCCTGCCGACGCTGGTGGGAAGCTTTGCCTTTTCTTTGCTTGGCCTCTGCACCAGGCCTTGCTTCATCAGGATGTTAGCAACCCATCCCAGCGCATGGACGCTCTCAAATCCATTCTGTTTTCCCCATTTGAAACAAATTACTTGAGATAATAGTAGTCTTAAAACTGTAATTTACGTTTTGTGAAGGGGGAATTATAGGGAGCGTAAAGTCTTTTTGGGAAAAAAATTACAAAAGGCTTGCGTAATGAATTTGATGGGAGAGGAAACACTGGCTGTCTTTGTGCCGCTTGTTGTTTTTTGGTGTGTGTCTGGACTTGGAAAGTTCTCTGGTGAATTTGGGATTAAATCCTGCCTGGGAAGGCAGTGAAATTAGAGGAATGTGTGGTGTGTGATAGGGGTGGGGGAAAGATGGTGTTTGTTTCCAGGGGGGTTAAACACTCACAAAGACAGGGCTTATCCAGGCAGGGGGAGAGGGTTTGCCCTGGGGATGCCTCACACAACGGTCCAGCCCTGGGTCCCCAGTAGCACCGCTGCAGGAGCAGGAGCTCCTGAGCATCGTCCTGCCCTCGCACAGCTCCCTTGGGGCTCCCGCACCCTGCCAGGGGACGAGCATCGCTTCTGGGGTTTGGCACGGTGCTGCGCGGAAGCGTTACGGCTCAGGTTATAACGCCTTGCCCAAGGGCCATGTTTCGAGATTGGGTGGAATGGAGTAGCGCTTACTGGTGGCAGCATGCGTCCCCAGAGCCTGGGGGATGCGCAGGGCATGGGGGATGCGCAGGGGGATGCTGACCCCTTCCCTTGGAAAAGGGGCAGGAGCTGCTGCAGAGCAGGGGTGGGAGAGACTAAAGCGAAGGGCACCTCTTCGTAGATGAGAGTGGAGCATGCATGTTTGCATGCACCTTTTAACGTTGCTGTTTGCAATTTGGCTAACAAACTGCAGGCAGCAGAAGCGGCAGTGGCACGTATCTTGGCTGGTGTCGTGCTAGCTTGACTCTTTGGATTAACTGCGAGTGATTTTCAGATTACTGGTTTAAATAGAGTACCTGAACAGACATTAAATTGCCCCGTGGCGCTTTCACAGCCTTTCTCTAACGTTAGCAAGAGATGCTTGTGAAACCAAAAGTGTGTTTGTGGCACCACATGTTCCTGTATTCAGCAGTGATGGCTAATTTTTTTGTAAATTGAATAAATCATGTTTAAAAAAGTTAATGAGGCATTTAATTAATTAACAATGTAGGGTTTTATGGTCTTTATGGTTACATTTTGTGGTTAATGACATTCTTCTTATAGCCTCTTAACACAGAATTGCCCGACAAAATTAGCCTTTTCGTCCAGTAGTAGGTATTCCGCCCTAGGATGAGCCTTTCCTTTTTACAAAAATAGATGAAAGGTGTTCCTTTATTTTGAGTTGCAGAATCTATTTTAAATAGTAACTGCATGCTAAAAGTGGAGCTGAATACGGCAGCCGCTTCTGCTACCTATATCCATCTGCTAATTTGCTGGCAGGGTGGTCTGGTTTTGAAAGAAAATTCATACCTCGGGGCTATAATTTTCCACAGCCCTTTCTTTCGGGCTTGAGCAAGTGCAGGGTAAAGAGCATCCGTTCCGGCCCGATTTTTGGCCTTTGGGCTGATTAGCAGGAACGTTAAGAGCCCCTGTTCGGCGAGAGGCGGGACTGTGGGATCCCAGGTTAAACCGGTGGGTGCATCAGGTGTAGGAGGTGGCCCGCGCCGTCCCGGCGGCAGGTGAGGGGGATGCTCTGGCGCCTGGGACGGGCAGCTCATTAGCTCCCCTCCTTAGCCTGGTTAGTGAGGGCCTGCTAAAAGAGCAGCTTCATGCTGTATCCTGGATACCAGCTCTCGGGTCAGGTATACCCAGAGCACAGATTATTGCGAGCTTTCCGGTAGATTTTGAAACGGGAAGAATAAATGCATCGCGCCCGGCGGTTGTTTTATTCTCTTGCTTTGGCAAAGCAAACACTCGCCCCCTCCACGCCGTATCCCGCTTTGCGAGGATGTCGCTGAGCCTTCGAGAGGAGCAAATGCAAAATTAATGGCTTGCCACTAATTTGGGAATGCGGGGGCTATTTTATACGTGCAGCATCACTTAGAAATGTGTTGTTGTTTTTTTTTTTTTTCTTTTGCATCTGAGACAAATCGAGGAAGACTCGCACCATCCTAAATTTTTGGTTGAGTGATGGAGCAGTCATTGTTTCAAGGCCGCACGACAGCGTAGAGCTGAGTCTGGCCTAGGCTCTCGACCGTGGTATATTTGACTGCAAGATGAATTGTGTTAAATTCACATGGCTTCCCACGGCGCCGGGCTCGTTATTGGAACCTGGCGCCTGGCTTTAGTTGTGCATGCAGAAAACCAGGGTGGGTGAAAATGGGATTTCCCTGATCTTGATAGAGTCGGGCTTTTTTTTTTGTTTGCCGATAGCAAACCGTCCTTTGTGTGTCTTAAATGTGTTTTGTTTCGGGTCATGCGCTTTTTCTTTTTAAAATCAGACTGACGTTGCTGGGGTGCTGTTGTGCTTGCAGAATTTTCTGCTAAAAAATGCAGATGTGGGAGTAAAAACCTTCCTGCTAGCTTTATGCATGGAAGTTTTGAGAAGTGGAAAGCTGTGAGTTTTGTCTGCGAAATTTGCATGTCCCTCCTCTGCGACGATTCCTGACCTTGGGGGCCGCGGGAAGGTCCCTGCGGGGTGCAGAGCTCTGGGTGCTGCTTTGCACAAGCTAGTCTGCTCGTGGGAATTCGTGGTCTCCGCTATGTCTCCTGAAGAAGCAGGACTTTTGACGGCTTCCCCTTTTCTTTTCCTTTTGACTGACAGATGTCAAAGAGGGTACATCAGGCATATCGTAGGGGTTTTGTGTTTTGCCCTTCCCCCCCCGGCTTTTCCTTCAAGAAGAGAAATCTGTACATCTCCGCAGCAAGAAATAACTTGATGTATCTGTTTTTCCTCCCATTTCCAGGAAGTGGTTCTGTATTGTTTGGAAAACAAGGTGTGTGATGTGAATCATCGTGACAACGCGGGTTACTGTGCCCTGCACGAGGCCTGTGCCAGAGGCTGGCTGAGCATCGTGCGGCATCTCCTCGAGTACGGGGCTGACGTCAACTGCAGCGCTCAGGATGGAACCAGGTTAGCAGCACCTCCGGCCCAGCATCGGGTGGTCACCACCACCGGGCAGCAGTTTCTTTGGTCGTGATGGTGGGGGAAAGCACCCCTTCCCTCTCTACTTCTTTATCCTCCCCGTGTCCCCCTTCCCATCCTGCGTGAAACCCCCAAAGCGGGTGACGTGCGGGGGCCTCCGTATTGCTGGTCCTTGGGCAGGAGCGGGCAGGACTCGGTGACCTCCTCCGCTCTCCGGTTAATAAAGCGGGGGGGGCACGCTTTTGTTGTGACTCGAGTTCAGCGTAATTTTTTTCTCTGGGAATTTTAATACGTTTGTGTTGTTTTTTAAAGAGTTTGTGAAATTCCCAGCTGCAGGGCAGGAAGGAGTGATACTTGAGCTGCGGCCCCGCTCGTGTGCGCTCCACCTCCTTTGAGTTGTGCCAAAAGAGCGGGCTTTGCCTTGTTAGCAGGGTTACTTTTAAGAGCACTTCAGGCTTTAGCGGCAGTTGGGTGTGCGAGTCCTATATATGCTATATAAAAATGTTGTTTTGCTGAACTGTTAAACTCTATCTGCTCAGTTGATATTTTGGATTTTTTTTTTTTATCCCGAATTAGGCTTTTTTAGTTTCCTTCACAGAGTAGTAGGGGTGCTTAGTACCTGTGCTCGCAGGATAGATAGTGAGCTTTTCTTTTTTTTTTTTGCTTTGTGGTTATAGAAATGCTGCTCCGCATCTTTTTTAAGCTTCTTATGCATCTCCTAAGGTACCTCTTTGACCACGTCTGCGGGGCTGACCTTGGGGTAACTTTTCCTCAGCATATGCAGAACATTATCCAGTCTATGCATTTTGGGGACAGGTCGCTTTGTACTCCATGAAGCTCCTGCAGCTTGTTATCTTAAATGGTTTATCACGTTCCTGTTCCGTATCACCATCCAAATAGCCAAGGAGGTAAAATTAGCATAACTAAGAGTCTGCCTCTTTTGTTTTTAAGCTCTTTATTTATTAACTTGGGAAGGGAGGAGCCAGGAAAACAAAAGTCCCAAGACGGCTGGTTAGGATGGTCCATTAGAAGTTCATGATGGTCAGTCGTTACCGGCCCATCACGGCTGAAAGGAAGCACTTCTGAAGAAACGTTGAAAGTCCGGCTGGATTGTCAGATTCCTTCTCCAGCTCCCACTTCTTTGTAAGAGGTCTCAGCTCTCTAGGCTGACACACAGCCCCGCATTTTCTGCTGTCTCCAGCTTTAATATGTGACCTATGCAACAGCGGCCAGTTGCCATAAAAAGAATCCTAAATTATTTTTGTCTCGCTTGCCGGAATAACATATATAGAAAATTAACCCCAGGAAGTTTCTGACTAGTCTTAATCACCCACCAGTTCAGAGTCCACCTTTGATTTCAATTCACAGATGGAGCTGATTTTCAAGAAAGAAACGTGGCTTGTGTACTCTGAAAAGTTCTTTTGGGGAAAATGCATTTTAGAAATGAACATAATAATGATCTGATCATAGACGGTAATGTCTGAACTCAGCTTGCTGTCCCCTTTCTTTTCTGATGGCAGACTTATTTTTTGTTTGAAAAGTTGCCCAACAGACACTGTGAATCCAAACTGCATCTAATATACAGATGAAAGATGGTCTAGCTGCCCTCAGTTGGGTAGGACAGAGAGCAGAAGCTTCTGTAAGGAACTTTTGATCGGTGTTATCCCCTGCCTTTTGGTAGGGCCAGACTTACCTGTCTCTGTACCATTCATAAGACAAATCCCATTTCTCTCTTCAAGCCTCAGTAAGTTTTTCTCCTTTAACTTCTAGAAGGAAAGAAGTGTCAGTCTTCCTCAACTGTGTTGCTTTTTAAATTCAAATTCCTGAACATGTTCACCCCTTGGAAAGATATTAAAATCTTAAAACCAAAAATTCCCAAACAAATACACCATTAAAGACTTCCCCCCTTCCCCTGCATTTTTAACTACAGTGAATATGCCTTATTGCCCCCTCCACCACCTCACAAGACCACTAGCCAAAGATATTTTTGGTCGTGCTGGAAGCTCTCAAGTCTCCAGACAGTAACAGTGGATGTGTTTAGTTCTGTTCAGCCAGTTAACGTAAATCCTCACAGAGGAGTGATGTAACTGCATAAGCTGTGATGGAACTGCAGACGCTGCGTTTGTTAGTGTGGCTGCCTGGGGTGTCACTTGGATCCCAGCTGCCTGAAGCTTCGGTCTGCGTTACTTGCTGCCTGCTGCCGCTGCGGTCAGCTTTTTGGAGGACACTCTCTGCAAAGTTGTGACAAGTGAGGATATGGCTTCAGTCTGAACAAAATGTCCATATGAACGTGAAGGATGTAGGAAAGTTCTGCAAAATCCGTGCATCTCTCCTTTCTGTCCTGTCGGCAGTGCTGCAGGTGCTCCGATCAACGTGGTGGTTTTGCATGTGCGTGATTAAGTTTTGAAAGCAAAGCAAAGACCTGAGCCTCTCGCTTTGCTGTGGCCTTTTATGTACCTACGCAGCCAGTCTGTCGTGAGTTCACCAGATAAGGTTGGCTTTCAGCCTCTGGTTTCTGGTACTAGCAGAAATCTTGGTGAGGCCAAAACCAAACGAAGCGCCAGACTGCAGGCGGCAGGGCAAGGAGGTGGCGGGGTTTGGGGGGTGTAGGTGTGGAGCAGTCCTTCCCTTCACTCTCAGCTCAGCGCTGGGGCTCTGCCTGCACACCTCCTGCTACCTGCAGGGCCTGATGTCCCTCTGGCTGCCCAATTCACAGCGCATCTGGCCAGGCTAAATACAGCTGTCTTCTGCGTTTTCTGCCTTAAACTCTATGCTGATTGTGGCTCTCCAAATGCAGCGCCTGCAGACCCTGAATACACAAGCACTCTGCTGCTGAATTAGTAGCTAATCAAAGATTATTGTAGAACGGGGTGAGATCTTTAAGACCTGTCTCAGAGGTGCCACAGTCACTAAGGGCTCTTAATCGTCTTACCTATAAATAATAATAGACTGTGCTTAAGAGGTGAGCGCTTTCCTTCCCTGACAGGACCCCAGTAAGTGCAGTAGCTCAACAAGGGGTGTAAGAGGACCAGTGCCTGACATTAGCAAGGATGGTTGCCAATGTATTTGGCCTTATCTCCTTGTTCTTCTCCTCTTACCTCCACAGCATGCCTTAGCTGAACCAGGGCCACGTTAAAAACAAAGCCACACACCAAATATACAGGAATCTCCTGCCTGTTAGCGAGGCCTCTCCATTGCTTCAGAGTCTGCTCACTAGATTCACTCTCCGCAGCCAGTTTTGCTTTATCCTTCTCTCTGGCGGCTGATGAGCTCAGCCTTTTTTATTTTTTCCCTGGGAGGACCATGCCAAGATGGCTCTCTTCCTGCATCCTTTCAGCTGGTCTTGGCAGAGCGATACTCTCCAGCAGCTAATTGCGTTAAAGAAGAGGCAGCCGGCGTAGCTGTCCTCCTGCAACTTGTGCCTTGCCTCTTCCGTGGGGCAGCGTTGCATAATAGAGTAGATGGAAATAAAAATAAAACGCCAAGATACGGTATTGCTCGGCGAGTTACGAGACCTCTTATTGCAGCAAGGAAAATTCTGATGGTGCCTGAAAGGCTGAGAGCAAACCCTGACTGGTCTAAATAGTTTATAATTTTGGTGGTGGAATGATAAACCCCCAGTGAAATGTTTTCCTAACTCTAGTAGCGGTAAAAATAGTAGGAAGAATTCGGCAGTACACAAGAGAGGGTTGAGATGTGTGTCTCCTGTAGGATATTGCAGCTCTCGAATGTCCCCAGATCCTTCTGGGGCCTTTCGAAGGGTTTGTTTTAGAAACGAGCTGTACTACCGTTAACGGTACCATTAGGGATAGAGAGTGTTTATTTCCATGATGCTCAGGGCAGAAAAGATTATGTGGGCAAAGCAGCCCAAGAGAGGACTCCCAGGGATCTTTTTTTCACATCTGAAAAAGTTGCCGACTCCAGTAGTCACTTCTGCATCCTACAAAGAGGATGGTTAAACTCTGCCAAGACTGAAGAATACTCCCTCCTCTGCTGGTCCTGGTGGGAGAAGCAAACATGAGTAGCTGTGCCTTTGCATGGTCCTCCTCGTGAGCTTGCCAAGAAGCCGTGCTAGCCAGTAAAAGAGTCTGTCAGTGCTCTGTTATTGCCTTTTTTCCCCTGCCTTATCTATGGGGAATCTCTTTTTTTTTTTCCCCCTCCCTGCCAGTGTTTTCTTTCATCCCTTCGCTTCCTTCTATTTATTGTTCTTCCTCCTTCCTCGTGGCTTTACTGCACCTTTCCTTCCCCTTGCCTCTGCAAAGTCCCCTCTCGTGCCTGGGGCAGCCTGCCTGTGCTCTGGCAGGCAACAAAGACGGGGCTGCCTGCCCTCCTGCCTGCCCCCTGCCTGCCCCCCTGCCTCTGCCCCTGTCTGCACTGCTGGGCTGGGCTGGGTGACTTGTAGAAAGGGAGAGGGGGTCCCATCCTGGGGTTACAGCCCATGCGCTGCGATTTTTCCTTCCTGGGGAATGCCCAGGCGCCCTTTAATAAACTCGTCCGGGTGTTGTTAAATCGATTGAAACACTGGGCGGTGATTTAGATGCTGTTTTTAATAAGTTAAGGGGTCATCTTGAATTCATTACCGCTTCAAAAGCCACTTAGGTAAGTCAGTTTAAAAAAAAAACAAACAAGAAAACCCACAAACCAATAAACCCACAACACTCTCCACCCCCCCCTACCCCAAAACCAGAAAATCCTAATTCTAAAATAAAATGGAAAACAGTTCAAAATTAAAGACTCCAGTAAAGTGAGGGAGTGGGGGAGAAAAAGCGTCCCCAGCATTTGGCAGCAGCCGTAACTCTCATCTGTTCCCGGTGCCTGTTGCCAGACTTTCAGCCGTGAATGCTTCGTGCCCAGTGGGGGACAGGAGGGCTTGCAGCAAGGCTGACCTTTCCCGCTGTAGATGCTCGGAGCGTCGTGACCTGACAGCTCAGGCCTCAGATGCTTGCTGACAGCTAGAAACACCCGATACTTCGTCAGCCTCCGTGTCAGCACCCCTATTATTTGTTACCTCTTGCATTGTATCGCCTGGGATGATCAGCACCGGCCAGGTCCTGGATGTGCGGGGTGCTGCGTAGGCACGCGGTGCTGCGGCGGTCCCTGTGCGGAAGCACGGAGTCAGTAGGTGGAGGTGGGAGGGTGAGGCTTGCGGGGGACCCCGGGAGCGCTGGCTTCTCCAGCGTTGTCTGCCTCGAGGGCGTCAGATAGTTTCAGTGTTGTGTTAGAGACTTCCCTGAGAAATTGAGAAAGGGATATTCTGACCCTTTGCCGGGTGATCCTCATGGACCTCTCTGGTCTTTAAATTTGAAAGTGGCTTTCTAAAAAGCGGCACGTTGGGCTTTGAAGGCGTGCTCGTGTTGTGCTCTCTGGTGCCGGGGGTCTGAAGGGTGGCACAAGCTGGGTTGAAGACTGTGCTCAGCAGCTCGAGGATCACCTGCTCGTTTGCTGTGTTGGTGGCCTGGGGCGTGCAGGAGGTAGGCAGCACGGGATAAGGCCTCTCTCCGTAGGGAATGAGCCGCAAACTCTCCAAGTGCACCTCCTCATGTCAATATAGCGTGCATATGCCAAAAGCAAAACTGCATGCAGCTTTCCAGCAAGATGGGGGCAAGCGAAAGTGCTTCACGCATGGCAGATGTTAATCACCCTAAGTCACAGCCTACTGGAAAGTACTTGGAGTACACACACCTGGAACATACTTCTTTTTGAGATGGATCAGTCCCCCTCCCACCAGCAACGCTATGTAGTAGGTGGGAAAACGGTGGTGTGCCTTCCTCTTCTGACTGTTTCCATCTGCCTCTGCGCTGTCCCGAGCTCACGTGGATGCCAGCCCGTACCAAAGCGGTGGTGACATAGAGGGGACGTTGCCGCGTGTGGCAGAAGGAGTGGTGGGACGTGGCCTCTTTGCAGGAGGGAGTTTCAGCCCTGGTTGTTAGCCGAGCATTGCTTGGCGGATTGGTAGACGGAGTTGAGGAGTTTGCTTGTCTGTGCTTACAGATGACTTCTCCTTGTGACGTCATTCTGAAAGCTTTCCAGGAAGGCAGTATGTGATCCTAGTTAAAGTCCTTCGTTACTTCTCTTGCCTTTTAATACATCTGTTTGAGAGCTTGAAAGCCTTGTTGGGGGGCAGCGGTGTTGACAGCCTAAAGGAGGAGGAGTGTAGAGTTGAGTTGAACTGCCATGATCAGTGGCAATTGCATCTGACTCCCCTTTCAGTTCCCTGCTCATCGCCATCTAAGGAAAAGATGGGATTTTAACACATCTTCATTAGTCTGAAGGGTAATATGTTCTACTTCCAGACAACTCACCGTTACGTATAATCAATTTTAAAGGCAAAAGTTAATGTGATTTATAATTAGTGATAAGGAGTTCTAAACCTGGAATTGCAGGCATGTGTATTAATGAATAATCCTTCTGTAGGCTCACAAAACCTATGTCTGAGCTTGTATAGGTTGCTCATGCTGCGTAAAATGCGTTAACTTCTGGGTGGACTAAACTTAAAATAGTATGTTTTTCTATTCTCTCAGTAGAAGGGTTGAATTGTGCTGCAGATATATTCGCAAGTACTATTTAAAGAGGATATAGCGCGGAAGTTTAATTCCCAGCAAATTTTCATAACTTATTTCTGTGTACATAATTTAGGAGCTTTCGGTAACTGATTTCCATGCTTGCCCAGAGGCAGGCTGAATGAGCCCTTACTCCACAACACGCTGTTAAATTGGCAGAGATTTGGAACGGTAGAGTGACTTGCAGCAAAATGATGTTTGTGAGGCTTCATGCAAACTCCTGCTTTCTGTTACAGCAGTAATTATTTTACTGGCCCTTGAAATACGTACGGCAATGAATAGACGTAACAGAAATACCTGCCCCGAGCAGTCTGACTGTGAAAAGACAAGAGGGGAGGGGATGATGTGCAAGTAAAACCGACAATGAGATGATTGGCAGTTGTATTAATAGTGTTATTTTCTATAAATAACTTTGATCTGAAGTCAGAAGTTTCTTGTCAAACACATTTGCATAATACTATTGAGTCAAAATGTAACGCCGTGATCTTTTTTATTTCCCTAGACCAATCCATGATGCGGTCGAAAACGATCACTTGGAAATTGTCCGCCTGTTACTGTCTTACGGTGCTGATCCAACGCTCGCGACCTACTCTGGGAGGACCATTGTGAAAATGACCCACAGTGAGCTCATGGAGACCTTCCTCACAGGTGCGTGGCCACACTGCACGGGGCTCTGCTGGTCGTGGCAAATGAGGGGACGTTCCCTGCCCCACCAAAGTCCCTGCCGCCCGGCAGGGATGGCTCCATGCTGAGGAACGTTAGGGTGGGCTGCAGTAGCTCCCTCTTTGCCTGCAAAAACCCGGCTGCTGCAGGTGGGAAGTGTAGCAGTGCATGGGGGCTCCTTCTAATTGACACTTTTAATAAGTCATAAGGATTGATGCCACTATCGGATTTGATAGGTAGGAGGTCAGTGGGCTGTTTCGGTGCCTTCATTTTTCTGCTTGAAATGAAAATAAGAAACTTACCAAATCAAATCGCTTTTTGTTAAACGTAGTCATGTTTTCCTGTGGTCTTGCTTTTTATCCTTCTAGTACTTGTCTTTTTGCAAGTTCTGCCTCATTTTATATCTGAAATGCTGTAAAACTGTGTTAAATGCTCTTGTCTTTAAACACGTCCATGTTCTAACGTGGTTTTAGGTTTTTTTGCTGTTAGTTTTGAATAAAGACAATTGCATTCCCTAATAACTTTACCTCTGAAAATGTTTGCACTTTTCACAGTCAATGAGTTTAACTGTTCATCCACTTACCTGTTTAAATGGTGCAGTGTAGAAAGCACATAGGTGTATCAGGACTCCAGTAAAGTCCAGTATCTTGGATTTCTTAGCGTCTTGAATCCCAGTGTCTTTTCATCAACTCAACTAGCAAATCTCCTGAATCATGTCTGTAGAAAAGAACTGCATCTTCCGAACGCATCTGTGTGGACAAACTTTTCCATCAGTTTCTTTGGGGCCACTGTTTCACCCCCAAGTTGGTGTCCAGAATAACTGTGCAGGCTAAAAAGTGTGCTACATCCTATCTTTCACAAAAATAAAATGCTGCTCTCGGTTACTGAAGCTTAAGGTTGGGTCTGTCCCTCTTAGACCATGGGCGATTATTTGATGTGGTGGGTCATTATTTGATGTGATGGGAGAAGGGATGCAGGAGAAAAGCAAATTCCAGGAATATTTGTACGAACGATGTGTGTATATGCTGTTCTCTGTAGCATGTGCATCAGGAGTACGGTGTGGGTTTTATTTGATGGAAGGTATGGAGGATGCATAGTGAGACTGTATGACACACGGTCTGCTAAACTTGCCAGCTTTTTGTTCTCATCAGTATGTTTTTGTTGTTGTTTTTTCCTCTCCAGAGTATTTAACTGACCTGCAAGGTCGAAGTGTTGATGACCCTGGTTTGTACTGGGATTTCTATGGCAGCTCTGTGTGCGGTGAGCAAATGTTACTCTTTATTTCTTTGTATGCGGAGACTTTCAAAACATGCGGCATGTGGGGGTGGGGGCTGTTTTGGTTTTATGTTGGAGGAAGCTAGGAAGGAAGCAAATTGGTTTTATTTACAGATCACGTTACTGGAAGAAAAAGCAAGACCTGCAACAGTCTCTTCGATGCTGACTTGGCACCTTTATTCAATTTTATTTAGATCCAAAAGATGAATCTGGATTTGACATCTTGGCAAATCCGCCTGGCCCAGGTGATGAAGATGAAGATGGCTTTAGCGATGTGTTTGAATTTGAATTTTCGGATGAGCCTCCCTTGCCGTGTTACAACATTCAAGTGTGTCTCTCTCAGGGGTAAGAACAAATACAGGTTTTGGGGTAAAAATAGCTGAGACAATCTGCTTGGGGTGACAGCAGTTTGTGTCTGTGGGGAAAAGCGTTTGCATTTATTTAATGTAAATGAGAGCGCAATACCGTAACTGCTGGGCTTTTTAGAAATAAGCTAATAGGAGGCGAGAGGGGGAAAGGCTGACTTGTCGGGGCTGTGTTGGGAGTGCTACACTCCCGAGCGGGACAAGTGATGTTTGAACACAAATTCCTTCCCTCAACCCAGGCAGGCACCTTGGTGTAACATCCCAAAATACAAGTGCTTCTAGCACTTAAATTTGAATATCGTGTTTGTAAGGTTCTTAGTTTTATTTAACGGGCTTTTCTGTTTTGCTGAGTGGACATGCTTTTGTGAGTGATGAAACGACACCGCTACTGCTGTTCTAGACTTTGCAGCAAAACTGGTTTTAAAGCTCTGAATTGGATCAAACAAATAAGCATCTTACAAAAGATGCTATGATGTTTAATAATAAGCGAAGACCTGAGAAGTTTTATTATCTATTATAATTCAAGATACAAATTAGCTTCGTAAACAGCTACTGTTTGTCATTTGCACCAACTTTGATGACAGCCGTGGGAAAAATAGTTTTAAATATTAATCATGCCGGAATGCGGGTTTTAGCATGTTTTTATTCTTTGGGTGATAGATACAACTTAAGTTCTCTGAAGTGGACAAGTACAAAGATTGAATTAAAAAATTGTGTTCTTAATCTGAGAAAAACAACTCTCTGTTGACTTGTATTTAATATTGGCATCGCTGGAAGTCAGAGGTGCTGAAATTTCTGGTTATAACTATAAGCCATCTCCTAGCTTGCTAAATGAGAGTCAGGCTCAGCCGGGCGAACGGCTGAGCTTTAACCGCGTGAGCAGCCGTCGGGGTGGCTGCTGACCCCCGCGCGTGCTCACGAGTCCTGGCTTTGTCGGCTCCCGTGCCCCTGCGTGCCTAGTCCCCCTCCTTCCCCAAAGCTGCGGGCAGCCTGCACATCTGTTGTGTTCGGCCCCCCGGGGCCATGGCCTTAGTTTCAGGGGGGTTGTTTGTGCGGGAGGGTTTGTCGCACAGCGATACGGTGAAGAGTCAAGAAGCCCGTGACTTAATGTCGGTTATTGGAGCCTGTTTCTCCTTCGCTTCCGCAGACCACGAAACTGGCTTTTGCTCTCAGACGTGGTGAAGAGGCTAAAAATGTCCTCTCGCATCTTCCGCTGCAACTTCCCCAATCTGGAAGTTGTCACCATCACGGAGGCAGAGTTTTACAAACAGACTTCCCTCAGCCAGTTGTTCTCTTGCGCTACGGACCTTGAAGCTTTTAACCCGGAGAGCAAAGAGCTGTTGGACTTGGTAGAGTTTACAAGCGAACTCAAGACTTTGCTCGGCTCCTCGCTTCACTGGTTGCATCCGCACGAGGAGCCTCCCTTCGACATCCTCTGGTGAACCATCAGGCCGTTTAATGTACAGTGCTCTATACAGTTACTTCTTTATGTATATGTGTTCAAATGCAATTGTTTCTGTAAAGAAAGGACACTATTAAATATGAAAATATCTTTCCTTTATATAAGAGATCTGAATTCCAGTTGGATGGATTTTGGAAGAATTTTTTTTTAACTTCAATCAGTTTTTACAAAATTGTTATATAATGTTTCTTTAAATGCACACAGGCTTTGGGATAAGTTTGTTATTACTCGGAACACATTTTTTTTTTTAAAGAACACACCCACACATTGACTTTGTTTCATACAAAGCACTGACTACACAGAACATACTTTTCCTAGGTGATGTGATCAAAGTCGTGTGGCTTGTTTGGGAGATAGAATTCAGTAAGGCACTTGGTGATATTATTTTTGTTTTTTTGTTTACAGAATTACCTGCTTTGGCCAGGTAAGCACTATTGAATATAATTCAATAGTTTGTAATATAAATTAAACCATATCCATACGCATCAACTAATTGTAAGAACTTTTATATCCTAATTTAAAAGCTGTGAAATTTAGTTTTCACACATCAAACCGGATTGTTTATATATGTTTAAACATTTTATGCTCTTTATTTAAAGAAGACTTTGAACTATTTTTTCTGTACCTTGTAAAATATTGAAAAACTAACATATGTTGAAGTTGCTTGAAACTGTACATAAACTAAATTTTCTGAATTGTGTGTTTATGTTTGAGATCTGTGTTTTAACTTTGTAAGTAAATCTCCTGCCTTTGTATTTATATTTTACAAAAATTTTCTTAAAGGCAATAAAACTGTTGAGAAATGAAGAGGCTAAAGTGGCTCCCATTAATTCTCTGCCTGGTTGCGAAATGAGCTCCGACTCATTAATGTTTATGAAAGGAGGCACCGTGAGTGGTCCCTGAAGCGGAGCAGAGCTGGCATAGGTGCCGGTGAGCAGCTGATGAAATCCGAGGTAGAATCTGCATCGACTTTCTAAATTCAAGGTTACAAGAAAACATTGGGCGGATGCCTTTTGTGGGACAGAGGTTTAAAAGCGGTATTCACAATACTTTCTGCATTGTCTTTTAGCTAAAGAACTGTGAATAGGTTCAATTATTTTTTCTCCTTTGTCATCGTTGTAAGTTGAATCATCTGAATTCTCTTTTCGGTGATGTCTGCAGAGGGGAGGAAAATAGTACCAGAGTAAATGCTTTAGTTTTGATGTGGAGCATCGAGGCTATGAGCACCCTTTGGAGGGATCTGAAGGGACAGTGAGCAGAATGTCACTTTTACACAGCTTGGGAATGTGCGTCTTAGGCTCCCGAGGCTTGGGCAGGCTCTCTCTTAAGGGTCTGCCTTTCCCTGTGGAAAGAAGTTCCTGCTTCTGAGTTTTGCTTTGGGGCTGTTTTTAACAGTAGTATGTCCTCTGATAGCCAAACATTTCAGCTGAGACATTTAAATCGCACTGCTCTTCTGATGAGGGCCAGGACACCCACCAAAAGGGTCTCAAGCAGAGCACCTGGTCCATCTGCGAAAGGCATCTGGGAAAAAGTTTCTCCGTCTGGAGCAGCGAGGCTCAAAGGTTTTGATTAACGGACAGTGTGCTGCAGGTTAAATCTTGTGCTCTTGGGGGAGCTTGAGAAAGGGTGTGAATTACCTCGTCATGAAGGTAAGGGAGAATGACGCCCCATTCCTGAAGGTGCCCCAGAGGGAGAGACGCAGAGCTGATGCCTCTCGTGGTGCGTTGCCATCGAGTCTTTTGCCAAACGTTTGTACTGTGTTTACAGTGGGGCTGCTTTTGGGGGTAAGGTAGTTTTGTAGCTGAGCCAGGAGGTGAGAGAGGGGTCTGACAGCTGTCTGCTGCTGGCAGCTGAAGTCCCATTTCTGCACAGGACAGGGAATTTATAGTCCTAATACAACTACTGACATCTTTCTCTAGACGTTGGATAAGGTTGATGATGGTTTCTCCTGTACGGCTCACACGCACACCCTGGGTTTCCTTTTAAGCCAGCCTCCAGCTTTGCAAGGAACTGAAACACAGACACCCCTACTCTCCAGTGCCGGCTACTTTTACCCCCTGATTTTCCCGGAAGGCAGAGGTGGGCCAGAAAAACTAAGGCAAGGAAGAATGTTAAAAGCAATTGTTACAGCCATGTTTATCTGATCAGCTGCGTAATGCTTGGATGGTTTGAGCTGGGCATAAATCAGTTTCGTACCACTTCCAGGGGTGTGTGGCAGACACCTCACTTTTTGTTGTGCCCCGCAGGCAAACAGAAGATTGACACGGCTTCCTCTTTTGGCCAGCTCCTCCTCAAATGATCTGGAGCACGTGCTCCCCGAACGCCTCCGCTTAGTCAGCTTTCCACTATCTCCACCGAGTACAGTTGGGCCTTCTCCATGCTGGCGCTTGCATCCGTGCTGAAATACAGTAACAGCCTCATGCTGTTGTAATGCAAGCGTGTGCCTGACCCGGGGCTCGTCTGCACTCTAAAAATAGGGCCGTGGTGGGGAACACCTGATCGCAGTGCTGTCCCTTGACATAACGCAACCATTTTATCTTCTCTAGGATGTACTTTTTTTAAAGAGACTTGGCCATGCGAGTGTGCTTGAGGGAGCACAGAGGGTTCAGCAAAGGAGCGGGGCAGCGTCCCATGCTGCTGGGCACACGAGGCTGGCTTGGCTGACCCTGTTCTGGGCGGCTTGAGAGACTGTCACGGGAGAGACTGGCTGCAAGCACGGTTTTGCACAGGCAAGCCCAGGGGTTAGTTACCTTGGGAAGAGGAGAGATGGCAGTGTGCCGGCAGGGAGCAAACTCAGTGGCAGTGAGTGTAGGCAGGGGAGTGGAAATGCTGGCTGCCTTGCCAGCATGGGGACTGGCTGGATCCTGCACGGCGCAGAGCCAGGGACCGAGCTAGCCCCAACCAGCATGGCGGGGCAGGGCTGGGAGGGGGCTGATGTTCGGCATTTCAGATTCTGGATTCACGCTGCTCTCCTTTAAAGCACTTTCCTGTGCATCCTCCATGGGCCAAAGAGACTCGCTTCACACCGCTGGCATTGCTCCAGGTTAATAAAAAATAAGGAAACAGAAACGCAGCCTTTGGGGATGGTAAAACCCTGCAGATCCCGTGTCCCGCCTTCTGCAATGTGAAAGTGCAGTGTTGATGCTGTTGGGGCCCAAGCCAAGGTGTTTCCTTGAGTTTCCCCTGCTTATCACTTGGATTTGCCTGGCTGGGAGGTTGTGCTGCTCCAGAGGTGTTGGAGAACCACTGGTGCAATAGGGAAAAAAACCGTCTCCAGCTAGAGCAGGCAGGTGAGCCTCACTGAGTTTCCTTTGTCAAACTTTTACTTGGTGCTGGCTGGGAAGTCCCAGGAAATACCTGGCTCCAGGCTGGCTGCCTGGCACCGGAGGGGGAAGCCACAGCAGGAGATAAACAATGCTGCTGAGCACCGCAAAATATTGAACAACTCCTTTGCCTTCTTGCCTTACCCAAGAGGGCTGGGTTCTGCGTAATGGGGTCAGCCCTGGGAGTTTCCCATTTGGGTTATTTCTCCCTCCAGACACTGTTGGTTCTTCTGCTTTGCTGTTGTCCTCCCCTTTTGCTCTAGTGGCCTAACTTGCGCCAAAGACGTTGATACAGTGAGTGGCAAGCAAGGGCCAGAGGCATTTGGTCCTTGTTGGTGCTCTTTGGGGAGCAATCTGCTAAAGGGAGAGCCCAGATGCCCACTGGAAGCCCGACCCAGCTTCTAGTTTGTGGGATCACAGGAGCAGAATGGAAATTGTCTTAAAAACTGCTCCCAGGGGCCAAGCTCACTCCATGAATCAAAGAGTTTGAAGCTGACTCCTCCCTTCATTTCTGTGCTAAATAACGAAACTATAGACGAGACCCATCGTTTGTGCATTAATATGAACAAGGTGTCAGGGAGTGGTAAATGCAGGCAGCTGCCATTCCCAGGCTCTGCGGGACTGCTGGTAAACATTCAGCATCATTTCTTCAGTTCATACAGGAAAAAGGCACACATTGCTACTTTAAACTTGTACAGATGCAAGCTAACTGAAAAAATACTATCATATCTGTTTAAAATTGTTTGCAGAACACCGTATTTTCATTTCAGTATGGGTCCAGTGTTGGTAGGAGAGGGCTTGGCGCCACTACACAAGACAGAAGAGTTGAATGCCACAGTCATGAAGGCATATATTAGGTCTTTTCTCAATGTGCTTATTCACCACTGCATTTCTGCTAGGAGGAGGGGCAGGAGAAGAAAGTGACTGGAATCCACCAAGTCTCACTTTGTGAGCTTGTAGTGTTGTCAGGGAAAAAATCCCCAGAGAGATCTGAAGAAGATGAAGTTCTCTTTAAGTGCCGCATCTAGACGGCCGCACGCTCTTCCCACCTACATCAGTCTTGCTAGTTCCGCATTTCACCTGTTACTGCGCTGTGCATGGGTTCACTGTGATTGCAGAGCAAAGAGAGTGTATTTTCCTGCAAGTTAAGTGTGCTGAATCATTAGCAGCAACACTGCCTTCCACCCTTGGGCTTGGGGGTGAAGGCAGCGTGTTGCGTATTTCTGGTTTGCCAGCTCCGAAGCAAACCTTGTCCACACCATGTGCACGTTTTGCTCCAGCAGACCGACGTGACTGTAGACGGTTGCTCTCTTGAGCCAGGTATGAACCACAATTCTGCCACTAAATAGATTTTCCTTTTGTTGTCACATTGATTTGCAACTCATTAATAGTGACAGCAGTGAGGTACTGCACTGATGACCATATTGCATATTCATGACCAACTTATTATTAAACAAATAAGATTTCCCTAGCTTAGGAAGCACCCAGAGTAATGCCACATTATGCATTATATCAGCCTGGATGTTTTATTTTCTCTTTAATATGTTAATAGATGCAAGGGGTGCTCTTTTTTTAAGTAAATGTGCATCTATAAAATAACATGTAATTTAAAATATCAGAATCGTTTAAATAGTAATCCATTAACAAACCTGCCAATAATTGAGCAGAAATACCTATTTAATGTACAAATCAATTAATCAATTCTAACTCCTTGCTTTGTCGACCGTAACGCAGGCAGTACCAGCAAGGCACAACCAAGTCGCTGTACCAGCGAAGCGAGCGAGGGGCAGACAGCTGATCCCGTGTTTTATGGTTCGCTACAGTCAGATTGTTTGGTTTTCATAGTTGCTTTTGTTTCTTCCCCCCCAAGAGGTGTGGTGGGAGAGAAAGAGAAGGCTGTGCCCGGCTGCTGCCTTCTCGTCTTAGGCGCACCTCTCCGGCACGGCTGGGGAAACGCGGCCATCGCGGCTGGGCAGGGCCCCCCGCTCCCCCTTATCTCCGCCGGCAGGCGCTCCCCGCGGGTACCGCCTTGACACCAGCCACGGCTCAGCCCCGGGGAGGAGGAGGGCAGCGCTCCAGCCCCCGGGGGTGTCACCACGGCCCCACGGCGGGATGCTGGCGCTGGTGGGGGGGTGGGCAGCGCGCTCCCCCCGGGGCGGTGGGGAAGGCACATCCCTGTGCTGAAAAAAACGGGGGGAGAAGCCCCTGGAGTTCAACAGCCACTCCAAATCTGCAGGCAGGAGGAAGAGGAGGTGCAGGGCGCGGGGCCGTCCTGCAGGCAGGTATTTTGGTTTGCTTGCTGGTAATGATGAAGGTCATTTCCCCACAAAGTAGCATGATTTTTTTCTATCGGGCTATTCAAGACTAGTTGGTATGCATATCAAAACCCTCTTCAGCTCCCTGCTGCATCCATATTTTTCATTCCTTTCTGGCTCTTTTAACAATTTGTAGGGTACTGGGCATAATTGCACGTGTGGGAACCAGCTGGTTATTGCAAAGTTCCCCTTGGTCCTCAAGTTATTTTTTTTCCTGGCTTGACTTTCCAGAGGCTTTTGATGGCATTGCCTAACCATGAGGCCAAATGTGGTTCTTACCCCATCCTGCTCTTTCCTTATGAGTCACAAGCCACCCCTTTTGAACCGCTGGCCCGTGCTCCCAGCCTCCCCAGGCTCAGGAGCTCCTGTTGCCGGCTAATTGCAAAGGGCTTACGGCCCTGAGGAGACACAGCTAAAACTGAGGATGGTGAAACGCAGCTGTAAGTCACCCCAAAGACTGTATCCCTGCAGACACAGAGCAGGGTGAGGCTGTTTGTAAAACTGTTGTATACAGCAACCTCCCAGTGCCCTTCTCCAACAGGGGATAATTTCATTTTCTGACGTGGGATCTGTCCTTATCTTCATCTCCTCTCTCGGGTCCTTCCCTGGCACAATGAGGGGTGCCAACAGGGCCGTAGCCTGATTTCCACTGCTCCGTGGCTGCAGCCATTTCCACGTGCTGAGGATGTAGAGGGTTAGGCAACACATGTGGCAGCCGCTCGTGATGTCAGAGACGGTGTTTAGTATTTGTAGTTGTCAAAATTTCAAGGGAAAGGCTCCCTAATGAAAACTCCTTTCCAATATGCCATAAAACTCCTGTTTAAGTAAAGTCTATGCGAAGGCAAGTCCTGACAGGCCTCCTGAAATGAAAAGGGCAGATTATTTAACAGCTGATCAACACTAATAACCCTTGGCAAATACAGTATGCAAATTGAGCACTGGAGCCAACATGTGCCGAAGGGACTCTTCTCCAACAGCCTGGCCTGGCTGCTCTCAAACCGCCGCTGTTAATCACAGAGCCCGGCACTGGGAGCGGGGAGACCTGGGCTGCGACTGCCACGTGTTAGGTCAGTGGTCTGCGGGTGCTTGTTTAGGAGAAGTTCCTCCACCACCACAGGAATCTCATGGGCGTTTGGTGTCTGACCGCTCAGTGGGGCCAGGCTCGGGCTCCCTTGCTGAGCTGCTGAAACTGGTGGCATAAAGCACCAAGGGAACTGAAACAGTCTGAAGCTGGATATCTTATCTTCCCGCTCCGTGACATCTTAGGGGAAATATCAGTTTTGAGTATCTTTGTGATATATCAGCCTACACAAAAAATCCCCTTTCCGAATCGGGCCAACCCGCGGGCAGAGTTAAACTGGGCTCTGCTCTGGGTTTCCATGCGGAGGAAATGCACGGGATGGGAGCAGACACAGAGTGGGGAGTTCATCCTTTTGCCCCTTAGCTCCGTGTCACCAGGGTGGCTTTGTAGCTGCCCAGCTGCCCTGGCTGACTCGGCTTCCCCAGCCCAGGGACCCTACCGGCACTACCCGCTGGTTGCTGCGAACCCCTGAGGGTTTGGGGCGCCTCGCTGCAGGGCCAGCTCAGCAGGGCAGCGATTGCGACAGCTACGTGATAGAGCGGGGCCCGTCTCAGGGATCGCTGCTGCTAGATGGGGTGGGCTCAGCTGGGACCCCCGTGAGCTGGTTGCACTCACTAAGTCAGCAGAAACCAGACCCAGGAGACCCTCGGGGGGGCGGGGGTACAGGGTGGGAGAGCACCCCAGCCCCTGCAAGGGGAGGAGGCAGCGCTGCCTGGCCGTGGGAGCAGGGCAAGGGGTCAGCGACGGGCAACGAAGCGTTGCCCTTTTGGTGGCAGTGTGGCATTACCTTGGCTCAGAAAGATGGTTGAGCGTGTGCCTCCGGAGCCTGGATGCTCAGCCCATCCAGCAGCCCCCCACGCAGCCGTTAACAGTCTAGTGACCAAAAGTGCCTGGTCCCCAAGGGGTTACTTCGCCTGAAGCGGCTGCCATGCCCGAAGAGCCAGTGTGCCTTTGATTACCACTGTTTTCAAAGGCTCAGGAATGAGCTTGATTAGCAAAGTCAACAAAGAGATGCAAATACGCCACGCCGCAGCAAAAAGGTGCCTTGTTAGTTTGGGAGTCAATGCCCGGGTAGTGGCAAGCAACAGTTCTGCTGTTGGGAAACATTAGAGAGAAGGGAGGGTGTGTTATTCTGGAGAAACCAGTGGCTCAGACCAGCTCATGGCTCTGCGGACACAAAGCAGCGTCTCTGTCTTCAAGGTTATTTAATAGTAAACAAGTGCCATCAGGAGGAAAGCAACCCACTGCTGCCCAAGCACTCGGGCTTGGGCTATTTTGTGAGCGCAGCAGGAGCCATGGCAGGGGCAGCGCAGGCTGGAGAAGTCCAGAAAGCCCTTTCCCAGGCTTATTTGTACAGTTACATATCATCTCGGAAATGCAGCTTTGTGCTTAGCCCATATTTGACTTGCCAGGGCTTCAATCATCTGGCTAAGTTTCTAACAATGTTATAGTCTTTCCCACTCAGTGTTTGCCTTAACTTCACCTGCGGTGACTCTTGGTGCTCGACGTTGCTTTGGAGGCAAAGCAAGGTGAGCCAGCCCCGTCCCTCACCCAGCCGGCGCTGGAGGAGGAGGAGGAGGAGAGCGGGTCTGCTTGGCAGCTGGTGCCGAATCGCAGCAAAACAGCCCCAAGGACGTTCCTGAACACGCACCCCTCTTCTGCTGCCGGCGGCTCCCGAGGGCAGAGGAATGCGGTATCCCAGGCACTCTGTTTGTGAAGGCGTAAGGCATTTTTAAAAATACACAACAGAGACTTCTGTATGGCTCAGTCTTTTTGTAAAGTAAATTTATTTGACAGGTTTATTTCTTTATCAGGTATTTGTCTAACCCTGTGACACTGAGAGAGCTGATTTCCTGGTACAAATGTTAAAATGTAAACTCCCAGAGATGTGTACTGTCACAGCCAGCGTCCAAAATATCCTCACCCCAGTTTCACCTAAGCGTCCCGGAGTGACAGCAGGGGACTGGGTAATCTACACAGTGATCATGTCGGGCCATCATGATGTCCAAGAGCCACAAAAAGAGATGGTCCCAGTAAGAGGACAGGAGACAGGCTTCTGGCCGGTCCTGGCTGAGTGGCTGGTGGATTCAGGGGTTAAAACCAAGCCTTTTGCAAGTGGTGCCTCCATCTGACAGGATGGGGAGATTAGAAACACCTTAAGTGCCTGAAGGTTTTGCAGCACCACTGACTTATCAAATAAAAATATGTGAATCATAAATCAATGTAATTTAAAGCAGATTTATTTAGAAATTGAGGTCGGGCACTAAGGGGCTTATTCAGATCACTGTAGCTTGCCATTAGTCCCCCCCCCCCGACAGTGCATACTCTCTTGGGCTAGGTGACGTGGGGGTGCAGATGTGCTGCCTCCTGTTTAAATCAGACCTGGGCAGGGGGCCGTGAGCTGGGACAGGGCGACTGGGGAGGTACCCAGGGTGAGGGAGGGACTCCGCTGCCCGCTCACCCTGGATTGCTGCCTGGCGCTGGCCACCAACAGATGACAGCCAGACAGGAGGAGCAGGCGTGTGGTGCGGCTGCAGCATGGCATGAGGTCTCAACGCAGCCCAGCGTGTCAGGGACCACAATCAGTCCCAGCAGCAATGGACACGCTGGGGAGTCTCCTCGTTCACTCGGATGCTGGCTTAACAGGGAGCCTTTGCTGCGCTCCTGCCATCATCTGCCGTCTCCCCTCCTCAGCATGCAGCAGCCTCGAGCATCTGATGCGGGGAGATGCTGCAGTTCTGCACAGTGTGTGTGTGTGCGTGCGTGTGCAGGGCAGTGCTGGCTGCTTGTCCCTAGCCCCAGCTGTGCAGGAGATCCTGTTACCTGACCCAGAGCAGGAGCCAGGAGGGGGAAGGTTGGCTCCCTCTTCCCATCAGGCCTGCAGTCATCCTGCAAACACATTAGTTTTCCTAAAAAGGCACCGGAGAGCTGGAACAGCAATACCACCGTGGCATTTATTAATTTTTTAGCATAGCTCTCCCTCTCTCCCCCACCCGCTGTGATTTGCATACCTGTTAATCCTCTCCCTCCTGCAATAATTCTGTGAAGGATAGGGAAATTATATCTGAGCAATATCTCCTTGACTCCGAAGCTGTGGAAGACCCTGTGTGCCGTCATGCTCAGAGCAGAGACTTCCAGCAAATGAAAGCAGGAGGTTTAACCTCCTAAGAGCTGCACAACATCTACAAGACCCAAGGAAAGCCAGCCATCTTGAGTACGCCAGTCCCGGATGGCTCTGTCCCCAGGAACCCCCTTGCCCCTGGCAAAATTTTGCTTCTAGAAACCTGAGGATGCTGCAGTTCCCTACCGACAGTGTCTCCCCTGCAGCAAAGCTGCTTCCCTGGGGAGAGGGGAGAAAAGCCCTGTACCCTGGATGTTTCATTGCTGTCCCCAGCCCTGCCTGGGGAGCCGGGAACGCCACCTGCCTTCCTGCACATGCTGGGACTGAGCATTGCACAGCGGGGCTGTGCTGCGGGGCTACCTCTGGCCCCACGGGCTTCGGATGGCTTCTGATGAGCTCTGCCAGTTTTAGCCAGCAAGAAGCTGCAGACAGACGTGTGACCCTAGCAGTTTAATTCATCATTTTTCTTACTGCTGTCTTTATCCTCTTCACCCTGACTTCTTATTTCATTTGGGTCTGTGGATGAATGACATCTCTTCCAGTAAAAATCCTAAAGATGGGCCAGTCAGGTCTGGGGAGAGAAGGAGAGCAAGTCTGTCCAGAAATCCCTGGAAAAGCCCAGCCAATTTTTCCTGTCCTCCCGCCTCCTCTATGACCAAGAGGGGACGGGGCAAGCGGGCAGGGGAGGAAGGACAGTGGGGTGATGAGTAGGTGGTGGAGAGCTCTAGGGAGCTTGCTGCCCTTATTTGGAGCCAATGGTGTGGGTGGACAACAGAGGGAAGCACAGGAGAAGGGCAGGAAACTAAGTTTCAGGAGGAAACTTCTATCACATGGTGATAAGCCCCCAAACAGCAAGCATCGCTCAGTGGGAGAGTGACTAAAACCCCAGCGAACTGCAGCCCTGTTAAAACTGTGCTATGCTGCGGCTCTGCTGGAAAAAGAAATAATTTTTAAGGTCTGAAAGCTGCATCTTTGAGTGCTCTGGCATCAGCACAGCGTCCTTCTGTGCAGTGCGTGCCCCTCCTTGCTCCATGCCCTGGGACAGTTGCATAGACAGCATGCAGTGGTCAGGGAGGTGAGAGGAGAGAGGTGATGCTCACCATCGTACCTGTGCCGTGACCCTGATGCACAGCCCCTGTTGCTTTTTGCCAAACACAGGCAGTGGCTGCTGGACCGGGCACCAGGGGCATCAGGACAGCTACCCTGGCATATGAGCCAGGGTGAAGAAAGACTATACCACTGTCCCGTACGCCCACGGCAGGTAGCGTCCCCAGGCTCTCTAGGGACAGGCGCCCAGCTCAGAGGCTCACGCCACGGGCAGGGGGAGCCGAGAGGGTGGGCAAGGCACACCTGGAGCAGGCAGGCTAGCGCAGGCGGGCTGCGTGCTCATGCTCATGCCCCGCACAGCCTCGAAGCGTGCTGGGGCAGTGGTTTGCCAGGCACGTCGGTGGCTATCGGCAGGGCTTGCTTCATCAGGCACTGACAGCAAGGTCCAGGAGGTTCCTCTTTCTGGACTAATTTAAGGCGCGCACAACGGCTTGAGGGTGGGGGTGAGAGGACAGCAAGAAGTTGTGAAAGAGCAGCACGCTGGAGCCCGCGAGTAACTAAGGCCTTTTGGCAGTGTTTCAGAAAATGGGGTGGTCCAGTTAGGGAGTTCAGGAAATTGTCTGAGCTAGATTAAACATTTTCTAAAACCTTCTGGGTGCTTGAGAGCTGACTTGAAAGTTGGCAAAGTTAAATAAAACAAAAGTTAACACATTCCCCTCAATTTATTTTGTTACAGGACTAGTATAAAGTCAGCCTATATTTCATTAGTTTCAACGTCCCCTTCCATCTGAAGGCAGGAGTATGTGCACAGTAAAATCCCTGGACGCCTGCACAGCCATGCAGGGGGCCGCATCTGACACATAAGAGCTTTAGCACACATTTCAAAAGCCATAAAACACATAACTTTTAGGCATAAAACCGAAATTCTGTCTAGTTGAAGCCTGGGTGTAAAAGAGTCTCTGTGGATCTGCGGCTCGCTGGAGTCTTCCTTCAGCCCCAAACCCAGGGAGCGCCCAGTGGCGGCAGCCTGCCCTGGCCCTGCTGCTTGTTCTCCAGTAGCTGCACGCCGTCCCGCAGGAGACAGGGCTGCCACAGCTCGGGCAAGAGAAGCATCAGATCTCACATCAGACCTGCACAACAGTAGCAATGGGAACAACAGTGGGCTTTCTCTCTGGAGAGGACAGGGGGATGCTGAAATGCACGGTGCCTGAGCAAAGCAAGAGCTCCTCTGCCCTCAAGCCCACCGCGGGCAGCCTCTGAGAGGGCTGACCTCAAGCTGCGTGTCTCCCCTTCCCTTTAGAGAGCAAGTGGTATACAAGCTGCCTGGAGCAAAGGATTTCCACTGCTCACGTAGGCTGCGCACGGCCAGGAGCTGCAGAGCAAACCCACACCCTGCACCTATCTATCTTCCTGGTGGAAACCCAGCCCTTGATACAAAAAAGCCCACCAGCCTGGGAAATTACCTGCCTCTCTCTCTTGGGAAAAGTTTCTACCGGTGGAATCGGAGGCGGTATCAGGCACAGAGCAGATGTCGGCAGCTTCCTCGCTCTATGGAAATAAGGAAGTAGGGAACCCATTTAGACAAACAGTCCCACATAAATCTCAGCCCAATGTTTCTTGCCTGTGCCCGATTCCGTATGATCTCTGCAAAGGGTAAATTGAACTCTGCTTCATTGCCGGAGCCCAGTGCTATTAGTTATACCTGTCTTTACGGCAGAGCTGCTTTGGGTGAGAAAAGAAAAGCAGTATGGCCCCAGGAGAGAGAGAGAAATCAGAACATAAATGCAGGTATCAAAGCAGAAAAATGCAGAGAGCTGTAGTAGCCCAGGGTATGTTGGAGAAGAAAACAAACTCTTATCACAGTAAGAGCAGAGGAAGCCATCCCACTGAAGGGAGGAGACAAGGAGGACAGCTGACATCCTGCAGAGAGGGAATCTAAGGTCTGGGGGAGGGAGAGCACAACCCTAAAGGCATGGCATTGGGAAAGGATGCAGCTCTTAAAGACACAGCTTCACCGAGCGCCTCTGCTGACGGGCAGCCGGAGCCAGCCAGCCAAACGAGCAATTCCCGGGCAGCGAGGGAGGCTGAGGGCAGGGGTGCGAGCATGGGTATTTTTAAATGGTGCGGTTCCCAGGCTCCTTGTCATCCACCAAGTCCCAGGAGAAAGCGAGAGCCTAAACACCCACCTGGAATCTGGTCGGATGAAAATGAATTATTAAAAGAAGTGGAGATTTATTGCCTTTAAAGATTTATTAACAGGACAAGGAGAACAACTTTCTGCGTGAGCAGTGTCAGGAGGCAGGGGCAAGAAACTGAGTTTTGCCTTTGAAGGCGGTCGGCTCCAGGGAGAAGCTGGCTGACCACGCAGGGGTCAATAACATGCCAGCTCCCACTCAGTGCCCAGTCCCTTTTGGCAGATGCCTAGCATCCGAAGGACAATGCAGAGGGACCAAGCAGAAACACTAAGGACACTTCCCCTTTCAGTGTAGAAACCTCACGAGTATATGGGAACTTTGGCTAAGCCCTGCGAAAGCCAGGGAAGCCTGTTTGCTCTGCTTTTGGAAGGAGCAACCGCCGATCCGCCCCCAGGCATTGGATTTCCAAGATGTCCCTTTTTTTATAGCCAGGAATCGAAAAGCGTGCTCTGACCTCTAGCAGAGGAGGAGTGACGCTGTGGGGACGAGGGAAGGAGGAATGATCCAAGAGAGGATTCCCAGCAGTGAGTCAGAGGGGGAAGAGACTGAGGTGGAACCGGTAAAAATAGTTTGGGGAACAGGGACAAGTCCTAAAAGAAAATAGTCTTTGTGCAAAGAAGATAAAATAAAATCAGAAAGGGCTGGAGCAGCATTACGGAGATAGAGCTGAAACTGAAGACCAGGACAAAAAGGCAGAAGGGGAACACGAAGAGAGGATCCTGCCAATCATTGCGCTTTATGTAACATTTTAACACCAAGGCTTACTGGAGGGATTGCTATTTCTAGTAATCTGTGAGTGTTGCCTGCACTGGCAGGTGGGGATGAAGACACTTTGTCTCCTGACTGTATTATGACACCAGAAATAAATACAATTTTTCTCCGGAAAAGCTGCCAATTACATTCTTCATGGGGATACTTGAGGAGGAAAAGCTAAAGGAAAGCCCGGTGCCCATGTGCAGATACACACAGCACACATAGACCCCCACCCTCTCACAGCTTACCTACGGCTGCATAGAAGATGGAAAACTACCAGTGTAACCTTCAGAAAGCTGATTGCAAGAATGTTTTCCCATTAATGCTGCTAGTGGGACTGTGATTGCATTGTTTAAGATAGCCACAATCGGCCGACAAGCAAAGCTGAACTGTACGTGCACTCTGTGTAAAAACATTTTGCTTCGCTTGCTGCCTGAAATGTGGGTCTCGGTAAAGGAGTGTTGAAGACAGTCCAGTGGTTTAGGGTCTTGCCCTGTCCGATGACCAAAATTCACCTGTCAGCATTCAGTTGCCCGGTGTGAGACTGACCAGGCAAGGACGCACGCGGCGCTTGCTCGCAGGTGGAGCAGTGGGCCTGTGTCACAACCGTGGCCAGAAGTGTATGTCCAGAACCAACCCGCTACTCAAGGGCATTCGTATACATCTCTCCATCTCAAACTCTCAGACTGATTATAGACAAGGTACACGGCAGCACAAAGAAGACATATTTCCTAAAATGTAACCATTTTGTCCACCTCTGATACTAGTCACACTCCGGAAAGTATTCTCTGGTGAGTTCACCTCATGTTGGAGATGGTAAGGAGTAAAAATTCCTACCGGCACTCCTGTCCTGCGAAATACCACACGACAGCAACGACTCTGCAAATTTGGATTCCGCCCTTCAGTGCCCAAACCTATGAAAATGAATGAGGCCATTTGTCTTGTCACTTCCCCTCCTTCTCCAGGGGATCTGTCACAGGAACAAATTACAATTACAACGAAAGGGACTAAACCCGGCACACTCTTAGACTTCCCACAGATTCATCCCTGCTCCTCACCTGCTGTCCATCTCCGATCATCCACTTCTGTACAGGAAGGGAGAGAGAGGACCCTGCTCTGCCTACGTCTTGCATTTTCTTTTGAACTTTTATTTTTCCTGCCTGTGGTTGAATGTCCTTGCATGCACGTAACATTTCATTCATGTGTGTAACAGCGATGCTGGCCACACCATTCTCAATGCAACAGAAACAATTTGCTCGTGTTGATTTACTGTAACAGCTGCTGCCTTTCTTGACCAAGATGTGAACTTTTGCTCGTTTTTACTGCAACGCATGAAGAAGTGTAATGACGTTACTACAGCTCAGAGCTGCGTCCCAGTCCAGAGGAAGGTGCCTTGGAGATCTGACAAAAGCTGCAAGGGAAGTCCCCCTCTGATCCCTGGGCCTGTGGTTTACAAACCAGATGGTAACTTTTGTGTACGGATGGCCTTTAACCACACTAAGACACATATTTGCAGAAGACCTGGCCTGCTGATAGAGACTCTGTATTTGCAAACAAACAAGCTTTTCAAGAAAAGAACAAAACAAAGTTCCATTTTTAAAGTGTGTTTCACTGGAAACAATACCAAAACCAAGTCCACCCATTATATTCAAAAAACAAGTAAACTCTCTCCCCACTCACCCTATCTTGAAAATCCCATTATCTCTGGAACAAAGACTAACAGGGACCAAGCTCTTTGTCAGAGCTGTCCTCTTAGTGCTAAGTCACACGGTATCTGCATCGGGGTGTTTTGTCGGTAGGGGAATACTGCTGTTCTGTATGGCAAAGCGCTTCTACTGTGAATGCAGATGTAGCAGTAAAGCTGGCTAGATAAAACTACAAAAACAGGCCTGCCAAAGAGCAAAACAAGTAGTTTTAGCAGCCATCAAGCTAACCTTGACTGGTTAGCTTGATGCGAACATGCCTGCGTGAGGCAGGATCACGCTAATGCTCTCTCACAACTGGCATGGCTGTGGTGGTGGACGCACTCGTTGCAGAGCTACCTACCTTATAACAATTCCCACGTGTCATATTATCTTTTGAAATGGTGTGTACAAATACTTATCTGTAAAGTAAGTTAAAATAACAAATTCTGTGGTGACTACTGGACACAACATGAGAAGAAAAAATGGGATTTCACCACATTTAAAAAAAAATAGGACAAGCCACTAACTCGTCGATATTCTTATTACGCTAGTTAACCTACCTCAGACAGGTACACAACAAGGCCAAGCAATTGTGGAGTGTGTTTGACCTGAGAAAGGAAAAAAGGGAAAAAAAGAAAAAGTTCTCTAAAGGAAAGTTCAGATACATTTCAAAGCACTACAGCTTTAAAAACACCAAAGGAGTTTTATCAAACTTCCCAGAAAAACTTTCCTCTGAGAGGAAATAGGGCAAGTGAGATTTCAAAGGGAGAGATCGTTTTTCCTGGGGTGCAGAGATGGTGACTGAAAAACCTCCAACCCTAAGCCTCCCGAGTATGCATTTGTCCTGAGCTGTACGTAGCACGGCTACTGTCAGGCTGTAATTAAGACGAAAATATGTACTAGGTTCACTGACTAAAGTTCTGGATTAATCTTGGATATAGTTGAGACCCGAGATTCACCCAAAGCAGCTGAGTTACCACAAAGCACTGATTCACCAACCCTTAAAAAGAGTGCAGCCTTTTTTTTATTTTTTATTATTTAATTCCTCCGCTAATTAACAGCAGGTAGTGAATAGGAAAGTGTTTATCCTCCCCCCCTCAGCTCACCACCCTGCTGTGTTATGACAGATGGAATGTTAATTAACATGACCTGGCAGATAATATTTAATTCAAGACAGAGTAGCATGGAAACATCTGACTGCCTCAGGGCTGGTCACCTACCAGGTACGCCCTGAAAAACCCCTCCCATGCGTCGTCCTAGGGGCACCAATGGCTTTTAGTTGAGCTAATCCAGAAACAGGCTCAAAGCTGTGCCTACACTAGGTTTTCTGGCTCCTTTTGCCCGCGCTGCTGCTCTCCCCGGGGCAGGGTGCTGGTTAGCTGCCCGGCTTTGCCTCCTGCCGCTCCCCGGCCCTTCCAAGCCAGGCGGGCCTGGCTGTGGGCTTGTCCAGGCCGCGCGTCTGCCTGAGGTCGCTGGGGGGGCTGGAGCCGTGTGCTGAGGGGAAGGGCCTCCTCAGGGAGGAGAGGTTTGCGGAGCTGTCCCTGTGTGACCTCCCTTTTCAACAGCCAGGCGCCTCGGCTGTGTCCCTGCTCCACAGCCCACGTGCCCGTCCTCCTCCTCTCCCTCGTCCCCCCAGCGCGCCTCCTCCTTCACCAGACGTTTCACTGAGTGAACACCGCTCGCTCACCAGTGCGCCCAGTACACCCAGCACGCCCACTGTGCCCAGCCGCGGTCAGCTCGGGGCCGGAGGCCAGGCCTCTACCTGGCCTCGCGAGCTGCCAGGGGACACAACCCCGGCACAGGCCCCGCCACCCTGGGGCAGGCGCCATGACAACCCGCCTGCCACCCTTGCCTCCCCTGCCTGCCCCACCCTCCTCCTGATTGGTCCATCCTGAGGCATGCATGGTGTTGCGATTGGCTGGCTGGGCAGCGCATGTGCTGCGATTGGATGGCGGTCCTGCCAGGTGCCTGTGCGTGTGGCAGGGCCTCCCGCCATGATGGGAGCGGGGCGAGGGATGGCAGCACAGGCGGCGTGCTGTGGGCGCGGGGCTGTGCGCAGGACGGAGACGCCTCCTCCGGGGCAAACAGAGCCGATGCCGTAGGCGTTCAAGTCGACAGGAGAAAAATGTGTATTTTTATGTACCCAGGTGGCAGTGCTGTGTACAGCCCTGTTGCACCGACATTAGTGCCCCTCGGCGCTGCCTGTAACTGTGGGACCGGTTTGCTCTCTCCCGTGCAGACAGAGCTAGCGCGTACCTACGGCCATCTCCTCAGATAGAAACCGCAGGGAGTATTTAAAGAGAAACCACACAGAGTATGACTTTACGAAGCCTCAGACTAATGCCAATACATGCATGTGGTTGCAGAGCAAAACAACAAACAAACAAACATTCAGTGGAGGCTTTTTAAAGGTCTGTGTTGCCACAGAAGGACTTGAAAGGGGATTTGACCGAAAACTAGCCGTGAAAAAAAGCACCTGACTCCTCTATTCTCACTCGGTCGGCTCCAGCCAAGAGAGAAGGCAAGGAGGAAGCAAGCGCTGAATTACAGGTTACCATAGTATTTTTGTAGTAATTGGTGTATGGTTATAAACACAAGTAAAAGAAGAAACTTGTTCCCTAGGCCTGATGTGGGCACGAGGGCGACAGCTGCTTGGAGATTAAGAGGTGCTGAGCCCCTCTGTGTCCCCCGCCTGCAGGGCGACCGGCAGGGCTCAGCGGGAGCTGTGAGTACGCAGCACCCCGCACATTGCACAGTTTTTATACTAGAGTCAAAATGTGAGTGCTTCGATGTGAGATGCTTAGTCTGAGCAACTCAGCTGTGATTTTAAATTGAGGGTATTCCTTTAACATAATGCTATTCATTTGCAAATACAGGAAGATACTGACAGCCCTGTAAGTGAAAGATCGGACTTTCTGTTATCTTTGAAAATACTAATTTAGCAGATGACTTACCAGATGCTATCTCTTAAGAGATTTGGGCCAGTGATTTCTAATAATTTTAACAAATATAAGCAGTATCGTGGGCGCACGCACACACATACACACACAAACACACGTCTTGAAATGTAGGAATCAAAAAGCTTCTCTATCTGCAAAAAACTATATACTTTTATTGCCAGGAGCAGCCTTTCTGACCACAGATATCTAAAAGACAGAGTGGTCTTTGGGTACTATTTAGTTCCAAAGGGGCTATAAAAGGCAGATGGTCTCATTAGAAACAATTTATGCATATATATTTCTAGGAGTTGAACACTGCCAGAATAGGTTTAGCTCTTTCACCATACCGAGGAAAATATCACCACTTGCAAATGTTTCCAGTTTGCAAAATAATGACCTATCCAAAGTAGCTAAGCAACTAATTACTCAAATACTAGAAGGTTATATGCCAATATTATCACATTGTTGGTCTCCTGGGCAAACAACTTCACATTCCTCAAACTGCCATATAGTGTCATTAGATTGTGCAGGAAAGTCCTTTCTTAATAGTACAGCAGCAGCAGCCCCAATGCCCCTGTGCTTGTGCCATCATTTCAACTATTATTTCCAATCTCCAAGTCAAATCACTTATTAATTAGAAAGGCAACTCTAGCAAACCCAATTACCCGCAGGCAGTTTCTTCCCAGATGTAAAGCCCTTCTTGGAGATGGACCATGATCCCAGTTGCTGGGGAATGTTTGTGGTTTTTCTCTCCCAACTTATCAACCTTTACACTCAACCCTGGCAACACTTCTCCCAGCCCCTGCCTGCGACATGTCTGCTGGATGCATTCCTCCCCCAAGCTCCAAATCCTAGAGAATTCAGCCTATACAGCCTCAGGATGTGTAGAGACAGCCATGTGCAGGCATGTGTACTTTTAAGGTCTGTACTCAATGTCTTTGAATGTTTCTTGGGGGTAGAGCAGGCAGAGCACAAAGAAAGCAATGATGAATTGTGTAGAGATGTGGAGTCGGATCAGGAAATTGCAAAAGACAGCAGCTCGGAGACTTGGTTTCTGGATTCACTTAAAACAAATAAATACTTCTGATGATGGATTTTTCATCAAAAAGGCAGAGAGAAGCCCTGTTTCAGAGGGGAGAGTGCTTTTGTGGAAGATGTGCGAGGCACTATGTGGAACACTGGGTTTGTGTGCCTTTGTCTCTGCTTTTTAGGATGGTCTGAAGATAGCACGCGTAGCAACAAACATAAACCGTTCTCCCCTGTAGATTAGTCACTAGAGGGGCCATCACATATGTTTAACAAGTACGGTCCACATGCAAAGACTCCTTTTGTGGGACTTGTGCGTTCAAGTTATATGGTGGTGTTGGAAGAGTGGATGTGGTGCCTATAGCCAGCCTATAATGTGTCTCATGTTGCATATAGGGTGCCAAAGAAGGAGAGAGCTTTTTGGCAAATATCGGGTCTGCCCTTCAGAATAGTTGAGGAACTAGTAAGTACTTGGGTCTGTATAAAAGAGGTTGCATAAGGGATATGGGGATGGAGAAAGAGAACAGGTAGGGGGATTAGGAGGACGTGCCTGTTTTCTTCAGATAACTTTCTCATGATATTGTGTCTTCAGGATGGCTGCATGCCAGTTCAGACTCTCCCTTGGGAGACGGTCACTGGCACTAATTATGCTCGTACAGAACAGAAGTGTCCTCAAGACATGAAACTATAGAAAAATCTGTGTCAGCATGAGCAGCTGCAAATTATGTTCTAGCTTCCTGAAAATAGCCTTGCTTTTGCCAGGCGCTTGTATGGTACCCATCCCCACAGCATCCAACAGCCTCGGTTTGTAATATATGTCTACACTACCCCAGAACTGTAACAAAATACTTTGCCATCACCTTCTCTCCCACACACGCTTCAGGTACCGTCCCAGTCATTTTCTGCTCGCCCTGCTGCCGTGGGCCTGCAGCCTCCCTTGTAAAGGAGCTGGGATTGCCCAACTGAGGCCATGTGCCTTCATTCTTCTCACCTTGCCCTGAGAGACAGGGTGATGCTATTTTACAGTCTGAGAACTCAAGCACAGAGGCTAGTGGCCATATTCTAGGATATTTACGCATCAGTGTCACATGGAAAATCTGCAGCAAGCAGGGACTCGAATCCATATCTCCTAAATCCAAGGTTAGTAGATTAATCATTTCCTTTCAGCCATCTGTCCAACAGCAAAGTATTTCTGAATTTGTATTGGATTTCTCCAGGAGGAATTACCCACCGGCATACTTTTACCTTACAGGTGATGTAAAAATAAAAAAAAAGAAAGAAAAGAAAAAAAGAAGAAAGTACTTAATTACATCATAGATATATATAGCTTAAACCCTTGACTTTATCTGACTCCTCCAGGACTGATCCTCAATTTGCTGCAAGTTGTATTTGCTAGAAGAAAACAAAATGTACCACCTGAAAATAAGTAACTAACTTTTATGAAAAAGTTACCCTCATTGAACAATACAGGAAAATATAGGATAAAAGGGATGTAAGTTGAAGCAAGCTCTCCTTATGTGTTAGTGGTCAGCCTACTAGATTTCTGGGAGCAACTTCTATTTCTACAGCACCATTGAATAGGCGCAGCATAAAGCACCCAGTATATCTTTATGTACTGGTTCGTGCTCTCACCCATGTGAGGTGATCCCCATAGCAACATACTGCCACGGCAATACAGAGCCACTAAAGGTCAGTCTAGAAAACAACAACAGTATTTCACAAAATCTCTGAAACGAATGCTATTTTATTTCAGCGACATGGAAATTAAACACACTCTAAATTCTATCAGACCAAGGACATTCAGGCCTCCTTTCAAACCATGACAAGGAAAGCTCGCCAGCCTTTCTGTACTATGAAGAATCCACCTGAGAGACACAACCTGCCCATGAAATTTCTGATAAAAAAGAATTGGACAGAGCATAGGAGACATGCAACTCTGTCCTTGCATAGGAGTAAAAGCTGCAGGTCTAACTTTTACAGCCTATCATACTTGATGAAATAAGAGATTTATGCAGAAGATCTTCACAGTTCTGTGAGCAGTTACTGCTTATCCACCAGGAGGCCAGAGGTGGCAACCACAAAACGCAACCATACTGATCCTTTCTCACACTGAGCACATCAAGGAAGACACAAAATCCTTATCTAAAATTGGGAACCCAGCTAAGTAGCATTTATTCCAACAACTATAAACCAGTGCCATTTACAGAAAGTTCATACCTCTTTCAGCAACAGTGCCAAGGGAGCTTTTTAGCTATTAATGGACCATCAGTCATTGCATCTCAGATATCTGAACAATTGGGAAGGCACAGGTGTAGGCACAGGCAGTACAAACTAACCTCACATGATGGTTGTGTCTTAGGAATGGGGAACACAGACTTTCAACCTTTCATTCACAGAAGAAACCTCTCCAGGCATCTTTGACCCATGATCAACATTCATATGCCCCACAGAGCTTCCCTCCCCTTCAGAACTGTCTTCTGCTGCTGTGGCTGGTTGGGGTAGGGAAAGTCAGGAGGAAGAGCTATCAGAAGACCAGCTATACCCATAGCATCTCTTGGTGTCAGCCCCATGTAGCAAACCAGCTGTAAGTAGCTAAGGAGAGAGTTTCTGAAAGCCAGTGTGCTTAGTTCTTGGAAAGCGATTGCTCTGGAGGGAGAGATCATTGTTCCCCCGTGCCCTGGAAATGGGAAGGTTCACACACCTATCTATTTTACACTGGAGGGTTATCTCCAGAAAGGTCTCCTTTCCCTGTTCTTTCTGCTCCTGTCAGATCTGTCTCTGTTAAATCAACATTACTGGCTCAGGACATGAGCTACAGCCAGAGGCAGGGGCAGCCAAATCAGGTTAGGACAATGCAAAATTAGGTCTCAGCCAAAAAGAAAAAAAAAAGGAGAGACAGAGAAAAAGAAAGAAAACCCAGTGCATTTCAGTGCTTTGAGCTCAAAGTATTCAAGGGGAAGATTCTTTCCCTTTCCTTCAGCCCTTGTATTCTTCTTGGGTGTGCAGTGGCTGTGAAAGCTCCAAAGAGTCACTGGGGACTTCCCCGGTTTGGACATTATAGCAGGATGCTATGGCCCAAGTTGCTCTTCTTTTCTTCTCCTCCACCACAAGGCCCAGGAGTACTATGGGACTGAGGAGTTTCTGCAAGGCAAACTGCAAGGTGCCTGAGGAATGAAAGCCCGCTTTATATTGGAGCAATTGATTTTTGTCAGAGGGCTGTACGGTTCCTTACTGCAGCGTGGGAACAGAAGGGCGCAAACCTCTCTTTGTCCCCTCCTTCACTTCAACTGTGCGTCCTTTTCTGCCACTCCCAAAGTCAGAGAAGAGGATTTTGGCCCAAGCCTTTACAGAAGATAAAGTCTAAATGTCAGGTGTCTCCCTAGGCAAGCGGCAAACACTCCTTTCACCACAGAGCACTAGAGGATGAAAAATTAAATCCAAAAGAAAGCATGAGCTATCCATATATCACTCCCTAGGCTTCACAGTACTAACCTCTTACCAGTGCAACAAACATCCTGTGCTCAACCTGAGAAACAGTCAAAACACTAAAACATTTAAAAGGCAATAAACCAGGTCAAGGAAAACAACCTTGACCACAGCAGGTCACTTGTAAGGAAGTGACCTAACCTTGTGACAATGAAAAGGGGATAAAGTGGGGTGAAATCTCAGCAAAGACACTACCCATGGCCAGAAACTGGAGATGTAAGCCAGGGAAAACCAAGGCAGAGCTGATTATGCCACCAGTGTGACAGAGAGAAAAAAGCTCTTTTTTTCTAGTGTCCAAAGTGCAGGAAGGCATAAAGCAGCCCACTGCAGTGTTAAGAATGAGAAGAGATTTTGAAAGTCAATTCATGTAGTAAGGCAGGAGGAGAGGACAGCTCTGCATAATGCCATCATCTCTAGTACTTACTGGTTGTTGTGTCTTCTCGCTTAATTAGGATATATTCTGTTTGGTGCAAGGGTCAGCTCTTGATCTGTTTTCACACAGCATCAGACACAATGGGATCCTGATGTATGTTTTGCTGCAAAAATAGAGATAAATATTACAATGGCTTTTTGCTAATTCATTAAATACAAATGGACAAATGAATAAGCTGAATAAAAGGCCTAAGCAATCTGAGTCTCCATTCTGGGCAGACTGCATCTACCTCTAACGAAGATCAAAGGGATCTGTTTCTTGATTTGGCAACCACAATGTAACTTGCCCTGCCAGTAGAGCACTATTGACTTGGATAACGTGAAAATCCATATGGGATGCGTGGATATACTCATGGTGCCTGAGTTGCACAGAGAGTTTGGGAAGTCATTCCTGTGGAAGTGTAGGAGTGTAGGGGCTATATTTGGGATACTTATAGAAGTATATACTGTCTGTAAACTATACAGGTATAGAGCTAGGTAGGGATTGGGAGATACGCAGCACAGCCCTGGAGCCAGGACTTGCATGTTTGCATATGCAGAGCAAGACTGGTGGAGGGATATGTTTGATACGGAGCAGTTGTTTCTGCCATAGGGTTTGTCCATTATGGCAGTGTTTGAGACCAGCCTGGATGGTATATATCAGTGGGGTATGAGCAAGTGGTGAGTACAGATGAAGAGCGTGTGACACAGTGTATAACGGAGCTGGCATGTGACTGAGGTGAATGCATTTGCAAGAGTGGTAACAACATTTCCTAAGAGGTAGCATGCTGGCTTGTGACTATGGAGCCCTGGGTTTTTAGGCCTCCCTCCACTAATGGTCTGATCACACTGCCTTGCTGTCTTTCCACTCACTCTCCTGTCCTATGTACCTCTGTTGGTAGTGCTTCTGGATCTTCTGGTGTGTGCATGCTTCAGCTGTGTGTGGCTATACTCGGGAGCAAAGACGTATATGTAGGATGTGGAGTAAGTCTAGTATGCAAAGGAGGCCAAAAGAGAGGCAACCCTTTGCACGGTGTGAGGTGCTGTCTTTGGCAGTGTGTAGCTGGAGGGTATGTCTCGTTTATATTCTGGCGAGGCTTGCAGAAGCTGGCCCTTGTGTAAAGGATCGCTTCAGCCACGTGCGTGAGAAAGGCCATGTGCGAGGGCAAGAGGGCACACGGGAGGCTGCAGAGGGGCTGTGGGATGAGGCGGGGGCCACTGGGCCATATGGCCAGGTGACGTGTGCCCACGAGAGCGAGCCATGATGGGGTGCATGGAAAGGTGTATAGGCCTGACTCTGTGTGTGTGTGGGTATCAGCAGCAGGGGCAGGCACTTGGGAAGTGCTGACTCTGGAGGACCTGGTGAGGGCTGGCTGGAGAGGGGCTGTGCAGGTCTAGGGGGTGTGGGGGAACAGAAGGCTGTGTGGGGCTCTCTAGGAGCCTCTGGGGAGGCAGGGGAGCAGCACTGCTGGGGTAAGAAGTGCCACAGGCAGGGCATGGGGAGGAGGGCAGCCTGAGCAGGGTGTAGGCAGCCTGGGCAGGGCAGGCAGCAGGGCGGCAGTGTGGCACAGGCAGGCCAGGCAGGGTGTGGGCAGCAGAGGCGCGGTGCAGGCAGGCCAAGCAGTGGGGCAGCGCAGGCAGGGCGTGGGCTGGTCCAGGCTGCACTGAGCCCCACCACTGTGCTTACGGCAGCAGAGGTGGCAGCACAGCAGCGGGCACTGAGCCTGCCAGCCGCCCTGGCTCTGCAGCTGCCCAGAGCTGCGTGGGCAGGGTTGGGCTGCCTACAGGGGCACTGCCCTACCCAGAGCAGTTGTGCGGCTCAGCCCTGTTTGGAGAGGTGCCCTGCCAAGGAGGGGTGGCCGTGCCCTGTGCCACGCATCGCTGCAATACTTGGCGATGCTGTAATTGCCACCTCTGGAGGCCGTGTCCCATCACTGGCAGGAGTAAAGGAGACTTGGCAAGCCAAGGAGAGAACTCGCTGTTATGCATCTAGGAATACATCCCTCATCTCCTTCATATCGCGTGCATTAATCCTCACAGCCATCCCCATTAAGTACTCTTCCCTTTCATAAAGGGGGACTGGAAGCTTGGAAAGATTGAATGATATGTTCAAACTATTGGGCAGAGCTGGGAATGGAACCTAAATCTTCGAGGGCCTCCTGCTGTGCTTTAACCACGAAAGGAATCCATCCCTTCCCGGTATGCTTGTGCAATCCATTGTTTTTAAATTATGTCCTTACGAGGTTGCACAGATGTTGCTGGCGGTTGCATTAGACCTCTAGAGTGATCAGAAATGGGGAAGATGTGGAGGAAGGACAGAATGCAACTTGGGTCTCCAAGTCTCAGTGTGTTTGCAGGAGCGGGAAGTGGAATCATCATATAAATGCTCCGGGTGCTAGACCTCTTTTCCCCCAGGAGTAAACTAAGGCATAGAGAAGCCCAGTATGATTTTAAGTCATACTGAAAATTTGTGCCAGAGATTAAAGCAAAACCTACTGCTGCTGATGTTCAGTTGTACATCACAAGCCCACCTTCTTCTCCAGGTAGTTTACGCTCTGTAAAGAGACACAGTCCCTTTAACTGCTGCACAAGAACATCCCCCACTGCTGCACACTGACTGTCCCTCACCATCCACAAGCTCATTGGGAGGTTCCACTGGGAAACTGGTGCCAGTAGAAAGATACTTTGCCTGATTTTTATGTCTTTCTCTATTGTCATCCCCTTTAGATGGACATTAACTCATTATGAACAAAACTGTATGTTCTGCCCCACCAAAAGAAAAGAGAAGGGATGGATAAAGAAAACAGGAGAAAAATGGATGATTATGGAATTAAACAAATAGAAAAAGGGGCCGGGTGAGGGTGAAGACATCTATACTATAAGAATAAGAAATTAGCTACAGGGGGATGCCGAGCAGATGACTTGTGTCAGCACTGTCATTCTCTAAAAGGGTCGAAGGGTCTGTAAGTTGCCCAGTGGTGCAAGCGCTGCGAGCTGCTGAAGACGTGATTGGCAAAAGCATAGATGGAGTTTTTCATCAAGATTTCTTCTGCTGGTGTTGTGGATGGCCTCCACTTGGCTTAGTGGAGGATGGGAGGAGATCCTGAAACTATTATTTATATTCTCCTCTCTCCTCATCAGTGTTACTTGCTCTTAGGTTTGTGGCTTTTCTTGGGCAGTAGCACAGCAGAACATTCCCCTGAGGAGTGCTGACTTTCCCCAGCAGCTTGCTCAACTGTGGTGGAAAGGGCTGATCCTGAACTTCTCCTGGTTGTGAGCAGTGTTCCCGGCCATCTGGAGAACCTCAGCCCAGTCCCAGCAGGGCACCCAGGGCCCTGAGCTGCTGGACCTTGGCTTGCTCAAAGTAGCTGCTCTTGCAGACCAGTGACCCTGTGGCCATGACAAACTGCAGCCCAGCCCAGGAAGAACAAACTTAGCCTCAAGTCTTGCCTTGCTGCTCTGCTTTCTATGGCCCCACATGGTGACTCACACTTCCCCACTGCCACTGCCTGCACAGGGAAATTGAGACCAGGGGCTGGATTGAAAGGGCCCTTGGCCTGACCTGCTCCAATAGCCATTTATGTTCTTACATGCAATATTAAAGCAGTGATACCAGGTCTCTTGCTAAGACTTCTTCTATGCTTGACAATTTTTGACCCGCAGATTGTACTCTTTCTCTTGCCATTGCCGCCCATTCTGGTATAGTTATTTCTAGTGTCATGGTACTGGAGCACTATGGAGCCCTTCCTTTTCAGATGGCATTTGTGACTTGTCTTCTTTCAGGCAACACCCCGACAAGAGAATGGAAAGACAACAGACCAAAACATTATTTGGTGTGTTAAGTTATGTGGGAAGGTGGGAAGACCAGCTCCAAATCCTACACTTTTTGTAGTCCGTTTTGTTTTTTACTTCAAGGCCTGTTTGAAATCCTCCCACAGAAAGATATGTCTTCCAAGGAACTCCAGTATCTTGAACAAGGAGAAAAAGCTTGGTATTCCCCATTCCCTACTCCACCCTCTGTCAGTAAAATCTGTGGGTACAGAGCAGTAATCAGAGAGGTTTTTCTTTGGGGTAGAGGGTGCACAAAGCACACAAGATCAGAAAGCTTTTTAATGTTGAATTTGAAGTTTGGTTCTGTGGTAAATTAAAAGAGAAACTGCCACCCAAAGAAAAGCATATAAAGAAACCAGCATTTGTCTAGTGTGTTGGTCTTTACAACTCATGAGTTCAACACTAATGAGTTATGGGTTGGCCCATGAAAACATAATGTGTAAATTAGGAATTTAATGATGTGTAAGATTAAAAGCTGTGCGGGGTTGCATTTATTTAAGGCTGCCATCTTGTGTTCAAAGAGGAATTACTTTATCAGACAATGTCCCTTTCACTAGGTTTAAATTGATTCCGTTATGCATGTTATGGAGGGTACTCAAGTGCCCGAGACTGCCAGCTGACAATATTTCCCACTAAATGCCCTTTCTGTAGCTCTGTTTGCAGCTTCATAATAGCAAACATACCGTGCAAGCCATAATGACTTCATCTTAACTTCCAGAAATGAATAACTGCAGATTTCCCTCCCTACATCCCTCCCCATAAATTTAGTTGCAGGAAGGCTGGGATTCAAGATGAGAGATGCAAAAACGAAACTTCTTACTGGTTCTGTATTTGGCTTGCTTTCCTGACACTTCACTGCTGAGTCTTCTACACCCACCCCAAACCTCTTCCCTCTCAAAAAAACCGCCAAAACCAAAAAAGCCAAACCAGATTAACCAGCGAGGAGAACCTTTACATGCCCATTTTCATTGCAATGTGTGTAGTTAACTTCTAGCTACTTGCTGGATGGCATCATGGCAGTATTTTGCAAACTAGGAATCCTAGTTCTCAAGTCATGTTCTGCTGACATTGGTAACTGACACGAGCTCTTTTAGGAGCTTGAAACTGAGCCAAGCATGCATGCAGAGCTTCCTGCGATGGCCAAGGGACACTCTGCGGGAAGGGCTCGGTCTGTTTTGTATGCCCTGATCAGCACAGTTTAAAGTTGCATAAATCCTTCTTGATGCAGCGAAGAAAAAGAGGGATAATGGTTGAGTGTTCTGCTTATCTGCAGAGCCTTGATGGAAAACAACTCCGGTCTGATTTGGTTTACGTATATAGCAAAGTCTTAAAATAAGACCTAAATCAGCTAAGGCATTCAGGCATCTAGTTAGGTATGCTCAGAGGCCCGTGTTCCCCACTTAGCTACTTCCTGAGCTTGTGGGCAAGTTCCACCCATCATCCATTGGTTAAAGCAATCTCTTAACAGATGGCAAACCTGTTTTCAGAGCCTCACCCTGCCTAATTTGGGCAGATCTAAGCTCTTCTCCTAGCGAAGTGGCCTGACCATCAAGCTATTGACTGTCCCAATCAGAGCACATCATGACTGTATAGACTGATGAAATATTAGAGCTAAGATGGTTGCTAACACTGTGATCTTGTGGCTAGGGCATCTCCCTGAGCTATAGCAGAACAAGATGTCAGTCTCTGCTCCAAGGAAACATGAAGTGAAATAGCAGCATGAGGAGAGGCTGCACCCATAAAGGTTGAAGTCTGGGCCAAGTGGAGTTTTGAGACGTGTCCCCCCTACCAACGAGTGTCCTGAACACATGGCTATTGAGGAAAATATGATGGGTGGTTAATAATGAGGCAGTGGAGCGGAGCGGTGAGTCTCTAGAGAGGATAAGCAGTCTGAAGTTGGGAGGTTGACTCCGAACAAGGGATGTGGTTTAAGCCTTACCTCTTTCATTAGCATTTCCTCCTGACTAGCGGAGGGGGCTTTGTATTTAGCTACTGTGCATGCCTTTTTCAAGCCGTGTACGTTTTCGAAGTTGGGTTCAGATAGGACAAACTTGGATCTATCTATGTTTGCAGCTGATCAGATATGGACGACCCCAGTCTGAAGCTGTCCCTGTATTTGTGTGCCATGCTTGTGTGCAATTTATTCCTCACTGCATATTTACAAAAGCCATTACTTTTAATAGCAAAACAGTATAGCTTTTCATACTTGTCTTTAATTGGAGTAGAGACCATGCCTTACTATCTGTTTATACAGTGCTTAGCATTCAGTTGCTCAGAGTCTCAGGGGCAAGTTCAACAGAAATATTAGCAAGAAAGATATCTGTAAACATGCTAACAGGACATAGTTCATATTCCTGTTTTCAGCCTCGTTTCCTAGGGATACAAAAGTTACACAAACACACTGTTTATATGTTAGTCCCCAACTATGAGCTTTTGAGGTCCACCGGTCAGCATGGAGTCAAATCTGGCAGAGGGCAGTGACAATGGCAGTACTTAGAGGAGAAAGACACCAATTCACTCCCACCAAAGAAAAGCTGGAGAGAAGATGTTACCCATGCTGTTTGGCATCTGACAGCTCCCCCGTCCAAATCTACATATTTCTGGTTGAGTTACAGCATGTGCTGTCTCTTGCCAAGCTGAAAGGCTGGAAAAGTGGTGTGAGGGCATATGTGGGCATGGTAGGAGTCACACAGGACAGGAGGAGGGCACTGCAGAGATGAAAAGATGACCTAGTTTGGGTGTTTAAGGAACATGGAAGAGGCCTGAAGCTGTAACAGGCCGGAGACTATGGGCTTGGGAAGGATTTGGGGTGCTACAGTGGAAATTTCATAGTGGGATAAAGTTTTAAGTGTCATAGGGAGGAAGTTTTGGGGTGTACGACCCAAATTTGCAAGGTTTCATTCGTTCCCCTGCATATAGAGCAAACTACATGTACTTAGTTTGTAGTTTTAAGTGTTGAGAGAATTTTTTTAAAAGGTTTGCTGTCTGTAATCTAGTGACTGTTGTTTTATAGAAGTTCTTATGAGGGAGAGAATTGCTCCAGAAAGCTCACAGTAATATTTGTTTATTACCTGCACTATGGGAGTCTGAGCCTCCAATGCAGCAGGCGCCATGCAAATACGCTACTGTTACAGTAAATGCAGAAACACTGGTGGAGGAGGCAAGGAGGCAACTTTTTCCCTTGAGTACTTTATACAAAATAAGGATTTGGTGGTAAAGCAAACAAATTTAAATGATGCCCACAGGGAAAAACTTGGTTTTGGCCAGGAGAAGCTGACTTCAGTACCTGCTATATATAAAAACCAGAGTCAACCAAAACATTCCTCTGGGCTTGTTCTGCCAGCTTCTAAGGTATCCAGAGGAAATTCAATGTGGACTGAAAACCAGGTTACTACAGAGGTTGTTCACTTGCAAGAATAGCCTGAAATCCTGTTCTGAAACTGAAAGCCAAAATGCCTTGGCAGTTCAGTCATTGACTGACATTCCTACTCAGCCAATGTATGTGACTGCTGCTCTGCTGCCTATTTTTAACAGGATGCAACTATTTATCATGTTTCTGGCTGCGATTTTTATAGTTGAGGCTCCTGCCATCCATCAGCCTCAGACGATTTATGTGGAATAAGGGTTTCTCTCAGGATCGCTTTGAGCTCTCCAGTCTAACAAACTGGCATACGACTTTGCCGTCAGATCTGGGGAGAACTCGAATGTTGCAGTGGAGTCCAAAGCCTCCATCTGGTCCAGCCACCGGTGCGTGTCACGTAGCTCTTCTTTTGCTCCTAATGGCAGCGGCATCTGATCGGCAGTGTGCCGCGCCGATGGGAACGTCTTACCTGCTGTCTCTGCTCACGCAGCGTTATAGTTTCGCCAGTGCGTAGGGCCAGGAGCAGGCCAAGGTTTCCTTTGTGTCTCCCACTCTTTGATGTTGCAGCTATAACATTGTATTTTAAATTTTAAAAAGATTTGAGTTAGAGGTGAGAGAAACAGAAACATTCTGGTTGCTGTTTCTTATGTAAGACAGTGTCAGGGATATGGTAAAATCTAGCCCCCCTGTTTCCTGTCCCTCACCGAGAGCTTCCCATTGACTTCAATGGGGCTAGGATTTTCATCCCCTCTGCTTTTAAAACTTCGCTGACATGGATTTAACAACCTTTGAGATCTACGGGCTGTGCAGGGGATGGGGTATTCTGTTGCTTATTTTGCGCTAATTTCTTTCCAACAGATATAATATTGCTGCTGTTAGAAATGGAGAGAAGAAGCAAAACCAAACAATTTTGTCTCTGCCATGACAGACTGAAATGAAGATTTTAGCAAGCATGAACAGTAGAACCTTATCTCCTATGCATTATAAGTCCAGGCTCCGATACCTTTACATCTGTTCTTTATTCCACAAAATAACCTGCCCTGCTCATGGTGTAAAGTATAAAAAGCACATGTGAAAATATGAAAATCTGGTTTGTATCTACCAGCAAGAATAAAAATGTATATTTATTTTTAGTAGTACTTCCCCCCCCGCCACAAAACGACATGATGATGGAAAAGACCGTAAATTTCTCAGCTGCTTTAAAAAGTCAAGTATAAAACATTTTTATTTTACTTCATTACACTTGCAGACTCTCACCACAACACTCCAAATACAACAGAAACCGCTGCTGACAAGCCTTCCTTTGGTGTTACACACTATAGAAAACTCATCCCTGCCCCAGTCCTGCTCTCTCCGCATCGTTTTCATGTATGGATATTAATTTATGTGTTCACTAGAATACAAACGCTCCCCTGTCTCTATAAGTTATAGAAGTAATCATCCAAGGAAGCATCAGAAACTCCTAAAGTCAATTCTGGTGTCATAATTTCATACTCTAACCTGAGATGCCAAATCATGGGCCTTTATAGATGAGAAGCGGGTGTGTGAAAGCACTCCCTTTTCGGAATTGCAGACTTTATTTCTCTATAAAATAAATTTATGCTGGGAAATAATAAGTGGCTAACATGGCAGTGCAAAGGGGGATCTGTGTCCCTGGGGACAGCTTCGGGAGCTTGCTCCAGTTCTGGGGAAATGGAGCACCTGGAGTGCTCTTGGGCAGGGGCTGCTCTTTCTTGCCCTGCATCCTGTGCATGTAGCACAGCGAGACTCCCAGGATCAGCCATGGTCTCTGATACAGATGCATTAATAAATAAACAACAGCAACAGCAGTAATAACGTTGAGTAACCCTCTTAGCCTACCCCATAATGTTATGAGCAAGCTCAGGAGGGAGGGTTCATCTGCGCCTTCTCAGTCACATAAATCAGCCAGCCTGGCAGAAGGTTTCTGATGCATGCAAAACCCCCACTCATTAAGTGCTTTGGGTTCCTGATTTTGCAGCAGTTGTCCCTTGGCTAAACTTGACCATTTTCTTGGGCTGCTTCATCCTTTCTTCTCAGCTAATTTTACACCGCACACTTTGGCACCTTGACTTATGATACCTTTCAGCATTTTCTTCCCCAAGGTAACACAAAAATCCTCTAGAAAGGAAGCCATAGAGCAGTAAATACTACCTGGGATAACATTTCAGTAAGAAGAGCTCTTTTATGGACCACCTAAAACTATGTCTAATGCAACCATGGGCAACCCTTTCCCGTATTTGATTTGTGCAGCTGGGAATGCAATTTTTTGTACTGGGGAAAAGGAAATGTCTTTTGGGATTTTTTGTGTTTCATTCCTTTCCTTTTTCTTCCCTACTGAGCTCCTGAGGACGATCAGATCATTGTGCTTTGTCTTCAGATATTTCTAGATTAATGCCAGCCACTGGCCCCAACTGGTGTCTCCTGAGAGTCGCCAGTGTCTCATCTTGCTCCTGGTGTAGATCACACCTTACCCAAGGCACATCTGAATCCTGCCAGTCAAGGGTGCTCATGACTGACTTGGATTCCCAAACTTAGACCGTGACCCTTTTAAAACTATGTCCTATGGCTGGAAACCATGCAGCACCTTCAGTCCCAGCATCCACAGCATTTGCTGTAACAGGACTCGCTACAATGCTCATGAGAACCAAGTCATTTTGGATGATAAAATATTACCCCACTTACAGAACCTGGTTTAATTACACAGTGTGTGTGTGGAGTAAGCAGGGGATGGGACACAGAAGCAGAATCTTTCGTGTAAGGCAAATTCCCAAGCAACCAGCTAATAGGAGAACATCGAGGATGTTAAGTAGATTAGACACATCAATAGAATCTACATAAGTGATGCCAAATTTAGTAACAGCAAAGGTGAAAACAGTTTTAGTCTAAGTCAGACTCTGCTAAGCGGTGGCACCAGGTCTAGTCAGGGTTATGTACTGTGTTTCTTTGTAGCACACAAAACATTAAGTGCAGAGGAAGAGTTAACTAAAGTAAATGGGGTTGAAATTTCTGCAAAAAGAATGATGTACTGTACCTATGCATTTTATAGCACTAGGTAAGTAGTTTAATGTCTCAGCCAATATCAAACACTTCATTTGCAAATCTTAGTGTGCTGGGCTCCCTAGTGGTTTGTGTAATAAAATGGGATGGTTAAAGGGCATGTCCTTGCATTAACTATTCCTTCTAAATTTGAAGGGCCAAGCCGTTATGTAAATATTTACTATAATTAACTGCTGGAGTTCACTTGTTGTCCTAGTTTGCAGGAGTTGTCTGAAGTTACTCTTATCCATAGACAGGGACACGCTATCTGTAAATAGTCACTTTTACCATGACCGAGTGTGGTGGAAGAGGAGGTTTGCCTTGTCCTGCTCGTCACATCTGACCACTATAGTCATCATCACCCTGTTTTAGTATCCGCTTGCAGTCAGTTCCTCACCATCCATAGGCAGTTTAATTGGGTTATGGATTATCCGTAACAAGGGTACGAAGCTGGGACTGCCCCTGTGTGTAACAGCCTGAGCTGGACTCTGACACAGCGCTGCGAGGATGCAACTACCTGCTTCCAGACCAAACCAGGACCTGGACCTCCTGTGTTCCCAGACTGCTGACTCTGCACAACTAATCTCTGCACACCTGGGATGGCTTCGTAGGCAGGGCCATTGGGGTGTCTCTGCACTGTGTTCCCAAAAACATAAGTCGGGGCTGGAGGATAGAGGCACCTGAGGGCACTGCATAAAGTCAGCTCAAGCCCAGCTAGGTTTAATAGCTCCATCTCAGTATGGGCACTGCTGCATCCAGGTTGTTTCGTGAAGAGCCGCTCGGATATCCCTGCATCGTGCTCTGCAGTGCTCTGCAGCGCTTCACCTAGCTGAGGGGCTGTGCTGTATTGAGCTACGGTGCCAGCAAAGGCCAGCGCTGGGCCGATGCGGCAGCCTGGAGCCCAGAGTGCAGCTTGAAGACACCTGGGACCTTGTGCTACCCCCAGGTCTGGCAGAAGTAGCCCCAAGCCAGAGCTAATGAGCTCTCCTGGATCTGACCGATTCTTTGTTAGTCATGCTGACTAAGATACTTGGAGGATTCTCATTACTTATGTTTCTTCATTGCCTGGGGTGCTCTAGCCCCTCTGATGACACTGCTTTGTAAAAAAAAAGAAAGAAATCAATCTTGAGCTTACAGGTGGAAACAGGAGACACAGGGAAGGCCAAGGAGTAGCAGATGCAGCACAGGGTGCCATGCTTATCTTTGCGCTGTGTGCCAAAACATTCTGGCCATGTTTTTTATTCCCCCATTCTCCCTTAAAATCTCGTTTGACGTGTTTCGCTGCTACACTGCGCTGGTATGCATGTGTGGGCTTCTGGAGCTGTCTCTGAATCTATACCCGGGAGGAGGAAGGAGTCTTTAAAAATTAATACTGTGAGGCAGCTTTTGTGGCAGAGCAAACGGAACCGCTAGCAGGGAGAGCCCAGGATCTGCATGGAGAAACAGGACCCGTGGCTCTGTGCCAGCAGAGGTGACGCACTCCTGCTACCGCCGAGAGGAAAACTGCCTGCTAGCAACATTTGTGTTTGACCCTTCGATGAAGCTGTAAGGATGAAGACTCTGAAAATAACCACTAAAATGTCCCTTGCCTGGACTCTGTGATAGAGGCCCTCCCTTCATCTGCTAAAAGAAGAGATCAGACATTCAATAGCATTTCGTAGCGTGCTTTGCCTTGCACTCCTCAGTGTGTGCCACAGTGCCCAGGAACACAGACTGGGGTGGACTAGATGGCCTTTTTCCTAATGTAGCATCATTTGGCTTTAGTAGTCTAAAGGATTTAAATCTTGGTCCTCCCTTTACCTTGTGTTCAAACCTTTCCTCCGTGCCAGGGCACCAAGCTAGGGCAGCGATTTGGCCCTGCAGATTCAGCTGCAGCGGTGGGTGACGTCCGTGCTATGCTAACACTCGCTCTTGCTTTGGCCAGTGCTGTTTATGTTTTGCCAGCTGCAGGTGCCCTTTGCCTTAGTGGATGGGGTCAGCGCTGAAGAGCAGAGCTGGCTGGGAAGGCAGGAACGTAACCACTTTTTTTTCCTTTTCCCTCTTTTTTTTTTTTAATCTCAGGCTTTATTAAAGCTTCTAGCATTTCATCTCAAATACATCTAGAACACCTTTAGCAGTCCTGGCATGAAGCTAAAGCACAGGGACATTGAATCGTCTGTCTAAAGGATTCTGGCTGGTGTGACCCCTGCATGTCTGATGACTAGGCTGCGGAGGGAGCCACGGTTTTATGACATTAAATATTAACAGCTGGATATTAATAATGAAGGCTGACAGCTCCTTTTCCAGTTCCTGAGGTTGTTTCTCCCCCAGCTGCAAGTCCAGCAGGATTTGTGTTTTTTCACTGCCTGAGCATTATGGTCAGGGCCCCCTGATCTCGAAGGGTCAGGGAAGGTAAGAAAAATAACATGGAGGTGTCACTGCTGTGAATAGGAGTCGTCGTCGCTGCCTGCCCAGGCCCTGCACTGCATGGGCTCTGGCTGCCTCTGGTTAGCCTTGTCACAGCATGCTGATTGGAAAGCAATTTACCATTAAAGGCAGAGAAAATGTAGGAGGCTAATAACAAAAAGGGGAAAAAAAAAGTGGCATCAGGAGATCTGAGAACAGCAGATCTTCCTGCATTGCTCGAAGCCAGAGGAGAATAAGCTATTCCAACATGTTTGTGTTTTATTGCTGTTTGGCCTGTGCAAATAATGCAGTTAAAATTTTCATACCACACCCTCCAAAATTACATTTTTCTCTCTTCCTTGCTTTTTGCCCTTTCTTGCCATCAGCTGTAGCTTCCCTCCAGCCTAGGACAGCTGAAATGCTGCTTCAGTCTGTAGCTATATCAGTCTTGTTCGTAAGATAATTTACAGAAGACGCTAATGCGCAAGGCAGACTATTCCCTCCCACCAGTAGCATCACCACAGCTGAATAAGTCATGTCTGTAGCTCAGATCAGGTGGCTGGAGAACAGAGGAACACAAGTCCTTTCTTGAACTCGTGACCCTCAAGCCCTGCCTTGCAATGTGCTAAATGTTGCTGAAAAGTCATCTCAGATGAATTTGAACAGGGCTTTATTTGAATAAAGAAATACAGCACAGAGCACACAATAGTTGCTAATAAATCACAGGTTGGTTTTATTTCGCTAGTGCAACTCTGCCTTATTTTTTTCCGTATTGGACTTTTCTCCAAATTACATTTTCCCAGTTGTGCACTTTTGTTCTTTTTACTATGTGACAAATGGAGGTGCTGTTTATTATTTATTCTTTGGCTTCAATGTTGTGCAAGCTAGATCAATTCAGTTTTTGATAAATAAGTCTGCTTTTTTGCAGAAATTACCTAGTTGGATCAGTACTCTCTTCTTTCTCTGCAAAGGCTGACCTCTAACCCTGTCTACTCTACAGTGAAACCCCATTTATCCAGACCACTTTTAAACTCTGTCTTGGTCAAATCTAGACCACGTCCTCTACTCTGACTCCTGTATCAAATAACAGCCTAGTACCCTTTTATGGAAATAGCTTCTAATGCTCCCCATGCCTGTAGTTAAACAGAGTGAGCCGATGCTTTGGATTGACAGCACATAACTTGGAGTAAAACTCGATTTTATTCTGAGTAAAAGTAATGTACAGCAGATGGCTGAAAAGATATGCAAGGAGAGCAGGACAGAAGGTTTGGGCTGTGTGAGGTAGATCTGGGCCATGATGTGAGGTGCTGAGCATGAAGAGAGACCTTAGAAAAAGGTAAGGATGCTTTCAGCTTCTTAACTCTTCTTTTTAACACTCTTCCGTGTGTTAAGATGTGCCTTCAGTTCAATATTTTCTCACATCTGAACACAATTGTGTTTGCTGTGTTATTTGACACAACATTAGACATGGCTTTTGGGTCAGAGTCGGCAAGGAAAAGGCATTTTGGAAGTGTACCTGTTGCCTGTATTTCAGTCGCTGTGCTTATAGTACTGCCGAGTCCGACTAGTGTAAAATCAGAAGTCCAGCTGCTCCCTTGGTCATGAGATAAAAAATCTCAGTGAGGAAGAGGGTGTCTGTCTATGAGGTTCACAAAGTCAGGAAGCTATATCAGGGAGACATAAAGAAGACACAAAGAAGTATATGTGGAAAAGAGACCGAGGTATGATTTTTGTGTAACCTGAATCTTGGAACACGGGCTTTAAAGAATATTGGGTATCACAAGGTCTTTGGTAAAATGATGAGACCTGGCAACACAGGGTTTAAAATTGATCCTGATTTGCCTGCACTTAAAGCTAAAATGTGTTCAGTTGTAGTGATTTTTTTGGTGATGACCATGTTCAAACACAGTTACATGATGTAGTAAGACTAATCCTATAGACTTTTTTCTTCCGTCTTTTCCATCCATGTACCTGTACCTTGTTCAGAAGAGGTACAGGCTGTAATGAAATAAGCACTGGCCTCACCAGTTCTCACTACAGCTTCAGCAGTAGTAGGAAGAGTGGCAGCTGGAAGGAGAAAAAGATAATCTGTGGAACATGAGATTTTCTGTCAGACTAGGGAGGGCTCCTGATGCAAGTAGCAGCCCAGGGAGTGGCAGGGGGAGGCTCATGTGTGACGTTCTTCTGCAGATCTGTTGGGATATGAAAGCATGCCCAGGTGCTCAATGGACAGAGCAGGTGGTGGGTAATGCCAGTGAAGTACTGGACACCTTTCCTCTTCTTCTGTAAGTGTTAATGGGAGTCTCATGTGGGGAAGGGTCTAGCACAGCAAGGTCAAACGTATTCTGGGGAGAAGGCCAAGGCTGTGGTCTGGAAGGGACGAGTACATTGGGGAGGATCAGCTTTTGCAGTTCTGACTGCAGATTTTGCCTCTCCACTTAGCTTGAGGGACTCTCTCTCCACCCACATCTTTCCTTAAACAGCAAAAGGCTGTGTTCCTCGCTGGCAGGAGGAGTCTAGAGCCTGTTCCCTGGAGGTGGAAGTGGCAGAAGAAGCAGGATGGGAAGCATGTGTGAGGATGATACCCAGCCCTGGTGAGACTTTTGTTGGAGAGCTTGGCCACAGTACTAGAAACCCTGTGAGGGAGGGGATGATAGGGTCCTAAGAGGCTACATGGCAGTCCTTGGGGGAGGACAAGAGGAAGGGGACAAGCAGCCTGATCCTTCCCAACCTAGGACAGCAGCAAGCTTATGGGAGAACCCCTGAGACTATGCTGCTCTTAGTCAAGAAAAGTGTCAGGGAGGACAGGTGCTGGAGCAAAAGCAGTTTTTAAATTAGGTTGAGACAGAATGTTTCTGTAAGAAAAATGCCCTGGGTCAAATCAGTGTGAAGCCAGGGAAGCCCAAGGGCCTGCAAACCAGAGAGTGACAGAAGTTTCTTGCAACCCTGTATCTCTGAAAGCCGCCTCTGCTCTGGTTGAAGATGAGCAATGTCAGCTTCAGGGAGCGGGTTAGAGGGTGTTGCCCTATAATCGGAGGCAGGATCGGTCAGCAGGGAAGGGATGGTCTCCTTCCTTACAGTCCTGAGGCGATTCACTCTCCTGTGAGAAGTGGGTGTAAACGCCTTGATGGCCAGGGGCTGAAAGAGTTCAGGCACCATGTTATAAAGGTGAGGAGATGTAGGGTTCATGCATTGGGAGATGGCTGTGCTGGATTTCTGCTAGGCGAGCTGTTCCACTGGCTGGAGGTTAGGGATGAGAGGCAAGGGGAAGCTAGACGTGTTTAATTGCCTGTAACTAATCAGGCATGTACACTCATCCTTCCCCTCCTTGTTCTTCTGAAAAAGTACCCTCTCAGACTTTCTCCCAAATCCTGCAGAGCCACCAATGAGGCAGCTTATATGGACATGGACACTGTGAAGCGCAGAGCATCGCCAGCCTCGTGCTCTGTCCCTGCTGTCAGGCTGGAGCACTAGGATAGGCACCATCAGGATGGTCGTCATTTCTGTGCCCTTTCAGCAAAAGGGGCTATTAAAAATTAATAGCGGCTGAGACAAATCCCAGGAATTGTTAGAAGAACTTAGATCTATTTATCGTAAAATCACGTAGTATTGCTGGGGCATAGTTCTTTGCTGAGACCCTAAGGAAGGAAAAGGGTGTAGGATGAAGGGATGTTTGTTCATAGCAGGAGCTTAAAATGATGTGCAGTGAGTTCCTTCATATTTAATATTGGTTTTGAGCATCTTGGTACCTGGTTTTCGGTGGAAATAATTAACTATGACAAACTACGAATTTTAAATCAAGTTGGACAGAGGTGATTTTGGATAAAATGAGAGCTGTTCTTCACAGGGAAAATGTTGAAGGCACAATTCCCAGTCCTTGTAGTGACAGTGAGCAAAAGCCATTAAGAAAAAGCTTTTTGGGGGAAAGCTCGTGGCACCCATTCACATACTTAGCGGCTCCTTTTAAAAAATCGCAGTTTCTCAGTAGAAGGGGTGCTTCCTCAGCAGGCAAACCTTCCTCAGGAACCCGCCACAACTGCTGCTGCTCGGGAGCTCATAGGGGGAGAGGGAAATTGCCTGGAATGAAGCAATGGGCAAATCTCTGTGCATCCTCTCTAGCCTTTGAGCCTCTGAGTCACTGTGCTGGGGAGGTTGAACCCCTGGGCTTAAAGCAGTGATCACGATCCCCTGGTTTAGGGTGAGACCCTGGCTTAGAGTGAGACACGAAAAGCAAACATACAGTGCTGCCCTAGGGAGTCCGGTTGGTTGGCAGCATTAGCAGTTAGGTGGCTATATTAGCATTTTAATCAAATAACTAGATATCCTAGAATTATATGTTTGAATCTCTGTAGGCTAAACATAGCTTCAGAGGCAAATAATTTCCATGTAATTTTAGGGTGGAGAATGTCCTTTGGGTAACAGCTGCCTGCTCTGCATGGGCATTAAAAATCCTGTGGCACTTTATTGAAAGCAGAGGTTTGTCTGAGAGGCCTTGCTTAAAACATCCCTCAGCGTGCTGGCTGTCTGCCTGGCTGCAGTCCTGACACCCAGGAGGGCATGCAGTTCAGGGGGAGATACTGCAGCTCCTGTTCACTATATTGTTTGTAGAGTGTCATGGGAGCCTTGATATAAACGTGGACAGCTTGCCCAGGTGACAGCAAGGATGACCTTGCTGACATTGGTCTAAGCATATTTGCTCATGTGGTACAGTGGGTGCTCAAGCCCTGGGAAGACTAAGATCTTTGAGGACAGGAAAACAGATTGTCCAGTCACAGGCTGGCCCAAATCCTGCCTCGTCAGCAATATCTGATGGCTGGCTGTATTGACCTGGGGCAGTCCACTGGTTCCTGCAGTGGACACGCATCTCAGGCCCAGGTTCAGTAGGAAAAGTTCCCAGGAGGGCATCCAGGCCATGCTAAACCTGACCTTACATATTTGTTTCATAACGTCAGAGATTTTAAAAGTTCTAATGATAAACCATCTGGAATAGGTTTCTTTTCAAAAGAAAAGAATGAAATAGATGTGAGCTGGCAGGAGCCTTCAGAGAGATTTCCCCCACACCCCTCTGTTTATATATTATGCAGAGAACTCTACAGGAAAATGGGATACATGAAGTTGAGCATTTCGTGACAAGTTGTCACATTCTGTGCATAAATTTCTGTAAAGTGTTAGGCTCCGGTGGTGGGAGGAGATATTAGGTCACTCATCGCTAATCCTGGGAAGTTTAGGGGACTTTGCATGTCCTTTGAGAGTGTCCCTTTTATGGAACAAACATCACCTGTCCAGAATTATTCCTTCATGGTGCATACAATCCATCCATTTATTTGATAAAGGTACCCATAAAACACCAGAAATGACCCAACAACACTCCCAGTACTAATATCAGTCCTATCCTGCTGTTTGTCTTTATATCTTCCAGCTTTCTACTGCATGAAGTAATGAAGAACTAAAAGTAATACTCGGTCCTTTTTCTTCTTAAAAGCACATTACAAATACTAACCTTAATTCCTCTTCTGCCTGTTTTCAGAAAGTTAAGTATCAGTTTTTCAGAGGATTTAAGTACCCACAGTGCATTTGAAGGTCTTTGAGTGACAGATGTTAAGAACCTCTGAACATCTGAGCCCTATTAAACACTCCCCAGGTGCACGTGAGGGACGTATCAGAACCAGCATCAGAATTTGGATGGTCCCAGCTCCAAACCATGGTCTAATCACACCTCTTTCAGGTGCTGTTTGCAGATGATGGCAGAAGGGCATCGCATTTCTGATGACTCAGCATTTGCAGGGGAGGCTTGCTTTAGGACATAGCTCTCCTGCAATTATGAGCTCCCATATTACTCCAGCATTACACCTCAGCAGTGCATGGCACCACCGTCTTTGCTCCCTAGGAGGAGGGTAATACTGGATCAAGCACTGCTATAGGGGGTTAGTGGGAAAAAATTGATTTTTTCTCGTAGCAGTGTTAGGACACAATTTCAGCCTGTAATTGCTCTCACCCCCTTCTCTCCCCCTGCTATTTCATGTAAACTTCTCATGAAAGCAATAGTCTTTCTGAAGGTGTGTTTGGAGTATTACTCCTTAAGCCCGCAGGGAGAGTGCATGCCTCACATAAATTGTGGTTGATGGTGAATCTGGACAATGCTTGTACCATTGCACAGACACTGGCTAGATGCAGGTGTGAATTGCTAAGGTCCCCAAACCTGCAGTTTGCCCAGACGTTTTCAGTGGTACCCTCAGAAGGCAGTAAGTACTGATAAAACTTGGAGGACTGCTCTGTAGAGCCCAGGACATATTTTGCTTCGACTTTATAAAACCACTCTCAGGTAGAACCCCCCTGAGTAAACATCACTGTTGTAAGTGCCTTCTTCACAGCCTGCCCAGCCCGTGGAAAAGTCCCTGATGTAGGGGACTGCCAGGAGCATGTACAACATTGCACATCCAGGCTCTTCATAGACAGTATGAACAAGGCAGAATTGCTCTAATCACCCCAGAACCAAAGCCAAATCCTCTTGGTCAGCTAGTTTGTTTCCCACTGCACAGATCAAAATACAAGACTCAATCATAATATTAAATCTACCCCACCTCCCCGCCATGCTATATTGTCTAGGTGAGGAGGAAAGGAGGAAAGGAGGAAATGAATTGTTTTCATTCCCTTCAAATTAATTAGAAATTGATGTGGGGGGAGGACTGATCCAGACAGTAACAGGGGTTATTATGTTTCATAACTGCATCTAACCAAGGATGTGTTGCGCAGAATTCAGAGTCAACAAGAGTCTCTGGTATCAGGGTCAAGTCAGTCCATCCTCTGTAACCAAAGTAATTCAGCTCAGCACGCTACCTGTGTAGGAGAGAGAGCTGGGTGGCCCTTCAGACTTCAGCTCTCTGAGAAGGCTGGTAAGGTATTGCTTACCAGCATACACAGCAGTCCTTTCCAAATTTGAATTCTCAGTGCTACATTTTCTCTTTGCATATACCTTATCACGAATGAAAGTGGTTAAGATTTCCTCCTTCTTTTTAAAGATCATGTTTAATTTTTCTTTTTTGCTCTAATGATTTAGATGAAATATTTAAGTGCACTGCTGTAAAACCCCTTGGGGCACCTGCCAGAAGGTTGTGAAACCTGGGTGAGGATAGTGGAGGGGTGTACACTGTTAATTAGTGGAGGTTGGCAACCCCCTAAAACTTAGGCTCATGCTCTTGTCGACAGCTCTGAGGTCTGGCTTTTGCGGGAGCCGATTCATGCAGGCGTTTGGAAATAACCAGACTCTGGCAGCAACTCCCACTCTGACAGAAGAGAGCCAGCAACCAGCTTAATAGGTTGCTGCAGCCAGCAAAGTCCTCCGGTGAGGAGCAGTGAAGTGAAGAAAAACAAAGCCCATTCCAACCGCTGCCACAGCAGACAACAGTTGAGAGCAAAGAATCATTTTATTGCATATGGAGGGGGGGCACGAGGGAAAGAAAAGAGAACGAGGTGGCATTTTTTACGGCTAAGGATTTAATGGTTTCTTTCCTTTCTCCCCTTCCCACGAAAAGGGACAAAAATACACAGTAAGAGAATTCCACAGATTTTCATTCTTGTAAGAAAAGATGGCGCAGCCGAAGCTTCTTCCTCGCATTAAGTTTTCAGAAGGAAAGTCGGTTTCCCCTTTCTCTGGCTGCTCATAGCGGCATTTTTCTGGCTCCAGCAACCTAATAGGTTGATTGCTGAGCCTCTTCTGTTTCAATTACTTTTGATTGATTCTCAGGTCTGTGTCAGCCACTCGGTGCAGCCACCATCCCAGGAACAAATCTGCAGCAGCTGAAGATGAAAATAGCTTCCATGACCACTTAGGAGGGGAGTTCAAGCATCTTTTCTAAACATGAGGTTGCTGTGGCCTTCCCTCAAAATTGTCTCTCTGGCCAGGGCTGCTCATGATGAGGTTCCTGTTCCTGATGGCTCGCTGAGCTGCGCTTAGCTTCAGCTGCAGCTAGGAAGGAGGGTGAAAGGACCTTTAATATTGTCAGGCTGCTCAGCTTGCGGTTGCTGGAGGGCATTGCTGTTACCCCCCGGGAGAGGGATTGTGGCCTGGTAGAAGTCGCTCTAGGTTTAGGGAGTGGAGGGGAACAGGGAGACGTGGGACACAGAGCCTGTAAGATGTGTCCTGGGGGCTTGCTTTCTTGTTTGGGTTTTTACTGAAGGAGCAATGGGAGAGGGAAGGGAGAGAAAGGGATTTGGGAGAAGGAGTGGAGGTGATGGCGACTGGTTCCTCGCAGAAGCAGCCAGCCTCTGCAGTTGCTTTGACACGTCTGACTCTTTTCTCAGCAGTAGCAGCCTCAAGCCTTCAGACTGGCAAAGGAGTAGTGAGGACAGATCTGTACTGCTGCCCTGGCTGAGAGCTAGTCTGGCTTCCTGCATAAGTCAGAGCAGACTGAGAACGAAAGTAGTCTAGAGAATTGGGGCTATTTGTGTCAACAGTAGGATTATATTTCTGTATTTTTAATTTCCTACTGTTGCTGTCCAATTCAACTCAGCATGGGATCACAGCATAATTCAGGCTGGACGGGACCCTGGGAGACTCAAAGCAGGGTCAGCCCCAGGCCAGTCCAGGCTGCTCAGGGCTGTGTCTGGTTGGGGCTTGAAACCTCCCAGGATGGAGCCTGCGCAGCCTCCTGGGCTGCCTGCTCTGCTGCTAGACTGTCCTTATGGGGAAATTTTTTTCCTTGCATCTAGTCTGAATCTGTCTTATTTCAATTTAAGCCCATTGTCTCTTGTTTTCCTGCCACACACACCAGTGAAGTTCCCAGTTGACCTTCCTATAGATATGGGCAGGCCTCACATTTGCCTTTCTCTAGCTGTCAGGGAAATCCCTGGACCTCCACAGTTTTTCAAAGATGTTAGAGAGTGGCCTTGCAAGGACATGGGCCAGTTCTCTTGGCATTCTTGAATGCAACTGTTGGGTCTCATGGACTTGAAAAGACCAAGATCTCTCAGGCAATCCCTGAGTCAATGCCTATCCGCTTGCTGGTAGTTTTCCTCTGAGCCCAGAGGCCTGGGAGACCTTGTTGATGAAGACTGAGATAGAGAAGGCATTGAGTACCTGTGTCCTGTGTCACTACATCACTTTCCCTATTCAGCAACGGGCCCACATTTTCTCTGTTTAGCCTTTATTGCTAATGTAGCGGTAGAAGCTTTTCTTGTCATCCTTGATGTTCCCTCCAAGTGACAACTCTAGGTGAGCTTTGGACCAAAGGTAGCTATGGGGGACCCTCCAAAAGGCAACCAGCTCATCATATTCAAAGAGCTGGGCTTCCAGTCCTGGCCTGAGGTGGGCTGATGCAATAGGGTGCTGCTTCAAACGACCCCTGGGGAGAACTTGTACTGAACTTGTCTAAAGCAGCAGGTGTGCAGCGGTGAAAGCTTTCATGCAGGGGAAACCTGGTGCACCCAATGTTGAACTCAGACCAGCTCTGCCAGGGACCTGCCTGGCTTCCCGTGGGTCATCCTCAGCAGCCAGGCAGGAGGAGAGACACGTTCATGTGCCTCCTGACTGGTGGGGCGGACGGCTTTGCCCAGGAGGCACGGGTTCTCTTACAGTGAATGTGTCTTCTAGAAAGACCCCCTCATGTCTGCTGGGAGGACCTGGGTCAGGGTAGCAGAGCGGCATTTGGGGGGTGGGCTGACAGATCTCATCAGGGCCCCCTTCCTCCCACCCTGAAAAAAGGGAGCGGTGGTGCCAATAAGGTGATCCAGCCCCACACTTCTGCCCATGCCCCGTGAGCACCATGCTCCTGGGGACCCAGGGGTCCCACCGCAAGCGAACAGCCGGAGACAAGGCGCTCCCTCCACTCCTATCCCTCCAGTACCCAGGGGTGGCAGGGAGGGAAACAGACTGCAAGGGCAGGTTAATATGAATGGACATGCTGTGAAAAATGGATACTAAATTATCCCCTGATCCAATAAACCTCTCAACCCATGCTCTCAGAAAAGCCTCGGTGAGTAGGCAGGCCTCACGAGTTGCTCAGCAGCTCAATAAAATCTGTCTCTGCCCTGTCAGATCGAAAGGGAAACAAATGGCAGAATTCGAGGCCCTCCCCTGAGGAGGCCTTGCTCCTGTGTGAACGACTCTGCCTGCGACGCCAGCTCCCTGCCTGCAGCCTGAGGAGACCACATCGCGGGCAGCTGCCTGCAGCAGGACCCTGAGCTTGTGGGAGTTTCCTTCCTCCCTCCTTGGCTTCCAGGTGTTCTCACGGAGAGGGATTTCACCCACACGTGCATGATTGCTTTGAGGTGCAGGAGCCCTCGGAGCGTTTGCAGCCAGCCCTGGCAGAGGGGCTGCGGCAGGGCCGAGCGGATGGAGGGTCAGTCCCCTGCACCACGCCAGCCCTGCCAAGCACCCCAGGTTGCTCAGCTGTCCGGAGGTGACTGCCTGGGTGGGAGCACTCTTACAGTGCTGCGTTTGCCCTTGCAGGGGGCTACAGTCAATACCCTGCCTGGAGGAAGGGCTTGATACCATTACCCCAACACCAGTTTCTTCTGTTGTCTCTGATGGGGGCTGTTGCACCTCTGCATATAGGTGTAGGATGATTCATGAGCATGCATGTGTGTGTATCTGCACTCAGGTTGTGCTAATCCTGTTTAGTCATTTTTCAGTGGATTTCATTTAGACACCAGGCTGGGGTTCTGCGTGCCCTTGACAATACTGAGCAACACCATTGCTCATATTTAAACTCACTGACATAGCTAGTGATGGTGAAATTAAAGGAGACAATGACATAAAGCTCTCACCCAGCAGCAGTTTGCCTCCTGCCAATCACTACTCTTGTATTTTCCCTCCCTCGGCAAAACCCAAGGAAAAGGGGCAGTTTTTGTGGCTTACCTGGAAGACCAGCAGGTCTGTACTCTTCTGGACTGACCTGCATGCCCAGGCTGCTCCAGCTAAACCCGCAGAGCGCAGAGGAGGATCAGGCACCACTTGCCATCCAAACCCGCTGCGAAGCCACAGCAAACCCCTTGCAGAATGTAAAGCAGGTGATTTGTGCCAGCAAAGACTTTCGGCCTGACTGCTGTGAACAGCTCGCTCATGCTCACCCAGCCGGTAGCAAAGCCAGAAATAGCCTGGGCTGCTGGGGCCCAGCACCCGGCTCTTGCCTCCAGTCCGTGGCCACTCTCCAGCTCTGACTGTACACACCAGTTTGCTGTCGTGGCCTTTCCTACTGGCTGGCGGAAGGAGAGGTCTGCTCCCTGAAATGACAGCTGAAGACACAGATGTTACACGTTTTATTCCGTGGCTTTTGATACTAAGCAAATAAGTCACAACTGGTTTGCCACATTTTTTTTTTTTTCCTGTTATCAGAGCTGAAAATGTGGCTTCTATTAACACCATGCCAATGGGAAAAAAAAGCTTATCCTGCAGTTCTGGTTTAAAAATAAAAATAAAAACAACTACAGAGAAACAGCTTGTGCCCCTTGTGAGTAGATGTAGGCTTTAATTTCATCTCAGGTTTCTACCATCATAACACTTGAGAGCAAGTGTCACGGGGATCCAGATTTGGAAGGGTCTAATTTTCATTGGTTTTAGTGAGCGGCAGGTGCCTAAAAGCCTTTACTATCTGGTCTAGGATTTCTGTGACTATACCCTCAGAAACCGCTTATTTCTATTAGATACGTAGTTTCCTTTACTGTTTTCAAAGACAACTATAGAAACAAGGCTTTGTGAAACTTAGCAAGTAATAGTAACTGGCCATAACATCTAAGTAATTATTAGCTACCCACAGAATAAATGAAAGATTAAAAGGCAATAATCTTCTTTCCTCTTTGTTGCTCACTATTAATGGCTTCCTAGTCTACATACTAAATGGTTATCAAGGCAGTGTTCTGTTGCAGAAAATCTGTAGTGTTAAAATTTGAATTTACTGAGGGCAGAGAATAGGTTCACTTGAACAGGGAAGGCAAAATGATACGGAGTTTTAGTTTACAGGGACTTTGTCCCAGTCTAAATCCAAACAATGCTTTTCACATACTGGTGGTCATTGGTGGCACTTGAAACTGGGAGCAGACAAAAAAGCCTTTGTAGGAGCCAGGGGCAGAGCTCGGCAGTCCGCTCTCCTCGGACCTGTAAGGGTCTGTGGAAGGCAGCAAGGAAAACTAGTTTCATCATTGTCATAAATTCTGTCCTGTGTGGACAGCCCCATGGCTACTGAATTTCTAAAGGGGGGCACTTCTACCTTAGAAGATATGCAGGGTCTACAAATTAAAAAGGTTAAAAACCGGGACACTAGGAACAGAAGAAAGAAAGTGCTTGGCATCCAGCAGACATGGGAAATACTGAATGCAGCATGAGGGGCTCTGGCTAGGCTAGTCATTGCCATGTAATGAGGAGGGAAAAAATTAGTCTTTCCAGCTCCATGCCTCATAAAATCCAACTGAAATCAATCCAGGATTTTGCCAGTCATGAGTTATTCAGCAATCCCAAGGTCAGGCCAATGGAGTCTCCATCACACATCATCATCTGTTCTCTTTATCCCTGTACTGCAGACAGGAAATCAAGAGACAGAGCTTGATCACTGCAATAGAGGCAAACATTTGGGCCCAGACTGCAAAGTAATTAAGTGTGCATTAAGGCCCTCTCCCGTTTAGCAAAGCCCTTATGTACATGCTTTAAGTGCCACTGGAGCTAGAGACACACAAAGAAACACTTAAATTCCATCCTGGATGAGTGCTAACTACAGTATAAATATTTAGGAATATATTTAAAGGCTCTCTGGGCTGAACACAGCTCTTACTGCATAGACAGGGACTGGAAGAACGGGGATCTTGCAAGTTGCCGTTGCAAGTTGAGGTGCTGGAGGCAGACAGCCAGCATGGAAAGGGGGCTTTCTGTGGCAGCAGGAGAGCAAAAGTGAGTGAAGAGAGGGTAGCCAGGGTCTGTGGAATTACAAGTGCATTTTATGTGCATTTAAGGTTGAATGTTTGTACTGAGATTGTTGCATCTATGTTGGGTGTGATCTTGGGAAACTGAAAAAGCAGAAGCCAAAACAATTCCCTCTTTTCTCCCATGATGTATTCCTTTCTTCTCTGATACAGCCTCCCAATTTCCATAGAGGGGAAGAAGGGCAAGGACCTGATGCAGGGTTTTGAACTCTTGGGGTGACAGTACAGTGAGTAAATCAATGGCAGTGTCGTTTCAGGGATTACAATACCCCTTGTATTTAAAAGCACACATGCACATTCATCCAATTAATATTCTTGGTATGAATGGCAAATGATTGCTTGAACTGCTAGACAGGGAGGAGGGCCAGGTCCCTGCCCTGAAGAGTTTACAGATGAAATGTAAAGAAGAGTATGGTGCTGCAGGGGGAGAGGGAACACAACATGAGCTGAGGCACAGTTATTATTCCTGGCACACTCTGAAGCCTCCTTCCCAGTCTGTTGCCTGCCTTTGATGTGGATCATTCCTCCTTTATCGAAAAGCTTTTTTCCTGAGGTGCTCCAGAGCCTTTCGCGCTCCTGGTTTTCATCCTACCTCTCTAGATGTTCCTGCACTGTCTTCTTCCAGCGCTTTTCTCCTCCCTACTATCAGCCTTCCTTAGGACATTGCCTAAGTCCCTCTCCTTGCTCCTCACTTTGTCCCTAAGTAGCTTTATCCTGCCGCACACTTCAGTGATTGTTTTTGTGCTGACAACTCACAGATCTATTTCCTCAGCACTATTCACTCAGTCCATTCTCCAGCAGCTCCTGCAGCGCCTTCTCCTTCATGTCCCACCACCATCCCCCTCACTGAGAATTTAATGTCTCTTCCCAGGTTGGCCCTCAGTCCTCTCACTTCTTGCATGCCGCCATGGGAGTTGCAACAATCCTCCTATGTGTCTCAGAGGCTGACTGACTCACTGTAACGTGTCTTCTCCGTCCCCTCATCCCACACAGCAACATGGGCAGGCTTAGGAGCAGCCACCATGCTCAGGGTCAGTGGGCTTTGTGCTCCCAGGCCACTTGGGGAAATCCACCCCCTTGGAGAGCCTGCTTTTCTTCCTGCTAGTTCATCTGCCCAGCGGAAAACTCACAAACCCTGCTTTTCAGCTAAATTTCATGCCCTTCTGAAAGAAAGGCCTCTATTTAATCATTCCAGCAGTGTCTAAAAACCCTAATTCCTTCAACATAGTGACAAACAGTTCTGGTTATTTGTAGAAAAGCTTGAAAAGCGTTGAGCATATTTTATTACACTTGAAAGGTGCCAGACTGGCAGCCATGGAGACTTGTCCTCTATTTATCTCTAGAGCTGGACAGCACAAGCAGTACACATTTCTCCAGAATGTCTCTCCGCTTACATTTTGAAAGGCACATGGTGGCCTATCACCAGGAAATGGTGGTACTTTCTGTTCAACCCACTGAGTGTTTGCTCAGTGCCTGGGACACAAGTGAAGTTCGTCAGGTTGCTAGTGGGAGCAGCTGGGGAAGCCCCAGAGGGACTCACCATGAAAACAACTGCCCTCCCAGCGGACTGTGGGTGATTTGGTGTGTGAAGCTGCGTCTGCTCCTGTCTTTTCTGGCAAGCCAGGTCTCATCCAAAGTCAGTTACAATCTGTGGAAGTGCTGCTTAACAGGCTATGAATTGGCATCTGGGGATGTATGGAGGGAACAGACCCCATGCTTTCTCATTAAAGCAATAAATGCAGTAGATTTGCTGGAAAAAAACTTGGAGCTTCTCTTTTGCTACCAAAAGAAGAATTAGAAGATTAATTCTGAGCACCCTTCATTGCAAACCTTAGCCGTTACTCTTGTAAACCCACAGAAAGGCAAGATCTCACAGATATTATCTACATGTGAAGCAGCAGAGGTTATGGGCAGCCCCTACCAGCCCCTGGCAGCAGTGCTCTCTCAGAGGCCAAGTGCTGCAGCAGGACCTGGCCACGCAGGAGTTCAGCGCTCATCCCTGCTTTGCAGCAAGTGCCAGGGAAATTATTCAGCAGAGAGGTAAATAGCTTGCAGGATCTCTATTGCTTTTCTTCTTCACGTTCCCCCTCCTCCTGCCCCACTTTGCAGCAACACACACCAAACACAGATGTGCAGTGACATTTTTGAATCATGCATGGATTTGTTAGGGTTATGCAAAAAGAATATTAAGCACTCATTGCTACTATTCAGGCTGGGTCTTGTATTTTCTTTCCATGCACTGATGTTAAAAATACAAAGAAGCAAAACTCTCAAGCACTGCCAGTTGGGATAGAGTTGTTTTTTCTTCCTGGTTGGAGGACTTTCGTCTTTGCCAATAATTAAACAGCTCTGCACTTGTTGAGGCAGCCCTGAATGTAGGTACCAGGATCAGCCAGCCTTGACCACAGAAGCTAAAACTTTCTACCCCATCTACAGTATGGATTTTTTTTTTCAAAGAAAAAAAGTCCTTTTAGTATTAACCCTGTCAACTCTAGCGGCAACAGCAGACCTTTACAGCAGATGGGATGCCAAGTAGAAGAGTTGTTTGGGTTTGGCCTGCTTTGAGCAGAGTTTTATGTGAGGGTGCTTCCTAGAAACAAACCGGGCACAGCTGGTTTCTGCTCGGCCTTTTACCGTTGTGGTAGAATTCAACTGCTGCTAGCGATGCTGGGACTGGATTACAAAACACCTTTAGTGCAAAGGAGAGAGATTTCTGTCAATGGTTCAGATTTATATTTCCCTCAGAATGCATTTTGAAGCACAGTAATGAAAGCTCACACAGTATCGCACATTTTGGAAGTTCATCATATCCTTGAGGACGTTGCTGTGAACTCCAGTTGAAGATGGGCACGTGAGAGTGTTGGTACAGAAAGGAGAGAATATTTGGTCTCTAGCAAAGGCCCCTGCTTGAAAAAATAAAATAGAAATGTGAGGTCTTTATCTCTAATCCAGGGTAGTCAGGGCAGAGTCTCAGCAGAAGAAACCCTCTGCTGTCCTCTGCAAAGGACATGATTTATTTACTTCAGAGAGCTGATGGGCTAGAAGTCGTCACCACGTACCGGGCTGCAGAGCTGGATGTTCATGCAAATATAAGGGGACAGTCCTGCAGGACTGAGGGGCAGAGGAAGGGGGAGCTTTCTGCCTTGGTCTTCAGGCAAAGCTTTATTTCTCCTGCACCGCCGTTTGTGTTCATCTGTCCTTTTGCCCATCATTTGGCAACGTAAAGCGCTCTCGCTGTAGGAAGGACCGTGTGCCAGGCAGGGGAAGGAGGAATGGGAGTAGGAGAGCTGAGACACGGCGAGGCATGCTGTCTCCCTTGCCCATGGGTAGCAAAAGAGGTGGAGGGTTAATACAGCAGTGGGAAGCTACTGTGTAAGGGCAGGTCCCTGGAAGGCAGCAGGTAAGGGAAGGCCTTGTGTCAGGGCTGTACTGGAGTCACAGTGCTGGAGGGCTGGGATCGGGGAGAGAGCCCTACTTTGCCCTCAGACACTGAGCCTGTGGCAGATGCCTGCCGTCAGAAGAAAGCTCTGCTGGCCTGGAGGGATGCTCTGGAAAATGTGGGGACAGAGGGTTTCCTGTGGCTAACTTTTCTTCTTCTCAGGGTCTGTGGGTCTGCAGATGGCCTCAAAAAAACCCCACCAACCACCCTCTTCTTACCCTGCTCCTCAACATATTATGTCTCTTTATCATGCTGGTTCCTGGTTATTTGACCACGGTCTTACATGTACTAATCCCTAAGCAAGACCAGCAGGGCTGAGGAGGCTGATCCTAGCTGCTGGGAGCAGATGGGTAAGCTGTAACATCCAAGCAGAACTCCGTGTCCTCCCTAGAATGATGAGGAGTCAGGGCTGCTGCTAACAGAGACAGGTGAAAACCAGACCTTTCCCCTCCCTCTTTTCCTGCTTTCTATTTCTCCTTTTTATTTACGTTAATGTGTTCTGCATTGGAGCCATAATTAAATACATATTCATATAGAAAATGTACAAAGCTTCTGCCTCTACTGTGAAGCTCTCTGGAGCTTAACTGCTTGAGACTTGTCACAGGAAAATATTTCTCCCTATGAAAAGAGGCTTCCTACAGCTGGGCTATATTACTGCCTTTTAATATTGCTGGCTCTGCCTACCCTGGGAAGGGTTTTCTGACAAACTCCTACTGGAGATACAGCTTTTGCCAGTATAACTTACACCAGTTTCCTGAAGAAACTGGGGCTTTCATTGCCAGAGGTATCTCACTGACGGTTGTAATTTGTTCCCACACTCTTTGCTATGCTGGCAAAACTTGAAAGTGCGGTTCACTGTTTTTCTCTTGGTGCCTTTTCTCCTAAGTTAGCTTTTCTATCCCTGTGCTTACCCCAGCTGTTTTCCTGGGCACATCTGATCATCTATTGTCTTCAGAATAGCTCTAAGTAATGAGAGGGGTGGGAAGATAATGCTATTTGGAGGGTCTAATCAGATCGTGGTTCCCTGTAACAGAGCTGTATCAAAATCTGGAGCCTGGTTACACTTCAGAAGGGAATGCAGTGATGGAGGGAGCCAGGACAGCAGAAATGGGCTTTGGGCATTGATTTTAAGTAGGAAGCTGGGTCACTATGGCACAGAGGGGAGCAGGGGACAGCCTGGGTGGAGAAAACTTCCCGCAGAAGGCAAAGGCTATGGACAGCGAAGGCAAGTAGCAGAGACAGAAGCATTATCAAGAGAAGACAGATCACGCGCACCATCATGTGTCAAGGCCATTTCCGTTTCCAGTATCTCAGCCTGATGTTGGAATCAGTTTTGTTCGGATCTGGCAAGATGACTGGTGTCATACACAAATTGGCTCTGTCTCAGGCATTTCACATCCTTAGACAAACACTGCACATTATGAGTTGGGAAATGGAGTCCTGGATGTGTCAGTGATACGCCAAAGCCCTAGCCAGCATCACTGCTACAAACCCATTATCCCAGACCCTTAGCTTAGTTTGTGTGTTTGTGCTCTGTTAAATAAAACATCCTGTTCTCTGTTTTTCAGTGCTGATGAGTTTGAGGAGAAAGGCCTGAAAGTTTGAAGTAAGTTCCTGAAGACTCCTACAGATTAATTGTTTAAAAAATCCTTAGTGCAGTGGATATTTTCATCGTACTGCCTGGAGAATGGAAGGGATGCTGGGATTATGGATCAAATGCCTGCTTGGGCAAGGGCTACTGGATATTACATCTCAATCCTTCCTTTCCAGCAACAACCATCCTACCTGAGAGGGTCAACCCCCTCCTCTTTCACCTGCATATGCCTCTCCTCACTTCTTGCGGTCTGACTCATCCTCAGACAAGCGATGCAAGTCTTGGCAGATTAAAATAGTTGTGTGATGAGGTGACATACCCTCCTTGCCCCCTTCCCTCCCCCGGTCAGAAACATGGCAAGCAGCGGTCCTGTGTGGGAGGGAAAGGGGAAGCTTCCTTCACCCTGAAGGGAGACTTCCCATGCTGTGCAGCAGAACAGGTCAGGAGCAGCCCCTTCTCGTGATGGCTCCCTGCGTTACCCGTTCCCTGGCCCCTGCAAAACCAGGTACAACTCCTGGATGCTCACTCTGCTGGAATGTTCTTTCAGGCTGGCAGCTGGCCTGGCACAGCGCTGCCTCCAGGCTCCTGGCTCAGTACTGGAGGGATCAGAAGGTGATGTTGGAAGAAGCAGATGAATTTTGGGGCTTCATGATCTTGTTGATAAGGAGGAAGTGATGTACTTTTGGGTAACTCTTGGTGTGATGTGCTTATTTTCAGAAACTGCACAAAGTCCTGTTCCCTGAGCAAGATAGTGATTGATCAAGCCCGAGCTTCACAGTCATTTCAAGCAGGCATGTATAGGTACTGCTACTGAAAGCAGTGGTCACACACACAAAAGATCAACCAGACTGAGTCAGAACAAAGCCAAGTATCCTATTACTCTTTGCTTTGCCAGTCACCAGCAACAGCAGCGGCACACAAAATGTTTCAGTACCTGATGTACTGCTGTAGGCTGTCCTACAGCACGACTCCAGACTCTCTTGGACTTCAGACAATGGGATAGATTATCTTTACACCCAAAAATCTGGCAAGGCACCAAGGTGTGTGTCCAGCAAGACTGTGGAGTTCATACCGTATGCCCTAAAAGTTTTACAAGGTTGCCTATAATGCAGAAGCATGTTAGCAGAGCCTGCCGTTGATCCATGTCTGATAAAAGTTCACATGATTTTTTCTTACTCAGGAGCACAAGATCAGTGTGAACGTGTTGGAGCCATAACCAGAGAGCCAGAGCGTGAATGTTCTGCCCCAAAATTGAGAGTTCCCCTTTGAAAAACCCAAACAAAACCCAAAAGCCACAGTGGCCATAAGCAGTTGCTGCAGTAAGCAGAAGAAAGCTCTCCTGCTGGCTGCCTGGTCCTGCTTCCCAGCACTCACTCCCTTGCTGGATGCAAGAGCATGTGAGGCCACACAGTGACCTGAATGAAGGAATTAGTCTGGATTAAAATTAACCAAGGGAAAAAAGTGTGTGTGAGGAATCAGTTCTCGTGAAGCCAAAGACGAAGGTGTCCTCAGGGTGAGAACTAGTGGCAGGAGGCAGGGGAGGCTAGGACAGCTTCGCATGGCAGGGGTGGCTTAGTCTGTGATCACCAAACCGTAGTGTCAGCTGCTGTCCCCTGCCAGGGTCAGGCTGCAAATCTTTCTCTCCCTAGCCTCACACAAGCCTACAGTCCGAACCGGCTCCTGTAGCTCAATGAATGCAGAGAAGTGTCTCTACATGAACCATTTGCTGCTGGTCGCTTAACACTCAGAAGCATGAACAACCCGCCTTCTGCTTCTGCCCCAGCCGCGTGCGGTACCTGTGGTCTGGAAATGGTCCATCTGGGCCATGCCTTTCCCTCTGGGTAGCTGCTGGCAATGCAGAATGTACGGTTTCCCCGCCTGACTGGAAGAGTGGGTTACTTTAGCCTTTGTAAGATGTCTCTAGCTGAAGTGATTGCATCAAGGACCAAACGGGGATTGTGTGGCAGGTTGGAGCCACCGTGGCACTCTGCTCTGAGGTTGTGCTATTGCAAAGCACAGCTCAGTTGGTTGAGAGAATCTGCCCCAAATGCTCAGTGCTGCTGCAGGGAAATAACACAAGATAGGACAAAAATACTGCCTTGTATTTATCATTTTTCCACCCATGGTCCCTCATTTATTAGGCATTTCAGATATGCAGAGGACACTAGCAAGCTAGAGGTATTGCAGTGCCTGCATGGGTGCCTTGTAATCAGACTTCACCATCCTGGTGGTGCTTCCTCTCCTAATGTGCAGTCCCAGACACAATCCCTTCATCTAGCCTGAGCCTGAGGATGTGAAAGCTTTTACTGTATTTCATGTGAGGTGGTTAAGGATTGGTTTCTGAGAACAAAAGCAATCGGGCTTGTGTGACTCTTGTCTTCTTACTGGCCAGGAGAAGATAATCAATAATTCAAACTTAAAGCAAACCCAGCAAGACACAGAACTTCACTTGTTCCTCCTTTGAACTTTTTAGAGCACTCTGGTCTGTGTCTTTGTCATTTGCTTTCCTGCCCCACACTGTGCTACCTGCTGGGGTTATGTCTTTACTAGGTATTCCTTGCAATGCAGGAGTGCAATCAGGCATCACATAATGATCAGGGTGCTGTTGTTTAGGCGTGCTTTAAAAACACAATTTAATACTTGGGATATCTCTCTGGGTTGGGGACTCCCTTTAAAGTCTCTGGAGCTACTTCTGGGAGCCAGAATTTTCCCTACTGGCAGGTATTTCTACGGTGAAAGCATTTGTTTTGAGGCCGTAGCGGTCTCCATCTTTGGTCTCTTACCATGCTGAGCACATTGCTGGCTCTTAAATAATACTAAAAATAAGTAATGATTATTATTAATTCCTAGGTTCATTGCTTCCCCGAACAAGGTAGATAACAGTGGTTATTGGTGAGTCTAAAGTCCTGCTGAGAGAATTCAGTATAGAATGAATTTTCTATGCAGGAAAAGAAGGATAATCAATGACGCACATCAGTGGCTGGGGATGGGAGGGTCCCAGGTAAAAAATGATCGTGTGCTTCAAGAAGCTTCAAACACTGTTAAAATTAGAGGTGAGGTGGACTTCCCTCTGCCCCCTCCACTTCAGAGGCGAGTCAGAGGAGGAATCAAACATTGTAGCTCGCCTTGTCAAAATTACTCCTGGAGAAAAAAACTCAAGATGTATGATGGGCTTAAGGACAATCAGGCAAACGCAGAGCGCAGAGGCGGTAAATCTTCAAATAAATAAATAAATAAATAAATAAATAAACAGGCAGATAGCCTTGTGAGAATGTCTGCCTGGAACATGCACTTAACGAAGTTTCCAAACCCCAGAAACTCCACGTTTCTCCCACCTCACACACGTCTTGCTCTGCTCTTCATCGCTCACAGACAGCAACAGAGCCCCCCCCCTTTGATTTACAATTAAATTAAGAATTACTTTGGTAAAAAGCGGTGCTTTTCCCCGCCTGCTTTGTTTTGTGCCTCCAGGCTGTGCAGACCCCTATTGCTTGCTGTGCGAGAGACAGCGTCATACGGCTTGTGAGGAGCTGCAGGAACTGAAACCAGTTGTATGATTTATAGCACTAATAAGGCTCAACTGCCATTTCTTGTGGTTTCCTCCCAAGTTGTCTTTGATAATTTCTACTTGTACTGTGTTTATTGTTGCTGCTGCTAGGGTTCAGTTGGCAGGTAACTGTTGCACTGTTTCACCGGGTCTGCTCTTTTTTGGCACTCTTTATTGTGTTATTATTATTAATAAACATTTATGTTTGGGGAGTGCCAAAAGGGGTCAGCCAGGCACTGTCCCCCTGCTTCCTCCTGACGTGCTTGGTGCTGTCAGAGGGATGAAAGATGCGCCCTGCCATGAAGAGTTTACAATCTCATGGTGACAACCCCTCTTTCCAGATCACCTCCATGGCAGGAAGGCTGCAGTAGCTCTGCTGGTGGCTATCTCACGACCAGCCAGCCTGCGGTGGGGCTGTTCAGGCTTGGTCCAAGGGCCCTAGCTCATAAAGCCCTGCCAAGTCACACTGGGATGATTTCTAAGAGTACACACCTCGACGTGTTGCTGGAGAGTAACGCCTCTGCAGGTGAGCAGCCACAAGGGAGATGTGGCTGGTGCTTTCTCTGGCACAGATTAGCACCTTGGCTGTGAGCTGCTGCAGCAAAGACAAGGCACATCCTCCTTTTCTTCCATTGGCGCGACAGAATCGGTGACCGTCAGAGGAGAGGTCCCATGGACAGTGCGCAGCTGCCTGCTTTAATATAACCTCTTGAATTGCCCCAGCATGAACTTGCAGTGTTGACACTTGGATGCCTCACCCTGGCCTGAGCAGGTCTCAGTGGTGGGCTAGGTCCCAGCCTTTTGGTGGCAGGATATAATTGGTATCAAGAGACTGCGATAGAGGAGAAAGAGGATCCTGCTTGCTGCCAGGGACAAAAAGCGGTGTTGGGGGGTTTGGAAGTGGAGAGACTTCTCGGGAAATGGCAGGAGTACACTGCCTTCACTGTAGTCTGCTGGTTGCAGCCGAGTTGAGCAAGAGAGAATCCTTCTGTACCCTCTGATTTATGTGTTTCTCTTGTGCTCAATTTTGGATTGCTCTCTGCCTGCTTTTGTAAACTTGGCTTGAGTAAAGTCTGTGAAAACAACTGAACATTATCACCCAAGGATACTGCAGAGTCTTTGCTGACACTCACAGCTCTGCTTTGATAATTTGCCTGGTAGAACATGTGTGGAGGATTACGGGCTACACCACAAAGATGCTGATGAAGAGTGGCTGTGCCATTTTTCCTTGCTCCTGAGCAGTAGCAGCAGTCCGTGGCTGGCTGCAACTGTACAGATCACGGCACGGCTGGGTCTGGGTTTCCCCTGCTTCATCCCAGGCTGCACACAGCATGAGAGGGCACTGGCGGAGGTGGAATTACTGCCGACCCAACAGGCCACACTGGCTGAAAATTTCAGTGCTGCAGAAGAAATATAGTTGCCCGCTCTGCTCTGCCTGGATCCATGTGTATGTGAGAGCTGGGCAAGACGACAGGAGGGTTGAGTGAGGAAGGTGATGGTCACAGAGATGAGTGCAAAACTCCCTGCTATTTCCCACTGCCAAGATCTTCAAAGCTGGTGAGGTCACCACATTGCCCTTGACAGTTGGCCTGTCATCTGCACCAGGGCCACAGGGCCTTTCTTTGTCAGTCTCTCCCATCACATTTCAGTTGCCAACTATGCAGCAAACAGAGGGCTATTATATGTTTGCCTGAAGGGCAGAGGAGGGCCCTCAGTGTCGGGTTTATCAGGGCGATGGTGTTGCCATCAAAGCTAGGCAACCCTAGTGGCAGAGCACCTGAGACTTGGCAGTACCTTGTGCCCAGGAGAAGATAAAACCTCAGAGGAAAAAAAAATTAAAGGTGTTGTAATATGAAAACAGCAACAGAAGTTTCGTAACGCAGTTTTCCGTACCTGAGTGAACTGCATATATCTGCTTTCTGGAGCCTGTCATGTTTCAGGATGTGCCCGGGTTTGAAAGGCTGGTGGGAGCCCAGCTTCCTTCTTTTCCTGTGGTCTGACTTCTCAAGGCGGTGAAGTTTTCCTAGGAAGAGGCACCCAGGCCTTGGCCAGTGGCGAGCCCCAGATCCTCTGCCACAGAGCCCCACTGCTTCTCCAGAGCTACATCCATGGGTAGTTCTGGCTGTGGCCACAGCATCTCATTGAGCCTTGGCTGAAAAGAGAGCTGAGTAAAATCAACAACTCTAGGACCAAGCACTTCCAATTTCAAGGGAGTTAGATCCATCTGCTGCTTTTTGGAAAGTAGTAAATTATTGCTTCTTCCCCTGCTGCACACATACACACACAAACACCCACAGACTTCACAGTCTGAAGATCTGCTGTCCTTCCTGCTAGAAGGGCATTTCTACTCTCATTTTCTATGCTCATTTGCCAGTAAAACCAGCTCTTCTCTCAGATGAGGTTTTGAAATAATTCTTGCAGGCAGCTAAGAGGACTTGCAGTTATAACACTCGACATGAATCTTGATGACACAGCAGTGGGGTTCATTACTCTTTCATGCTATCCCAGTGAAGATGAAGTGGGGCAACCGAGGCCATTCAGGAGGTCAGCAACAGGATCACCATTCATGGCCCTCTAACTTGTCTCCCAGACCACGCAGGAGGCTCTAATTTGGGCTGACGCAGTGAGAAGCTTCACTGCACTGTTTCTGTCATCTGATTGCTTGTGTCACAACAAGGCTTTTGAATCAATCTGCTGGTTATTTACACTTGGGAAAAGAGCTTTCACAGATGAGGTGGAGGGCTTTCCAGGCATTAGTAGGTAGAGTGGATCAGACAAAACTGCAAGTTACTTTAAACCAAGGAAAATGTTTTGTTGTAAAGATTTTTACAGTTCTGATTCCTTTTGTTTGGACTTTTTAAAATTAAGAAATGTTCAATTTTTTTTTCCTTTTCTTTCTTTTCTTCTTCTTTATCTCTCCTCCTGTTAGACTTTTCCCACTTTGTTACTGAGGAAGTAAGAGTAAGACAAGAGAGGAGAAAAAAAAAGTCAGAAGATATTAGAAAATTCAAGTGGCACATGAAAATAAAAAATGGGTGAGATTCAGCTGCCTAACCTTAGGCAACAAGAGATATATGAGATACTTCACGATTCCCTTCAGCCGCAGCTTTGCAAAGGCATGGTCTCTATTAGGTCCTCTGTCATGTCTGCAGCTGTGTGCAGATGTCTTGGATGCTCTAGCACATCTAAAGGTCAACAGACACCCTGGCTTGGGCAACAAAATCATCTTGGCTTCTTCTATATTTGTTGAATAAAACAGAAGTTTTCTGACAGATGCATGGGATTTTCAGGATTCAAAAAAACACCTACATATTTTGAGGGACTGAAAAATAACATTTTCCCTTGTACAAGTTTATGAAAGTCTCCTTAGAATCAGTGTCAAGGCAATAATGCATGGTGTCCCAGCCCAACTGGGACAATATTTGCTGCCATCTTCTACATATGTGCCATTACCTGGCAGGCATGCACACAACAGAGGTTTCCATAAGCTGTTCTTTTTAATGTAAAATTACCTCTTAGCGTGCTGAACTAATTTGTGCCTTTGGCTTGTAAGGTGTTAAATACAGGAATCTGGCTTTTCTCTGGCATGCTCAGTCTCTTGCATATATACATGCCTCAAGGTATTGCATATATATGATAATTATAACTATCATTTTAAAGTGTTTTTGTGTTCAAAATGTGCTTGGTGGTGCTCATGACAGGATATTCACTATTTGCCTGAAAATCTCATAACTTAAATAAGCATTTACCATCAACATAATCTAATCTAATCCAATCATAATCAATACCGATACTGCGGGATTTTGTAAAACATGACCCACATGGCAAGTTCTGCTGCTTGTTAATTATGCCCTTGGAGGCAGCAGTCAATAACTCCCAAGGGTTAGGTGGTTCCTACTTAGTCAGGTGTTTTCATGGAGTACCGCTGACATTCAATAAGGACTTCTGCAACCACAGAAAACTTTATACTATGACATACAAATTAAAAGGCTTAGGAAAGATAGCAATTAGAGAATTGTTTAAAAGAAAAAAAAAAACAGCTGACCATAGAGCCCTGCAGAGCAGGCCTTCAGGGAACTGACAAGACAATTTTTCTTTTTTGGAAAAAACATTTGAAAGAGGTTTGTGTCTCATCCAAAACCAACACAGCAGCCTGAACTAGCACATAAGTCACCGCAAGTACTTCTTTCAAAAAAAAGTCCAAACCTTTGGCTTGGGTACTTCGACATAGCTCCACAGAAAGAAGCTCTTCCAGCATCTGGCAGATGAGAATCTATCCAAATTAGTATGTCCGCTGATATTCAAAGCAGATAATCTTGTTCTTTTCTCTGCATTTAATAGGAAAACATTTGTGGTGAGGGTAATTTATGAAATAATAGAAAAACTTTGAAGAAGACAGGATAGAAGCAAACATAAGCTCACTGCCTTTTCTTCTCCTGGAGAAACTTGGTTTTAATTTTGTTTTAAGCTGCTGATTTAAGTCTTATGAAAAAACATACGTGGTTAGGTTTTTGCGCCAGAGTTTGACCACCTAAGTTAGTTTAGAAGAGCACAAGGGGAAAGTTGGATGGCTTGCCTATACTGTATATCATAGAATCAGAGAATCATAGAATCATTAAGGTTGGAAAAGACCTCTAAGATCATTGAGTCCAACCGTCAACCCAACACCACCATGCCCACTACACCATGTCCCTAAGGGCCTCATCTACACGTCTTTTAAATACTTCCAGGGATGGTGACTCCACCACTTCCCTGGGCAGCCTGTTCCAAGCCCTGACCACTCTTTCAGTAAAGAAATTTCTCCTAATGTCCAGTCTAAACCTCCCTTGGCGCAACTTGAGGCCATTTCCTCTCGTCCTATCGCTGGTTACTTGGCAGAAGAGACCAACACCCACCTTGCTACAACCTCCTTTCAGGTAGTTGTAGAGCGCGATGAGGTCTCCCCTCAGCCTCCTCTTCTCCAGACTAAACAGTCCCAGCTCCCTCAGCCGCTCCTCATAAGACTTGTGCTCCTTCACCAGCTTCGTTGCCCTCCTCTGGACACGCTCCAGCACCTCCATGTCCTTCTTGTGGTGAGGGGCCCAAAACTGAACACAGTATTCGAGGTGCGGCCTCACCAGTGCCGAGTACAGGGGCACGATCACCTCCCTGCTCCTGCTGGCCATACTGTTTCTGATACAGCCCAGGATGCCGTTGGCCTTCTTGGCCACCTGGGCACACTGCCGGCTCATGTTCAGCCGGCTGTCAATCAGCACCCCCAGGTCCTTTTCCCCCGGGCAGCTTTCCAGCCACTCTTCCCCAAGCCTGTAGCGTTGCCTGGGGTTGTTGTGGCCGAAGTGCAGGACCCGGCACTTGGCCTTGTTGAACCTCATACAGTTGGCCTCGGCCCATCGATCCAGCCTGTCCAGGTCCCTCTGCAGAGCCTTCCTGCCCTCCAGCAGATCAACACTCCCGCCCAGCTTGGTGTCGTCTGCAAACTTACTGAGGGAGCACTCGATCCCCTCGTCCAGATCGTTGATAAAGATATTGAACAAGACTGTCCCCAAAACTGAGCCCTGGGGAACAGCGCTCGTGACCGGCCGCCAACTGGATTTAACTCCGTTCACCACAACTCTCTGGGCCCGGCTGTCCAGCCAGTTTTTTACCCAGCGAAGAGTGCACCTGTCTAGGCCGTGAGCCGCCAGCTTCTCTAGGAGAATGCTGTGGGAGACAGTGTCAAAGGCTTTACTGAAGTCCAGGTAGACCATCCCAATATCCATCCCAACATTCAGTTATTGGTGCTATTGTTCTTTCTTAATTTCATTGATTTATCCGCTTATGATAACAAATCAAATTGTTCATCTATGGAGTATGAAGGAAAGAGTTACTGAAAGAGTGGTCAGGGCTTGGAACAGGCTGCCCAGGGAAGTGGTGGAGTCACCATCCCTGGAGGTATTTAAAAGACGTGTAGATGAGCCCCTTAGGGACATGGTTTAGTGGGCATGGTGTGTTGGGTTGATGGTTGGACACAATGATCTTAGAGGTCTTTTCCAACCTGTACGATTCTATGATTCTATGAAAGGGCCCTGGAAATAAAGACCAGGACTGTTTCTCACTGCTGTGAGAAAGCAATGGGGGATGCACAGGAGAGGCAAAGAGCGGGGGAGCATTGGTGCCTTGGGCTGTGATCCATAAAGACCTGCTCTGAAGGCAGCGTGGAAGTGCCCAAGCAGGGGCCACCTGCCCACATCCTGCTGGAGGGGCAGGTCCCGGCTCTGCGTTTCACGTGAGATAAATGTAAACTCACACCAACCTCTGTCTACAGGCAAAACTGATGCAACACATCAGCCATGCGGGAACTCCTATGCTAATTGCCTTGCTTGCATCTCATTCAAACCCAGCCTACATTCAGATGATGCTATGTGTCACGCTACAGTAATTTATGAAATGTGTGCCACTGTGGCTGGAGACGGCTCTCACCGGAAAGATGTGAGAACTGCATGGGCATGTACTCCTGGTCTATTGCAAATGCAAAGTGGAATGGGTTAGCTTCTTCCATGTCTGAAACTCATTTTACTTTCCAGTACAACAGACTGAGAGCTTGCACATGGCCAGTGATTCTGCCTCAGCTAAAAGATATTTCTTTACTAGGTGTGGTAGCATTTTTAGCCATTCTAATGTGGTTATAAGGGTAAGTCTGGTCATGCCCTCATATGTCTTTCTTTGCCTTATCTGGTTAGACGGTGCCCCTTTCAGAACAGAGACGAGCAATGTGACATTTCAGGTACTACTGCAATCTTAATTGCAAGTCATTCTAGTAGCTGAGGTGACTAATGTAATAAAGACACACACGTGCATTGATACAGACAGCACACATTGCAAAAATGACTTTGCCAGTCATTTCTCTTAACTAACTAGAAAATACTATGATGTGTATTCTGATGCTGAAGTCTTAGTGGTGCCCCTGAATAGCATACAGCTGGGCTATTAAAAATAGCAGCAAGGTATGAATGAGTGCAGTTTGGTTCAGCAGGAAAGAAGAAAACATCACCTCAGTAGGAACAGAGGAGTTTGGTTAGGTTTTGTTTCTCCCGCTGACAAACTGCAAAGAAATAGCTTTGTTTCATAATGAAAATGGCATTTAATTCAAAATGAAACATTCAAGCACCCGAAGAAGAAGTGAGAGGAAGGGGTTAGATTCAAAGGGGGAGTATGGAGGTGAGAGGGCTGTCCCTCTCTAGTCTAGTGGCCTGGCCGTTAGGGCACAGCCGTGTTTATTTCAGGGGAAGAAGTAGGCTCAGCGAGTTGAAGATGCTAACATGACCCCAACACTGTGCAACATTAAACACTTAAAAAGGTTTTGGGTTGTGAATTCAGAGACCTCAGCCTACTTGGTTACCATGGCAAACAATCACCGGTAGAAGTCTTTTAACCTTTAATTAAAGATACACAAAAAGGAGGAAAAACAGTTTAAGCACTTGAAAAATAAAGTATTAAGTAAGACTTTCTTTTTTAAAAGCGTCCATTATTCCTCTTCCTTTAGCTGTCGACAGGTTTTATAGCAATGCTTCCCTCTCTTTATTTAAGTTCATAGCAGCAGTAGCTGTTCTTGGGGAAAGAGAGACACTCATCGAGATAGACTGGATCTGTTGTTACTACTCATTTTTGGACTCCACTCTGCTCACTTGAAGACACACATATGCGCAAGGAGAGAGAAAAGGACAGCAAAGACAAAAAATATGGCCTCCTTTTCTGGTGTTGACTTTTACTGGCAGCCTCCCTGCTAGAAAAAGACAAGCACAATACATGGCCTTAGCCCCTCTGAGATCTAGGAAATCTGTACCAGTGTCTGCCTCTTTCAGACATTGCTTTTAGGTGTCTCCCTGACTGCAGTTCACAGTTGCATTGCACAACCTGTACCCCTGCTGTCTAGGCTAGCTTGATTAAACAGTGAAGGAGGGAGAACAAGGAGAGAAGCGTGTGAGGAAATGACAAAGCAACTAAGAAAGGGGTTTCATCAGGACCCCAAATCTCATCTTTCAAGTGGGTTTCCAGGACTGAGTTGAAGTTGGTGGAGCTAGCAATGCCATCTGTGTGTCTTCTGGCCAGAAACTGGCCAGAAGGTCTGACCAGATCAGGTAACTAAGTGACAACAGTGTCACAGTGTTAACTTAGGTCTCAAAGTTGGCAATGGCAACTATCAGGATTTCTACTTTCTGTCCATCTATCCTATCATCAGTATCAAAATGGATGTCCCCAGAGGGTGATGAACACCAGTTAGGTTTAGCTCCTGGCACACCAGTTTTGGTCCATTGATTTTGGCATTCATCTTGTATATCAAGACCTCAGCACAGCCTTTGGGTGATATTAGGAAGACTTTCTATTTGAACTAATTTGGTCTTCCTATCTTTAACTTGTGCTGACCGTACGAGTAATTCTCTTTAGCAGGCTGAGCTGTATTTTTTTACCTTATGAGCTTTAGTACCTGGGTCTGCCTGATGTAGTGCTTGGCAGGACGTGCAACGCCCTCTTCTGCTGCTGTATCTGCCCTTCTGATTTCCCAGGAGAGTGCCACGGCCATGAAAGCAGGGGGATCCTGGTGGAGGCACTCTGTTGACAGCATTTTCATGTTTCTTAATAGTCCAATACTCATTAGCACAGACTGGGGAAGCCAGGTGAACCATTTCCACGTGAGAGTCTCAGCTGAGGGTCTAGAAAGACCTTCTGCGCAGACCAAGACACATCAATGGCGGGGGTAAGAACAACCCACCTTAGTATGCAGCACAGCACAACCTTATGGTATTCTCCTGAGAGAAAAGTGATGCTGGTTCAAGTTCCCCCAGGCAGAGGAGGAAATTAAACCCAGGACTCCCACATCCTTTATGAGTGAATAAAAAGTGGCTGTCTTCCTCTCAGCTTTGTGAATATAATCCTAACATTTTTTCCAGGAAAGCAATTTGGTAAGTCCACACTGAATTCGACAATCGTTTCAGGACAATGGAAAAAGCATTTTTCAATGAGAAGAATACTGACTGAAAAAAATTTCTCCTGAACATAGTGGCAATAAAACAACCAGACAGACCCCACCGCGCTGCCACTTTATATTCAATAGCTGTGGGGCAGGGAGGCTCTAATGCTCGCAGGCAATGGAGGAACCTATGTGGCAATGTGAAGTCTTGTTAGAAAAAAACGGTTTTGAGGGAGTAATGAAATCCTCTGGGAATGGCAGATGAAACCCGAACACTGGTGGGACTGCTTTGACTCCTGGCACAACTGCAGTGGCGTACAGGAAAACCTGTGAGGAACAGACCCACTGTATTTGCTGAGATGTGACAAATGTCCTGGTTCTAATTAGGTATTAAAGGCCTGAGAAGGTTCAAACTCCATGTTTGTAAGAGTTCAAAGAGGGGGCTGTATAAGGCCTTGTTCGCAACAAGATTGAAAGAGTAGGCAGAGAAAAAAGGCTTCTTTACTTCTCCGACCTTCTTTACTGAACTCAGAACTGCGTCTACTGGTGGCCATGTCCAACACAGACAATAAGAACCACCCAAAGTCAAAATCTGAATAGTGAGATGCTCTGCTACCATGGAAAACCCACCTATTGAAACAAATCCAAATGTCAAACAACTGTTGTTTCCGTGGCAGCCTGTCTTTCCAGTCTTCTCTCTCTCTTGAGAAGAGTAGGTCACTGTGTGTGTTTGTCTGTGCACGTGTGCGTGCATGTACGCGGGGCTGAGGATGGGCCTGGGAATAAATAAACAAGGAAACTTTCAAGGAGCAGACAGCATCCTGAGCCTTGTCGTGAGCAAGTATGCCTGTGATGGCAAGCAGTGTCAGCTGGTGGTTATTACTCCACCCTGCATTTCCCCTCTTGTTCTGAAGGAATGCAATCGCGGACACACTCCTCCTTCCTGCTTGGAGCTCAGGGCTGCGGCGGGTAGACTGGTAACCTTGGCAAGAGGGAAAACGGAGGTTGCGAGTTTGTGTTTGTTGTCTGCTTTACAGAGGTGGGATGAAGCAGGTGAGATATTACTCAAATCCTACAGCATGAGGTGATGCAATAGGCCAGTTTTCTGTGGGGCTAGATGGGGACAGAGGAACTATGTGTCCTCTTCAGGCACTTCAAAAGGCTGTGGGGTCAGCTAGACCATGAATGCATCCTCAGTAGAGGTAATATTTTATTAGCAGTGGCCTTATAGTGATGTGAGTGTGTTTGATTGCCCCCCTGTCTGGACAGGGCCTGAGTATTCCTTCCAGGGTAACACGACTGAATCAGTATATGGGCTGTCTGGAGACGTACAGCGCCATGGCTGGTTGTTGAATGCATCAGCAGCGTCACTGAGGTGCAATACACGGAAGAGAAGAGCACAGGTGCCAGCCTGTGGAGATGGGACAGAATGGGAGAACGTGGGGGAGAATAAGCATCGACGGTTATCTGGAAATGGGTTATGTCTCAGTAAAAAATGTTTGGTTTTCAACCAGAGGAGTTCCCTGTCCTAGCTTCCTGCTAGGCCACCCAGATGCTACCACCAGCATGAAGGAGCAAAGAAAATGTGTGGCTGCAGGTGGAAGGGAGGACGGTACAGTTTCTGTTGGTCTTAGCCTTCTTAACAAGCTCATCTAGTGTGACCATGTGAACATAAGCGCCTCTGATATGTTACCTAGAACTTGTTCTAAACGCCACACTGCTTCATAGCTCCTTGATTTTAGGGAAGGGAGGGACTTCATCAGGTGAGATGCAGAGAGAATTACACTGCAGATGACCAGGCCACTGTGCAGTGTGCAGGAGCACAGATCTACTTGTGGGAAAGCAAGGTGGTCCTTAGCAAAGGGTAATGGGTCTAAAGGTTAGCATGGAGGCTGCATGTTTGTTCTGACAGGTACCTTCCTCACCCCCCTCCAGCCAATATGAGCTTATATATACACCTGTATGCACATGCACGCTGACGTACAATCAGGTGTAATAAGCACTGAATAGGGACAGCAAAAGAGTCTTGTCTGGCCCCAGTGGCCATAAAAGAGAATTGCTACCATACCGGCTAACACGGGCTATGGCAGTGAGGCTTTCTTTATCGTGTCTGCCCTTAGTGCTGTGCACTGGGTCCTGTAAACGTTCTGGGTAGAGAAGGAGCAGAGATTTGCTGACATTGCCCACTTGATCAACCTGGCATCAAATCTGTGCAGGTACAGCAGTAACGATACCTGGTGTGCTCAGAGCCCCTCACCTTCTCTGTGGATGGTGCTGTCACTAACTGCTTTTCTCATTGCCAGGCTGGGAGACAGGGCAGAAAAAAAAGACTTCTGTGATCAGACTGTACATCAACACCTTAAACCGCTTTGAGTCCAAATGAAGGTCAGTAAGGACAGCAAGAGTGCTCGCTGATGCCCTCGGATTGCAAACTACAGCTTTATGAAAGGCAATACACAGAGATACGGTGAAGTCTTACAGACTACAAACTCAGCCCTGGAGCCTGTAGCATAATCCCTTTGATCAGCAAGACTGGGGTTACTGTAGGGTCAGGGTTGACATAAAACCAACCAATCAAGCAAGACCACCTACATATTTAAATTAACCTTTTTCTTTGGGGCAATACAATTTTCTTTAAGGATTTTTTTCTTTTCTGCATGAACCTCTGTGTATCTCTGTTTGCCTCTGCACATCATTGCTGTGATAGATACAGGCATTGTTATTCAGGTACTTAGGCCTGTAATACTGTAGACGAGCAATAAGCAAGGTTGCCAGAGGTTTTGTTTTAAAATAATCTTTTGAACTCAAGGAACTTTTCAATAATCACTATGTACTTTCATTTAAAAAAAAAAATCAAAGAAACCAACCCCCAAATGTCTTTAAATCTTACATGTAATTTTAAAAATGCACAAATATTCTTTCATTTCTTTTTTGCAGAGGGGGAACAGAATCAATTTGCCATGGTTATGCCTCCTGCCAATTGTTTAGAATTTCGAGGATTTAATCTTTCATCCATGTGTATATCCACTATTTACCTTTGAATGAGATAATGCATAATGCATTGGGCTTTATGGAAATGAACCAAGAAAACTTACTTTTTTGAAAAGGAGAAAGTTGTACTCTCCCTTTATGGCCTAGAAAAATTAGTGCCAATGTTACAACAACAGTGCAGGCACAGGAAGGTTAACTTAGTATGAGCTCAGAAGATGTCACACGTGACGGGAAGCACATACAGTGCCGTGGTCCTGCATCCTTCCTCTACAGGAGGCTTAGTACTGGTGAAGTAGCATCACTGCTGTAACATAAGCAGATGTGGGATGTTCAGTGTCTTCTACCCCCCGGATGGGACTAGGTCTTTTCTAATGCTTAAGAATCTCAGGGAAGTTTATGAACTGTGCAGTAACATGGTCAAAGTGTAGAAGGAAGGTGCGGAAGGCTGTAAATACACCCGCTACCAGCAATAGGACAGAGAGCCTTCCGGGTAACAGGAGATCATAAAATGGAGGGTCATTTTGAACAATAAGTAGCTACAGATCACTCTATAGGTGTTCTCTGGACATGATTATCCTTGGTTTGAATGCTGCTTTCTGCTGTACTTACAGCTGAGAATTAAGTAACTGAAATGAATTCTGGCTTTTTTTTTCTTTGCGAAGAAGAGGTAGCAGTAGCTTTGATGTAGATCGGGCACGATGCTATCTCATGCTCTAAGTGTCGGGTCTGTCTGCAACCGTTAGTAGAGAGAAAGCAACACTGACATGCCTCTCCTCTCTCTCTGCTTCACACGCATATACGTACATCTACGCAGCCTCAAAGAGCCAGAATCAGTAGAGGTCTTTTAAGAGGTTTCCTGTCTAAGGAGCAGTGGGTGTGAGCAGTAGATGGCCTGTTATGGGGAATTTTGTCTCAGCTTTCTTCTCATGCTAAGATTTGGTGCTTTTTTCCTGTTATCAGGTGCTTTTTCCTAAAAGCTTTTCCTGGCTAGAGCAGGGATTAGGCTCTTCCTGAAGCAGATGCACAGGGGAATTGCTCACTTCTGGCCTATCCGTCGATACCTGGCTAACTGTGACAGAAGCATAAAGGAAAAACAAAGAGGTCATGGGCATGGAATTCAGTGCACAGACTGGATCAAACTCCAACACGCTGCACTACACCAGGAGATGAAAAAATTGTCCATGGCTTGCTAAACTAGCTCTTATCCTCTTACTCAATGGTCAACCCACTGTCCTTCCTTCATGGAGAGGCCAGAGAGGCCACGTAGCCAGAGGTAGCACCAGAATATATAGTATTTAGCTTTTAACAACATCATTCCCTCATGGCCCTAGGTGAAGAAGGAAGCTGTGGTGTGAGGAGCACTACAAACACATAAGGAGGGCTCCCTTACAGTTGTTCCTGTGGGATCAAGACAATGTTGTGCTACATTTTGCTAGAAATGCTATTCCTTTCTTTTTGAAAATGGTAAGTCTGTGTGTCTTTCTCCTCCTGGTACAAACTAGGGAGAACTGTTACAGTCACTGAGGGAACACGGAGAACCAGCCTAAGTGAAGAGATTCAGGACAACAGAGTGAGTTAATCGCATTGTGCCATGGGTCTGATGGTCCTGTTGAAGGTGTATCTTCCATTGAGAAATCGTTCAGCAGTACATGAATGTGTTTGATGCCACCTCATCATTCCAAATCAAGAAGTTGTATTTCAAAACAGCTTTTATGTAGGCAAAGGCCAGAGGAGATGTGAATTTCATCCAAGACAAGACAGTAACTCTGACCTTCCCCTCATTGCAGAATTGTAACAGGCGGCTCATAAATGGTCCTTGTTTCATCCATCTGACTGGGGAAGAGACAGGAGTGCTGAGGCTGAGCTGTGTTGCATACAGAGGAACTCCTGCATCTGCATGCAGCCCTCCTGATTCCACAGGGGATCTACTCAGGCCCCACAAGCTTGGTTGACTTGAGCTCGAGAAAGCTGAGCATGGTAGCACATAAAGGGGTGTTATTTCTACAGGGAGAGCAAGCAGCGGGGGACTGCTAAAGGAAAACAGGGAGCTTTGGTTCTGGCAAGAGGTGAGAGTAACTTGCTCACAAGGTCTCCCTCCAGCAGGCAATTTAAAAAATGACCTTGGAGAAGAATACAGAAAATTAATTTGTCTCTGATGAGAGATTTCGGAGAGTCTCTTGCAATTTTATGCATGTTGGCTAGACAGCCTTGCCCTGGCAAGTACCCTAGCCTGTGCCAGGGATGCAGATAGCTGCTGACTCTTCCATCGGATTTGAGAGGGGCTTTTAAAAAAGGCAGTACTTCTTGAAAGACAGAATAAATTCTGAAGGGATCTGGCAAGGCATCCCTATTACGCTTGTAACTGGCAGTTGTAGGCGGAAAGAAAGGAAAGGGATTGCTGGATGGTCAGATTAGGATATGTGTCTTCACTGGAAGGAAGTTTGTGATGAGTAGAAGAAAATCTGGGGAGAGGCCTTCAGCATGCTGGGGAGGGGATTAAGCAGCTGGAGTCCTTTCATGCCCAACACAGGTCTAGAGAAAGGGGCTGGAGTGAGTCTCTAAAGGACAAAGGTCAGAGAGTTACAAACATTAGTGAAGCCGACTTAGTTACCTTGTCAAGGTGACCAAGTAACTTGGTCCAGGCCTTCTTCTGCCAGGCTCCCTCCTAAACATCACATTTGAGAGCACTCTGTTTAATACCAGGTGTTTTCCCTTCTTTGCAGGAAAATAAGTTAATCAGCCCTCTAAGAGAGGGCTTGAGAGTACCTGCTTCTCCCAAGAAGAACAAGAATTCCAACAAGTAACTTTCCAAAACAGAGGAGAAGCTGGGTTGCAATGGTGTTCAGAGCTGACAGATCCCCCACAAACCAAAGAGTCTTAGCTGGAAGAAGATGCTTGAAGGCATCGTGAAGAATGAACACCATCCCCTTCAGGACTTATTATTATCCTCTTTTTCCCTTCCTATAGGCCTTCCTGGTAGCCAAGCACCTACCCTGCAGATGGACAACAGTCTCTCAGTGCAGCTTTCCCGTGCACTAATGACTTGCTTACTCTTTTCTTGCTAGCAGGGAGTGGGAAGCAGGCAGGGGTGTGAGGCTGGAGCAAGTAGGAAATAACACTGTTCCTGTAGTCCTGGAAAGAGAAGATGTTAGGGTGGAACCTCTCCATCTCATTGTCACCATGCACTAGTCAATGACCGCAGTGCCTGGTCTCAATCAAGAGCGATTACAGTGTTGGTGGATAAGGGAAGAGCAACCAACGTCATCTACCTGGACTTGTGCAAAGCATTTGACACTGTCCCGCACAACATCCTTATCTCTAAATTGGATACGCACGGATTTGATGGATGGACCACTTGGTGGATAAGGAATTGGCTGGATGGTTGCACTCAGTGTTGCAGTCAATGGCTCAATGTCCAAGTGGAGACCAGTGACGAGTGACATTCCCCAGGGCTCGGTATTGGGACCGGCGCTGTTTAACATCTTTGTCGGCAACATGGACAGTGGGATTGAGCGCACTCTCAGCAAGTTTTCTGAAAACACCAAGCCGTGTGGTGCGGTTGACATGCTGGAGGGAAGGGATGCCACCCAGAGGGACCCTGACAGGCTCGAGAAGTGGGCCCATGTGAACCTCATGAAGTTCAACAAGGCCAAGTGCAAGGTCCTGCACATGGGTTGGGGCAATCCCAAGCACAAATACAGGCTGGGCAGAGAATGAATTGAGAGCAGTCCTGAGGAGAAGGACTTGGGGGTGTTGGTTGATGAGAAGCACAGCATGACCCGGCAATGTGTGCCTGTAGCCCAGAAAGCCAGCTGTATTCTGGGCTGCATCAAAAGAAGCGTGGCCAGCAGGTTGAGGGAGGTGATTCTCCCCCTCTACTCTGCTCTTGTGAGATCCCACCTGGAGTACTGCATCCAGCTCTGGGGCCCCCAACATAAGAAGGACATGGATCTCTTGGAGCGAATCCAGAGGAGGGCCAAGAAGATGATCAGATCTCCTATGAAGACTGGCTGAGAGAGTTGGGGTTGTTCATCCTGGAGAAGAGAAGACTCTGGGGACACCTTATAGCAGCCTTCCAGTACGTGATGGGGGCCTACAAGAAAGCTGGAGAGGGACTTTTTACAAGGGCATGTAGTGATAGGACAAGGGGTAATGGCTTTAAACTGAAAGAGGGTAGATTTAGATTAGATATAAGGAAGAAATTCTTCACTATGAGGGTGGTGAGGCACTGGAACAGGTTGCCCAGAGAGGATGTGAATGCTCCATCCCTGGAAGTGTTCAAGGCCAGGCTGGATGGGGCTTTGAGCAACCTGGTGTAGTGGAAAGTGTCCCTGCCCATGGCAGGGGGCTTGGAACTAGATGATCTTTAAGGTCCCTTCCAACCCAAACCATTCTATGATTCTATGATTCTATGATTCTATGATTAATGATTAATGAACTACCCATGCTTGTCCCTAGCAGATGCTTGTAGTAAGTGTGTTGACTAAGGTTTGGAGTGAAATAAAATACACCATTTAACGGATAAACACTCTTGCAGTGAAGACGAGTCACACTGCATCACTTTTTTTTTGGGGGGGGGGGAGGGGATTTAACCCTCACTGAGTGGAGGAGTTGCTGATTTAGTCAAGTCGAGAACAGGATGCGACACATTGCTCTAGTGCATTGACATTTGCATCTCTGAGTGAGAGTGCTTGCTTTCACTGGAAGAGCAGCAAGACTGCCTTTTGAAACATTTAAAGGTAATGAAGCTTTTGGAGGAAAAGAAATGAATATATTTTGATGGGAAGCTTTGAATTTCTCTGGACTTACCAGAATGGCTACAGAAAGACTTCAGCATTTCTATGCATGCATCTTTTTGTACTGTGTGGTCTGTTTTGGGAGTTGTAAATAAATACTTACATTTGCATTTTACTTTCACCCGACGTGAGAGTGATTTCAAGGTAACGGGCTAACAGCAAACATTGCTGATCTAAAATTAAAAGAATGTGTCCTTCTAAAGCAGGGCAGCTCAGGATGAGAGCAAGTATCAGAAGGGTAGGAGAAGAAGATGTCTTTTCCACTGACTAGGAGACCTCTCTGGCACATAGCCAAGGAAGAAAAGGCATGCTTGAATGCTTAAGTCCCGAATGAATTTTGCATAAAGAAAAAAACCCCCAACTTTTGCCCTGTAAGTATACCCCTTCCCTCCCCTCTTTGAAGCCCCTTGGGACTCCAGTACTAATTGCTGGTGGCTAGTACCTTGCACAGGGGCTGCACTGTGTCAGGCAAAGGAGAGGGAAACCTGTCGGGGTTCTGTGGAATAATCCCTGGGCATGTGCAGTCTCCAGACACAAGCTCAACCTATATGTCTTCCTGGATTTAAAAGCACTATAGAAAAGTGCTACACAGGCACAGTCTAAATGCGCTAAAAGCTAATTGGGACATGAAGGAGGACTTAATTCTTTAGTAATATCAAGGAGAATATGTATCCTTATTCCAAGGAAAGTAAAACAAATGTTATCTACTTCCATAAGGGATGGAATCCAAAGCAACCAAAAAGCCACCCATGCAGCACATGACAGCAGCACAGTTGGATCCTGGCTCAGTCTTTTAGCTCTCCGTGCTGCCACGCAGGGAAAGCAGTGCTCAGCCTGGTGACTCCAGGCCCTCGTCCACAGTGTGTTAGACTATTGTCAGAGTCCTCATGAATTTTGCAGAGTGGAAAACTCTGAACCTTACACTACGTATGTGCATTTGTATAGCAGACAGAAAGTAAAATTAAACAGAGTATGTAATTAGGTATTTCATGCCACATCATATTCTACCAGGGTTTAAAAGGCATATCCAGCATTTGCTGGTGACCCAAACTAAGGTCCATATGCTTCCACATGTCCGTCTTTTAACTTCCATATGACACAGAAGCCTACAGACATACATTATGCATTTAAGGTTGGGCAGGATTTGTGCCCCTACCTGGACATCTTTCTTGTTGTGCCCCTGTTCTGGAGAGTTACTCCTGGAAACCAGTGCCACAGCTCTTAAAAGCAGTGATAGTGAGGCATCTGTGGGCAGATATGCAAAAATGGCTCACACAAGGGTGGCCAGTTAGTCACTTCATTGCTAACGTAGGTAGGCCAAAGCTTATTTGGACCATGGCTACTCTGCAGAACTTTACAAAATTTGCTTTTATTCTATTCCCTGCCTACCAAGTAGCATTCATCTTAGCAAAAGCAGAAACCCTAAGGTGGAGAAGCAGCAGGTAGAGGGGCTGTTCTAAATGGTGGGACCCCCTGCCTTGCCTGTGTCCTCGTCTGCTTGGCAAAGAGCTTAAAACAACGCCAGGTGCTCACAGCCATAGCTGACCGAAGTCACCCAACCCCATCTGGCCTTTGATGGTAAGTGGTCCTGGGTGCAGCCAGTTCCCACCGAGAGAGCAGCTGAGGATCTTGGGTGTTGCAGCAGGGCTCACAGCATTCCTGGGGCTGTGACTGTGCTAGATGGTGGTCAGAAACATCATCTGCAAAATGTCCTGAGTGCAGACAGAGCTTTTGGAGAAAATGTGACTGGGACTGTGTTTCACCAGCTGCCCGGAATAGAGTGGGATATATTTTTATCTGGAAGCCTTTGCCAGCCAAACTGGCTTTCTGCACCCGTTGCAAAGGCCAGCCTCTTCTTGCTGACAGGTCCCTGGTGCAGCTGAGCAAGCTGATTTCAGGACTGAAATTTTCTAGTATTGGCTTTTCACCCAAAAACCGTGGCACAAATCTCAGGCCTGGCTTGAGCTGGCAAGAGGAAAAATGTCTTATCATCTCTCTAATGATCTGAAGCTAAACACAATCTCTTTGACAAAGGTGGTAACGCAAATGGAGTTTAGCTTCTCTTTAACATGGTTTGTAAAACTGCCTTATGCAAACCAGTTTTAAAGAATAGTTGAGTCCTACCTCTGGTAGCCAAGCGAAACTGCTATTGCCTCTCAGGCAAGAAAAGTGTTTATAGGCAAAGTTTTTGAAAAGTATTTGCAGGTCAATGTAGACAATCCCCCAGGGTTGAAATCAGCCCCATGTTTTTAAAAAAATAGCAAAAATAGAATGGGTGTTCCAGCTGACTGAAGTTTTCAGAAGATTTTAATTAGCTGGGAATGAACAATACAGAAATGCAAAGCATCGTGTTGGGCTGGCTCTCTTTGAGGAAGCGATGCGGCTGTGTTAGTGCAGTGCCTCGTGTCTGCTAAAGACTCCTGCCGTTGAGGACACCACAACAGCACTTGCAGCCCAGGTACTGGGCCACCCACCCGCTGTGGTCCTGAGCCAGCACGGCTGAAGCTGGCTTGAGGTCCTTCACCACTCTGTGGTCCCAGGCCTTGGAGCAGCAGCAGGTCAGTAGCTGGTAGATGCCAATGCTGTGTTGCTAATCTTCACGTGCGCTGTAAAATGGTGTATGAGAGGAGTCATACCTCAGTGCCACCTGGCTTGATAGCATCTCTGAGTTAAGTGGCATTCCCTCCACTCCACCCCCCCACCCCCCCCCCCCACTCTCCCCCCATCCTTTTTAAGGGAAAAAGGAAGAAAAAGGAAGCTTGCATTCTGATGCTGGGTCAGTGGATATGGGATAATTCAAATTCAGCACCTTCCTCCAAGCTATGTGGTACCCAAGGGACAGTATCTTACTCTGCTCCTTCCTATCACTCTGTGCACTTGTAGGGGCTTATGGTATTACTGCAAAACACTCTAGACATGCACAGCATGAAGAAACAAGTTGAAAGGTACATTTGGATGCTCCAGACTCAAATCAGATAAACTCACAGGATTCACGTGGCCTCTGACACCAGGTGATTGCAAATGGTAATAAATATAATCCAAATTTAGGTTGGCACATGCTTTCCTAGCACGGGGGAAAAAATAACTGCATTTTAACAGACTAAGTGGTTAGAGAACTTTGTTAATTCAGACATAAACCTGTTAGCATAAAATATTGCCGGAGGTCTGAAATGGCCTCAGCCAGTTTACATTTTTCATCAGGATCGCTGTTAGAGACAACTAACCCTTTCTCTCCCTAAGAATAATGTTGCTTTTCCACAAGGCAACCCAAAAGCCAATCTCTTTGTACACAAGAGAAATGCCTCTAATCTAGACTTTATTAGACTGATCATTATATAATGGCTTTAGAAACTCTGGACAAAATAGAGCAGTGGGTTTAGCTGACGGTAATGTCAGATTGCTGTCAATAATCCCCAGCAGATGCAAACGTGTGACCCTTTTTCCCCTTAATTGTTGAATATTTATTTTTATCTTATAATGTTAATAAGGTTTATTGTGCTGCAGAGAGAGCTGATATCACATGACCTTCATCTTCCTGACTCACAACAAAACCAGAAACATTACACTGCCTGTCACGTCCTGTTGTTTAATGATAATGTGTAGGTTAGTTGCTTTTCTTCCCCACACAATATTATTTATTCCTTTTGGACTGCCTTCCCTTATTTGGAGTTGCCATCATACTGAGCAAAAAAGAGTGACTGAAATAGGAGGTTCTGGAGCACCTTTTCAGTACAAGCTGCGGGAACAACAAAACCCCAAACCAACTAGTTTTTAGACAGCACTTGATCAGTTTCTGAATGGCATTCTAAGACCTGACTGCCGACAGGAGCAGGGGACTGGATTTGATGAAGCAGGAGGGACCTAGCTACTCAGTCTTCCTAAATAAGACCTAGATAAAAGCCTGAGTAACCCCAGTCTCAATAAACAAAAACAGACTATGCGAAGGACATGGGAGGAAAAAACCAGACAATTTTCATTTTCTTTGGAACAAAATTAGCTCCACTCATGTATATTTGAGATGGCAGGAACCCAAAGTAAAGGTTTGCATCTGGTCCTCTGTTTGTGCTGTGCTGAGCCAGGATCCCCAACCCAGATAACTCGTTTTGGATCAGCCATGTTGGTGTTGCATAGGACGCAAGAGCCGAATTGATACAGACAGAAGAATGCAATAGCTCGGAGAGCTAGGCTGCAGCTTAGGCTGCACCTTTTCACAGTGCTGCAAGGAAAGGTGAGGCTCATGTGCCGGTGGATTAACTGGATCTTGAATTCACACACCCGGGAATGAACGGCTGCAGTTCCCAAAGCACTGAGCAACACTGCCGCATTTGGCAACTGCTTCCCACTCCCTCCACAGCAAGGGGAAAACCAAGGTGTGCCTCAGGCCCAGCACCTCCTGCCAGTTGCTGGAGCACAGCAACCAGTGCATCACACCACTCAATTCTTGGCCCCATGTCTAAACTTAGCAGGGATATGGAAACCCTCATCAATATGCTTCAGAAAAGCAAGCCCAGGGAGGAGGATGCACAATTAAGAAGCACAGAAGAGCTGGGAAGTTCAGCCCCTTGGGCAGCTGGCACCAGCCTCCGAACACGGCCTGGCTATGAGTGGTCTCGCTGGAAGGAACGGGGCTGATCGTAGAGGAGGTCCTCCACCTTCTGCAGGCAGGCAGGCAGGACCTGGCTCTGGCTTTGCATCAAGAGCTTGGCAAGGGGCGCAGCGGGAAGCCCGGAAGATTTAGCGTATTGTCTGTGCCAGAAATCTCCAGCTGCACAGTCCTGAACACAAACTTTGTATATCCTCGAAACAGTGAAGATAAGTAATTTTGGGGTTTGTTATACATTTTAAATGGAGTGAGAGCCCTCAGCTATTCCAACACATTCCCTTTGCAGGTTCATTAATGAGACCTATGGGAATTGGATTGGGTTCTTTTTCACTCTGTTATTTGGACTGTGAGAAAAAAAATCGCAGAGAGGAGAAGCTATTTTCAAGCCAGGACTTTTTTTGCTATTTCAAAACTGAAATGTTTACCAGGCTTCTGCCATTAAGTCCAGATATTTGGGGTATTTATTAGAGTTGTGCAGAGACTAGTCTAGATTTTTGTGTGTGGTTAATTTTACTGAGATCTCTGTGATCAATTATTTACATTGCTTTTTTAAACATTTTTTTATGGAATGAAAATAATATTTCATGGTATAAAAATAATGTTTCAGTCCATGTGGTAGTGAAACAATATAGTACTTTATTTTGTTCAGAGTGCTTTGTAAGCGTTAGTGAAATGAATGTTAGGGTGCACTTGTGAATTAGGCAGTACATCTCAATCACAGTGACATGAAAACCAGGTCTCCCTCCTAAATGGTTTTGCACCAGTGTAACTATTTTGATGAGGGGGGATCATTTTTGCTAGGATAATAAAAGCTCCACAACCCCCAAGCCTGGTTGCAGTTATACCAAAAAATGAAAGTACTGTATCTGGGTCTGGCTGTCCCCCAAATACTGGTATCAGCACTCCTCTGCTGACTCTAAACTGGCATAGGCCAGGTCTTGGTTTTCAGCCTGTTACATCAATACTGATGTAGCTAATGCGTGACAGATGTCGTGGTGAAATCATAGATCCATTGAAGTCACTGGCAAAACTCCCGTTCATTTAAATAGTCCCAAGGCTTTGCTCAGCACTATTTAGGCTGCATGTGCAATACCCAAAACACAGGTCACCCCCAGTTACAACATGGCTGTTTCCCCAACCCAGGAACAAGACGATCAGAAAGCGGCAGCGTGCACAGCGTCTGGATCTGCTCCTGTAACTGGCGTCCTCAGGCATTTGGACATGGTGGACAAATCCAGTGGGGGCAATTGCCATAGAAACATTTCTGCCCACTGCTTCTCTCCTGCCATCCTGCAACTTCCGTGTGACACCTACAGAAGTCATTGTAACGGGCAAGCAAAGATTTAGCTCGTTTTGAGGCAATTTAGTATTGAAAGGGAAAGAAGAAGAGCTGGTGCTGCATACTTTCAGCTTCTCACTGGTTGCCTACCAGATGCTTAGGGACTGGAGACCTGGAAACTTTGACCTCGCTGTGTGGGGTTTCACTGGTGGTGCGGTCCTGGGATTCAGTGCACAGCTTCTGGGAATCACGAGGAAATCACATTGCAGTCACGTTCCTCAAACCAGGAAACGGGCACTGATGCCCACGGACCACCTGCACTGCCCCATTTTCCCGTGCTTTGGAGCTGTGTGTGCCTCTGTGTCCTGTGCGTCGTTGTGCAAACAAAAGCAGCCTGTGCTGCGGAGCCACAGTCCCAGCTCTGAGCTGTGTGCAGGCTCAAGAAAAGCCGCTCCATGTCTCCCTTAGGGAAAAAACAAAGGCCTGGATTTTTTTTGGTGGCCCTCCTTGAAGCAGTTTGCGTGCCATAAGCAGCATACTTACCACTCTCTGGGAATCCACAGGACATGTTGATTCCTCAGAGAGTATTGTTTAAGAAGAAATAGCATCCCCCTCTATGGGCTGATCCACTGAGAAACAGCATCATGTGCTCTGGCTAGGCTTTGCGATGAAGTGGTGTTTTGATGCCCAGTTTGTTTAAAGCGAGGCAGGGTATCTCTGCCATACACTGTGGTGAAGTGAAGTCAGAACCTACTGCACCCCTAAGGATAACTTCTTTTACCATTAAAATAAACCAGCCAGCACTATGGACTGCAATGCAAAGGTTAGGCCTCTGTTTTCAGCAGAGGCAAAAGCTGAGTGCTAGACTGTCCCATCCTCATGCCAGTTCCTATCCCCTGCCTCAGTCCTTCCAAAGTGCTGCAACGGGAAAGTTCAGCAGAGGGAAGGGAAGGCGGCATGTCCAGCCCCACCGTGTATGAGCAAAACTCCTTAACAGTGGGAACGCCGGCTGAAGAGTGAAACAGATATAGGTCACCAAGACAGTATGGTCTGGATCACTTCATGAGATGGGTACAAAACCAAAAATGTGTTTTTCTATGTAGTCAAACACTAGGACTTACATCCAGAAACAGAATACAGACCACAGTCCTAGGACTGCAGGGAACTCCAGATCTAGAAAGGATTGACCCTGAAAAAGATGAGTGTGTCTAACAGTTCAAGAAGGTTGTGGATGAGGTGAGGACGAATCCAAGAAAGGCCACAGAACAGAATTACTAAGTACTGGAAAATGCGGCTTGAAGTGACAGACTGGAGAAGACACTCCATCTGTTTAGCTTAACGAAGACAAAGTTGAGAGGATGACTTGATCACAGTCTCTAAGTACTGACATGGGGAACAGAAATGTGATAATAGAAGGCTTTTCAATCTAGCTGACACAACTATAATATGATCCAACTGGAAGTTGGAAGCCAGACAAATTTTGACTACAAATAAGGTGCAGATGTTTAACAGTGAGGATAATTAACCAGTGGAACTAATTACCAAGGACTGCGGGGACTATCACCAACAACTTTAAATCAGGATTAGATTTCCTCCCCCGCCCCCCGCCAAAGATGTGCTCTAGTTCATTCAGGAATGAATTCAGAGATGTCCTTCACTGCGTGTGTTATTCAGGAGCTCGGGCTAGGTAATCAAGCCGTCTCGCTCTGCCTTTGCAGTCTGCACCCCTGCGATTCACTGGTCCTCGGAGTACCTAGACACCGTGCAGAAAACCTGCAGCGCCTGCCCAAACTGGCTTATGCTCTTCATTTCATACCCTGGGCTGTTAAGTAAGGGGACAAATGGGTGGGAGGAGAAAGGTGTGGGCGGTGGGATCATAGATCCCCTTTGTGAAAGCCTGTGCATTATTATCTGGGTGATTCAGTTACTTCTTAAAGACATAAAAAGAATGAAAGAATTAAGATGGCAAATGTAATTGTCTGCCCTGCTAAAAGCATTGCAGACAAAATGAGCTTTCAGGAAAGATACTGATAAAGCGCGCTTTGCGTTCCTCTTGCTGTGGTTGTGCTGAATTTGGCCAGGGCAAGGAGCATCCTAAAAATCAGCAGAGGAAGAAGCCACCCCTGTATGGAGTGAAGTCGTCCTGGGGAGCAGCAGTGAACCAACACATGGCTCCCGGCCCACCGGTTACAGGCAGCGGAACTGCCACCATCCGCGGTCAGGTCCACGTGGGCATTCGATCCAAGGAAACAAACCGCCCAGCAGCAGTGAAGTCTGGGGTGCAGCGGCCAAGAGGGAGGCATACCGGCTGGCTTGGGGGCCTGTGATGGTCGGAACCCTGGCCAGGACTTGCACAGTCCCTGGTGAAACCCCTGCTGCGCCCCAGCTCCGACCTGCCTGCTGCTGGGAGGCTATGGCTGCCAGGCCATGTCGGCCCCTCAGCTGAGCTCAGGGCAGATGGAGGGGAGGCCAGCACGCGAGACAGGGTATAGACAGCCTCTCCCCAGCCGTGGAACGGGTGAAATCAAGGAAAGACCGGAGGTGTTTGTGGTTTTGCTGTAGCAGCCATTCTCCCCCCTGACACGGTGGTGGTGTCGGCCCTGTGGCAGGACCCAGGGCGCGGGCAGGGTGCAACCGCAGCTGGGGGACAGAGAGACTAGGGGGGCTCTCCCAGGCAAGGCGCGGTGTTGCCCTGGCCCAGGGTGGCCCCACCAGCCTTCCAGAGCCTTCCAGGACCTTCTAGAACCTTCTAGGTCCTTCCAGGTCCTTCTCCAGCCCTGCTGATGTTGAATATAGCCCTCTCAGTAATGAAGTAGCCGAGCAGGCGCTGCAAACACCCCGTTTGCCCCGCGGTCCCGTCCCCCATGTCTCGTGGCTGTGTCTCTAGCGAGGCCTGGACATGGCCTCTGCCGGGAGCAGGCAGGGCAGGCAGGGCCGGGGGGAGGGCTCCTCAGCTGCCTGCTCGCACCTGCCGGCACTCGCAACTGCAATTAGTTGCACCCAGTCGAAGCCAAATTGAGGCCCCTTTCAAACCGTAACTCTGTGCGTTTTGTTTCCAAAGGGAAGTTCATCTTTTATGTGCATGCAAAATGGACAAAACTCAAGGAACTTTTTTTCCCCCTCCCTTCTCTCAGTCAGGCGGGGATTTGTTTAAAAAAACCCACTGCTGTGGTGGGGAGATGCAGTGGCTCGAGGTTTTTAGTGATCCTTCTTTTGTGGCTTGGAAAAGGTTGGTTTTTTTCAAAGAGAGGGCTCGGCATGTGGCCTGCTTGCGGTGAGGGGATCCCCGGTGTGGGTGGGCGAGCTGGGCCCCCTTTGGGAAGCCTGTTCCCTTCGCCCTGAGCGAGGAGAGGACGGGGGGTGGTGGTGGTCGTGGTGGTGGGATGCGCTTCTGCTGCCTGTGGTGCAGCCAGCCCCTCTCGGGAGCAGCGTGGGTAGCGACCGGCCGACGCCAGGCAGCCTTTCCTTTGCCCTCCAGCTCTTTCCCTCCTCCCTCACTCCTCCGCATTGTTTTTCCTGCATCCACATCCCCATTCACCCATGTGTGGATCCTCCTTCCCGAGGAGGCTGCCGGTGCCGCCGGCGCGGTGGTCCCCAGCCCTGCTGAATCAGTTCATCCGAAGACAGAGCTCCCCTCCGGGTGACTGACAGGAGGTGCTGATTCAGTGGTGTGCGGGGGATCCGGCAGCAACCGCATTAAGAGGATTTATAAAAGAGATAAGGCGCAGCGCTGAGCTTCCCTTGGTAATCGTGCAGCACACAATTCGGGACTGTATGGGGAATTTCGGCGGGGCTGACAGGTACACAGCGCTGATCCAATTGTCCTTACAGCCGTCATTAGCCAAAATAAGGGGCAACTGGAATTACAAATGATTTCTGGGTGAATGCTTAGCTCCGATTCTGAATGATCTCTCAGCAATAATCCACACATAATCCTCGATACGGAGAGTCTGCTTTAAAGGCAGCTCCATTTTGAGCAGGCCTCAATAATGCATGGATGTCCTGATTCACAAAATAAAGGGGAGGAGGAAATAGGAAAGCCACATTTGTTTTACAGCCTTTTTTCTGGGTTGAATAAAATTTAGGGAAGTGCATGATCACGTACATACCATTTATTAAGAGAAGATTACCTGCTTGCTAATTATTTCTTTGGGAGAATAATTTTACACTACAATGACCATGTATGACTGTCTCAGGCAGGTCTGATGTATCTAGAAAATAAACAAACGAACAAATATCTCTTGTAATGACTTGGTTCATGATGTTTATTCCCCAGAACACTGTTTTTTTTTTTCTTTCAATGGAGGAAGTCAGCAACTGGGTAGCTGCGGGGACTTAATGTGAGGGAACGAGTGCGCCGATGGTTAGCACCTTCTCTCTTCTCTGCACATGCTGATGTGAAAGATCGCCTGGTCCAGTGGCACTTACGCAGCTCCGTTAGCAGGGCACCTGAGAGCCCCGCAGTCTTTGGTGCATTGGTTGGCCTCATCGCAACCCCATGAGGTGAAGCAGGAAAGTGTGCTGTTCCCAGAGGCACAAATCCCGGAGAGCAGCAGGTGTCTCTTCCCTACTTCTGTGTCCATATCCCTGTAATCTTGCTCCTAGTCTGGCACTTGGCCCTGCATGGCCCTGACCCCGGGTGCTGTGAGGCTGGGGTTGAGCCCAAGCCCCCAGGGTCTGAGATCTGAAGCCCCGTCTGTGGTCAGCACCATCACTCCAGGCTCGTCCTTCCTCTCCCCAACTCATCCGGTCAGAGCGAGGCATGGGGAACACCATAAAAGAGGCGGCACTGCAAGAGAATACTTCCCAACACAATCCTCTTGCTCTGCACGATGATGAGCCCTGCTGCTCCCTCAAAGGGCTGCTGCACGCAGCAGGAGGGAGGGTTGCAGGCAGGATTCAGGTCTGAACTACCTGTCATTTGCACATGTATGAAACCAGAACCATAGGCTCCCAGTTTGTACTGGAGTGAGACCACAGCCAGAATGAGAGAGAGAGACAGTATCTCCAAACCCATCTACTCATTTTGGGTGCCTTGTGCTGGCATGAGACCCAGGGCCTGGTTTTCAGCAGGTCTAATTCCTCTTAGCACCCGCCCGAGCACTCATGCCTTGCTGTTTATCTCCTTTGAAGAGTGCTCTTCCTACAACAACTTGATTGCCAGAGAGTGGGCACAGAAGAGTTTAAGTCTGCAACAATTACTTGTGTGAGTAATCCTTGGGTAATCCTGAGACGTTTTACCTGGCTGACTAAGGACTCTCAGAATATCACCAAACCCTTGGATATATCCTCTAAAAATATTTTTGGCCCATTGCTTTCCTCTAGGGACTGGAATAGGTTTTGTAATCTCTGGTATACCTTAATTAACATCCCTGCGACATTTTAAACAATAGGCTCAGCTCTTGGCTATACAACAGAGAGATATTGGAAACGATATCTGTTCATCGTGAACCATATTCTCCTAGCTACCTGCTACAGAGGGGAAAGGAGGCCCTGCCCAATGCCACAGAAAAAATTTAATCTTTCCCTGCTAGCAAATTCTGAAAAAGCAAATAACATCCTCTTAGTTTGTTTACTTATTTGTTCCTTAAAAGAGGCAAAGGAATCTGTGAATCAGAAGAATTTCCATCTCAAAAATTGCTTTGGCAGCCAGTGGCTTGTAATTTAAGATTAAGCGATTGAATTTCATGCAGCCTTGCTTAAAATTCACTACCCCACACACTGTCACCATATGCATAACCCCCCCCCGCAACAGCCCCCCTCCCCCCCAGCATCTATAACATCCACTATAAGTCAGTAAAAAAATGTCCAATCAGCTGGGAGGTCACAAAATGTACTTAATAAAGACGTTGTCTGCATGACTGCTGGATTTTTCCCCTCATAGCGTTCGCAGCCTATCAGGCAGTTTCCGTTCCGATGCAATGCCAGTTCCCGGGGCTGACTTCAATCAGGCTGCACAAATCAGCGGAGCAGAAATGCCTCCTTCCCTCCATCACCTGAAGCCAATGCTGATTCATCTCTTCAGACCCATTCCTCCTGCCCCTCCTCTGAATTTGCTGATTGCTGAATCATTTTTTTCCCCTTTTTTTTTTTTTCCTTCCCCCTGGACCGAGTGTCCTGCGCTGAATGCAACGCGCTTCGTTTCCAGATCTGACTGAAAGGGAATATGGAAATTAATTGGCTCAGGCTGCTCGCAGCCTTTTACATGCGCCTGTACTCCATGAGAGGTGCTGTGCAATTGCCTTTCCATTGTGGCTCCCCACCGGCCACCTGTCTCCTTGCGCGCGTTGCCGCGGCTGCTCTCAGCCTGGGTACCGGAGACGGATGTCCCCTTCCTCTCCCTGTTGTGCGAGAGGGAGGGCAGCTAGCAGGGCTGTCCTCGTGAGGGCTGGAACTGCCCCCGTTTGACTCAAAATAGGCCAGATTTAGTGAATTCTCCAGCTTGCGGTAAATAGCGTGTGACCGGTGCTTTGGCGAGGGCTGCAGAGAGATGTTGTACGGTGCAGTGTCACTTCTGTTGAAATGGTTATTTGTTCTCGCTGCTGGAAGCAGAGCTCAGTTGAAAGAGAGCAGCTGGGGAACGTCCCTGCGCCATGGGAGGTGGGTACCGGGACCCTTGCAAGTTGGAATATAAACCGGCTCCACGGCTACGCTCCATCCCCAACATTTTCGCGCCTAGGTTTCTATCTTCCATTGGTTTCATACCCGATTTTCTCATGGGGCTTTCTCCTGACTGTGGAGAATTTGCCTTTCCCTGGTGAAGTTGCCCTGTGTCTTGGATGCAGGAATGTTATTACTATCATTGCAGAAGCACGGTCTGAAGATGGTTGCCCCGCTGTCCCATGCTGAGCACTGCACACTGTCCTGAGGAGCTGCCACATGGCCCTGTGGAGCTTTTCCAGCTCCCTGGAAAAGACAAAGCTGGGCAGAAAGAAGGCCTTATCTCCATGTCATGCACGGGGGAGGCCCGAAAGGAATAAGACCTTACAGCCAGCCAGGCAGGAGGGCGATGTCAGGCAGGCCAGGAGCACCTACGTAACGGGGGGAGGAATGGAGACCCATGGCTCAGAGACACAACCGCTCCGGGGCTCTGGGAGCGCTTGCTGGGGGGCACCGGGCTCCTTTGAAGGGTGGATAGTGCAAAACCAACCCCAGCTCAATCCCTTGCGGGAAGGGCAAAGCTGAGCTCTAATATTCAGGAGAATATTGGTCATTCGTGCTGATTGTTTTTTCTTTGGAAGCACTTCAAAAAGTGGCTTTTAGAGTCCTGAAGAAGGACTTCTGTGCCCAGAAGCTTGTCTAATTTTCCCATCTATAATCAGTTGGTCTAACAAAAGATATTGTCTCTACACACAGACTTTGTCTTATCTATGTCCCTTGACCATTACAGTCACCACAAAACTACTTTGAGGTTGCTAAGGCATTTGGCAAATCAGTGGCACGAACACTACGGAAGTCTGCAGCTGCCCCAAACCAGGAATAAGAATATTTAAGCAGACATCCTCACTTCATCTATGGCGTCAGCCCTTGTGTCCTCATCTCAACAGGCTGATGGCATGAGCCCACTAGATGCTCGTGACTCGTTTGTATTTGCAGGGACTCGGGATGACTCAGACTCTTGCAGCACTGTAGGTCTGATGGTGCCTGTGATGTCTCTGGCATGACGCCCATCTTTCTTGCCCATCTTTGAACTGCCTCTTGCCCAAGGAGTTGTGACCTACAAGAACTACTTCCTATTATTAATACAGTAGCAAGAAATGAAAGAGCAGGTACATTTGTAATGCGGTATCATTTACGGAGAAGAGACGATCTCAGGCACACTGGATGTCAAAACCCAATGAGAAACTTTTCTTCTAGTTTTATCACAGTTCCTCCCAGAGCCACTGCTACTTGCATTCTGGAAATTTACAGGATGAAGGATTTGGACATGATATCTAATTCTAATCTGAAATGATTTACTCTTAAGTTGAAAATCAAGCCTGTACATATCCCCCTCCAAGTGGTTTCTATGACAGTTTCTATTAACCGTAAAAATGTCACTTGCTAGGAAGTATCAGCCTTCTTATAGGCTTTGCAATCATCACTACCAGATGCACACTTACTGAAGGGAATAAATAGCTTTGTACAATTAGCCTAGGATGCAGGACATGTCTGGCTATCTCTCTCGGCTCCAAAGTGAAGTTTTCACAAGCAAACCCATATATCAAGAGATGAGGTCTATCTGGATTCTCTGGAGTTCTTCAGAACTTGAAATGTTGAAATGCCATATGGATAAAGCATAGTGGTGTATAAGCTTAGGCTAACAGTTTTGGTGCATATCTTTGTGGTTTCAGTCTGTATAAGCACCTGAAAAACCCATTTTCTATTGTTCTGATCCAGTAAAAAAAAAAAAGGGTCTATTCTATGGCTTGTAATGTATTTTGAAATACACTAATGGTTCTGTGGCATTTCCTGCCATTGCACAATCACAGTAAACCTGGTACTGTACAGATGCACCGTATACACTTTGTCCCCATCTACCCTTCAAGGAAATGACACGCAGAGCCTTTCCTGAGGCTGGGGGTGTGGATGAGGGCTGCTGTCCGTGGGCTGTGTTAGCAGTGTCAAGACACAGATTTGAGTTAATCTGGTCCTCAGGTATGAGCTGAAATGAGAGTTTGGGTTTGTGTCATGCTCTGCCAGAGATCTTAGCCATTACATTCAAGGTCTCTGCTGTTGGTGGGGACTCAAGAAATCAGCCTGAATCACGAAAATGACATTTAATCGGTCCCCACATTTTAAGCCATATTCTGAAGAGAAGTCATAAAGAAAGTTGTAACCTGGACCTTCATCGCTGTGTTTGCATCTGAGGATTGAAATTCAGGGGCCTGCAGAGCTGAAGTGGTGGATTTGGACTGCATGAGACACATTATCCTTGTGGCAGCAGAAGCCTTGGAGAAGAAGCAAGAAGCCTTGTTGTTTCCACCGGCCTACAAGGACAAAGTCATATTCTGCTCTTCTTTGCACCAATCTGACTACTGAAGTCAGTGAACTTTGACTCGTGTGTCAGGGAAAAAAACCACTGTGATGCAGTTTGCAGCCGGCACAATGAATGCAGATACCAGCAAGTTCTACAGAGCATCTGGATCCCTTGATGAAGTGAGCTTACAGAGCCTGGGTAGATCTGAAACAGCGAGGGAAGAAAGCAAGCATTTGGTCACATTTCTAGAGTAAGGAGGCTGTACATCTGAAAGTAGAAGCTCTGAGAGGGACGCATGGGCTATGACTTCAAAAAAGGTTGTAACTATCCACCAGTTCCAAGAGAGTTATTCTGGTGTGAATGAGAGCAAATGTCCGCTCGTAAGATGAGCACCATCGGTGCAGGGAGCTGTATGCGGCTGTTGAGAATTGTGCAAACGGGAGCTCCTGCAGTGCGCTGGGCAGCGCTTGTGGGAGGAGATAAGGTAGACAACGGAAGGGTTTAGTCCCTTCTCCCCTCTTTGTCTGCTTTGCAAAGGCTGTTGCAAAAGCGGAAAGGAGTTAAAAATGTCTGGAAGGATGATTTGCAATCTGTCAAACCTGCTCTAGAAGAAGAAGCTGAAGAAGCTCCAGAAGAAGCTTAAGAAAAAAAATCTTGAAGTATGACTTGACTTCAGCACAGGCAGAGGGCAAGTATTTTTAATGCTAGAAGGCCCTTTGTCTTTTATCTACCAAGTATGTATATATCCCAGAGCAAAAAGCCACTACGTGTCCCTCGCCCATGGAATTTATAAAGATTTATAAATTAAAGTTACAATTACAGAATATTGTACAATATATAATTCTAAATACTGTTGTCAGAGGGAAAAGTGCCTGTGGTTTGTTTGGGACTGCAGAATCTGTGATGGACACCTAGAATGTTCCTCTCCTGGAACACTGTTAATTGTTTTTTCACATGATGAAATTGGTTTGAAGCAATTTCACTGTCCCTTGAAGTCTTGTGAAAACAGAAAGCAGATTATATTCGTATGAGAAAAGATGATGCTCACAGTTGTCTAAGAACCAAAAAGCCACATATATTCTTTAAAGTCTGTGGGATGAGGCTGCTTTTTTCACTGCAATGCTAACACATGCACCTTGGAGACTCTCATCTCAGCCAGCATCTGAGCATGCTTTTGCATTTCATCTAATGGCTCAGGAGCAAAAGCACCAGCTTTTATTCAGCAACATGTAGCTCCAAAATCAATGTCAGCTAAGCATTTTCATTGCTAACAGGCTAAACGTATTCAAAGATATTATTTGGACTAAAACTTGATAAATAGCACTGGAGGACTCTGTGGAAGATAAATTCTCCAACCTGTGAACCTTCTTCTCCAACTGGGACAGATGAGAGAATAGAAGAAAGTTATTTTTGCATGTTTTCATCCCTGTTATCTATGATGTGGCTCTTGAATGGCTGAATGTCACCAGAAGAACAATGACTTGGTGAGGACTGTGTGTGGAAAGATCCAATTTAAAACCTGGGATTTGCAGGCCACACTGAAAGAATACATCGTGTTCCCAAATTCCAGATCAGTGAAAGCCTGGGAATTAGTTGGGCCAGGTAGTAAGTGACTTCTCCATACTTCAGAGCAATGGCAGGAACACACATACACGCTGTGTGCAAAGGCACTCGCCGAAAAAAATTAAGTTGAGCTAATATCTCTGAAAGGTGCCAGACTGATAAAATTGGGAAGTCAAGACTTTCATGTGCAGAGTAGGTATGCCAAAGGTCCTGGCAGCCCAAACTTCTCTGCATAGTGTAGAACTCAGTGACCGCGTTTTGTTTTAGCATTTGTCTCTGTGAGGAGAGAAGGGACAACGATACCAACTGGATGATCCCAGCTCACTTCATGACTGAAGCTTTACCATTATCATGTATTAGAGTTCCCCATAGCAAATAAAGACTTGAAATTGAAATAAAGTATTGAAATTGCAGTAGAGGCTATACATGAATTTTAACTATGTCATAAACCATACTTTAGATGGCTATAATAATAAAAGTGTTTGAGAGCCAGAACAGCTGAAGATTTTGTCTTTTTCAAAAAAAATCCCAAACAACCCAAGCCCTATCACTCTCCACTTTTAAAACAAGTGTGTTCACAGCATAGGTCTGTACAAAAAGACTTAACATTTTCTCCCTCTATGTTCAGTCCACACGAGGGAACACGTAGAGAAAATTGGGAGTTCGTTGGCAAGACAGACCGCGGCATTTGCTATGGCGGTGTTAGATCAGCCTGCTCGTGGAAAGGGGTCCTTGTCTGAAGATTCCCACTCATGTCCCATTGACTTTACGGATAGTCCTCGGGATCTTGTCTGAGCACATCTGAATGTTTGTACAGCACCTGACGCAAATGGGCCGCCGTCCTGCTTCATTTATCAAATGATAAATAACATAATAATACTATAATTGAAGTCACTCATACAGACAGTAATCATCTAGTGATTCAGTATAGCACAGACTTGCTAGGTGGAAGATTGCACTAAGCTTATGCAGAGATTTCTATCTTGCCCATCAGTTTCTGCACGCTAAATATATTCTGAATTTACGAATGTTGAAGTTTTAAGGCGAGATTTTCTATGCTTGGGCTAAACCCAGAAGTGATTCATTTTCGTAATACCAGAACAAAACCGTTCAGCCGCTTTTGAATTATGTGAGACTGAAAGACAAGGTATTGATAACGTTGCTATTAACAGCCGAATCAAGACTCACTGACAGCACATATAATAATATTTTTTTATTTATTGAGCAAGGAACAGCAATACAGGGGGAGGTGGAAGACAGGAAACCTCAGAGAGTTTATGCCTGCCAGTGAGCAACACCTGATCCAGAAATCAGGCTCTGGCGATGTGCAGCTAAGGGAAAGTATGCTTGAATTAATGCCTAAGACCTGGCTGATACATACCTCATAGTTAATCTGGTTACGCGGGGTTTATTTCACAGTCGGAAGTTCTTGCGCTGGAAGGGAGTCCTGCTGGGGTTTTCTGAGCACACGACTGAATTAATGAATGAACGAATGCAACTTGCCAGCCCAGATTTAAATTGCTTACTAGATCAAAATCTGTTCATTTTCTCTGTCCTTTTTTCCAGCCTCTCTGTCTTTTATTTATTAATTTATTTGAGAAAACAGATAAAGAGCACAGAAAGTGCCTGCGGATGTCATCAAGGCAGCAAATGCAGATAAATGGCTGTTTTTCACGCTGGCTTGAATCCTGGCACTAGGCTTTGAGCCACCGTCCTGGGCGGGGAGGTCCCTGGCGGAGGCTGGTGGGTGGCCGGGGCTGGGGATGCAAGGAGCCGTGGCTGCGCAGCCCCCAGCTGCTGCAGCCTGGCTGCCCTGAGCGGCTCGCTGGGCCAACGGCAACCCTTTTCTGTAGCCCCCAGGAAGAGGACGGCATTAAAGCAGTGAAGCCCTGCTTCGAAAGAGCAAGAAATAAACCCAGGCTGCTCTGCAGGAAGGATCACGTTGTTTCTATCTTTCAGATCCACGCTGCCTTTGGTATTAGCCAGTTGTCAGACTTTAATGGGTGCTTGCAAACAGGATCTCTGGAATATTTTGATTTATTTGGCCACTGGGCAGACTTCCAGCCTGCAGTCTTGACTGTGGTGTTTGTATTTTAATAGGAGTTTTAAGAAGGCTTGGTTAAGGGTATTTAAGGTAGTCCCTGAGCTTTTATGCAGACGCTCTCAGCCCCGATTAAAAACATAGTACTGAAGAGATGCGGCAGCAGGTTTTTAAGCAGCAGAGAAGCAGGGATCCTATAAGTGCCTGCTTCGATGCCCTCCCGAAGCCCCTTTCAGATGAGCGAGCTCCTCTCACACCGTCGTGGCTCCTTTTGCATCCCAGTGTCTGGACTCCTTAACTCCGTGTCCAACCGTGCTGCGCAAGGCCAGGATGTAGGCAGCCCTCCGCTCCCGCAGAGCTGCCGAGCTGAGCGGCTGGAGCAGGGCATCGGGGAAAGGACGGACGCCCGCCTGCCCCCATCGCGCTCCCCAGACCCTGCTTCGCAAGGCCAGACGTCTCCCTCTGAGCCCCGGCACCGGGATGCGCTGCAAGGGGGTAGCGTAGGGCTGCACAGAGCTGGAGGCGGAGAGGCGGCTCCCTGGACTCCGGACTGCGCACTTACGAGCGAAGGGGATAGGAGACAAATGTTGCTCATTCAAGGTGAAGGGCAGTGGTGGCATGAAGGAAAAGCAGCCTGTGCTCTGTGCCGAAGCGTGGAGACCTTCCTGAAGATTCACCGCTGTTCAATTTTTATGTCTTAGATACTAATTTTAGAGCTTGTGGAAGGAAGAGGCTTGTGGAAAGAAGAGAGGGATTTTGCCAATATATCCAGGTATCCTGAGCTGTACTGCCCCGCTCTTCCTCGCCTTGCTCTCCCCGTGCTGCCGACACAGCCTGAGCAGGGACGGATAGCTATGCTGCCTGGTGCAGTGCAGGCGTGCAGGCATCTGCTGCTGCAATATTGACCAGGTTTGATTTCCTCAGACTCTACTGTGAATTTGAATCCAGGTCTCTGGAGGTGCAAGCCCAGTGTGCAAGCACTCTGCCTGCTGCTGGCTTAACCCTGCCTGGGTGGACCCCGACACCTGAGGAGGATGAGGCAGGGTCAGCACCGAGGTGCGCTTCTGCTACACACCATCCCAAAGGGCGCTGAAGCACTTCAGAAATGAAAATCTGCTTTGACCTGAGCGACTCAGCTCTCTAATAAAGCAAGGAGCCGAAGAAGTTTGGACTTCGAAGGGGTCATGGTGGTCACCTACTTAATGCACTCTGGGAGGTAGTTTGGTCACTGAAAACCAAACTGGGGAGCAGTCCCGGGCTCCCCAGCCGCAGCCTGGAAGCAACTAAAACAAGGAGGTCCATGGTGGATGATTTTAAAAGGCACCTCGGAGCCCAGCATGTCAGTAAGCTCTATAGTCGTTTGGTCAGAGGTTTTGTCGAGTCCCCTCTGTCGGCGTGAGGCCCTTCAGAGCCAGCGAGCTGTGTGCGGCTGCCCTCCTTCCTCGCCTACCTCTCCCTATGGGGCAGGCAGAGGGGTGCACGCTGAGAAGAAGGGAAGCTCGAGGCCCCACGGCAAGCTTGAGCTGCTCTGCTTGGTGTCCCCACACCTACGTACACCTCCAACAGCAACCAGCTGCCCCGAGAGGAGAAGGTGTGATCTCGGCGCATTGCATGGATCCACAGAGAAGGATGGGAGCATGAGGATAAATACCAAGGTGCCTGGGAAAAGGCTTGCCTGGGCGATGAAATGATTGTGAAGTGGCACATTAATTCAGGAGGAAAGATGCAAAAAGCAGCCCATCATAACTTCAAACTTCACCAACTTGCTGTACCAAGCATCCCTTGAAATGCTAATTAAAACGAACTGAGGAAGAGGAGCCTGCTAACAGGATCACAGCCTCGCTTGGATTGAGTAATAAACATGTAGTAGGCATCCATGTTTCCCTGTATGCGTGTTTTCCACTCTGAGTTGACTGTAAATGTTGCGGTTATGTGAAACCCACACAGAGTAGGATGCAAACACAAACTAGAAAGAGAGGCAAGGCCTAGTCACGAAGCTGGAAGAGAAAAAAACACAACAGTCTTCCACAAATAAATAAATAACTGCCTGAAATGAGGGCTAATTAACTTGCAATAAACCAACTTAACCACTTAGGGGCAGCGTTAACACAGAGTTAACATGCAAAACAAACCTGTATTTTCTCACCTGGTTAATTTAATATGCACGGTGAATATTCATAGTGTATGAAATCCTGATACATCAACACACCGAATGATGCAGTCTGTCAAACTCGGGAACGCGTGGCAATAGGAGTAACTCAGTCGCTGCTCACACGGCGTTGACTTTGATCAGTTGTGTGTTTCTAAACACATTCATAGAGGTAGGACTTTGCTGCTTTTCCTCTGTCAGGGTCATGGAGTATGTTCTATACAGAGATTAAAACCTAAAAAAGGAGATAAAAAAGGGCTTCACTTAAACAGAAAGAAGATGAAATAGAAAAAAGCTGTCTTTGAGAAATGCTGCTTTTGCATGCAGGAGCTGAAAACACCATTTTATCTCCACATTCATATTCAGAGTCACTTTGCTTTCAGACAACATGTTTCTTTCTCTACCTCGCATGCAAAATAGTCCTGGTTCCTTGGATTCCTCTGAAACATTTCCTTGCATAAAAAGGAGCTCAGACCCGCTTCAGGTATGTTTACGTTCCCCGATCAGAACAAGTAAGTAAAGGAAAGGTGTGTTTCGTAGCATGGCTTGACTAACTTGAGTTAGCTCTGGCAAGCAGAGGCAGCAGGAAAAACACAGTAACCTGGGATTATTTATTTTTTTTTTAAAGGGGGCTAGCAGCTTGAATTCAGCCTCAGGTAAAACTCATCCTACCTCACCGCTCTTTTAACCTGAAGTAAGAATAGCACAGTTTTCCCCTCCTCTTCTTGCCCCCCCTACCTTGACACATCGGTGGGTTAAGGGCTCACGCGTGGCTCACCAGTGTCCCAGCATCATCTTTACAGCTGCTGCTGCTCTGGCCAGGGCTGGGGGCAGCTGGAGGTCTGCTCCCGTGGTCTGCCCGGTACTCCTGGAAGCTGCTGGAGCGTGCCGAGTCTGCGCTTCCCGGGCAGCGAATGCCAGATCCGTGCACCTGCAGACCACTCAGCGGGAGGAATACGGTCCGGTGCAGGCGTGTGCTTGCATTTCTGCTGAATTAGCCAGAGTGCACGGTGGGGAACGTATGCCAGCTTTATGCTCTGCGTTGGCCAAGGGAGGACAGACGATACCTGATCTGGCATGAAGTGAGCTCGGTGCGGAGAGAGGATACTGAACATGGCATAAAGTTAAAGTGGGGCGGGTAAACAATATCTGATCTGGCAGAAGAAGCTGCTGGTTCAAAGTTGGCCTGTCAGAACCATTAAAATAATTTCAAACCAGTGGAGTGAGTGCCACGTGGCCGAAGTATTTTCACTGCAGTACCAGGGAGCCCAGAGCCAGATTCACTGTGCTGTCAAACTCTGGGCTCGGGAAAGGGGTGGGAAACGCGTGCCCACCCTCGCTGGCATGCCTGCCTGCGGAACGACACTGGGGTGGATGGGGAAGTGAAGGGCCAGGGATGTTCAACATTGCAGATACGGACCGTGTCCAGCATTCCTCAGGCCCCGGCAGCCACTGCAAAGCGGATCCTGCCCTGGCAAAGGGCTTCCCCTGGGGCAGGAGGTGGTGCTGGGGGTGCTGTGCTGGGGCCAGGCTGGTGGTGGGGTGAGGTGGAGGAGGAGAGGGATGTGCGGCACCTCCCTCCACCAGCGCCGCTTCTGTGGAGGGAGGGGGGTCAGGCTCCAGAGCCATCGCGCTGCCAAAAGCATTAAACCGACTGAAATACAGTCCCGCGAGGAAAGGAAGCGAGCGAGCTGTCAGAAGTGAGAGAGAAACAACGAGCCCACTGTACAGGATCACCCACAGACCACCCTTCTCCACTGAAGTGATATTTCTCCTTTCACCTGCCTCAAGTGGATGAAGAAAGTTGATGTTTAGGCACTTCCTTCCTTTGCTTATAAAATTTGAGCGTTGCCCCTGCCTTTCCTTCTAGGATGACTAGCGCAGCCCAGGCAGATCCAGTCCCACAGCTCCTAGGAACTGGAAGGAGAATAGCGGGGCTGAGTCGTCATGCGTTATCCTGAATATTTACCCCTCATGCATCCTATTTTATTTTAAATCTAGCGTGTAATATGCTTTGCATCTAGCATGTTGCTTTTGTGTGTTTTTCCCTTGCCCTGCCTGTCCCTTGCTGGCAGCTGCCATCGCGAAACAAAAGGCAGCTGCCAGTTTGAGTGAACATCTCTCTCTCTCTCTCGCTCTCGCTCTTTCCCCTCTTGCTCTTGGAGCTGATGGGTGGCAGGCACTGATGCAAAGGGGGGTTGCTGCCTTTGGGATGCTTGGGCATGCGGTGCATCCGAGACTCGCTGCCAGAGCTCAAAGCCGTGTTTAAGCACTTGAACCCGGCTCAGCAGTAGCCAAGAGACAGTTGGCTGTCACCCTGCCAGCACACCAGCTCAAGCGATCTCTGTTGCAGCAATTGCCCATTTCACAGGATTTGATGTTGCTGCTTTTGGCAAAGGTGGCAGTTTATTAAATACCACTTTGATCTTCTGCCCCAAGATGTGTAATCAAACGCAGTGATTTCCTGCTCCAGGAAAGGTGGTATTCCTACATCAGCTGAAAAAAAGCCTGAAAGAAGCGAGATTGAACTGAAGCGGCACTTGGAAGAAGGAACTTTCCTGTGTCAAATTAAAGTACCGCAGGGAGAAAGAAGGAAGAGACGCCAATATCTAGACCCTCAGGCCAGCTCTGAGCCTCGGATGCTGCCGTGCCTTGGCCAGCGGGACTGCGCAGAGTGGGAGCAGGGACTATGCAGACAGCATCCGAAACTCACCTAGGATGTTTATCCCTTGGTTCCTTTTAAGACTGGCTAACACCATGTTCCAGGAGACTCTGGAGACCATCTGAGGGCCCAGTTCAGCTGTTTTTTCCAGAGCTGGAAGAGATGTTTCTGCTTTTCTTGGGGAGCCTTTACCCTGAGCTATAATGAGAACTTGCTTTGGGAAAACAAGCTGAACTCTTGATTGCCGTAAATAGCCATGGGGAAGGGAGTGAGAAGGCCTGTGAGAAGGGAGTGCTTCCTGCTGGGAGAGGGGCAGAAAGGAATTGAATTTTGCTGGAGCTGCGGTCACTGGCACATCCGCAGTATTTCCTTATCTCTCTGGGCTGTGGTGAGGGGGTTGGGGAAGAGGTGAGGCACACAAGGTAGAAATCAAGCAGGAACCTGAATGATAGTGTAAAAGGAAAAAGCCAAGTAGATGCAAGCCTCAGTTCCAATCAGGAAAGTTAGGAAATGAGATCTGAAACACCCTCCTGGGAGTCTGGTGTGTGCTGAAGAAGCATACTGAAATAAATTCTCATGCAAGTTGTATCATTCCAATTGTCAGAGAAAATGAGCCCTCACTCCATTCCTTTGTGGCAATTTTCTTTCAGACAGCTCCTGTTTTTATTTTCCATAATAGAAATGGGTATCCTCACATCATTCACTGTAAGCATTTTTACTGAAATGATGTGAATATGGGCTTGTTCTGAGGGACAGTTTGGAAAGATCCTGGTTTGTCTGGTTTGCCTGATAGTAAAGTCCAAAGCAGACATTGTTTTCCTAAAGCACGAGCTAAGCGAGGAAAAGAAGCTGCAGAGGACAGGTCTGGAGTCCCGGAGGAGCTGTCAGGACAGGGGAGAAATCACAAACGTAGGTGAGAAGGTTGTGCTTTTTATAAACAAAGAGCAAGCTATGCTTCCCGAGCAAAGACTATTTCCTCTAGATTAAGGAGGGTTGCAAATCAACAAAGAATAAAAGTTTATCGTCATGAGCAAGAGAGGGCATCTTGCATTGCTTCACAGCGCTGACTTGCCTCTCAGATAGGCAGGCAGGCTCCCTGCACTGAAAGGGTGCACTGCAGGAAAACAGGAGCAGGAAAAGAGAGACGTGAACACTTCTGCCTGAGCTATCATAATCCCCCTCACCTGAGCACCTGGACGGAGTCCACGGGTTTTCTCTGGTTCCAAAAACTACAGAGAAAGTAGGGTTTATGGAAGTGTTTCCAGTTTGATTTATCTAAGCCACCCACTACTAAGTGGATTGTGAAGAAGCAGCAGCACAAATGAACGGCTGGATGCCTTCAGGCTGCATTGTGGCTCCCGTGACCTTGTGCTCCGTTTTCCCACAGTTGTGCTGCGAGACCATCAACAAGTCCCACAGCAAGGATCTCTGCTGCTGTGATGGGACATGGGGCTCAGAGGTGCTCTAACCTACGCACCGGTTGTACGACAGGTGAAGCATGTTCCTGCTCTGAAAACCTATATATTTATTTTAACTCCTGCAACACTGATGAGTTAACACAGCTATGACAGAGAACGTGAACAAGGCAGATCCTTTCCCTTTGCCACCATCTGCACTGGCAAGTCAGGGCTGACAGCTGGGCCAAATCCTGCTCCTGAATGTCCATCCTTTGCGTTGCTTTGGCTTCTCCTCTCTGCCAGCTAAGGAGCTTTTCCTCATCTAGGTATTTTCTTAATAGCCTTCTCCTTTGGAGAGCCCTGTTTAGCAGCAGTCCCGAGTTCTCGCTCTGTGTCCTCCCTGCTGCAGGGCATGCTGCTGCTGCCTGTGCTGGGGGGCCCTGCGGGCTCAGCTGGGCAGGATTTGGCCTCTGCGCTTCTTGCCGCTGCTGCCCATCCTGCAGGAGGGCAGATGACTGCAGCAGTCCCTCACAGTGTAGGCAGGGCTCCCCTGCTCCCCGAGACAGAGCTGCTGACATTGCCAGGTCTTCCCTGGTTTGGCCTCAGGCTCATCTGCGGCTCCAGTCACAGCTCCCTTCTCTAGCACAAATTACACTGCTGAAGTGGCCAGCCCCTTAAGTTATAAGAATCCTTACGAAAGGATTTTAAAACATCCTCACAAAGGATAAAAAAAAAAAAATCTTCTTGCCCTGCTCTTTTCTTTAAATTTTCCCCCAGATTTTTTATAAGCCTGCCTCGGTCTATCTCGCTGTCCCCGGTCTCCAGTCAAGCAGTCCCTCCCTGCTGATGGCAGGTGAACTCTTCCCGTTCACAAGGCGGCAGCAGCGGGGAAACATGCTGTCCTCTGCTGTGGGTCTCTCTCTGGGACGCCTCAGCTATTGCACCTCTGTCTCACCGACACAGTTACTCTACAAAAGGGCCTCCTTGGCCCCTTCTTCTTTCTTAATATCCCCTCCCTGCCAGCAAGCGTGCTGCCTAGGGCAGGTTCACTTCTAAAAGGTCCCAGCAATGGGCACCTTTCCTGGGGGGCTTAGAGTTTACAGTGACAACACGCTGGCACTCGGAAACGCTCTGCAGTGGGCTGTGAGGGCTACAGTCCCCCCAGAAACAGAGTAGCAGTGAAGAAGCCAAGTCTCAGCCATCTGTAAATCTCAGCAAACCATGGAAATCCCCTCTTTTTTTCCAGTAAAAGCTCTCTTGTGTGGGGAAGAGGAAGGCCGAGCTGGCACACGCTGAAGCCTCCCTTTTAAGATACCCTGTAACATCCCTTTTCTCACGTCTCCCCCCGACCTGTCAGACCTGCCTGCCTCCTGGAAATGCACCGGCAAGGCTGAATTTCAAGAGCTGTCTTGCGACTGTTACTTGCTTGTCATCCCTCAAAAAGGAAAGCGGAGACCGGGGGGACACTGAGGGCTAAGGTACAAGCAGCCCATGCATGCGTGGTGCAGGAGGATGGTTAATGGGTGGTCAAAGCTTGCCCGCCCTGAGCTGGGCTCACGCTCTGCACAGCCTGGCCAAGTGGAGAGCCCTGCTTGGCACGGCCTGACTTCTCAACAATTTCGGCCTCAATAAAGACTCGGCATCTGACCCGTGGATTTTTCTTTAAGAAGATGAGAGGGGGAAAAAAAACTGCAAAGCCTCCTATAAAAAGCCAAACTTCCCAAGCCAAAGCCAATAAAAAGCTTCCCAGCTGTTCCCGCTCCTCCGAGCCGGCACGGGCTCTGCAGGCAACAAAACCCTCCCAGCAGCCGGGGAGCCTGCGGGGTGCCGGTGGCCGCAGGACGGGGGCAGAGACCCGCGGCGAGGGGCCCCCCTGCGGGTGTCCCGTCTGGAAAGCCGGGGCCCCGGGGAAGCGCGAGGTGCCTGACAGAGGGCTGACTCAGCGGGAGGCAGCGGTTTGTGTAACCTCCAGCAATCCATTATTACAAAGGGGCTTTCAGGAACTCCTCTGTGCCAGGCACAGCGAGGGTTATTGATTGAGGAGACAGTGTAAATGCACAGAGAGGCTCCATCCATTAGGGCCGCTGCTCTCCACCAATTAGAAAAAAATCATTACTCAGCAGCCATCAATGGGCTCTGCGCAGTGCTGGAGTGCATGCATTCAATCTATCTTCTCCCACCTCCCTGAAAACTTAATGACAACTATTAGAGCTCCGCTGAATGCCCGGTGTGTACAGAAGCAAAAGATTCATTTGGTAATCTTAGTAATTACGACGCCATAGGAGGACGCATGCTAAATTCAAACAAGGGTGCGAGGGGGGGCGCGGGGGGAAGAGCCTGGATTCCTGTGTTGTGAAAGCCCTTGTCGTGCTCAGCCTCCCATCCCTTCCCACTCACCTGCTGCCTCCCCTCCCCTCCTCCCATGGCCTCTCGGGTGGGCTTTCTGGGCTTGCTTTTCCGCTTTTTCCCCCCCCTCCCCAAAAGGGAAAAATCATTTCGTGAAAGTAAATTGAAGCGGGGCGACTTGGGAAATATTCGAGACCTCTGGATGAGGCACAAGCCTGGCAACACTGTTTGACAGCACTGCCCTGAGCGATCGAGGAGGCGAATTCCCATTTACGAAAGTCCGTAGAACCGCTCTGGAGCCCCGCTGGCATAACACACGCAGGGTGCAATTTATTTGCTCTGCCACAGCCCTCTCTTCCCCCGCCCCGCCGCCCAGCCTTTTCATTTACACATGGCAGGACTGAGGCTGAGCGAGACCCTCGTCTCCCTCATTGCCGATGCATGTCACTCCAAGTTACGGGGAAAGCGAAGTCCCAGGAGGGAATTTTTGGAAGAGCTCGAGGATGGATGTGACATGTCATTGAAGTTGAAAGGAGCAGTTACTTATAAGCGAGGGTGCTTTTCACAGGCCTCCTCTTCTCCAATCCGGGAAGAGGTAAGTCATCATTATATGGGGGCACTGACGGTGTTCATCAGCAGCGAGCGCCTGGAGACTGCTGTCACTCATGCTGGTGTTCAACACCGCACCTCCCAGCAGAGGAGTATCTAGCACACCACGGGCAACCTTGCATCTGGCAGATTTCGTCAGGGTAAGGGACAGCTGAAAGAGCGGCATTACTGTTCCCTTTTTAGCACTCTCTACAGGAACTGATCCCGCCAGGGCCAGCTCGCACAGCACCAGCCCGTCTGAAGGTGAGGATTGCTAACGCAAGGAGAAGACAGTGCCTGCCTCAGTTCAAGGTTGCAGGCTGATCTTGCAGGGGGTGAAGAAGCTGGGTCACCACGTCTCTGTAGCTAACCTCAGTATGTCTAGGCTCAAGATGTTAGCCGCCAGCAATACAGGTAGAAGAGATCTCAAAACAGTCAAGAATGAACAACACTAAACTTCTTAGGCCTTTGCTTGCACTCCTTGGTCTCCTTCGTGTGGGCATGTTGTAGGAAGAATGCGAAAGTTCCTACAACACCCAGCAGATGGAAAAATATATCAAAGTGAAATGGCACAGACGATCATAGGAAAATTAGAAAAAATAAAGTAAATCCCGAAGACTCTACTCAGTTTTTATTGTGATTTTCCCTGGGGGAGGTCCCTATAAGTTCAGGCAGGTTTAGTAAGCACGGAGTGAAGGCCTCAGACTTCAGCGGGTTGTGAAGGAAAATGTAACCTCCAAACTTTCTCAGAAATAAAAACAGAAAAAGGAAGACATTAAAGATTATTCAGTGGGGAGAACAGACTTCCTCCTCTGTGTATGAAATATGAGCAGGGCACTGAGGGAGAGGTAACTCTTGTCTGCCACGTTACACAACATAGGACAAGCGCAGGGAGCCCTTCTCTTGCAGAAGGCCAAACAGGCCTTTGAAAACCTCAGATAAGCAACGTATTAACACCCATCTTCATGTTGTCCAGCAGCGATAATGAAAAAACACAAGTGGCTACAAGCCACATGCAAAATCATATTGCAGCCTGTGTCTGCCCCTCAGATACCCTAACTCTCAGGGAGGCTAATGGACCACGCAGCAGGGTTGTACCCCCGTGAGGTCCGCAACCAGAGGTGACTCTCATTCTCTGTCCCGATGACCCTCTTACCATCTGACGTGAAGCGGCTTTTAATGTTAAAGTTTATTAAAGAATGAATTCTCAGCCAGGCAAAAGGGCACGCCTTGGTAAAATGCAACGATAAGAGCAGCACATACAAGGCACCAGGAGGAGGAGGAGGTTGGCTTCATCACGAGCCCCTCCAATGCCTTCTCATGCTCCTTCCCCCCAAAAGGCACAGCCCCTCTCCCTTCCTGCTTTTTGGCTGGGGAGAGCCCCTGCGGCAGGGACGCTGGAAAAGGAAAGACCACAGCAACCAGATCAAAAGACAGTCGCCTCCGTGATTTCTATTCAGCCATCCCTGACCTTGAAGCGTCCAGTGTGAATCAGAGCCAGGAAGGGCAACGTGCGAGAGTCCATCTGATCTCCCGCTCACGGGGAAGGTGCTGGCAGCTACCACGCGGGCTGTGGATCCGGCCATCTGCTGCAGACGCGGGGTAGCTGTGTGGAGGCCCAGCTGGCAAACAGGCTGGTGGCCGGCTGGCCCCTGAAAGAGTGAGGTAGGTCCGCAGGTTCAGCACAGATGGCCCCAGGAGATCATGGCATTGCTCGGGCAAGGAGTTTTGACAGCGCCCCCGGGACGCAATGGAGACCAAGCTCATGGGTGACCCAGGCGAGGCACTTTGCAAATTGGGCAGAACGCTAGATCAGAGGACCAAGCACCGTCTTGGCCCTTCTCCTCTTTATGACTTAAAGCCAAGCTGGCAGCTAATGTGAACTACAGAGCTCCCTGTCTGACTGCCGTAAATCATGGAAACGCTTTCCCTGCTTAACTGGGACCAGGCGGTGCTGGGCTCCCTGGTATATACAAATGTACCTATCTGCAAAGCCTTGACCACTGTCCTTCAAGATTCCTTGTGAAGACCTCAGCAACGTGGAGAGGGCAAAAGGGAAGGTACTGAATCGATAGCACTGACCATTTACTACAAACTGCAGGCTTTGGAGGATGAAGGAGGATATATTGGATCCTTCGAGCAGTGGGGCACTTACTGTGTTTCTCTGACATTGGTGCTCAGAGAATGGTGTAGAGGATGATTGCCTAGAAATACATTTGCTAAGCTATTTGCTTAAACTACAGAGTCACTTGGGCACCATCAGACAGAAGGAAAGCCATGAGCCCTTTTGCCAAGAGACTATTGATAACGCCCTTGAAGAGAAATCTTAAAGCTCTAGGACCATTTGCTGAGTGTCCTTCTCCACATTAAGTATGATTATTGTATTTAAGGGGTAAGGACAGTAAGATTTAGGGTCATAGTTAAAAGCTCCAACCCAATAAAGACACAAAGCCAAAGCTTGAGAAGAGGCACACAACAAATACTCAAAATATGGCTATTTTACAATTTTTCCATGGTTAAGACCGATTTTTTTTATTGACTCTCCGAACAAGAAAATGGCTCCAGCATACATCACCAGAGTGAAACTCTGCTGAGGTGTTCCTCAATGCGTGCCTGGGGATAGCGGGCAATTTCATCTCCAAGGCTTTAATTTATCCTAAATGACAGACGCACATCCTAAATGTCTTCCAATGAGATGATATTTGTCCAGGTTCTCTTCCTGTAATTCCACAGCTGTTCAAAGAAGCTGGAACAAGAAATCTGCCCAGGGGCTGCCTGCAGATATAAGACAGTGTTTTGAAACTGTACAGTGTCCTTTGCTGTTTTGCAGGATGTGTTATTGCTCTGGGTGCTGTATTTTCAGCATATTTATTAACATTTGGAAAAAAGTCCTCTTGATGGTCCAATCCTACCCCATTTGGAAATACTTCAGTTGGAGCCTCTCAGGGCTTCTTTTCAGGGTTCTCTTGCCTTTCATTTTAGACTAAAAAATGTTTATGGATTTTTAGCTGTTTCTTGGTGATTAAACTGTTCCTTCTGGATCCCTGAACCAGTTTTGTCAGAGAAAGCACTTCTGCTGTGGCAGACCAGACAGGAGCCTTGTTTCGGTGGGATCATTGCTTAGGTGCCCTTCACCCCTTTCAGTATTTATGAGCAATCTCTTAGCTGCAGTATCTTTCCTTTCTCCTAGAAAAGTGTGTCCTCTTTTCTATAATTTCCTTTCGCCACCTACAGAGCGTTTCCCAATCTGTCAGCCATTTACAACTCCCTCTGTTCTCTCTCGCCCCCCTCCACTGTGCTTTTGTCAGTCATTCCTTGTCTTTCCCAGCTCTGTCCTTCTGTTTCCTTATCTTTTGCTTCCCTCCTTCACCATCGTGGCATCCCTCTTATAACAGATGTCCCTCCGTCTCCTTTACCCTCTGCACTGTGACTATGTCCCAGTCCTAACTGACTTGCTACTGTATGGCAAGGCAGGTCTTCTCATCCTCACTTGGCCCTTGTCTGAAATACCATAAATACCTATTGTTTCTTTGGATCGAAGGCAAAGCCACCCCAGCATCCCCCAATCCTCTCTGTGTGTGAGCTGCCCCGGGAGAGAGCTGCAGGCTGCGGGGGAGGATGCCGCCCTGTCCCTCCTCAGCATGAGGAAGGACCTTTCTGGCCTTGGACCCTGAGGAGAGGGAGAGGAGTGAAAGATGGGCTACCTCCTTTCAGGCTTATCACCTCTGCCTTGTTAATGTTCCTCCTCTTCCTTGCCTCCCCCGGCCTGCCCTGCAGATGCCAGCTATCATTTCTCTCAGATCGTCCGGCAGATTAGCATAAACCCAATTGCCCTCACCCATATTTATCTTGGTGAGATTGTTCCTCCTATTTCAGACCTGAAGAAGGGCTGGGTTGTTTTTCCCAGATACACTACTTTGTTTAATGAAAGATGCTACCTCTGCCTACATCTCTTCCACCCTTTTAGGCAAAGACATGCTGGGGTAGAATCTCTCTCCCTTCCTCCCTGAGACATGTCTGCTCTGCGTTGTCTCCTCTCTTCCATTCAAAGAGATGCTTTCTCGGAAAGGACAGGCTTCTCGCCATCTTCCTGGAAGCAACATCCCTGTTCTGTCTCTGCCCATAGTGAAATTCATGTTGCTGGAAGGGTCCCTACCACACTGTCATGAACAACAACAGGTCACCCGCTAGCTCTCTAGAAAACCAGGCAAAGAGTCTCCTTCCAGCTGAGATATGAGGACCACCTGCTGCCAAAGTAGGAGACTACTTCCAGCGTGGTTGACTGGAATGTATTACTGCCAGACTCACCTCAGTGCTCCCACAGGGTTTGAAGTAGTGATGGTCAATGCAATTAGACCACGGCGGGGTTACACTCTGAAAGGTGTGCCCTACCCAATGCTAGCAAAATTACTAGGTGCTGAGGCCACAAAGTCCACGACTCATTTTGTGCTCTGCTTTGCGTCTCTCCACTGCAGACTCTGTTGCGCTTCTGTTTCCCCTGCCTCTGTTTCCAGCAATAGGGAGACCTGTCTGCATGGAGCGTGGCCTGTGCTGCTCCTCTTTTTCTCCACAAAGCGTTGGAGCAGGGCAGAGCCCGCGGGCAGGCAGGAGACAGAGAGGAGAGTGGGCGAGGGAGGGGATTGCCGCGAGGAGGGGAGTTGCCAGTGTCTGAGGGTTGGGGTGTGAGGGAAGGGAGAGGCTGTACCAAGCCCTCCAGTGCCAAACGCCCCACAGGTTTTGCCGTGGAATGCAGTCTCTCAGGAAGGGTTTCACTGCCCTGGTGTCACTGGACCAACTAAGCAGTAGGAACTAGAGAGGGATCAAGAGAGAAACGTGCCTTCCCCTGGACTCCTGAAACTTCCCAGCTCAAACCTTTGTCCCAGAGGCTCAGCAAAACCATACTATTTGATGATGCTGTGGCCTTTTCTCTTGGTATCGGTATCATGAAAGATTCAAATGGCATTGTCCACCTCCAAAGCTTTTGCAGAATGAATCAGTTTTCCTATGTGCCTGACTTGACACACATTCCCTGACCACTTGGAGGTCACAAATTTAATTAAACCTCGGTGAATAGTAGCAGACCTCACAGAAATAAAGGCCTTAATCCAATCAAGCCACATTTGTCCTCCCTGTATTGCATCAAGCATGGCCAAAGCAGAAGGGACAGACCGTGGCGAGCTAGAAGGGCCCCAAGAAGTTCCTCCGTACACCGCCAATTATGGATGATAATATGATTGTGACACTCGCAGACAATAGGAGCAATTTCTCAAACTGGAGGTCCAAGGCTTGGTATTATCACGCCCAGCTAGTGCAAGAAACACGGGAAAGATCACAGCTAGTTCTTGGAGTAGAATGGCTGTGGCTTTTGGGAGAGCTATCATTTGTCAGGTGGAGATCAACTTCAACAGCAGCTGGTACAAATCTCTCACCGAAGTCACAGGTTTGCTTTGTTTTGGTCAGTTTTGGGGGAATCTCCTCCTCACTTTTCTGTAAAAAAAAAAAAAGGAAAAGACAGAAGCAGCCTGTTGGCCTAGGAAGTGCTTTTAATCAGCCTGTGCAATACTAATTAATTTTGCATAACGTCTCATGCTGCATTCCACCCTGGAGGAGGCAATGCTTGATGTGTGGGCCAGGTGATTCACTGGCGATCGGCGGAGCCTGCTGCAAGTTTTTCTGGAGCTGACAGAAAAGTTTATTGAAATTTTGAGAGGAGGAAAATGTGACAATGTCTTCACAGGCTGGTCATCTTCAACCCATACACCAGTCCACGTTTGCAGAGTGTTGAAATTTTAGCAAGGAAAGAGCAATTTCTTTGTTAGAGAATTCACAGTATTCACCCCAAGTATAGAATTCCTTCTAACCCAGTATAGTAAATATTATTTCACTGATCAGATTAAGGAAGATGCAATCTGTAAGTAGAATTGTATGGGGCTTTGAGGCATTTTCTGGGTGAGAGGCGTGTTGCTAACTGTCAAAATATTAGTAAATTGTACCTTAACAGTATACAGTTAAGTAATTAAAAAACCCGAAAGCTCTGTAACAGGAGCAAAACAGGTATACAGAGGCGGGAGGTGGTTCCCGATGGCGGGTTCTGGTTAGGAGAAAAGGCGCTTGAAGTGTGTAGCAAGGCAATGTTAAAGGATCTTATTGCGAGAGACTTCAAGGGAAGGTAGGAACAAAGACCTGTGTGCTTCACAGAAGCCTCCATCCATCCTGCTCAGAAACAGGACCAGAAAATGGAGTGGGAATTGTTGTTACTCCTTGTTATTCAGAGTGTAGTAGGAGATAGCGAGCACGCTGATGATATTGCTGGTTAATGCTGTACAGAGAGTAAAAGAGAGTGCTGGTCCCAAAATGTTTGTAATGAAAAAGGAATAATGATATTGGAGGGAAAGCACAACTTTTGCTTTGTGGTTTTTTTGGGTAGAGCTGAAGTTTTGCTGCACCTTTCCTTGCACTGGTGGAGGAGGGGGAACATAACAAAAATTACTTTCATTGGAATCACTCAGCTTGAAAAATGGGGCTTTAAAAAGGAGAGAGTGGGAGACAGAGAAAACTGTAATGTTTTACAAACCATTTCACCTGCCTGACGAGCAGCCTAGGATCGGCTGCAACGTGCACGAGGTAGTGCCCTGCCCCTGCTTCTCCAGGGACCTGCTGGGGGGAAGAAGGCTCCTGCCGCCGGCCAGACCCAGCAGACCGCAGCCTTGGTGCTGCTCTCGGCTCTCTTCTTATGCTTGAGTTCAATAGGCTTTGCCCCTGTGCTCATTCAGCTGATTAAAAGTCTTTTTTTTTTTTTAAGCCACCAGCATGTGAGCCACAAGGATTCGTTCATTATTGCTCAGCCGTGCTGCGAGATGCTGTCTAGAAGTAATTAATTGGGCAATGCTTTGGAAATGTGAAGTAAAAAGATTTTCAGGGGAAAAAAATAATGCAGGAAGCGGGGGGGGGGGGGGGAGAGGCTTACATTTTTCCCTTTGAAGTGAGGATCTTTTGCTGAGAGTGAGGGAGGCATAGCCAGAGAAACAAGCTCGCTTGTTATTTTACAACATTATTCTCCGCAGCTGTATGGATAAACATGTAACTTCAGCCTGTTTTTTCCACCTCAATTTAAAAATAACCACAGAAGCGGGACTTTGTTAATGACAGTTTGTTGTGGGAAATTTTTTTGCAGGAGAGGGAAGCCTGTCCCTATTGCAAACCCTCCCTGCTAGCTGGCGAGTGCAAGGGGGGGCCCTGGGAGGTCCGCGGCGCCGTACGGCACGGGGCTTTCGGTGTCGTTTGCAGAACATCTGCTCCTTTCCAGCCAGACCTCAGATAATCCTGCAACTTTAACAGGAACCACAAGTTCATGCAAGGAAAAAAGGGTGGAGACGCAGCAGCTGTTGGGCAGGCCTATTTATATCCAGGCTGCCGGCGCTGAGTGACGTTGGTAATTCCCCCGCGAGGTCTCTCGCCCGGCACCGCATCGGCTGCGCGTTCTCTCTGGCCTCAGCCGCGGGATTAAACGGCACTAAAGCCGAACCAATTTTTTAGACAAAACTGCCTTCAAAAGCACAAAGTCTCCTGCCTACCGCCATCACTTGAGCCTGGGGGGCAGGTTCGGACAACTTGCCCCGAGAAGGTAGCACTCAGCAGGCCATTTTGCAGTCACCCTTTTTCCTGGAGGTCCTGCAGACCTAGGATCCACCAGCGCTGGGAATCTGGACGCACTGTAAAATGAAGTGATACTTCATCCCAACAGGACAGGGAATGAAATGTAGGGGGATTCAGACAAAAAAGGCGGAGCCCTTGGAGGAGGGAGGGTTATACCAGGAACTATGAGAGAGCTGGAGCAAGAGCAGGAGCTGTGGGCAATTCTTTACAGAGGCAGAGTTTACGTGTGAGTGTATGTGTGAAGTCTCCAGGCAAATCAGGCACTGCGTATCCAAGTGTACAGACAGCAGCATGGCGTGTTTTGCATGCCTTTAACAGATTTTGAACCGAGAGGCACACAACCAGTTGACTTTCTGTTTTGCGACACGGAATGAAAGTAGCAAATTCAGAGAAGAAAACTGTGTGCCCTTCTCACACAAAGACCTCCATCTCCTGTGAGTTTTGTCACACCCGCCTGCCAGAGATGGCACATATCCAAAGGCAAGGGATGCAGAAACTGCTGGGAGAAGGAATTACGGTAATATAAATAATAATTAATAAAAATGATCTACTGCCACTCCCAGTGTCCACCCATTCCAGAGCCACCCAGCCTCTGACATGACCCAGCATCAGCGTTTCAGGCAAAACACAAGCAGCCTTGTCATCCGTGGCCCTAAGAGAGGGATAAAAGAGGTCCCTCTGCCTGCCAGTGATTTGGCGCAGGCACCCCTGTCCCACCAGCAGCTCTCCGTGACACCGGGCTCCCCGCACGCACCGTGACAGTAGTGGCTCTGACACACTGGGAAACCAGGTGGGGCTTTGGGATTTTTGAGTTTGTAGGTGATCTGGAGTACCTTTGAAAAAGGAATGATTTGGCTTCGAAGGAGCAAGTGGAGTTCATAAAGAAGCTGGAAGGAAAGTGGCATTTAAGCTGTGGCTTTGAAGGAGCATTACATTCCTTGTCGAAAGGGCTCGGCTGGGGCCGCCAGTTCAGCGTTCTTTTCAGCCTGTTCTTCGGGTTGCATTTAATTGTGCTGTTGCGTGATGTTTTCATGCTATTTTAAGAAAGTGTGTGTACTCATCAAAATTATGAGAAAAACACAGATTCCCAGAAGTACCCCTCATCGCAAAGGAACGGGCAAGCCTCCTCAACTATCCAGAGCGGGCGGGCTGATCCGCCTCCCCCTCCCGCCGGCTCCTCGGCCCTCTGCCCCCCCATCAATATTCTGCCTGCTTTCCCCAGCAGTGACGTTTATCGGAAAGGGCAGCTCAGTGAACTGGCAGGGACGCGATTCGAAGGTCATCCGGGGATCCCCGGCCTCCGGCCAGCCCGCCCTGAGCCTCCCAGCCAGCCCGCCCTGAGCCTCCCAGCCAGCCCAGGGGCATGGGGCTGGGAAGCAGCCCCACCGCCGCTTGGGGAGGGAGAAGAATAGGGTAAAGAGAGGGCAGAAAGAGAGAGAAAGAGCACAAAAGAGTGCGAGGCATTTAAATGGCGCTTGGGACGTTGTTGTGATGGGGCCTGGGCCCTTTTGGATGCTGTTGCTGATACTTCTAAACGAGCTGACGGCGCCGGGTCTAGAGGATTATGTTCAGTAGCGACTTGCTGTCCCTGCCAGTAGGCACAAACAAATAGCTTATTACATCGGGGCCAATGTTATCAAAATGGCTTTAAAAAAGCAGTCAGCTTCAGTCTCCCTCTGCTCATTAGAAACTGCGGTTAATCACTTGCTGTGAAAAGGCTCACCACCAAGTTGCTTACTCCTCCAGCCCTCCTTTTCTGCCCTTCTCACAAATAAATCCCTTATTCAGCTGGTCCGTCCCCCGCAATCAAGTAATTCCTTATGCTTGCCACCCACTCTGCCTGGATTAACCTCAGGTGGTCACTACATTGCAGGTTTCTTGAAAAGTGCTGCCTCCGAGCAACCTCTTTTTGCTTTTTATTCCTAAGCCTGGGTTTTAAAATCCCTCTGTGTATCTTGAATCAGCAAGACTCTTCCCCCCCAGGCTCCGCTAGCGGTTTAATAGCCTCTTGTTTCTCTTAAGTCCCGGTGCTAAAGGTACTCAGCCTTACTGGTGCTGGATGTGTGAAGAGCGCTGATGGGGAGGCAGCGACTCCTGGCTCCGCAGCCGTGCGGGGCACCTTCTCCACTGGCTGCTGGCTCCGGCAGCCTGGGCAACCAGGGCTGTTTTCGCAAAACCCCGTGCTTGGTGCCACCCGCCTGAGCTCAGGTGGTACCAGAACCCAGATGTGCCTCGCACCCGCTGCCTGCCACTCCATAGCCACAGCTAGCACAGTCTTGTCCTGACTTGGTAACAGAGGTCGCTCTGGCCAGAAAAGTAGGTCTTCCTTTCCAACCTGTTAACCGGACAGCTGCTGTGGCCACAGCTCCCTTCATGGAGATTTTTGGGGGGGCTTCCTAATGCTTTATGCTGTAGTTCCCTAATGCTTGGTGTCTAACGCTTGCTCCAGTGGAGGAGGCAATGGCTGTGAGTCCGCTGGGGTGAGACACAGCTGGCTGTGAGGGAGGCGGAACAGCTCAGCCCGCGCTGACAGCAGGCTGTCCGTGTTGGCTAACTCAACACATGGCATGGCTGGTATGGAAAAGCAGTCCTAGGCTTTTGAGCGGAGGCTGAGGCCAGGGAGACTGGCTTATTATATGTTAGTGCTGCCTGATGTCAAGTGATGGCGTCAGCATCCAGTGCGGGACATTTTGATCACCTCTCTGGTCTATCTGGCTGTTTATCAAAAGTGCCAAGACAACGACTGAAGAATGAGGAAAGTAATGCTCTGGCCCTAATGTGCTGCTAATATTACCACAGTGGTTCAAAGCTCCGGCCAAAATAAAAAGGCTTTCCTTCTGCAGGGTGCTGTAGGCAACTTCACAAGGAATCGCTGCCCCCTGGACAGTGTTCAGTGTAAGTGGGCAGATACCCACACCTCACAGGGTATCCACAGATGCAGAGGAGCCTCTGACTGAATTTCCAGAAAACCCCAGGGTCTCACTCTCACTGATTACAGGAAAGAAAACTAGATCGGAGGGAAACATTAGAAATGCCTTTAAATGGAGAAACCAGTGAGACGCCCACATTCACAAAAGAGGCAGTAATGTTTCCTGGGAGCGCGGGGAATCTGTTTCGCACTGCAAAGTCTCAGCTATTGGGACACAATTTTATCTGTGTCACTGTGAGCTGTTACTGCCTGCAGACCCCCTGTGTGCAAAGGCACTGCCTGCAAAGGCTTGGCTGCAAATGGCAGTGTGGCTTTCGCCGAATCCCAGTGACAACGGGGAAAAGGAAGATGCACCATTTTCCTTCCAGCCATCCTCTGGGACAGCTATGGTGCGTGCCGCTGCTTACCTACAAGCCGGCTAGCAGAGCTGCCAGCAGAAAGTACCTGCTCTGTTACCTGTGCCTCTGGTTTGCAATGGTTTTCTGAATTTGCAGAGCCCCTCTGTGTCCTCCGCTGGAGCCTCGCATCTCACGGCAGTGAAATTCAGCCTCCAGCTCGGCTCCCTTGCAGGCAGTGCACAAACCTGCGGGGCTTGGGCTGAGCCCCGAGGAGGGAGGTGGAAGCGAGACCCTGCGGCACCCTCACGTGTGGCTGCATCCCGCCTGGCCCCCGGCCCCTCAGGCGCCACTTGAAGGAGCAGGGAGAGCCGCCCAGCCTGTGCCTGCCCGGGGCGAGCCCCGGCGCGCTGTTTTGGCAGCTGGGCTGCAAGGGCTCCCCCAGGGCTTCGGGGACAGGGACCGATTTTCTGCCACGGCTTTTGGCTGCTTTTGAAGGTGTGGCTCGGTGTTCACGGCCGACATGGCTGCAGGCGGAAGTCCTGCCGCAGGCCGCACAAGGGGTGGTTTGAGCTGAGAAAATCCCCTCGCAGAGGGAGCAGGGACCGCATGCGCCGGCTGTGCCGGGGAGCCGCTGTCGGAGGCAGTGCCGGCAGCGCTGCCCGCCGCTGCCAGGCGCCCCGCGGCACAGCTGCCGCTCCACGGCTGGAGCGACGTGTGCTCGGGGCAGACGAGCGAGCCGGCATGGGGCAGAGAGAGAGCGGCCAAGTGAGACCTCAGCTCAGACTTTCTCAGGGTTTCGGAGGGATTAGCCCGTATGGCAGCGTTTTTTAAGCCGTTTCAGTCTTTCATTATGTGCATCGCAGCCCAGCTGCTCATGGAGTTTCAGAGGGTGTGCAAAGCTCAGCTCTGACTCCAGAGGCTGGAAGAAAATTACAGAGCACCTTTTTCCGTAGCTGTGTGGACAGTTTCCCTCACCGAATTCACACTGAGCAAATTACAGCGCCTTATTTGAGGAATGCCCTATAGCTCAGACCAGGCTAACTGCTGCAGCCTCCCTAAAACCACCAAGATAGCATCAGAACCAGCCTGTGGTTTGCTACCGTAACACACGTGGCCCCGTTTCGGCCAAGGGAGAAGTAATGCTCACGCGGGACGGGGAGGCCCCTTCACTCGGGCAGCCTGCACGCAGCGCTGGGCCAGGCGTGCGAGGAAGGACAGGCTGCTTTAAGACCTTCCTCCACCACTGAGGCAGCTGGGGCTGGACCGAAGCCCGGGTATAAACTAAAGCAGCTTCACAACTGCTCTAATTTATGTCCGATTGCCAGCGGCCCCGGGGCATTTCTGTCAGCCGCAGCTCAACCAGCTGTAACAGCATCCTGGTTTCAGCTTCTCCTCCCGGTGCTCACTGCTTTTGCCGGTGGCTGAGCGGGATCTGGGTGCAAGCGGCCCCGGCATGGGTCCCTCTCAGCAGACAGCTCTTCAGGGCATCTGTGCTGCTCACCCCAGTATCTTCTGGCCAGGTTATAGCCTGTGTTTCCACCCCCCTGGATGAAAAGCGCTTCCTACTCATACGGCACATGTGACGGTGCTTCGCTATCTATATCTGTACATATGACGTGAGCAGCAAACTCCTCTGCAAACCGCCCACAAATCACCCTGGAGTCAAAAAGCCCAATCACAAAGACTACAAAGAAAAATGAAAAGCGCCGTCTGAAACTCAGAAATAGACGATGTACAGTAATTTTTCCCGTCCCTCTGCCTTTGCTGGAATTAATCAACAATCTCTGCCTGCAATTGCTGGGAGTAATTTATTTCAAGAAATGCAAAGCAAGAACGTTTAGGATAAATATTTAAATTTCCTCTTCCAGCCCATCCTATTCTCAATCATTGTTTGTGTTCAATTCAGTCAGCTATGCATAAGCTGATGCTCATTCTCCTTGCTCTGGATATTTACATATTTTTTTCTGTACTGAATCTCTGATCCCGAAGTCTTTCTTGGGTGGGGAAAGAATTATGTTAGTAAAATCCCCTTGGGGACTGAATTCTGGATGAGAGTACATAGGGTCACCTAGGGCATGGAGAAACCCTTACAAAGGGGGGTGGTGCTCCCATATGGATGTCAGTACCTGCCCTTTTTTCACTTACTCCCCCTCTCCCTAGGGTAGTGAAAGTAGTAGTATTGAGGAGAAGGGAACAGTATGAGCAAAAATGCAAAAAGCTTGGTTCTGGAAGGTGCTTGTGTGCCAAGTTGTATGATGCACATAAAAAATGAGATTGGAGTTAGTTGTAAAAAAAAAAAAAAAGCAAAACCTTTACTTGTGGGAACTATTTAAAAATGTTTTGTTGGTGGTTTTTTTATAGGAAAATTACTTAACTTGAGCTGTGGGAATAATCAAACAAAAGAGCATAAACTTCAAAGGCAGTGCTTCACATCTTTCAAATTGAGAAGTTTGAAAAGAGGAAGAAATGAGAGTAAACGATTAATTCTGACCTGTGATTGTTCATGCATGCGTAGGACGTGGGTTTCCCCCGGCTTCCTGTAGCCAAACATCTATAAACACGGTCTGGACGGGCCCTGGCTGACCCCCCGCCTAACCTGTGCCGCCCCACCAAGGCTGCGCTTCCCCCTTCGGCGAGCTCTAATTAGCTTGCGCCAACAGAGGTTTGAGCCAGAGCGGGATGGGGGAAAGTAATACATAAACTTTAAAGATGGCTCATCCACCACGTGCAATTTGTATTTTACACCTCATGAATTTTAACAGCTAAAGTTATAACTTCTCCGTTAACCCCCTGTGCGCCGGCACGTCTGCCTCGGCGGTCCAAGGACGGAGGCTGTGTCAGCACGCCGCCGCCGCTGCAGCCTGCCCGGCCGCAGAGAGGCTTTCCTCCCTTCCCTCCCTCGGCGAGCAGGGCTGGGGCGGAGGCGCAGCTTTCCCTGCCTTCTCTCCCAGCTCCCGCGCTGCAGCAGCCAGCAGGAATTCCCGTTTTTTTTCTCCTAAAAGAGCTCAGCCACTTGTTCAAGCTCTTCCTTTCACGCACATTCAGGCTGAGTATTAGAGTAGCAAATGCCCTCCAGATACCGCTAAGCGGCCGCTTAAAAACAAAATAACAAACATAAAAACGCAGATGACTGCAGCACGGAGTTAAAAATCTCTGCACTGCTGGCAGGCTTTGCACGTAGCCCTAGCTGGACAGCTGCACACTTGATCTTCTGCGACTGTCATTTACACTGTCATTAAAAATTGTTGTTGTGACTCTAAAACAACACCTTGAAACGCTTGGTGGAATCAGAGAGAAGTTGGTTTTTTATAACATGAAAACTGCACACAGAGGTGAGAGCTGGGACCTCTGCTCCCCGATGGTGTTTCATTACGGGCACTGAGACTATTAAACCAATTTCCTAGCGCTCGGGTGTGAGGTGTTTCTTGGATTTCCCCAGCTGAACGAACCAGCTCAAGAAGCCTGCAATTCATTAAGCAAGTTATCGGGCAACAGCCTCCCCTGCTCTCTCTTTGCCGTGCCTGCGATCCCTAACTTGCAGCTTGGGTTTTTTCCAATTTGGTACCGCAGGAGCCAGATTCAAAGTCTCCTTATTTGGGGTCATGGTGCCCCGGTGCCTCATGTAGCTGAGTGCGAGTCGCTGTGCGAGCGGGGGCCGTTCGTGCTGCCCGCAGCCCTGCGGGTTCAGCCTCTGCTACCCAGCGCTCTGCAGCCGCCGGGGACGGCTATAAACGAATGAAGTCACGCAGCGGCATAGCCGCGGCGGCCCGGAGCTCTGCCGGGGCTGTGTCCCGTGCGCCGTGGCGGGGTTATCGGCCAAGCCAGCAGCTGGGAGCAGTAGGAGCTGGCTCAGAACAAGCTTAGCTCTGGAGGGCATGGTGTAGAGGTACCCTGTGGTCAGCCAGCCTGATGTGTGCTGTCAGACCTAAATAAGGTGTCAGCCTCTTAGCTAGCACACGCTAGCTAACGTCTTAAAGCGAGACAGTGCTTTAAGACAACGTCTTAAAGTGTCTTAAAGGCAAGACAATATGTCCCTCAATGCAACCTAAACGAACCAAATCTGGCTTAGGCTTGCACATCAACACCCCCTTTCAGAGGGCGGCAGCAAGGATGTCTTCCCAATAGTCCCCCTCTATGTCCTGGTTGCCACAGAGCCGTGCTGGACTGTTTTTTAATTTTCAGTCTGTACAGCTTTTCTGGTGAAGGGGCAGAGCCTGAAAACTGCCGCTGAGGACTTGCTTTCCTCTGCTGTGCTGTGAGGGACCCTCAGGAGCCGTCGGTGGACCAGGGATTCAGAGCCACTGCCTGTAGACTGAGGAGGCACAGGCTACGTGATTCAACCTGATTCAACCTGATTGAGAGGAAGCAGTACACTGCGCCAGTTTTTATCATCTCTCATCGAACTCAGAGTCATCTCTGAACTGGGCCCCACGCTGCTGTCCTGGAGCCGCGAAAAGTCCCTTGCCGATTTTGCAGGAGGCTGTGCTGACTGCTCGTACATCCAGCTGCCGCCTGCTCCCGCCTGCTCCCGCCTCCCTGAGCGAGAAGCAGAAAAATTGGCCCATGCTGAGGTCTCTGTGTGGCTGCAGCTGGACCACTACCGATGCCGGAGCCCGCGGGGCCGCCGCTGAGGCACGGCACCCTCCCGGGAGCATCCCTCCCAGGGAAAGATAGGGTCTTTTGGGAGGGCTGCAGTCAGGCAGGGATGGGCTCCCCCTCTGGCTCCCCTTTTACCCTTCCTCAGAGGGGCAGGGGATGGCAAACGGGGCTGCAGATGCTCGCCGGTGCCGGGCTGTGCTGTGCACTTAGGCTGGTGCTTGGTAGTGCGGCAAGGCCTTTTCTTCCAGGGAGGCCTTTGCATTTGCAATTTGAATTTAATCCCGTGAGCTAAAGATAGCTCCGGCTCGCCTATTGTTCCCCCAGCTGGCAACAGCTTTATTTCTTTTATGCTTTCAGGTCTCAGTCGTTTCCAAGGAACTGGCAGAGACACTTTTAATACAGAGCCTGTCCCAGCACTGTATCACGCTGGTCACCGCGTCCCACCCTCCTGGCCCTCCCTTAGGTGCTCTGCTTCCCGCTGGCGAGGTCTCCCGCAGGGACTGCAGGTCTCCCTCTTGCTGGCACGAGCTTCGTCTGCAGGTACCCGTGATGTCGCCCTCCGCATCCCCTGGCTGCAGGGCTGCTCCGCAATGGCTCCTCCAGGAGCAGGAGTCTTCCTCGGGAGCAGACCTTTCATGAAAGCCTCCCTCAGATATTTGTTAATTAGTCTTACTACCGTTACTCCACCGGCAGAAGTAAGTGATGTGATCCTCTCCTATATTCTTGGTAGCTATTGGGGTTCATCTGGGTACTTCTCTAACCCACCCTTTTTTGTGTGTCTATTTGGTAAGAATTTAGTCGTCATTTATTTCAGGAGCTTTTCTGTGTCGCGTCAGCCGAGGAACCGCATGCTCTGCAAGGTCACTGAATGCATGTTTGTCTCTCAAGTAGTTTGAACAATGATTTGAAGCGGATTAATGTCAGTAAGCTCTTATCTCTGATTGCTTAGATTTGTATTTAGTATATGTGCATCACACATATATATCATATGTATCATACACATTGTGCTGTGTGTGTGATTTGATATCTTCTAATCTCAGGGGCAAAAACTAGGTGCTTTTCCAAAAATTGAATTTGGGATTGTTCCATGCTAATTCATGTTGTTAATTAGCTATAGCAAGTAGCCAATAAAGCAGCATAAATGATTTCAGGTTCCTTAGGAAATGTGCCAATACGAACGCAAATACCGATTCAGACGTGGAATTTTCGCAGCGCCTCTTGGTGAAACTCATTCATTAAATTAAATAAACTTGAGGAGGTGGTTGCAGGCTGCTGATGAATATTTTGCAAACTGGAAAAGGGAGAACGCTGGATCAGTAAATCCCTCCCTGGGCATATCAGCAGCTCTCATCCCACCAGCAGGAAGGGTGGGGAGAGCCCTGCCTCGCTGCGGGCAGCTGCCAGCCTCCCAGCCCCACAAGCTGCAGCGGTGATTTCCTGGCTCTGGCAGGAAGGGCTGCTGGTGCGTACCGCTGGCGTGCTGCCGAAAGGGTTGCCTGCCGTCGTGAGGCACGGAGCCGCAAGGAGCTGTGTGGGAGATGAATGCAAAAAAGAAAAGAAAAAAAAAAAGTCAGGTTCCTGAAGCGTTCAACAGGGACACTTTCTTTCCCATAGCAGAAAAAGTCATTCCTACATGGGGGCAATATTGCAAAAATCAAACACAGCACAAGGGGAAATCTGCCTCTGGGTTCCCAGGTAAACGAAGGGGCGTATCTGCAGCCTTTTTCCCTTTTTCTGTCCTAGTGCCACAGAAGACTGGAAATGAGTGCATGATACAAATACTGCTTTTAAAATACTTTTCTCCTCTCAACCGTGCTCCAGTTCCTGGTTTGGCAGGGAATGGGGATCTCAAATGAAAGCAGCTCTGCAGCAACACACCAACTCTTTGGAAAACTGGCCGTGAAGGAGTGCAGCTACTAGGGACCAGACGCTTCAGCAGAGTGGAAACAGGATATGAGAAGTCTTCCAGGAGTGGGTTACCAAGTGGCCTTAGGGATGGACAAACACCAAAAGCATCAGTTATCCACGAGCACGTATGTTTCGGGCTTTGAATGGCTTGCAACCATAGGACTGGGAGTTGCTCCCCACGCAGCCTCTGGGACTTCTCCCACACAGCTGCTCGGGTGCTTTTCTCCAGGTCCGAGACTGAGGGGAGCTGTGTTTTGTCCCTGATGGCAAAGAAAGCAGACGCAGGAAGCCTTGATTGTTTTGATACAGTTGTCGGTGAATGGTCGTTCACATCAGACACAATCTTAGTATCCTTAGTATCTTAGTATCAGGGTGCTCCAGGGAATGTGTGTACCTGTGCTTCACAGGTCACTGCTGTAGTGAGTCCATGCTAGTCCTTCTGCACGTATATCCACCTGGCACTCCTTAAAAGAAAAATAGCACGATGAAGCAGTTTTTTATCATCAGTATTACATGGGGAAACTAAAGCCCTCCTGTAAGAGGATTTTGATGCTCTAATTTAAGGGATGAAATAAAACTGTTTGTGAAGGCAAAGTTTGCCCCTGTGTTTTAGGCAGAGCAACACTGATGATTTTAATCGCATGTCCTCTTGAGGGAAGCAATGACAGCAACTCCATTGATTGAGCTTCAGTTTGTAGTCACTAGCAGGCATAAAAACTTAGAGGAAAAGGATATGTCTGACGGAAAGAAAAATAAGGGTCGTCTCCTTCTTGGGAGCCTTGTGGAAGACACTGTATTGGAGGAGCTAGTGATGTTGGGCAAGCCATGTCTGCTCTATTGGGCCCTGTACTGGGGGGGCTGCAGACCCATGTACGCAGCGCAGTGTAAGGGAACATGCTGAGATGCCTCGTGCCGTTGGTGTTGTGCTCTAGCGGACATCCTGAAAGAGAGAACGTCCCTACCTGTCAGAAGAAGATATATGATTTTGTCACACGAGATTAAAGGCACCATGCTATAATAGGGAGACCCAACCCCTCAGTGATGGGATCTGCAGTCTGTGCTGTGGTTATTCATCTGAAGTCCCTCCGTGCTGCACATAAGTGGGGTTCCCAGCATCTGAAGGGACATAAGAATTACTTTCTCTCTGTATTCCTCTTCTTATTTTATCTTGTTAATAAAGCAATTTTATTATTACGCTACCTGCTGTTGTGCCTTTCTTATTGAGATCCAGAGAGACCCCTGCACCTCCCTGCGCAGAACGCCCTCTGATTCCCCGTGAAGTCCCTCAGGGGAGCTGATCCACGAGGAGTTGGGCCAGGGCTTGTAGCCTGAAGAAGACAGGGGTCTGCTCAGGCTGTGGACAGGAGCTCAGCCTGGGAGGCACGGTGGGCAGAGCGCAGGCAGCCGTGTAGGCAGCTCACTGCTGCTTCGTGCGCGTGTGACGGGCGCGAGGGTGAGAAGCCGCGACGGCGTACGGGGGGCTGGGCAGCTGGATCCAGGCAAGGGGGCTGCTAATTCAACCCTCTTACCGACCAGGAGAAACAGCTGCTGCCGCCGCTGCAGACAGCGCACACGGAAAAGCCGTGGCGTTCGCTTCCCAGCCTGGGTGATCCTCCCCCTCCCGGACCGCTGCCTGCCAGGATGACTCACGCTTGCTGCTGGAGCCGGGACTTGGTCCCGTGCCAAGAACACACTCCGGAGGGAGACCACAGAGAAATACAGAATAATTTGCAAATCCATAAAAAAAACGTTGCTTCTCAATGGGGGTCTCTCGGCAGGTGCCAGAGCGTATTTGTAGCAGGTGTCACCCGCCCGCCTGCGCTCCTGGAGGACAGTCCCCTGCGCCAGGTGACCTGGCAGGCCCGTGGTGTGCCGGGGATGGCTGTGAGTGCCGGAGCACGTTGCTACCATGGCTGCCTGTGCACGGGATGGGGATACGCCTGCTGCAGGACCTCGTGAGCCATTAGCCTGGGAGCGTGGTAACGCGGTGCCGCAAGCGAAGAGGAACCCCGCTAGCCATAAAATGGCACAGAAGACCCCCAGGAGTCTTGTAGAACAGAATGGTAGAGTGTAATGAATAGTCAGACATATGGTAAAAATGAATTAATGTCGAGTTGCCATCCACTCTGCCATTTTTTGCTTTCAGTTTCCCCGCTGTGCCTGTCTCCTGGCATCACTGAATCTTGATTCAGGGAGAGGCAGCCAAGTAGCTTCCTGTGAAGCCAACATCACATCCTAAGTTGGCCAACAACTTGGTAGTGCTTTCTCCTGGCTCCATCTGGCTGGGACTCTCTCGCCTGGCCTGGCGGAGAGTGACCCAGCCCCACTGGCACAGGTCGGCGTCTCTCCCCTCTGGCGGGGAGCCACCTGCCCTCAGGAGATGCCAGCTGATGGGGAGCACAAGCTCCTTCGAGCAGGAGCTGCCGTGAGCACGTCAAGGCAAGTCCCAGGTCTCAGGCCTCATCACCTGCAGATGCAGTGGACCGAATCCAGGACTGCAGGAGTTCACCTGGAGCTCCGGGAGAGCTCTGTGGCTGGGGTGCCACAGCTTGTCTGCTGTCTGGGGGATGCCGGCTGTTTCAGCAGACAATATACTGGCAGAGTAAGGCAGAAAGGTCCAGCCTGGTGGAGCAAACTTGTGGGAATGACTTTTGAGGGCTGACACATTGCTACAGGCAGCAGCAGTGCATACGTGTGTGTGTGTATGTGCATGTGTGAGTGCATATGTGCATGTGAGTGCCTTGAGTAATCCTAATTTTCCCACCAAGAAGAAAAAGAACGCCATGTGCCAGAACGCCAAGTCAGTCTATCCACTGTGAGGAGATGCTAAAAAAACTCGCAGTCTAGTCCAAGAACTGAACTAGAAAAGGGCAGGAATACTGTACCCGTCCTTTGCCTTCCTGCCACAGCCTCTCCTTCCACAGACAGCTCTCTATGCGCTGCACACAGCATGGACGGGCTTTCTCCAAAATGAGTGTGCCGCTTCTTTGCCCTTGGCTGGAACTGCTGCTGTGTACGTCCCAACTTGAACAGGCCTCAGGAGGCAAAACAGAGGGGCAGGAGCGCAGCTGAGGGGCTGTGCAGGCAGGGGATGCACTCTGCCGGGGGTACGCGGGGAGCCTGCCTGCCTGCCTGCCTGCGGCTGCAGCTGGAGGAGCAGTTCGGTGGCAGCAGCGCAGGCTGAGGCAGGCGTTTGCATGTGTGTGTGTGAATGCATGCATGTGTGCGTGCAACAGAATATGGAAATGCTTGTGTTAAAAGAGCGAAAGAGGAGCTACTGCCTGGAGACGCGTATTTGGCTGGAGCTACACCAAAGCCTCTTCGTGCTTCTGGGTACCACTTCCCTCACCACAACACCCGCGGCCCCTCGCAGTGCCTGGGAGCAGTGCAGTTTTAATCAAGGCTTCTCGCTGAAAGCAAGCCTCCTCTTTTTCAGTCGAAAGTCCTCGCCGACTTAAAAACAGCTGTCGTGGTATGGCTCCTATTCTTGGATTTCTTGGAAAAAAGGGAGTGCTCGTAGGGGCTAAAGGGCAGGAGACAGAGGTCGGGGACTTGTGCTCTGCTGCTGGCTCAGCTGCCGACTTCTCGCGTGACGGGAGGCAAGTCACTTATTTTTTATATTAAATAGGGAGAGGGCAGAGAGAGGAGGAGAGGAAGGGGACAGTGCCATTAAGCAACCTTTGTGAAGCGATTTGAAATCCACAGTGGAAAAAGCCGTAAATGTCACATCACATTCATTACCGAGCGGCGGCGGCTGCGGCCATGGCCAGCCTTGGCAGGCTGCTCCCCTGCCGCCAGGACCTGTTCCTCCCATTACCGCCTCCCGAAGTCATTTTTATTATCCAGCAATCACCTGTGACCCCGAGATATTTTTAATGCCTGCATTTTTAGTGCTGCTTTTCTGCGGGTGCGGGGCTGTTCAGCCGGGCAGCCCAGCCCTCCCCTGCCGCCTCCTCCTCCCTTGGGCGCCTGGGCTCCTTCCCTTGCGCAGGCAGCCTGCTCCCGCAGCCCATGGCAGAGATCAGACGCAGCGGCAGCTGGGGAAACAATTGGGTGCCAAATTAGAGCGGCTCTTCAAGTAATTGACTGATGGAGCAGCGCTCCTACTTAAAAAAAAAAATTAAAAAAAAGAAAAAATAGTTTCGCAGTATGAGTCACCGAGGCGTCTGTGCTTTGAGCTGTTTAAAAGTCAGCCCACGGTGGAGGTCAGGGGATGGAGCTGTTTTGCTCCATGCTGCCGAGGCTGCCCTCTCTCTTGGGAAAAGCCCTGCCCTGGGGTTTGCCTGGCCGTGCCGGGGCAGAGCTGCGAGATGCAGTGGTGCAACCCGGTCCCATGAAACTCAGCTCCCTTCCAGCAAGGCGCTCAGCCCCCGGCTCCCACGGGCTGGGGGTGAGACCCCCAGCAGCCGCTGCAGACTCTCACAGCTTCTGACACGCCGGCAGCCACGAGACAGCTCCTGGAGGGATGATTTAGTCAAGAAGTCGGGAGGGGGAGTTTCCTCCAGACCTGGGCTAACCTCGCATCCTCTCCTGCTTCTTGCCATGGAAGCAGCCAGAGCACTGCGGGCTCTCACTAGCACCGCGGGTCCTGCCAGCACCCTCAACAACAGCCCTGGCCGGGGAGCAGTGCTGAGCACCTCCAGCCATGGAGGACAGCAAATCTGTCCTTAATTGCTCCTAAAAGATCATATAGATGAGTTTTTTTCCCCTGCTTTCCCTCCACCATTAACATTTTAACAGCTTTCTTGCAGGAAGGAGGGCTAGAGAAGACAAGAGAGCAGCGACAGTTTCACATTATCACAGGACTCCAGGAGCTGGGGCTGCAACAAACCCTCCTGATATCTTGAGGCTCCCAAGAAATAGAAATGATTTCTGAAGCTCATGCAGCACTGTGTGGGCAGTCAAAACCAGCAATAAGATACTCTCACTCATCTTCTTTCCCTCCCTTTCTCGTGGAAAGGAGAAAGAAGATTTCTGCGTGTTGCAGGTATTGTCATTATTAGAAATCAACTTGGCATTTAAGAAAAAATGTAAGCAAGCAAATCTACTTCAGGGAACCGGCCAAAGCCCTCCTTGACTGTCAAAGAGGTGCTCTGAGGCTGGTGACTTGTTCAAGAGGTGAGGGTGTCCTTCTTCATTGTGTTGTGCCTTGTCTTCCAGCTCTACTCCCAAAGCGGTGAGAGATGCCAGGTTCAAAACAGGCTGGCCCTTCCGTGCTCGCTGGCGGCAGCCTTCTCCTCTGGAGCAGTACTCCGGAGCAAAATACAGAGCAAAGATTCATCCTGAGTTTCCATACAAAACTTTAGCCCTGGCTTCTGAAGCCAGGCTGCAAACAAACCGGAGTGTAAGACTATCGCTGTGGCCAGCACATGACCATGGCCTGTTCCCAGACGTGTCCTGCCCTTTGCTTCCCCGGGGGCTTTCGCCTCACCGTGCGCTATGTCAGAGCCGCGTGCCCTCACCCCGTTGCCCCCCACAAGCCTGGTTTTCAGGCTGCTCCCAAAACCCTTTGCAGTTTGAAGTTGCCTGTCAGAGCAACCCAGATAATATGGGCTGCAAAGCCGGGCAGCTGAGCGCAGTTCTTTGTACTCTCCTGTTTCCTCGTCGCTGATGTCTAGCCCTTATATATTTTTCATGGAAGACCGTGTTGATGGTGCAAAGGTGCCTCCTTGCCTTCTTCTGGGTCTGATTGTTTTCTCTGGTTTTGCGTACAAAGGGTTAATTAGACGTCGGCATCTCCCCCCCCAGCTGATGTGGAAACCTGATCGGCAGCCAGCAGCCAGGCGGAGGTGAGGAAGGGATTAGCCTTTGCAGGAGGCAGAGCGGGGGGCAGCAGGGCTCCCTGGCTCCCTGGCCCCCTCCTCAGCACCGAGGAGGGTTTGAGTCTCTCCCTGCCTAGCTCCAATGCGCCCCCCCCCCCAGCAGAAGAACGTGCATCCCTGGCTGTCCAAAACGAGATTACGGCACATCCCCGGGGCTCTTCCACGTGGGTTTGGCTGGCGAGGAGACTTTATGGTCTCCTGGGGTTGGGTTGAGGGGAGGGGGTGGCTGATTTTGCCTCTACGGCAGCTCCACCAGATCCTGCCCTTCCTCCGTTCCTGCGTGGATGGGGAGCGAGCCCGGGTGTGCGTGTGTGAGGGAGCGAGCTGGCTCATGCTATTTCCTCCCTTCCCTTGGGGCCTCACTGGGTCCCGCTCTAGTAAAAAAAAAGTGGTTCAGCCAATTCTCTTGAACCTGAATGCAGAAGGAAGGAGACAGGGAGTGAAAAATGTGAAATCAAATAGGAATTTTTTTTTTCCCCCTGCCAGACGCAGTCGCCGGGCAGTGGGGCCGGGAGCACCGCGGCCGCCCGCCGGCAGCAGGTGGGAGGCAATAGTTATTCCTGCTGGAATCAGGAGCAGGAGAGCTGCTCTCCCCATCTGAGAGAGCTCGTTACTGCCTTGAGTTTGCTTAAAATACAGCTCTAATTACCTGTTTAAACAATAGCTCTGTCCCTTCCTTGGTCTATGAAGACTGCACACATTTTAATTATCGGGAAGACCTTGGCCATTCACCTTTCTGAGGTATTTAATGCTTCCAGTCAAATGCCTGCCCTGATGTACTCTGTTACCATGCCACCTCTCGAACTCTCGCTGACGGAAAACTGCAGGATATCGCTGGTGAAATGACATTCTCCGGCAGACTTTTTTTTCAGCATAATCATGGTATTTGGGTTAATTTTGCTTTGCTGGGCACATTAGTCTTTGGCTCCTAAACAAGAACACACAGGCCCTCCTCCCGCCTTGCCTTTTCCCCTGTGCACACATGAAGAATAGGGCTTAGCTTGTGTCTTAATGTGCGATAATATTGTAATCCTATAAATGGATGCCAAAGCTGTTCCTGGGATAGGAGCGCCTGTTTTAGAAGTGGTGTAACCAGCACGGGAAGGGCTTTTCCTTTGCCCAGACGTCGATCCATCCACCCCAGCATCATGTCCACTCCCCGCAAAACCTCTCATTTTGGGGTATTTGTCTTTTCCCAGCAAGCGGTGGGCTGGAAAATGCTTCCAATCGCAGAGCAGTGCAGCAAGGGATCCCGCTGAGCTGAACGCCCGGAGGCGATCGAAGCACTGCCGTCCCTGGGTGGGCGAGCCCAGCTTGTCGAGGTCTTGGCTGCGCAGCCATGGGAGCCTGGCCAGCAGGAGAGATGCTGCAGCTAATGAGCATCCTTCCTCAGGGATGCTCCTTTTCCTCGCTGATGCTGAGCGAGCACAAACTGGAATGCCCCGAGATCTGAATCCCCGGCGGCTGCCCGAGCTGCTGGTGGTGGCACAGAGCAGGGGTAGGACTATTCCCAGCAGGCAGCAACTTCTTCTGGATCTCCATCAGTGTGCATGGGAGAGCATCCCTCTGCCACACTGGGCCCAGGCAATGAAAGGGTGGCAAGAAGGCTTTGCTTTAGCAGAGTGCCTGAGAAGGGGGCCAGGATGCTCAGAAGAGGGAAGACACATATTTGCAGTCAGAGAGAAGAAGGAGGCCAAACACTGCCCAGCCCATAAGTCTCAGCCCCTGTGAAACCTTGTCCATGGGGCTTGATGCAGCCGGCTAGGAGAAACCCAGAGTAAACTCAGTGAGCTGCCTGGAGGGTCTGGAGCTGTAAATCTCAGCAGCCTGGATTTAAAGAGCTGCCAGAACTTTTCACGAGGTTAGAAAAGTGCTGGGGAGGCGGCAGAGGAACACCTGGCCGTTTCATCCTCCCTACACTGCAGTGCTGCCGCTTGGGATTTCTACCTTCCCTTCAGGAGTTGGTGAAGCATAATGGAGCCTTTTGGGACTGGACGATATTGCTCTGATTTAGGGTAATTGCCAGCGTGTCATGATTCAGCATGTCAGTTGAGCGCTCGTCCACCTCTGGACACGATTAACTGGACATGATTAACTGTAAAGACCGCAGGGATTTTCCATGGGACTTATGCATGTGCTTCCCCGCTGTGCTGAACTCGATTCCCCGTTACCACTACCAATGTCGGTGGGATTGCTGGAGAGCGAGCGGAAGAATTCAGCCCTTTTTTATCAGATCCCCCTTTGTTTTATCTGACCGCTGAAATTGCAGAGCTGGAGTATTTAAAAATATTTGCTCAGCTGGCCATGAAACGCGAGGGCTTCTTTGGGGGGAACGACTCATTTCTTCTCAAGCCAGATCAAGCACCTCCAGCTAATGATGAAGCATCACGGCACACTGAAGCCCTGCTAATGGCAGCGTCCTGAGGAGTGAAGATAAACAGTGCTTGCCGCAGCATGGGGGGACGCCGATCCCTCCCCTCCGCTGATGACAGAGGATGAGCAAAGAAAAAGGGGAGGGGGAAAAAACGTGCTGCTCTGGATGCCCCAGTTTTCTTGTGCCTTTTTTTTATTTTATTAATACCTAGTAGCCTTACCAAAGCTAAGCAAAGAATCCCTTTCATCTGCTGGTCTGTTTTCTACCTTTGATGGCCAGCCTTTCATTTTACTTTGAGGTATCCCCCCTCAGAAAGCTCGTTGCTGCCTAGCCAGCACATTTGTTCCTCGCTGGCCGGATGCAGATGTGACCAATTTGCTTCCCCGACACAATGCAAGTGGAAGCAGAGGCGGAGAGGGGAGGAAGGTCTGTGAAGCCGAGTCGCGCAGCAGAAGGCAGCAAGAAGAGCGCCGTGCTATTTATTCCCTTGCTTCCACCGGGGTCTTCAGTGTCCCGGCAATGGTAAATCTTAACTTTCATGCTATAGTGCGCCGGGATGCAATTTACTTCAAAGGCAGCATAAATCCCCGGCTGCCGCTTATATCACAGGGCTGTTACATAAAAAGGGCTTATGCGCTTCGGTCCCAGGAACAGGTTTGCCCTTTTCAGCGTCGATCTAAACTGACCGGCCTAAAAATCTCACAAGGGCCACAAAAACTAGGCTGTCCCTGCTCTTCTGAGCCGTGGGATTGCCCAGCTCTGCCCCGCCAGCCCTGGGAGCACTGTCCCCGCGTCCAGCCCCACTGTCACACAGAGGGTCCCCCAGCCCCGGGCTGTACGGAGAGGGAGGGGAGGCTCTGGGATTTTTTTTTTTTTTTACTGTCAGGAAAAATGCTAGTGCATAGAGAGGGGAGGAAGGAAGCAAATTCCTCCCTCCTGCTACGGCAGCTGTCTTGCCAAAGCAGAAACCCAGAAAGCACTTTGGCCAGGAAAAGCCGTGAGTGAGCCGGTGCCATCGTTGCGGAGGTGGGCTGGGGGATGTGTGGTAGTGCGAATACCTGCCCTGCCTCAAGGGTGAAGGGCCTGGCCCTCAGCTGCTGTGAATCCCTTGGTCTCCATGAACTCCACAAAGTCGTGCCACTTCACGCTGACGCCAGGAGTTTTTTGTTGCTGTGGCAAATGTCATAGGTTTAAACAGGGGAGTGCTAAAGACCTGTTTAGGCATGTGAAGAAGGTACATTTTCAGAAGTGATAGAGAGCCGGCAGAGCTCAGACCCTAATGTCAGGAGTGACGTGGGCAAGTAGAGCCCCAAATAATTTCCAAAAGTGGGACTTTGGCTCTGTTTAAACGCTCTTCATCCACCCCCTGGCCCCGAGAGTGGTTTCCTCAGCCCAATTCCAGACAACCGCCTTGCCCGGTCTTGTGTGCTAGTGAACAAAAATCAAGCTAGAAAACATCCAGTTAAATTTCTAAGAATTCAATTTCTTGGCTAAACGTGGGAAGCCAGACATTTTCTGAATATTGCTTTTGGAGTGAAAGAGGGGAAAAGAAATCCCTTCTGCCCTCTGTAGTTCAACCATATTAATAATGTCTTATTTGCAAAGCTGTTGACGCCTCCCTTCCCTTCTGCCGGGATGCTGCTGTGTATCTGCCCTCATCAGAGCGCCGCTATTAGCTGGCTTCATCGTGCAGCCATGCTTCATCGTTAGCCGAAGTTGCTTTATCTTCGTGAGGGAGAAATAAGCTGTTCCTCTCAGAACCACCCATATTTCATGGCCAACTAAGCAATATTGCAAAAACATTGAGGTTCCTCAATTTCCTTGATCGCATGTAGCAGATGCTGATTTGATGCTAGGAAAACTGATTAGCAAACCCCTTCCTGGCTAGTCTGTCACGGCGCTGACAGCCCCAACGCAGTCAGCTTGTCCAGCAATAGAAAGACTATTACCAAGTGCATCTTTCGTGCAGCGAGAAAGAACGTTTCTAGCTGCTTCTATGCACTGAAAACAAATTTTCAAAAGCCCGCATAGCAAAGTGCCGGGGTTATAATCCACTTCTGTGCAATATTACCTTCAAATGTGTTATCACTGGAAGTGTAAAATCCAGCCTCCTCTCCCGCTGGAGCCCCACTGTCAGTAATCGAAGGCTTTCCCCGGCCGGGGGCCTGTCTAACCCGCAGGGCTGGCTGTGAAACCAGGGGCATTACTGGATGCTGCTGTCACGCACAGCCGCGCAGGTCCCTCTTAAGGGTGCGGTGGAGCCGTTGCAGCGGGGGATCTGAAATCTAGCGTGTATAATTTCAAGGAAACGTATAGGCCTGCCGAGGCTAAAACTCAAGATCAAAAGTTCAGGGTTAAATTCAGCTGTCGGGTCTAGATAAGCTTATCTCCAAAAAGTGGCTTAGGAGAGATCTGCTCTGGGCTGAAATGCTTAACTGGTGACCTGCAGGACTCGGCGCTGCTCTCCTTCCCACCAGGGCTTACCTCCAGATCTGCGTGTCTCCTGCGTCTCGGATGCTAAAGCCGTAGCGGGGAGGCGGGGGGCGGATAGCATGTCAGGACAGCTGCGCTCTGGCCCTGGGCCTCCCACAGATTTACGCGCTTTTGCTTAGCCTGGCTGTCCCAAAGAGAGCAGCGAGCGGCGAGCACCGTGGTTTTGTTATTACACAGAGGCCTGATCTGGCAAAAAGGGAAAATTAGAGAATTTTTTCCGAGCGTTCTTTTCCACTCTCTGGAAAAAAAAAGACATGCCTGTAATCAGCTGCAGGAGCAGAACAGCCCTCTTAATTTATTTTAAAGTGTCCTTCAGGACTGTCTGGTTAATAACCACGCTCCATGGCGCAGCGCTCCCCAAGGGGGGAAAGGCACCGCCTGGGAAGCTTGTGGGTTTTTTTCCCTGGATCGGATGCCCTCTGCTTCATCCCACTGGAGACTGGGGAAGGGAAGTGTGCACCCGAAGGAAGCAGGATGGCGGGAGAACAGGGTGGCAGCAATCCTGCCTCCTCTTGGTAGCCACCGTGGGACCGGCAGCTCTGCGTTCGGGATGCTGTGGAGGATTGCTGGCACACAAGAGGCTGCAAAACACTGTGGCAACAGTGAGTGTCTAATTCCAGCCCTTCGCTTAAGAGGGCTGGTTAAAGGCATCACAGATTTGAGGTGTGCAGCATGTGCACCGCGTGCGTCGCACGGCTGTTTGATCCCATCGGAGGTGTTTGCAGCGCATGGATACGACAGGTTTCTGGGAAATGGGAAAAAAGATCATTTGATCAATCATCTTGCAGTCTAGTGGCGTGGTGGCCTTTGTCGGGAAAAAAAATCAATCTCTTTAACCTGTCCCTATTTTTAAAACCTATGCAGAAATTTCCAGGATGCAGCGTGGAGATGTGGCTCCTTGTAAAACAGTGAGGTGTCCTCTCACCCAGCCGGCCTGTTGCCCTGAGAAATGAAGATCAAAGCAATAAAACAAGCCTGGAAGGCTGCCAGCAGCAGGAAACCATGGCAGTGGGGCAGGACGAGGCTCCTGTTGGGTTAGACGTGAGGTGCACGGGTACCCCCCGGGGATGGGTCAGCACCTGCTCCTGTCTACCGCTGTCCTCCCCAGGCAGGGTCCTCCTTTGAAGAGAGGACCCAGCTGCCCCATATCTCCCAGGGGAGTCCTCTCTCAGAGCCGATGGTTTCTTGCAGAGCAACCCCATAGGCAGCGAGGCTGGAGGGGGCATCCCGCAGCATCCAAGGCATGCTCCCGGCACCCAGTGCCCCCTGCCACAAAAAGCCCCTTGGACTGCCCGGGGTGCCAGCAAGCTCCCTCCGGTCCCAACACGGCACGTCGGAGGCACCAGCTCCCAGAGAATCCCGCACCCAGGTTTTTCTCACAGTGTATGGTTCCTGTGCAGAGACACAGATACACATGCGCGTACGTGTGCCTGTGAGAAAGTTACATTGCAGCCAAAACACAAAGCGTCTTATATAGGAGATGACAAAGGGATGTATTGAAATGCAATAATGTGAGTCATTGCCACGGTGCTCTTGCTGCCTTAAAATGATCCAGAAATGTTTAAGAGACTGAAAATTAGATGTTTCTTCTTAAAAAAAAAGAAACAGAGCTGTTTTAAGGGTCTGGGAATACCAGTTTCAACTTTTAACATTCCCTATGCTCTTCTTTTCCTTTCTTACTAAAGGCAGACTATGAAATTTTGGCAAAGAGCTTATTTTATTTTGAAAAACAAGCTTTTGTAATATCTAAGAATAATAGGAACATTCTCAAAGCTTTACAAACCCAACGGGCCTTCACTGATAGTTTCACTTAAAGAAATCCAGACGCTGCAGCAGGGAGATCCTGAAAGCGGAACAGCCTTCAGCTCCTGTGTCCAGCCCCAGCCACAGGCAAGCCTTCAGCTGAGAAAGTAAAAAGGAGACTCGTGAAATGAAGTAGTATTTTTTCTTCCCAAACCCTGTAGCTTTTGAAATCCATCAAATATTGCTGCGTAGAAGGCAGATGGAGATCGTTCCCTGAGTTAGTCACTGATTTACCCCACAGAAAAGTCCTAGGGAAGGGCTTTCTTGAAGACAATTTTACATTGACATTGTTTTCTTTGCATTTTGGGGGCCAAAAATTTTTTTTTTTTTTTACTGGAAGCAAAAAGATGGTTTATTATGCAATCAGAGAAATCTGCGACATGGGGTTCTCGGAACAAATGCCACCCTATATCACAAAACTTGTGATAAAACCATAGGATTTGGGACCTCTGCCACAAGGTGGATCTACTACGCTGAGTTTCCACACCCTGTTCTCCCGAGGGAGATCCGGTGTGCGACTGTCCGATGAGACACCGGAGCAGCAGCCGTCTCTTCCTGCCAAAAATAAATGGGGAACGGGGAGCTTAACTCCAGCTGGACCTGGTTAATCTGTGCTTAGATTATCACAATTGTGCCTGGGATTAGGAAACGCCTTAGCGGGGACTAATTTTACCCGGTGGACAGCATGCCTGGCTGACTTCTTAATCGCATCGCTTGACTCCTGGGACTTGGCTTCCAAGGCAGATGGGCCCCGAGCATCCCTGCGGCACGGGGCTGTGCCTCCATGTGGGGCTGCGGTGGGGAGCCCGGACGCCTCTGCAGGTCTTTTGCCCAGGATCACGTTGCTTTTGCTCTTTCTTGCTTCCCTCTTTCCCCTCCTTTGACACTAACCAGAAATCAGGCAGAAGGCTCTTAGCACGTGGCAAACACAATGCAAAGCGTTAGCCTAATTTTCTGAAAAGATGCTCCGGTGGAGGATGAGAGGGAAGATAGCTGACTGATGTGAGCACCTTTCTTACTTTCTGCTGAGTGAGGCTTTGAGAAGGTCTGCAGCGATACTTCTGCATGAGTGTAACGGAGTTGGGTGCACTGCTCCTCAGACAACCTCTGGGAAGGTAACTCCATCCCAGCCTCTGTCCCCTGGAGAGAAAAATAAGTCATGGGACAGCTGCAATGGAAATCCCCCGTTTTGGGGGATGAAACAAAATGGGCATCATCATTCATTCCCTACAGCCAATTTGTCTTGCATAGAAAACTTGTGACAGACCATTCAAAGCATTCATTAGGCAGCAAGGTGATAATAACCAGAATTAGTGGGTGAGAAGTTCCACGTGGAAGCACCCATATGTCTCCAAATCTCTCTTTTTCCACCTATAGATGCTAAGGGAACACAGGAACAATCCTGTTGTGCTCTGTGTTACAGTAGCAAGACCACTGCGATTTCCCAAACTCCCTGGGATCCTGCTGCAGACCATTATAGAAAAACAAGAACCCCCCTCTCCAAAACCCAAACAGGATACTTTTCTGCTTGTTTCAGGAGAAACGAAACATTCTTTGCACTTTTTGGCAATTTAAAAAAAAAAAAAAAAGCAAGAGGATTTTGCTAGTAATAAACCATGCAAAAAACTCCCCAATTTTTTGTTTGCACAATTGGCTGAATTTTGCGCGGCTGAATTTGGGAAGCAAAGTAGAGGTTTGCAAGTATGAAACACTCATGTGGCTGGCATCCAGCAGCTCTCCTGCCAGGGAGGAAAAGCCTCTAACACAGATTATCCAACAGTTTATGCAGCTCAGCTTCAGCGGAGAGACCTTTACAACAGCAAACCTCCGAAGAGCCCCGGTTATGAAACCCCAGAGCTCGGCCCCGCGGTGCCCCCGGCCCCCTCCCTGCAGCATCACCCCATGGCGTCCCCGCACGCAGGCTCCCTGCCGGGGTTGCCTCTGCGCCCAGCCTCCCCCTCCCCAGAGCTGTGCAATTCCCAAGCTCAGACAGTGCCCGAAAGCACCGCGAGCCCTTAATTGATGCCTGAGGTGACAATTACAGAGGCCCCTGAGAGGAAGGCAAAAAGAAAAACAAAACCCCTGCCCCAAACAAATAAGCAAAGCAGCAGCAACAGCAAATAACCCCCTGCACAATGCAAAGCCTTAAAAGAGACAATAAATAAAGCCAATTAGCCCACAGACTTAGCTCCGGCTTACGTGGAGCGAGCCTGGCGGAAGGAAGAACGGGCAAACCCAGGAGCCGCTAGCCACAAAGGCATCACTTCTTCCTACTCTAAAAAAAAAAAAAAAAAAAAAATCCCCAAACGAGCAGGGGTGGTTGAGGTGACACCAGGAAGAAAGGGGGAGCAGAAGGGCAGGTCCTGCCGGGGAACAGGCTGATGGAGAGGAAGGAGCCCCGCTGCCGACAAAGGACCTTCCCTCCTGCCCAGGAGGGGCTTGCCACCCGCGGGGGTGGCGTGGCGAGCTGAGCGCCCATGCTCTGGGTGTGAAGGTAACGCCGGGACCAAAAGACCTTTCCAAGGGGTGGGGACCTGCTTTGTCAGGTCCCGTGGGGGGCTGCAACCCGTGTCCCTCCCCGGCCCCGCTCAGCGCCTGGCAGGCGGATCACAGCTGCCAAACGGGGACGCGGCGGGGAGAGAGCTGATCGTTCAAGCATTTAAGGCCAAGGTTAGGAAGGGATTAACACAGCCTTTCCAAGACCTTGAACTCTTCTAATCTGGATTTACAGCTGTGAATTCACTGCTGAGGCCATTTACACTCCCTCCTCCATCTTGCAACCTCGCATCACTTGCAAGAAATGCCCTTGTTGGCACCCCATAGGTACTTTTGCGCATCTTACTCTTAACAGAAACTGCCTTAAAACCAGAGAGAGACACAATACGCTTCTGTGCTAAACATGCCACAGTGTCTCTTAATTCCTGACAACCATTATCCAGCTGCTGAATGAGCCTTATTATAAGCAATTTTTGTAAATCATATTGAAAGCATGAAGTCAGAAGGAAAAGAGAAAAAAAAAGTAATCTCAGGTTATGAACTGCAGCAACACCTGGCAGGTTGGTTAAAAAAAAAAAGAAAGAAATGCTAGGAAGGTTGACACAAGATCCTAGGGTGATACATTACAGACATCAACATGCCTGTCACACCCAAGCCCAGGGCAGGGTTTACCCAGCCCTCCAGCTGCAGGGCTGACACCCTTCCCAGCTGCCTGCCATCCCATCCTGCGCCTTTCCTGTCCGGGACCCTCTCAGCAGCTTAGCTCAGAACGGGCCCAAAACCTGAAAGATTTTTGAGACATGGCACAAACTGTTTTTTTTTTTTTTTTTGACCAAAAATATTTCCAGTCCACGGAAGGCTGGGGCAGATGGGCTCCATCTCGGTAGCAGCGTGGCATTAGTGGGCAGCTCTGCCCCTTTCGCCTCGGGTATGCAGCGAGCCGCCGCAACCTCGCTATTGCAAGCAAGCAAGGCACCGAGCAGGGGAGCAGATACATGATGCACGTCCCTGGGCTGGTGCCTGTGTGTGCTGTGTCAGTGGATTAGAGCCATGCCTGGGCCGTCGCAGTGACTTGAGCCATGCATTTTGGCCATCGCTAATTAAAAGCCCTCTGGTGGCGACCCTAACGAGGCAGGTAGCTTGCTGGGGGCCAGGGGTGCTTGCCGCTCTCGCTGCAGAGAGGAGAATGGGGAGACGGACGAGCACTACACCCAGGATCCACGTGGTCTCCTCCGGCTTTGCTGGAGCCTCTCCTGGGTGATAACACCCAGCAATTAGCAGCCTTGCTTCGAAGGGAAATCCTGACGGGAAGGGGTGGGAGGGAGGCACGGCATAGCGGAGTGGCTCCCGGGGGGCAGTGGGGTCTGCAGGTGGCAGCCTCCCCAGATGGGGAGCGTGGGAGGGGAGGGCAGCCTGGGGGAAGGTGCTGGAGCGGCAGCGGGAGCATCGGGATGTCAAGCAGCATCAAAGCCAGCGCCTCGGAAAAAAAAAGGCAGGGAGGAAGGAGGCCGGGGGAGCCATGCAGGTGTGACAAATTAAAGATTAGCACTGCTGCGCATGGGGATGCTCCGCGCGGGCTTTGCAGCCGCCGGGGGTTTGTCTCGCTGCCGTCTGCCGCTGCCGTCATGACGTGTAGCACGTTTCCGACACGACCTCCGGCTTTGCTGGAGCAGTGCAGCCAGTGCCCTTGCCACGACACACACGGCCGGCTGTCTTCCCGCCGGCCCCGAGCGTCCCTCACCGGCCCCCGCCAGCCCTTCCAGCTACACCCACTCATTAGCAGTTCACGACTTGCAGCCTCGTCTTTGCCTGAAATCCTGCAATTACTCAGTGCGCTGGCTCAGACCCGGCTCCGGCACGGTAGCGAAACAAAGGCGAGTGGGAACAGGCAGCCCAGCTGCCGCTCGCCCTGCAGCCATCCCCGGGCGGGCAGCTCGGCGATGGGGGGAACAGGTACGGTTCATGTTTCAAGCTGAAATTAAAGCAGGAAGGGAAGGAACCGGATCGCCCATGAGCTGTAAAATAAGAGGAGGTTTTGTTTTATTTAACGCGAGGCCATTTTGGCCAGCGTGAAGTATCTATCAAAATGGAGACAGAAAACAGTTCTGCCTGAAAATGCTGGGGCCAAATTGGCTTTGAGACTTGCGTAGTCCTGAGCCAATTAAAATGTCATAATAATGCAACCTCAAAAAAACCCGGTGTCTGCTAGTTATGAAAGATACGCAGGAAAAGAAATCATTCCCCAGCTAGAAGTGTTTACCCTAAAAGCTCTCCGTGAGGAAATCAGTTGGTGAAAAGGGAGAGGGAGAAAACCCCAAAGCAACAGAAGGCTAGGTGCAAGCCTGTGCTCTGCTCCACGTTCACTGGCACCCGTGCCAGGGTCCCTGGGGACCTCCTGGGGCCCAGAGGGGTCTTTGCCTGTCTGGGAAGGTCCTGCCTACACCACAGGACTGGGGCTTTGGGGTGGCTTCGTTGCAAATGACAGCTTTAGCCTCTTTGTTGAATTTCCCAGCCTTGATGAGTCTTTGGGAGACAAGTGTCCCCCAGGTATATCAGCAGTAATGGAAAGTGCCACTGTCACTGCAGGCACTAACTCATCATCTTGATGACCCATCGATCCCCAGAAGAGTCGAGTGGAGGGTAAAATAAATGTGGTTTGCTGGGACGGGAGGAGAGGAGGAGAATACTGAAGACATTTTGCTTCACCAGCCACTGAAATCAATGGAAAACTGGCCACTGACTTCAGTGGACACAGGGCTGGACTGTGCCCGTGCTTACCAAAAAATGGAAGAGATGTGCTGAAAGGCAGCGCCCAAACGCTGTCATACCCCGGTGGAGGGAATCCCACCTGTGTCCCTCCGGAGCTGCCTGGAGGTGCTGAGGCTTGTGCTTGCTCTGAGGAGCATTCTGGACCTGCCTGGTGCAAGATGCGGACTCCCACACACTCCCCAGACTGCAGGTGGCCTCCAGGGCCAGTGGGGAAGACTGAGCCCCCCCACCCCTGGGCCGGTGGTGCCGGGCGGTGGGCGCTCGGGAGCGGGAGTTTCCCGGAGGGAGTCAGTGCCTGCCGATGCCGTAGGCTGCAGCGAGCCCTCGAGGCCAGCCCCTCGCCGCGGGGCTGGCTGGCTGCCACAGCCAAGCGCTGCGCTGGAGCTCATTAGCCCTGCTGTGAGGGAAGTTAATTAGCTCGGGGAAAACGCTGTGCTAATTTGCCTAACCGGCTTTTGGGACCAAGGTTAACCCCGCCAAGCAGGCTTGGATGCACTCCTTCTGGCTGGGGCTCTGCCTCCCGCATCCGTGCACGCAGTGGGGGATGCCTGCGGGCTCCAGAGCTGCTTTGGACGCGTTACCCCTGCTCTTTTGAGGCCGTGCGATCTCAGGTCTCCCGGCAGGGAGGACTGCCATCCCGAGGCAGCACCGGGACCGCTGTGACACCGGTCGGTCCCCCTCGGCAGGCAGATGGAATAGCCTCCGCTCTTTGCTGCGGCCGTGGGCACGGCGGGGCGAGCGCAGCGTGCAGCTCTGTGCGGAGCAGCAGTGCCGTGGCGTGCCTTCCCGCTGCCGCCGCACAGGTCGGTGCAGGATTTACAACGCGTGTGGCCATCCCTGCCCCTCTCCCCCGTCCGGCTGCCCCTGCTTCCATGTTACGCGCTGACCGTCCCACCGGCCAGGGCTTTGAAAGGGCCCCCTCTCTTTCTTTCTTTCTTTCTTATTCCTCCCCTGTCTTGGAAGACTGTAGAACTTGGACAGGATGATTTGAGCAGCGTGTGGAGCAGATGGAAGCAGGTCCCTGGCTGTGGCCAGGTGGAGGGAGCACTCAGCAGGCAGAGGCTGGGCATGGCAAGCTGAGAAGCGGCTCCTGGCTCTGCAAAATGCTGCTCCCTCTCCACCTAATGCTAAAGCAATTGCTTTCGATGGCTTTAGAATCACTGTTTTTGGCACGCAAGCGCGTGGCTATCCTCTGCTCCCCGACCCCACGGGAAGCCGAGCTTGGTTCAGTGTGACTTGCAGCGAGGGAGAGAAAGGAAGAGAAACACGCACAGCAAAGAGACAGGGATAGAAACAGGAGCAGGGTAATCTTCAATGCAAGCTTGCAAGCTTGTCTAAAAATAGAAGGCGAACCGTTCCCTAGTAATTAGCCAGGAGACGTTTTTATTTGCAGCAATGCGATTTCAGCAGCAGTGCTTTTGGCAGGAGGAGACGGGAATGTCCCAGCAGCTCTAACCTTGCAGAGCAGGAGGAGACTTGCCTCCTCCTGCCAAGGGACGTTTCCCACAGACAGCAGGCGAGCGTGGGCTCAGGCGCGAGCACATGCACATCTTCCTCTGCCTGCCTGGACGGAGGGAGCAAGAGGCCAGCAGAGAAGAGGTGTCCTCTCCGCAATGGTCTGCTTGCTCTCTGGGATTAGATGCTCCTCAGCCTTTGCATTGGAATAAATGATTAAGTCCTTTTGCGGGCGGAGGCAGCAGCATCCTGGCAAAAGGGCTTGATCCCTAGAGGGGTTCAAACAAGGACAAGCAGTGCCCGAGGTCTCAGCGGGGAAGAACGGCATAAGGACCCAAGCCTGGATTACAGCAAGGACCAAGCCCGAGACACTCACTTGCCTGCAGGTGCCTGCTGCAGGTCTTTGCATCTAGGGGAGGTGCCGAGGGCTGTGCCCCCCCCCCAAACCAGCACATGGAGTCAGGGCCCCTTTTGGATGATGGGTGGGGGGGTGTCAGGCTGGGCTTTCCCAGCCAGCCGTGGTGGATGCGCGCTGGGTTAACGCCAAGGCTGCCAGGTAGCTTCCCTTCTGGCCTTTCTTTCTTGTGGCAGCAATGGCAGGGGTCTGCCCTCCCCTCGGCCATGGGTCAGAGGGGACAGCACAGGGCAGGGGGGGCATCCCCGTGCAAGGGCTCCTCGCGGGTCAACCGGCATCCGCAGGCTCCTTGCAGGAGTCTCCCTGAGCTGGGCTGCTGAGGGCTTGCGGGGCGGGGAATGAGTGGCAGAACTGTCCCAGCCTGGCTCTCAGGTGCCCCTGGGAGGAGAGAGAAGCTTCCCCTGGGAAATGCTGCTAGGCTGGAGGAGTCCGACAAAACTAGGAATCGTGTTAAAAATGTGGAAACTCAGCATTTACGTCCTGCTGCTTACAGTGGGAGCGGGACTGGCACAGAGTCAGCTTGGATCTGGGTAATTTCATGCATTTTATGGGTTCGGATAATACATCCTGGCTGCAACAGAAAACAAAAGTGCAAAGAGTCACCTCAGCACCATGCTGGCCCTCTCCTGCTGGTCCAGCGCTGCGCACCCCAGACCCACCCACACCCCACCAGAGGCAGAGAGGAAGGACAGAGGGACTGGGGGGACATTTTGAATGAGGAGGTGCGAACTGCCTGCGGGAAGCCTTGTGCTGGAGTCTGACGGCACAGCCCCACGCCACGCAGCTCCACGGCCCATCGGCGAGGGATGGTCACCACTGCCCTGTGCTCCGCAGCTGCGTGGGGTACCGTCACCTGCATCCTGGAAGGGGACAGTATCCCTGGACTGTTGCTTTCCAGACCCAAGAGATGGGTTATCACTCCTGATAAAAGCATCTGGCTGGTCTGGTTTTGGCAGAGCAAAAACCCGATGATGAGAAGACAATGTGCCGTCTGACCTACAGCCAGCAGCTCTCCCTGAACTGGGAATGAATCCATCACCGAATGAAAGAAAACGAGCTTTACATCCCATTTCAGGCAATACCCAGCCCCTGCTGTCGTCCTGTTGATTTTGTGGCTCTGCAATCAGGTTTAACTTCCCATCTTTCCGTCTCCCCTATTGCTGCCTGTGAGGCCTGTGCAAACAGCGGGGGAAGCCGGCTAATTGCCTCTGGAAGAGGAGCGGTGATAACAGCTACGCTGGAAGAGCCGTCACAGGCCCGTGGTTAGCAAACTGAGAACACAGGGAAAACACCCCCCTCTCCCCTGGCTGCTCTTCTGAAGGATTACTTGTACCCATAGGAGGGAGCGCTGCTCCGGAGCGCCGGGCGCTGCTGATTTGCGAGTGTCTCCGCTACCGGGACACGATTAACTGGAAAATTTACTAGTTGGGAGGTCTCTCCAGGAGCCAGTTTAAAGCCGGCAGTTCCTCCGGCTCGCTCCTGTGCGGTGCAGCAGCTGTCGACACCGGATAAAGATTGAGGAGTGGGGTGGGAGCAGCCGAGGCGTGCTCCTGTGCTGGTGGTGGGGACGGGAGTGCGGCCGTGGCGGGAGGCTGCCTTGTAGTTATGCTGGGGGTTGCTGGAGAGCCTCCAAGCCGTGCCCACGCTGCCCTTGGCACCGGCACCCTCGGTGGTGGGGCAGGAGAGGGGCTTGCCGTGAGCCCTCAGGTTCGGGAGGTTATGCGGAGCCTTGCTGCCCCGCTGTGCCCACAACCGAGGACCGCCACAGGCTCCCTTTCTGCCCCAGCCTCTCTGGAAACCCCGTGTGTTGGCGCACGTGCTCTTGCCCGCAGGCAGGGTAGGGGCAGGCAAGAGATTTGCCTTAATTTGCCTCAACAGCAAAGCGGGATAGCTGGCGGGGCCAGGTGTGCACTCGCCCAGGGTGCGGAGAGGTGATGCAGCCCACCTGGGACATGGAGAAAGGGCCTGAGCTGTTCCCTCTTTACCTGTTTTTTCTCCTCCTCCTTCTGCCTGTCCTCTGCCCCTGCCACACCAGCCCCACACGTGTCCCAGCAGCCAGGGGCCAGGGGTGCCACTGCCGTTCCCCCGCGCATCCCTCCCCTGCCCTCCTCTCTTCAGGGATCATCCTGCAGACAGAGAAATCCTCCAGGGAGGGAAGCGGCCGAACGTTTGCACAGTGATGCATGAATGCAATCAGCCCGGCCTTTCCAGGAGCGCGGGGAGCACGTGGCGAGGGCAGGCAGCCTCCCTGGGAAGATTATACCTGAGACGCATTAGAAACGGTTGTGGGGATGTTTTAAACTGGCGATCAAGAGCCGGCTTGGAAATAAAAATCAGTGATGGACAAAGAGGGTAGGGGGAGGCAAAGCTGGCCAAGTCTGTGTGACTCGCTGTTCCCTTAGCAGTGAGGGACAAAAGCCGTGCTGGAGCGAAGGGGGAAACTTGGCCCAGAGTACCAACGGCTCTGAGATTTCCCATCTGCGAAGGACTGGGCTCCTCCGACCTGCTGGGTGGCAAAGCACTCATTTCTCAATTTCCTAAAAAAAAAAAAAAAAAGAAAAACAGTGAGAGAGAGGACCAAGACGGGGACAGAGCACAACAACGCAGCACGTCTCATCTCGGTGCAAGTTTCCCCTGAGCTTGGGTGGGTGCTTAGCTCTGGGGCTCTGGGAGTTACAGAGGTGGCTCCCAAGCATACTCTGGCTCCCAGACCAAAGCTTGCCTGCTCTTCCCAAATGCACACAGGGAGGGGTGTGAAGTATTGTGTAAACTGGGGCTGCTGATCCAGGCTTTTCTTGCTGGAAAAAGGCGGGGAGGGGGGGGCATGGGGAGAAAAAGCTGACCACAATGCTGCCAAATTAGCAGGGCTTTACACGGCAGGTATGGGGAACGCCTGCAATCCCAATCTGTGCAGCGCAGCATTTTAAGAGCGGTTATTAACAAATAGCTCCATAGGACACACAGCCCTTCCCTGTCCGCACTCCCTTCTCCTCCCCCTCCGTGGCCTTTCGCTTCCCCCGGCTGCTGGCAGCTCCGGCGCAGCAGCCTCCACTGCTCTGCACCGGGAGGATCCTGACCTTAGGGGCTTTTCCCGGTGCTGGTTCACATTTCGGATGACAATCAAGTCTTGAAGCAGAATCTGCTCCTGGCATTGCTCTAGCCACGTGGCTGGGGAGACGCCAGCAGCGAATCTGTCTGGGAATGTCTGCTGTTTCTTCAATAAAAGGGAAGTTAACCTCCCCCCCCCGCCCCGCCCGGCACGGCATAGCAGAGCCATGCCCGCCGGCAATGCCAGCGGCATGCTGCCTGGTGCAGGCCAGCCAGCGCAGTGGACACAGATGGTTGCTGCCCATGCTAGCACATATTGCTGTTTCGAGGAGGGACTCCAGTTTTTCCACTTCTGCATTTCAAATATCAATCCTCCATCCATTTCTGCATATTCAGATATCAAACAGCCTGCTAGGAAGCCTCGGACCAAACCAGAGACATCTCTCTCCCCAGAGGCCAGGGGTACTATACAGCACGCTTGCAGCCTCAGAGACCAAACAACTTGCTCGGGGCCACGCTGGTGCATGGGTGTCAGGGCAGGGACTGGAAGAGCAGCACCCAGCTCTGCTGTCAAAGGGTTACGACCACATGCCTCCTTCGCTCACTCCACTGAAAACGCAGCAGTGAAGCCCGTGGATCTCCAGTCTGGGCTCTCCTGAAGCCATCAGCATGGAGCTCCCTTCTGCAGGACATGACCGTGGGGGCCCAGGCCCCAGCCCTGGGCTTGCAGTGAGCGGTGGCACAGCCCAGGTTTAGGAAGGCGCACGGGAGGGAGGAGAGACCTGCATCGCCTTTGCTCCTCCTCCCCTCGGGAGTGCCAGGACACTCGATGCCTTTCGCAGCGACACAGAAATGCTTCCTACTGTCCGTCAGTGAGAGATGGGACCCTGGCACCCATGTTGCAAAGCTAGAGCTGCCTGTAGCGCTGGGTAGCCACAGAAGACCACAGAAAGCCCAGGGCTATTTTCCCTCCCTCCCTGCGTTTCCCGCACACACGCACGCGCAAGCACATGGACGCTCTGCGGGGCAGGAGCGGTGCCCTCGGAGTAGGGTGGCAGCGGGGAGAGCACAGCAGGCAGCACGCAGGCTGCCGGGCAGTGCTGCGGCGAGATGGGATTAGCTAGGGGGAGGAAGGGAGGGAGGGAGGGAAATAAATGATCCTTGTGGTGAGCTTCAGGACTTTCCCTGACACACGCTGGTAAGAAACTAATAAAAATAGGGCCTGAGCATAGCAGGAACAGACGTGCTCCCTGCTTTCTAAATCGCCGCAGCCCGGGCAGGGCGAGGGCTATCGGAGGCTGGGTGCTTTCTTCCCTGTGCACCCTTCGCAGGCCCTCTGACATCTCTGTGTGGGAGACCTGGGTAGAAGAGCGAGGCTGCTCCGATGTGCCAGGACAGGGACAGGGATGGTGACGGGGTTGCCCCTCCTGTCCCCTGGCCTGGAGCCACGGCACTAGGGTGTTGGCTGCTAACCTGGAGCTCAGCAGGGAACCGAAACAACTGCCCCTCACCTCCCTCTCCACTGCCCCACAGTGGAAACCTCTTTCTCCTGGCTTTCAGGCTGTTCAACCTCTTCTGCTTCAAACGCTGCATGGGAACCTCTGGGGAGGGGTTTGGGGGCTCTTTCCTGGGACCCCATCTCGCAGTGTACAAAGCCTGCAAAGCATGAGTGAAAGCCCGGAGCGAGGGATGAAGACCTGCTCAGCGATGCTGCAAGGGGTCGGGACCCTCGGCTGGCAGCACCCCCGGCAGTATTTAGGTGCTGTATGGGGCGTTAAGCACAGTGGCACAGGAGCAGGAGGCCAAATTGCATTCCTCCGCCAGTCCTGGGAACGTAAAGCCTGGGCCTGACCCGAGGGCTGCCTGCCTCATGCATCACTCGCATGACAGCAGAGTTATTTTTTTCCTGACAGGACCCAGAAACCAGGTCACTCCACATGTAAATCTATAACAAATCTGCCTGGGATTAGGCAGGCCACTGAGAGGTGGCAACAGACGGTATTCATCAGATGTGCCTGTAGCGAACGGCTCCGCACCACACACAGGGAAGGGAGCGGAGGCACATTCTTTCACGAGCAGGGGGGTTGCTACGCCAGAAACTGTCGTCCTGGGTTGGAGGATTTGGGCCATGACGGCCTCAGCAGAAACAAACGCCGCATTCCAGGGAGGCCATTCCTTGTGAGCAATTAAAAAATAATAACATGATAGTAATAAGCAGATCAATCAATCCCTCCATGAGCTGAGGGACCCTGGGGGGAGTGCTGGGCTTTTCCCAGAGCAAACTGGGACCAGCTCTTCTCCAATAAATACAAATAATACCAGTAACAAACCTCAGATCTCTGGCCAAGCTTTGGCAAATGATACCCTTGCGGGATGCGGGATGCATATGGGCTGTACGTACACAGCTTTAACTTGCCTGTGCAGCGGACACCGTCCCGGGCTGGGGGCGAGGGGTAAGAGCAGCAGCGTGGCTGCAGCAGGCAGGGACTTGTGGTTGCTTCCCACTCCCCCTTCCTTCCTGAGGAGGTGAGCGCAGGCATATGGGATGATTATGAACCAAATGGCATCTCTCCAGCAGTGTGTCTCCCTGATCCAAACTAATCGGCTGAGCCTTCAAGGGTTAAAGAATAGCAGCACTTGTCTCCATGGGCATCACAGGACCTATTTAAAAACCTCAACCCCTTTGGCTCAGTTGCCGCGGGAATTTTTCAGCTGAAAATGCCAGGGCTCTGGGAACTATTAAACCCCGCAAACCCTAGATTGCTTTTATGCGTGCCCCAGGCTGCAACCTCCGATCTTTTCTTTTCCCCTCTGCAAACTGCTGGGTAATGATCCCTTGTGGCGTGCCAGCTCACCTCCCCTTCTCCCAGCTGGCAGCCCAGCTCAGCAGCGATGTCCTTTTGTTCCGCCGGTACTGAGATCTGCAAACTCATTGCTAATTACTGCATCTGGGGCTTCCAGCTCCAGCGACAATGCCAGGACTTGTGGCGGGCTCCTGACGGCCAAAGTTCATCCCCCTGCTTATTTCCTTACCAAAGACCATTATCTCTCATTTACATCTAAACTAGTTTTTTATACCAGTTTAAATGCTGCCCCTCCCCCTGTAATCTCAATGCAAATGAATTAAAAGTTCATTCTTCCGATGCTCAAATCCTGCGCACTTTCTTTTTCACTTCTTATTTAAATCACACACTGTTTTGAACTAAACCTTTTATTTCCTCCCAATTATTATTTCTGGTGTGTTTTCCAGAGCCTTACAACACGGCATCTGATTATACACAAAGCTTCGGAATAAAGCCCTGTTTTTTCCCTTCATTAAGGACACAAAGGATTCCTGTGTGAGCCAAGCAGCACTTTGGACATTAATACAGCTTTACACCCCAAATCACGTCCCGGCTCTCTGCAGAGCAGATTGGGGAGCGGATCTGTGCCTTTCCTTGCTGCCAGCACCCTTCGCAGGATCCAGCCAGCTCCTTCCCTCCCTGGAATTAACATCGGATTAAGCGGTGCCAGCATGTTCACCCGCAAACTCCTGGCCACTGGCTCTGCCCGCATCAGGACCGGGTGTGTTTCCTGGCTAATCCTGCCTGCTTGGGTCCCCTCTGCTTGCCTCCAAGTTAGGGGTCCAGGGAGCTTGGTGGGCCCATCCAGGATTTTGCTGTTGTTGACCATTTCCCATGGAAGGGAGTTACGGGGAGTCGTGTGTAAAGCCTCGGGAAAGCTCAGTAATCTGTAAACCCCACAGCCCTCCCTGAAGCCTAAAATTAACGAACTTGAGAATACTTCATGCTAAGTGATAAGCCCAAGGACACAAAGCCAGTCAGTGGCAGAGCTGCTTTTAACCCACACAGGCAGCTGCCACGTCCCTCCCAGATTTGAGACCTTGTCGTCTGGGAACTGCCTGAATCAGACCAGAAGCACAGGAAACCACCCCGTCCGCAGCACGTTTCCCTTATTTAACATCAGCACGCAGAAAGGAATAACGTATGCTGTGTTTACTAAACAAAGAGGGGAGAGCTTTTTATCAAAACGATGCATTGCTGAGCTGATTAGCTGCACAAGAAGTCTCTCTAAGCAAATGTTTTTTATCTTGGTGAATATTCCAGCATTTTAAAAACAAACTGCTAATTTCTATCTAGTTTTAAAAATACTTCTGATTGGAAAGAAGGAGCTTGGAAGTCACCTGGAACCAACAAGAGGCATTTGGAACTGTGGGGCTTCAGGACAGGTTTCAAAAACAGCGCACAGGCTGTGAGAAGCAGTTTGCCAACTGGACACAGGATGGGAGCTGGATCACTGGTTTCCCCAACGGGAGACTTCTTTTAATACAGAAAGGTTTTGTCTAACAGGCTTTGCACGGGTCTGTAAGGTAAGGACACTAGACTTGCTGCTCTGATATCATACCACGCTTCTCCTTTGGGACCTTGGGCAATTCAGGTTATCCCTGTCTCTCTTAAAATCCCTATCTGTAGAACAGAGATATTGCTGCCTGAAGTAAATGTCTGCAAAGTGCTTGAATGTGAGGGTTATTACTGCTAAATATCTGTGCAGCTTTCATCTCTGCTGCACTGAGAAGCAAGCCGGTACGAACGATCCCGGCAACACGCTGTCAAGCAGAGCGGAGATCTCACGGTGCAGGAGTGAACGTGGACTGAGAAACATGAGGAAAGCCGGAGCTGCTCCATACTGGGAATTTTTTTCCTCAAATATTCCAAATCTGATGTAATTAGCTGCTCTGGCCACTATAGGCTTGCCTTCATTTTAGAAACAGCTGAGCCAGGCCACGTGGTGCCTTGAGAGCCAAACTGCCTTTCTGACCTGCTGTGGAGCAACGTGTATGTCCCCAACGCCAGACTGGCCACTTCTGCTTCTATCACATCGAAAAAAAAATTAACATCTGAATCCCAGTGATTCAGGTCAGATCGACCTTTGGAGAATATGCACAACCAGGGAGGTCATGAAACACCACAAAAGCCATGAACAAAACCACTAATTGGCTTCTTTTCAGCCATATCCCTGTGGCACCAGTCTCGCCCTTCTCAAACCGCCCCGTGCTGCCTTCAGACTGCCGAGACACAGCCTATTTTTGCAGAGCCAGGACAGTTAATGATACTTTGTGTTACTAATTCTGTAAGTCATATTGTTTGTGCTGGCAGGGAATTCCCCACAACGTTTTATCTCAGCCAGTCTCCTCTGGCTGTTTAAAATATTTGGAATTATTATTTCTGGCTCATGGGTCCACCCTAGGTCATGGCAGGATTATTCCCAGGTTATGCACAAGCGCATGGCCACCATCCCCATTGCTGGTGGTGTGGAACAGATAGGACATACAGGATATATAGGACATACCAGGGGTGGGGCGGCGGCAGGAGCGCAAACTTTTTGGTTGACTGGGGACAAAATTAAGGCAAATGGGCCTTAAGGTGTTGTCCTGGCCATTCCCGGTGCCACTAAAAGAGGTATGGGGCTGGGGCACCGAGGAGCGGGAGGCCCATGGGGAAGCTGGTGGATGGGCAGGGGGGAGCAAGCAAAGCGGTAGAGCAATGTTGGGGGTGCTGGTCTGGGGTCTGGGTGTCCTCCGTGGAGGAGAGCTGGGGGGCTCGAGCTGCTCCTGGGGCCAGAGGGTGGTTTGGGCAGGGGAGGGGTGCCTGTGTGTGTGGGGGAGCCCACTAGCGTGGGGATGGAGGCCATCCTCTGCTCGGCTGCGTGGGCTGCGGTGGCTCTGCTGGCACTCTGCGGCCCTAAATTAGCCGCGTATATTCATAACTGCTGTGCACGCCGGCCTCCGGAGCTGGAAGGCATATCACAAAGGGCACATTTTTAACACTTCTTTTAATCTCACGATCCTGCACATTTAAGCCCGAACTGCCTTGCATCTGAATCTCCGCCAATGCCTTCTGCAGCCCCCCCAAACCACAGCCTGCTCCAGAGAGAAACTAATTAAAGCTGCCCGACAGGCTGCTAAATATTAAGAGCCCAATAACGGTGCAGACACAGGGACATCATCATCTGAATTTCAAAAGCCGGTAGCCAGTGGTTACTGAGAGAGGGACCGGCAGGCTTGCGCCTGCCTTGCGCAGCGGCAGACGTCCCTGCCGGCTGCTGGAGCCAGGGGCACTGCCCTGGGAACACCGTGCCTCTCGCTAAAACACCGTCCGGGGAGATCGCTCCAGCACTTTCCGCGCCTTATCCCATGCAATTCAGGGCCAGGGTGAGGCCGGGCTTGCTGCCGATTCACATCACGTAAAGCCGGCAGGGACGGTCAGCGTGGCGGCAGCAGGCGTGGGCTGCGGGGTCCTGACCTTCATTTCTGCCCTTCCTCCAAATATTCTGCAATTACACGTCGATTGCCGGGGTGGGGGAGAAAAGCAAACACGCTGCGGCTGCCGGCGCGCTGCGGTTGTTTGCTCTCAGCTGTGCCGTGTGGCGTAGTGGCTGTAGCACAGGCTGCTGGTAAAGAAGCAGAGGGGTGACAGGCAGAGCCTGTGTTTTGGGGTTGCTCACGTCATGGAAAGCCCAACAGACCCTCCAGGATGACTGGCTATAGGCACATGTTCCAGCTAGTGTTAAAAAAAAACAGGCGAAAGGCATTTGAAATTCAGCTAAATCACACTTCCCTCTGAAAATTTCATTCCTGCAATTGTTCCGAGTAACGCGTACAATTACTCTAGCTGAAAGAAATGATAAAAAGCATTTCGTTTTCTCAGCTCGTTTACTTTCTACATCTGGCAGCGTTTTGTGCGCAGGCAGTTTCGCCATTTTCCTGAGGTAGAGCGCTTGGAAATGGAAGCTGAGGAATAACAGTGCAAGATGTTTTTTTAAACTGTTTTGCAAACGCTTCTGCTTCTAACAACCAATAGACAAGCTAAAGCCCTGGGCAAAAATGATATGACAATAAATAACATAGCAGTTTGCAGTGTTATTATAACGGTGAGAAAAACCTCCACGCTCCTTATTTAATATCCAGATACTACCTTGCAGTACAGTAGAGTGCAATGTGCTGGCAGTAACTTTCCTAAAGCAAAACTGCCCTGCGACCTATTACTGTCCCCAACCGTGCTGTCACAAAGGGGGTGGAAGGGAGATGCGTTTCCTTCGGACACTTCCATGGGGCTTGCCACCTGCCCTATAGACCGGTCCGGCTCCTCAAAGCTTGGTGTCCTCCAGGGGAAGGGACGTTAAAACGAGCCGGGAAGCAGTGCACTCTTCTGAGTTGAGCAGATGCTGAGGAGACCCTCTATGACTTAGGGTCCTGATGGCGTGGCCTTTAGTAAGCAGGGTGTTGTGAAAGGACCTGAGACCCAGCGCACGGCATGCTTGCACGTGAGATGTGCCAGGCTGTGTGTGGCTCATTATTCACAGCATGGAGGCTGCTGTGTAAGGACACCGCGGCTCCGGGGTCATGTGCAGGTTCAGTGCCATGGTTCCCACCTGCGAAGGTTTGCAGGGCTTTAGCTCGGCTTGCTGGTGTCCCAAACAGCTGGGGAAGAGGCAGGACAAGGACAAGCACAGCAAAGTTGGGAGGTGCTTCAAATGTGGAGGGATACAGCCCTTTCAGAGTCCTGTTCTCCTCCTCCTCTCCTTGGCAAGTCTGCAGCAGACAACAGAGGCACAAAGGGTGCTGCAATTTGAAACAGCCATAAGGGTTTCGGTGTAATGAAGTCAACAGTCGGGGGGAATTATTTTTCACACTGGTGTAACAGGTCATAAAAAATCTTGTCGGGGAAAATTCAGATGAAGTTTATCTACCCTTTAACATGCAGGTGTGAAAGTTCACAGCTCCAGTCCAAACTGGAGGTTCTCTTACATGATGCACTCTCCCTCTTGAACGTACGTGTAACCAGAGTCCCATCCCCTGGCTGGGTCATCCCTTTCTCCGGTGAAGCTGAGGTGCTGATGGAAGCAGGACAAAACCACTGAACCACCATTTCCCATGTGCACTCTCCGCATACCCCACACATTTCCATTAGTGTCCCACACCAGCTGCCCTGGGGGCTCAGCGCACACATATTGGTTTAACCCACCCGGGCTAAGTGACCACGGTGCTCCCCACGTGTTCTCTGGGGATCGCTTACGAACACCTTTTGACTGGACCAGTGAGACCCCATCCCACTGGATGAAAAGGCAGGGGAGGGGACGGATCTCAGGCGCAGGGCTTTTGCTCTCCATTCACCCCCAGGTGACTGGGGTTCGGCAGCCCAGCACAGTCCCCAGTGCCTGCAGATCATGTATAATTCGGAGCACGAGGACAAAGCCCAGCATGCTGGCTACGGCTTGCTTAGAAATTTTTGAATAAAATGGCTTTTCCATGAGACAACGCAAGCTCATCAGAGCTGATTTGTTCCCCAGGAGCACAGCAGCTGCTATAAACTTTCACGGAGAAAAGGATGGAATTTCTCCTTAAAGCCAGAGTTTGGAGGAGGATCTAATATCAGGCCTGCCTGGCCAGTAGCCAAATGATTAGGACAAGGAAAGACTGAGTACAAATATTTTAGCTGAGCAGAGCTTGCACTTGAACCTGGGTCTCCAACAGAGTCAGTGGATGCCTTGGGCCAGCTCAGCATTGCAAAGCTGTCCTGAAGCATCTAATTCTCCAAGAATCTGGATTTGGGATGGGGAAGACAGAAGGCGGCAAGAAATGCTGCAAAAACAAGAGCAAAAAAACCCCACAACAGAGAGAAACTGGAAGCTGTCATTAGCCAGGGAAAATTTCCAGCTACAAGCCTACTCTTGGCTATCCTTACTCTGAACTGCTCGGCTAACACCACAGGGGCATCTCCAAAGTTTCCTTTTCTCTCCCTCCTTCTTTGAATACATACATTGTATTCAAATGCCATACATATATTTACATACATTGTAATACATAGAATGTATTCCAAGTATTTTACATACAAACTGCATGTAAACTTTCCATTAAACCTTCTGGGCTTTGTGCAGTACGTGCAGCAAAGTGGAGATTTTACAAAGACCTCTTTGTATAAAAGTTTGAGTCATGGAACCAAATTGCGTTCTGCACAGAGGCGCAAAAATGGTACAAAAATTAAGATTTTAATTTTAATGTGATCTTAAACGTTCGTCCCAATTAGGCATATGCCCAAGTCCCATTGGAGTTAAGCACATCATTTCTTTGCTGAACAGGGAAGGCTGCTGAATCAGGACTCCAGACTGTAAAATTGCTCAATTGCCTTCAAATTTCTGGGAAAAAAAAATAGTGTGCTCTGAAAGCAATCACAAAATACATTTGGTATTCAAAGAGTATAAGTGAGTGCAGGGCTTATAATTAAATCCTTATCTACGAAGCTGCTACTGAGTGACTGTACATTCTGGGTAATTTTTAATGCCTGAAACTCAAAAACCAGCATAACCAATTCTTTTCTTTTTTGCAGAAGACACAGCTAGTTAGCTATAATTCTGCAACAAATCCATTACTGCAAAACAAGTCCCTGATCCTGCAAGCATGAATGTGCTTTCTTTTAACGATGCAAGTGTACCAAGGGAAGCCAGGCAGAAGCTACCAGCATTAATACGGAGCAGCATGCAAGAGTGGGGCTCAAATAAAAATCAGGATGGAGTCGAGCCCTGAAGCGTGCAGTGGAGCTCTAGCCCTCCTCTTCGGTCCCACGGCTGCTCCTACCCAGGGCCTGGGAGAAAGCCCATGGCAAGGTGACATGTGTGATGCTGGTGGAGACATCAGCTGCAACTAGCCATGGGAGGGCAAAAACTTCTTCTGCCCTGCTTCCCCCTCAACTCTTTAATTATGCCATATTTTCTTAGAAATAGCTTGTCAACATGTTTCACCTGGGTGACAAACTCAGTGATGTGGTAACAGCAGTTCAGCAAATAAAGTCCCACATTAAAGAAAGGATACACAGGGCAAATTTTCAAATCTGGGTAAATGATTTTTTTAAAATCCTGGTAATTTAAAAGACAACTTGTCCAATTTTGCCTGACCTTTTGGGAAAATTCTCCACACTTTGAAGCCAAACAAGTTTTACATCCAGTAATAATGTGGAGGTAAGGTTCAAAATGGAAACCGTGCGTTTTCTTGCTGGAGAAAGGCTACTGTCTTTCCCGAAAGCACAGCGAGACCGAGAACAAGCTCTTCTCAGGTGTCATTTTCTGTAACACTGTATTCTTTAAAAAAATAAATCATGCCACAATTACAGGATCAAATGTGAGGTCTTGCCTGAAATAAAAAGTCGCATGGCTTTAACTGCAAATAAGTTTTATAAAAAGCTCTTAAGCAGGTCAAAGCATAGCGGGGACACTCTTTGTGGGCCAGTTTCCCCCCTCCCTCCTCCTTGGGCAAGAAGTGTGGCTCACCCCCACCGAGGTGGGGTTTTGGAGCCACGGGGCGGGCGGGCTGCTCCCGGGGTGGGGGGATGCCGCCATCCCTGGGGATTACAGAGAGCAGCCAAAACAGCCCCGCTACTTATAGACAGGCTCCTCTGAGTTCCCAGGTCTCGCTCCCGCTGCCTCCATCACCCTTGGCCGCCCGACGTGGGGACCTGTGCTTCTCACCTTCTCCACCCGCCTGCCACCACCATAAACCCAGCCGATCCCTCACCCAGGCGTTACCGAAGTGCTGCCCGGGGCTCGGACACGACCAAGCTGTGGCACAAGGCCACAGCGGCAGAGAGATGGGGGCAGGTGAGAATTTGTCCCAGGGCCCTGACTGGTGTCACATCTCCCGGCTCACTGCACAGCCGTCAACTCTCCTGCTTATGCCACTGTAGGACTTTGGGGATGCGATGTCTGAGCTTGTCTTTCATGGCCCTGGGCTTTACTTCCCGCCCCCCCGCCCGGGATTTTGCCTGTCTGTACATTTTATTGGCTCCTGTGCATTGGTTGCTAGGTAGCTCCCACTCCTACTCCCTTCTGCTCGCCCTTAACTTACTGCCGATCTCTCCAGTAGTTCCCGCATCCTTTAATTATGTTAATATCTGTTACAGTCAAATGAAAAAAAAAAAAAAGGCAAAAAAAAAAAACTCCAGGAACAAGCAAAGGCCAGTCAGCACAGCAGGCCTCCATCTTTTGGCTTTATCTTAATCCCTCCTTCCTGCTTTTTCAAGCAGACCCCCTCGAGTCCTCTTCCTTCTCTTGAGAAAAGCCCAGGCATCTCTTGAACTCATTGCTGCACTTTGCCTCAACCGTCTCCCCCGTAACTTATTCCATATGTTTTCTTGGCTTTGCCTTCTGCCGCAGTTCCCTGTTTACTCCCAGCTCCTGAACCCTTACATCGTATCACTGGGGCTCTTTGTTGACTTAATTGGATCATCAGCCTGGCTGTAAAGCTTCCCCAGCCGGCCCCGCTCCCCTCTCCTGGGCTGCTACCCCGGCCCCAAGTCCGGAGAAAAACGTATTTCGGCACTGGATGTATAAATAGATGATGCAGGTTAAATTTAAAATATACTGAAGCTGATAACCACAGGTGCAGGGGCTGCAATTCATCTGCTGGAGACAAACGCCTCTTTCTGGCAGGGTCTAAGAGGAGAGGGGGGACCCTGCGGCCCGGCGGGCGGGGAGTGCTCCCCCCCTGCTCCCCTCCCGCCCCACCCACAGACCCCACCGACTGCTTAAAAAACCAGGCCGCTTGGGCTGGGGGTGGAGCGGTTTCAAAGGCCCCGCAGAGGAGGTCCTGGCCCTCCTCCAGGCCGAAGGGCAGCGCGTAGGCCGTGCCGGGCGCCCAGGCAGGGCAGGTGTAGGGTCGAGGTGGGTGCCGCCACCCACCAGCTCCCCGAGGCTGCCCCGCTCTCTCCTGCCCTAGCACCAAGCTGGGACACGTGTGTCCATCTGAACTTGCTTGTTGCCCAGTCTTACGCTGATGTTGGGACTGGGCTGGATCTTGACACATCAAACCCATGCCAGCATGTAGCTGCGTACCCTGGTCCCCGAGATGCTCCCTTCCCGCTGCACTGCAATGGCTGGGAGAAGTACCCATCGTCCCTTCTCCTAAATGTGGGTGCCTCGGCTTCCCACCTGTGGGAAGCTTGCACTGGTGCTGGTGCAATGGGGACCCCCCCAGACCCCCTGCCGTGAAGGCAGGGGGGAGAGCAGCAGGCAGCACACCCCCAGCCCGGGGGCTTCAAACCCTCCCTGTAACTCCTCCTTCCACCGAAAATGAATGACAGGTGTTCTCATTGAACTGTGATAGCTGCAGAGGAATTACACAGCCGTGATGCTAATAAAGGCCATACACTGGCAGGGAGGGGAAGGAGAAGAAGAGAAACTTAAAACACCGTCTTGTTGTGTTGTACGATCTGTGGTATAACTGGCTTCAGAATGAAAGCGCTGCAGTTAAGGGTAATTTTTCTTATTGCAAAAAATATTAAGAGTCCTACCTGTGTTTACCAACAGTTGAAATCTCAGTTGCAGCATCATACGATTAAAAAAGCTTGCTTGCTATCATATTTTACTTTATGACATGGAAACTTTGGAGGTGGCGTGGAACTCTGTATCTGGGGAGCCTGGCTGGTAGCTGGAGCCTGGGGGCAGAAATTCCTGTCCCTTAACAATGCAGACCTCTGAGGCTCCAGAGGAGAAAGCACTCATCCTTCCCTCTGCTCGGACAAAACCTTCCTTGTAGATACATATATCCGTGTGTCCTCAAGCCTTGAGCGGGAGGCTGCCAGCTGCAAGACCTGCTGAGATCACACTGCTGCTTTGTTCGAACCGCAGCCGTGCTGTGCTGCGGAGCAGGTCTCTCTTGCACAGTCCCGCAGCTTGCTCGGCCGGTTTGAAACCGTTATGCAGCTTTCTGCTCCTAAGTCTCATTTGAAATGCCGCCTGTCATTCCTGCAGAGTCCAGCTGGGAAGTGAGGGCACCAGGAGCCCAGCACATCGTCAGTCAATAGGTGACTTTCCTCCGGCTAGGCGTTCACGGGTCTCTTCGTGTGACAGCACAGTGACAGCCACCGTTATATTACGGTTTGGTGCTTCCTGCCACGTGATAGCTTTGGGTTGCAAAAAGCTTAGGTACAAACCCACTTGACTGGACACATGCTTTTTCTGTGCTCTTATCTGTCTGCCACCTGCAGAAACAATGGGGCTAAGACGGTGTCCCTGTGTTTCGTATACCATATAGCTCCCCAACAGCATCTTCCCACAAATACAGCCCAGCCGTTACTGCCTGTCACCTATATGCTAAGCAGTAACACCATTTCACTTGAACTCTGGGTGCTACTCGGGGGCCGCAGGAGGAGGAAAAATATGGGGCAGTTACGTAATCAGGACAGAAATAATTAGGTAGATGAAATCCTAAGAGAAGTAATCCATCTTTTGAAATGAACTGGCAGCTTGAAAAATTTAGAAATCTTCATCAAACTATTACAAGCCCGAAGCGTGCGTGTACTTTGTTTTATGGGTTCTTAACACATACAGGACATGAAAGTATAATTAAGGGTTTGCAGTCCATCTTCTTGATATTGGAGTTGGACACTAGAGACCACAATAAATAATCCGTAAACGATCCTTCAAAACGAATAGTCTATCAATTAAAAAAAAAAGACTCTTGGCATATAAATCACTTATCTACTTAATGTTGTCCCCTTTTGGTGCTGGAAGTCTGGATGAAAACCAGAAAACATAGAGTTAAAACACACCTACCATAATATTATCCAAGGTAACTTTTATTAACTCCATGCATAATGGGAAAGTAACAGGACTAGAAAATTATTTCACCTGATCAAAGGCTAGAAGAATGGAAAATGTTTCCTTCCAATTAAAAAAGAGTGGTACAGAAGCATTAATTGTCACGATGTGGCAAGTGTGCCTCAGACCCATGAAAATACTCACCCGTATCTCCGGCCTGACCACAACTTGCTGCTCGTATGTGTACGAACGCAGAGGTTTCTCTGGGTCCCCCCAGCCCACGCTCCCAAACACAGCTCTTTGGTTTTGGCTTCACCTTTAAACAATTACCAGCTGAGACCCATCCTCACTGTGCTAGCAAATCAATGCTTGAGAAAGCACGATCTTCTCCCACCTTGGCGAGGAGAGGAAATGTGTTTTCCCTTGTTTGTAAGCTTGTGGTTTGTTGAGCATACTTCTGACTTGTTCTGTAATACTCGCTAGCCGCGCTGGAACGATGCAAGCCGGGTGCTGGCGCCAGTAGCTACAGCCCGGCCAGCCTCAGCCTGCGGAGGTTCACGTGGCTCGGGCCGTCAGAGCTGTGCTCCCGCTGGTGAGCCGAAAGATAACCTCTTCGGTTGCACGTGCAGCTCGCACCGTTTGCAGCAGCCTGCTGCTTAGGGAGCACTGAATGGCAAGTTAATCTTATCAGAGGGGCAAGGTAGGGGGAAAGACAAACGTACTGAAAACTGCATGCTACAAGATGTGCAAACTCCAGAGCAGTCGGCCCCACCACGTCGGTTGTTGCCTTGCTCGTATGAGCGTACCCCTGCTTAAAACTACCTCGCTGGCCTGATTTGACACACTGTTGGTGATCCAGTGTGTCGAAAGGCAGGTCTCCTCCTGCTCCGGGGCCACAAATCCCTGATCTGATGCTATAGCCTCCCCACACCCGCATCAGCTCCTGGTCAAGCAGGGCTCCCTGCACTGTCAGTGCCCCGGCTTAGGACCTCCTTGCGCGCTTGCATGGGGCATGGTGACAAGGGCCCAAGTGGTGACTGTCCTCAGGAACTCCAGCAACTCCAGTCCTCCCCTCTCCTGCTCCAGTGTCTAAATACCCCAAATTCTCTCCCCCCCAGGCTCCCAGTGCTCCCATCCCAACTTCTTTTGCCCCAACTCCCCCATCCCATCCCTCCAAGCCCCTCCAGGCCCAAAGCTGTGTGTACACCCCTCTCTGCTTGTCCAGCATGTCCAGCCTTGGTCCCCCTTGTGCTTTGCAAGCCCCGTGCGGCCCCAGCTCCCGGCGTGCCTAGGGCTCCCAGCCCTTCCCTCCCAGGGCTGCTGGCTGCCAGCAGCTGAGGGGCTTCCTTGCCTTAATAGTCACATCTAGACTCCTGCCTGTCCAAACAGCTGCAGCAGACACACGGACACATTTTTCAAAATCTTGGGCTGCCTGGGAAAGCCTTGATTCTCAAGGCTCTCTACAGCCATTCCCGTGAATATTGCAGGCACCGCCTCTCCGCATCACGCCGCATTCCTTGGAGCAGCAGAGATGAGGTTAGATTGGGTGAAGCTTCCAGGGATTTCCATTTTTTTATTAACAGCTGACTCCAGCCCATGAAACATCTGTCCAGCTGGAAAAGACCACGGAGCTCACGAGACTCATTTTTACATTAGCTGGCCCCCCGTAACAGTGCCAAGCCCCACCTATAAAGGCCAAGTCATCCCCATCTGCAGCCATCTCCCCTCCCCTGTGTCTTGCTCAGGCAATCATCCGTCTTGTCCACTTCTTGTGATTTTGGGAGAACTCTGCCACCATGGCAACGGCTGTGTCAGACAGACTGACACACACCCATAACGCTGGAGCAGATGCCTCAATGTTTTTGCCATTATCAAATCTTTCCACTTCTCTCACCCGTTAACTCTTTCAGTGCTGACATTCCCATGTTTCCAGCGAAGCCTCTGGTCTGGAGATCAGTTTGCTTTGCTTTCACTGGGAGAAGTACTGGAAGAGTTGCCAAACTTTTTATTGCACTTGTGAAGCTAAAATGTCAGGGTTAATCTTGAAGGAGGTATGAGAGGCTGGAACATGAGTTTTGAGGCTGGTGACTATTGTCTTGATGCCATTCAATAGGCAGGAGTCCGTGCATGGGCTAGCTATGCCTTTTGATAGCTATCTCGAGAGCGCGTTAGCTGGTCCTTATGGGATTGTTGAACAATTGCGTCCTGGTGGTTTTTTTTTTTTTTTTACACAGTTAACCCCTTTTTACTTCATTCCTCTCAACAGAAGTTCATTTAGACGTACGATGGGCTCAGGGACTGTGTATCAATAGCCGAAGCAGCCTTTTATGCATCTCGTTTCCAACTGGTGTCAATGTCTGGCTGGAATGTACAGCCAATTGGTTTCCAGACTGATTTGAAAAAACACGACAACCTCAGACTAATAAACTGCTGCAGACCCCCTTTTTGGCATGGGAGAAGCCATGCTGAGGATGAGGAACCAGCTGCTCTCTCCATATTTCTCCTCCTCCAACATATCTTGGAGGAGAGGTCTTGCCTGGGGGTGCCAGCTGCATCCTCCACAGTGTGCGTGGGGAGAACTTCTCTGGACATGTCTCCAGCCCTCCAGCAGCCAAACACCTGGGAAACCTGGCGTGCCCGTGACTTCTCACTCCTCGATTAGAAAGTGGCTTCATTCCCAGCTTCAGAGACTTGGAGATCACGCTGGGCAAAGGCAGACTTAACTCGGGGCATGGTGGCAATTGCAGGGTTTGTCTAGAGAAGCTGAGAAAATGAGCTGAGGCCGGGGGCTCCGGCGCCGAGGATGTGCATCTTCTATGGGCGACAGTGAACGCAACGCAGACAACGATGCAAACCCTAAAAATGCAAATCTTTGGGCTATAAATTTACTACTCTACCCAAGGCAGTTGTTAGTTTTCCATATTTATTTATGATTCATTACAATCTGGATTTTTATAGATCTTCTACTTTAAGTTTTATATTTAATTGAATGAGAGTCCTGGTATCTTTCTGCGTGTGTTTATGTGGTTTTCATTAACTACTGTGCAATCTAAGAAAGATCTTTTTTAACCAAAAATAAGGAACGTTTGTTAATGTTTAATGGAAACAATAACAATAAAATTACACAATGATAATTAAAACCACCCCAACCGTAAAAGCTCCTTCTTAATGAATCATATTAAGAGAGGGTTCAGGCATGTATTTATGATCTGGGTTGTGATTTATGGGCTAAATCCTGCCCTCGTATGCCTGCATGAGGCTTTCACTGATTTCCATGGGGGCAGCACGTGCAGCGGAAGAAGGCAAATTTTGGATGCGTGCTGATTTGGTGCTGCCAGAAAAGAACATTATTTTACCCTGACACAGTATATGCAGAACTAAAACGTAACCCTCCTCCCCCCACCATTAAAAATAGAGAGAATATGAAGCATGACGTTGCCGTGTGCCCTGGTGCTCTCCTGGTAACTGGCTATTGGGAGCTTTTGCAATGGATGGCCCAAACTCCCAGCAGTGATTTATCACTAATTGTCACAACGGACCTAGAGCTGCAAGCGGTTTGCAGGGGAAACAATAACTGACATCGGCAAAACCGCTTTCTCAGGCAGTTTGCAGGACCCAGCCTATTGCACAGCATCGCACGTTCAAGAATTGGGTTCTCTTTTACACTGAAATTTCTCTATGGCATGACAGGAGTGGAAAAGGCTTGCAGTGGGTGCAGCCCCAGTTTACTTTCCTTCTGAGGCTGATTAACTTTTCCTGCACGGAGTAAATAGGCCTTCAGGCAAATGAGAATCAGACCTAAAACATTTCTGATTTGCACAGAAGAGTCAAGAAAGACAAGGCAGTATTCATGAAACTAATAAGACATTATGATGTTAATGATGTTTAATTAGTCAGATATAGATTTTTTTTTTTTTATCTGGATACTTTTAGGGCACAAGCGGATAGATGTGCAAATAATATCACCAGGCACAGCACTTTGGAGGTGTTTACAAAAAAAGACCATCTTTAGAAAAATGACCGAGCTCCATCTATTCCACAGCGAGCAGAACTGCAATCTTATTTAACAAACCCCTGATGGCTGCGTGATAGAGCTGCAAACTTGCGCTGGGGGGGAGAATTTAATTTTTAAAGTCTGCGAGCAGTAACCAGCATGTCGCAGAGGGCAGGCTCTGAGTCTCTTGAAGATTTCATGTGCCTCTGCCTGGCCGTGTAACCCCCTCTCCATCCCTCCTTCCCTCCCTCCCTCCCTCCCCAGGGTTCTGGCTGTGTCCCCCAGCCCCAGCCAGCGGCACCTCCCCTGGCTGAAGTATTTTGCAGAGCAAGCCCTGGACCCGACTGCGAGCGAGAAGGGTGGGAGCGGCTGCAGACCGTGCTGCTTGCACTTGTTTGCATAGGCTGCCAACGCAACTCGGAGACTTATTTTTTAAAAAATGGAGCCCCCTAATGTCTATTTAAACCAGTAAAAATATACATGCCCTTCAGCCTTCCAGCTGGAGCGCTGGCCCCTCAGAAAGCCGCTCTCGGCTTCTTCAATTAACAAATACGAAGCAAGCGCCCTCCTTTCCCTGCACAATGCAGGCTGCCGCTATTATCCCTGGCCTCCCAATTATCTCTGAGAATCTTTCACTTAATGAAGTTTCTCTCCCTCCCCTTCCCGGCTCCCCAGACTCAGGGAAGGTTGCCGAACCAATTTAGCAAAACGTTAGGAAGCATAAAATGTAACTGCGTTTTTCTTTCTTTCTTTTGCCGTTTAGTCGGCAGCTCCCTGCTCTGTTCTCAGCTGTGTCCTTCAGAGCGGCGCAGATCAGAGCATGGAAATGCATATCTTGTGGGTGCCGGGAGATGTGAATCATGAAAATGGAGACAATTCCTTCCCCTTGATCACAGTTTGCCCACTTTTTTATTAAAAGGGAGCCTTAAATAAAACTCTCGCATCTGAACACTTCCAAAATTGGGAATTGGATCTAGGTTTTGATTGTAATTCTGCCACCGCCTATGACAGTAATGGGTCAAACCAGGCTTCGAAGGTGAACCATTACCTGGTGGTGCCCTGTCAAAAACCCAGCGTAAATCAGGCTGGGACTGCAGTGTCTCTGGACCAGCTTCCAGCCTTGCAACATTGCCTGGCCTTCTTTTTTTTCCCCTGCATCGTTCCTCTTTTCTGCTTTTTCCGCCCTTCTGTGGTCATTGCTTTATTTTGTCTCCTTTTTCAACTTTACCAGGATGTCTAACACTCCTTCCGCTGCCTCGCCTATAGATTTTTCCTTTCCAGGTCACCCCACTCTGTAATGGCTTTACCTATGCTTTTAACAGCATTCCTATAATTAAGACCAAAGAAGAAAAAGAAGTCTGCTTAGATTTTTTTTCAATAGGCCACATTGCTGACGTTAATCTCATGATGGCAACAGAGTGTGTCTTATTTAACACCACATCTTTCATGAAGAGAGGCAAAAGGTTCCTTCATCTTACCACCCCCTCCTCGTCATAGAATCATAGAATCATAGAATCATACAGGTTGGAAAAGACCTCTGAGATCATCGTGTCCAACCGTCAACCCAACACACCATGCCCACTAAACCACGTCCCTAAGGGCCTCATCTACACGTCTTTTAAATACTTCCAGGGATGGTGACTCCACCACTTCCCTGGGCAGCCTGTTCCAAGGCCTGACCACTCTTTCAGTAAAGAAATTTCTCCTAATGTCCAATCTAAACCTCCCTTGGCGCAACTTGAGGCCATTTCCTCTTGTCCTCGATAATCCTGGCAAGGATTTGAGCCCCCAAGAGCACCTACCACAATGCAAGGTTCCCTGGTTTAAAACAAAGGCTAGGCCACCCCCAGGGATGCAAAGTTTGCGGCTAAGCCTTGAGCTAGCCCTACGGAGGGACGCATGCAGCAAGGTCTGAGAAGAGCTTAGTGTAGTCTGAGCCACCAGGCCCATGTGATATAATGAAATTGGGATGGAAATTTCCTGAAATTTCCTGGAAATTTACTAAAAAAACCAACATTGGATCAGGATTGGTGGGAATCAGTTGGCAGACCTGGATGTCAGTGGACAGTTGGGTTTCTGGCTGAACATTTTTCACCAGAAATGTCTTTTTCCTCGTGAAAATGCTGGTTTCTCCCTGAGAAAACAGATGTGCCACCCCCTGATTTCCATTCGTGTACCTCTCATGTCCTTGTCACCTCTGCAGTCCAAGCTCTGGGCACAGAGCCTGTCCCCATCCCCTTCCTGTGCAGTTACCGCCGTTGCAGCAATGACCCCATCCACCATCACGGGGCACCAAATTGAGCCTGGAGTCCAGCTGGAAAACAGAAAGTGGGGTGAGGTGAGGGGGCGAGAGCTCTGATTAACTCCCCCTTCCAGGACTGCTGAACTTAAGCACTTGGGGGTTATTCTAGCAGACAGAAAATCTCTTTCAGGAGGGGGAGAATAGAAAATCGCACTAAAAAAATTACAGTTGGGTGGCAGCTCTTCCCCTCCCATCCCCGAGGAAATCCTGATGTCTTTCAAATCAATGAGCTGGGCAGGGCTTTACCTGAAGGCAGGCTCTGACTTTACCTGAGCCTTAGAGCGGGCTGCAGGAGAGCAAAATAAGGAGGCTGAGTCCCCAGCTGGCCTTTTCAAAGTGTAAGGGACCTATTCCAGCCCAAATGCATTTCTATTGCAGTTTATTCCAAACTCAGACCACGTGCAGACGCTGCCTGTTGGCACCTTGGACGTGCAGGTGCCTTTTGGAAAGCGGTGCTGGGGAGCTAGCAGCCAAAGCAAGCAAACGATCCAGTGCCTGGGATGCCTGCGACGGGGTCCTGCCTCTATTCCTGAGCCCGGGGGCACAGACACTGAGCTACTAAAGCAAGACGATGCTCCCAGGCTTGATTTTTGTCTGTCCTGGCTCCAACTCTGCACAGGCAGGGGTGGAAATTGCATCAGGAGCTGAAAGCTGGAAGTCCAATAAGCTGCTGGCTGCCAGCTAAGACCCCCCAAAAGTGCTGGTACCCAGAGACAGCTACCACCCCAGGGAGCTGCTGGCTGTCCCTGACAGGAGAAGTGAAGTCCTTGGAGGTTGATCTGGGCTGCCAAAATGTAGGAGGAACTCCACCTTAGGCGAAAAGCACGCTGGAAGAGGAGGGAAAAAAAGCAGCCCATGAGGAGCACATTTCCAGCTTTGATGGCCCAGGAGCTCAGCGCTGTGCCGGTGCTTGGCGGAGTGGAGGCAGGGAAATCAATTTGGCTGGAGCCAGCAGCGAGAGCAAGCCTGTCCCAGCCAGGCGCTGCAATCCCTTCCCTGTACTGCCAAGGATATTTTCTTCCTTTTCCTGCCACGTTGTTGAGTGCGTTTCTTGGTTCCAGTGCTCCCCTCTTCCCGGTTTGATTCCCTATCGTGCATGTCTCCAGCGTGCTTACCTGGCTCAGGTCTCGGCGATGTAAAGGAGCCTGTGTTCAGTGGGTTGCCACCCCTGCTGCTGGGAGCCCCTTATTTTGCAAACTGGGTACTCCACAAATGGAGACTTCATCACCCAGGTCCTGGCAACCTGTACAAATTTTGGGTTGAGCCACTTCCCTAGCATTCAGTCTGAGCTCTGTGGCAGCGAGGGATACAAATCGGTGTGTCAAGCCTTTTGCTTTAATCCTGTGACATCCTCACTGTCATCCTCTGTCATCTCACTACCAATGGCCATTTTGGGCACTGAAGGATGCAGCAGTCCCCTTCACAACAGCCTGATTCTCTGCGCAAATCCTCCTGCCTTTCCCAGCATGGTCCATTTGGGTACCAGGGGACAGCATCTGTTTCCCAACGGCTTTAAAGGTTCTTTTCCCTCTGTGTGGAATGACAGCAGCGTTTTTTTCAAGAGCAGAAGTGGGCACATGTCCAGTTCTGGACCAAAACTTCAGCTTTTGCTTTTTGGAAGTGTGTGTGGTTTGACCGCTGGCCCAGTAAGGGGGATTCAGACAGCAGTGTCTGACCTCCCTCGGTTTCCCTGCCTGCTGCCTCTCTGCAGGATGCCGAAGAAGGATGTGAGCTTGATTCAGTCCCCAGCCCAGGACGGGGGTGTTGTGCCCGGCCACGGGGACTGAGGAGGTCTGGCTGTCTTTCCTGCTTTCCCAGTATTGTAACCCAGAAATGAAGCCTACATCAGTATTGCTAAATAAAAGAGTGCAGGGGTTGATTCATGTCCCCAAGGCAAGGGGCACTAAATTGCTTGTATGTCGGTATTTCCTGTAAAGCAGGGTGGCTGTGCCTAAATAGTATGGCCTTGGGTCTTCTCTGGGCCCAGAGGAACGAGACCCTCTGGTCCTAAAATGTGACTATGACCCCTTGCACTTTTTTTTCAGTTTAAAGCAACTGAAGTAACAGGAGGGCTGTGTTGCAGCCCACCAGAGCTGACTTTTATGGTATGAAAATCTATGGCGTATCATGTGGTACAGCTTAAAAGCTTAAGGGGTGGCTGAAGGTGCAAGGTTTGCTGGAGTAGCAGTGGAGATAGATAGTGGGGATAGCAGGAGGAGCCCAGGCTGGTGTAGTGTTTGTCATCCTGCCTTTCGGTGGTAAGCCCTGAACCACTCTTGGTCCCCATTTTTGGGAGCGATCAGGTTGTACCCGGGCAGTGTGTTGGAAAGCGCTGGCTCATACACGGGTATGCTCTGGCTCAGAGTCAAGGAGCAGAAGAAACATTCAGCAGCGGAGGTGATCCCGTGCCCCACGCTCCAGCTCGCTCCCTGGCTGTTTGTTTAGCGGTGTGCTTGTGCCCAGAGGGACCAAACCCAGCTGCACAGGTCATTTGATGGCAGCGCTCCCTTTTGCATCCTCAACATGGTCCAGGTTGCTTCTTTTTTTCAGTTGTAAAGTTTTTTTTTAAAAACCCCTCCGCAAACAAAGATACAACCAGAAGGAAGTCTGCCAACCTTTAAATGGTGCTTTGGCCCAGCAGAGCTTTTGGCAGTGATCTCCACCAGCTGAGCTAATGGTGTCGCTGGTAGCTGTAGCAAACCATTCTCCACCAGGTGAATCAGCATCTGGAAGGATGAGAGGCATGCATATTGCCTGGGTCTGAAGATGACCATGGCCTCTTAACAGGTGATAACAAACCTCTGTCCCCCAGGGTGACTGTGTGGCTTTCATCCCCACCTGCTCCTGCTCCCTGCGTTAATGCCCTTCTTCATCTGTCCCAGCTTGGGGGTCCCTTTGCCTTTTCTGCATGCTAACACTGGACACTTCCCATTCCTTTCCAGGCAGTGCCAGGAGGAGCACTGAAAACCCGTATCATCCCGTCAATGCTTACATCTCCAGCATCCAGCTCCTTTGCTGCCTTGGAGAGCCCAGAGGCAGGGAAAATCTGGCTCTGCCACTGCTGCCCTGGGGCCAGCCCTGGCAGAGCAGCCTTGGACCTGCAGCGACTTGTGGCCACCACTGCCCCTGCTGTGCTGAGGCAGGAATGAAGTTGTCCTTCAGAGGGTTAGAGCAGACCCACGTTGGGGTAAATTTGCACAGGACCAGCAAAAAATGATTCCTTTTTCCCTGGCAAGTGCTGAGATCCCTGATCCAAGCCCTGAAAACGCTCAGAAGAGGTGCTGGCAGAATGGTTTTAGCATAGACAAAACTGAAGTATTTTCTTCCAGCTCCATTCAGAGAGCCAGCTGAATCATTTTTTGAAATCCTGCCCTAAATATTCAGCCAGAGATGTGGAAAACATCTGTACAAACATGTAAAAGAAAAGAGGACTCTGATGTGTAGTGCACTGTATTAGAGAAGGTTAGGTGCAGCTATCCCCACCTGCTCCGGCTCTACCACACAGCCCTAACCTCTGCTTTTGTATAGTCTGGGTGTCCTTGACCAACACAGTCACCCTCTGGATGAAATGTCATTCTCCCTGCCACGGAGAAAACACTTCACAGGCTCGCTGTGACACTCGGTCATTTGTGTAGTACTGAAGGATGGAAAGTGTTACACACGTGTTATGTATTATTATTAACTCAGAGAGTTTCTGATTTCTAGTACCATGAATGATAGTCACAGATGTACAAAAGTCCGCACAGTTTATAACAGAGGTAGGCTAGAATAAGGATAGTCTTGAACTTTCTGTCGACTATTTTTAACGCAAAACCAGATCTGGAACCGCGGTTCAGCCTTTGCTCTTTAGTAATCCAAATAATAAAATTAAGACGAAAACCAGATGAACTTAGGAAAAGTTAAGGTTCAGATCATATCAAAGACTATACCTCAGGCCCAAATTTAACGTGCCGATACTTTTTCTCCTTGCTTTTAATCTATGTGAGGGAATTCCTCCTCCTTTTTACAGAAACCAGGTGTGTAATCCTTTGTGCTGGCATTTCACAGCAACGTGTATCCTGGTTTGTGTGCCTGATCTTCATTCCATGAAACAAAAAAAGGAAAAAGAAGCCAGTATTGCTTGCAAGTATTAAAATGGCAACAGTGGATGGGACCAAGATTCAATGTAATAGAAAGCAGATTAGATTAAGCAAACTGTTGAAAATTTATTCTACTGGTTAATTTTATCTGTAAAATTGTCCTAAAGACTAATATTGTCAATTCTCGTTTGGCTCTATAGGACCCTGCGTGAATCCAAATCCATCCTTTTTTGGCAGGTCTTTTTATCACCAGTAGTACAGTGACATCTAAGTGTCAAGAAGATGGGCCAGTCGGAGCATAGAAAATTGATTTGAGCAGCACCATCCCCCCTTGGCTGGCTGCAGATAAACAGTTCAGCAATACGCTGCTCCCGACCTCTTTGGGGCTGTATTTGAATACGATCTAATAAGGCAGCTGCTTCACTGGAAGTGCTGAAAGTAAAGTAGTCCCTGAGAAGTTTTGCTTTTCTCTCGCGTTTTTCTAAGGTGGGGCAAAATATTAAAAAAAAAGACTTGCAACCATGAGGGCCTCACACATGAAGGCCTACGTGCCATTTGCTGCTTAATGATTTTTTTTTTTAAACACTGAAAATAAAGGAAACTAATCTACATTAGACATAAAGGTACAAAAGCACAAGTAGGCTATCTTGCCTCTTTTTCTTTCCCAAAGCTTGCTTTCCAAACACACGAGTAATTGATATGCCTGAGACACTGTTTTTAGGAACAATTTGCACAGGTGCTGATAGCAGTGGTGCTCAATACATCCCTCCCTTCGAGCTGCTACCTTCCAGGCTGCAATCGCTCTCATTTCCACCATCAAAATGGGAGCTGGACGCACAGCATGAACCAAACCCTGCCTGCGAGTCCTCCTCCGTCAGCCAGCTCTTTAAGGGAGGGCTGCAAACGGGACCGGCAGCTGAACGCACCTCCCCGGTGGGCAGACGCTGCGGGGCCACCGCTGCGGCTCAGAGGCCATGCCGCGGCACGGCCGCATCTGCCCGGGGCACGAGAGGGGCAGTCGGCAAGAGGGTGCCCCGCGGCACTCGCGGGGGCTGCGTGCCCGCGCCGGGGCTGGCCCCGGGTCTCTGCTGCCGAGGTCAGAGGACAGCCCCCTTCCACCCCGTCCCCAGCCGTGGGCGAGCCCCGGGCAGGGGGCACGGTGGCGTTGGGCTGCAGCAGCACGTTGCTCCGAGCGGTGAAATGCCGAGGGCATGGAGGCAGCCCTGCTCCTTGCAGAAAGGAGTGGGAGTTCCCATCTGCTTCGGGCCTTCGCCTGGTTTTGGATGAGGGAGCGATCGAGCACAGAGGGAGGCAGGAAATATGTAAAAGGCAGAGCCTGCCACTTGGCTCTCTCTTCTTTTCTTCCTGTTTTGAGATCAGGGGACTGGAGCGCTCCTGCCATTCATCTTCCCTCCTGCCTGCTCCCAGGGCTGCCTGGCTCCATGCCGTTTCTTCGAGTGCTGTCATCCCCGCAGCATCCGAGTGCCTTCCAGTAGGGCATTACGCGAAGTGACTAACATCTGTCACATGTGGCTCATTCTTTCCCTCAATCAGCTTTTCTGCAGGCAGCGCTTCCTATCTGCAAATAACAGCCATCACGGGGGCTGGCAGGATGGATGCTGTCTCCTCCGCTTCTCTTTTCCGAGCTTTATTCTGATTTTCTCCCATTTCTTCTCATTACCTTTTGTTTTCTTTCTGCTCACCGCCACCACTACCGTTATTTGCCTTTGTCTTCCACCTCCCCAATGAATCTTCCCTCCTCTCTTTCCTTATCCCTTTCCTTGATCCATTTCATCTTTCTTTCATTTACCCCCACAACTACCTTCATCTTCCCCTCTTCCCACCGCGCTGCCACGCCTTTAGCCCCCGTCTTCCCCACGTCCAGTGCTAGGACAGCTAGGTGCAGGGCTGGCCGCTGCCTCCACCCTGGGTTGTGTTGTGCTGGTAGGAGAAACCTCGCAGCCTGCGAGGTCCCACCAGCCCCTGGGACTTCTTCCTTCAGTCAGTGCTCTTCATGCGCCCGTTCAAACAAAAGGCAAAGGCAGCCAGGTGTGGTCCCACGTATGAGGTTCTACCCACCATCTCGGGAGCAGGCCACGATTAGGAAGCAGAAGGCTGTTTGCACCCCTGGCCTACTCCTACCATGCTGGTGGCTTTTGACAAGGGTCCTTGTCCCCAGTGCCTTGTTCTTGCCTTCTGTAAAATGGGGATAGCGCTACTGACTGCTTGGGCTCAGCATTTGAGGGCATATTACTGTCAGGGTAGGAAGAAACCCTGAGGGCAGAGCGCAGATCCCAAGCTCTTCTCTAGCAGTGAGTGGGATAACACTCAGCGGGTGGCTGAGTCGAGCTAACTCAAACTTAAATTTGACCTCCCGTTCCAACCGAAGCAAACGCCTCGCTTGCTTTCCCTGCCTTTGAGACAGAAAACAAGGCCTGAATTAAACATGAGAGTGGAGGTGCCTTCCCCGGTCATCACGTTCAATCCCTTGCTATGGGCAGACAAGGTGCCGTATAATCCCTTTCACAAACGTATTGAGTTGGATGTTAAAAACAGGGAGTTATTATCCCTCCCCCACAAAACAGCTGATGCTTCAGAATTTAGATGTGTGAGAAAGAAGCACAAGATATTTTTTTCTCAGCTGAAATTTCAGCAATAAGGGAGAAAATTTATCAGAAACAGAGCAGTCAGAAAAGTTTGGATTTGAAATGCAGGTCATTTTCTTTATTTAAAAAAATAGGCATATAGGCATACAATTACTTATTCAAGGGTAATCTGTACAGTTTTTCTACAATATTATCTTAGATGGACAAATAGCAAGAGAGAGCCTATTTACTGACAGACGCTTTAACAAGAGCATCGCCTGCACAGTCCTCTCATTTAGCAGAGACATTTGGTCCCACACCTGCTCGGCTCCAATCTATTACACAGCATCTTAGCCCTGGCTGCAATTTTTGCAGACTGAAGTTTACCCGCTTGTGCTGACTTTAACCGATGGTCAGCCAGAGGAGACAGTTTCAAAAAATCAAAACATTTTGTGATTACAAACATTTTCCCTCTTCATTTTAAATGTTGTCTTGCTTCCAAACCTGCTTCTATCTCCTCCCCCCTGAAGGAGTTGAGTAAAAAGCCCTGCTTGCTGGGCTGAGCCTGAAGGACATATCCCTTCCCTCGCCTTCAGTTTTTCCTTGTGGGTGGTGAATCAGTGAAAACTGAAATGTTCCTACAGCTCTAATCTTTGTTTCCGAGTGGTATATGCTGAAATGCAGATGCCTGGCCTGTGCTATAGCTCTGCACTGTGCTCCCACAATCAATGTGAGTGGTTATACGTCATGTCCCGTCCCATCTCCTGTCTACAGCTGGTATAACCATCGTCGGTCTGCACTCGATGTGTTTCAGGATGCTGGCACCAGGATCAGAAGACAGGTTTGGGAGTGCTTATTTCTGACCTACCCAACATTTCCAATGAATTCACACCCAGGAAACTGTCACTTAGGGCTGATGAAGACATGACGCAGGTCATGTCCCGCTGAGATGCAGCAGTGTCCTCGAGCCAACTGGAGATGGTGGGAAGCAACCCCCAGCCAGCCGGCTGAGGGATGCAGCCCTGAGGTGCAGCACGCGGTATTGCTGCTCTCTGGCACAGGGTCTGCCTGCCCGAGGGGGATGCCCAGAGGCAGCGAGGTGCCTCCCTCCAGCAGCCAGCATCTTCCCCCTCATTCATGCTCGCTCCGGGCAGCTGGCCTCCTGCCCAGGGCTGATTTCTTGTAAGCCCTGGGCCAGCTGGTGGTAAGCGGGGATCAGCAGAAAAGCAGTGTACTGGCTCCATGGTTTGGCACCAGATTCCTGGCGTCTCGTCAGCTCGGCCACTGGCAAGCACACAGACGGCAAGGAGGAGTGGAGCATCCCTTGGGAGCTAAGCCTCCTTTTGGGCAGGTACCACTCCCAGCACCGCCATGAGCCAGGCTTGCTTGGGGACACGCCAAAAGGCAGTGGGAAAAGCACGATTGCCTCTTGCTCTTCCCTTCCCCGATGAGACTGCGCTGCTGCCAAATTCAGGGTGTCGCCTCGGCCGGCGCAGATACCATCTCGATGGAAAGGCTCCTTCCTGCTGTGCAGTGAACTCACCTTATTAGACAGATAAGATTTGTATTTATTGCCACTTTGTCATCTCGCCAGCGGTGCGGGGTGGCGGGAGCCAGCTGCTCTGCTGTCGGAGGCGGCGGCACTCCTCCCGTAGGCATGTAGGCTAAATCTGAAAAGGTGGGTGCGAGATGCTGTCCCACACTCCCTCCCTGCACCCGCATCCTAAGAAACCCTTATCAATACAAAGAGCCCAAGGGATGCAAGGAGAGCTGGGAGGCAGCTGCTCTCTGCCTTTCCCAGGAAGCTGGGAATCGGGACTGTCACAGCCTGATCGTTCTCACGCCGCTTGTGTAAGACGGTGTAAATCCTCTGCTCTTATGGAGTTAGACCACCTCCGAGCGGGGACTGGGGAGGGGAAAACCGGGCTTAGCACGCTGAATTACACTGCCAGCGCCACGCTCGCAGCATGACAGGCAAAGGGACTCGCTCTTACGCCTGGTTTCCCTCCTCGGGAGAAGAAAGGAGTGTCAGGAAAGGAAATCAGGGTTAATCCAGGCAGCCGGCTCAATGGCTGGCACGGGTACGCGTCTGTCCTTTGTACTGTCAGCTTGCAGCAATATCACACTTGTGCAGAGGGTGTTGCTCTGGGGCATCGGTGTAGAAAGAGCCAATCAAACCCTATTTGTCAGCTTTGCCTTCTCAAAGGCCGAGCTGACGCAGCACTGGATTTTTATTTTACCGATTTAACACCAGGATTTATGGGTCGTATCCAACTGCACATTTCAGGGCACCATCTAAATAAGTATTTATCACGTTGGAAGGGGCCCGGAAGGTGAGCAGCGTGCTTAGCACCGTGTAGCCCCTCGTCCTTAAGTCAGCTGCACGCAGGCAGCCTGACTGTCACAAGGAGAGCTCTCCCCTCAATTTTACATTGCTACGGCCAGGCTGGTGAGCGGTCTTTGCCAGGGACACACATCCATCAATTCAGCAGCCGGCAGTCTGCTCTCCCCGCGAGCGCCGTGCCTCGAGGTACCCAGGGCTTCGCTGGGAACCTGAAGCCGTCTGCAGACTTGCTCCTGCCCAGCCCCGGGCACCCCGCATCTCTGGCAGCGATATAAGCTGTCCACGGAGGAAAAACTGGTTGATGCCACTCAGAAACGCATGGCGTTTCCTAGGCTGCCTGGGGACCGTGGCTTGTGCCTGAGCCGTTGCTTCCCCCTGACTGTGCTCCAAGGAAGCGCTTAACCACCTTTAGTCTGCCAGGCAGGGAGCCGCTCCCAGAGGAGAACGGGAATGGGGCAAAAAAGGCTTGGGGAAAGCCAATACAGCTGGCGTGGGGGGGTGGTATTTCGATGTCTGACACATACGCTGCTGATGCATTTCTTCAGCTACTCGGCATGATCTGCTGTGCATTCCAGCCTTCTTATTGCCGACTGATGATACCTCTCTTGGCCATCAGGCAGGCAAAAGATGAAAATTGTTTTATAGCTTTTGATATATCCCTGTAATAGGATTCGGTGGAGCCTTTGCTGGGGAAGAACAGGTGGTTCACATTTCTGCTCTCTTCTTTGTTTGCTCTACTTAATCAGCATTAGGAAGGAAGCTAAATTTCTCTCCCTCTCCCTATGCTCCTTGTACAACTTTGAGTTGCTGCATTTCCCCCCCGTGCAGGATATAGTGGAAAGTGGAAGTGAAGACTGCTGTGCTAATCTCACAGTGAAGAAGATAGGAGCATGAGAAATTCCTGTCTTAAAATGAAAATATTCCTCTCCCTTCAGCTACATCATTTCAATAAACTACCGCTCCAGCTTTCCATGCCTACTTCTTTCTTTTTGCTCTGTTATTTACTGACCTAGACCATCATGGGAGGAAGAGGTGTCTTATATATTGAAGTTCATTTCTTTGCACAGATAAGCATTTCTTTCCTTTATTCCACACTCCCCCTTTTTTATACCCCTAAAGCTCTCTGTTCTCCCACTAATAAGAAATCCCACATCAGACTTTTGCTTTTCAGCCTTCAGTTACATCTCGCATCCTTTCCGACTTCAATGATACGACTCAACATAACGCAGGACCGATTCGGCCCGAACCAGAGGAAACCAGATGCGACAATAAGGTGTGTTCCCCCAGCAGCTCAATCTGCGGCTCCGGTGGCAATCAGCGTGCTCCGGAGGCGGCTCCGGCTGCGCCCCTGAGTCAGAGCCCGGGGAAAGGGCAGGAGCGATTCATTAAAAACCCACCGCCATGCGCCGGCGCGCAAGCCTGAATGAATGTCACCGTTTTCATTACGGAAAAAGAGAGACCAAAGAGAAAACGTGACAAAGTACATCTCGCCTGACTGTTGATCTTTAAGCAACAGTGTGATTAGCAGCATTTTCCCTTTACATTTCAAAGCGCTGGAGCACAATGGCAGGGAGATAAACATCCAGAGGTGCTGCCTGCTGAAAGACATCTTTCTGACAGCGCATTACGGCTCCTGCCTCCCTCACCCGAAAGAACATGCGGTTTTAGTCAACGATGAAAGAGAAAAAGCCACATTTTATCTACAGTAAACAGTTGCCTATTTGTATTTGTTTTTCCCCTGGTGAGTTCCGTCTTTGAAAGAGCACTCCCCTGCCATCCTTCTGCAGCCGGGAGACTGAAGCCGCTTTCCCACGGACTTACAGGGCCCCGACTCCTTCTCCGAGGGAGCTGCAGCTGCCGGGAAAAAGAAAACACTCCGACTCCTCTCTTCGCCTGCGCGGGGGGCTTTGCCTTTCTCTCCTCCATCTCCCAGGAAGAGGCCGAACCTGCTCCCACGAGGCTGCCAAAAGCCAGCAACGAAGTCCGCACCCTTCGCGCTTCTCAATCAAGAAAATACAGCCCAGCTCCTTTCCTCAAGAGTTATTGGCAGCTGCATCAGCTTAGACAGGATTAAAAAAGAAAAAAAAAATAGGAAAAAAAGAGAAAAACCCTCCCCGCTTCTGAAATTACTCGCAAAGTCACCTTTTTAATGCTAACACACACAAAACGCGCTCAGCCACTGATTTCAGCAGACCATATGCTGCCACTGCTGCTGGCCAGGTCCTAAGGGATGAATTTTTTTCCCCTTCAGCAAGCCTCCAGAAATGTCATAGAAATTTATATGCTTATTCACAGAGCCGATAAAGCAGAAAACCGGTGTTTCAGCTATTTTTGTTTTGCTTTGCAGATGGACAGTAAAAGGCATAAATCTCCTTCCCACCGCCCTAACACCCTGCCTGGCTCCCTCTTTTGTGCTGAATCACCAGCCCTATAGGACTCGCCCGTGGTCCGTAAGCCAGCCCTCCTCTTCACTTAAAGAGGAGCAGCAAGGCAAAGAAGCAGGAATCTCCCGTGACATTGCCGGTGCTTTGACTGCTGAGCTCAGGCACAACTTTCCACGCAGCCACCAAGCGGGACAGCTTTTTTTTACCATCTTTGATGGAGAAAGAAAAGCAGTCCGCACGCCCCGGGGCTGTCCCTGTTCCTACCCTCCCCGTGTTAGCATCCCAGCTCTGACAAAATGAACGCTGTCCTCCCATGATGTTATCTGATGTATGCCCCAATTTAAGGCGCTGTGCCGCACACCTCCATAAATCAGGGCAGAGCCCTGGGGAGAGCTCGGCTGGCCCCCTCCCGAAGTGTGTGCGGGTTGCAGACCCAGGTGATATTTTAGAGACATTTGACGTTTAACCTCAGGAAAAGGAATATGTGGAGGGGAGGGGGGGACAGTGGCTAAGTTTCCCTCTCAGCTATATTTACAACCACAGCACGGGATGGAGCTTGCAGCCCGTTGGAAAACCTGCCTCCCACGGCATGTCACCAGGGAAATTTAGGATTAGCGACTGAGGCCTGTTGACTTGCTGACTGAAGGAGGCGGCGGGAGGGCTCATGGCTGAGGGCAGGAGGTGGTTTTATTTCAGCGGATGGCCCTGCGGTTCCCAGGGGAAGTCTCCTGGGAGCTATCCCCGCCCCCCCAGTCTTGCATTTCCCACGCCGTTGCTGTGAGCGTGGCGGGCGGTGTTTCCTTCTCCAGGCAGGACAAGCCTGGGCCCCGCTGCAAACCCACCAGCGTCAGTCTCAGTGCCCCCCCGTCGGTGCCAGAGGGGGTGATGGCCCCCCGCCCCGGGAGAGTCCCTCCTGCGCAGCCTGAGAGCGGGAGCAGGGAAGCGGTGGCAGGGGCACTGCTCAGCAGCGGTGCAGCTTTGAGCCTGGTCCCCCGGGCTCTGGGTGTTACTGTGGGACAGACGCCCCTGGACCAGGGCGGGTGGGACTGGTTGTCCTCAGAGCCACAGCGAAAACAGGCTGCCTTCAACAGCCATGCCGCGCCGGGGAGCAGAGAAATTAGGAATAAACCCAAACCCAGCAGGAAAAGAGGATTGCGTCTCTGTGCCTCGCACAAGGAGCTCGGCGGTTCAGGCAGACCGTCATCCTGGCTAATAGTGACAGGCCAAATATTTAACTATCTTACAATAGCGAGGAGCTCGGCAGAAGGAAGCCTGCAGAAAGCAGGCGCTTTCCCTCCAAAGTCTGTCTTCTCCTTATTTAAAAAGGAGGAAATAGGTCAGCTGTCTTATCCGCCAAGGTCAGAAGCTCAATTTGTATTTCGGAGCCCGGGAAAGGTGAATGCACCAGAGCTACATCCCTGATGGAAACAATCACTCATTCTAATAAGGCTGGCAGGGGCTGGAGCCTGCCTTGTTCAGATACAATTATTACAGCCCGGGTGTCAGATTACTGAATCTATTAGCTGGGAATCAGCTGCTATTTCAGAGCAAGACAACTATCCTACAAGCAGTTGTGATGTACATCATGCATGACGCCCGGGTCCGGCTTACCCCGCCGGTACGGAGAGGCGGGAGGGGGGCAGGACCACCTACGCCGCTAAGGAAAAAGCCCACGGCAGTGACCTCTGGACACAGCCACATCTATCAGATCGTGACACCAGCATTGCAATGATTGGGGAACATCGTTACCACACGACGCGGTTTTCTGAGAGAGGGGAGATCCTGAACTTGTTGTAAATGCAGCTCACGGGTGTGGGGCAGGCTGAGCATGTCCCTCCTGCCTGCATCCAGAGAGAGCCGCGGGCAAGGACCCGGTGCCAGCGCTCATTTTCTGCCCCAGAAGTGTTTGGGAAAGCCTGAGCGGGGAATGAGGGGAGCAATGCTCGAGTCAGCGGGGAGCTCTTTGTGCAGGAGCTAAAATAAGAACCGCCTGTATCCAAGAAGAAATACAAATTGCCGGTTAACAGAGCATTCCCACCCCAAAGCACAGCTTAAAAAAAATCTGTGCTACTTTAGCAAGAATAAGAGGCGTGCGTGCATGGTTCTGGCGGGGCCTCCCTTGGAGCAAGCCCAGCCATCCTCAGGCCCAGCACAGAGCAGGCGGCTCCTCAGTGCCCCTGCTGCCCCATGTCTGGTCCTGGCAGCAGGCACTTTTGCCAGCGATGCCCTCACAACCCTTTTTTATCTGTCCCTGAAACTGGGGAACAGCAGCATGAATCATGCAGTGCACAGGGACCGTAGGTGCCCATGAAGGACCACCACAGTGAGGGTAAGGCTGCGGGGTGCAAACTGTCCAGTTATGAAATGCAGCCACGAGCAAGGGGAATAGGCTTTCTGGTTGGGTTAATGGTGAGGAGTCCGCCCGAGGATAAAGGAAGTTGCTCCACCTACTGACAGAGTGATTATGGGCCATCGCAACATCCCCTGATGACTGGGAATGGCACATCAGGCCCATCTCTGGAGATCGTTTCATTGACTGCATGAAAAACTGTTTCTTGAAACAACTTGTTCTGACACCGGCACAGGAGAAGACAACTTTCAGGTTATTGAGATGTGACCAGGGAGTGTTGATGGATATCCTACACTACCTCCTCCACTTGGCAAGGGAGAGCTGTGTGCAGGTGTGGCTCCTCGGGGACTGCCGCAGAGGCAATCCTGCTTCGAATTGGGCTTACTTAAAGTTCAGCGTCACAATAAAGGAAGTTGTTAGCAGCAGGCTGAGAACAAGGGATGAGCGGAAGAAACTGCGGCAGAGGAGCAGACAGTTTTGGCACCTTCCTAAATATCCTGGCATCCTTAAAAGAAGTGCATCAGGTCAGAGAGGCCAGAGCAGTGTCTTCTGGTCAGAGTTGCCACCCTACCATGCATTGCTCAGGACGAAATCCCCCACACCTCCAAGCCTTGCTGGACACCAACATTGCCTGGGGGAAGCAGTGTGGGATATGAGGCCCAGGAGGAAGATATCCTGCCCAGAAGGCATGTGCAGCCCTGAACCACCTAACAGGCAACTAAGAAAGGCACCACCACAGCAGAGGGGCATGCAGGTCCTTTTAGCATTTTCCTCAAAGGACAAAGCAGCCAAAGGTGCAGAAGACAAAAGGGCAGGATTTGGGACCTAACTGCAGACATGGGCCATGGGGAGGTGGGACAGGGAAGACCCCCAGATCAACAGCAGGTTCTTCTACCTTAAGCACCAACAAACGTTACGAAGTTGACTGCAGTAGCCTTGCCTGCTGGCAACCAGCAGGCATTCATCTAACCGAATGAAAAAGGGAGCAGGGCATTTGACCTAAAGGGGCCAGCAACGCAGGAGGCCCCAGCCCCTGTTGTTTAGCTGCTCATGGGACACACTGCAAAGGTGGCAACGGGAACCTGACATCGCAGGTTAAAACTCTTTCTTCCACTGCACTTGCACACAGGGAGGGAAATGCCCAAATTTGCAGGATCAGGAGTTGCAAGAGCTTTTCTTTATTACAGCAACAGCTCCACAGATGAGGAGACCCTTGGGTGGTCCACAGAGAGTGCCATGCTGTGCACCACTTGTCCGTCCAGCTGAACAGTGCGACTCCCCATCTTGGCCAGGTGGGACGCTTCGGGGATAATTGACCATTCTGCATTACTGTGCCCATCAGGGAAAGTTTTCTTTCCAGCCCAAGCACTTAGCTGTTGGCTTGTGTCCTGAAGCATGAGGGCTAATATCCTTTGCACATTTGTACCATAGAAATGAAAGAGAGAGGGTATTTTTCGATTCAATGGGAAACAAGTGAATAATAATTCTGTGAAGCCATGTAGTGGAAAGAGAGACTTTGAGCGCAACAAGAAACGGGATTTTAAAATTTCATCTGCACAGCAGAAGGTCCTGCCAATTGAACCGTTTCCAGTAAACAATCTGCTAAGTCTGACAGTTTGAAGGAATACCAGACTGCCAGGAGTGAATAGGCTGGGATTTTTAAGAGGTTTATTTTTCATCTGAACACTTTTGTTTGTGAGCAACAGCTTAAAAAACAAAATGCATGTGCAGCGGCATTAGCAGCCAGGCAGAGGGCTTCCCCACCAGCCAGGGCTCCAGAAGGAGCGGAAGAAAAGGGCTGTGCTGCTGACACGACCTGCCCTGGTCTGCCCCATGGGCAAGGCCACCGCACTGTGCTATTGGGTCTGCACCGGGAGAGTCCCTTCGGTGCCGCCGCACTCTTGCAGAGAGGTTTGGCTTGAGCCATTTCCTTCCCCGCTTTCCACTGTCTTTCATGTGGGAGCATCAGCTGTCTTTGCCGAGGCGGTGGTCCCCAGGGGAATGCCAGGGGCAGCCGACTGGGATGGGGGGACAGGAGGGGATGCAGGGGACTGGTTGGAGGTCAGGGCTCGCAATCACAGGACTGGGGCAAGCGTGGCAAGAGGCTTGCCCCAGTCCTGTGATTGCGAGCCCTGACCTGTGTAGCTCAGGGTGGAGAGCGCTCCCCCGACGTGGCCGAGCAGGGATGCACAGCCGTGGCACGCCGCAGGCGCTGCCTTCTCCCAGTGCAGGGGAGATTTGCTTCCCCACTGCCGAGAGCACGGGGACAAGGAGGTGTTGTACCGCCGGGTTAAACACCTCTGCAAGGGCTGCCCCTGCCCGGGTTAAGCCAGGGGCAGGGATTAAGGGGTTGAGCCTCCACAAGGGACAAAGTCAGCAATGGCTTTCTGTGCACAGCCCCGTGCCGGCTAGCTCTAGGAAAAGGGCGGCTGATCAGAGAGGAGGTGCGGGCTGGGGTTCTGTGGGAATTGTCTGGAAATGCACTGTGTGACAGGAGGTGCACAGTCAGCACCTTCCACACACAGAGCATCCAAAATCAGGGACCGTTTTGAAGGTACGGTGCTACCCGTCTCACAGCCAGGATTCGCAGCCAGGCACGGAACAGGATGGGATTTATTTTGGGCTTGAAAATATTGATGTCTCAAACCTTTCCTCTTCTCCCTCTCAGCAAGGAAAGAGGAGGAAGGTCTTGAGGAGAGTTGCAGACCCAGCTGGGATTAAGAAAATGGCTTGAATTCTGTTTTCCCATTTCACACCAGAGGCTCAAATCCATGAGGGGTCGGCCCTGCCTATCTTGTTTTGAGGCAGGATCCTCACTTTCAGCCTAGACCCACGAGGCCTTTTTCTGATAAAAAATTTCATCTTGAGCTGGTAAATCCCCTGGAGTCTTTTCAGATTTTAGTGCCTAATGTCTCCTGACAAACACCACCCGTGCAAGGGAGAAGGGGCTTTCCTGGCGCACAGGCTGCAACACCCTTCTGTTGCAGAGCATGTAAACCATTTAATGTTCGGCTCAACCTCCCTTTGAAAATAGCCCATTTCTTCATCCCTCTGCTGCTCCTGCTTGGAGGTTGCTCTAGACTCCCTGCACTTTCCTACCTGCTGTCTTTTGTAGAGGGATTTCTAATTGGATAAATGAGGAGTTCTGTAATCCTATTCCTGTCTCGGTGATAGCCCCACAATATGCCCCTTTCGCTAGAGCAGAAAATCGCTGGGTCATGAGAATTGTCACCCTACTTTTTCCAAATGCAGTTTAATAATCATCCCCCTAAAAATCAGGGCACGGAAGGGGTTTGGCAGTTATTTGCATTTCTGAGAATTAAATGGAAAAAAGCAAGCCTGGTGCAAGCCAGCACCAGGGAAAGTGTAACCTGTGCAAGCAGAGATGGCTGAATGCACAAGAGGGTCACAGCGTTGCAACAGATGCCTGGAAATACAGCCCTGGTTGTTCGGTGGGGAAATCTCCAAGTTCAGAACATCTGATGTGTAGGGAGATGTGGGCCACGTGCTCCTCTTCGTGTGGCAGAAGCCAGTTTTGCAAGTGCCAGGGTCTGCCATCAGTGCCGCTGCTGGTCATCACCAGGAGAGCCCAGCTGCAACTCACCTGGGTTTGGCGTTGGAATGGGCCAACAAATAACTTCCTCCGAGCCCAAATGCCTGCTGTCACACTGCTATGGTCCACGGGGTACGAACTGACCTTTTTTGCTCAGAAATACTTGAGAAGCAAGGACTAGAGACTCGGCAGGGAGTGAAGCATGGCTAGGGGCCAGACAGACGGAAACACTGACATGCAGAAGTGTCAAGCAGTAGCATCCGGAAACAGCGATGGCCGGGCTGAGATAAGAGGGGCTGGTTCCACAGCTTCCTGCGAAACGGGGATATTCGCAGCTCTAAAGTCCAAGGCGGGCCCTTCTTTTAGCATGGCGACTCCATCCCTCTCCATGGGTGAAGTGGCAGCCCCATGACATCACCTAACTCTTCACCGGGTGCTCTGCCTGGGGAGGTGAGAGCTTGTAGCCACAGGCATCGCAGGGGAAGACCTCAGTAGTGTCTTGTAATGAGTCCTTCCTGACCATTGGGTGTAAGATGAGTGTGGGAGATGAGATCTGGGTTAGAAGGCCCACACCTTCACTTTAGCACACCTGAAGTTGCCCTCTCAAGGCTTGTCATGGCCACTTTATGGTATAGGTTATTCTGCATCATGCAGTCTTTTGAGCTTTATTTTGGCATGCTGCTGCCCTTTCTTTTTCGCTTCAAACATCAAAGATTAAGCCTGAAAAAATACATTCGGCTGCAGTACACTGGAGTAGATGAGTTGGGATTTGACCTCCACAACTTAATTTTCGAAGTATAGGACATGTGGTGTGTCTCTGTTGCGCCTCATCCCAGGTACTGAGTTAGTGACCAGCTTGCAAACATGCCAAGCTTTAAGCAGAAAGATTTAGAGAAAATTCCCCAAAATGAAAGGAAGTGAAACTACTGGGCACTGCTTGGCAACACTCTTAGGACTGACTCAAGACGACATTGTCGCAGGAGAGTGTGGCTTCTTGTCCGCTGTGAGAGATGGACCAAAGCCAAATGGCATCTGCCGGTCCCTGTCGATACCTTTTTCTGTCTCCACCAAGGGAGAAAAGTGGCTTAAACCACTCCAAGGCACTGTCGGGGGTCAGGGCATCCGGCACCGGTGTCGGTGGTGCCCCACTGCAAGGAAGAAGATGGGCCGTGGGCGCAGGTCAGGGTGAGCCTGCCCCCTTTCCCCCTTGGCCGAAAGACCAGCCACCCTCCCCGAATGCCCCAGGGCCAGCATAAAGGGGACAGGGGGCAGAGGCAAGGTGGGCTAAAGGGTGAAGGGCTGTCAGAGGTGCTCCAGGTCTCAGAGGAGGTCACATTGAATCGAACTTCCCCTCCCCACCATGCACCAGGCTGACAATAATCCTGGGGGGGCTGCGCATGTTGCTAAGGGTACTGAAGAGGATGGGGGGTGGGCGAGGAAGGACCAAGGAGTGAACAAAGATAAATTCAAGGCAGCAGCAGAGCTGGATGCTGAGACCAGTTGGTGTAGGAGTAGCTCAGAGGAAAAGCTCATCTCGAGCTGCCTTGTCACGCTGGCACCAACGCAATCTCAGTGGTAACACTAAGCACTGAAGAGCCTTTCGCCTATCTACAAGGCCAGTAACTGCTACTGTTTCCCAGAGCTAACGTAAATTGAGATCACATTTTTCTAATTTACTTTCAGGCTCTCCCTTTTTATGTTTTCAATGTGAATAAACACGACTTTCTTTCAAATGTATGAGACGGTATATTCTTTCAGTGTCGCCAGTCTGTCCCAGAGCCCAAGTGTCATACATCAGTGTCCCAAACCATCAAATCAGTTAGCACATCATGACACTTTTTCGCAAAGGTGCTTTCTGTGACCTCCAGTTCTTTGGCACCCTTCGGTTTCTGGCGTAGGAGAATTCAGCTCTTTCAGGGTTTTCTTTGTAACAGGGAAGGCAAGAGAGATTTCCAGAAAAGGAAAACTGAGGTTCTTGCGGCACATGGTTACTTTTTGGAAGAAAACCACGGTGAAGCGTAAGGCTGGTGATTAAATCACAAGAATTGGCAACTGGGAGTCACAAGCGGTGCTTGGTGCTCTGCAGGGATGCTCTGAAGTGCCCTCCTGAAGGGATGCCAGCGTTGCAGCTCTGTGTGGGCCAAAGCACGAGACGCAGCTGAGTCATCAGACCAGGGGTGAGTCTTCAAGTGGGGGTCTCCTCTCTTCTCCAGTTTTGCTGCGTCACTTAACCAGGACCCCGGCCCTGCAAATACTTGATTACACAAAGCGTTTTACCTACTTGATTAGTTCCCCTGAACTGTGGGGGGAAGCTGACGCGCTGAAGTACACGGAGGGTTGGAGACAACAAAGGCAAACAAAGGAGTGGAAAAGCTAATGGGTTGCCTTCTCCCTCCTGCTGCTCTGTGGAAAGCTTTCATCTGTCGGACTCTCCCCTCTCCTTCCTTCACAAACAAGCCTTAGGCCAGAGAGCATCGCTACACGAGGAGAAATGCTTCACCAGCACAGGTGTAGCAGCAATACTGCTACGGCAAAGTGCTTTGACACAGCTTATACCAGTTAAACCCCGCTGGTAGAAGCACTGCTTTCCTGCCATAACTTTCCCTGCACTAAAGCCTTCGTCTGGCACAGATGTACTGTGCTCCAATGGTAGCGGTGGTATTTATCCACATAGGTTTCCAGAGCAGCAGGGCTTCTTGTGGAGGGGGGGAAGGAGTTTATTTTTTCCCTCCCTAACGAAAACAACGTGCAAAACTTCTGGAGTCCCGACCAGCTTTTCCGGCTCCTGTTACCTGTCTGGGTTTCCCTTGCGCTCTGGAGACAGTGTCACCGTGATGCCGAGACGCATAGCTCACCACAATTTATATCTGGACTCAGCCAGCACAGAGCCTCAGCCCTCTCCAGCTCGCTCATTATTTACTGCATTCTGCTTGCTGACTTAATAGTGTTTTGTCCTGTCCTTGAATCCTGTGTGGATGGATTCGGAAAAAAATCAATGTGCCCTGACCAGCAGGCCTTCTTCCCGCAGCGCAGGGGAATTTCCAGAGTGCCACAATTTCTAGTATTTATTTGTTTCCTTTAAGTTATTAGCATGATGGGGCTAATTGTGATGCTTCAGGTGCATTAAATCTCACCTTCCATGCTCTTAAAGCAGTTGGGAAAGAAAAGAGCAGGAGTTATAAAAACAGAGCACAAATAAATACTAGCCTCCAAAATGAAAAATAATGATGGCACGAATAAAAGGCACTGTAATCTGTGCGCACCTTGCTTATTTATAAAGCGCTACCATTGTGATAATAAGGTACTAATGCAAAACGAAGGAGCGGGAGCAGGATAGCTGAAGAGTTCTCCACTGTGGCTTAATTAGGTGGGCAGCTACGGTTTCCCCATCACCACTGCCATAATTAGTGGGCATTGGTGAAGAGTAAACATCAGTGTGATGAGACCTCGGGTCTGCCAGGGCTCCGTACCAGGCTGCGCCGGCACAAGGTCTGGTCTCTCAGAAGGATGTGGACCCGTGCAAGGGACTGCGCTGGCATGGTGCCGGGTCAGGGAGGTGTTTTCTTTACATTCATATGTGACGTGGCTGTGCTGGCAAAACTTTAAAGCACAACCATCTCACTCTGTGGCCTCCTCGTCCTACCCTGTGCAATATTGTCTGCCCACTGACAACGAAAATGCTGTGTGCTGTGGGGGCTGTGTGCTCTCACCTGCTCGTACAGCACCTGGGACATCGAGTGTTAAAACATTTAAATATGACATTTAAAAATAAATGGACTCATCTAGTATTCACAACTCTTTTATTCAAAGCACAATATTTATAGTCACTACATCACCTTAAATCTAGGGTGTAAAGGCTATCCCCTGACAAGGTTTACAGACTCAGGGGATATAAAGAAGCAGCAGTGCATTTCCAGGGATGAGATATGGGGGCTGGAGGGGAGGCTGTGCCCAGGGACCAGATCTTTTCTCCGTGACTGCTGCCTGGTTCCCCCATAGCTGGCTGGGGCACCGTCTGCATGCCTCTGCTCTGGATGTGCCCTCAGGTCCAGGCTCCTATTACAGAGAGCACACGCAAACTGCACACAGGCTGCCATGCATATCCCATGAGCTGCTTCGAGTGACTCTGCCACCAAAGTAAGATCTTTCTGCCAGTGGCTTCCTCGCCTCGCTGCCCCAAACCTTGTCATCCCGCTCCACATCCAAAAGCTCAGCCGGATTCACCCAGGGAGGAGAAAGCAACAGCACTGCCACAGGGAAAGAGAGCGGGGGGGGGTTTAAAGACGCAACAGATGCAGAGCTGGGTCCCCTGCCAAAGCAATTGTCCCTGTTGAAGTCCTGGCACTGCTTGGAAATAGGGAATGGGTGGCTTTCACCTCATTTAGCAGCTGGGGCTCATGCCTTCGGTTCTGGCAAATGTAGGGTGTCCGAGATCAGGTCCCTCCTGCACTATAGGATTTATAGGCTGCTATAAACCTGGTGGGTCCCTCCCACAAAAAAAGGAAAGGAAAAAAAAAAATCCCTTTAGAATCCTTGTGCTCCTCTCAGGGACTCAGCGGAGCAGCCAGAAAGCAAGGCAAGCCAAGGCATCACTCCATAACCAGCTGCATGCACAGGCCCTGGCTGAGGAGGCAGCAGCAGCAGCAGGGTGCAAAGGGTGCCTGGGTGCTGGTGGCCGGGCAGATGCCTCGCTGGCCTCTCCTCGCACCCGTACAGAGGTGGCCTCACGGCAGCACGGGCTGCCAAGCCCCTCTTCACTGGGAGACCGGGCAGATTCACAGCAGAGTAGGTGTGTGCTTCACATCGCAATAAGTGGACTAAAATCTCCTCTCCTGCCTTCCTTACGTGCCACCGAGCTGCCTGCATTGCAATGCAGGCACGGTGCGGTCTCAGGCTGGGATAGCTCAGATACATGACAGCAGCCTCGGGGAGAGGATTTTTCTGTCCCCTGCTTGCAGTGAAGCAGTGGCACAAACAATCAGCTGGTATAAAAATAAATTCCCCATCCCTGGACCTTTATAAGAAATGCGGGATTTTTCGTACTTGGCAGGGTCTTGCTTCAGCAAAGAGGTTTTGGCCGCTGGAGTGCATAGCAGATGAAAGGAAGAGGCTGGGATCCACGCTGAATCGGCCTCCGTGCTGGCATTACCGCACTGAGCCAATCCATCTCCATTAGAGTTCACAGCCTCTTTGATCAATCTCATCTTTAAAAATACCAATGCTCCGGAAGGCTGGGGAACTGCTTAATGTTCCTTCATTATTTTTCAAGCCATTAAAAACAGAGGTATTAGCTGCTGAATACTTTTTGTCTTGTTTTGAAGTAAAATGGAGAAGTAGTAGAATGCTAAAAAAGCAGATTAAAATGATTAAAAATAACAGAGCAATGAAAGTCAAACTGTTGGCTCTAAAAATGTTGATGTGTTGCGTTGCTGTGGGCATTATATTCATATGAATGAGAGCGAAGGGCCCTGCTACCTGCCTCTGTGATGAACTGTGCGTGTCATTACACATGGCTGTTGCATTAAATCTGGAAGGATTGCCGTCTGTTTGTGCGGCAGCCAGGGCTGCTTCTTTGATGATACAATACAAGGTGATTCCTGTATAAAGCGGACTCATCTGGGATCAGTTTTGGGGCACAGGAGGGATCTTTTTTGGCACTTGCCTGTTTTCCTTTCCAAAGAGTCCTGTAAATTGCTGGTCTGGACTGGCCGTCAGGTCTCAGATCTCTCCCAGGTCTGCAGAGGTGCCCCAAGGCCTCTTGCATGTGCTTATAGTTGGGCGGCATGACATGGATGTGATCATGTTTTTCTTTTCTGAACTGGTCAGGGCTCTGCTGATACACGTACGTGTCCACCCAGTTCAATGCTGATGGAGGCTTGGCCAGAGCTGCAGGAACCCAGTGCTGGAGTCTCGCTTTTCTTTCTCTGCTGAGGTCTTTACCTTAGCAGCAGATCATATGTCAGTGGTTGGGCTATGGGTAACCCGTCCAAAGCCTAACTTCCATTTGAGCCACAAGAAAGAGTGCTCATATACCTAGCAAGGATTAAAAGACCATCCGAAAGCTGTGGCATTTCTTGTGAAATGACTATGTGGTTTTAGGGTACTTCTTGATGAATAGCTTTTACTTGCAAGCCAACTACACATTTAGCACCATTATGGATAGGTTTGGTAGGTACCGAATGGACATGCAGGCTTCTCCTACATGCCTGATGAATCCACACCCAGTAGCTGCCAAAGGCCATTTGCCCCTGGCCTTCGCTCTGTTTTGTGATGGGCAAGCTGGTGCACTCCTTGGTTTGCCTGCGTGTTTTGGCTCAATCCCATCCTTGCACTGGGATATGAAGCAAATATTTATTGACTCCTTTGCTTTCCACACCGTGGCTTCTAACCAAAAGAAACCGAGGCCATTGGGTCAAGGGAAGATGGGTTGTCGCAGGATCAGGCCGTCATTGAGGGTGGCAGGAGCCACTGAGAGGGTCAGCCCCCCATTCCTGGGGCTAACACTTGCGAGCAAAACAAAACCTGCTTGATTTTGAGAGAAAGCCTGGGTGGAAGTTTTTGCTGGTTAAACACAGATCTGTCGCCATTTACTTTCTAGGGAGCATTTGCAGCCGTGGCTGCTTGTTTCACGACGGGGCCTAAGGCTGGGGCGAAAATCACTTCAGCATGTGTAAAGGTGTAGGGTTTCTCTTCGCCAGGCACACTCTCGCCTTCTTTTCCATCCCCTCTGCCGTGTCTCTTGCCAGGCTGGTGCTGAGCCAAAAGCGAGAAAAGGCTGAAATTAAAAGGGAATTTGGATGCTATGTCAAAGCTTATCTGAACTCCGCCGGTTTGCAGAGCAAGGCCGCGGCGCCAGCCCTCGTGAGGCTTCTTACGAAAAGCTGACTGTTTCTGGCTGCTTTTTTCCAGCCTTCTCAGATGTGAGCAGAGCTCCCGGGCGCTCCCGGCCCCTCTCCAGCTGGGCGCTGGCGCTGCCGCGCTGCCTGAAGATGGAGCGGCATCGCCAGCTGGGGCGAGGGACGAGGGGAGCCCGCTTGCTGGAGGGGCTGGATTTAAACACCTGGGATGCCTTTACCCCAGCATGGGAGTTGCAAAGATGGTTACGCATGCAGACCAGGCTGCACCTCACTCGACTGAGGACCGTAAAGGGCAAAGACAGGTCGCTGCAGCCTTACATACAGCAGCAGCCTGTGCACGCTCCTGTGAACCCACTGGGAGTGGACCAACCTCCCCTGTGGCTTCTTATGTGAGGAGGGGCAGGGGACACCAGCCCATGCAGTAGTGCCTCGCTGGGTCTTAGTTTTGCGAGCAGTCCCCTCCCGCGGCTCCTGCTCCAAGGGCGGTGCCACAGCCCTGTCCTTCCCTCCCGGACCGTCTCCCACAAGCACAACTTGCTCAGCTTGTTGGCCGGTTGCAGCCGAGGCTGTGTGACCACGGCTTGCAGGATGCTCACAGCGCAGCGGGCAGGTTGCGGCACGGGGCTCAAAAAGCACATTGCAGAGGGTTGGCTGAGATCAACATGCGAGACGTGAAAAATGGAGCCCTGGAAGATCCTGGAACCAAACATCTCTGAATTTTGGGGGAGCTGGAGGGAATGTGGAGTCCAGCCCTGACCCAGGTCCATGGGTATATGGCAGCAGCTATAAATGTGCTTAGGATGTGTGAATTACAATCTGAACGTTAATGTGGCCCTTTCTTCCAGATGGAGAGATTCCTGGCTATTGCAGAGCAGTAGGATATTAAAATTGATTGGATTATTATATATTGGACATAGCAGCAGCTGGGGTGTATAGCAGGGCAGGTAAATATTCCTATCTGAAAGTGTGGCTTCTGCCTATTCATCAGTAAAAGCATATTTCTGACATTCCTTCTGGAACAGCTTCATAGCAATACCCAGCCTTCTCTGTGGAAGCCCAGATATACAGCAGCAGCTCCCAGAACGGCAAATCTGCCTTGTTCTTCCTTTAATTACCTCACTGCTTAAGGAAAAAAAAACGGACACACTTTTCTTGCAAGTAGAGATGAAGCAGAAATTCAGCTCCAGCTCTAACCTGTGTAGCTTCCAGCTCTGATTTTAAATAAACAGCTAAGAAATCCCTAATGCCTAAAGCCAGCAACCTCAGACCATGTGGATGTTCCCCACATCACTAGCCTGATTTCCCAAGGTGATGAGCTGCAGAATTATGAATTATCTGTATCGGGGGGAAAAAAAAAAAGGAAAAAAGCAGCGCAAGACCCCAAGCCTTGGCTTCTGCTGCAACTTTTCCTCAGCAACGAGTCCAATGGATCTCAGCGGGTGACCAGCACTTCGGGTCAGTGCTGGAGCTGCGAGGGACTGCAGCCAGAACCAGGTTTGCTGGGCGGATGCTCGGAGCTGGCTCAGACACTGCTGCAGCGGCCAGATCCCCCATGAGCCTGGAGCTGGGCCCGAGCTGACTCGTGGCTATCTGGCGCCTAGGCTGGAGGTGGCTTGCATCTAGCCAGCCCCGAGCACGGCTGGAGCAAGCATGGGTCTGTCCTCCTGGATGTGCCATGAAATGCTTCAATCAGCCAAAAAGATTTACCCCACCATAGATGTACATCTATTTCAAATCTCCCCCTGGATCGTTGTGTTTTTCAGGTTTATGCGGAGACCAAGAAAAAAGGGTCCGACTCCTCAGATAAGGGATCCAGAGCTGGGTTCACAAGGAACTAAAGATACATCTCTGCTGCTGTCACCAGAATGGTGCAAAGGCACCCCGCATACCTCAGGAGCTAAAAATAGTGGATTAAGGTTCACAGCTAAAATATTAGAGTGGAGTTCAATTGTGGTTTTGCTGCAGAACGAGATTGAAACACAGTGTTTCATCCTGCTGGACAGTGTCCAGCTATCAGGCAGCAGCACATCCCAGAGGGATGGGGGTTGCTGTGTCTCCTCGCTGGCTCCTGTATACAGCGCAGCATCCCCACAGAGTCAGGGACAGAGCATGAGGGACACGACAGCCTCAGGGGGAGAACATCCACTTGGGAAGGTGGAGTCCCCTCATCAATGAACAGTTAATATGCTAATATTATTTAATCATTGATTTATATTTAACCACTTTGAGGGCACGGTCTACATATGCGTGTGTGCTCCTCCCCTTGGAGAATGGTTCCTGAGTCCCCTAGTGAATGATACTTGAATTTCTCTACCCCATTGAAATATTTCCTTTTGGAAGTGACAGATACGAAACAGTTAGATATTAATGAATTTTTAGAAACAATTTCTTCATACTTTTTTTCCTGCCAAAGCTGTTTTCCAGTTTAAACTTCAACTGAACTGAATAATCTTGGCTTCCTACAAGCTGCATTTCTCCGTGAATAAAGAATTTTCCAGTCTCCCTCCTTCAGATCTTATGTCCCATGGTATGCTTGGAATATCTCTGCATACATCCGCGGCATCATTTTCCATATGCACTCAGTTCCTTTTTAGTTTGAAATAAATGATTGTACAAAATTAGTGCCTGAGTATGGGGAGAGCAAATGTTCCTTAGCATCCTCCCTGGGACTCTGCAGCACTCCGATCTGTGCCACCAGCTTCTCACCATGAAGACAATCACTGGCTCTCAGGCAGTGCTCGCAGCGTAGGCGAAGGCCACCTCCCTCGTCCACCCCGTCACACTGCCCTCCTCTTCCTCCCGACTAGAGATGTCATCTGTACCACCCTGCCAGTCTCCTGACAGTGTGGGAAGCCCGAACACAGATGTTCCTCTTGATCCCAGCCTCACACTTGGCAGCACAGCTCGCCGTGCTCCCTCCCAGACGTGCCGCGGGGCCAAAACACACACAAGGAGTTTTATTTTTAATTCAGCGCTTTTCATAGCAGTCTAAATTGTGTAATTCCTGCCCTTTCCTTTCCCCTTCTCTCCTCTTTTTTTGATAACAGCGCGCACTCGGGTTACATCCAGCCCGGGCATATCGTGGTATGTAGCTGCGACTCTATTTTTACACCTCCTCCCAGCTCAGCTGCTAGCTCCGTGGTTTTTGATGCCGCAGGCAGTCTGTAAAAAGAAAACACCCGTTGTAGCCCAGAGCCACACACAGCCAGCCGTTCCCTAACCCCTGCCTGAGGCTGCCTCGGCCGCTCTGCCCACCCGAGGCTGCCGCCGTGGCTCAGCTCTGGTCATAAGGGCTTTCCCCCCGCACGCAGCACTGCTGCCCTCCGTCTGGGTCAGCTTTTTCAGGGCTGTCTCTTCAGGGCTGTCTCCCCTGGCTCTGCCCCCAGCACCTGGGAGGCCCCCGGCTCCCTTTGCCACCCGGCCTCCGGGACTGGGTGAGACCCCGCGGCTCCCACCTACCAAAGTGCCGCTTGCTCTTCCCCAGAAACAAATCCGCCTCCTTGTGACACCCGGGGGCTGCTTTGCTTTGGTGGGGTTGCGCTCATCTCCTCTGCAGGTGCTTTCTCCTTGCTGCTGCCGCAGCAGGGGCTGAGAGGCAGAAGGCAGGGCACCCTCCCCGCGACTGCTGCGCAGAGGGGAAAGCCGGGCTAGCAGAGGCATCAGAGGGTTTTTTATCATTTCTGTCCACTCTTCCCACGCTTCTCGAATTATCCTTGCTCCCTAGCGGTCACAGTCACTGCAGAGAGCCACGGAGGATGCAGGCACACAGGCACTCAGCTATCCCTCCTCCAAATCCCAGCGTACTTAAATATTCACCGCCTCTTGGGACCCCCAGCATCGACACCCTCCGACGCTCTTTCTGCACCTCTGGCTGCTTCTCCAAACCCCGTCTCCCAGCGCCAAGCTGCACTTTCGGGCTGCACACGCCAGAGGCAGCCTGCCCTCGCAAGGCGGCAGCCGGACGGGCCGGGGGCATGGCAGCCGGCGGGTCCGGCAGCCCTCAGCTGAGACCATCAGCCACCCCGGAAGGGAAGGGACCCGAGCCTCCCCCGTGGCTGCCGGGGCAGACACCCTTTTACGTGATTCCAGCTATTGCTATCGTTTTGCTGATGATTCAAAAGCGCTCGATGCAGGGCGGAAAAAAAAATGGCAACTGCAATGTAATTAATGCTGTAACAACTTGTTTCCCCCTTGGAGAATTATACCATTAGCTGCTTCAATTGTGCATGAAATATAAATTACATTACTCAGAGGCATCACGTCTAAGCAGACACAATCCTAAGTGACACGGCTTGCCACAGTGTATCATGCTCCCTGGTCAAAATTAACAGAAGCCCGGTTGCCTGAGGCTAGCAGATATTCATTTGGATATCAAAGTTATAACTACAGTAGTTCAACCGCCTTCCTGCCTCAGGGAATTTCCCAGGGGAAAGCAATGTAACCAGGCTCTATCGTCCGATGAGAGCAACTCACAGGTTTGAAAAATGCTGGTGTACCCCCTAGCAGCTTTGCGTTTCGGAGCCCGGTGCTTTAACAATTCAGGGACGCTGTAGCATCGCCGTCCCCACGCCCACCTCTGATTTGCACGCGTCTGATTTCTGTTTGCCAGCAGACAAAACCTGACCAGGATCGTGGTGCTAAACGTTATAGGTATTGATAGTGAGAACGTGGCAGGAGGGCTGCTGAGCTGTAAAAGGGACCCGGAGGGCAGGAATCTTCCCCTCCCACTGAACCAGGACCCGTTTTCAGGAGACAGGCAGCTTCAGTTCTTGTACTTCGCTGGCTCCTCTAATTTTGGGGTTAGCAGCTGGCTAGAAGACACATTTTATTCTCCTCTGATGCCCATCTATAATGAATGATTGCAACCCTGCAGCCTCGATTAGCTATGTTTGTGAAGAATAATTTGCTCCACTGTTGGAATAGCATCCCATTTTTTTTTTTTAGTCACTTAACATGGACCCTTAGAGCTGCAAACACTGAAAACACAGACAGAAAGGGAACTGCAGTTTCTCTTCTCTGTCTCCAGAAAAATAGCTTTTGCCTTAGTTTGCCTTTGCACAGTTGAAATCTCTTCCTTGGAAAAAAAATTATGGAAAAAAGGACAGTCTTGGCAGCCAGTCAGAGCAGATCGGCCAGTATCTGCTGACACAGGGCCAAATCCTGCAAGGTGCTGAGTGCCTTCAGCTCCCATTTAAATCAAAGGGAAATGAGGATGCTCGGCTCTTTCAAGGCTGGGCTTTTGCCATTTCAGCATTTTACCAGTGATGTTGCCCAAGAACCACCAACACAGACTTGTCAGACACAGCCGACTGTGGTCTCACACGACGGTGAGGATCTGATCCTATGCAGAAGGTGGCTCAGGCTAGGTACCATCCACAAGGTATACTTTATGAGTTGCAAAAACTGCAACACCATTTTCATTGCAGGAGCCATATATCTGTGGGTTTTGCCAGTAACATTGCGCGCAGGGTAGTGGCCCAGCGTCAGATTAAACTGTAGGCGTTGACAGGTCTTATCCAATGTAGTTTTGGTGTTTTGTTTCCCTGTGACCTCTGCTCCTCGGAAAAGCGGGAAGAGTGTATGCCAAGTACCTCGTTCTAAGCCAGAAAACCTGTCAGCAGAAGGAAAATGATCCTGGTCCAAATTGACTTTGGACGGAAAGGTTGTTTTCTCGGTCTCTCGTCTGGCTCAAAATCCAGGCAGGCAAAATTTCTTTACTCCAGAGAAACCGTTACTAAATTCAGTCAACGAGCAAAACTGGGATAATTTCAAAAGGAAAGAGACTCTCAGCCCCTTTTCTATTTTTGATTTTTAAGGGTTCAAAGTGCAAGATGCCTGGTTTTGATAGAAGGAAATATTTAATACAGAAGCAAAATCATCCCCAAGCGCTTTGTCTCCTGAAACACAAATTCCCCTCCTTGTTCAGGGACAACGCACAGCGCTGCTGGCGTACGCCACGTAACCAAAGCACGGAGGCGGTTATCCCGGTGACGGCTGGAAGTCGTACGTGCGCAGGTGCAGTCACAGGGAGCTGAAGGCTTTAGTTTAACCGTGGGGCAATCCCAGGGGGACAAATGTAATGCAAGGTACAACAGGGGCACCCTGTGCAAGGGGAGACCTGGGATATGGCTGCCTCTCTGACAAACAGGGGACCTTTCCAAGTGTTGAAATACCATGGCACCTCTTCCTTCTTACCCTCACTTCTCTGCTTCTCTGCAGCAGCCGGGAGGGCAGCAAAGGTTTTTGAAGAAAGGACGGGGAGGATGGAGGGAAAAGGGGATTTTCAGCAGTGTCACTCTATGAGAGCCAGGCACCTGACTTGCCACACGCATCTGGAGAAGTCTCCCCTGCCCCCACAGCCACAGCTGATGCAAATACACCTAAACGCGTCAGTATTCGCAACACAGCACTTTAAAAAAATAGCTGGAGGAAATCAAACACGTTGCCTCCTGAGAAGACCGGGGAATATACATTCCCAAGCACCGAGCAAGATCATCCATTATACATTTCTATGTATTCTGCTGACTGCCTGTGTATCCCCTTCCTGCCTACGCAGGACAGACACCCTGGTTCTGTATCCAGCACGGGAAAATTGCATCCACCAAAGAGGCACCCCTGTATCCGTGGGTTTGCTCTCCCGAAACGTCGAGATGCCGGCACTCTTTCAGGGACAATTTTCTTGGCAAGGGAAGATCTTGACTGTTGATTGCACTTCAGCAGCAGCCAATATAGGAAGTAGCGGTATAAATTCTCGTTCTCATTAAATGTGTCTGTCTGACTGATGGACACCGGTAGAATTACACAGCGGATCCAGATTTGTGGGTCTGACAGTAATAAACCAAATTTTCATATAGAATACATGTCTCGGAGGGGTGTCGGACGTGCTTTATTTCCGTGAGTTATAGGTGCTGCGTGACACGAGAACGGTGCTGGCCACCACTGGGGGAACGGTCACCGAAACAAGCCTGGCCCTGACAAGTGGAGCAGTGACCTCGCAGACATACGCTGTATTCACTCCCCGAGAGATGGGCTCACCCACTGCTTCTGTTCATCCGAAAAACCTTTTCCTCCGAAAAGCTGCCCTGTATGCCATGAGCCCTCCTGCACTCTGCTGCAGCAGCCTTGGTGGGAACTGGCAGAGAAGGGAAAACTGGGCACAGGAGCATCTGAGCCTCTCTCCCAAGCCCACTATCACTGCTCCTGTCACTGGTGACCTCTCCAAAGAGCCACTGCGACCGGGGCAAGCAGCGGGGAAAGCATTGCAAAGGCCCAGTCACTGACCCTTTTTCCTTCTAAAGCAAGAGCGAGCCGAAGGTGTAGGTCTGGGATGCAGTGGGTCACTGCACCGCTGTGAGGCAGCCAGGACACCTGGAGTTTTGTTTTCTGAATCGCTACAGCAACGGCCGGGGTTAGATACCGGAGCCGTTAATTCATCTGCATGGCTGCCAGCGGTGGAGTGGTGCCAGAAGGAAAGGTCTGCAAATTTTCCCAGTGAGACTATATCTCAATCCTGTTCTCTGTCCTGCTGTTTTGGGTAGGTTAATAAAAGATGTAAAATATTTCCTTGTCTTACTTTTGCACTTTGAGCTTCTGTTTTGCACACAAGGCTCTTTTCTTCTCTCTCGTCTCAACTTCTTCCCAGCAACCTGTCTCCCCCCGCCCTGTGCAACTGCTGTGCTGACCCTTCAAGCCCGGGGTGCGAGGTGCTGTCCCCACCACTGCCAGCCCAGGGGTGCTTCGGACCATCCTCTCTTCAGTCTCTCTCCTAGGCAGTAGATAACACTCAGGAAACCCCGGGCCAGCTCCCGCTTACTGGCTTTCCTTGCTATGGTCTAATTTCACACCCTTAATTTCACTGCCAGGCTGCCAAGCCCCATCCCGAATGCACCTCCCGTGCCCACCCCTCACACCGTGCGAGCATCCCCGGTCCAGCAGCCTCTTTGCTGCCGTGGTCGTGAGCTCCTCCGCTGCCTTGGATTACTTCAAGTGAATCAGCCAGCAGCAGCTTTGCTTTCAAAGCCCTCTTAACAGCGCTTTCTCCCCCGGTGGAAGCGTCAAAGGAAATTCCCCTTGACAAGGTTGCCGGCTGTGGAAAATCAGCCGGGATCGAGCCAAGTGGAGGGCTCTGGCGGATCTCACGTTGCAGGACTAATCCTGTGGCCTGCCGTGGAGGAAGGGACGGTGGCTGGGACGGCTGAGCGGTCCAGGCTGCCGTGCCCCAGGAGCCCCTGAAAGACAATTAGGTCGGCGCACTGAACAAACGGAGGGCGAGCGGAAAGCTCAGTCATTTTGGGATTGCTCATCACAGCCGCAGATACAAAGGTGAAAAGAAAGACTTAAAAGATTATTCTGAAAGCAGGTCAGGCTTTAGGAGAGCAGCTAGCTGGCAGACGGGGTTGTAGCATTCTCCCACCCGTGCCCGATCTGGCCCGACCGCTGGATGAGGCTGGGTGTGTGCTCCTGCCCGCCAGCGCCGGCCGGAGGGGCTTGCTGTGCGAACCATGGGTGAGATGGGTCCTGAGCTCGGCTCAGGCGTGTGCTCAGCCGTGCCTCACTGTGCTGTAGGCAGCACGGGTGCCATGCTCCCCACCCTGCCCTTCGCCTTGGGGTGCGTGGGGAAGCCCAGGGCAAAGCCATTTCACCACCTGCACTCGGGAGGGCTCGAGGGAGCACTGAGCACCTTCACGGTATGTGCTGAAGGGAAAAATCCAGGGACAGTTTGCTTTTTGTATCTATTTTCTCTGCGTGGGCAGTTTCTTTGTTGATACTGGTCCCTTTATCACGTGTTTGTTTAGGCTAATATTTACCATGCATTCTTCCCCAGTCCCAGCCTTTCTCCCCAGAAATGCCTTTGGGGTTTCCACACTGACAAGGCTCTCGCAGGGGATGCAGTAAGTGCCTACCTGCGTGCTGGGGCTCCACCTTGCCTTGATTGCTCAGGAGATTTTGCTCTTCCTGGAATGCTGACCTTTCTCAGTCTCCAGGTTGTACTGAGTTTTATGTTGTGTTTTAGGATTTGTGTTTTTATTTACTATGTGTTTCATTGAACAGCCATTCTCTAGCACAGATTTGTAATGCCTTGGAGGAGATTTCCTCAGTCTCCCCTCTCCCCCATGTCCTTTAAAAGTAATAACTGATAAAACTAAGCTCATTATGCATTCCCCAGTTGATCTCCCAGACTGACTGCATGACTTCCGACTCCTTCTTCTCTTTCCCCAACTCCTGCATTACTTCTACAGGCCATACAGACTGCTGCTTATCTGTAGTGTGATAGCAAATGTATGGAAAGGGAGGAATGAAGGGAGAAAAAAGAAAAATTGTAGAAATCCAAACCCAACCTATTCCCCATGCTTTCAGAGGCCAACCAGTGGTCATTTGCCAGGTAAAAGCCATGTGTTGCAACACTTCCTAGCGATGCCTGTAATGGTGATCTGGAAAATCACCCGGAGCTAAGACTCATTCAAAATCTCTCTTGGCAATTCCAGGTTTTGCATTGAAGAAAAGGTCTTGATTCCTACAGGACAACAAAATCCATTTCTGCATGCTTCAGTGTCCAAGGAGGTTGAGATCCAGCCTTGCAGTTTTGCCCTTGCTGTTCGACAGGCAAGGAAACAGCCACAAATACCTCACCCCCATTTCACCCAGTGCAGGGCATCACCTCCCCAACCTCTCGTCCGTGTGGGCACTGCTCTTTCCTTCCTGCAACCCGCCCTCTCTGCTTTCCCGGCACGGTGTGGTCACCTCCTGGTGCCGCGGGGCTCAGCAATCCTCGGGTGCTTTGCTTTGTCCTTGTCAGCTCAATCTGAAGAAATAAGATGCTATGCCATTGTTTTGGGAGCTTAGTGTTCGAGATGTGATGCAGACCCGGCCAAGAGGCAAAAGGTTACGCCACTGAAGCCAAGAGAAGATGCAAGCTTTATCACCGGCGGATACAGGAGCCTTGTCACCCAGGGTCGGTGGGTTCGAAATCACTTCCAAAAATCAGATAGGAAAGGCCTTTTTCCTGGGTAAAACCTTCTGATAAGGACAAGGTGAACAGAGACCCTTTTCTGCATCCGCCAGAGGGGAAGGAGCCGGCATGTATTTACCCTTGAGGCAGATGACATGCTGGTCTGAAACAGACAAAGCAATTTTCCTGACATTTGCTCTTCCGTCCCACATTTTGCAGGAGTCAGACGGCAGTGACTGGAGCTGTAGGATATTAAAGGACTTGGCAAAGTTATCATAGATGGTGACATACTTATCAGGAGCTTGAGCTTCTCTGAAAACCCTGACTGCACCAACCGTATCTGTTACTTGATTAAAAATACTCATAATAATTCATACCCTCCCGCAGCTTTTGCACGGAGCTAAGTGCTGAGCTGTTCTGTGGGAACTCTCCTTGACCAATATATTTCACAATGCTGGATGTGATAGATGAATACTATTGTTACCTCAAATACTAGTTTCATTTTTGATAAGCTGGGCAGAATTGTATCACGCTGTCATGAAGATGTTACAAAGTCCAAACTGGCTGGTTTGCTACCTCTGGTAGCAACAGCCTGCACGTCAGCACTTAATTTGAGAGCGCAAATTGTACGTTATTTGGAAAGTCCCTATCTGAGCCAGATGCCTCAATGAACACCCTCTGTTGCCCGCTTGTGGGGTGGGCAGGGGATGATAGTGCTGCATACAAGTGGGCTGCAGGAGCATGGCGGGAGCAAGCACGAGGATGTGGGGAGGAGAGGGTGGCTTGGAGCAGCTGAAGGAGATGGGACTTTAGCTTCAGGAGCTAGAGGAGGCTATGAGGAACAGGGCTTACCTCTGGAGGCTACACAGCACCTGGTGGAAGGGAAAGAGCCATGGAGGTGAGTCCAAGGCACTCACCTCTTCTCTGCTTAGTGTCTTTTTTTGGACTGAGTCCAAACCTGAGCACTTTGCAGCTCAGACCCACCTATACAGTGTTAGCTAAGCTTGCGTAAGGTTAGAAACAAAAATCCACAGGGCTGAAAATCAGATGGCTTATGTAGACGACTAAATATAGCAGTGAGTGTCTAACTTCAGGGCACCTTGCTGAGGAACTCATGCCTTGCATGCCAAGGGCAGCATTCTCTCCGCTCAGACTCTCCCACAAAGGGCAGCTCGGCCCGGCTTGCACAGCATGCCTCAGATGTTTTGGGAGCACGAGAGGCCGTGGTAAGGCATATGGGAAGGGGCAAGAACAAGAGGAGATGTATATCGGGTAAGGGAGAATTGCGGTGGTGACGTCCCAGGCTGACAGCCTGCTCCCAGCTGACCCAGCCAGCTCTGGAAAGTGTGCGGTCACCCTTTCCGAGTGCCCTCTGGCAAGCTGGGCTCCTCCGCAGCCGAGCTCCCGAGAGGGGGGTGGCAGGCACCCAGTGCTCCCGGGGGGCTGGACGGGTGGCTGGGCTCGACGCCCGGGCAGCCCCGGCCCCTGCTCCTGGCTCTGCTGCTCACCTGGGGGAGGTACTTCCCACCTCCGCTCCCCGCACTCAGGAAGGGGGAATTTATGATCCTGACCTTCTTCCTGCTGTCAGATCAGCTGATGAGAAAGTACTATGTAGGAATTGATTAGGGACCGGTCCAAATCACAACTGTAAATCTAAATGCCCCCAAACAGGAGTTGCAATATGAAGTTGGATTTTTACATCAACCCTATCTATAATAGGCCAAATCTGGATTCTCAGTCTCCTCCAGAGCAGTTTAACTAAACTTTTCAAAGTCTAGCTCCTAAATACTTTAGTAGCAGTGAGTGAATTAGTGATGTTCAGCACTTCTGGAGTTAATCAAGAATAAATTGGCATTTTCAAATAGATTCAGCAGGTCTGGCCATAAATCGTTTGTATGTCTGTATGATAAAAAGCAAATATAAATTTAAAAAAAAAATTTAACCTTGCATGGTGTATAAAGAGAATACATAATATTCTTGAGCATAAATACATCTCAAATCAAACCCATTGTGTATACACAGAATACGTAATGGGTTTGCTTGAGACATTTACCTCAAGCTGAGGCCAAACTGGCAATCTTTTTATGACCAATACGGGTCTTTGCAATACCAGCTTTCTCCACATTTGTGTATATATAATTTTACAGTCCCGGTACAGACAGTCCTCAAGTACATGTAGGTGTGCAAAGGATGTATAACACCTCTCTAATATTATAAGCTCTGAGTCAGCTGTGGAAGCTGGCTCTCCGTAGCCTCAGAGGACAGAGCCTGTAGGCAGAAAGCAGCGTATTAAATGAAGAGGCCAATGTATATGCCAACTGGAAGAAGTGGAAAGGAATAGGCTGGAGCTCAGATCACCTTTATCTGATGGCTTAGGACAGGAATGAGAGACAGCAGGAAGAACCACACCGACCTGATGACTCTCAAGCGCTCCGGCTTGGACTACAAGAAGAGGAAGGATGCTGTGGCTGCAGGAGGCACAGATAAAGACCAGTCACTGCCCTGTGTTTGCCTGTGCTGTGACACAGTGCCCCTGGCACGGCAGAGCGCTGAACCATGCACTTCAAGCCGGCACCTCCACGGGCCGGGCAGAGGGCTCCGGGGCGTGTTGCACTGATGTGCTGATCAGATATGCTGATCCAGGCTGAGGCACAAAGAGAAAGAGGCTGTCCTGGAACTGACAGCAGCCATCATCCACGTCATCATTCGCCTTTGCAGCGAGATGGTTTATTGTGCGATGGAGAGGGCTCTGCCTGGGCCAGAGGCTGCAGGGAGCAGCAGAGGAGCTGGCCTCAAGAGGCAGAGATCGTGCTCGTGCTCACGCACACGCACATGCTCATGCACATGCACATGCACACGCGCACTTTTGCTCATGCTGTTTTTTTGGTTTGGCGTATGTCACATCTGCAGGTCAAGAGTTCAAGTCAGATAATCAGACTGTTATTATGGTGTTTGAATTAGTGTAGGGTTCACTGGCAGTGTCCATGTGGCAGGGCTCTGGTATCAGGACGAACAAGCGCCTAACTGTACGTCTGGATGAGGAGTGGTGGCACACCATCCTCCTGTATGTCTTACTTGAAGCAAAACATGGGCAGCTGAGAGGGAAAGGGCAGAAATCAGATCCAGCAGCCCCTCCTGCCAGCACCCTCAGGGGTCTGGGAATGTCAGTCACACTGCAGCACCCACCTGCCCACGTCAGGACAGGGCCATAGAGGGTGTGTGAGTTTCGAAAGGGCATCACTCACCAGGAATGTCCACAGCAAACCCTTCCTGAAACATGAGGGAAGTCGATTCCTCAATGCTGGCCTCTTGCTTGAGGTTTGCTGCTTCTTTAACGTTAGCAAAATCCATCTCACCTCTATACTAACACCCTATAAATGTAACTGCAATTCACAGGAAACCAGTGTGTGCCAGAACAGCCGTGCTGCACACAGGAGACCTACCACAAGAATGATATTTATTCCCCGGTTCCAGTCACAGGCCAGGGAGCAGGTTTATGAAAGGTTAATACCCCCTTATATGGCTGCTGTCAGTTCTCACTTCTTCCAGCGGCTATGTTTTAGTCTTTCTTCCTCCATCCCCTCCTTTCCTTCCGTCTGAGAAATGCAGCTCCAGAAACATGAGAGGGAAGGAGTGAGGAAATGATCCCAGTGTCCCCAGCTGATCCAGGCAGTGAAAGCGCAGTAACACCAGCGGCACCAGAAGTGCCCGGGACTGCTCTCACCGAGCCACGGTACCTGGCTCATGGTTTGGCCAGGTTTTCTTCTCCATCTAGTCCCAGCAGTGGCAGTCCTCATCTGAAGTCCCAGCGGACACTCCAGCTCCAGTTTTCTCCTCTGATCCACCAGCTTTGTGCTCCTTCAGTGACATAAATTGTTCTCCCCAAGTTTTAAGAGATGTGCATGTGGAGCCCCTCCACAGGTGGTATGGAGCCATCCTAGCGATTTCACACCCTGTTCCTTGGGACCACACTTGCGTATGTGTGGGGGTACATGGCGAGAGACTAAACACTTCTACAAACTTCCTCCCTTAACCCTTACTTTCCTCACCTGTCTCTCTCGGGTGACATTAATAGAATTTGACATTGTGGCATAACCCGTTAGTCATCCTGCCAGACTGGTAATTTGGTCAAATGACAAACTTTCAATCATTTGAACGAATGGCTGTTTCACTAGGGCATTTGATCAAATGATTAAAACTAAAAGGCATTTGGCCACATGACTGAAGATGTGATCATGGCTCTGGACAGGTGCCGGAACAGATTTTTATAAAACAATCAGACTGGAGTGTAATTCTTCATGCGCCGGAGCTTCAGTATGAACAGGTCCTGCCTGCTGCTGACGTTATGAAGGAACCCAGGTTTCCCTGCCTTCTCCCCCCAGAGACGTCTCTCGTGTCCAGGGTGCCTGGGTCTGACCCCGAAAGCACAGGAGCACCTCCCCACCCCTTTGGCCATGGGAGATGGGCTGGCAAGGGGTGGTCAGCAGTGGGGAGGGACGATGCATGTGGGAGGGTGGAGGGGGAAGCAGCAGCGGGGCTGGCCATGGCACGGTGCCCCTGGGAGTGATCGCCTGGCCACCCCACACGGCCTTTGTTCAAAACACCAGTTTGCTCCAGGAAAGGCCCCCGCCTTTACCAGTAGCCCTGCCTTCACAGCTTGAGCGCTAGGGAGGGTAGGGAAGGGATTTTCCTCCTGGCTTGCCTTGTTTTTAACAGGCATGATACTCTCTGTAAAGCCGTGCCTTTGGTGCCAGCGAAGCAGCAGCAGAGGAGCCTGGCAGGATGGCTGCTGCTGCTTATGTGGGACAGGTCAGCCCAGGACAAGTTTTGCCACGCTGTAATGGGTGAGGGCATGCAAACTCCCTGCCACCGTGCCTTCACCTTTGCTTTCACGTACAACTGCATTAGGGGTGCCTGGAGGGACGGGCATCACAGCAACCCAAAGCAAGGGCTGGGGTCCTGCTGCTCTGCATGGGGAGCAAGCGTGGAAAGAGCTGAAACACGGTTCTCCCTCTCGTGTGCAATGGAAAGGCTCTGGGGAAACTGGTATTCAGAGGTGCGTCTGGGGTTTGGTCTCTCCCCCAGAGATCCTCCTGGGCACCTTCCCATTCCCAGTCTGTCCTGTTTATTCATGTTGGCAGGGTAGACACTTTCCAGGCAGAGAGGTGACCACAATCTCTCTTCTGTGGAGCTGACAAGCTATGACTGGAGAGAGAGACAATGTTTATGGTCAAGAGCTTCCTGCAGTTACAGAAAGGTCAACAGGATGCTTACCAAAAATAAGGTTCAGTTTATTGAATTAATGAAGTTCAAGCAGGGAGCGCAGAATATACAAGTGAAGAGAGGAATAAAGCTTCTAAGCAACAACTACTGTGATGCATTTAGACAGTATTCCCAAATCACGATACTCGATGCTTTTGCCAAAAGGTAAAAAAAAAAAAAAAAAAGAAAACAAGAAAGCAGAAAAAAAAGACCATTTCCTGACCAGACTCGTTGCCCAACCATTGGCTCTTTTCAGGTTCTCCTGCATTCACAAGAAATGTGACCTTTGTATGGTGTTGCTGGGGGTGGGCCTGGCTCCTCAGAGGGATGGGAAAATATGTGATCGCTGGATGAAAGCAAAAAGGAAGCGGCTCAGCCAGCAGCAACCCTGGAGGTATTTCCAGTGCCTACGGTACTTGGAAAACCCAGCAAAGCCGTGTCTTCCCTCCTACAGCTTCTGTTTCCAGACTTCCCTTTTAACATAAGAACACAAAAAATGCCGCTCTGGGTCAGACGAGCAGTCCGTCATGCCCAGTGCTCTGTCTTAAGAGAAGCAATTTAAGGGGAGCACATGAGTCCAGCCACTCTCTGTGACCCTGTTCCCTTCATCCATTCCCCAACACCCACACTTGTAGGTGTGTTAAGGATGCCAAAGGGCACATCCCTGTCTGTTCTTTCCCTTTAATATCTGCTTATGGTCACCCATGACCATGTCTAATCCTTCCTACAACTGTTCGTAAGCAAAGGAGATGAGAGACCTCATCCTCAAGACCCCTTATTTCATATTATGTCCAGTCAGCTTTATTTCAAAACTGCTGTTCAAAACATGCAGGCAGGGGTAACAAGGTCAGCGAGTGCTCCAGGCTGAGGACCACCTTCACCCGGTGCCTGCACCACTCAACCTAACAGGATCCCTGATCAGGAGCTCCCAGGAACATGGGGATGCACAGACAACTACCTTCCTCTCCGCCTCTGCGTGTACTTGTGTTTGCCCCTTTTGGGAAAGCCTTTTCTTTTTTTTTTCCAATCCTTCCTCTGCAGAATTACATGACAAGAGGCTTTTAACTAAATGGTTGGAAGTTTCTATTTGGCCAGGGGACTGTGAGATTTTCATTTGGGTAAATGAGTGAAACTTTCAGCCACTTGACTGACAGAGTGTTTGGGGAGAAGGAGAGCCTTATCTGCTGGAATGATTTGATAAATTTACCATCAGACTGACTAAGACGTAGATCCGCACATATGGGAACTCCTTTCTGCCTAATAAATAATGCTCACCCACCAGGGCATAGGGAAGACTCATTAATTACTGACTCCGCGTAGCCTGGGAGTCAGAAGATGCTACGCAAATACTAACTGTTTTTATCTTGTAAAGCAAAAGGCTGCATTTGGGTTTGAAGTTTTTATTTTGGCGAAGGCACAGCCAGTAGTTCTACGGAAAGGCTATTCACACAGCTACCTCAGGCAAGTATAAATCATACGGACTGTGCACGGTACAGGAGAAATCTACTCTATGCAAAATTAATGTTGGGCTGGCCCAGCAGAAGCAGCGCATGTAGCAAAGGTGAAGTGCACAGTCTTAGGGGGAGGCTGTGTGTCTGCCCACCTGGCAAATTTATGTCTTTCACCTCTAGAACTTCAATTCATGCACAGTGTGAGGTTGTAAGTGAAATGAATTTATTGGTGTCAGTCCATTCCCTAATGGGTAACAGTTCATGTCACAAAATCAGCACAGATAATTTGTCATGATTGGAAGTCTCTTCTAAAGAGAGGCTCTGGCGTGCAGGGGTATGGAGGAATTAGTTGCTGTCCCCTGGGAGAGATGGCAGAGCTCGGTAGAGAAGCCCACGCTCCAGCAGAGGAAACAGAGGTAATAACTAACCCTCCCTCCCACCTCCTCGTCCCCTTGTGAACTGCGTCCGAGAAAGTTCCTGTGCTGCAAGTTCAACGCTAATGAAAAACAGGCCTCCCTCAGATCATACCTCATCTTAGGATGGGAATGAGATGCAACAGCTATGTTAGATCAACACTGAAGTCAGTGGGAAAACAACGCTAGCAGAGCAAAACAGAGGCAATGGACCATATCTGCAGCTGTGCCAAGAAAGAAACATCACCTAATGACCCCTAAGGGTTTACTGAAGGGGAGATCCCGCTGACATCTCCAGCGGGTCTTGACACCGTTCCAGGATGCTCCGTCTCCCAGCCTAGCCTCGGGAAGCTGGCCTTTCATTCCCCGCTTCAGCCTTGCCGCAGGCTCGCTTGTGCCTCTTCTCAACCTGTGCAGAGCCGCGTGGTTGTGGCCACCTGTGCCCTGGAGCCAGGGTGGCCGGGGTGCTCCTGCATGGCATTGCCCGGCAGCGGCAGGGCAGGGCTCCGTGGCACTGGGACGTTGTCGTCCCACTGACTGTTCAATTCCCACCGCTGTCAAGTGAATGTCCTTTTGAGGCCAAGTCATTTTAGTGATAGCTGCAACAAAAAAAAAGGAAGGATCGTTAGGTACCTTACCAACTGATTTTCTGAAAGGTTGGAGGCTACTGAGAAAGAAACAGCAAAATACATGTTCCACCCACTGCCACCTTACATCTTTGACTCCAGTCCTTTCTTCCGCTTGACCCGAGGAAGAGAAGCATCACAGGAGGCCAAAAAACCTCATAAGATGTCCAGTCTCCTCTTACAAAAGGTTATTGCTTAAGGGAAGACTAGAAACTGCTCTTCCTGTGCCTTGGGAAATTCTGAATTTAAAAACCAAGGAAACAACAAGGAAGCAAAAAACCCAGCCAAGCACACAAGCCTCAATCAAATTCGATTTCAAAAGAGAAAGAAAATGTATAAAGATAGGAACCTGTGTCTCTCCTGCAGGGCTGCAGTAGGAAGTCCCCGAGACTTCCCAGAGTAGGCTGGCCATCCCCTTGCTTTCTCCAGTGCACTCCCAGGGATCAATGGCCTGCCAGGAAGCCCAGCAGCCGGGAAGCCCTGGCAAGTCCCACTGCCAGGGAGCCAGGAGACGGGGGCATGGCAGCCTCTATCCCCTGCCTGCCGTCTCCCCACCAGCATGCCAGGTGGGCTGCTGGAGAGGGAGGTGGGCAAGCTTTCAAAACTTGCTTGGCAGAAAGGATGCCATCCCACATCTGCCTGGTTTCTGGGAGGATCTCATCAAAATTGACATGTTTCCAGTGTGTTTCAATGCCGGTGTATTAGCTTTTGCTATGCCAGACAAGCACGCCAGAAAATTTCTGACCAGCTGTACTGTGAACACTGAGCGCCAGCAACTATCAGCTTTATCCCAGTCCATCTTTCCAATGAGCAGCCAGAGAAACCTGGGGAGCAAACCCACCCACCTCAGTAGCAACGTCCCCACGGCATTCAGCACTGACTTCTTCAGACGTGGGCAGTGCAACGCTGGTACACATGGGAAGCCGGTCACGGTGCCAGAAGGCTAGACTCCAGGCCAAGGTGTGGAGAGGAAGGATGTGGCCCGTCAGCCTTTTCTTTATGCCTGCTCTTCTAGATAGGCCCTGGGCTTGACTGTTGACCTGGGTTCATTTCTAAGCCCTCCCCTATCACTCAGACATGCACACATACTGTTCCAGTCATGAATCAAGCAGGCTTGTTCTTGGCCTCAATCAATCAAGCCTGTGTACCGCACAAACTTTCATCTAGGTTGGAAATAATAGGTAAAACCAGCCCCAAGCACAGCCTATGAAGAGTAACTCCACATCGCAGCCATTCTTCAGAGGGCAGAAATCTTTCGATGTGCACAGGTGTGTCAGAGACCCTGGTCAACAATTAAAGAAAGGAAAAATCCTAACTCAAATATTTTCTATTAAAAATGCGTGAAGAGAGATGTAATACTATTGGCATAGAAAATTCAGAATGCATTGAAAGCTCAAACTCTTGGAATTTCCACCCATTCACAGAAAAGCAGGAATTCCTGTGCTCTGCTTTTAAGCCTGCTTGAAAAAACCAAGCCATCAGAGTTAACTGGGGCACCTTCAGCCAATCTGCGTAACTATAAGTTTCTGCTAAGGTCTCATAAAGATATTGGGAAAAAGAGCCATGGAGTCAGAGCGGAGGCGTTCGCTGGCCCTGGAACGTGTCAGGGTGATGAGCCATCATGTAACCTGACAAAGACTGATCTACAAGATACAGCAGAAAATCCTTATTAGACACCAGCCTGCTTATAGAATAGAATCATAGAATCATAGAATCATACAGGTTGGAAAAGACCTCTAAGATCATTGTGTCCAACCGTCAACCCAACACACCATGTCCACTAAACCATGTCCCTAAGGGGCTCATCTACACGTCTTTTAAATACCTCCAGGGATGGTGACTCCACCACTTCCCTGGGCAGCCTGTTCCAAGGCCTGACCACTCTCTCAGTAAAGAAATTTCTCCTAATGTCCAGTCTAAACCTCCCTTGGCGCAACTTGAGGCCATTTCCTCTCGTCCTATCGCTTGTTACTTGGCAGAAGAGACCAACACCCACCTCGCTACAACCTCCTTCCAGGTAGTTGTAGAGCGCGATGAGGTCTCCCCTCAGCCTCCTCTTCTCCAGACTAAACAGTCCCAGTTCCCTCAGCCGCTCCTCACAAGACTTGTGCTCCAGGCCCTTCACCAGCTTCGTTGCCCTCCTCTGGACACGCTCCAGCACCTCCATGTCCTTCTTGTAGTGAGGGGCCCAAAACTGAACACAGTATTCGAGGTGCGGCCTCACCAGTGCCGAGTACAGGGGCACGATCACCTCCCTGCTCCTGCTGGCCACACTATTTCTGATACAGGCCAGGATGCCGTTGGCCTTCTTGGCCACCTGAGCACACTGCCGGCTCATGTTCAGCCGGCTGTCAATCAGCACCCCCAGGTCCTTTTCCTCCGGGCAGCTTTCCAGCCACTCTTCCCCAAGCCTGTAGCGTTGCCTGGGGTTGTTGTGGCCGAAGTGCAGGACCTGGCACTTGGCCTTGTTGAACCTCATACATTGGCCTCGGCCCATCGATCCAGCCTGTCCAGGTCCCTCTGCAGAGCCTTCCTGCCCTCCAGCAGATCAACACTCCCGCCCAACCTGGTGTCGTCTGCAACTCAAGCAGATCAAGCAACTCAACAAGCTCTCCTGAATCACTATATGAAAACTTACCACAAAATGTGTCTTTGTGAACGTCGCTTTTCTCTCCCAGCTGTGCTGAGCTGACCATTCAGGATTAAAAAAAAAAAAGCAAGCTGCACTGGACGCATGCTTCAGAGCCAACCAAACCCATGTTTATCAGCTCCTTCCAGATGTTCCCACAGCTGTATCGCCTCACCATCACCGTGACTTGATGTGGCACCAAAGCAAATGAAGAGCTTCATTTTTGTAGGCCTTGCCGACGCTCTGTGCTGTGTGTACTCCAGCTCGCTTCTCAGCCTATTTTTTACACGCTAGTGTCCTCAATTACTTTTCCAAATGAAAGGGAGTCATGCTACTTTAATTAAACATTTAATTGAAGGAAGAAAAAGAAAAAGAGGGAGGGAGCTGATGTTTGCCAACGAGGAAAGGATAACGGTGAGAGATTGCTGCTTCTAAATGAAACCTCACAATGCTGCTTTCTCAGCGAGAGGAACCCTGGGCTGGGGCTCATGTATCAAAGTACAGCTCAGCTCCTATTCAATTAATGGGTCTGTTTCGATGGGAAGGTTTTGTAAAGCATTGTTGGAAATGGTTTCTAATTTTCCCTTCAGTTTTTGGCTGGCTTGATTAAACTTACACCCACTGAACCCTTGTGTCTCTCCAAAGGCAGACTGGTTATTGACTTAAGGGATTTTTTTTTTTAATCATATCTATGTTTCCCTGGCCACCTTCACTGAATTGGCGAATCCAGCTTTTCTTTTTTTTTTTTTAACTTTTTTTAAGGTTCATCCAACACTGAGGTGTTTCTGCTCCCTGCCCCTCAAAAAGCTGGCAGAAATGTGTATCATCTTTCCCTTTCTGCGGGAGCCTGAGAACTTAATCAGCTGCAACTCTCCAGACCGGCGCTTCCCCAAATAAAGAAGTTGTGCAAGCCAGCACCTCCAAAGCAGAACCGGGACGTCTGGGCGCTCCTCGCCCCTTGCCCAGGGATAGGATTACCTGTGAGAACAAATTCACTCGCACAGGTTGTGGGAGGTGGTCCTCGTGAACTTAGGGCACACGTTTGTTTTGTGAGTGAGTGAACCGATGAGGTCTGGTTTGCTATCAGCTTGGGTCCCAAGAGCGAGCAAAGTCCTGTGGATTCGCCAGTGTCTATGGTGGACGGAGTCACATGGTGACCTCTTCCTCACTGGGGAATTAGTAAAGTCTCTCTTCAGTTGCCTGGTCTAAAAAGACTTGGGGGTCTTATTATGGACATCTCTCTCTTTCCAATTCAGTAGTCTGCTAATGGGCTCAAAAGTTACGGAGAGGCAGAATGAACAAACACATGATTGTAGAAACCTCCTCTCCTTTGGAAAGCTGGCTAAAAATAAGGTTGAAACCTGGGTTATGTGTCCAGCTGAGTGAAGGTTCATGCCACCCCCATGTTATTTACCTGTTGGCCCGATTGTATAAAACACAGCACCCATACTTCATCTGACGCTGTCACTGCAGGCAGTGAGTACCTTTGAAATTTAGGCTCTGCCTGCTTGTTAAAGGATGAGAACATTCACAAATGTCAAAATACAAAAGAAGGCTTACACAAAGAGAACATCCTGCAGCACACCAGCGCTGCCGTTGCACAGTCGTTCTCGTTGTCACTAATAAAGCAGGGGGCGAGGGCGGGTAAACTGGGCCACTCTAACAGGAGTGACTCATGGTGGAAAGAATAACAAGCGTGAGATCAGAAAACTGAGAGTAAGTCTTATGAGCAGGGTTGCCTACCTTGTTCTCTTTTCCAAACGCTCTGACAAAGCAGCAGGATATAAAGTGTTTCTTGGGGTACAGCTGACTAAAAATTCAAGAAGAAAACATTCTTGTCTGCCCACAAAAGACTATGTAGGCTTGCTCCCTTCTAGGGCACAAAAACGGTCCCATTCAGACCCGAAACCTTGTTGTCACACGCTCTGTAGTGGAAAAGCGGTGGAAGTGCATCAACCGGATGGATTTCCCACCCCCAGCAGGCAGAATAGCTACTCACAGCAGGGAGCTAAACACGGTTTCTGCTCAGCATCGTGACTGTGCTATGGATTAGATGCAGATTAACCCAGCGACCTGCCATCCGCTCTCATCCATACCTAAGAATATAAGCAAAGGAAAGCTGATGATTAGGAAGAAGAACAGGTGAAATTCAGCTCAAAGTTCAATGTCACTGAAAAAAACGTGAATATCAAAACTAGAGTGGGTCTGTTTTTTCTGTCCACAAACCTATGCTGAGCCCTCAAAGGCTGGGTCATTCTGCTGAGGGTTCAGATGAGAGCGATAAAGGAGGGGCCCAGCCTAGACTGAGGTTCCTGGCATGGGGACTCCTATGCTCTGTTCCTGGTTCTGTCACCAGCTGGCTCAGGGACAAACCACACCACTTCTTCTTGCCATACTTCATTTCAGCCACTTCTGAAGTGGAGATACTAAAACATCCTCACCACACGGGAAGCTTCTCAGCATTGTGGGTGTTTGCTCTGAGCGCTTGGGGATTTACAAACGCAAGGTGCAGCAGAGCTGCAATGTGAATTAGGAACAAGCATCAACCAAACTCTCCAGCACCACCACTACTGAGCTTTATGCAGGAAGAGAAGGAGAGGGATTGGAGAGTGGTTTTGTCCCCATAGGAATAAACTTCATTTCTAGAACTGTTTCTAACAAAACAAAGGCAATTCTCTCTGGCTTATAGCACCTTACTAATCACTGTTGCTGTGATACAGAATCATTCACGCTTTTATTCTGTACTCCTTTTTTAACTTAGGAAAAGCAAGTCTGTTCAAACAACCCTTAGAACGGAAACTCATGATATTTGTTGTTGTGTGTTCAGGTAACTAAAATCATACTGGCTTACAAGTTTACTCTTCGTATGCACTTTACCCACACCCGAGGAACACCAAAACCCAAAGCAAGTGGGGAAAGTGTGATGTAGCAAAATTTCCCTGCATGATGTAAGGCAAAGGGGCTGTCTAGCCCACTGCTTTCCATATGAATGCATTTTATCCGGGCACGGCTGTTTTATTATTATTATTATTATTATTATTATTATTATTATTATTATTATTATTATTATTATTATTATTATTATTATTATTAATGTTCAGATAAGCCCCTGTGCAGGCAGGAGTGTGGGACCCTGGGTGCACCAGAGCTCTGTGTCACTGTGATGGTGTCTGTTTGGAAGAGTAGCAGCCAGGCTGTATACCCAAAGAAACCTATGCACTTATTTTACCTTTCTTTTAGGATAGTTGCAGAATATGGCACATTAAAATATACATTGTCATGTGTTCTCCCACTTGCTTTTAGACACGTCGATTAACAAGCAGTTCTGTGGACATTGGCACTGAGAGGAGCAAAATGCATGGATTTGTGTTTCAGGCATGGCTGGCTTTGGGCCCTGGGAGATGAGGAGTGTTTCTCCCTTGGTTTAGAAAGGTGCTCTTTCTGGTGTGAGGTCTCCAATGTCTAACAGTGGCTGAGCTCATTCAGCAGCATGGCATCCTGTCCAGTGGCAGGTCTCTTCTCTTTACAACTATTTTCACAGACCTTGTAGGAACTGAATTACCTAAGCAACCTCTACCGTGTTTTTGCATTTTGTTGGCTGTGGCCAGAGGGTTTCAAAAATTACAAGGAGAATCACACACACACGGCATGCTCACATAAGCCTTTAAAAATCCTGCTCCTGCTATGCTGATTACCATGGATAGTCCCCTTAGCTGAAAAATGAGTCATAATTGTAGAAAACAGTGCAGAATTTGAACCTAAGCCATTAATGCTAATGTAATATATGGTGAGAAAATACTATTAACATTTGGATGGATGAGTTACAATACTCTGATTACCACACATTTGCATTCCTTAGCTTCTGTGTGATTACAACCTCAGCTTTGAAGTTGTGTTACCACAAAGACCTCTTTTGCTGTTTCAATTTGTTTTCTTGGTGTGTGCATATTTAGAGCCAGAGTCAGTTTGCTAGTATTAATAATATTGATTGCACAATGATTCCTGCAGCGCCCAACCAAGAACTCAGAGAAGGAGGACAGATGATCCTAAGAGGGTGAATTCCCAGCCATTTTTCAGGCTGAGCTTCTGGAGATTTACAGAGGAGTCACCTCCCTAAATTGCGGCTGTTTAATGGCTCTTTAAAGGCCCAAGTCCAAGCTAGTTGTCCAGGCTTCCAGCACGTTCAGCGGAGGGAGAGGGAAAAGCACCTCTAGAGGGCAATTCATTCCACGTATTGCGGCTGCCTCCCTTCAGGTGCTGGGGCCAAGCCTCCCCAAGGTGACTGTCCTGGCTGCAAGTGCTCGGACTGCGCAGGGGACGCTGCATTGCCATCCAGGCAGTCAGCAAAACGGTTTCTGCTGACTCACTTACCCCAGTGTTTTTTCCCCAGGTTTTCCTCTGTGAAGACTTCTCTTGTGCCTTTTCTGGTCAGTGTAAGGGCCAGGAGGATCCCCTTGGTCTCCCTTGGTGCTGCCGTGCTGCATGCTTTCTCCAAGACACGAGCTGAGAAAGTCTTGTTCCCTGGCTATCTAAGTCTGAGCAGCAGCAAGACAGACCTACCTCCCAAAATAACTGTGATGCTTCTGGTGCTCTTTGTGTGACAAAAATCTATGAGGAGATCAGATGGGCAGTGATGAGGCCAGAGGTTATGCCCAAATGTGAAAGATCTGGCAACCTCTCTACTACGGGTAGGACCATATTCTAGGATCTATCAGAAAACAGTAAGCTAAGTTATGAACCCTCTGAATAGGTTGAGGACTGCCTAGCACACGACTTTGATGGAAAGTACCCATTTCCTACACCCTGCACGTGTCTTACAAGTTTTCCCTATATTCTTGCAATAACAGCCAGCCTGGAGGGTCAAGTTCTGCTCCCTCTTAAATTGAGAACAATTTCTCCAAGAGGTAGTTCACGTCACCCTGGTGCAAGTGGAAAGAGTGGCTGGCCAAGAACCCCTCGGGCTGTATCCCTGCCTGGAGGACGTGGGCAAAGTTAACTCTACTTGCCATACTGGGGCTGCAAGGTGGGGCAGTTTCGGAGAGAAATATAAATATACATATGGTGCTCACAAACCCATAAATACGGAGTGGGTGTTTTAAATCTACTTTGTGCTGACACTGCAAAAGTCTTTGTAGTCCCCGTGAAGGGAGGACAGCTGCTGGGATCAGCCAGTGCATCCTTCTCTGGACCCCAAGAAGGGTACTGGAAGATGTCTTGACAGACTCAAAACAAAGTCAGAGTATACTCTGGCTTTGCAGAGAAGGGAGCTTTCTATCGGTGCAGCGTGTGTGGGTGTCAAACCTCATCCAGGGAAAGCTGAAGGCAATATCACGACGTTGGTCTGCCCCAGCCTTGGACCTGGCCAGGAGAAAATGCTGACTGCTGGTGAGTATATGGAAGTGTGTGTGTGAGGGGAGGACGGAGGTGCTGATTTCGTAAGCAGCATCTATATTGCAGTTTTAAATTAATGGCAAGTTGTCTTAATCTTGGGACAGGTGGTCTTTTTTATTCTTGTCCCTGTAGCAGAATAAATGAATGAAATAAAAAATGAATAAGAACTTGAGCCTTCACGTAATGAATATTGTGGATACAACCTCCTATAAATTACATTCCAGACTCCCAACGGGTGATCTCTCTTATATATTACTGGGATACTTACATGTTTTTTCAAAGGCTCTCTTACAGCAAAACCCTGAAAAGTTAGCACAGCTCCTGCAGGTTAGAGAGAGTCTGATGGAGGAGGAAGAACAGTAGGGTCATTAGGGAACATCGTTAGAGGCTTAAGAGCTAATGATCCAAAGCACATTGACATTAATGTGACTCTTTTCTTTGGACTTCAGGCACCTGGGCACACGAGTCCTTGCCTGTGATATTTAACATGTCTGGTTTTCATGCATGATTATCTATTTTGGAATGGGAAAGTTTTTTTCTCCTCTGTAAAGTAAAAAGCAAACTAATAAACCTCTTGTGCTGGACAAATCAAGCCATAGCACCAGAGACAAGTTTTCCTAGAACTGGTCTCATCATTAAAACTGCTGCTTTAATTTTTTCCCGTGTTTATAAAGGCAGTAACTAGCGCTATTGAAAGGGCTCAGGTTTTTAATGAAATTAAAAGTCAGAAATTAATAGTCACTAAAACCCTTCCTACTTGGCTGTCGCAAAATACTGTTCCCATTCACTACAGTTAATCCACAGGGACAAAACTAAGCCATAGGTGTAGCAGAAGCATCTGATGAGCTATTCTAGCAGGCAGAGCACACCGAGCTGCTGTCCCTGGGCTTAGGCAGAAGGGGGGTGGTTTCAGGGATGCAGCACTGGGGCAATTGCTTGGGCACCTGGCTGTCTCAGTAGGAGTACGCTCACTATGCTTAAGCATCGTGGTACCTGTGAAACTCATCTACTGTGTGGGTGGGAGGGCAGGCAGTTGGAAATGTCCGTCGGGACGTTTTCTCCCCCCGTGAGCCCTTGCGTAAAGCATGCTGTTTCCTCCTTCCCCTGTTCCTCCTGGCAAGGACCGAGTGCCCTCGCTCTTTCCAAAAATCTGTTCCATGCTAGCAGCTAGCGGCAGTGGCTAGCACTGACCATGGACACTGATGCTCCAGAGGTCTCTGTGCCAAAACTCACGGCCATACATTTAAACCTTGCCTTCCTGGCCAGAGGAAGGAAAAGCCAAGGCCAAGGGCATTAAACTATGCTTTTCCTTCTGCCGCAATAAAGCCACGAAAAACTATTGTCGACGCCTAGCTGGAAAATCAAAATGTTCTCCTTAGGGGACACTGTTTCACCCCTCAGCAGGGAGAGGGTTCAGGCAACAGCCGGACTCTTGCTGAACGGGGCCGTGCAGGCGTTTCTGCGAGGGGCTCTGTGCCTTGCATAGCTCTACGCCTCTACTTGAAGCAACAGTTCCTGTGCATGCATTTTGGCCTGATAATGGCTGTGTAACAATCTGGGATCCCACTTATTTACATTACTCCCCGGCAGTTTAAAAATTCATTAATGGCTCAGCAACAAATTCTCAGCAAACTTCCCTGAAGAGATGAAAAACGGGGGACATCAGCTAATGAACTATCACAGAAATACTCTGAAAGGAGAACCTGTTTTCCTCTTCTACCCCGTTCCTATGGCTGAATGGAAGGGGGCTTGGTTTTTACGTTTCATTTTTTATTTCTGTTTTTCTGCAGAATGTGGGAGTAATGGAGGCGACCTCCCCATCTGCCACATGCAGTCCATATGGCAGCCATACGCTCTCCTCCCCGCCATTCCAGCGACCTCTGAACTGGAAGGGCAGCCCTGTCTGAAACCCAGTATGAGCACCGAGTCACTTCCAATTCCCGTCCTGTTCTCCCTCCCTCCCGAGCAACTTATTTAATGGTGACAATTTACATACGGTGGTTTTACAGTGTGGACTAGGATGCCCCAGGGACTGATTTGAGACTCGCAAATCCATTTCAGAGTCTTTGTGCTGAGGAGACAGTGGGGCAGATTCAAGATTCAGCTATGCTCATCTAAATCCAGAGGCACTTCAGGGAAACAAAACCCTCCAGATTTACCTTGGTGTAGGAGAGCAAAATAAAGGCTCCTGCCTGGACTCATAGCCACCGTGTATCGGTGAAAAATACCCTGCATACAAAAATCACAGTACTTTTTAGCTAAAGATATATGGCAAGCATACCACCATATATGCAAATAGTGCAGAAAGCAGGAGGAGAGCAAACAATAAACAGATCTTTCACTGCTAAGTTACCTTTCTCTTCCTTCTCAAAAATGTGAGAGATTTAGAAAGAACTGAAAGCTGAACTAAATTTTGTCCTTGTCATTTGTATGATGAAGTTACGCCAAAAGTCCTTTTCCAAATAATTGTTTGCTATGGATTGCACGGATGAATGACCCCCATGTAAGCCATACTCATTTTTAAATTTACTAGGGGTAAAGAGGAAACCCAGCTCAGAAACATGGACAATGCAAAAAGAAGAATCTGACTGAAAGAAAAGAGTTTTATTAAAGTTATGGAACCCTTTTCAGTCTTAGTTACATGGAGATAGTGAAAATGGGTACTGGGGAACGGGAGGCCTTTCCCAGTAGACTTTTACGAAAAGTACTTTGCCAGGGAAGACCTTAAGCTCCATGCCATTTGAGGCTGAAACAGCTGAGAGAAGGGAAGAATGAGGAATAGAATTCCTCAGCCTCTGTCACTTTCTAACAGGCAATTAATTTTACTTAAACCCTGACAATTAATTTTATTTAAACTCTGATTTCTTTTTACTGTATAGGAATATGAAACAGTGTCCTGAAATTAATAATAAATGAAAAAAAACATTGTTGAAATAATCATGACGAACACATTATTTTTCATGCATACAATTGGTTCAATTCCAGTCTCAAAATTAAAATGAAAATGAAAATGAGAGGAAATCCAGATGTAGATTGCTTTGTGTAAAAACCAGCTATTTCCCTTAGGACAGCCGTCCAGCTGCATGGTGCCATAGGTTAAAACAGCACGAGGAGTCATCCATTTTCATGTCAGAGGCTTGTTTTCCATCAAGAGGATCGGAGCCCACAGAGAAAGTCAAGAGAGACTATTCCTCCTCCACCTACACATTCCCATTAGTCCTTGTGTAAGCAAATGCTGGGCACGTTTCCACCCCGTGTGAGGCACCGCCAGCTGTGCCACTTAACCGACTGCCAGCAAGCCTGCGGGCTGCTGGTGTCACACCTATTGCCTTCCACACCATCAGCTACCTCCCTGGTGCATCACGGTGACCAGCAGTGTCTCAAAGGGGACACGGTGCTGTCCTGCCTGCCTGCCTCCCGTGGACATGGTCCACACCCTGAGCAAGTTCATCTCAAGTTATCCCTCTCCAGCCATACTCTCCTATATACCCCAGTGCTGCTGTGGATCTTTCATAGACCATCCATGAAAGGGAGGGTGTCCACATTTTGAGGGGGAAGCAGCTTGCGAAATTTTCTAAGGTACTAACCATGGAAAAAACCCACAGCATCAGAACTGAGGGGCTTCCAACTTCCAATATGTATAGCGAAACCACTTCAAGGTACTAAATGGCCCAATAAAGGCTGGGGAGCTGCCACTTCTGATGGTAGTAGCTACACCACCTCTCCTGCTGCTGGCAGTACTGGGGGCAAAAAAAGTCCCTGAGACCCTCTAGGCTAAGTTCAACGGTTTTGCCAGTAATCCTACATACAGGTGAACAAAACCTGTGCTCTGACTCCTCTCCCTCGCTCATTTGAATGCTGGCCTTGCCACACAGCATTCAAGATGCAAATGTGGGCAAGGAGGAGACCCCAGCTGTGATGGAGCAGGCAGTGGATGGGCTGTAGGGAAAGCACGCTCCGCAAGTGAGAGACTGATGGATCACTTCCCTTGTTACCAAGCAGTTACTTACAGCCAGGTGTAGGACAGTGTGTTTTCCAAGGAGGCTATTTAGTCTTTTACCAGTTAACAAGACACATGAATGTCTTCTTTTGGATGCGTGGCAAGAACATTATAGATGTATATGTTTGTGTGTGTGTCTCTGTGTGTGTATGTTTAAAAAAAAAAAAAAGTACTCTGAAGCTCACAATAAAAAGATAAATGAGTGGCACCGTTATCTATGAGAGTCTGCCCTGGAGGAGAAAGGCCTGAGTTTCACATGCAGAAGGTCACACCGGCTTTTCTCCAGCATCCCCTGTACTCAGACACCCACGCTTCTGCCAATGGACTTCCAGATTCAAAGCTGCTCCATGCTCTGCTTTCTGCCAAGTTGCCACCTGGAATCATCCTGAAATTACAAACCTTCCAGCAAAGCCTCCAGATTCCCAAGACCAATATCCAGACTTCAGCGGGACCAATTGAATTCTCTGAGCTCTCTGGGTTTCTTGACAAAGTTTCATTCAGCTCACATGACTCGCCGTTCCTCCTGTTGGGATGATGGAAAAGATAAACCTACACTTGGATGTCAAGAGACCACAACCACCAAAACCACAGACAACAGAAATGATTAAATAGGAAAATATTTTTTAAATATCTCTAGGTCAGATACAAAAAAATCATGAACAGCAAATGCTTTCAGCAGATGTTTTCTAACAAAATTGCATCTGGAGAGTTCTGCCCTGTTCATTTTGCAGACCTGTCAGGTGCTGTACAGATGTTGAACTATTCACGTGATTTCAGCCCTCCATCTGAGATTAGCTTAGCCTAGCACTCACAAAAACACAATCCTAATCCCTCTAGAACAGGGCAGCATGGTGTACTCAGTGTGACCAGGCTGCAGCGGAGAAAGAGGAAGGCCAGCTGCTCAAGCAGTCCAAACTCAATTAGTTTACATTAGTTCTTCCATCGCTGCTATGTGATAGTCTGATTTAACAAACACAAAATCTCTGAGTCAGTGGAAAGCCAAAATGAAAAGCCATTTTCCATAAGTCTGTCATGTACTTAACAAGGTTATATAACCAGCCATTAGTTTGCTCTTAAACTAGCCATTAATTTTTTTTGTCTAAAAAGGAGTAGAGAGGGGGAGAGATGAATCATGCACGTATACCAAAGAGTCTTCCTCCAAATCTTTGTGCCAGTCAAAATTACATAGAAGCCAAGCCGCCATCAGAAAATTATTTCTACTGATGATTGGCCACAGCCAGTTGTGATTTCCTCCCCATCTTGCACAATTTTTCAAATCACTCAGCTCAGGACTGCTCCTGGTGAGCAAGAGGTGTATGGCTTTGGAAACAAAACCATTTTTTCCCCCTCTGAATGTGCTTTTACTCTGTCTCCCGTGAGAGAACACACTATTTGTTACTCTTCGAGAGCCTGGGAAGACATTAAAAAAACCCTCAAAACCAAAAAACATCCCCTAGCCTTATATGAAGCTCATTTATCTTGTAAGCTTTTCAGGGCAACACTTGAGGGTCTTTGTACTGTGCCTAGCAAAAGGTATCCTGCCCTGCCTGCCTTCTTTCAACTCTTTAAGAAATAAAATATGTTTAGCAACAGTCTCACTGAAGCCTCATCCAAACAAGAAACCCACCTTATCCGCGAATGAAGCACCAGAACAGGAGCCAGGAGACCTTCTCTCTGTTCCACTCCGCTGCCGATCCAGAAGGGACACAGCCCCACTGGTGGGAACCCAACATTCCCCGCCACAGCACAACAGTAATGTGGCCCTCGGGCGTTCACCGTCAGAGCACCCACTGAAAGCCAGTGGGCTTCTCCTGTCTCACCCCTATCTTCAAGTGGTCACCTGAGAGAGGCAGGAACCGAAAAAATGCCGAATGCTGTCCATCACTTTATTACAGTAAAATATTGCTGCCCAGCCTTCATAGCTGGAGGCTTGTCCTTCCGCACAGGCTCTAACATGAATGACTTATGTCAATCACGACCCATGCATTTCATTCACACAAGCTACCAGGAAGCTCTGATCTTTGCCAGAAGGTTGGGGCTGACTTACACTGCTCTTGGAAAGGTCTACTTCAAGGTCTTGTAGAAATAGTAAGCAAGGATAAGCACATACAGGCTCTGTCTGGGAAAAAAAACAACAACAAAAAACCTGTCCAAAGAAGTTGGTTGTGTTTTGCCTTGTCTTCTTTAAGGAAATTTGGAAAGAATTTAAACCTCTCTCCTGTTCCCTGATCTTTGGTGTTTCGATATAGCGGGATCTGGATCCAAATGATTGTTGTGCCAGTCCAAACCCTGACATATGGATGTTTGGAAGACTGAAGTTACTCTGGTTTTAGCTTGCTCAGCCTGGGTGTGACTGGAGGGCTCTGCGCAAAGCCGGAGCACTGCTGCTCTGATGGGCAGTCAGTAATAACACCAACAATAAAAGACAGAGAGAAGAGTACCCGGTCCGCTGCGCCGTTCCTCACACGCAGTGCAGGAGGTCTGCAGGGGTTACTCCCCCAGGCTGTATCACAGGCAGGGAGCTGAGGCTGAAGAGACTCCTGCTAAATTGCAGAGAATTCCTGGTAGTGCCTGAATAATTCTCTGGTCAGAGAGGTTGTGAGGAAGGGAAGGAGGGAGATATTTCTTTGCAGAGCAAAAAGCAGACCTCTCCAGCATTACTAACGTTCCCTACTGGGCTAGGAAGCCCAACACTGACTAGGTGAAGTTGCTGGGGCCCTTGTGCATAGAGCCAATCTCTTGGGCTTCTCCCTCAACCCCCCTCCTCTGGGGGGGAAGATTAATTCTCTGGGTCAGCCTTGAATTTAACAGAGTCATCATCAGGAATTTGCCTCGCTGTGAATCATGAGTTTTCTGTCCTGAGTTATTTCCCCCCAGTTTTCCTGGGAATGGGACTGTCCTGTGCAGCTCTCCGGGGTTTGACAGAGCCCTTTGCCAAGTCTTGAGAGGACAAGGAGGTTGAAGGCTGAGGCCTCTTAAGCTCCATTCCCTGTCCTCCAAGAGATTTCAAACTATCTTTGGGGGCTTTCTGCTAGCTACAGCCCTTCTGTGGCAAAACTGGGAGGGGATGATCTGGCTTCGTGCACTTTTTAAAAAGCTTGAGAACTAAGAGCATTAGCTTCTCCATGCTGGCTAAAAAAAGGCTTGCTAAACCCATTGAAACCAATTGAGGAGCAGAGCAGAGTTAATCCTGGAAAATGCTCACGGTAGCTCAGTGACGCACAGCCATGCAAAGGCAGAACAGTGTTGCTAGTGATCTGCTCAGAAAGGACTAGGAGAAGTTGCAGTTAAATTTTGGGGTTGGGGTCAGCCCTCAGGGTTGCCTGAGTGGAAGCGAGAGCTGCTGCTATGAAGCTTCTCATGCTGCATCTTTAACATTTTGCTCTTCTTCACGTAAGATTTTCTCTGTTGGGAGTTTTTGACATTTTTCCATCTGCCTTCTGAATTCAGGCTCATGGAAGACAGGCATGAAGTACAGACACAAATGCTTTCTCCTTTGCAAGGGCTGTGAGTTCCAGTCTCTACTTGGAAAAACATTTTATACTGTATTATCGCTATTCGTTATTGTGCAGTGGTACAAATAGCACCCGCGTACCTGAAATGGGACTAAGGCCCCTCTGCCCCAGACGCTGTACTTCCAAGGAATAAAAGGTAATCTCCATTTTCAACCTTATAGTTTAAGCATCAGAAAACATATTTAAACTTGTAATGGCATTCTGATTGGACGAAACATATTTGGGTGAAACTTCTACCCTTCATTTAAGGTGTGAGAAGCCATAAGCTGTTTTATGAAATTAGCTTGCTGAAGAAATAGCACCCTCCAGCCAAAACATAGGTTTTGGTCAAGGCCCAGATGAAAATGTGTGAAGCTTCTAAGGCATCTGAATTGCATGGAAGAATGAGGTTTGCTAGGTATAGTTTTAAGAGAGGGCTCTGTGTCTGTATTTACACAAATGCACAAGAGAGAGAAAAAAATGCAAACGCAGGAAAAAAAATGAAGGAAGCAGAAAGAAAACCCCAGAGATGGATACAGAATTTCTGATGGCAGGACCCTGAGAAATATCTGAGAGAATGGATGTTTAGAGTCTGAAAAGGGCTTGGAAGTTTGGCAAAGAGGGCTACTGACTGTTGTGTGACTCCTTTGGGAACAAGGTCTTTGGGCAGTCTCTCTAAATTAAAGGAACTGCATCCAGGAAGAAACTGTTATTAATTCTTTTAACTGAATCACCCCAAAGCTTTGCTAGTGGCTTGAGTTAAAAAGAAATTACAAATCTTAGAATAGAAATCTACCACTTCTGCTCATTTTTAACATACTTCAGTTCCAACAGTGAGTTCTCAACAGGCAAACAAAAGTGTCTGCAATGAAAATTATCTCCTAAAAATTACACTGCTCCAATAATAAACAGAAAGCTTCCATGTGACATGATGTATCCTATCAAAACTGTGCCATACAACTGGAATTTCAAATTCCAAATAACTTATCACACCTCTGTTTGGTTTTGGTTTCTTTCAATTAGTTTCTGTTGCTTTGCTGTAGAAGGATGACAGCCAGTTAAAGCCCACAAGAATCAAGCAAACATTATCCTCCTTATACAAACATCACTGAAATCCTCTGATGCTGTTTGTTCGTTGACATGGTTTCCGTAGGGCCCACTCCCTCAAGTCCTTGTTTAATTTTCAAATTTGCCCTGGAACCAAATTATTCAATTATGCTCTGGCCACATGAGATTCTGCAAAGGCAGCTTAAGTGCAGAATTTCCAAACTGCGACATGGTAAGACACAAGGTGTCCTTTTTAGTGCGTCAGCTACCCATCCCAGCTCTCCATAGGTAATCAGGAGGAGGATGATGACTCTGCAGCTTAGCTAATGGAGCTCTTAAGGATCTCAGTTATCTTACTGACAAACTAAGAGGTGTCAAGTATTGCTTCATATGTCACTTTGCCGTAAATATGATACCCTAAGTAATCACAAGCTGGCATTAACTCCCCACCAGGCTGACGGCTATAAAAAGCTGGAGCTCTGGCCAGTGTCTTGGAAGAGATCCCTCTTTTGCTGCTGTTTTCCCTCCATAGTTTGGACACAAGAGCTGAGAAGGCAGGATAGTCCTGACTCTCTCGACTTGCAGCAGCATGAATAGCACAGACTCTGGGCCCAGGGAAAGTCATCTGAGTATGCATAACGCTATCTTCTCAGCTGGCCAGGCAGTTTCTTTTGGCTCATTTCCCAGGAAAATCACACGTAGAAAAGGAAAATGCAAAATCTAGCACCAAAATGAGTATCTGATCAATGGCTGTACTTGCTAGTTTGATGAGGTTTAAACACAACGACCTCCACTCTTCTCTTCCTTTCTCTGCTGTAAATCAAAACCAACTTTCCTGAAACCATGGAGTGTATGCTGCAAAAAAAACATTCTATCAGAGCGGGAAATCACATCTACTCTTCCCCCAAATTAATGGCCATGTGCCTCCCTTCCCCCTTCATGGCAATGAGTTGATTTGATAGACATCTTCTAACCTTTGTCACTCTCCCTTCGTGTTCTTACATAGTGAGATTTCTTCTACTTCTTCTCCATGCTGTGCTGCTCTCTAATATGATGACAAGGCAAAGTGTGGAACTGGGTGAGAAAAAATCCTGAGGCTGTTTTCATTAACATGGAGAAAAGATTCAGAATAGCCTTGTTTCTTGGAAGATTTGAGAGAATAAAAATATAGCAGAGAAACATCAATAGCACTTATTCTCTTGTTTTAGATCAGATCTTATCCATCCATCAAGACCAGCTAAGCTGAGAACTTCAAGTGGCCATAGGGCTATAGTCCATAGACTCCTTTTGCTACCGTCCTTGTCACTGAGTTAAAGGGCTCATTTTCCTGAGGGAGACGTGGAGGAAGTTCCCCTCGGAGGCACAGAAGTTTTCCTCTTCTTCCCAAAGGAGGAAATATTCATGAGCAGCCTTTGCAGGGCTGATACTGCAACACTAGCACACAACAATTTTGTTTTTCCCACCTGTGTTGCATGATGCCTCTCATGACTTGAGAGCTCGGATGCAGCCCTGCCCATTCCTAAGGAGCTCACCCGCCCTGGCTGGCTTGTACTTTAAGGTGTGGGCAGAGTTAGGCTGCAACGCTCCCCTCCCGCCCAGGAAGACATACCCCAGCCCCCAGCCCTAGCCATGCTCTGCCCTCTTTGCTGAGGCTGCTGGCCTCTGCGCTGAGTGGTTTTTCATCAACCACAAGAGGCTTGGAACGGCACACATCCTACTGGTGTAGGCAGTCAGAGGCTTTTGTTAATTACTTTTACATATTCCCTTGGAAAAGCTGCAGCATGCCGGCAAGGTACCTATAGGATTCCCAGGCTAGCCAGAGGCTAGCCAGAGCACACAAGCCCAGGAACATGACTAGCATCTTTAAAAGGAGTAAATTCACTCCAGACTCTGCATACCAATTAGAAGCTACTAGTTATTACTTTACTAGAAATAGGACTGGTAGCAGCCCTCTCATTGGATGAATTGGCTGTCATTCAGGCACCAAAATAAGCAAGCAGATCTTTGTAAGCACTCTTTGCAAATTGGCAATGAGTTCTTTTGCAAATATGACCCTGATTTAATCACCTAAACAGGACGAGACTCCTTTGGGAAGCCTGGTTTATCAAAGAAGCCAGTAGTCACTGATCACCACCAACTTGGACTGGTTTGAGCAATTTTCCAAAAATTAAGATATATGCACACCTGATCCATTCTGTGTCTGCCTGTCCCTCCTTATCACCATCACTTCACAAATAGCACAGAATATGCACCAGGACAAGATCTTAACACACTTGTTAGAACATAACACTTCATCATTGTCAGGCAGACAACCAAAAGCCCAATGCCGACGATACAGTGCACTTTTAAAAGGGCATAAACAATTTAACACAAATGAAAAATAAATCTGGCCTGTCTTAATAAAGACCTCATAAATACACTGATGAATTACAAGGAGTTATATGGGGGGGGGGGAAGACATTATTCTAATACAGACTTTTTCATCAGTGCTGTTTTCCCACTTCAAACAAATAAGGGAAGGGGGGGGATTATGCCAGTTTACAAATGAGAAGGAGAATCAAAAATCTTAGCTGAAGTCCACTCTTTCAAAATCAAGACATCTCCTCTTTGATGCTAGTGTAAAGAACATCGTTGAGCATGCTTGGAGATGCATGTAAAAACATATCAAGGAGTAAAGGCTACTCACTTGAAAGCATTTCCAAATTTGTGCATTTTAAATACAGACATAGATATTTACACATAGATAACCCTCTGTGTGTGTGCATGTGCATGTGTGTGCATGTAGCTCCTGAGGTCTGAGAGTTAGTGCTTCCCGCAGGGAAGAGCGGTACCCTCTATCAGCCTATCAATAGTTTCTTGCCCCTATATGAGTTTTTGCAAGATAGGGAACACTGCCCTACACAAGCAAGATGCCAAGATACTAACTGCTGGGGCCATTTTTTTTTCCTCTCATGCAGCAAAGACAATGGAAGATCATCCACTTTCGTAATAGGCATCAACACAATCAAGCAACACAATCACTGCAGGAGGGTGTATCTAGGCCTTCTGGAAAGTTAAAACGGGTCTGTATGAAAGAAAGCGGGAGAGACCTGTTCGAGGGAATGCCAGCTCCATTTCTCAAAGACTGAGCTCAGCTCAGTTGTACGTCACCAGTGCCTCATCTCCATGCAGCGTTTTTTCACTCCATCCAGCAAAGCCATATAGTTTACAAGGAACAGTTTTGCTAGACCCTGCCCTCCAAATCCTAGTCCTTCCTTTGTACAAAACAGATGGCAATGATTTTACATTTTGATCTGCATTTGCTCACACCACCAAGCCTTTTCCGCTAGAATTTCTGCAGTCAACCCTCTGTTGCAGCAGAAACAAAAACGTGAAACCCTCAGGTTTTAATGATCACATCATCTACTCCTGTTTCAAACAGCTCTAGGTGGTGTTTTCAAATGGGGAAAACATTTTTGTATGGCAAAGCTTTGCAGAGAGCTATTGTATGCAGAGGTAGGAACCTCTCAGTGCCAGAGCAAAAATCAGGTAGTTTACATGCAAGGTTTCCCTGGAGCAATGAGAGTGCAGATAAAAAGTGAGGAAGGATAACATTAAAGTTTAAGTTTATCGCATAACACTAAGTATGCATTTCTAGACTTTGACCGAGTTTGGTGTTAGGAGCAACAGGTCTTTCTTACAAAATTTACCAAGTACTCGCTTTTCTTTCAATTTAACTTGCCAAAGCTTGATTCAAATGCAATATTGCTGTGCTTGCTAAAGAAGCTTATGTTAAGCGTTTTTGTTTATGTACTCCTCATGACCTATGCCTTGTCTTCCCACATACATCTATTGTTGCATCTTGACCTATGTGCAGCTGCAAACATTATGTGCCAAAGATATCATGCGTCCTTTTACAGTGGAGCTAAGTAAGGAAGAGCTCAAACTGTGGAATAAAGTTTCTCTTTCATTGCAACTCTCTCCAATTTGACATGATGAATTTTTGTCTCTTTAGTTTGCATTTGTTCCTCTTACCTGGTCATAGAAAACAAAAATACGGTATCACCACATTTGCAAAGAACATGTGAAAAGAGACTTTACCAGAATTAGCACGTTGGCCATAGAAACACACAATCCTCGTGTATCACTTTTTAATGGAGCAGACCCACTGGTGTACTAGTTCTGGGGAAATAATCAATTTTTTAGCTGTTGATGAGAAAGAGAGAGAAAGAGAGAAAGTGAGAAAAAGAAAGAGAGTTCTTTTCCAGTGGGAAATATGAACCTAATTATTTTTCCCTTAAGACCACACACAGACAATAACAACATTTCATGAGGAGTATTTTCAAATAAATATATATTGTGAATCAAAAAACTCCCAGCTCAAACCAACTCTGAAGACTGAATCTCACAAACAAATTTTGCCTCAGAGATTTCAGTCCAGAAAAAAATCCAGGATTTAAAATGGTCAGAAAACAGTGCTGATTCTGTCACTTCTGAACAAAACTCCTTTTGCTTGTACCAACATCATTGGGTTTTCTTGTTTAGGATGCCTCCTAGATAGCAAGCGATGTGCTTTAAGAAACTTTGATTTCTACCAGACGTACAAGTTAGCCCACTTTAAGCCCTGGAATTAGCTACAGCCAGCAGGAGCCACCTGCATATCAAAGGAAATAAAATGGACCTTAGCAACTGAGAAAAGGAAAGAGGAACCTTTCTAATGAAAAGGAGAGAAGAGACCAACATCCTTCTCATCCCTCATTAATGAGCAAAATGAACAAGCTTCTTTTAGAAAGGATAGATTTTCATCAAATGAGTTAACTGAAAAAAAAAATCTAAGGAAGACTAGGAAGCTACATGGGCTATATTTCAAGCTGAGAAATATAAAGACAACTACCACAACCACCTAATTCAGTTCTCCCTCATTTTTGAGAATATGGTGTAGTGTACTTGTTTTTCAGAAATGAAAGAAATCAGCAAATTCGTATGTGATGGCATTGTTGATAGGCATCTGAAGCATTACTCGAGGAAGCACCAGGCAGGACCTAAAATGTCCTATGATGAATAACGTTAGAATCTAATTTTATCTTTACAAACTTACAGGTGAAGTAGACAGGACAAACTTCTTTAAAGAAGCCCAGCAAGAAGATAGCCTGGACTTATTCACACACTGCACCTTTCAGGGTGGCTAGTTCAAATTAAATCATTAGCTGAGAAGGAATAATCCTGGTAGGTTCAGAAAACCAGTTTTAAATTTGGCCTGCTAGCAAAATTCTGAATGTATTTACTCTGGATTCCATTTCTCAACCCATATTAAAGCTCCGTAGCATAATCAATTATGGGCTTATTGCAAAGTACAATAGGATTCAATCTCCAGGAATGCCTCAGGGTATGTCTTAGAAGGACGATAAAACTAACAGTAATGGGTCTACAGCTTCTAAGGCTAATTTCCACAGTTACAAATTTTATAAATAAATAGAAGGAATGTCAACTCTCAGTCACTCAGCTTGAGGTCTCTCATGCTGATAACTCCTCTCTTCTCAGATACTCTTCCATTTTTCAGATATATTCCTTTTTCTGTTCCAAAGCCCCTGGGACTTGTTCAGAGCACTTCCATTCCTATCTTTCACATCCTCCACATGCTCCACAAATGGAGCAAAGAACAAAGGCAACCAGGAATATGGAGTAAGTACAGGAGGGGATAGTGCCCTCCCTAGTGTTGAAGTTGCATCTCAAGGAACAATCATACCACCTGCAACCGTGATTTCTTAAACTAAGCAGCATGAGGCAGGCACCGGATGGAGGAGAGGTTGCCTTGGAAAATTCAAGAGCTACGGGAAGTGACATCGGTTGTTTTGCAGTAGTTTCTCTTCAGCAGGCTAGACAACACAAGAAAAAAGACTCCCAAACTCAGTGGCTGTCTGCTGGAGTTCATGAGATGATTATTTATTTCATATCATGTGAAGGAAAAACATGAGCAGCATTCTGCCATTGCGGTTGCTGTTTCTCCCTGGAGACTGCTGAGGTCCACTACCAAGTCTCACTAGACTCAGTTAAACTGTGCTATGTCCCACCAGCAGCTGAATTTCAGCAGAGAAGGTGTTTGCCCAGCAGTCTGTGCAGCACTGTGTGCAGAAGGGCACGCAGAAGGGGGCCAGAAACTCCGCTGGGGACAGTGTTCCTTGCTCAGCAACAGTGGTGCCATGCCACAGGGCATGGTCCCCAGCACCCACTGGAGCAGCTACACCTGGCACATCAGAGGTGCCAACCAAGACCAAGTTCCTGTGGAGGATGCAGCTCTGCAGGCCTGGGCCTGCAGGGGTGCCTGGGGCCTCCCGCTGAAGGCTGGGGCAGGGGTGACGGTCTCCTTGCTTGCAGAAGGTGTGCGCTAGTGGAAGATCTGTGTTGCCAAGTAAAGAAGCTGCAGGAGAAGGTCCTGTGCAGCTTTGGAGATAACAAAAGGAGAGTGACTGGGTAAAATAGCCCAAACATGCAATTGTACCAAAGGAAGCACAGGCTGAGTGTGTTCTTAGGGGCTGGTGAGAGTGAAGGCTGGAAGCTGGTGAGTTCTAGCACCAGGAGGAAGACTCCTGCTCTACCCACAGAGCTGCACCTTCAGAACAGGGTCAGTGCACTGGTAACAGACGAGAGGCTGGAAGTTGTGTTCAATGAATCATCTGAGATGGCTGAGCCCGAGCTACCCAGGAGCACCGGGAAGAAGCTATAAGTGATAGCACTGGATGACTTCCTGATGCGGGGAAGAAAGGTCCCCACCTGCCAACCTGATCTGAATTCTGCTGCCTCCCTGGGGCCCGGGTGAAGGACATTACTAGGAAGCTCCCTAGTCTCGTGCAGGCCTCCGATTACTGCCCGCTACTGGTTATACAGGCTGGCAGTGAGGAGGTTGCAGAGAGAAGTCCCAAAGCGATCAAAAGGGACTTCAGGGCACTGGGGCGACTGGTGGGAGGATCGGGAGCACAGGTAGTGTTTTCCTCGATCCCTTTAGTGGCGGGGAGGAATACTGAAGGGAACAGGAAAACTCATCGGATCAACACGTGGCTCAGGGGCTGGTGCCATCGGCAGAATTTTGGCTTCTTTGACCAGGGGGAGGTTTACACGGCACCGGGCCTGCTGGCGACGGACGGAGTTCAGCTGTCTCACAGGGGGAAAAGGATTCTCGCGTGTGAGTTGGCCGGGCTCATCGAGAGGGCTTTAAACTAGGTTCGAAGGGGGAAGGGGATAAAACCAGACTCACTAGAGAAGAGCCTAGGGGTGGCACGCCATTGTCGGGGGAGAAATCGGCAGCCCAGCTCAAGTGCCTCTATACCAATGCACGCAGCATGGGCGGCAAACAGGAGGAGCTGGAAGCCATTGTGCAGCGGGGTAGCTATGACTTAGTCGCCATCACGGAAACGTGGTGGGATGAGTCTCACGACTGGAGTGCTGCAATGGATGGCTATAAGCTCTTCAGAAGGGACAGGCGAGGAAGGAGAGGCAGTGGAGTAGCCCTGTATGTTAGGGAGTGCTTCGACTGTCTAGAGCTCGATGGTAGTGATGATGAGGTCGAGTGCTTGTGGGTAAGGATGAGGGGGAAGGCCAACGAGGCAGATATCCTGCTGGGAGTCTGTTATAGACCACCTAGCCAGGACGAGGAGGCAGACAAAATATTCTACCAGAGGCTGGCAGAAATCTCCCAGTCGCTAGCCCTTGTTCTCGTGGGGGACTTCAACTTTCTGGACGTCTGCTGGAAATACCACACGGCAGAGAGGAAACAGTCGAGGAGGTTCCTGGAGTGTGTGGGAGAGAACTTCCTGACGCAGCTGGTAAGCGAGCCCACCAGGGGAGATGCCTCGCTTCACCTGCTGCTCACAAACAGAGAAGGACTGGTGAGAGATGTGGTGGTCGGAGGCCGGCTTGGGCTTAGCGACCATGAAATGGTAGAATTCTCGATTCTTGGTGAAGTAAAGAGGGGGGCCAGCAAAACTGCTACCATGGACTTCCGGAGGGCGGACTTTGGCCTGCTCAGGACACTGGTCGAGAGGGTCCCTTGGGAGACAGTCCTGAAGGGCAAAGGGGTCCAGGAAGGCTGGACGTTCTTCAAGAAGGAAGTCTTAAAGGCGCAGGAGCGGGCTGTCCCCATGTGCCGCAAGAAGAACGGGCGGGGAAGGCGACCGGCCTGGCTGAACGGGGAGCTCTGGCTGGGACTCAGGAAAAAAGGAGAGTTTATCACTTGTGGAAGAAGGGGCAGGCAACTCAAGAAGAGTACAGGGATCTCGTTAGGTCATGCAGAGAGGAAATTAGAAAGGCAAAAGCCTGGCTAGAACTCAACCTGGCCACTGTTGTGAGAGACAACAAAAAATGCTTTTACAAGCATATTAATGACAAAAGGAGAGCCAAGGAGAATCTCCATCTTCTATTGGATGCGGGGGGAACGTTGCCACCGAGGACGAGGATAAGGCTGAGGTACTCAATGCCTTCTTTGCCTCAGTCTTTAGTAGTCAGAGTGGTTATCCTCAGAGTACTCAGCCCCCTGAGCTGGAAGACAGGGACGGCGAGCAGGATAAACCCCCCATAATTCAAGAGGAAGAAGTTAATGACCTGCTATGCCACCTGGACGTTCACAAGTCTATGGGGCCGGATGGGATCCACCCGAGGGTACTGAGGGAGCTGGCGGAGGAGCTTGCCGAGCCGCTCTCCATCATTTACCAGCAGTCCTGGTTAACTGGGGAGGTCCCGGACGACTGGAGGCTCGCCAATGTGACGCCCATCTATAAGAAAGGGCCGGAAGGAGGATCCGGGGAACTACAGGCCGGTCAGCCTGACCTCGGTGCCGGGGAAGATCATGGAGCGGTTGGTTTTGAGGGTGCTCACGAGCCATGTCCGGGACAACCAGGGGATCAGGCCCAGCCAGCACGGGTTCATGGAAGGCAGGTCCTGCTTGACCAACCTGATCTCCTTCTATGACCACGTGACCCGCCTAGTGGATGAGGGAAAGGCTGTGGATGTGGTCTACCTGGACTTCAGCAAAGCCTTTGACACTGTCTCCCACAGCATTCTCCTAGAGAAGCTGGCGGCTCACGGCCTAGACAGGTGCACTCTTCGCTGGGTAAAAAACTGGCTGGACGGCCGGGCCCAGAGAGTTGTGGTCAACGGAGTTAAATCCAGTTGGCGGCCGGTCACAAGCGCTGTTCCCCAGGACTCAGTACTGGGGCCGGTCTTGTTCAATATCTTTATCAACGATCTGGACGAGGGGATCGAGTGCTCCCTCAGTAAGTCTGCAGACGACACCAAGTTGGGCGGGAGTGTTGATCTGCTGGAGGGTAGGAAGGCTCTGCAGAGGGATCTGGACAGGCTGGATCGATGGGCCGAGGCCAACTGTATGAGGTTCAACAAGGCCAAGTGCCGGGTCCTGCACTTCGGCCACAACAACCCCAGGCAACGCTACAGGCTTGGGGAAGAGTGGCTGGAAAGCTGCCCGGAGGAAAAGGACCTGAGGGTGCTGATTGACAGCCGGCTGAACATGAGCCGGCAGTGTGCCCAGGTGGCCAAGAAGGCCAACGGCATCCTGGGCTGTATCAGAAATGGTGTGGCCAGCAGGAGTAGGGAGGTGATCGTGCCCCTGTACTCGGCACTGGTGAGGCCGCACCTCGAATCCTGTGTTCAGTTTTGGGCCCCTCACTACAAGAAGGACATGGAGGTGCTGGAGCGTGTCCAGAGGAGGGCAACGAAGCTGGTGAAGGGCCTGGAGCCCAAGTCTTATGAGGAGCCGCTGAGGGAACTGGGACTGTTTAGCCTGGAGAAGAGGAGGCTGAGGGGAGACCTCATCGCGCTCTACAACTACCTGAAAGGAGGTTGTAGTGAGGTGGGTGTTGGTCTCTTCTCCCAAGTAGCTAGTGATAGGACGAGAGGAAATGGCCTCAAGCTGCGCCAGGGGAGGTTTAGATTGGACATTAGGAGAAATTTCTTTACTGAAAGAGTGATCAGACCTTGGAACAGGCTGCCCAGGGAAGTAGTTGAGTCACCATCCCTGGAAGTATTTAAAAGACGTGTAGATGAGGCCCTTAGGGACATGGTGTAGTGGGCATGGTGTGTTGGGTTGACGGTTGGACAGGATGATCTTAGAGGTCTTTTCCAACCTTAATGATTCTATGATTCTATGATCCATCATCTAGGGAGGTTTGCTGTTTGCTCAGGCCTTGGATACAGGACGTTGTGGAGACACTGTCAAGGCTTTCAGACCCTCTGATTATTACACCTGCTGCTCTTCAGTGTGGGCACCAGCATACGGCCAGGGGAGACCTGGAACATATTAAGCTTGGTTTTCTCTTCAGTCCTGCCAGTGAGGGGGAAGGGCTTGAGGAGGAATGGATAGATTCTGGGTGTCAACATCTGCTTACGCAGCTCATGTCAACAGCAGAGATTCAGCTTTTATGATCATGGGGGCCCTCTCTGAGGATCAGGGACTGTCAGGAAGAAATGGGATCTACCTGATAAAGTAGGACAAAGCATCTTTGTCAGCAGGCTGGCCAACCTGGTGAGGACAGCTTTATACTAGGACTGGCATGGGAGAGAGATGATGACCTGCAATCAAGTGAGGAAGTGGTGGAACAGGACGGCAAGCAAGGGTTGTAAGGTAATGTGGACAAGAGAGACCTTGTGATCAAAAAACAGGGTTGAAGGGTGCCCATCCCAGGTATATGCGCACAAATAAGGAAGCGCCTACTAGACAGCACAATGGGGGAAGCTCTCACACTTTTTCTGGGAAATCAGCACAACGGGGTGCCTCTCTGAAATGCCTGCACACTAACGCACACAGCATAGGAAAAAAAACAGGAGGTATTAGAGGTTTGCATGCAGCTGTAGGGCTACACAGAGATGTGGTGGGAATAGCTCACATGGCTGGAGTGGATGGGTACAGGGGTTTTAGGAAGAGCAGGCCAGGACAGCGAGGAGCAGTAGTCGCCCTTTATATAAGACAGCAAGGGGAATGCATAGTGTGGAGCAGTGGGAATGTGGAGAAACAACCCCATGCACCATGCACAGGCTGGAGGTGATCAGCAGGGAGCAGCTTTGCTTAGAAAAGACTTGGGGGTCCCGGAGGACAAGCTGAACACAATGTGCGCTTCTGGCAAAGGTGGCCAACAACGTCCTGGGCTGCATTAGGCAGAATGTCTCCAGCAGGTCAAGGGAGGTGATCCTTCCCTTTTACTCAGCCCTGTTGAGACACATCTGGAGTGCTGGGTCCAGTGCTGGGCTCTCCAGTACATGAGAGACACAGACATACTGGAGCGAGTCCAGGAAAGGGCCAATGACTAAGGGAATGGAGCATCTCTCGTATGAGAAAAGGCTGAGGCAGCTGGGACTGTTCAGCCTGCAGAAGAGAAGGCTCGGGGGCGATGTTATCAATATGTATAAGTATCTGATGGGAGGTGTAAAGAGGGAGCCAGGCTCTTCTCAGTGGCACCCAATGACAAGGTGAGGCAACAGACACAAACTGAAATACAGGAAATTCCATTTAAACATAAGAAAAAAGCATTTTTACTGTCAGGGTGGCTGAACACTGCAGCGGGTTGTCCAGAGAGTTTGTGGAGTCTCCATTCCTGGAGATATTCCAAACCTGACTGGACATGCTCTGAGCAACCTGCTCTAGGTGACTCTGCTTTGACCAAGGGGACTGGGACTAGACAACCTTTAGATGTACCTTCCTGCTTCAACCGTTCTGTGATTCTGCCTTTCCTCTCCCTCCACTCCCTCCTGCATCTCTTTCAAAGATATTGTCTCACAGTTTCCCACACCAGTGCAGCTCTTCTCAGAGATGCCAACACAGAAAAAGGTGTACGGCACTGCTACTTGATGGTGTGGTTAAAATCCCAGCAACATTTTGTCTGTTAATGTTTCCAGTGTCCTTATCCTGGATGGGATTGCACTGGAAGCAATGAGATTAGAGACAGCAGGGGAAAATATACCTCATTATTTCAGAATCCTCCATTAAAATGTAATCTGTTGTACATTGTTATAATCTTTGACAACAAATGTTGGCCTTAAAGGATAAAATTAAAAACCATGGGGAAATAACATGCAGTTGAAGTGGCCAATAAAAGCATACCAATATCCACGCAGTCTTCAAGATCTAATATGATCTAATAAACAGAAGATCAACCTGGAATCCGAGACTGTCCAAATTCTCACCTCTGCCGCTCCCTTGGTTGTCTAACCTCACACAAGTCACTTGACCTTTCTTTCCATAATATCACTTACGCACACAGTCCTACTGGCTCCTACACCTATCTGTGAAAAAGGGGTTTAAAACAACTAACTACCCACACTTCTTATTTGATGCCAGAATTAATTAGTTCCTTTGTGTATGAAGAATTCTAATGCTGCTATTGCCATCAGAGTATTCCTTCTAGACAGTAACTGTATTTTATAAGAATACTAATACTGTTTCTCTGCAGTTACACAATGGATGTCTCATCACCTACAAACAGCATCATGCTTCACGTTGGATGTGTACATAGGAGAAGAGGGAACCTTGTGGGGGAGACTCTGAAACTCTCCCTCACCGAGAAGCCCTCGGTGAAACGCATTTTTGCTGCCAAATTCTTAAAGGAATTTCATGTAGGTTTATAGTCATTCAGATATTTCTCTCCCTGATCAAGTTCAGCAAAACCTATGCCTCTGCACTTTGAGACATCCGTATTTTAAAACACTATGTACACCTTCCACCTGTTGGTACACAATAGTTGTGCATGGCAAAATAGAAAACTGTCTGTTCATTACTTACAGCCTGTTTAAGCCAGGTTTTCAAAAAGAAAGAAAGATCATTTTTGGTTTCCCCTTTTTTAGGGGTGAAAATTGTCAGAGAGCATTCTAGCTGTTTAATAGCTTACAAATGTGGTAGCATGTTACAAAGGATTGTGGGGTTGCAAGTCACAGTTAGCACCAAGGCTGATGCACGAGTATTTTATGTGGGTTTTCAGTCTATTAGCCTACTGGATAGCCTTTTTGGCTTTATTTTTAGTAGAATCCCACAGACTGGGAATTGCTCATCTAAATAAAGAGTCATACCTGCTCCCCATTCAAGAAAACCCAGCTCCCTGCTAGTTCAGGTAGGCCAATAACTCCAGGAAAAGCACCCATTTGCTTTTTCCTTGGTGTAATCCCCCCTGAAATGCCAATGGGAGAATTTTGTATGGAAGGATGCAGAATGAAGCAAGTTTTCTTTGTACCATTAATGCTGTTCCCAGTTCTGGACTCTGTAGTTCCACCTACTCTGCAGAAAGACTGTGTCATTTTTCCAGGAGCTCAGTGTTACCCAGGGTGATTCACTTTCAAAGGCTGCAACTGCCCTGGCAGGCTGGCAGGACTGTGAGGTGCAAAGATCAAATCACCAAATTGCCCAGGAATGCCGGCAGGATCGGTTTTATATATATGTATGGGACCACTATGAGAGCGAGACACAACACAGGACAACGTGGTGGTCTCTCAGGTCTTTAATATATCTATCATGTGGAGTGTTGTAGAACTGAAGAATATAGACCTTTTAATTAGAGGTGGAGACAGATACCTCATGCATCCATGCCAGAAATATCCAACCTGCCTGCTTTAAATAGCTTTTCATCCATGGCCGAGCTCTTTAAACTTTCTCCTTTTATTGAAACAGCTCAACTGAGACCATTTTAATGTGCCCCCATCTAGTTATTTTATTGGAAAATATTAAAAGTGTGGACCAGGTGAAATTAAATGCTTTGAAAGTGGAAATCAAGCAGTACTTTCAGTTTTTAAAAGCAGCTTCCTCTCCTTGTGCTGATGCACTTAATATTATCTTCTTATTTAAGAGGTATTGTTTGAGCTAAAATTGTGAATAACACCGTAATGGGAATGAACAAAGGAAATGGTAAGTAAGAAAAATATAGCTCATTAGAGAGAGTGTGATTAAAAGGATAAATGGACTTCCAAAGGCTTGGGACATTTTTCTCTGGTTATAAACCAATCCTCTTAGCATTCCTTCCACAACATGCCAAGGGTTGATGGGAATAAAAGCAGGAGAAGCCAAAGATAACATGTCCTCCCCCAGCTGCTGAGACCAGCAGGTCACCTCTGGGAAAGACTGAAAGGGACGCACAGAACAGACCCCTTCCTTCTTGAGCACAGGAGTCGTGTCTCTTTTGTAGAAAAGACCAAGCTATTACTTTATAGAACTGAACATGCCACTTTCCAGGCTGGCATGTCCTAGCTGAAGGCTTAGCCTGGATGGTCAAGCCTCCTGCGTGAGTCAAGAGGCAGCTGATGTCCCCACAACCATTTGGGCAGGTTAAAGTCCATAACCAGAAGGACAGCAGTGCCCACATGCCTTTTGCCAAGCCAACTGGGCAGCCAGCCTTCAAAGTACTTGTAATTTCAGGTGAGAAAGGCTAAGAGAAGAGGGGTTTTTAGGACAGTAGTTGGCAAGAGTCTAACTCCTCAAATGCATATATTGAAAGGTTTTTTCATCCATGATTAAAATGTCTCCTCCTGGTTCCCACTGGAGCACTGCTTGCGTTTTAGGTCCCACCTGACACTAAGGTCATTTACAGAGGACGAGAACAAGGCCTTGGATACTGTCATCATAAACACAGGATTGTCACCGTGGTGTTATCAACAGCTCTGGTCCCAGCCCTGTGCCAGGCTGTGCACAAGCCCAGGCTGGGAATCCAACCACACTCCTTCTCCCCAGGGAAGGCTGGCCCCGACTGGGCTGCCCCTTCTGCCATGAGCAAGCACTGGAAGAGTTGTCTGGACATTCAAACAGTTCTCCTACCCCAAACAGGCATTCTCCTTGGCAAGACTTTGAAGTAACTTGCATATCAACCAACATCTGCCACACCTGATGCAGAACATCCCTTTCTTTGTAACTAGAGGTGCAAGACGGTGGTGGCAGTGGGATCCCAGCACATTTTTGTGGTTCACATTATCCAAGGCTGAGAAACATTCCTCCAGGCAAAAGCACAGTTCAAGAGCTGGCAAAGAGCGATCCCTGCAGCTGCAGGAGGAGAGAGGGGGACTATAGGGCACAGAGTCAGTGAGGCAAAAGGGCATATTCTGCTGTAATCAAGCTGTAAAGGCTGTCTGTTAAAATATGCCTATCCCATCTACCCTGGCAGAGCACCAGTGTAAGCTGCACCAGTTCAGCTGGGAGGGAGGTGAAGACTTCCTTAGAGGCAGCATGACAAAGACATGACACCAAAGCTGGCCTTCGGTGAACCTGATGTAAGATGCAGCAAATCCATTTTATACAGGTTCCGCTGAAAGGACAGCTGTGTATGTTCATATCAGAGCACTCTCGCAAAAAAAAGGAAAGGAGAGTTACGGGAACAGTACTTCTCCCAAATTTTGGGTTGTTGCGCTTTTTATTTTAATGAGCAAAGCGATAAAGACATAGTAATACAAATAAAAAATGTAAAATATGACTTTGATTTGACCTAAAGAGGATATGGGATATGGGCAATAAATAAAATATTTCTGAAACTAAAGAATAAATCTAGCTCTGGGAATTCTCAGGGAGGGGAAAAAAGCATTCATAAAAATTCACTCCTCTCTGAGCTGCAGCCCTGAACCTCCCATGCACTAGATGGGAGACACTGATAAATCTAGGAGGCCATACATGCCAACCAGCTCATATGTTTTCAGTGAGCAATGACAGGGAGCCAAATTGCTTTATTCCGATTAGTGAAGGTCCTCTGACTGCAAAATACACTGTGCGAAAAAAATATTGAGTTTTAGTTCGCTGACACATCAATTTAAGAGAATTATTGCTCTCACATAGAGGCCAAAGCATGTATCTCCCTTCATGTATGTGCAGTAAAAACTAATTGTCAACTTTTATGTAGGGGCAAAAGGGGAGGGAGGGATGGGAATGGTACCTCTCCAACCTGCGGCAGCATGTTCTGACTCTCGTGTGTCATCTCACACTGCAAACAGCGGCAAACTACTGGCATTTTGTTTTATTCCTGAGGACAAAATAAGCTCTCCGTAAACAGCATAAGCATGACTCGCATTTTTTTAGCTGTCTTTTCTTTAAAGAAGTTTCTAGAAAGCTGTTTCATCCAGCTTCTTAGCCATAAAGTCTCCCAGATGGCAAAAGAGACCACTAATGAAATCCACGACTAGACCGTCTCCTGCTGCGGCTTAAATCTTGCTTGCTTTACTCACAGAAGTAATGTGGGGCGGGGGGAGGGAGGTGGGATGCCAAGGCGCTTGTGATATGTGGTCATTTCAGTGCCTCGTCCAGGCGGGTTTTAAGCCCTGTCATGTGCTGGAGCTGATTCAATTATGCTATTTCCTGATTTGCCATGATGCTCCCCTCGCTCAGGGGAAGGGGGGCGGCGAGTCCTACGCACGCTAATACCACTCAGACAATAGGCATGCGAAATTGATGTTCATGCAATATCTTTAAGTCTCCAGAGATTTGTATTTTAGCTATTGTACGAAACGCTTCGCTTTCATTGCCGCTCTCCTTCACCTTTGTTTCCCGGCTCACCGTCTCATCTTCCGCCTTGGCTGGGGCTCCTGACTGCTGCGGGTTTCTTCATTGCATATTCAGGAGATCTACCGGTGCAAAGCAACTCATTTTCACCACCTGAAATTCGCACCGTGAAGGCAGAAATAATCAAATATTTTGAAAAAAACCGGTGAAGCGAAACACTGCACATTAATTATTGTGATAGTTATAGGATAATAACTAATTATTAATTACGCTTTCCAGCGATTCCTGCCTAGTATTTCGTTGAAATCTTCAGCTCGGCACTGAAATTTGTATTAATTCTTCTAATGCATCATTTTACAATCAAAATATATGGCATGCTCCCATTTTTGCTGGAATGTTTTTCTCTGTGATAAAATAGGAACTGGCCTTTCCTAGGATGAGAAAAGAAGAATTTGCACAGCTTACGACTCTGGCACTACCTGCGCCAAAACCAGAAAAGGAAAGAGAGAACAAAAATGGGGTTTTCTAGTCCCAGCTTCCTCCTACCCCCAGTCATTTCACCACTTCTCCATTTTCTCACAACAGACTGCCTTTGATTTGCTTTCAAAATGAAGGCCTAGCTGACAGACAACTGCAAGAACAAAGGGGCCCAAACAGGAGAGGGGGCTTTGGGGAGGTGCTGGGCAGGGGGGCGGAGAGGGGGTGGCTGGGACTCCGCGGGGGAGACGGGAGGTTGAGGAGGCTGAGGGAAGGGCAGCCCCGTGCACAGGCAACAGGCGCAGGAGAGAGAACGGCAGGGAAGAGGGACGGGAATGAAGGGGAAAATGAAAGGGGAGGAAAGGGGGCAGCGTGTGGAGACCCGGGGCGTCTCTTTGCCTAGCCAAAGGCAGGGAACGGCGGGAGGCAGGATGCCCTGCCTGCAGGCAGGAACAGCCGGGCCAAGCGGCGCTCCTCCTGGGCCTGCCAGGGTTGATCCCTGGTCAGCCGTGGTTGGACGTCCCTGCCGAAGGGGAATAAGATCCAGAAGGAAAGTATGAAAATAACTTAAGAAAACATCCGGCGCCTTTCTGCTGTGTTTGAAGAGTGCCCAGCTAGGTGGGACGCGTGCACTCGCAGCGCTCTGCTCATGGTTGGGAGCGCAGGGGAAGCGCGAGGGTTCCTCCAGGCCGCCCAGCGATTCTGCCCTCGCGCCTGGGGCTGCCGGGCCAGCGCTTCCTTCTCTGGGGCCCCTCTAAAGACAAAGGTCTCAAAATGGGGGCCGGTCACCCAGGAGAGCAGGCACAGAGCTGCGGATGGGGAGGAGCGCTGGGGAAACCCTACCAAGCCTTAACCTCTCCTCTTCTCCCGGCTCTCCCAAGGCCGGTGGCTGTTGGCTTTGTGTTACTGGAAGACGGAGGAGCGCAGGACCAAAGGCTGCAACTGGGGTGGAGGTTCCCTCCTTGTGAGGGCTGGCTCGTCCTCCTCGTCTGCTGAAAGGAGCTGAGCGGGGACCGGAACAAAGCTACCGCAGGCATGGCTGCATTTCACTTCCCCTGGGGAAAGCCCAGCCCCGCTGGCTAGGACGGGGTGAGAGGGAGCAGGCCCCCACACCCAGTGCACAGGAACGATGGAAGTACGTCGGGGAGCGGGGGAGGCAAACGGGAGGGGACGAGCCAGCAGTGAGGTAGAGACAGGGTGCAAAAACCTGGCACCGGGAAGATCGGTGGGGCAGCTCTGGACAGGATCGGGACTGACTTCGCTGGGCTTTGGGACGCAGCAATACTTTTGCTGGGCACTAGACAATATGGGTTGTTCCGTCTGAGACTGGAAGAAGCTGGAAGCAGGCAGGCAAGTGCTTGGGATAGACCAAAGCATATCAGAAATGCATGCATGGGAGGAGGCCAAAGCGCTGCAGGATTAAAAAAAAACCTGAACAGTTTTAGAGCCACTGCTTGACAGAACTAAACAGCGTTCAAGCATTCAGACCTTAACAGCACTAACAGAAAGGGAAATTTCTTAATGACAGCATTTCCTACACAGTCCTTTATCCGTATCAGAGATGCATAACAGGAGCTGGGCAATCTAATGGAGATTAACTGCTCAAAAGAAATAAAAAAACGCTACACTTCCACGCGGCACTGGCTGCTGCCTCAGCTCCCCATCCCCTGGCAGCTTCCCAAACACACAAGTTCACACCGTGAATGCTGAATTGGAAAAGCTGGAGGGCAGAGCTCCTGTGGAAACCACCGGGGGAGAGCATACATGACGAAAAAGCTTTCTGCATGACAGGATTTAAACTGGAAGGTACTTCTACTGGGGAAATAGCCCCACATACCAAGACTGAGCCAGGAAAAAATGGCCTCACTAGAGTGTTGTTGATTAATCCTACCGTGATCCAAAGAAGCAGCAATTTGCTACTTAATTGTAGCCAGCCACAAAAAGGAAAGAAAAAGAAAAAAGGAAACAGTAAGAGAGCATTTCCTCACTACGTCTAGCTCAGTTTTTTTAAATTTTTGTTTGTGGTGTGCAGAGTGTAGGTATTTATTTAAATAATAGATAGATACCTACCTCCAGGTACAGAATCTGGCATGCTACAAAGTATGTAAACAAATTAAAGCTGGGCTCAGTGCCCAGATAAGAAAGCTCACCAAAACCAAACAAGGCAACCCCAAAAGCTCAGGTCTCAGCAAAAGAAAAGAGTCCCAAAATAATGTATGAGGTATGAGAGTAAAAAGCTGTAATGCACCTGACTGCAGTGTCTGATTAGTAGTATTTCATCAGCCTATGTGTCAAGGCTTCCTTATGATAAGCCCTGTACAACTATATAGTGAGAGATGGTCCTCGCTGCCTCTGAAGAAGAGGCAGTCAAGTCACGAGAGAGGAATCTGAGATTTAAAGAAGATATGGGATTTGGCCCAAGTTGCATGCAGAGCTAGGATCAGCTACAGACTGCTGTCCTCCCAGTCCCGAATTCAGAGATCACATTGCTGCTGAGATTCATGGCTCGTCCCCTGAAATCCAGCATGGTATATTAAATGTAAGCCTGACCTTCCTTCTTTGACCTCATAGTGTGCCTTCAAAGCCAGGGAAAGGAAATTCAGGGTTGAAGTCTGAAGCTGTTAAGGACAGGGTTGGGAGGAGATGAGAAAAAACCTGTAGAAGGGATGTCTAGTTTGAGAAAAATCATCCAGGACAGAAAGCAAGGACGATCCTGTATCTGTCTCATTTGCCTTGGAAGGACATGACAAAGCAGCAGTCACTCAACAGCTTCAGGCCTGGATAATTAAAACCTTTATATAATATCAGGTAAAAGAGTAAACAGTCTTTCTGTGGCATACTGAATTCAAACCCCCCCTTCCCACTTGCAGCTCAGGGTTGTAGTTTTTTTTCTTTTCCAGAGCATCTTGAACAGATAATCAGAGCGTGCTGACATTCAGCAGTAATCAATTAGCACCTACTTTAGATTAAATTGAGAATATGTAAATTGGGCTCCTCATCAGGCACCACAGTCAACATTTCAGAGACACTTACCATGCTCTGAACATATCAAACAGATGAAATGCAGAAGTTGTTCCAAATCCTACTCCAAAATGGGAGGCCAGGTGGGCTATACCAACCATTTAAGATTACTTTTATCTGTTTTTTTTTTAACCTCATTAGCTTGTGTTAAATTAGCCTCTACCATTCTTTTGCCAACCTGAGACAAACCTGACCTTTTTTATGGAGTTACTTACATATATAATATGATAAAATGCACCACTTACTTACAAATTAACACAAGGAATCTGACCCCTAACGGGTGCATTACAGCATTCCCCCTGGCTGTCCTTTGGTCCTTCCTGCAGTGAAAACACAGCTATGGCCAGGTGTCAAGAGCTCATGTTGGTCCTGACAACGTTCGGAATAATTCCACTTTGTTTCATTAAAAGTCAAGGAGGATGATCCTTGGTGTCATCCCACTCCCAGCACCACAGCATCCACACCTAATGGTTAGCTAAGTTTCAGCTGGACCCAGCCCAGAAGTCCCATGTTGGTATATGTTCAATAGAAAAGGCTTGCAGGAACCACTTCTTTCTTCAAAAACTGAGAAGGAGCTTGGCTAGAGAGGTATAATTATTCTTATCATTGGGATTTTTTCCTGTCTTCACAGCAAACTTTCTGTTAGACCTTATCTTGGGTCAGTCTGCCTGACCTCTCACTGTAAATTAAAAATGCTCGTTCTGCACCACCTCACTTTCACAGCATCCACCCCCAGCTGATCGCATTTGGAGAAAGAAACAATAACTGGACCCCACCTAAAGTGGATATTGTAGCTGGTGCTCATTAAAAAGAGCATCTAAACTGTGTGAGGATGAGGGAAAGCATGGATGTGTTAAAAATACATGTATTTGAGTGGTTTTTTTATATCCTTTTTGTCTCTAGAGATCACAGTCTTATACAGAAGGGCTTTTCTTCTGGCCTCTGAATGCATGTGATTGCCATAACTATAGGGGTTTTGCATTTCATTCTGACCCAACAAAAGCCGTACGCTTCAGCCTCCTCTTCTCCCCCCCCCCATATTATAGGTGAGATTGCTTCTCTAGAGACCAGTTTATCATTTTTGCTCGAATGTATATCCCATTTACATAACTCATAAGGCATTAGCAAAAACGTACCCCTCAAACCAAGCCACACACACATATATATCCGTATAAAGCTGTCATATTGTGCCTACAATAGCATAACAATGTACAGCAGATAGATTATGCTTGTCCCACAGTTTGTTTTTGTGATTAGCAGGCACGATGCAGCTCCAATAGATATTACCACGTCCGGGAAGCACTCACAGTAAATTGCAGAGCTACTAATAATTTAGATATTTTTATGACTGTTCAGCGGTGGCTAATTTCGTCTAATAAAATCCCATTAAGTTGCTGCCTGGTCCTTTTCCTTCCTCCAGGTCCCCGAACGGGACTTATATGCTAATTGCAAGCAGTATATGCTAATTAGACCTCATTTCCATTTCTTAAAGAGATAAGCATTGCCTTGTGCCAACCAATCATTGCAGCCTCCCACCTTTGCAGCAACCTTTCAGTCTGGCTCACACAGAGGCGCGATAAAGCATCGCTTCCCGCCCCGCGCAGCCCCGGAGCGTCGGGGGGATGTGCAGGGGCATGTGTCCCTGAGAAGGAGGGGGCATGTGCCTGAGAAGGAGGGGGCAGGGATGCACCGCTCCTCCTGGCAACAGGGGAGCGCGGCCGGCGAGAGGGCGGGCAGGGCTGCCCGGGGCGGACTCACCGCCCGGTGCTCCACCGCACCGCACCGGTCCGCCGGCCGCGGGGGAAGCGCTGGGGCTTTTACAAGGGTCTTGGTGTGCTAGTGGAAAAGAAAGCCAGCCCGGGCTGACGGCGGGTTTCCATCCTGCGGCTCCTCGTCCCGCTCCTCCCCCGGAGGAGGAGGAGGAGCAGCAGCAGCAGCAGCAGCAGCAGCAGCCCCCTCTTCACCGCACGCCCCGGCTGCGAGCCGCCCCGGCTCCGGCAGCTCTCCATCACGCCCAACCCACGCGGGCTCATTAGAGCTTCGGAGAAGCAATCAAGAGTTTATCATGCTTGAAGGGGCGGTGAGTCTCCTTGCACTGCCTAATGTGATTTCGCGGCACTGCAATGTAGTCAGAATTAGATCCGTACTAAAGATGGGTTAGCGGAGAGAGAGCGCAAGAGCCAAAGAGGCAAGCGCCGCTCGGTTTTGAAAAGCACAAGGTGCCTTTTCAGCTGCTGGCTGCAGTATCATACACTTTGCTCTAGGGAGGGTGACCTTCAAATCCCCGGGACGAGATTCGTCAAGATTTTGCGGCTGAATACGTAAGAGTTCAGGCAAATTCTACGCGGTGTGTTAAGCCGGCAGCCTTGCGTCGTGGGCTCAGGACCAGAGTCTGAGCTCGTCGGCACTGGGGTAAAAGCCCACCAGGGAAGAAATCACTCCACGGAAGTTAGGAGGGCGGCTCCCGAGTTACACGGGTGTAATTCAGAGCAGTGCTACCAGCACGGTGCAACTCAACAGGGAGTTCAGGCGAGTAGTTTACCAGGATGTACTTCTCCCTATAAAAGCCATTTCTCGTAATTACTTAGAAATGACATTTCCCCTCTGCCCTCCCCAGAAAGTTAATTGTAACATTCTACTGCTTGAAAAAGACAATTGCAAAGTCAAAGGAGCTGGGAACATTAGCGATGCCATTGTTTGAAAAAGAAGCAGCCTTGAAACATCATTTGCAAATCTATTCATTATTCTGAAATGCTAAATGCAGTAAGAGCAGGTTTAGCATCTGTCTGCTAACTCCCTCCCTTATTATTACCCAGTGGAAGAAGAAGAAGAACACAGACAGGCAGAGCATTACTTCAGGACACCTGAACGCTGCAGACGTGAAGGGTTCCCAAAACGTGCAGGACCCTCTGCCCCCACCCCAGACAGGACTCTTCACGTCTTTGCTTTGTGCTGCGTTTGACAAATGAGGATAGACTGACTCCTTATTTTCGTGGGTAAAATGAATCCCCGACGTTTTCTCCGGGAGCTCAGCTATGTTCCGCCAGGGATGAATTTGCCCACGTATGCCTGACGCTAATGCAATTCTCCCCATAACCAAAATCATTATCCGCCTGATTTCCCCTCCACCTTTCTTATCTCTCCCCTCTGTACACACACGCACGATCTCACACGCACACTCTTTTTCACCGGCATGTCAGTCACAGCTATCTATGCAAGAGGACTGAACTTCATTCCTCAGTGTCTCCAGAGAGGTCACAAACGGCAGATGCAAATATATAGCGGGTTGCTGGAATTCTCCGTCTGGGGCAAGAGGACAAAAGAGCAGCATCCCCTTTGGTGGTGGTACCAGGGCAACCATCCGCCGGAGGTAACATTTAATCACAAGGTGGGGGGGAGAACTGGCAGCTATCCAGTCTAAGATAGCCTGTCGCGGTATCAGCTGCAGACTGATGCCGCGAGGGAGTGTCAACAGCGGCAGCAGAAGCAGCACAGAGATGCTCGTATAAGATGGAAGGAGAGGGAAAGGGCATGCAAGGCGAAAATCCATCAATATGTAAAAATTATCGCAAAGGCTACTTTTCTTTCAGTAAAATTAAATGCACTGGAGGGGGGTTCCTGAAAAGCTGATCTTTTTATTGCTTGCACATCTCTCTTCATACCTCTCCCTTCTGCTATTACTGATTATTTAACTCTGTAGCTGCACTTTAACTTTAGAAAGAGCTCCAGGATACAATTGGTTTGAAGGAGGCCACACAAAATAAAATTTTATATTTTATTGCGTTGTATTGTGCAGCATTTTAAAGAGGTAAATTAATCACTAAACTGCTGTTCTGTGCTTTAAACTACCAGCTGTTCAGTGCTCTGAATTACAAGATTTATCCTTCAGGATTTTTTTTAATCATTTTTTCACCTTTTGGATAAAGACTTTATAGGGAAATAAGAACATGCTGGGGAGTGGAGGAGGGGATTAAGAGACAAAGAATCACGCCGTGCTTTGGTCTTCATCCCACATCAGATGACTTGGTGACAGCCCTTCCCCTGTGGGCTTTACAGCTTAATTACCTGGATTGTGGGCTTTCCCATTTCCACTCCTTCCAATCACCCTTAGACTTTATTAGTATTTAGACCATCTTGCTTAGTCTGTTGAGTTTTCTCTTCACCCTGGCAGCTGTAGTGTTAAACACACACAAAAGGCCTTTGGTAAGCCCTCATCACTGTGATCTGTGCTTAAATCACACAACACAAAGTCTGACCACAGCGGGGACCTTTTTTCATTACAGGTAGAAGTGAGGCAATAAAAAGAAATGCTGGGGGGAGGGGGGTGTTTGCAAATGCCCTCCAAGGTGTCCAACAAGCCTCCTCCCTTTCAGAGAGTGTGCAGGGCTGATGAATGGGGGAAAGGGAAGGATGGTGGAGTAGTGATTCTATGCATTCAAATTCTCATCTTTTCCTTTAGCTCTTCTGAGTCACTTCTCTGCACTTTCCATTGAAGTATGGTTTTGAGCCCTGGGTTAAGCAGCATGAGCCAGCTGACCCCCCCTTTCCGTACACCTGGCTGGTGGCAGCTCACCTGCAGCGTGTGCTCGAAGCATCCGCACCGTGCTTGGGAAGAGCCGAGCTCAGGTTTTCTGCTGGGAAATGATGCCAGCATGCGGAGCTCAATTCCCAACCCATCCAAACGGGGTGTCAAGGCCTGCGCTGGAGCACGGAGTGTGGCTGGGCTCTCCACTCTCCACACAGCGGACAGGATAGACAAACCCAGAATCCTCTTTGCAACTCCAACATTGCTTCTTCAGCCATTCTCCCTCCACCAGTGTCAATCTCATTTGCTTCTGTGTTATACTAGAGAAGACGACTTCTGCAGACACTGGGACATGAGAGGGAGAGGACCAGGTCTCTGCCTCTGCACTGCTGCTAACCCTTAGCAAATAACACTGCTGTGCTCCGGTTTCGCCTCTCCTTTGTAAAACTGAGTTGGCATTGCCAGCCTATTCTTATGAAGTGCAAGGTCTAGATGGAAAGTCCTCGTACAAGTTCTAAGACTGGGCTGAATGTTCTGCTACATAACAGAGATAGCCCCACACACGAACACAACCTGCATCCTATACGACAGGTGAAAGTGGAAGTTGAATGCTTACGACGTGTCTGGTAGCCAGAGCAAATACAGGAGACAGAAGTCTTGTGGTAAGGTCAAGAGGTATCACACAGGCTTACTGAGCATGAGTTTGGCAGTAGGTCTAGGTTTATCACTAAGACATTGCCTTCAGATACCAGTGAAAAGCTGCAACCCTCAGCCACTGCCTTTTGAATCTCCTCTTACCTAGAGCTACAGTCCTCCTCCTCCAGCCAGAGAGGTGGTAACTGCTTGAATCCAGAGCCTGCATGACCATTGCTGCAAAGACTCAGAGCCTCTTGAGGGCAACACCACCTTCTCCCACCATTCCTCAAAGCATCTTGTGGCCAACAGCTAGGGATGCTCTCTGCTTTTGTAGTATCTGCCCAAACATCTTTCCCTACAGACATCTCCAGAAAAGCTGGTTTCTTCATGCCTGCATAGTGCATCCTTCTAGTCATCTTCTCAACCTTGTCTGTACTTAGATCCAAACCTGCCATTCTCCCCTTTCTGTTGCTCTGAAAGGTCTCACAGTCTTCACTTTTGAATGGCACTTGACCATGCAGTTATGTCAGTGCTATTAATTTCATTAAAACATTCTAACTGAGAATGGGATGCACAGCCTGTCATGAGCAGTGTGCTAGGTCAGCAAACAGGCACAGACACTGGACCCAACAAAATGACTGCAGACCAAGCCAGAGGAATGCTGAAAGGAATACACCTTTCTCCGAGATAACTGTTCTCCCTGCTCTCACCATTACACACCCAGCCATTTTCAGGAAAAAAAAAAAGAGCATGTGAGTGCAATGCAGATCATTATTTCACATCTTCCTGAAACTAAGACAGAGAAGAAAGAAAAGACATTATCCATTCTTCCATGTGTTAGAAATGTATATTAAACACAGTATCTACTATTTTTAGTTAACATAATTAAACATAATCTCTTCAGGAGGTTCTTTATTTGCTTTAGACTGGGTGACCACACAGCCCAGTTTGGCCTGGGAGAACCTGGACCATCCCAAAGAAAATCTTTGGCATGTTCATTTGTCTTGGATATTCATGAAGGCAAAAAAAGCCACCCCTTTTTCAAGAGCAGTACAGACAGGGGCTGTGGACCCTTACCCCCAAGCTAGCTCATTTATTAAGAACTGAGCTAAAATGGGTGTTGAGAAGAAGGAGAAAGTATTGCAATGGCCCCTGCTTCTCCAGTCCTCTGTTATGTGGGAATTTGTGCAGCACCTGTGTCTACTACACCCTCTAAAATACCCTCAAACACCTAGCTACATCCCTTAAAATACCCCCAAACACCAGGCCACTCACTATCACAAATACCACTAAGACCACAGTCCCACCCTGGTACACTCCAGATAAACACACAGCAAGAACCTGTCTTCTTCCCTCAAAATCTTCAAAGAGAAGCACACAAACCACCAACAAACAATAACAGGAAAAGGGGGGAAGGAGGTGTTAGCGTAGCACACGATGAGCCCAACATACTTCACTCTTACCCCTCTGTCAGAAGGCTCTCAGGATTCCTACTGTCTCAAGAGCGCGTATGAATTTAGATAAGAGAAACCACCACTCCCCAAATGCTGGAAAAGCATTCGTTAGGTGGTGTCTTGTGCGAATCAGGGTGATAAAAGCAGCTTTTGGTGAGAGGTATAGAAAGGGGTGTGAGGGTAGGCAGGAGGAGAGCCTTGGGCATGACTGGAAAGAGCAATTTCAGTGATTCATGAGGACAGTATGTCATGAACTGTGTACTATAATGTAAGTCAGTAGGTTACTTGGTCACTTCAAAACCATTGCAGAGAAGCTAGCCTTCATCGTGGCATGCTCTGAATTTTAAGTAATCCCCCTGCAAATTATTTGAAGCCTCTCTAAAATGTTCAGATGCAGAAAGCTTGGTGAACTGAAGTGTGGAGATAATGCAGAAAGTTTTAAGATAACTTATTAATCTTGAAACTGTCTATGCGGTAAGCTTGTTATCACTATGCTTTTTAAACCTTTGATAAGGTAAATCAAAATATATCGGTTCAAAAAGAGTTTGCCACAGTGATAAAAAAATCTCATGACATTTCAGTTTCCAAATCTTTCCCCTTCTCTGTATAACTAGCAAGTTTGGATCGGTTTCACAGCCGTGATTGTCTACAATTATTAACTTCAATCAAAGGAAGGAAGACAATCAAACTTTAAAGCAAATTTATATCAACTTCCCTAACATTTGGAAAAATCTCCCAAAGATATGGATCGAAACATCCTATGGTTCCTACTGTAACGTTACCTTGGAGAAAGCAGATTTAAAAGAGCAGTAAACAGTTTCATACACTACAACCACACGTGCAGTATAAAGTTGATGGCGGTACTTAGTCTGGGCTCAACAAGGCATTACATGAAAGATCAAGGGCCCGATTCTCCATTGTTTGCTTCTTGTACAGTCAGTTACAATGCTGCAAGTCTCACTACACCATCCTCTGCATTCTTTATAGCTACTCTGCATAAGAATAAACCAACCTTTCTTAAATTTCTGTGTGTGTGAGTGTTGTGCAGTGTGCAGCAGCAGAGCCTGTCGTGAAGGCTAATGTAGCAGGTTGGCGGGCTAAAAAAGTGCAATGCTGCACTGCAGTCAGGACAGTTACCACTTTATGGAGCCCTTCAAAGCACCAGGCCTAGTGTGATCCCCAGATCACATAGTTTGGCTTCCCTAACCATTGCGGGCAGAATTTGGAGGCCGCCAATAATGAAATTTCCCAAGGAACAAAGCAGTGAAGATTTTCCACATGACAGCCCAGCAGTGAAACAGTGAAGCCACCAGTGGACATCAAGACATATTGGAAAACTCAGTCTGGAGCATCTTCTGCCTGTTGCGTAGTTCATATAAAGAAATGATGCGTAGCCAAAGCCTGGCACCAGCTTCCCATTGGATATGTATATTCAGAAAAAAAGTGAAGAAGCAAAAAAATATAAAAAGTCTTCCAAAAGAAGAACCTTAGCCATGGTGATATCGATATACAGATGTGAGAAGCTATGCAGAGAAGCAAGCAAGTCACTGGAATGACTCAAAGCAAACCTGGAGAAGAAATCCTCAAGTGAGCTGCGCTCGTAAACAAGAAAAGACTGGAGCTCACCAGCAGTGAGAAATTATTCAGAGACACTCAAAACTTATTACTTTTTCTCTGCTTAACCCAAAGAAAGATCTGGAAATAAAGCACTGGATGTCACGATGTGGTCAAGTGCTCTGTTGCCTGGGGGTGGGCCAGGGGCGGAAGATTTCTGACTTAGGCGGTGGACCTGACTACCTCAACTTGGGATATGGAGAACATATTGCACACACACAGATAAGAGATTTACCATATCCATTCACAGACTGCTCTTCCCTACACAGATGGTGTTTATCACCTGAATTTGCTTCAGAATTTTTTCCTGGGGAATTATTGAATAATCAACTTATCTCTCACATAATCCCTTCCTTATTATCCAAGGCAAAACCCGCTGGATCTAATAGAAGACCTGCACACAAAGGGCAAATAATGTTCATCATAACTGAACAGAAGTAATTCTTTCTTTAAATCTCAGATGCTACACTCCACAATGGCATTTCTTTAATCTAATGCCACACCAAATTCTGATCAGATAAAGAGAAGTGGAGTTGGCCCGATATTGAATTTTAGAGAATTAAGAAACCACAACTCCCCTGATCAACAGGATTTCACAAGAAAGAAACCCCACCAGCTTTGCCCATCCCAGATCCCAAAACGAAAACCTGAACATAATGCATATTCATGATAGAGGAAGGAATAACATGGTCTTATTGAACACACTCTGGGAACAGGTATAGAGGAAGAAAATATTAAAACAATATGAAATCTGGATTATATTTAGTTGAAGATTTACTTGCAATTTAAAATCAGATAGGATAGCTCTGTGAATGAGATATGCTAACACATGGTATCATCATAATATGCTGCATGGGATATTTTTCTGAAGAGTTTTCTCAAGCCATGAGCGGTGAGGGAGTGAAGGGAAGCTCAGCACAGCTTATCCAGATCAACATCTCTCTTCAAGACTGACAATGAGATTTTTAACAAAACCATTAGTCATTTGATTGAAGGCAATTTGACCAAAATTGATTCCCCCTGATCCAAAGGAATTAATTTCAAACACTGCAGGGTGTTTTCATGTAACATGAAAGGGCTCCTTTTGTGCTGCATGGGATTCAGACCCCACAGATCTGCTCTTCTGCAGCTCCATCTGTGCATGGAAAATCCTTGACAGTCAGTTGTCCAGATATTTAATGTTTCAGAGAAATAATTTATTACAGAGCTCTGGCACCTTTTCTATAACCATGTAGCAACAAACACATGCCACCCATGCTATTAATTACTCTGCTGTCAGGAAAACATAAGAAAAGGGCTGCAGAAAGAAAGAAAAAACATATAGGGTCATATTTATATGTATATGATTTTAATTCTGAAGGTACTGCTTTCTTGTTTGGTTGGTAACTGAAGCATCCTTAAGACATTTGCTGGACTAGAATTCCCTCTGACTTGTACTGGTTTGACTGCATTACCCTGAACCGATGTTGGTATGAAGAAAGAATCAAGCTCTCGGTCAGGGATCCCAGGCTGTTGAAAGCGCATCAGTACAGCTGTCCATGCCACCTTGGACCCATGCCTGACTTGCTGCAGAGCAGGGATGTGGTGGGTGACCCAGGACGATGACAGCACCAGTTGCCACAGAAACTGCCATAAGGGGAACCCAGCGTGTGTGTGGATCCTGGGACTCCCTGTCCCAACTGCTATAATTTAGGACACGGCACAACTAAGCTTTCTTTCAGAAGCTGACAGCATAGGTCCTTTTTGGGATCAGCCCTCCATACCTTCTTGGTTTCTTTTGCCTTCTTGGTTTCTTTCACGTTCTGTTTTCACAGAGGACAAAGGGTTTCAAGAACGTTTCTGATACAACCTGCATAAAGAATTAATTGCCTTTTGAGAATACTTTCATTCTTTCCTTCTGTCCTCATTACAGAATTTTAAATCATAAAGACAAATCTGTCTTTCCTCCATCAACATAGAGAGTTCATAGTCACAGGCTATTCTTAGGGTTAAAGAAATTGCAGGAATGAAAAAAAAGAACTTGAACTGTTTGGTAAAAAATAGTTACTAGCATACAAAATGTCTTCTTTAACCTTCCCTTTTAGGATATAAGCCAACAATGAACTGCTTATCACTAGGAAGAAATCTCCACTAACAGTTTGTTTCCCAGCTATGAAATTTCTTTTTCTTTGCTTGGTAGTGTCTCTCCTGGTCACTGATGTACATGTTACCCTAGACAAGGAGACCATAGACCAAGGCACTGATGCAATTTGGTCATTTCCAGATGAGTACCAATAACTGCCATATTTTTGCAGAGACAATGAACAAAGAACAAATCTGCTGTTATCTGTTAGAAGAGGATGCCTGGTCACAAAATAATAGTTTCTGAGAGTCAAACACTCTTTTCTGCTCAACACTGAACCACTGCTAGCTGATCCTTCTGGCGGTCCTTTCAGTCTACCAGCACTTCAGGAAGAAGGTCTGGTTCTGTACAGAAAATGTAAAAGTCATATATGCTGAGCAGGAAGACAACACGAACGACGGGGATGGACGCGGGAACAGATACAACATTTTGCTGGGGTGAACACAAGAGTTTAACCTGAACAGAAGGGCTGAGTATACACACGCCAGATTGCTGTTATGAACAGACTGCTGTATGTCTCATGGAAGCAGTAAGGCCTGAAAGTGCCCTGATGGAGCATCGATGCACAATACAGAGGAACAGCACAGACACCACCTCTGTCCCATCTCAGGAGCACAGATGACTTTAGAAGGGAAGACCCCTCTTGTCCCTCCTTTGTAGGAATATGTCTTTACTAGATCTATAGTTAAGCTGGATAAGTAGAAAGGAAAGGTGAGAAAAAGTACGGCTGCACCACTGTCACAACAATAGTAGTGGTTTGTAAATAAAGTTGCACATTTGGGGATTTCAGCAGTTTTCCAGTCAGCTATTGAAGTTTTGGGATGTTACATTATAAGCAGCGGTGCTCAAGGCTCCCTAAGTGAACACTCAATATTTTACAACAAGACTTGAAGCTCAGCTACAGCAGAGCAAAAGTAGGAATTTCAGCTGCAAACATCTCCCCAGATTCTGCATCCTCTCTGTTTCCCTATAAATAATTTGCAAAGCAAAAGCGATAACCTTTGGTCACTGATGCTGTTGCTAAGCCTCTAAGACCCCACCCTCACTACCAAGGGAAATTCTCTTTGTAAGCAGTGGGAAAAAGGGGCAAGGCATTCTGGGATTTCTAGAGGAGAATTAATTCAGGTTGTGCAAACCCAGTCGAAGGGAACCCTTTGCAAGCTTTGAGGCCGATGTAGCCTTCATTAGCAATTCAGAAACACATGAAAGTGATGCGGACAGACAGACTAGGTAGGTAGTGTGAGTTTGTACAGCCCTGGAAAAAAATCTCAGACTTTGATACAGAGAAATGTGAAATATTTTACAGAATATTAAATCCCTTTTGAAGTTTGCTAGAACCACTGGGCTCTCATTGAATGCAAAAGAGAAATTTGATGTGCAGTATCAACTCATATCCAAAAAGATTAATTTAGTATTGCAGTCGTTTCCAAAAAGTGGCACAGAAGATGAGAAGAAGCTCAAACATTAACCTGAGAAAAGATCCTTCTTTTGTTATAAATTATGATTGGGAAGGATTTGGGAGCTAAGCGGTTCAGTTTGCCTGCAGTAACTTGCCATTTTAGGACCCAAGATCTTGAGGGTATTGCGCCCACCTCAGGATGATTCACCTCTTTTTTTTCCCACAGAAAGTGGTCCAATGCAACTCTGCAATCTAAATTATATAAAACTGGTACCAGCTCAGATGGATTTTTCTGCTACTTATCAGAATACTCCAGTGGAGTGTATATTCAAGTTCAAAGGAGAAGGAAAGGGAAGAAGAGGAAGGATGTGGTAAGCAAGGTCTATAGAGATGCTTTGATCCCTCATGGAAAAGCCCTACAGACTATCATGGAAAATAAAAGCCAGCAAACAGAATTGTAGCACCATTCCACAGAGTTTAAGAAAACCATATCCCTGTGCTTTAGGATCCAACTGAACAGGACAACCTGGGGAAAATCACATTAGCCTTGACAGAGCAACAATTCTTCATCTGAGGTACTTTTACTAGTGTAATATTTCAGTGTCTCACACTTGTAATTATCTAAACTTCATGTCTGTGAGGCACAGCAATCCTCTTGCACCCTTTTACAGAGGAAAAAATTGAGAGCTAGTGCAAGGTTCTGGCTTAGGAGCAGGGTGGGTCTACCTGGGCCAGCAGCAGCACACTACCTGTACTTCCTACAGCTGCTCTCAGGGTTACAACTTCTCCACTGCAGGAAAGGTTTGTCTGTTCGTGTAGCAGCCACCAAATCTCTGCTGCTCGCTATCTTGGACAACACAGGCCATGTAGCTCTGCAGTTGCTACACAAAACCCCGTTCAGAGGGGAGCAGAATCAACAAGGTGGGGAAGAACGGCTATGGATGCTCTCAGTGACTCACTGCAGGTCACGAAGAAGCCAGGGCAGGGAAGGAAACTGTGTCTGGATTTTACAAGGCTACTTTCCTTCCTTACATGGCTACTGCCATGCCACCCCGTCTCTCTCAAGATCATATTTCTATTTCCATTGAACAGTGTTCATCTTTTCTACCTGTACCAGCATCCTTCATAGCGACAGGTTCAACTGAGGGCTTGATCATCTTAGAATATAGTACTTACCTTCTTAAAGAAGGATGGTGCAAAACTGCTTATATTGCTGGTGACAGCAAGAAAATGACAAAAAATAAAAGAATTAAATGATGATACCTGTCCATATACTCCAGACATGAAAATAGTGGCCTTTCTAGTTTTGAGTTTCCTGTTCCTTTAATGAAAGTTTGCTGGACTTCTGTAAGAGATTAGACTAACACCTTACTCGATACTCTTCAAATCAAGTTCCTATTGACAACTACCCCTTACCCAAGAAGGACAAACTCCAGTAGGAAAAGGCCCAGTGCCCATTTAATCTCATAGGTCCAGATACGGACGACAGGGAAAAACCAAACCAAACCAAACATTTGGTTTACAGTCTTATGCTCCCTTAAAATGTCTTCAATTCCCATTAGCTACAAGCTGGAGCATAGCAAAGGAGGGTTGCTATACAAAATTCTGTTACACGGTACAATGTAGAGAAAGTCAAATTATACACAGCAGAGTAACACCTGGTACAAAACAATGCAGTACTACTGGTTAGGCTTATGACCTAAGAGGAGCAATGTCCCCCTTCCCCTATTACTACCCCAATCTCTGCTAAAAAATAAGGCTATCTCCCTTTGCTTCTGGTGCAGCCCCAGCTATAATTCTGATGCGCAGGTACACGCTCGACCACGTGTCTTTCATCTAACCAAAAATCTCCCTGCTAGCTAGCAAAAAACCAAACCCTATTGCATATACCTATGACGTAATTAAAAGGTTCTTAGTCAGGACGCCAGAGGCATATAAACATTGGCAGCACTGCCGCTTTTGCAATCCACAGTGGCAAAAGGATTGCTGCTAGTTTACAAAACACAGCAGCTGACACGATCCTCTTGGTTGTCTGCCAGCATGCTGTCCTGAGATCCCCTCTCACAGTCTTTTTTGACTTTGACACAATCAAACTGCGGTACAGACCTGTCCCCTGACTGTCCCCAGGTCCCCTGCTCCAGGTAATCAGACTGTCAGTGGTGGCAAGTGTGAGGCTGAGGGTGGGATGTGAAGGAAGTCACGTGAACCCTGAATCACGAAGGATGATGACAAAGAGGCAGGAGACAGGCCAAGTAGGAAAGATGTTTGTTGGGTACCATAGAAAAAGGTTTGCATTTTACCCTGTATTTAAACGTGATCTTAATTGAAACATGGAGGCCAAATCCTTCCCTTGGACATGTATCCGTGAGTAATTCCCAGTGGCTCAGAAAGGGAAGAGTTATCTTGACTCCAAGGTAATTAAAAAAACAACTTTTACAGCATCTGACTAATGGGATTGCAGCCTTCCAGCAAGCCTGAAGGAACTGTGGGCTTATCAGGAATGCCAGCTCTTATGTCATCATTAACTAATGACCAACTATTCATACCCACCTAGAGATGAAAGTAAAAATTTGCACATGTAATATCTGCTTCTTCTTATGTTTCCCTAACAGACTGAGAAAACAGAAACTTGTAGCAGGGCCCGACCCTGCATTCATAGTAAATTCCTATGAATGCCAGTGTGATATGAGGGTATATAAAGAATACAAGCCTGGGAAACTGGTATGTGAGAATTTCACACTTCAAGTTCTAAAATAAAAAGGTGCATTAAAGTATGAGTGTGTTATAAGTGCAGATGGCCCTGAAGGCTTTGAGAAATACCAAAACACTCAGTCTTCAATCCCATGGTAATCACGTCGTTAGTTGATTGTATCTGTGGATGTGTTTAACCTCTTAATACAGAGCTTTCTATGTAATTTTTACCCTCTTCCTTTATGATGATTAAGCATATATGCTTAATCATGGTTTGTGACACACGAAAACCTCTGAATAGATAACCAAACATAATTCATTTTTTGAGAAAATGGATGTTGTAAATGTTGTGTAAATAGCCATGCAGACAAGTTGGCAAAAGCATGCAGCTAATGACGTACATCGTCTCCAGGACCGTGTGAGGGGCAGGTGTAAATCCCTACTGTTTGACTTCTGTGCAGGAAGCAGGCAAGGTTTATATAAGCATTTATAAATATGGACACAAGCTTGAAAACTTTACAGAGCAATAATCAATAACTAAGAGAATCACAACCTAGAATTACACAAGTGTGTGTGAATTCTGCTATGGTATAGGTACCTTGTTTGCCTGTGCAGGTGTATATAGCTGTGAAGCCAAAATAAGGGTGCTGCTACTTTCCTTACCCTTGCAGACAAGATTTTCTTTATAGTTAAGGCATGGCTAGAAATATAAGCTTCCTGTAGCCAGAAAAGCAAGTAAGGTTTGGTCAATTGTCTCTGACCTTTGAAGAAGTGTACTTAAGTTGTTCAGTGGCCCTTTGCTGTCAGATACTCTGGTTAAATTAGAAAATGTGGTTTAACTATGTGAGTTTTGTTACAGGGGTAATGAATTAGACAGTCAGTTTGCAGTACATGTGCATTAAATGGGATTATTTGGAAAAGAACCGCTGATTTATTTAAGAGGGAATTTCTAAGGTAATTTTCTCCTGTGGGGAGATTTTGCTCGGAACAGTTTGTCTTCCTCTCCCTTGCCAAACACTGCTCTCTAGCTATTTCCCCATTTGAACTCTCTTAAATTCACTGGATGGCATTTTTTTTTCCAAGATCAACTGGGAAAAAACCCTCGCTCAGGCTTACTCATTTCTGAATCTGTCCTGCTCTTCATCACTGGTAAAAGTGCTAAACATGAAACCATGCTCACCTATTTATTCCCTAGCAAAACCAGCCTGCAGTATGTCTATCTCTTATCAGCCCTTCAGGGTGGGGATGGTTTTTATTTGTATTATCCAGCACTGAACTCTTGGCAGGACATGGAGTAAAAGAATTAAACAACATTATCACTTCCAAAGGGGCAATCATTTGTTACATCTAAAGAGAAGAGATTTATTTTCTATGCTGCTTTTGAGTATTGCTTCGATTTAAAGAACATGGGGCCAGGTTCCTGGCTGGAATTCAGCCCAATAACATCCTGGTGATCTGCACCAGCTGAGAATCTATCTGCTGGCAGGGATCTGAGGGATCACTCGTCTCCCTTTTTCCCTTTAAATTTCAAGAAAGAAAATAAAGAAGAATCTCCTAGAGTGCTACCCTGCACTGCATGCAGCCCAGGTACATGAGATCTGTCCCACCTCTGCTGGCTCCTTCTGCCGATCAGCCCCGGTGCCTGCAGCGCTCTCCAGGAATCAGGAGCACCAGTGAATCCGGGCTGGAGATGCCCAAGGCAGGGCTGGATGGAGTCAGCCGTGCCTGGGGAAGGTGGTGGCAGCCCCAGGCCAGGGAGGAGTGGTGATGAGAACTGGTGCAACCCGCTTGGAGTTAGGGGTTCCAGCTTCACCACTGGTTCCCAGCCAGCGCGAGTGAGAAAAGCAGAGGCTTTCTTCACAGAATTTTTGGAAACCTTTGGTGGAGAAATACTGGCATGCTCTTTAATCCTTGGAGGTGAGATAAGATTTGGGATGGGCCACAACACTCAGAATTATGGGAGAGTTTTGCCAGTCACACAGATCGTCCAGTGGGATTTCAGAAGATATGCTGAGAAAGAAAAACATTCTCATTCATCACATTCCCTTGTGCAATTCCACACATTCAGAGACAGGAGCAGACTCTTTTCCCACTGTGAAACCTGACCAACCTGAGGTTGTGGGCAAGGTCTGGGTGCAGCTGAATACTCTCCAGTTCTGTGAAATCAGCGTGAGGGCTAGGGCTTCCTTGTTGCTTTGATGTGGAATAGAAGGAAACAGGCCGAGAGAAAAGAAGAAGAAGGTTTTTTCCCAGGGGTACAGCTCAGAGCATAAAATTGAGCCTCGTGTTGGTCAGTCAGTTCCCCCTCATAGCTGACTGTCTGCAGCACCTGCAGGCCCTAAAGAAAGTACGTGTGAGGGGTGGGAGGGAGAGGAGGAAGCTGGGGTCTGACCAGGGTGCAGTGCTGTTAGAATTGGTATTCTGCAGCCATGACCGTAACAAATAACTTAGCAACGTCCATTATATGCTGCGCAAGGGGCGGGAGCAGTCATATGAGGTGAATGCACGAAAAACCAGGCTCATTCGAACTTTGGCCTGATTCTTCTCACTGTTTGCTCGGTTTACACCAGAGTAATAACAATAACACGAAAGAAGTCTCTTGATAAACACTCGCGTCAGTGAAAGGGGAGTCAGTCTCCTCGTCCTTCACACGCTTTGCCTGCCCTCCATCACGCCAGCCCTCTCAGTCTGTGACTGACAGCCACTCTGCAAGCATTTGGGTGCCGTTAGATGCCCTCACTTACCTGCTGCCTAAGCCAGCAGGTAACACACAGGGATCCCCACGTCACAGACTCATTTTCTTCAGAAAACCACAGGGAAATGAGCCGCCATAGCTCAATTCTGCTCCCATTCCCTCCAGAGTAAACTCAAGGCACTGCAGGGAACTCAGAGGAGATAATTCAAAGGGAAAGAGGGCAACTGACAGTGGTTTGGCTGGATAAACTTAAACAAAAGAATATCTGGCTTCTTTCAGATTTAACTGAAATAAATTTGCTTCTCAAAGCTTAGTTCCTAAGCTCGACTCCTGTTCCCTGTCACCCTTCGAAAAGGCACCTTTCTGTGTGGGAAACACTGACAGATGAGCTTCCAGCAGCTGCAATTCAAGGCACATTTATTTGGTGGCAATGCTGGTTTAGCAGACTTAATCTCTTCTTCCTTCCCCACTAATTCCCTCCTCACACCACCCCTCTGCTGTGCTGGGACAAATGTTTGCTCCGTTGTATAGGAAGTGGATCAGGGAACTGGTGTGGCTGAAAAATAACACAGCCTCCCCCCACCCTCCCAAGGTTACTCTTCAGGGGGATCAGTTCCCCAAGCTGCTGGGAGGGTGCAAAGAATGGGACAGGGAACCCCAAGGGTCTTCAGGTATACCTAAACACAGCTTAACAAAGGTTGGAGAGTGAGGTGCCTACATGAAACCCGATGTAGACACCCCCATTCCCAGCTCTACACTATAAAAATAGATGTGCCAACTTCCATCAGCCACTGGTGGGGATGCAGAGGCTCCTCTGGAACCTCTTTTAAATCCGAGCTGCCACTCTAAAGGAACTTTTAGGCTGGGGTAATATCACTGCCTTGCACATTCACCTCTAGCACTTTATCAAATTACCATTTCCAGGACGGAAATGACCTCTGTTGCTTGGCCTCAAAGGTACAGCAGCAGTGCACCAGGTTTGTCACCAGAAAGGGTCGATCAAACAACAGAGATACAACACGAACAAACCAGTTCCTTTCAGGTGAAGCCTTCTCCACACAAGGTCTTTTCCCTTTCCTTTAAATTACACATGCAGATCAGCACATCATTGGCTCCTCGGGCTCCTAGCAGCATCTCTCCACTCTGAACATGCAACTTTTGGGAAGGTCCATAGGTAACCAAAAAGAAAAAAATCTTTCTTTCCTGAGCCACAGACAAGGGACAACCCACGCTTGCCGCTTATGCAAGCGCCCCTTGGGCTATGGAACCCCGGCGCTGCTGTAGCCAGAGGACTGGAAATGCTTGCTTTGCCTTCTCGGGGCCGCCCGGCACGTGTTGCTTGTGAATGCGATGCGATCAGTGGTGCCTCGGTGCACCTGCACGAGCCGTCAGGAGTGCGGCCCTACACAAACAAATACTTGCCTCATCACTTGTCTGCTGACAGGGGCCCAGCCAGCAATACCTGTCGGCAGGCCAAGGATGCGTCACTGCCCGGTTCGGGGCAGCCTCCAGCCTTCGCCCTGAGGGAGCGCGCCTGTAAGGCAGCATGTGTGGCAACGGGAGGGGAAGGGAGGCAGCCGCCTGCCGAGGGTCGTGCCTTGCTGCGCTGGCTTTCCGCAGAAGACAACGGCAGTACATTTCTGCAGGGATTTAGTTCGGCCCGCGTGACGTCCTGCCTAGGCGGCTTTTTCTTCCCATTAGCGGGAAGTCAGGATTATAACGGATCCCTGCTGCTGGCTGGGCTGAGGTGGATAAGAGAGCCCTGAGGCTACGAGGGGAGAAGGCAGCTCTACATCTCCTGCATATCACCCCCATCCCTAGTAAAGGGCACGGACAAATTAGTCAACCTTAAGGGTTATTCTAATTTATAGCAGCAAAGAGTGGGCCTCTGGGAGCCATTATACTAGGCAAGGGTAATTGGAGAGCTAACACCCTTTAGCTAGATGTCCTTCTCTGTGCACCTTGTACGTGGGAACTGCCGAGAAGAAGCCAAATGGCACCAGTTTGGATAAATTCCCTGTTGGGCAGATCCTTTGCCCCTCATCCATGGTAGCATTACCTCTCTTTAGCCAAAAGGTGCTGGCATTGCCCCATGTGTGCATAGTATGTGTCTGTTCAAAGACTGATGATAACTTACACCTCCCCCCTGTGACACAAAGTACTGTCTTGTGAAGAACCAGGGCTTCAGTTCAGTTTATACACAACCAGCCCAGCTCCTGCGTTTCCCACAGCCACTCCTGCCCCCAGCGCTTGCAACTGCTGACTTAGGCTCTCGTGTTTCATCTCAAGCACCTCTTCTACTGTTTTGCAATGGTCTCAGCCCCACGGAAGATAAATTGACCAGGGCACATCACCCATCTACCCACTCTGTTCCCAGGATAACTTTGCAGGAAAAGTGTGCAGAAGGGATTATATAACACACAAAGAGCTTTTCCAAGACATTAAGGTGGAAGCTGATCACTGTTTGAATGGTAAATACTTGCTAACTGAGCCACACCTTTGCTTCAGGTACTATTGCAACAATTAGCAGTTTTGCCTCTCCCTGTAAACCTGATGGCTGACTCAGTATGTGCCAATAACTATTTTTTTAACTATAGCTAGCTCAGCGGCCAGCCAATTGAATGTCTGATGCTCAAAGGTATGTAGTAGAATACAATACAGCATACAGAAGTAAATGCTATGATATGAAATCAGCTGGCCTGGATCATTTTTTACAACTGTAGGCATTTCCTTGCATCTGTTTTAAGAACCACAAAGACCACATTATGATATGAATATGGTAGCTTAAGTCTAAAGAGAATTTCACTGCAATTGATTTCCACTGATACCAGACCAAAGGAGGTAAGAATTAGGCTCTTATTCCAGATTTACACCAGAAGAACTAACAGCAGAATGTACCATTTTCTCCCAGTAATATCTAATGATTAAATAAACAAAAAATGAAATTTGACAAGCAGCTGGCTTGATAAAATTTATAGGCACAGAATCTGATTCTCTGCCTCTTGCAATTTACATAGTCATTCAGACCAACACTAAGTGACTTTAAATCTCTACTATTCTAAGCCAAGGGTGTCTCTCGCCCAAACATGGTGAAAGTAGAAATGATTGTACAATGCATGGGGCAGTATAGAATCAGCTTCAGTAAAATTACATTGTGTCCTTCCTTGGGAAAATTTACATCCATGAACGTTCTGATGTTGCATTTGTTACACTGGATCTTTCTGTGTAAAAGTGAAAGCCTTTACGGTTATTCTGGAAAAATGGAGAGCTATTAAAAGGGGGTATTTTGGAAAATCATTTTACCAATTATTTTTTGTGTATAAGGCTGTATCTTCAGCTCCTATAAACTGATCTTAACCCAAAGAGCACTTGAGAATGCTAAAGAAAGCGTAGCAGGAAACAGGACTGATAACTCACTGCTTTGTCTACCTTAGTATATTTTTTATGCTACTAAAATAAAGAATAAATTGGCTTCTAATATTTAGGATAAGAACTGTGAAGGGAGATTCTGAGAAAGCATGAGTTCATGGCACTGCAAAATTCTGGTACAGGAAAAGGAGGTGAGCATGATGCCTGGGATCAGCAGAGCTCTGTGCTCTCCCTTTTAGAAAGTGTGCCAGAAGAAGCAAAAGAAGTAAGAGTGCAGTGGCCGCTTCACACCAAGCAGTGCTTAAAAGCACAAAGGATCAAGAAGCTGGCTCAGACACCGTAGCCAGTGTGCATCTGGCAGGGAGACTTCCGTAGGCCTGCGTAGTAGAGAATTTTGCAATCAGAGTTTACTCTGTGTAGGCAGGACAGCTAACTTGTCAGGAAGGGGAAAGGGGGAGCACTGAGAAGGTTTGCAACAGGCAGCAGGTACACTTCAAATAAAGCAGCACAATGCTGCTTGCTCCACTCCACCACCTGTCTTTTAACACTGTAACTATCCTAATTTATCCAACCACCTGATTACAAGCAAAAATATTAACTGAAGGTATACACAAGTTGCTGCAAAACAAGATGGAGCAGGAAGCAGGACATACAGGACATTAGCTAGTTTGTGGCTGATCTTGCACACCTTCACTAACTCCAAGGCAGCTTACTCCACTTTTATTGTGGAGAGATACTTTGCACTTACCATAGAGTTGAAGTCCAAATGCAGGACCAAACACAATCTAGATGAAACACTGCAGATTTACGTATAGCATTCCCATGGAGATAAGCCTTCGAGAGTCCAATGAAATACAATTTAGCTTTTTTTCCTTATTACTTCTAGGAACTTTTTTGCTTGTAATTGATGAAGATAACACTGATTTTCATAATGTGACAAATATATTGCGGTAAATTGTATTAGACGCTTATGTCACGTATACCTAAAGTAACAAAGGAGCTAAATTAGCAGGTAAAAAACAAACAAGGAAAGTAATTAATTAAAACTAGGAAAGTACAATAGTCTTACGATCTTTAATCTATGGCAGGTACTTCATCCTGAAGTCCCTGCTCCCCTGGCATGCCTCTCCTACATTTCCCTTAACATTTAAATTACCTGCTTGTTGACCAACAGCATACATGCTTTAGGTTACTGCAAGAGGAAATGGCAAGAAGGACGTAGTGCCCACACTGAAGGGAATGGTTGAAGCCTGGCATCCACACAGCTGTGCAACGAGAGGATCTTGAATTATACTGCCATGGAAGTTCAATTTTCTTTGACTTGTACCAAGCACCACCCAGAGGCATGGAGCACAATGTCTTCTTAAGGGCCACTCTCTGATATTAAGGAAAAGAAAGGAATGCAGGAAAACTAGTGCTGACTGTGGTGTTCAAAGATATGGCAGAGAGAGCGCACATCCTTCTTTATGTTATGCCTTTCTTGATTCAGAATATAATAGTTTGTCCTTCCCCAGCACCACCTTTGTGATGATGTGAAGTGTGAACAGAAGCCAAAGTATTCTTCACCCAGTCATGGAACATGCACAGGAGGGTGAGCCTTTCGGTGAACAGCTAGGGGCAGCATCAGTGTGCAGGTTTTGGCTGGGATAGAGTTAATTTTCTTCATAGCAGCTAGTATGGGGCTGTGTTTTGGATTTGTGCTGAAAACAGTGTTGATAACACAGGGATCTTTTAGTTACTACTGAGCAGGGCTTACACAGAGTCAAGGCCTTTTCTGCTCCTCACCCCACCCCACCAGCGAGCAGGCTGGGGGTGCACAAGGAGTTGGGAGGGGACACAGCTGGGACAGCTGACCCCAACTGACCACAGGGATATTCCATACCATATGACGTCATGTTCAGCATATAAAGCTGGGGAAAGAAGAAGGAAGGGGGACATTCGGAGTGATGGCGTTTGTCTTCCCAGGTAACCGCTACGCGTGATGGAGCTCTGCTTTCCTGGAGATGGCTGAACCCCTGCCTGCCGATGGGAAGCAGTGAATGAATTCCTTGTTTTGCTTTGCTTGTGCGCACAGCTTCTGCTTTACCTATTAAACTGCCTTTATCTCAACCCATGAGTTTTCTCACTTTTACTCTTCCGATTTTCACCCCCATCCCACCAGGGGGGAGTGAGTGTGGGGCTCAGTTGCCGGCTGGGGTTAAACCACAACAATCAGGATCCTCTTTCCACTTGGAATGGGCTGGGATATGGCAGCTCCTCTTCCTACTACAGACACCACTTCAAGTCTGTTAAGAGAAAAAGGAAAAATCCAGTTAAGAAACCATTTCCCCTAGGAAACAGCTTGAGAACATTTTATCACAGATCTTCTGGAAAGTTGTTACTCCAGACTATGAGGAAGTGCAACCTGAGCAAGAAAAACCCTTAAATGGTAGGTCAGCTGTCCATGACACAACCATTTTACGTACCTTTGCATTTAAAAGCACAATTTGAACTGGTCATTGCTGAATTAGAGTTTACAACACAAACAAACAGGCTTCACCTTAGAGTTAAGCAGGGGTAACTTCCACAGCAGTGCTCAATTACAACTCATTTCTATCACTGCTAAAGGAAGAAAACTGTGAGCTGACAGAAACATGCATTTCCTCAGCCATGTGGCAAACACAGCATTCAGCTGCTGTCCTATGTTCAGAGGCACTATGAAGACAAAGTCTGTTATGAAAAAAAAATAAATCCTCTCCTGACAGTTAGATGAAATACCAAACGGAACAGAAAACAAAACAAAGCCAACACTCTGCCTACTTTTTCTGAAGTTTTCTCTTGCTTCTGCAATAGAGGGCTACCACGCTGAGGCAGGTGCTAATGCGTGTGACCGCCCACTGCTGAGCCTGGATTTAAGCCATAAATTGTAGCTTAAATGCTTTGAGCAGTCCTGTGTCTGGCGGAGTCTGAGACTTTCCATAAGAGAATGGAGGTCTTCTGAGTACCTGATCTTGCTGAGCAGCACAGCCTGGAAACAGGACCTAGGAAGCCAGGTGAAGGCAATCATGCTGCTTAGGTGGGGGCTATGTTGAGGGAAGAGGCACGGAGCAGGGCGAGTACCTCTTTTGCAGTAGACCAGACATTATGCTGGAGTTGCCACAGTGTGCCAGTTCTGGAAGCTGAGGCTAAATCTATCATCAAGTCTTCTGGATTGTTTTAAATGAGCTATTAACAAGCTTGCCTTGGGGAAAGAGACATGGTCACAACTTGAAAAACTGGACATTTGGCCCTGCTGGTAAGCTGCCCATCACTGTCACAGAGCATGTGAGCCCATGCCCACGTGTCAGGAGCTTTGTGACACCCCTCGAGGTGACCCAGCTAGCACCAAGGCAGGCTGATACCTCCGGCCATGTCCCTCAGTCCTGCCCTGCATATTCTGACAAGGCTCTGGATATCCTAGTCAGACATCCCCTTGTCTAAATTTTGGCAGCACAGAATCATGAGTATGACACACAGATCAGCAACAGAAAAATAAAACATCAGACAAAGGCGGGAGGAGGTTTTGTTGGAGTTTATTTAATAAAAGCAGAAGTTGGTTATCACAAGGAATAAAATATCATGTGAATAAAAAGAACTCATTTCAGCCGTCTGTTTAAACTTCTCTGCGTACCTTTTCCCCTGTAAGAATCTTGAAATACGCCTGCCTCCATTTACAATGCGCCGATGTTGCAGCTTACATCCAGTCCTCTGAGGCACTTGGATGTTACTGAGTATTGCCAGGCAACTAGAGCTCTCAGTGACATAAAAGAAATGGGGGATCTTCTGCAGACGATAATTAGTATCTAGATGGGTGCTCTGAGAACCTGATTCAAAGAGAGATGTGTGACTCTTCTCTACTTACACACCTGTATCCCTTGGAAGAGTGACACGTAAGTGCTTGCTAACTTTCCTGGTAAAAGCATTAACATTTTTTGTGATCAGGCCATTTCTGACACAAGCTGCAAGTCAAACTGAGAATTTCAAGAGTGAAAGCAAAGCATCCATACAAAGCTCTGTCTTTAGCCTGAACAGCAATGAGCTCATGTCCTGATGAAAGGCTAAACTCTGAGCAGAGCTAGCAAGATCAGAGGATTTCCTCACAACACAGTCTCAGCCAGCTTTGATATTTTGCTTCATTTCACACTGTAATAAAAACATCCACGAAGGAGGAACGGAACAACCTGTTTCAGTGGCAGGCACCAGCCTACCCTCCCGCCAGCCGGCCGGCAAACCCACGAGGCAGCCAGGGACCTGCTGCGCTTGCATGTTAGATAGGTCCCCAGCTCCCTGGGAGGGTAGAAGGTAAAGTCGAGCAGCATGGCCACTCATCAGGTAGCCAGCTGCAGGTGCCAGGTACTCCTTTCCCTCACCCACACGGAGATGATTTGAGCCACCATCCTCCCAGGCAAGCCAGCCAGAAGAAAGCCACCAAAACCAGATTTTCTGACAAGGCTGGGATGTTGCACACAAACAGTTTCATCATCAGGGCAGCATTTGCCAGAGGAACAGGGTTTCCCTGGCAATGAGGTGGGGAGGAAGCACAGCAAGCACAAGATAAAAGGAGGACAGAAAAGCGCGTTGCCTGAGAAGGCATCCTCTTCCTATTTGTAGCTAGGTCAAGATATCCTCCCCATAAAGGGATTTTGTGCACCAAGTATGAGCTCTTTTCCTCATGCAAGCACGCCAGGACAGGTCTGGCATGAGTGGGATGGAGGTTTTCGGGGCCACACCTAGCTCACAGAAACTTGTGTTGGAGCCAGCTGTGGCAAGTGCCAATAAAACCTGCAATCAGTGGCAGCTTTCGTACTAAATGTGTCTAGGCTGCCTTTCCTTTCAACATAATAGAGGATGAGACTGCAAAGCATGTAAGCAGGTTGATTTTTTACAGGACATTTTACAGCATCGGCCTGTCTTTTGTTGCGGTGGCTGAGGTGCTAGGCAGTCCAGCACAGGGAGGACTCCCTGATAGACACAGTGCAGCCCAGGGGACCAAGGAGGTTGGATGAGCAAACATCCCCTCCCCACCAAAGAGCAGCGTTTGGAAGCAGGGGTGAGGGGGAGGGTGCACACCCTGTGTTTAGTGCCTCCGTCTCTTTTAATGACAGAAACTAGTGGCAGACTCATACCCCTGATACAATCTCAGGACTCTGCTTTAGACTGGAAGTGGCTGTTGCAACAGGGCTGGGTGAATCCCTATGGTGCTATTGTTTATTCACTAGAAGCTGCAAGTTTCAGGCTGGCCACCAAAATCAGATCTATTATTTACAGAGATCTTTAGAGAAATTAAACATCCATCATAGCACCATAACCAGACAATTTAAAACCAAATCCAAACCTGCAAGTCCTCCAAAGCCTGGATTATGAAAATACGCAAAAGCAACATCAGCATCCCCTGAGAGATACAACTTTGTAGTCAAAAGAAGAATTTGGCCACATTCTGTGCTTTCACAGTTCCGTCAATATTTATTTGTTGTGACTTGCACTCTCATGACTCTAAGCACAGTGGAAACTGTTCATTGAACATGTCCAAAATCAATTGACCTTGACTCCAGTCCTGGGTGAGAATTAAGCAAACTACATATTTTTAATTTGCAGATTTCACCAGGATTAAATTGTATGCAAAAGAATTCAAATATAATTTGATAATATAAAAGTTTTTTTTCTACTTTTTCTTAGAAACTCGACCAATATGTTTCTCTCCAAAACAACAAATTTTGCTCCTGAGCAAAGGCCAGGCATTGAAAATTTAATCCAGAGGAATAATTTTTTCAGAAAATTGTAAGCACCAGAAAACAAGCCATTGTAAGACAAGTGCAAGTGTAGCCTTAAACGGAGCTTTCACTATCAACAAAGGCTTTAGTAAGTGCTATGAGAGACGAATGACTTTGATTCTTATTCCAGAGACTTTAAGGTGAATTGCTGTTCTACCTGAAAACAATCCCATGTAAACCCAGTTAATAGTAAACAATCTTGAGCTTTCTTATGCATGCAGAACGAAATGCCTTGTTTGGGATTCTTCTCCATATTTCCCCTTTGCTATTTGTTCACCCTCTTCTAATTTTGCAGCAGCCTCTGCTTATGCAGCAGCCAGAAAGCAAGATCCCTTCATTGCACGCAGTAAAGACTCAAGGGCTGTTAATCTGATGTGATGCTTACTGTGCATGCATCCTTTGCTACGCCAAGGAACCGGCACTGAGGGCTTCAGAGGGGTCTACGGGCAAAAGCGCAGGATGCATTCTGCAAAAGCATTTCCTGAACCACATCTGACAGGACAAGTTAGCTTGTGAAAACACCCACAGGCTTCTCTCAGTCAAACCACTGCCGCTCCTACATTTCTACGCTGTACCACTTTGCTGGGCAATAGTATTTTTCAAACACAGCCTAAGAGGGAGGCAAAGGCAAAGGCCCAGGCTTAGTGTTCGGGGGGGAGCTGAGAGCCCCGCTCCCCTCTGGGCCCCGGGAGAAGCGGCGGAGCTGACGGCAGGCGCAGCGCGCTGCCGCCGACCCAGCCTGCCTGGATGCTGAACTGCCGCACCGCAGAGAGAATTCTAATTTGTTCTAACAGGATGGGCGTACGCCGGGCCGTGTCCCCAGCCGGCGTAAATCACAGCAGCCCTCCTGAAATCAATGCAATTACGCCAATTTTCATAGATTCATAGATTTTCAAGTCAGAAGGGAGCATTGTGATTTACATGTTGGTTATAGCTGTGATCTATGTTGTAAATGAGGATTTATACCAGCCGTGAGGATCTAGCCTTTCGATGCATTTCAGGGAGTCTAATCTTTTAGTCAGATAAATTCTACAGAGCAGCTGCTTTGCTGCAGACAATTTTTAGGCCTGCAGGAGAATAGCAGAGCCCTGCAGATCCACACGGAGTGGGAAGGGTTATTTACACCTTGATGAGAGGCTGAGAGGGGCAAAAATAACCCAACACAAAGTACTGCCTGCAGCGGAGGACTGGGTCAGGGAACAACAGAGGTGGTTGAGCAAGGAGGGAGTTACAGCTAGAGGGAAAGCACCAGCTCAGCATGCCCTCTTCAACATTCTCAGGCAGCCCTGAGGCCTCCCCTTTCTCTCTCATCCCACAGCACAGTGCTTCTGCCATGGACCACCTCTGCAGAAAGGCACCAGCACCCTCCTAAGCCTCTTCTGCCTTCGTAGCTTGATAATGCCAGCCTCTGGCCACGTTGCAGCTGTGTGCCTCACAGCCTCGATAGCGATGCATCTCTGAGCATCCAAAACACCTGCTGACAGGGTTCTTTCTGTCTTCGTGCTGCTCCTCAGCCCACTTCACTGTGACCATGCGCTATCCCATACTCATTGGAGGCTCTGGCCTTGCCAGTATGAGCGTCCCCAGGCTGATGGCACTGCGGAATAAGTCCCTACTCTGTTCTGCTTTTCTGGCTGCGCTGCTCCAGACACCCCCAGCAGCTAGAAGAGGGCAGGCACAGAAAGCAAGGCAGCAGCTTTTGAGGGACAACATCACGTTTTCTTTCCTCTTGCAGGACGAGCTCAGCAGGGAACCTGTAGGCTGGGTGGGATTTTGAGACCTCTCCCTGCTCCTTGCAGTTCCTGGCTGTTTCCCAAGGCACCTCGCTGCTTCTGCCTGGCCCCCCTCAGCCCGGCAGCCCTGCCAGCGGGAGGAGAGTGCTATTCCTGCACCTACGCCTGCAGGGACTATGAATTAGCGGACCCTCCAGCACACTGTTTGATTGTCTCACATGAGGATTTGCACTGATCATTTAGGGGGTTTACAGATATTAATTAGTAGGTTCACTCCATTTTCCCCTTTTTTCCCCTATTTGCCCCTTCCTACCGGTAGGAAAATGGAGGCACTTGAAGGTTAAGTTAACAGTCACCGGGGGAGCACTGCACCGAGATTTAAACTAGTGTTTTCCAGTGCCTCCTCCTTTCACCATGACAGCTAAGAAAACCTTCCTTTTGTATTGCCAAAGCATCCCTACATGCTGCTTGGCGAGACAACACAAATGTGGGGATAAAGACCTGGCACGCCAATGAGCTCTGCACAGCAGCCTGATGGCAGGTAAGGACTGACGGTGATGTCCCAAAGGACAGGATTAGTATGGGAGGGAAAATGAGGAGGCCTTAAGGAACCTTTTAGAAGCTCCCTCCTTCCTCAAAGAAAGAAAAGAATTAAAAGCGATGGGTCCAGTCCAGTGCTCCAGGTAACTGGCACAGGTTGGGTTTGGCTTTACTGAGAAAACACATCAAAGCAATGAATCTAGAGCTAGTCAAATAAGCTGTGGTCATTTTGTTTCATCTCACAGAACAAAATAGGGCTGTCCATCTGCACTGTCAGGAAGCTGTTTACGTTGTAAAGTCTTTGTAGGGAGAAAGGGGGTTCGTTCAGCCTACTTGCAGCCAACTGAAAGGCATCAGAGGGCCGGCCAACTCTTACTATGCCAGTCCCTCTGCTTAATCTTAACTCACCCAACTCAAACCAACGTAAATGAGGCAGAAAGCTGCTGTAGGCTTGGGTAGGGCTGGGGAATTTGTGAGGTCTTAGTGAGAGAAAGAACATATATTTACTTCATGGACCAGACTCTGGGTTGATGTAAATAAGCCTGGCTTCAGGGGCCCTGATTGATGCTTGATGAGAACTGGCAATTTGTGGGGCTTTCTCAGAAGCATTAAGGCTGCATTTTTGGGGTGTTGCAACTGAATCTGGGATTTCATGTGCTTTATTTCAATAGCTGTGGTTACCCAAGTAGGCACAGACATTTAACTTAAGCATTCCTAGGAGCTGAGATAAAACAGCTCTTTCCCTTTCTACGAATGGAATGCAGTCTAAGATTTCTCAAGTCATGCAAAACACATCGAACTGCCTTTAAATCTTGCCCACAAATACAGCAGTTGCAGAACAAGGCCCGGTCTCTCCCATTTCTCCTAACACAGCCCTTAGTCCAGTCCGGAATATACAAAATAGCTCTGGAACTGCATCAAGAATATGAACACAGAGTGCCTCTCTTTCCATGATTAATTTAATTCACAATGCTTAAGGAAGAGTCTATAAACACATACACGCACACACGCAGCAGCAGTCTACCAAATTATGCAAAGCGTTTACTTCATTTTTAGTTTTGCAATCAACCCTCAATTTGATTAGTGGCACGCTGACACTCACCTGGGAAATTTTTTAAAAGTGACTTTTGCTGCTATGAATGCACGTTTCAGTCATCCTCCACCAATGCAGCAGCAACCTCCCAAGGCCTCCAGTGGGGGAGGGAAAACATAAGGCGGTAGCTGGGAAAGGCACTCCTCCTCTTGCCTTTCTGGTTTACATCTGCACTAAATCCCACTTGATTTCTTTGTCAGGTTGGCTTGGACACAAGGAGCAGAAGGCGGACAATTAGCACTGACCCCCTCTGTACACACATACCCTCTCAGGAAAAACATCTCCGTCCCTGGAATCTCTTATGCGCTTTCCCCAATTACAGATTGATGCTGAAGGACTTTGAAGCGAGGCACCAGAACTGCTATTCACAACCAACTATTAGTTACTTTCTAAAAACTGTTGATTTCTGATCGCTGTTTAATTCCTCCCAATGTCGCTGTTAAGAATTACACTTTAAGTGTGTTGTGGTTTAACCCCAGCCGGCAACTAAGCCCCACGCAGCCGCTCGCTCACTCCCCCTGGGTGGGATGGAGGTGAAAATCGGAAGAGTAAAAGTGAGAAAACTCATGGGTTGAGATAAAGAAAATTTAATAGGGAAAGCAAAAGTCATGCACGCAAGCAAAGCAAACCAAGGAATTAATTCACTGCTTCCCATCGGCAGGCAGGGGTTCAGCCATCTCCAGGAAAGCAGGGCTCCATCACGCGTAACGGTTACCTGGGAAGACAAAACACGGTAACCCTGAAATGCCCCCGCTTCCTTCTTCTTCCCCCAGCTTTATATGCTGAGCATGATGTCATATGGTATGGAATATCCCTGTGGTCTGCTGGGGTCAGCTGTCCCGGCTGTGTCCCCTCCCAAGTCCTTGTGGACCCCCAGCCTCCTCGCTGGTGGGGTGGGGTGAGGAGCAGAAAAGGCCTTGACTCTGTGTAAGCCCTGCTCAGCAGTAACGAAAACATCCCTGTGTTATCAACACTGCTTTCAGTACAAACCCAAAACACAACCCCATACTAGCTACTATGAAGAAAATTAACTCTATCCCAGTCAAAATCAGCACATTCTCCACCCTTAATTCCATCCCATTTATGTCATGCTCAGGTCCCACACTATCCAATACAACCTCATTAACCGCCACACCCCTTCCCACCCTTTGATATGATACACAGATATCATTCCCGTAGTCTATGGACCATCCCTGTGAAAAGTCCACAAAATGCCCATAAAATGTCCACAAATGTCCACAAAATGTCCATTGAGTTCATTTAGTCCATGACTTTGGGCTCCATCTGTTTTGGTGGTCACTCAGGACAGGAGAGGTGATGTGTTGCGTGGAGTTACTGGGCACCAAAGCCAGCTCAGGTCGGGTCACTGCTGCACTTGCACTGCTTCTTGTAAGGCTTGTCCTCCACTGGTTCAGGTGGTTCCTGCTATAGTAATTCCTATAACATGCAACTCAAATCATGGGTTACAACAATTTAAAGGTATTTCCATTACAATCTCCACTCCTGGTCGTTTTGGGCTGGGTTATAGAGTTTAACATTGCAATGAACTCCTCCCCTTGCTCCTAGCCTGGCTAGCAACAAGGGGTTCCTCCTATAATAATTCCCGTAACATGTAACTCAAAGCCAGGGTTACAACAATTTAAAGGTATTTCCATTACAGTCTCCACCCCTGGCCCCTTTGGACCAGACCATAGGGTTTAACATTGCAGTGAACTCCTCCCCTTGCCCCTGCTCCAGCTTGGATTTATGCACAGACTGCAGTCCCTGGGGGGAGTACCTGCTCCAAGTGGAGCCTTACCTAGAGCCACAGTCTCTCCAGGGGTATACCTGCTGTGGCATAGACTTATCCACAGACACGGTCGCTTTGAGGGGCACCTGTTCCAGTGTGACCTTACCCATGGGCCACAATGCCTTCAGAGATATACCTGCTCCAGCGTGGCCTTACCACAGCCACAGTCCCTTCAGAAGTAAACCTGCTCCAGCATGGCCTTACCCATGGCTGCAGTCCCTCCAGGGGTGTACCTGCTCTGTCGTGGGCTTATCCATGGCCACATGCTTTGAGGTGCTCCAGCATGACCTCATGCACAGCCACTGACACTTCAAGGTGTACCTGCTGCAGCATGGGCTTATCCACAGCCACAGATGCTTTGAGGTGTACCTTCTCCAGCGTGGACTTCTCCCTGGGCCACAATCCCTTCAGAGGTATACCTGCTGTGGCACAGACATAACCATGGCCACAGACGCTTCAAGATGTACCTGATCTGGCATGGGCTTATCCATGGCCACAGATGTTTTGGGGTGTCCTGCTCCCGCGTGGACTCATCCACAGGTGACAGTCCCTTCGACTCGAGTTGACACTGGAGTTCCAGCCTGTCCAACACAGCAGCACAGACACAGCAGCGATGCCCTGGCCGTCTGCCAGCCCAGGCACATCGCCATTGCTGTTATCAGAATGTTCCCAGGCACAGCAGAGTGAGATGATCGGCAGTGCAGCAAGCAGCGAAAGCAAAAAGCAGCCACTAACGAGCACTAGATTCTAACATACAGTAAGGCAAGCACCCTAACATACAGTGTGCAAGCCCCATGGCAAGCACAGAAGCCTGTCAATTAATAGCTAAAGAGCAATAACAGCTATAAATTCAGTCTAACACATTCCAATCAAATCTGTCATTATCTTGTACCCTTTGAGCACCACGTTGGGCACCAAAAAGGACTGTCGTGGTTTAACCCCAGTCAGCAACTAAGCCCCACGCAGCCGCTCGCTCACTCCCCCCCGGTGGGATGGGGGTGAAAATCGGAAGAGTAAAAGTGAGAAAACTCATGGGTTGAGATAAAGGCAGTTTAATAGGCAAAGCAAAAGCCGCGCACACAAGCAAAGCAAACCAAGGAATTCATTCACCGCTTCCCATCGGCAGGCAGGGGTTCAGCCATCTCCAGGAAAGCAGGGCTCCATCACACATAAAGGTCACTTGGGAAGACAAACGCGGTAACCCCGAACGTCCCCCCCTTCCTTCTTCTTCCCCCAGCTTTATATGCTGAGCATGACGTCATATGGTATGGAATATCCCTTTGGTCAGCTGGGGTCAGCTGTCCTGGCTGTGTCCCCTCCCAACTTCTTGTGCACCCCCAGCCCGCTCGCTGGTGGGGTGAGGTGAGAAGCAGAAAAGGCCTTGACTCTGTGTAAGCCCTGCTCAGCAGTAACGAAAACATCCCTGTGTTATCAACTCTGTTTTCAGCACAAGTCCAAAACATAGCCCCATACTAGCTACTACGAAGCAAATTAACTTTGTCCCAGTTAAAACCAGCACAAAATGCCAATCCAAAATACAAGTCAGTGGTGCAGAGAATCCAAAGAAAAGCACTGCAAGCTTAGAAAGTAGGCACGTGCACAGCTCACTGGCCTACCTCGGAAAAAGGAAACGGTGCTGAAATGGCAAGAAAGGTAATTGGAGACTTTCTGGACAGCTGCTCTTTCTGTGGTGTACATTTCCACAGGGATTGTGACTGCATGGTGGAACTGAAAGTGGCACCACCGGGGCATGAGGGGAAGGACTCCTAAAGAACGTATGGAAAGTAGATGAAAGTAATCTGAATCGCTCTAGAAAGCATTAGGAAGACATATACTATTCAGGGATTGGTTACTACTACTCAATCACTGTAAGTCCGTAGAACCAAAACCTGAGCTCAGAACAGGGACTGATCCGAAACACAACCGCCCCCTTGGCCTCAGAAGGTTTTGCTCTGCACACAAAATTGAGGGCAAAATGAATTCTTCTCATTTAGAAGCAAAGGTGCCACAAAAATCCGCATGTCTCTTGTGGGGAGGGGAAGATTACCATTTTAAAAACAAACTAATTTTTCAAATCAGAAGAAAAAAATAAGATAGAAATGTTTCTGCAGAACCAGAAATTCTGTACTTCTGCAACACTGAGGCAATATAAATATGGAATATATCGGTAGAAATATGTAAATACAATAGCAAATGTTGCAATAGAAAAGTCCAGATCTAAATGAGGAAATCAGAATGATTTCACTTGCAGGAATGAAACAATTTGACATTATCACAGTGAAATGAGAAAGTCAAAAGATAATTGTTTCTCATTTTCCCATTTTAAATTTTGACACATTTCCATAAAATAATTACATTTTGACAAAAACACTTTTACTAAGAGAAGACCACTCCACTGATTCTTTTTTTTCAATCTGTTTTGCTAAAAAGCTTCCCACAACAACGTCACATGAGGTGAATCTTTGTCTTCCTCTCCTGCACCTCTGCACTTCCTCAGGAACTGTTCCTTCCCTTGAATTTCTAGCCTGCTTCTGTAGCACAAATTGCTCTGACTTTTCCCTGCTCATCCGTTTCAGGTCAGAGAAGAATCTCATACAATTGAAGTCATCAACCTACCCAAGGATTTTGATAGATTTCATATTTTCTAATCTAAAAATTCAAATGTGGCAGTTGAAACTAAAGCAGGTGATTATTTTTTATTCCTGGATTCCTGTCAGGTCTCTCAGCGAAACACTGGTTCCACACTCAGTTCCCCTGAATGCCTCCATGTTCTGTCTCTTCTGTCGTTGAGAGACATGCGCTGTTCTCTGCTTCTCTCCTCCAGTGAGTAGCTATAAGGACTCCTATGACATGATTTCCACTACTGGACTATCCACAGCAATAAAGGTGAAAAATCAAAGGAGATCATCTGCAAATAAACACTGGAAGACGCACGATGCTTCAGGCCACAAGCAGACCTGGTACAGCTCACTGTAAGCCCACACCCCCCAAGGACCACCTGAGAAGTTTTGGGCTTTGTAAAGGCTGGAGACCAATACGAAATGGTCAGGGACTGTGAGAAGTATTCAGCAGGCAGAGTTCTCCCTTCAGGGTATCGGAAAGGAGTGCTAGTCTCCTTATCATCTGACGGAGAGACATTTCTAGGGCTCTAGCTGCTTCTGCTCATGGAAGATACTACTGCATTTTTCACAAAGGGTGCACTTGCCCCAGCCAGTCCCCACTGAGTAAATGCTTTCAGTCTACCTAATTCCTTCCTACAGCTTCCACAGAACACGACATTTTTCACTGCCTCTCCCCAACTGTTGTGTAGCATCATTCTATGCTTCCAAACACCTGATGTGTCATCTCTGTGATGGACGAAAGGCTTCAACACAGGTTATGCAGCCTCTTGGAGGCTCTAGAGCTAAAGCCTGTCTAACTCTGAAATTTTAAAGCAGAGTCTAATTTCCTGGAAGTTCATGTGAAAATGAATGTGTTCTGAAGTGGAACCATGTTAAAAAGCAAGTAGAGCTTGGCTTCTCTGGGTGACTCAAAACCACATTTCTGCTTCTTCCACCGAACATTATAAAGTTCCTCTGGTTTGAAACTGCTGGCCTGCAGAGGCCTTTTATTGCCCTGGCACCTGTCAGTCTGCAATGCAAAGTGCCACGGGGCAGTTTCACGTACCCAGGAAGGAAAATTCCAGCTGCAATGGCAAGAGATAGATAGAACCCCAAATCATTCGTGGGGGGAAGCCAAAGGGAAAGTGTTCAGGGACAACTCAGCACCCTAAGAACTGCCTGTGAAGAAGAAAATTTCCCCTATCTTCTCCATCCAACTGCCTGGCTGTGCTATGAAGCGCAAGGCAGTAGGAGCACTAAGCAGGCACTACAGTTGCGCAGCTTCACTGATTGCTGGCACTGATGTGGCTTCTGTCCTCGAAAGCCAGTTACTCCTTTTTGCAATTCTGCTTTTAGGACCAGGCTAGCCCTTACAAAACCTCAAAGTTCCCCAGGATGGGGAAGGGTTAGAGGAAAAAGAAAGAAAAGGAGAAAAAGAACTGACTACGGGGGACAACAATGAAATAAAGGGAAGGGATGCGAGGGTCACAGGATCAGACGTGCATTGAGAGAGAACTGGATGGAGGGGACATCAAGCAGAGGACCCCCAATAGCACCCATCATGCCTGATGGCATCTAAGAAGCTGGTGAATGCAACCTGCTGATGCTCTGCCCAGCGATGTGAGAGAATGATAGCACAGGCAGAGTTTCCAGAGTTTCTGGGATTTACCATCAAACTTCCCACACCGGGGAGGTGACAAGGAGGTCCCTCAACTTTTTGAGCTCATTAGGATCCCTGAAGCTACATATCCAAGCTTTTCTCTGCAAGCCTTTTACATTAAAGCTGAAGGAAGCACATGAATCCAGAAGCTGGAGCTTTAAGAAGCACCGCACATATTGCAAAGCTTGTCATAAAAAATGCACCTGACAACACTAGCAGCCTTCCAGGTGCTAGTTAATCTTTGGGCTGCTTGGCATACAGGTGAGAGGGGCCTACTGGGCAGAGAAGGATTGCAAGCTGAAACAGGTCTGGAGATCAGGGTTGCTTTAACAATAGTTTCCCTGCTTTCTCACGGTGGTTTTAGAAAGAAATGCATGTACCACAGAATCTAAAAATCTAAACTGAAAGAGCTTTATGCCCCTCTTCTCATCTTCATTTTCCTTTCTTTCCAGGTGTACAATACATGCAGCACTAAATTTTGCATTAATGCATATCTTGTGAAATTGCTTACTTGAATATACAGTGTAAACAAGTGCAGGATTTGACCAGCAGATAGATTTGTAAAATCTATCATTTTTATGTAAATGGTTGTAAAATTATCTTTGTACAGAACATTGCATTTTGACATAGTATCCTTTGTCTAGCTCAGAAAAGCCCAACAACAAACAATGCAATGCACATCATACGCTTTTTCAAACTATTTCTGGCATGCTCTTTCATTTTGCATAGCATATAGCTTTAGGCTGTATTACGTGTTATATAGTAACATTACATTTTTTTCAAACGAATCCATTTTTTATTACACAAACCCATTAACATAACTGTTTTGTGCATGCGCGTGTGTGTTTGTCTGTGGATTTCCCTCAAAAGGAACCAAATTGATCAAATAGAGCCTGACAACAGTAAGTTTCTGCATTGAGATTCAAGCTTTTGTCAAGTTCTGGCATACTTTTTTCCCTTTAAAAACTGTAGGATTGACTTTCCTCTTGTTCATACCACGTTTATATTATTGCAGGTTTATTACTTCATTGAAGATCCCGTCAATAGATACCAGAAAACATGAGATTGAAATCAAGTCCAAAGGCCGTGCCATTAAAATACTGACATAACCCACATGACAGGAGTGAAAATACGCGTATGAAGGTCGCCAAAATTGGCGATATGCAGCAGGATTTGTAGCTTTAGATTTCCACCAGACAACAGAGAAACCAACTGCTGTAGTGCTAACATTTCTGCAGTGTTAGCTCTGAATGAATGGCAAGCAAACGAGGATACCATGAGCAGCGTAACTTAACTGTTCAGATCTGTCCAGGGATATAAAAACAGCAGACTACACTCCAGATGAATAAATTAAATGAGTCAATAAAATTTGTTCAAATTTCAGTAAGACCCCAAATATATGATGTTCCCCATACTGCTGAAGGACATCCTGCATTTCTTGGGGTCTGTTGGAGAGCAGCTGCCACCATTGCCATACAGACAGTAACACAGCACCTGGCTGGTTTAGCAGATCTGGAGCTGCAGTGGACCAAATGCACAGATTCCTGCTGAAGTGACCTGCATAAAATTACCCCATAAGCCTGGCGAAAGCTAGTGGACCTCCATGACATTTTTCACCAGACCTTAGCAAAAGGTCTAGAGGTCCCGAGCTCTGGGCTGGCTTCCAATTTTATGAGGGCTTTGCATTTTTTCTGCTTGTGCAGGGCCCTGTTATAAAAATCTTTCTCCTTCCTCTTTCAAACGAATCATGTCCTGCTTAAACACTACAAAAGAAATAAAAGGAAATACAGGAAAACATGCAAAGTTCTGCATAATGTGTATAAGAAATGAGTGTTTATCACTGTATGAATACCTAATTAGACCAGACATATAACTCAACATCAAAATAGCAAAACTACGGGTTAAAGCATGAAGCATTCTATGGTTAGTACTGCAAAGATACAGACAAGACCGTGTAATGAAAACCCTGTGAAGTAAGAACCATTAAACAGTCAAGTAAAAAAATCCTGCAGAGATGAAGGCATGCCTTAGCTGGGCAGCCAGTCTAATCTCTTCATTGCAGTCCTTCTTGTACTCCACCCATTCCCAGTCGTGCATTTGTTCCCTGTCCTCACGGGGATGTAGGCCTCCAACCTGAAAAGATCTGCCTGTCTTTTAATTGAACTGAGTGTGTGGGTGTAAGGTATACTCAAGGCAGACCTCTCGGGCTAAATACTGACCTGGTTTGTTAGCTCAGACCTGGCATCACACTAATGTGGTTACACTGCTTCCAGCCCCCGCTGGCTTGTGCTGCTTAGTGTGGAGCTTGGGAAGAGAAAACCCATGACTGCCAGCACCCATCCGTACACATAGGCCAGGTTGCTCTGGGCAGAGACTGTCTGTGTATGTTTGGTTTTGAACAAAACCTAGAGCAGCACGTGGCAAAATACTCGCAAAACCTGTTCTTCTCACTGACCATGGGGTAGTATCTTACGTGTCTTGTGATTTGTTCTTCCAAGCAATGAGAATAAGGGCCTCTGTCCAAGTCCAAACACCAGAGTAGCCTTAAAAGCATTACCTGAGAGACCATGAGGGTAACAGAGAACTCATGGTGTAGTGATGAGTGCCACTCATGTGTGCAACCTTAATACAGCACATACAGCACCCTATCTACAGGGAGATCTTGTACAGCACCCTATTTACAGGAAGATCTCAGCTGGCAAAAGCATCCAAAATTTTCTGTCTCTGGGAGGTCCTGTTCCTAATGGTCCCTATTCTGGCTCCATCTCTTTTTTAGCACTCCACCAACAGATAAAAGCCAGTGAGCAAGATTTCGGAAGTGGTCCTATCATCCCTGCCCCGTCCTTAGCCTTTTCCTCAGAAAATCTTCCCTTCCTACCTGCTGCAGTTTTAAGAACCTCGGGTGTCCATTTCTCCTCTCCTGCACAGGGAAAATGGCAAACCATTCCCCCAGTATCTTCTTGTAATATAGTTTCCTTCTTTCTTGCAAAGACTTTCTCTTTCTTCCACATCCTACTTTCTGCTGTTCACTTCCAAACTCAGCTGATCCCTTCCTGAGCTTCTGGAGTATTGCTCATCCCAGACGCCACTGCGGTTTTTTCCTCTCTCATACTGCCTGGGGATCTGACTCATCATTTTTGTGATTGCTCCTTTGCATCAAAGCCTCATCTAATACTTAGCCTCTCCACATGAAAAAGTGTGGTTAGAAGAGATACGAGTATCTAGCAAACCCTGGAGATAACAGAAAAGGAGGTGGGTAAAGGCTATCCATCCACTGCTTTCTCATTTTTTTGGGAGTGACCTGAGATGGTCTGTCCTGAGCAAGAACAGCAGCTCAGAACAGAACCTGCCTCGCATGAAGAGGTGCTGCAGTCTGCTCGAGGCTTTTCAGCTGGTGAGGTGCATGCCATGCATTCCCTAATGCATCCTCGGCAGTGACAGGGACACACGCCTTTTCTCTGCCTTGTGCCATTTTGCAGTTGGCCCCACTTCTGGCTGAAACCTCTCCTGAGCAGCACCCACCTGAATGTCCCATCACCGAGACTGCTCAAACAAAGGAACAAGGATGGGTGTGAGAAAGGCTGGCGGGAGCCCAGTGTGCCGGCCCAGATTCTCAGCTCTCACACTGATCCACCGGTGATTGTGCTGCGTGCATGTCAGTAGAAGATTAGCTGCCTTATTCCACTATCCGTTTTTGTGCTTCTCAGAGAAGCGTTTTCTTACATTTGCCTCTTTTAAAGACCAAGCTGGGCACATGCTAGATGTGGGTGCCCCCCCCCATGTTTAATTCTGCTTTCCGAACTGTGCATTTTGAATGCTTCTACAGCATACACCGCGTGCAATTAGAGACAGTCCCACAGGGCAGAGGTGCAGGCTGCATTCTGAGCTATTCCTCTGCTGTAGAAAATAAACAACAGCCTCTGAGACTATTTCCCTGCCAAAATAATCTTAGCATTTCGCCGTCACACAGCAGGCGATCTGGGTGGGGAGGGAATACGCTGAGAGGTGCCGCTGCGCCAACCTCAGGAGGCTGGTTATTTTAAAATGCACCAGACAATTAATTAATTTTCCTTTAAAAAATGTTGCAAAAATGTAGTTCGAGGTATTACACTTTCATAACAAAGTCTCTTATTATAAATGAGCCTCTCCTTTTCAGACAGGGCTGTAATTAGATTGCCTGTGGTGATGATGAATGGCCAAGGTGAATTCATTTCTGGGGAAGCGCGCAGCAACAACCCACGACCAAAAGGCAGGGCTACCTGCGGCCGCCGCCTCAGACACCCCGCCGCCACGGCAGGGAAAGCACCTGCCTCGCTCGGGGGGCGCAGGGCACCCGCGGGCAGAGGCGCTCGCCACAGGCAGCCGGCGGCTGTCACAGACAGCCCCCGGCACGGAAAAGCCACGGCCGCCCGCTTCCCCTCCTCGCTCGCACCAGCCTTTCAGCAGCCTGAGGCTTGGCGCGGCCCTCCGGGGCGCCCACCGCCAGCGGGCCACAGCCGGGGGGCGCGGAACACGGCGAGGGGCCGCGGGCTGAGGGGCAGCCCCCCGGCGGCCCTGACAGGACGACCCCTCCCCCCCCCGCCCCACGGGCTGCGGCCACCGTTACCAACCGCCCCGCCCGCCCCACAGGCAGGGCCCGCCGGGCTGCCCTCGCTTCCCCCCGCCCCGCCTTCCCCCGGGCAACACCGAGGCCCAGCCGATCCCGGGAGCCGTTTCAGTGCCGCGGGGCCAGCGACTGCCGGGAGACGCCGGCGAGGGGCCGAGGGCCGCAGCGCGGCGGGCATGCAGCCCTCCTTGCCTTCATAACGAGCTCCAGCCTGGAGCCTCTCTGGGCGGCTTTATTACTGTGATTAATGTTAGTGTGATGAATCCCGCCCCCCCCCGTCTGTCTTGGCCTGCTGCACAGTAAACGCCGTTTCGGAGGTAGGGCAGTGGGAGAGCACCGTGCACCCTAATGACCAGGGAATGGACTTTTTAAGGTCTGGCGTTAAAGGCATTTGCTGTCAAGAAGGAGAAGCTCGCTGGTATGTCACAGTGCTCATGGCTGCGTTTCAAAGGCCACCTTTTGCAGGATGCAGCGGGAACCTGGAGAGATGTAGGTCACTCTGGGCTCAGTCCTGGCCAGGAATCGCCCCGTGTTTACAGATGTTTGTTGTTCATAAAGGCTATCAGCATTTGGCCCGCTGAGACTAACAGCTTACGCTTTGCACTGTTTCAGAAGTTTCTGCTTTCTCTAAATCATGACTTATTTTTTTTCTCTCTCTCAACGTTACTGTCGGTCGTTATGCAACAGACCATGCCTGGAAATGAAGAGCTCCATCAAGAAGTAAAAGCTGCTATAAAAAGAAGAAACTGTCCCCAGGACAGATCCATTTCAGTAAATGGTGAGGGTGATGCGAAATGAAAGTTGTGCTGAAACCATTAGCTCCGAGAACACTGAAAGGACTGAAGAGGTATAAGCTGAAACGTAAGAATTATAAACAGCATTGGCATTTACAGTTACAAAACCCCTTGCATAGACAAAATCATTGGCACAATGAGGCAGGTGATGGCTGTAGCAGCAGCAGCAGCACATTTCTGCTCTGTGGACTTTTTCCAGGCATTAGTAAAAATAGTCTACTTGGAGGATGAAACAGCCGCTTGCCAAAGGGCCTCTGGCTCCCCAAACAGCACTGTGTGGTGTGGCGTGAATGCTAAACCTTAGGAAGGAACACTGGATTTGGAAATTGCAGGCCTCACTAATGCAGTCTGATCCTCTTTAACCACACGTTTTCATGGGCCTCCCATTCCTCCTTTGGCCCTGAACACTTTCTAAACAACCCTAAAACTCTCAGCATCAATTAATGTAAATGTGACAGGCTTCTCTGATATGTAGGGTAAGGAGTCTTTCAGCCTCATTAGAGAAGGGAAGGGCTTTCCATCCATCTCCCGATTTTGATGGAAATAGTATGCAACATGTTTTATCTTTGTGAAACAATAAGAGCGAAGGGGCTGTGAGCCAGGGCCGCCAGCTAAGAGTTGAAGATGAAATTTAATTGGTTAGTAACAAAATTTTAGTGCTGAGACAGCTTGTTTACATCTATTTAATGTCATTGCTTCCTGAATTTGTCTATCAGGGAGTGCTGCCTGACTGCTTCAGCCAGATAACAGACTGGTTCATGCCGCTTCCAGATTTATCTTCTCTTCTGGCCACCAACAGCCTCTTTCCAGTCTTTCAGTCTCTGCCTAGTAGCGTCCTTTCCTATTGAACTGCACTGAGATGCACTCTGTCCCTGCTTATACCGTGGCCTTTCACCTGCTGGTACTGCTGTTTTAATCACATCCTTTATCTCTGTTCTGGCTCTGTGCCTTTTGTTTGCCATCCTGTAGACCTTTGGCAGTTAGCATTTCTGTGTTTCCCAAACCTGGTCCTTTCCTCGCTTACAAACCCTGAAAAGGGCATTTTATTTAAGTGAGACATTTCAGCTCTAATGCTAAATTGTGCAAGGACTTGGGAGCTGGATCCTGGGAACATGGAATTACTGAGTGTGCTCATTACTTTGTGGGACTGGGCCCATAATGCACTCCTATTTTCCTACATTTGCTTTTTTTTGAGCTGTAGCTGCCAGCTCCCTAGCAAGCCTTTAAAAGGCAAACGGGATAGAAAAGGGCATTTGTTCAGCTTGCTGCGTCTGTTGCACAGTGCTGCACACTGTAGGTAGGGTTGGAGCCCACATGCAGCAGTCTCTGACCGAGCACTCTTTGGCTGGTAAGTGGCAGTATTTGCAAACCTGAGAGTTCAGGCATGAGAGGAAAAAGAATGCAAGTTTAGAGACAAACCGCAATATAGCTGAGAGCATAATGCATGTATCTACGTGCAGATGCGCCGGAAAGTACTGATGAATTGTAAAGCACCGTAATTGCACCCATTGACATTCAGGTGGTGTGCCAAACAAAGAGCAACTTACACATCCAAGAGGGCACACAAAGATTGGCTCCACAGTTCAAGGGGAAAAAATATGAGCCAATATCAGTAAAGTGCTCCTGTACGAAAGCTGAAGGCAATGGTCTGCTACTCTGCCCATCTCTGGTATCTGTTCCATGTGGGAGAAGATTTTGAAACCTTTTTAGGACCATGACAGTATTCTCTACAAATGGCACTCTGTTACTGTTACATTATAAAAGGAAGGAGGCAGCAGTAAGTTTTTTTCAAAGTGGGAGGCAATTGTTTATGAAAAGATGCTAGAGGAACAGTCAGATGTACCTGAAAAAAAAATCATAGCATGATTTTCAGATTTTAAAACTCAACAAAAAGCAATGGAGTGATTCTTTAATTAGCTTTGTATCTGGATGAATCCCAAATTTCACTATTTGGGTCTTGTTGGGATGATTATTTGGCCAGTGCAAGCAATTGTGAGCATTTCCAAATTCTTCAGCTAAACGCTGAGAAAATTGAATCAGGACTAATAAAAGGTCTTGTTACGGAAATAGGCGCTGGCATGGAAAAGGGATTCCAGCCCTCTGACTACTGACATATGCATGTTCATCATGTTCAGAGTGTCTGTTTCGCTTAGGCTGAGTCAGAGTTATTACATGAGGTTTAACTATTGCTTACATGAACTTCTAATGGTAATCTACTGCCTCGCTATAAAATAACCAGCCTTGCAGAGACCCTGCGGCTCAGCTACTTCTCAGTGATGTCCTCAGAATCAAGCTACAAGAGGAGCAGAGTTTTGGACTGCAATGTGTCACACAAATGATAACAGAAAGGTGTTGGGAGGTGTTAGTAGGCTGAAGGAAATTAAGAAAATTGTTCCTGGAAACAGTAGAGAAAGAGGATCTCATTAAAATGGATCCCATTGAAAGGAAGCTGTTTGAAAAAGAACATACCTTTTCAGAAGTCATAAGAATACTTATGAGAGCCACGCACCTTCCATACCTATCATTAGCTGGTATTTGGGGTTTTGAAACAGTACAGATGCCCTCAGAGCCTTTCACAATGGCAGAGCTTGGAAGATAACACTGGAGAGGACCTTGTCTTGGGTAGGAGAGGCTAACAGCAATAGTGACATCAGATAATCACTTCTATAGGTGAAGACTAACTGGTGCACAGCTCTACCACAGAAAGTATTTAATAAGGGTGAAGACTAACTGGTGCACAGCTCTACCACAGAAAATATTTAATACCATTCCTCTGGCACCACATTTTTGTTAGGCGGGAGCATAGACCAAAGCTGGCATGTGCCAGGTCCCACGCTGCTGTGGGACTCGGGAGAGAGACTGCAGTTACCTACCTGTGACAGGACTTTTAAAGACGGCCAGTTGGTTTTGTTTTAAGTGAATTACAGGACGTTCTTCCCCATCCCCTGGGACTCTCACACCTATGTGCTACCTTTACAAAATGAGGCCTTTTTCCTTAGGGGAGCAGAAAAGAGAATACCTTTCCTACAATTTTACTTTGCCCATAAGGGCATCAACCAGGCATGACGTATTCATGGCAACTAACAAGGTTTGTAAATATACCACGTCGAGGAAGTCACTGGTGGCAGATGTTTTTTCTCCCTCGCTGCACACAAGCCTTGTAAGCACGAGCACCCTTTCAGCATAGTAGCGAAGGAAAAATGCAGTGATGTCTTGCCACGGAGAGAGAAAAGACATTGTCTAGAGTTGAGCACTCGGGGGGGTGGTGTGGGCTCATTTAGAAAATTAAACATGACCTTTTAAGCAGAAAATGGATGGACGTAGAGCAGACGTCCCATCAGCTGTGTGAGACAAAAATGTTACAATCTGGCTAAAAGCACCCCATGGTTTTTTTGAACTCTAGATATTATAAAAAGCTGTGGGCAAGTAATTTTGTCCGGTTCCTGTGAGTATTAATATACGCAACCATTCGCAACAAGAAAAGAAGCAGCGTCTAATAATAATCACCATGCATTCTCAACACTTAAAGGAGCAAATTTAGCCCTGATGCAATCAATACAGTTGCACAAGAGACTGACTCCCCTGCTGCCTCCATCCTGCAGGTCCCTGCGTGCCCTTACGTTTTCAGTGGCTACAGCTCAGTTAGCTCTGAACTGCCTCCCCGGAGCCCCGGCAGGCTCATCCCCCAGACGAAGAACCGAGGCACCCGCTGCAGCGCATGCTTCATCCCTGACTCCCTGCAAGCCTTGTCTTCTTCTCAGGCTCAACCTGGTGTGTCACAAGATTATGGCCAGGATGTGCGCCCTCATGCAGGAGCTGAGAAGCACTCTCCAGTTCCCCGGAGCCAATGCAGCCGTGGAAGATGAGCAAGTGCTCAGTGCCTCTTAAGAAGAGATTCTTGTAGGAGATCCAGAACAAGACCTAGGGCTTAAAGGAGACCTCAACGTCTGCGGGGCCCAAGAGCTGCACAATCATTGATGAATCCACTGAAGTACTTGAGGTGAAGAATGAATTGCAGAGGTCTCCTGTTGCGTTCCACAAGTCATGTCTGTCCTCTCAAAGGTCCCCATACCACACCACAACCTCTGTTGACCCCTCCTTGGTTGTGATACGACCTTCCCCCCGAGGGTAGGGGCAGCTGGTGAGCCAAAGCTGCCACCCACTCTGCGAGTTTGGGCTTGTCTACTGCCCTTTAGGCCTGCTGCCGCCTCCATTTGTCTGGTCCATTCAGCTGTTGCATCTTGTCACAGTCCCAGCCACCTGGCTCTCTGAGTAAGCAGTTGCCTGGAAATGTCAAAAAACTCCAAACCTGCCTGCCCTCCTGCCTCTGCTCTGCATCCCAGGCAGCCTGTGAAAGAACACAACCTTGTGGCTATGCCTGCAGCACTGTGAGACCAGGGGTTACGGCATGCTGCTGTGACTTCTGTCACAGCAAGCCGCAGCAAGCCTTTGATTTCAGGCTGCCCTCTTTTTTAATAGTGTGTTTCATTCATCCAAAGTTGCCTGACTGCAGGAGCCCATGCCCACACTGATACTGGTTTGGAGACTTCATTTGTACATTGCGTTTTGTTTTATTGCCACTCATCACCCACCTTAAAGTGGAGCCAAACCATTGAAGGAATGCACAGGCTTGGTGCCCTCCGCTGTACGGCCTGTGCAGCACTGGTTTCCAGGGAGAAGGTACAGTGGGGAAAGAGGGCAGGAATCCATCAAAGAGTCAGCCTTTTCATTTTTGTGTTTACATATTCAGCAAAAAAAATAAAATAATGTTTAAAACTCTCTTAAAAATAGCAGGCGTGCTCTTTCTGCTGACCTTGCATAAAAAAGATAATCAAAGAGCCTTTTTATTTTACAGCTCCAATAGAATCATATGGAGAGAAAATACATGTTGATCCAGTGAGTGACAGGGAGAGAAGTGTTACTAACAGGCTTCCAATGATGTCATCCCAGGGGAAAAAAGGGAGAAAAAGAACCAGATGAAAATGAAATACAATAATAGAAACATGTCTTTTCATATTAAAATGTTGATAAATATGGACATTTAGAGCGATATCACTGCTGGATGTAAGTCAGCATAACCCTGCTGATGTCAGGAGTGCTATGCCAGTTCGCACTATCCAAAGAGAATCATAGAATCATAGAATCATAGAATCATTAAGGTTGGAAAAGACCTCTAAGATCATCACGTCCAACTGTCAACCCAACACATCATGTCCACTAAACCATGTCCCTAAGGGCCTCATCTACACGTCTTTTAAATACAGGGATGGTGACTCCACCACTTCCCTGGGCAGCCTGTTCCAAGGCCTGATCACTCTTTCAGTAAAGAAATTTCTCCTAATGTCCAGCCTAAACCTCCCCTGGCGCAACTTGAGGCCATTTCCTCTCGTCCTATCGCTGGTTACTTGGGAGAAGAGACCAACACCCACCTCGCTACAACCTCCTTTCAGGTAGTTGTAGAGCGCGATGAGGTCTCCCCTCAGCCTCCTCTTCTCCAGGCTAAACAACCCCAGTTCCCTCAGACGCTCCTGATAAGACTTGTGCTCCAGACCCTTCACCAGCTTTGTTGCCCTCCTCTGGACACGCTCCAGCACCTCCATGTCCTTCTTGTAGTGAGGGGCCCAAAACTGAACACAGTATTCGAGGTGCGGCCTCACCAGTGCCGAGTACAGGGGCACGATCACCTCCCTGCTCCTGCTGGCCACACCATTTCTGATACAGGCCAGGATGCCGTTGGCCTTCTTGGCCACCTGGGCACACTGCCGGCTCATGTTCAGCCGGCTGTCAACCAGCACCCCCAGGTCCTTTTCCTCCGGGCAGCTTTCCAGCCACTCTTCCCCAAGCCTGTAGCGTTGCATGGGGTTGTTGAGGCCCAAGTGCAGGACCCGGCACTTGGCCTTGTTGAACCTCATACAGTTGGCCTTGGCCCATCGATCCAGCCTGTCCAGATCCCTCTGCAGAGCCTTCCTACCCTCCAGCAGATCAACACTCCCGCCCAGCTTGGTGTCGTCTGCAAACTTACTGAGGGAGCACTCGATCCCCTCGTCCAGATCGTTGATAAAGATATTGAACAAGACCGGCCCCAGTACTGAGCCCTGGGGAACACCGCTCGTGACCGGCCGCCAACTGGATTTAACTCTGTTGACCACAACTCTCTGGGCTCGGCCGTCCAGCCAGTTTTTTACCCAGCGAAGAGTGCACCTGTCTAGGCCGTGAGCCGCCAGCTTCTCTAGGAGAATGCTGTGGGAGACAGTGTCAAAGGCTTTGCTGAAGTCCAGGTAGACCACATCCACAGCCTTTCCCTCATCCACTAGGCGGGTCACGTGGTCATAGAAGGAGATCAGGTTGGTCAAGCAGGACCTGCCTTCCATGAACCCGTGCTGGCTGGGCCTGATCCCCCGGTTGTCCCGGACATGGCTCGTGAGCGCCCTCAAAACCAACCGCTCCATAATCTTCCCCGGCACCGAGGTCAGGCTGACCGGCCTGTAGTTCCCCGGATCCTCCCTCCGGCCCTTCTTGTAGATGGGCGTCACATTGGCGAGCCTCCAGTCGTCCGGGACCTCCCCAGTTAACCAGGACTGCTGGTAAATGATGGAGAGTGGCTTGGCAAGCTCCTCCGCCAGCTCCCTCAGTACCCTCGGGTGGATCCCATCCGGCCCCATAGACTTGTGAGCATCCAGGTGGCGTAGCAGGTCATTAACTTCATCTTCTTGAATTATGGGGGGTTTATCCTGCTCGTCGTCCTTGTCTTCCAGCTCAGGGGGCTGAGTACCCTGAGGATAACTGCTCTGACTACTAAAGACTGACGCAAAGAAGGCATTGAGTACCTCAGCCTTTTCCTCATCCTTGGTGGCAACGTTCCCCCCCGCATCCAATAGAGGATGGAGATTCTCCTTGGCTCTCCTTTTGTCATTAACATACTTATAAAAGCATTTTTTGTTGTCTCTCACGACAGTGGCCAGGTTGAGTTCTAGCCGGGCTTTTGCCTTTCTAATTTCCTCTCTGCACGACCTAACGAGATCCCTGTACTCTTCTTGAGTTGCCTGCCCCTTCTTCCACAAGTGATAAACTCTCCTTTTTTTCCTGAGTCCCAGCCAGAGCTCCCCGTTCAGCCAGGCCGGTCGTCTTCCCCGCCTGTTCGTCTTACGGCACGTGGGGACAGCCCGCTCCTGCGCCTTTAAGACTTCCTTCCTGAAGAACGTCCAGCCTTCCTGGACCCCTTTGCCCTTCAGGACTGTCTCCCAAGGGACCCTCTCGACCAGTGTCCTGAGCAGGCCAAAGTCCGCCCTCCGGAAGTCCATGGTAGCGGTTTTGCTGGCCCCCCCTCTTTACTTCACCAAGAATCGCTAAGCCCAAGCCGGCCTCCGACCACCACATCTCCCACCTAGTGGGCTCGCTTACCAGCTGCGTCAGGAAGTGATCTTCCACACACTCCAGGAACCTCCTCGACTGTTTCCTCTCTGCCGTGTGGTATTTCCAGCAGACGTCCGGAAAGTTGAAGTCCCCCACGAGAACAAGGGCTAGCGACTGGGCTATTTCTGCCAGCCTCTGGTAGAATATTTCGTCTGCCTCCTCGTCCTGGCTAGGTGGTCTATAACAGTCTCCCAGCAGGATATCTGCCTCGTTGGCCTTCCCCCTCATCCTTACCCACAAGCATTCGACCTTGTCATCACTACCATCGAGCTCTAGACAGTCAAAGCACTCCCTAACATACAGGGCTACCCCACCGCCTCTCCTTCCTCGCCTGTCCCTTCTGAAGAGCTTATAGCCATCCATTGCAGCACTCCAGTTGTGAGACTCATCCCACCACGTTTCCGTGATGGCGACTAAGTCATAGCTACCCCGCTGCACAATGGCTTCCAGCTCCTCCTGTTTGCCGCCCATGCTGCGTGCATTGGTGTAGATGCACTTGAGCTGGGCTGCCGATTTCTCCCTTGACAATGGCGTGCGGTCCCTAGGCTCTTCTCTAGAGAGCCTGGTTTTATCCCCTTCCCCCTTCGAACCTAGTTTAAAGCCCTCTCGATGAGCCCGGCCAACTCACACGCGAGAATCCTTTTCCCCCTGTGAGACAGCTGAACTCTGTCCATCGCCAGCAGGCCCGGTGCCGTGTAAACCTCCCCCTGGTCAAAGAAGCCAAAATTCTGCCGATGGCACCAGCCCCTGAGCCACTTATTGATCCGATGAGTTTTCCTGTTCCTTTCAGTGTTCCGCCCTGCCACTAAAGGGGTCGAGGAAAACACTACCTGTGCTCCCGATCCTCCCACCAGTCGCCCCAGCGCCCTGAAGTCCCTTTTGATTGCTTTGGGACTTCTCTCTGCAACCTCCTCACTGCCATAACCAGTAGCGGGTAGTAATCGGAGGCCTTTAACTATGTTCTGCTTTAAGCCAGTGAATTCCCAAGTATAACTTCCAGCCTCCAACTGGACCAAGTGTGCAGGTTCACAGCAGCAATAAACCGAAGGGCTGGGAACACAGCCAGGAGCCACTGGCTTAGAGTTTTTTCCTCCTGTTTGAGAAGACTGTGATCAGCCATGCCTGCCTACAGCGGGTCTCAAGAAAATAGTAAAAATATTTGCCATTTCAAGCAATTGCCATACATTAGGTGTGAGGTGGGTGCAGAAATATTATCCTTATCTGCAAACAGGAAAACTGCATTCCCTCAGCATCAGGTAGCAGATCCGCGGCAACCAAATTAGACCTCTGGTCTTCTCTCTCCAAGCCCCAGGCCTGTGACTCCAGCTCACAGTGCTGTCAAAAAGTGACTCCAAAGAACGAGCACTTTACCTTGAAACAGAGCAGATTGCACCAGACACAAGATATTAAAAAAGAAAAAAAAAAAAATTCAAGCGGCAGAATGCACTCAGTGCCCCTGCAAGGTCTCCACTTACACACAAACCATTTCAAATCAGCCAAGTTAAACACTGGCCTGCACTATCCCCACACTCGGTACATTTCCCAAGGACACAGTATAAATGCTTCCATCAAGGCACAGCTTAATTTATTTGTTTGCTTCTCTCCTTGCTCACGAGAAAGCATTTTTGTTTAAATGGGGAGAATAAATAGTCTCCTGACCCTTCTCTCTGCAGCACATGCTCCAGCACTGCCCTGTATTTATGAGGCTAATGGGGGAGAATGCTGTGGGAGGCCCTTGTTAAAACACTGGCAGCGCCTTCCCTTTCATAACGCAGTGATTCAGGGATGCATTGTGTTTGTAGAAGCAGGAGGAAGAGGAGGCTAATAAAAAAAAATCCATTATCGGAGCTTTCTATGCGTAAGGACAGACGGTCAAAATGCAGGGAAGACAACAAATACCTTGGAATAAAGAGCCCATGATGGAGATAAATAATCATGGGGCTCATTCAACAAGAGCCTGCTGTTCAGAAATCCGCTGGAACAGCTGCAGCTTACACGTCATTATACTTCTGATCAGTGAGCATTAGGAGCCTTTTTGTGAGTCCCTTGTTTGTTATATTAATCATTGCAAAAGCAGACTCTACAGACATAAAACCACACAGGAAATGTGGGGACTTCTCCTCACCCCAACTTTGCCTGTCAGTCTCCATTTTAATTTTTTTCACTCTACCCCTTTATTTTTCTTTTCTCTGGTGGTCTGGGGTAAAGTATACATCTTCCTCATCAGACCTGTATGGCTTTTGCTTTTTAAATCATCTGTTAGTAGAGTTTGATATGATGTCAAGCCTTCTGACTTGGAGACACTCATGGAAATCTGGAGCCATGAAGGCAGGGTCTCAGGTCTTACATATCAAGCTTATTTCTGCACTTATTTCTCGCCCTAGCAGTATCTTGGCATTGTGTCAACATGCTGTGCAGGAAAAGATGTTTTTCCCGCCTCTAATTCTTTCGGGAATTAGTGCTGAAGGAAAATGGCATATCCCTGAGAATCGAGGGGAAAGAAGGCTTTGACTGTGAGAAGAAAGGTGCATCTCTCTTTCACAAACAAGTAGAGGAAAGGAATAAAAAAGAGCTGGAACCCCAACTGCTCTCTTCTTGTTACAGGTATCTTCTTCGGGCTTTGGATCTAGGGCTGGGTGAAAATCATTTGGGTCCCTAAACAGAGTGTTCCTTAGACAGATCCATGAGGCGTGCTTCCTCCTGCTTACCTTGTGGTGGTAGCCCATAAGCCACACAGAGTGGTAAGTGACCTGCAGGTCACTTGGTGGAGGTAGCAGTAACTGAACCTCCCCCAGCAGATATTTTGCTGGACAGGAGAGGGCAATAAAACTATGCCCACTGCCTTCTTCCTGCCCGGCCACGAACACTCATTTGGGAGTTAGTGTCACTGTGGTTCCTCTGCAGCGACAGATCGTGTATTGAATACTTCTCTGAGATGTGTGGGGTCTTCTGTAAGCACAGATGGTTGTTATGGAATGAGTTGTGTTCAGTCCTTTCTGTAAGGTTTTCTGTGGATGCGCATTGTCTCAATCGTTTAAGTACAAGCCAATACTGATGTAATTGCAGGAAGCCCCGGTTTCTAAGCTGTGTCTGTATTACCAAATTGGCTGGCAGTTCTCAGTTGCTAGCTCCAGATTTGCTCCACCACATTCTGACCCCACACCTCCCCGCCACTTACTCCCACAGTCCCAGTTTCTGAACGCAGGGAGAACCTGGGCGTGCTGGCTGGCTGGCTGCTGGTGAGCAATGACATGGTGTGGGCAGGCACCAAGTTTGGACCACTGCAAAGACAGGAACTTGGGATGTTCTGTGGCATACCCTAGCATGCTCATGTGGATACAGTCTCCATGGATTAATCACATCACTCCACAACAGAATCTTAACTGAATAATTCAGGTCTCAATATCTTCCTTAAGATCTATTACTTTGTTTCCCACAACTTTTCATTGCACATAGCCTGCTTTCATAAAGCTGTATCCTGAGTTAGGTCTTCATCCTGCCAGGGCAACTACTACCTAAACATATGCCTCCTGTGCCTGAGAGAGATCCCCTGGAGGTACTGAAAGTTTTGCCCAGGTGCACATATTAATGTGGAAAGATGCCTAAGCAGCAGGAGGGCTTGACATATACCGGACTGAACAGTTCCTGCCACAGTGAGGACCGTATCATGGTGCATATTCTGAATAATACATCATGTAACACAGCAGGCAAGTTCCAGCCCAGGTAGGGCCAGGAGAAAGGATTTCCCTTCTTGCATCTTTCTTGAGACCACTGCAGCTGCAGTGAAGCACCATGAGGGACACCAAACACCCAAGCTAACTTGGCACTCTGTTGCTTCACTGATGAATGAGAGGATCTCTCTGCTTTTTGTGTTTAACAACTGCTCCACCTTCTCGGAAAGGGAAAACTACAGTTTCCAGCACAACCAGTGTAGCTTTTGTGCACCACCCACAGATCTCACCTGGCCATTCTCCACCTCTGCCCGGTCTGCCCCCACACAGTGCGGCCCTTCCAGTTCCCCAGGGAGGGGACATCTCTGCGGTGACAGAACTGACTTGGTATGTCTGTGGATGCAGCCCTTTGTGCTGGTCACTGTTCTCCTCATCCTGCTGCATGCGTCCTGAGATGGAGGAGCTTTAAGTGCAGGATCCTTTGGATGCTGAACTCATTCTTGCAGGTCTTGTCCAGTTTCCTCTGTCTTCTAGACTGTATCTTTCCAACGCAGCCTATCTAAACAGGAACCTAAATACAAAGTCCGTGGTTAACCATAGTTGAGCAGGCAATCCACATGCAAAAACATAATGTGATGTGTTTCCGAGATGTTTATTTAAGATCCTGTGAGAGATAAAATAATATTATTTTGAAAAATGATGTGATATAATTAAAAAGGCCTCCTCCACCCCCATTGCCTGCTATTGGTTGTTGCCTGCTCTCCTTGGAGATCCCGGCAACATACGAGCAAATAAGCAGCATCAATCACTTACATTCAGTTTGGTTTTCTTTTTCACCCTTGTTGTTTAATTTAAAAATGCCCCAAAGTTGTTATTGTGTTCCCTCACTCCTAATAAAGCAAAAAATCATAATAAAGAAAAAAACCCAGTGGGCAGCTCAGCCCCACACAGCCGCTTGCTCATCCCCACCCCCAAGTGGGATGGGGAGAGAATTGGAAGAGTAAAAGTGAGAAAACTTGTGGGTTGAGATAAAGACAATTTAATAGGTAAAGCAAAAGCTGCGCGCACAAGCAAAGCAAAACAAGGAATTCATTCACCGCTTCCCATCGGCAGGCAGGTGTTCAGCCATCGCCAGGAAAGCAGGGCTCCGTCACGTGTAACGGTTACTTGGAAGGCAAACGCCATCACTCCTAATGTCCCCCCCTTCCTTCTTCTTCCCCCAGCTTTATATGCTGAACATGACGTCCTATGGTATGGAATATGCCTGTGGTCAGTTGGGGTCAGCTGTCCCGGCTGTGTCCTCTCCCAACTTCTTGTGCACCCCCAGCCTGCTCGCTGGTCGGGCAGTCTGAGAAGCAGAAAAGACTTTGACGCTGTGTAAGCGCTGATCAGCAACAGCTAAAACATCCCTGTGTTATCAACACTGTTTTCAGCACAAACCCAAAACATAGCCCTGTACAAGTTACTGTGAAGAAATTTAACTCTATCCCAGCCAAAACCAGTACAGCTGGGAATGTCTAAGCTGTGTTCAGACTTCCTACAGAACCGTAACAGCTATTCTGATGTGCAGTTCAAGACCGTGGGGGATTCAGTCCCTGCCCTTCAGACCTGCCTGTCAGGACAGAGGGAGCCGAGGCATCAAAGTCAAGCACTGGTAGGGTCACTTTTCTGCACTGGGGAGCAAAGGAATGTCCTGCCCTGAGGTTTTCAGCTCCTCTTGCAGTCATTTTCCCCTGTCTGCTCCATCCAAGTGGCATACTTTGGGAAGGATACATAATCCCCCGGGGTGGTCACTGCAGACAAGCTGATTTAGCAGTATTCAGAGAGGTGACAGTGTCTGTGAGGAGCGAGGATGTCTCCCAGGGCCTCCTTGCAGCACATCACCAGCACAGGAAGGGCTTTGCAGGCAGACAGTCCATCCGTACCCTGGCCCAGCTTCCATTAGCTGTTAATTGCCCTGCAAAAAGACTACCTCGGGGCTTCTCAGCCTTTTCCATGCCGTGACCCCTTGTTTGAACACAAAAGAAGTTTTTTGACCTCTCCTCCCATATTTCCCAGAAAAAAAGGAGGCAGAGGGGGAGTGTTCAATCCCCTGCTGCAGCCTGTAGCCCAGAGGTTAAGGGACTCGGAGCTAGGACATCTGCATTACTTTATAAACAGCATTTTTAACACTGCAGCACCAGTAGTGGTGAGCGGAAGGACTTTGCTCTGAAAAATGCTGCCACAGAGCGCAGCCTAGTAGGAGACATCGTCTCTCAGCCTGCGAGTAGTAGCAATCCAATATACCTGCAGTAATAGCTGTGACGCTTAATGATCTCTGGGTCAACGCCACTCTGTCTAATCAATGTTTACACAGTGTCCTTGAGGGCCCAGAGCACCTCGGGGAGCAGCAGCATAAACCCACGTTTCCTGTTGGATCCCAAGGACAGTGACTGACTGCGCTCTGCAGAGCCATTTAACACCCCTCCTGCTCCAGAGCCAGCAGGGAGCTGGGGGAGAAAGATAGCAAAACCAGCCTCTCCCACTATCTCTCCTCTCCGTAGGTCACAGTGACCAGCAAAGGTGCCCTGCCCCACACAGAGTAATACGCTGATAGCAATGGTCTCCTTGCCTTTCGGATGAAAGATGTGCCAACTGCAGCCCTCTCTCTATGTGCGCAGAACAGGGCAGCAGAACTGCCAGGGCTGTCTGCGCTGCAAGGTGGAGGCGTCGCTCAGAAAGCTGAGAAAGTAGTCTCTGCCATGCCCAGGTGGTCTGGCAACAGAGCTCTTACTGAGATCTTTTATCCTTGTGCTAGGAGCTGGAATTAATCTGAGGATTTTGGAATTATTATCATTTGTCATCAAGATGGAGCAGGGAAAGTTTCACGGAGCAGAAATGTATGTGAATTCAGTCACTCCCATAACATTCACACACGCCCCTGAAAAGCACATTTTTTTTCTTCTGTGTTTTATTTTTGTGTATGAGTTAGACCCAACCACTTCCTTGGCAATGCCTGTATGTGGGCAAAACCAGAACTCACACTAGGGTGGCCTGATGCTCTGCCTCCCATTTCGGCTTGTCTGGAACTTTGCCAAAGGAGACCTATTTGGGTTGCATCTTTTTGGGTAGGTTCAGTTCCAGTTGTATTGGAAAATTACAGAGGTAGAGTGAGGACTCATGAAAGATGTCTTGTTTTGCTTTAGTAAAGTTGTAAGTTACAATTAAAGCATGTGTGTGTAAGAAATGTACACGCACAAAAAGGCCAATTTAAGGATGCATGTGCAATGATAATTTATGTACCTCATTTGTAAGTATTTGACTTCTTAGTCTTCATTTCTACTTTTGGTAAAATGAAAAATGGGCTTCTTGTATATGCGATACAGCATTTATTTCTCTTGTCTTCTCCCAGTCCTTCCTTTCTATCCCCAAGCATAAAGTCTGCGTGTTAGCATCTCTCACCACTCTGTTAACTTTGTGTCTGAATGAGCAATATTCAAGATACAAAAGAATTGTGAAAGTCCAGTTACAGTGTAGGTATGTTTATCTGTATGTATGTTTAGCAATATACCTTAGAAACTGGACTGATGACAAAGGAATGTCCTGGTAATGGAACTAACTTCTGAAGAAATTAAAAAAACCTTGTCAGAAGAAACTGATGCCATTTGCACATTAGGAAGGCAGACACGTGGGCTGGAGTCGTGTGAATATACCTTAATGTAGGAGTGGTGCAGGGGTCCAAGCTAGCGCTGGAAACGGAAAGCAATCCGTACAGCCCTGCTGATGTGATGCTGTACCCACCATAAAAAGCCCTGCAGATTGCTAAGTAATCACAGCCCTAATCCTTCTGGGCGTGGGTGTCTGGGCACGTGCTCAGAGGTGCTGGCACCTTGGTAGTGGCCAAGCCGTGCTCTCAGCCTTTGCTAACCCATGCTACAGAGCCCTGCAGGAAGTCCCAGGTGGCTGAAGGAAATGAACTGCAATCACCAAACACCCCTAATACCTGGTTGTTTCCCTCTGATAAATTGTGTTGCCCTCTGGTTACTCTGAAGTGTCCGAAACACAAAACTAATGCCTTGTTCACCTAACCAGGACAATTCCCAGGAAAGAGATGGAGGACATCATTGCTTTTCAGCAACTCCTGCAGTGCAGTGCAGCTTGGCAGTGGCACCCTCACACACCTATTCAATTAAACAACTCCTCTGCCCCCGTGGCTGTTTGCAAAGACTGGCTGACTACTTACATACAGCAGCTAGTTGGGAATAATGGTGAGGCGAGGGAGGTAGTTATCCTGCTTAGTTTACATGGTGTGAGGCTTTCCATTCTGTCCATATAAAAAGGAGGGAGATGGAGGAGAGAAAGATAAAGGGAAATGACAATGTGGACTATAAAAATGGTGGCAGTCGCAGGTTACACTGTATAATCAAAACAACTTATATTGTGCTAGCTACCTTTGACGAATAATTCAGAGCTATTTAAATGCTACTGCTAGGGCCAGTCCAGGATCCCCAGCCCCAGCGCAGGCTGGCAGAAAGAGAGAGATGCTGCCACTGCTGCTTCAGAGCTGTTTTGCTGACTCAGCTTTTGCGAAGCAGCCACACAATGCGTAAGCCCCAGCCCAGCTAGGTAGCTCCCGTTCTTGCTCCTGGTCTTTTCCCTGGAGACAGAGAAATCACCGAGTCCATTAAGGCATCTCCTCTCCTCGTGACAGACTGGCCTCCGCAGCAAGAGCTGGCTCCCCTCAGCCTGGGTACCTCTGCAGTCACGCATGGGGGCTGGGCTGGGTGTGCTACCTGCTCCTCCTGCCTCGTACCTGCCTGATGAGTCCATACGATTGAGCCTTTCTGCTGGCGTAGCCCATGTGGCTATGAGGGTAGGCCACAGGGCTGTCATGGAGGCATGCAAAACCAGGCACCCTGGCACCTCCCTTTTCCCAGGACAGGATGAGTTCCCGTCACACGGCAGGGGTGTCTCTCATAGGACTTCCCTGGCACCCTGTCATTTGACCAGAAGTGCAGATACAGCGTGGCTGGATGTGCATGTATGCACCCCCTACCCTCACCCATTTTCACCCACTTTCGTGCACCTTTGGAGGGGCGGGATGGCGGGGCAGGGCCGCCCTTGTGGTAACTCTCCCTCTGGCACCAGCAGCCAGTTGCCCGGCTCGCAGCACCATTTATCGCAGACATTTCAAATCACAGTCAGAAAACAGGCATCTGTTTTGTTTTGATTTTAAAAGAAGTCAAGCCCCTTTTCCGAATTATTCAGCTCTCAAATTTCAAAGGCAGGGAGGAGACCGCGTGTGCGACAATCCTGCTTTATTCACTCCCTGTAATTTGTGGTGTGGCTTCTGCTCCCAGTGTCGGGGAGTAACTTTTCAAAGAGAATTAAAGAACAGCAAGCACTGAGCACCTCTGGGTGAACAAGTTGTTTTCTTTACACCTGAAGACATTGCAAGAGAATCCCAGCCTCTGTTAACACAACTGCCGAGCTTTCATGGTGGCAGAGGAAAGCTTTTGAGTGTGAACTCTGACTGCTCAGAAAGCAGAAGCCAAATGAGAAACATGGAGAATATATCAGTCACAGGAAGCCCATTAGTGCAAGCATGGAGGGATGCAAACATGATTGAATCCAACAGCAGCCTGTTTGTAAATGTTTGTAAATACTGTTTCATATCACTTGGGTATTGCAAATCCTCTAAATTTTTGCTTTCCCAGAATTCCTGCTCTCTCCTGAAAACTCCCATCGGTTTCAAGCTGGCATCTCTCAAGGTCACACTGGTCTACTATTCACTATTAAATCCACCTCCCACAGAAGAAAGCATTAAAAGCATCAGGAATCAGATCGCGAGCCATTTACTGCAGAGTCTGTTTCTCCCACTGTGTTTACCATGCTCTCAGTGAGCACAAAGGGCTCCCGATCCTGAATGGGGCCTCCGGGCGTGACTCTAAATGTTAAACAGTAATTATTTTTGGTTAGTTTTGTTTTAAACAAGACGCATGAAAATCAGGGCTTGCAGAACTCCCCAGACAAAAGGCAGCTTGCGTTATCATAAACTGCCCTGGTCTGTGGCAGATCATTTGCATTGCCTCCTCTGGCACATTCTGGCTCTTAAGGAGGTCAGACTCGCCTTGGCTTTCCCTAGAAAAAATGTTGTAATGATTTGTATGACACTTGTTTTTAAAGTAATTCAAAAAATAAATATGACTATCTCTTCGCACAGTTTATTTTTATGAGTCTCAGAGAATTGTATTAATTGCTTAATTTATATTTCCATCAGGGTCCATCAATTAAGAGGAATCGGTGGTATTATTATCCTTGTAAAACACCACATCAGTCAAAAATGAAGCAGAGTCAGAGGTCTAACTGTTAATCAGGTCACATTTCACTTCCTGTTGACATTTTTATTTCCCTTGCAGAAAATATTTGATGTTAAGTCTCAGATTATGAGCACTATTCACCCAATGCAAACACTGCAGAGAAGTAGTCCTGCTGGTGCAGCTGGGAAGTATGCACCGAGTCACTTGCGAGGTACCTCTTTAAGCAGCGCAGGGTGGATCGACAGCTATTCATCTTGATGATGAATGGGAAATCACTCCAAGGTGAAGGTCAGATTTCCATCTGCACCTCAGAAAGCAAGAAACAGGACCAGCAGCGGCAGCAGAGGTTGTTCTGTTGTGGCTTTGCTGCAAGCTGAGCAATTTGAAGAGTTTGGCCAAGGAGGCAAAAATATAATGCGATAAATGCAATCAAGTGTCTACTGGCAACAGGGCAACAGTAGGCTTGGCTGCTGACATGGCAAAGGAGAGTACAACTGTGGTCAAGGATTCACTTTAAAACAAGGCATCAAACAGGAAGGGCAGTTTTGTAGTTAAGGAAATTGGCTAAGAGATAGTGAGGTTTTCAGTTATTCAGAACTAGATATTCAAACACTTCCTGAGCAACGTTGAACGGGTCATTTAGTTCTGCTGGGGTAGACTGAGCCTAGGAGAGGCGTAAGACATGCCAGCCTGAACAAGCTGACGTCGGGTGGCTGTTGCACCCTGAGCAATACTGGGAAAGACAGACCCCTCTCTCTGCCTCACAAGTTTCTTCCCGAGGGACTTGTTAATTTACGTCCCTATTACGTCAAAGGCACGTCCCATGATAATCTTCTGACTCAACATTCACTACTACCCAGAACACTACTTGGTCTCAGTCTGTAATAAGGATCTAATAGTATTTTCCCTTTGTTGACCATATCACCAGTAACTTCCCAGAGAAGTCCCCAGTACTGCCTGTGGAATTTGAGTAATGTGCTCTGCTCTTGAGATAGTTCACTTATACTTTGAGAACAACATACGGTCTCTTCCAACAACCATACCCAATGTAGCTAGTTTAATCCCTTTCTTTCCTGTTCCCCCTTTGCTAATGCCTCCTCCTCTCTATGCATTTTGTCTCACAGTGTATAGGAATAAAGAGATGCTTTACTTGTTATTTCTCCTTTCTGCTGCGCCCCCCAGTTAATGCTTTTTCTCAAAAAGTGATGCAGATTAGAGTTGTTTGTTAACAATGATAGCACTGCACTGAAAAAAAAAAATTCTTTATAAAAAACTTTTACTTGCAGCGGCACCTGCAAAGGAGAATCCACTGTTGACACACAGTGAGAGCTCAGCCAAACCCAGTAACTTTCTAAAACTATGTTTGCATTTTAGCATTTTATTCGTAGTTTCCAAACTCAGAATAATCTAACTACGTCCCCAACTGTCTGAGGTGCAGAGACTAAAAAAGGGGAAGAAACTACACATATGTGTCCTTTTTCTCAATCAAACTCTGTAAAAGTTTCAACTGTCATTAGGAAGCTGAGTTTTCCACCTGAAAGGTCTGTAGAGAGCTGGTAAGATCCATTTCAGAGAGAACAAAAAACCTCCGTTCCCATGAGCTGGAGTGGCATTAGATCCATGCTGTGGTGCAAAGTCCATTCCGACGGAGGGTAACACACCTGCCTGAGGTATTCTGTTAGCAGCTAAATCTGCAGACCTTGCCTCTCTTTCCTGCCTGCAAAAGGCATGTTTGAGTAGTACTAATTCTCAGATAAGCAGATATTTCCTCTTATACATATTTGCTTTCTGTGGGGTGTGTGGCACCACATTTTCTCTAAAACAGCAGTCTCAAAATCCCCTCTTCTTTGGATCGCCCTCTAAATTTCCAGTTTGACAACATTGCTTAGCGACCGCTTTGACTCAGAATAAGTTTTTTTTCAGATTCTGCACTAAATCTTTATTTCACTGAATATTTTACATGTTTGGAATAGATGTGTGAGGAGGGGAGGGGAAAGAGAGCTCTCACTTCTGATTGAGAGGTGTGTGTGAAAAAGTGTGGCTTTGCTAAGGCCTGTGAGAATGCTTTGCGGTCCCGTAACACTCAGAAGTTTCCTGAGGTTTCTGGCTGACTCTCACCCCTCGACAGAGTCAGCAGATAGGGTCCTCTTCTGTTCATTTAGAGCAGGTCCTTTATGTGTGTGCCCCAGGTGTCAACCTTTTGACACTGCTGTGCTGAGACAAAAAGTAAGCCCAGTCCCAATCCCCTTGATATATATAGTCCACCTCCTGGATATAAAGACAAAGGTGGGCAATTAAGACCTCCAATGTAAATAAATTCTTTAGTCTTCCCCAGAGCTGATCCACTGTTGAGCAACCAGTTGCTCTTCATTTCACAGCAACCCCCGTCGGCTCCCAGCGCTGCCGTAGCTCTCCGCGGTTATTTGGGTTGTCTGTCCTTGAGGCCCCCTTTGCCCCAACTTAAGTATTCAAAAGCCATCAGCTCGAAATCTCCTCCTGATAAAGGTGAAGCCTTGGGTCAATATTGGCATCTCCCACCATAAACTTCTGTATGAAAAAAAAGGTTTAGCTCTGCAATCTAATTGTGAAAGAGCTTGTTCCTTTCCCTCCGTAATATTGCGTAACTGCAGCTAGTGTGAAGGGAAAACAAGTGCATATGTCTGTATTTCCCCTTATGCATTACCTTCAGAGAAAGGACATGGTTTCTATTACATCTCTGGCTGCAACAGATGGAGTAAGATGGGGTTTTTTTCCTGTGTATGACTGTAACTTCTTAAAAGCTGCCTTCCCAAGTTGATCAAGCAAGTCATGAAAAATGGTCTGTTTATAAAAATGATGATTCTGATTGAGTTAAAGCACTGTAAGGCAGGCAGTACTGTCCCTAAAGAGAGAAAAAGAAAGGCTTTATGGAGAAATATCTTGTTTTCCTAATAGCTTGGTTTGGAAACAAGTTTACAAAACACATTAAAATTCCCCAGGGGCTTCAGGACTGCAGTGTTTCTAAACAGTCACATTTACCTTGACCTTACAGTTGTAGGATAAGGAACGATTGCCTTCTTTTTAGCCCCAGGAATACAATACTTGGCATTTATGTAGCACTTGAAATCTTAATAGCTCTAGAACCACGAACCGAGAATCCTCGCAGCCCAAACAGAGCAGCAGGTTCAGGCACCTTTACCATCCCCTGTATTATGCCCCTTTCCTCACCTGCCTGAACAGAGAGCCTGCCCTGTGGGGCTCTTGCCTGCCAGGGTCAGAAATTGTCAGCGAGAGTCCAGCAGGCTACCAAGAGACACAGGGCAGTCGGAACAAAACCCAGCCTGTTTCATGTAGGCTGCAATGAACAACTTCAATTTTGGTCATATTCAAAGTACTGTTAAGCGCTGCTGAGTGGAGAGACAGGATTTTCATGTGTTTGGTTTTTTTGAGATGTGACAATCACATTTTGTAATCCTGTTGTCTGCTTTTAAACCTTAGGAAGATCTTGGTTGCCAAAGATCTTTATGCAAAGTACTTGGAAAGGAGAGGCAGGGGCCAATAAATGAACAAGTCGGAGAGGCCAGACCCTGTCAGGTTCTAACATGGATCAACTTCTCCCCTGTCTCTTGCTGTCCTCACTAACGCCTTGGGACTTTTATTTTATTATTTTTATTATTTATTTTATTATTATTTTATTTTTATTTTATTTATTTTATTATTATTATTATTGCAGCGAATTAATGGGAAAGTGGCTGAATGTAAGGCTGGCAAGAGAGATTTCTTAATGTCAGTTCTGTAAAGTGACAGTGCTTTATTTCCTTGACCACAGCACCAAGGCAGAAAGTTCCTTACTGGCTTCATGATCAGTAAAGACAAACTATACAAGTGAAGACTGCATTTTGTTTACCAGAGGGTCAGTCAACGTCCATCCAGCGTTCTCATGCTCACCCAGAACATAAAATTCTCATCAAATAGGGTAAAATGTGGACATTGGCGTGTTCCTGAAGCTCTCATCTCCTTCTCCATCACACCCATATTAGAGGAACAGCTCACCTTCTCTCCCTGAAGGCAGGGCTTGATGGCGGTAGGCTGCCTGGTGCATGAAAAAAACACTGCCTCCAAACTGGGAGGGCCTACTGTCCGTTGGGAGGGCTTCAGGAAGCTTCATGAGGTGTTGCCAGCTGCCCAAGCACTCTGTGTGTAAAGGCCAGCAGAGGGGAATGAAGTCAAAGGAAAGTGTATTTTAAGGAGCGTTCATTCTGGGAAGACAAAGTGGGAGATAATAGTAATAATAATAATAATAGCCTTCTAGCATAACCAGGAAGCATTTATCTAAACAATATGGACTGTAAGATACGTCTGTCATTCCAGTCCTGGTGACTAGATCTTGGACCTCATTTTCCTTCCTAGATATGTCTTTTTAATTGTATACTTTTAACCATTGTTTTAGATTTATGGCAACTTAGAACACTGGGATCTCAAATCATGATGGGGATCCCTCAAATATTAACTCTATATGGATATTAACCTTCAATTGTAATGCACTGTTTCACCCAACTGAACCATTATGCTGGATTTTTTAAAACAAAGACTATCATTGAAAGAAAAAAAAGCTTTTTTTTCATATTAACTCAATTTTCCAGATGTAAGACACCATTTTCCAAAAGCAATGAGTATAAAAATAAAAAATTGCCAGGTCATCTTATGCATTATATAGTACTTAACTGAGAAGAATAGGCATCAACTATAGATTTCAAAACTCAGTAGATCCCTGGGAGCTGCTATGTAATCTTATGAACGCAATTATGATTCAAAGCAAATTTTAAAATCAATGTCTTTATGACTCACCATCAGCAACGCACCCCTCAGAAGAGAAGGCTGATGATGAAGTTAACTGATGGATGCCTCTCCTGTAATGCTGCTCAGGGCAAATAATTTTACAGCACATTCCAAAGTGCTGAATGGCCCAGAGAGAGGCCAAACCTCTTTGTGATTCCCCTGGGAACCAATCCAGAAAAAGGTGGAACTCACCAGTAAAAAAATTTGATTTTCTGAATAAATTGTTACATTTTTCTCAGTTGGATCCTCTATATCCACCAAAATGAGGATGCCGCAGCAACCTTCCCAGATTAAATCAAATGGCAAAAAAGCTGTGCTGCAGAACTAAAAATGTGCGAGTTCATCATGCTTTTACCAACAGGCAGAGGCTGTATTGTGAAAACCTCTGGACTCCATCTATAAACCTAATGGTGGACAGTAGCATGACTTAATATTTCAAGGAATTCCTTTAGCGTGGTGAGCTTTGACAGTCTTCTACAGATCTACAGGAAGTTATAGTTCGACTTTTTCCATACATAGCACGTGTTTGGTAGTCAACCTTTTTGTGATCATTTCTTTCCACAGCTGTGTCCTTTAGATCATAACAGAGGTTGTAAACTGTCTAATTTGTAACTGGTTTTTCCACGACATAATTTTGGGTTGCCCTTGTGTCATTCTGAAAGGATTGGATGCAAACACTCTGTGGATGGGGAGGTGGATGCCAACAGGGTATATTCTTAAGCAGAGCACATAATCTCAGAGAGGTTAAAACTATCCTGAATCCTCTGCATTCAGAGTCAGAAAGTGGAATTATCCTTTTCCTTACATCCCTCAGTGAAAAAACAACAAAATAAGAAGGACCAACAACGACCTTCCTTCAATATAAAAGAAGTCTCTGTTTCTGGCTGGATGCTTCCCAAGACGGTGGTATCTCTTGTTACTAAAATAAGAGTAATCTCGTTACTAAATCCCAGTTAATGGAAGCTTTCAGTTTAGCAACTCCTGCCAATGAGCTTATATGGCATACACTATAACAGAGCATGGCACCAAGTTGGAGAAGTCATGAGTCATTGCTGGGCTCCCCAAGGCAGACAATGGATGAGAACAAAATCCTCCTCCCAGAGCTGGTTTTTCTGCCAAGGATTATGAGCAGGGAGCCTAGCAAAGTTGAGGTGGTGTTGGTGGGTCACTCCCCAGGGACTCACAGGGATGGCACCCTATTTCTGTACCAACGTGTCCAGGTACAGCGGAGGAGGGTCCCCTGAAAGAGAGCCTGCAGGGAGTCCCTAGTGGGAACAGCCTGACAAGTCTGTCCTCTGCCCAAAGCAGCTCACTTCAGCACAAGTCCTGAGACACCTGATGACAGCACCCAAAGTTCAGTTAAATATCTGCAGACAGAAGTCACTTAAATATCAAGAAGGAACCACAAAATAGGACAAATTGTAGAGAAAAATGGTCTCCAATACTCTGGCATGCTTTATGTAGAGGTATCTCTCACATGGAGAGGTTAAGCTGGGAAGGCTTACCATGGCTGTACAATCTAGAAAGGCTCTATTGGCAGTAATGTCATTGTCATTACTCAAAAATATAGCATCCCAAATCCACAAAGAGTTGGGATACTTTAGAAATAGTGCAAATTCAGAGCTGTCCTGAGCATGGGAAACAAGTATCAGGTTTGCTGTGCTGGGAGATGGGACATAAAGTGGGAAAGCTCAGGGGTTAATTAGGCACAGGAACACATACATGGGAATAAAGCAGCTGTTGAACCACTCTGAGATTTACCGGGACATCAGGAGGAAGAGAAGATTCCCCAACATGACCTCTCAGAGGTGCCAGAGGAACATCAGACATGACCCAAGATACCGGGCCAAAGCAGACTGGCACGGACCAAGGGCAAGTGCCTGGCAAGCAGGAGATCATAGAATCATAGACCGGCTTGGGTTGGAAGGCACCTTTAAAGATTGTCCAACCCTCCCTGCCACGGGCAGGGACATCTTTCACTAGATCAGGTTGCTCAAAGTCCTGTCCAACCTGACCTTGAACACTTTCAGGGATGGGGCATGCACAGCTTCTCTGGGCAACCTGCTCCAGTGTCTCACCACTCTTATGACCAGAGGCAGTTCCCTCAGCCTGCCCTCGTGTGCCGTGTGCCCTGGCCCCTCACCATCTCGAAGGCCCTGGGCTGGGCCCACACCCCATGCATCAGTATCTTTCCTGGACTGGGGAGACCAGGAGAGGACAGAGGAGTCCAGATACAGTCGCCAAAGTACCAAATAAGAGAGGAGGAACACATTTTTACTGTTTTCTTTCTTGTTTTATGTTTTTTTTTAAAAATTGTTTATTGCCAATCTTGAAAAGAACTCCTAATGAAGCAGCTAGAAGGGACCTTAATGCTGAAGGCCAGCACTTCTTCCTGCAGCCTTCTGCTCCCCCAAAGGAACAGCTGTCTCTCTAACTTCTTTGCTTGACCTGTTGCTATTCTTTGTTCACCGCTGCGCAGGGTCTGTCTTCATCTTCAACCACCCATAGGGCAGCCTTCTTGTCCTCAGACTGAAGAAACCCCACCTCCAGGCCCCAGAGGCCTTGGTGGCCCTCTGAGGGATGACTCCTGTCACCCAGGGCACAGAAGCCCGGCAGAAAGCCCGGTCGTCTTATCCACTGTTCTTGGGGCTCAGAGCAGAGAAGATGGCACCCCTTCAGGAGGGGTGGGGGGGTGGGGGGGGATGGGAAAGAAGGGCTCACATCACCCGTGGCAATCAACAAAGTAATTGCTGATTGCTGGGAGATGTAATGGGTGAGCCTGCAGGATGGCCAGGTGCAGAGGCTGGGCCTCCCAGCTAGTGCTGGCCGTGGAGGCTGGGCTGGTGGTACGGCCCTGGCCGGGTGCTGCTGCGACGGTGCTGTCATGGCGTCATGGAGGGGAGCCCTGGCACGGTGTAGTGATGCCAGGGGAGCCATGCTGGAGGTGGATCCATTTCCATCGGTTCTTCTTGATCTTTGGGTGGATCCACCTCCATGGGCTCCACACCATCAGCCACATGAGCGATGGCCATTGCTACCATGTGGCTGATGGTGCCCCGCCTCTTACGCCGCTTCCTCTTCCGCTATGGCTCCTGCAACCATCTCTCTTCTCTGCCACTCAAAGGTGGGCAGCCACCCGCATTGCTGATCTGGGACCTCTTGCTTCCAAGCATTCTTGGCATGAGAAGGCCTCAAAGCTCAGTGATTTGTGGGCCAGCTGCCGGGGTCCCTGTATTTATAGGGCCTGGAACAAATGGCAGTGAGGTGGCTCGTGACATCAGGAGGCCACTGTGATGGTGATGCACGTGGCCAAAGATGGGTGTTTTGGGAGTTGGGGGGCCTGTGGCCTGAAAGATCTCCTGCTGTCGGAGGGTCGGGGGGACTGAGGGCCCCTTTACTGGGGATCGCTCCCCTGTGCCATTCTGCTGCCCCTTGGGCAGAGGGACTGCCCTCCACCTTCCCTAGTGTGCCCTGGGCTCCAGCCCCCTCCTCATCCCGTGCTTGGGGTCCCCTGGATGAGACGGTGGCAACAGTGGGGAGGTCAGGGGTCCTCAGTGACCCCCACCAACCCAGCTGCCTGCAAGTGGCACAGCCCCCTGCACTTGACAGCAGCTGCTAGGGCGTGAAGCATCCAGACATCCCGCCGGCGGGAAAGGGAGACCCAGCCAGCCTGCACAAGGTGTCCCTGCACCCCATAAAAGAATTGCTGATTGCCAAGTGTTGCCTGGGCCCCTCTTCCCCATCCCCTGACCCTGCCCCTGGCGCGTGGAGGGGTGCCATCTCCTCTGCATGGAGCCCCGAGGGAGAGGGAGGAGACAGCCTGGCATCCTTTGGGCCGCTGCACTGGCGCCACGCGAGGAGTCTGTCGGTGGGCCACCGAGGTCCCTGGGACCCGGAGGTGGTGGGGTTTCTTTTCAGTCTGAGGTTCACCCTTGCTCTGTTCTCTAGTTTTAAGGACAAACCTACTCACTGCTTTTATTTATTTAATAAGGAGGGAGAGACATATGTCCTGGGAAAGACCTTAATAGCATGTGCATTCTTAATTCCTTGGCTTGGGAGTTGTTATGAATTTCTAAGTAGATGCAACTACTGCATCCCATTGCTGTGAGAGTACAGAATATGGGTCATAATTGCTGTTCACAAAATTTCCTTTGCAATAGGCATGCACTGGTGTTTTCAGGAGTGCTGTGGTGCATGCCTGCCTTGCACCATCTTCTGCACTGGACAGTGAACAAATGCCTGAGAGAGTGCTGAGATGGTTTCCTGGGGCACATGGAGGGAGGCTGACATCTTCACAGCCTTCTGGGGAGTTTCCCTTGGAGATCTGAGAGGAAAACCTACCTGGCCCCAGCAGATAAGTCAGCATCGCTATAGGCTTCTTTACAAACAGGTGAAGAACGAGGTAAAGACTACTGGGAACCGCACTTCAGAGCCCATGTGGATGCCTCTGAGGACACAGCAGGCTTGGCAGGACCCCAGCAGCCGGCAGGGCACAGGGGTGTCTCTGCCCACCTCCAGAGGTCACCTGGTGTGGCCCCGGTATGGCAACCATCATAATCAGAGGTAACTTCTCTGTTGTGATGATTGATGCTGCCTGAGGAAAGGGGTGATGGGGAGGATTTCTTAACAAGACCATGGTTGGGTTTGTTTTTACCTACAGTAACCTTTATTTCCCCATGTTTCCTTTTGGCAAACATGTGATGGCAATGTGTAGGAGCGTGAGGAGCAAGCTGAACCTCCAAAAGCAGGCTTTGACACACATGCGGGGACGTGGGAACCTTGTTTTGCAGTGGAGCCACCTCAGGAGCACAGTGCCGCCTTTCTTGTTTATTCACAGCATACGCGCTGCCGAGGCCTCATGCTGGTCTCCGCTTCTTGTTAGCTCTTCAGCAGCTCACCAGGCCCCAGCTGGCAATGGCTAATTGCAATCAGCAGGTGAGAAATGCAGCGTCTCAGCAATGGAATTGGCTCCAGCCCTGGGACACATTCTGGGAAACAGGGAGCGCCTGGAAAAAAAAAGGGGAGATGCATTAAACCTGAACTTCTGTGAAAAGCATTACTTGAGAAAGACATCAATGTGCAGGACAAATCACATTTGCTTTTACCGGAACTTATAATGGAATGATTTAGTGTTAAGAGATGGGAATCTTTCAGCACTCACCTCTGGTGGTTCCTAGTTGCAGTCTCATATCACTTGATGCCTCTGTAACATGGCTTTTTTTGCAAGGCTGTAAGCATCCTTCTGAAGCTCAACGGGCAGCGAGGGTATAAGGAGTGTCTTGCACTTGGGCCATTCAAATATGAGTCTTAGTGTCTGAAAGGTGGCCTACTGACATGGGCGATCCGCTGGTGGCCTCAGGTGGTGGGCAGTTTTCCACTTCACTGTGGGTGTTGTCTGGGAACCTGGAATGCCAAAGCCAACTTATGGCACAAGTGTGTGGTCTGTGACTTGTAGCAGTGACTGCTTTCAGATGATTTTGTCTGAGCTAAAGATATCTCTACCATCTTGTCAGTCAGAGCCTGCAGCAGAGGAAACAGTGATTAAATCTGCAAGGAGAATTTGCTGCTTTCTCGCCCTGAGAAGTAGATCCTTAGAGGTCAAGGTTGAGTCACAAAAGCTGAGAAACTTGCCAGGCAGCAATGTAAGCTTCTCTGTTGATAAATTTGAGAGGACTTCCATTTCCATGGCTAGCAATATAGTATCTTGACAGGTGCTCAGTTATCACAGCAGTAGGTATGTTACAGGACATAGAAAGCTGCGGATGACGGATACATGTTTGCGCAGCTCTATGTTTTAACAGGGTATTGTGAACCTAGGATTCCTCTGAAGTAGACGAGTGGGCCATTTCTAGGTGGTTTAATCAATGAGAATGAAGATTTCAGTCCTGCAAAAAAAAAAGACACTACCTTCTTCCAAAAGAAATCCCACACTACCTCCCACGTAGGGATGGCCAGTATAGCGGAAATGCGATATTAGCATATGTGCTGAGCAGTTCCACATCAGTGATGCTGCATGCAGCTGCTGAAATGAAAAAGCATCGAGCAGCCTGGGAACAATGGGAGAGATACCTAGATTCTTCTAATGCGAGTGGTATGTCTGTGTTTATTTGTTTGCAATTGTGCCAATGTTACTGGATCATCAAGGGCAAATTCTGCTAGATATAGATCAGCGCGAGGGCAGAAAAAGCAATTAACATTTTATTGTCATCCCGTTCATACGCAATTAAAATACAGTCGATTCCCCTTCAGGTAAAGATGCATAAATAAGTAGAGACCGGATTTGGGTCCTAAAGTAGGCAAAGGTATGCTGAAAGTCGTAAAAGATCACCTGTCAATTCAGTCGCTCAGACTGAGATGCTGCAGGAAGAGATGACTGAGACAAGCAGAACACATGGGAAATGGCAAGCCAACCGGTGAGGTAGGATGCATACAGCTTTGTTTTGTTGTTTCAAAACCCGATTTTAATTGCTGTGGGTTTATAGATTAATGAAACAATACATTTCTTCCAAAGAAACAGGTATTTGGTGGGTAATTTGAATCACAACCTGGTGATAAACTCCCATGGGAGTTCATCTGAGCTGCCAAATAACTTTTTTAACAAAGAGTAAATACGGTCACGAGACTGTAGCTAGAGAACTGAACAAGTGCAAACAATTGTGCAAATTGAAACGCAACTCTGCCCCTTGCCTGCATATTTCTGAGTAGAGGAAAAAGCTCGAGAACACAGATCACTTTGTCACAGAGAATACAGCTAGTACCAGCATACACACAATCACTATTGCTGACCATCAGCTGGTGTGAAATGGCACAGCACATTTGATGCCAATTGATTGCACCCCAGCATGCCACCCATTAAGCAGTTTATTGAAGCACTCAGTTTGGATATGCCGGTTTGAGGCAGCCTCCACTGCTGAAATTGCTCGCAAATGGCTGGAATCAGGCACGTCTTGGGTCGAACTAGATGTTGGTCACTTAGCCTGACGTTAATTGTCCCAGCAACCACACACTGTAAAAACAGGCTTCTGCCTGTCTGGGATAAACAGCACTAGTGACACTCCCTAAAAATCAGACAACCTGTCTGGTGAAAGCTTTTAGAGCATTTCACAAGCACATAAGTGATCGAAGGCGGTAGGGTGGGTGCATTATTGTTCTCATTAGAGCATCACCTGCCAATTTATTGCAGCAAGAAGCCAGCAAATGCAAAGCCTTCTCTCTGTAAAAAAACCCACTATACTCTTTATGTAACATTTAAGATATTCAGGGGTTGGGCATGGGGGTGCTGTGGATGTGGCTGTTGCTGAAGCCTGGCTCTCTATTTGTAAGAGCAAAGGGAGGCAGATCAGAGGGCTGCGAGGTGGCCGTAACAAAGATCCCAGCACATGGACGGAGCGAGGGCTCCTGAGGGCACCGCAGGCACCAGCTCAGGGCCCGGACTCTCTGATAATGTAAAGCACATGGGCTCCCCAGGATTTCATTATAATGAAGAAATGCAGATTCTCACCAGATATTGTTAATTTTTATGCATTAAAAAAATATGTCAGTGTCTTAGACACATGCTTCCAGCCACACATTTATTTGATAAGGTGGATTGATTTTTCCCCATCTTCACTTACTTATGGCCTAGATCCTGTTGCCTTTGAAGTATGTGGTTTCTGTAGTACAGGATCAAACATCTTAGCAGCTCTTGAATTAGAAGAATCCCACAATGCTCTTCTAACAACTGTCCGTCCACACGCAGCCATCTGTCTCCCATCCTTCAATGGACAGGCTAATAGTTTTGCTTAAGATATGCTGGTGGAAGAAATCCTTGGGGACCAGAGGGGTTGTTGAGCCATTCATTTACAACAAAATTTGTGGTATAATAAGCAGTTCATCCCACGACTGCTAGAGACCAGGACTTTGATAGACCCTGTGCAGTAACAACAGGTAACCCTAGTTTTGTTCCTTACTATACAAGCTAAATAGTCAGGGAGCGAGGGTCATAGTGGTGTGAGCAGCTCCGGGCACCTGCTCAATCCCTATTGGCATCAGCTGATTGCAGGAGCATCGGAGGTGTCACTCCCTGGCTGGCAAGAGCAGCTGGAAGACTTGGTGCCTTCATCGACCCCTCTGGGGCTGGGTTCGGCTGTAGTCTGGCATCTGCACCGCAAGACCTAGGAAACTATTGAGAGCTCTGCATACTACTGTAATATAGATGCAATGCTTTAATAAAGCCCTGTGATGCTCTGAAGAGCTGTGTGTGCTACACAGGAGACTCTTTTCACCTGCTAGGGAGGATGCAGGATTTGTACAGGCAGGATCAGCTATTCCACTTCTAAAAAGAATCTAAAGTTTTGATGTTTAGCGAAGTAGCATACATTTGCCCTACCTTCAGACAGACCTGAGATGACTTGAGATGGACCTAAATCCTCTCGCCTCTTTGCTTTCTCAGCTGTATCAGCCCTCCTCCTTGCAGGGAAGGAAACTGGGGAGAGCAGAGGAACAGCGGCCAGGCTATCCTGATGAGCTAAGGATCCCCCGCCTCCTGCTCTGCTGCCCTGAGCCCAGCCGAATCTACCCGGTGATATCTGGCCGCCCACCAGTTTCTCATGGGCAGTGACACACGGCAGCTCATGCCCTGCTGAGCAACCCAGGGAAAGGGAAATCCCAGTACATTCAAATCCTTCCCACCGTTACACTTAGAAGCATGAAGCAATGCAGGGGACCGCTCTGTGGTACAGCGCTGACTTAATAGCATCTCATTTCACAGCAGTGCAACTGCGGGCTGATGGGGAGGGATGGACTACCTGGACCTTTGCAAAAGATAAGGGTGAGAGGGCACTTGCGGGAGGGATCGTAAATGCTTTACCAACGCTGCAGTCCTGCACCAGGCTTCAGAGTGCTGCTGGCACTGGAGAGTGCGCTGATCATCAAAACCTGGAAAGGAGCTTCTGAAGCAGCCTCCATCGCTGCGGAGAGCAGGCCGTCCCGCCCTCCCCTAGCAGTGCGTCGTGCCTGGGCTGCAGAGGAAATAAACTGCCTGGCTGCCTGCAAAAGCATCTCCTCCTGGGGAACGCACCGGAGAGCTCTGATTTAGCCACCACCTCCCAGGGGAGGCTGGGATCCCAGGCACCTCAGCCAATCCAGGCTTAAATGTTTCTAGGTTTTTGAAGTTTTGCTGGCCACTCCTTTTCCTGTGTGTCTGTAGATCAGAGAGAGCGAGCGCGGAGAAAGCAGATGGTTTGTCTAAACAAAGGTCAGACTCACTGCTCAAGAGGCAGCAGACCGGTGTCGTTCTGCAGTGAGCAGTGTAATGCTGTCATGTCACACAGCTAGGGAGTCCCCTTGGGAAGGTGAAAGCATTACCCCTCCGATGCAATTCCTATCTTTTATGAAAGCATGCACAAACACAAAAAAAATTGAGCAATTAGATAATACTCTCATAGCTGGCACCTTCTAAGTAACTCAGATAAGATCGGGCAGTAAAAGCAGCAGAACTTGCTGCTTAAAACATCCTAGGGGTGCAAAACCATGCCCCAAACAAGAAAACCTAGTTTTTAGCCGTGTACCCGATCCTATTGCCAAATGAAGAGTACAGAGCCAGCAAACATACACAAGAGAGAGCCGGGTAGGTAACTAGCACTGGCTACTCTAACAACCAGGCCTACCAGGGCAAAGGAAAGCTAAAACTCATTGCTTGCATCACATCAAAGACAGAGCTAAGCCGAAACATGAGCAAGCTGCATGATCAGGTTACCCAAAGTTGTCTTTTGCTTCTCGTTCTTTAAGAAGAAGGAAGCACTTTTTTCCATCTATGGCTATAGCCAGACTGTAAAGCTCATGGGGGAACAAGTGAAATACCATAGTATTTCAGTAGAGCAGACATCACTAATTAGTTTCTTACCTTGTAGAATGTCAAATTAGTTGAAAAAAATAGATCAAGCTACTCTTAAGTACAGTGATTAAAGTGATCAAAAGCTCATAACAGCACAGAGAGTGCATCAAGGTTGTAGTTGTGGTCTAAAACCTGCATTTCATAATGGAAGATAACAACAAGAGGCAAGGAGAAATGTAAACATTAGCATTTTGCAAATGCTTACACTAAATTCCAAAAATCATCCCAAATGTGAATTTTTGGATTTAATCTCATGCTTCAGTCTCAGGCTTTGTTTTTCCAAAGCAAAGCAACGCTTGTAGGAAGAGGTAATATTCTCTCTTCTGACCTTCAATCATCTTGGCTACAAAATACTGTTATGCCATTATTCTAGAGGCTCATTAATATTCTGAAACATGAAGAGATCCTGCACAGTTTAAAAGACCCAGGCCAACTTCTGTGTCAGCATTCAAACCAACCTTCAGATTTTCTTCTGAAGTCTACCAGTAGCCATCCACTTCTCTGTCTGGAATAGAAGGATGGATGCCATTACATATTTAATATTTATCTTCACAGTGCTACTGTGTGGACCAAATGCTAAGTATCTCTTTACACATTTGGAGCCTGGGGTCAAAGCCTGGACTTTTCATAGGTCCCTTTAGGCACCTAGCAGCAGTGCCTAAGCTAGCAGACTAAATTTTCTGCATAGTCCAGGGAGAAATATGGGCAACAGAGGAGGATAATTTATTCAGGTTCCCAGCTGCCTTCACTGGCCCTCAAGGCAACACAGCTTCCTGATTTAGACCATGCTCTCCTATCATAGGGACTTCCAGTGAGAGAGCGAGAATTAGGTGCAATAAACCCAGACCTGAGCGAGTTATCCAGCGTCATACTGGGAGCCTGTGGCAGATCGAAATTTAAACCCATGTTTCCCTGGGTACTAAACTATTCCGTTATAACCAGATTATTTTGTTGTTTTGACTCTTGCCTCAGCAAGGTGGTAGATGAGTTCCTCTTGGAAATTTAGGTTTGTCCAAGTTAAAAATCTGCAAGAAACAAACAGATGAAAACTCTGACAAATAACAGTCACAGTGTCCATAAGGATCCTCTTGTATAGCCCACAGAAACAGGAGAAGTGTTTTAAATTCAGTACTTGGAGTGAAACCTATGAACACCATATGAAAGATAATTGGCTGATTTCTTAAAGAAATCCCTCAAATGAATATTATTTTGTGTGAGATCATTTATCTAAGCAAACAGAGCCAAATAGATACTCAATAGATGTAAACCAGACTCCTCGAAGGACCCTTGCATTAGTTTACAGAAGGACTAAATTTGACCCAAGATATCTAATAGGGTATTTGATAATCAGGATGTCTTTGAAGGATCTGGAACGATTGCTTCTGCTCTTGGCCTTGCGTTTCTTCAGCAGATGAAGGGGGTGATTCTACAAAGTTTTCACAGAGGTTACAGGAAATTCTGGAGAAGATAAGATTAAGACTGATGAAATACATACTGATGTCTTTGGCATCCTCATAAAGTGTTGCAAGATAGAAACTCATTTTGTCTTTGAGCAAAATTGAACCTCAAGGTCCAGTAACATTAAGATTTGCACAGAAAGGGAGACTGCAAACAAATCAGGAATGAGAAATTTTAAATCAGTTTGTTAACCAAAGGAACTGCTCTGCTCATTTGCATTTTCTCTCCTGCAAAATGTAATTTGGGAAGAAAGAACTCTCCTTAATTTCTTACCTAGAAATTCTTTTTCATAAAATGTAGGCAACATTCCTCTCATACCTCTGTTCATTAGCGAATCATCTGGAATCACTCCTGTTACTCCTGAACATCTCCATCTTTGGGAAGCAGGCAGCAGAGTAGGTGGAGCACTGCTGAATGTTCACCGCATGCTGCCCTGGGAGCTTCAGGCTCTCCGTGAGACATGAAGGCAGTGGAACTGTCTGAAAACTGCTGAGACCGAGGGGCTCTATAACGGTTAATATTTTGGGTGCAGAGGAGAGGATGGGGGAGGGAGGTGGTTATTAACAGTTTGCTCTCTATCTATTTAATGTACAGCTTGGCAAATAATTCAGAATTAAAAGAATTCAGCCTTTTCCTTGGCCACTGTGGCAAGCATGGACACTTGCAGGCACATGACGGAAGACATACATGTTTTCAGTGTTTACGGCAAAGCATCTGTGTCTCCATCGCTGGTTGTTCTGCTACTGCGAAAGGGAGGGCAATTTTATTTTTCCTGTATGTGTAGCTAACAATTCCAGGAACCCCAGTTCTCCTCCCACTTCCCTTTTTCCCTTTCCTGGCTCCTTTCCTCTGGGATTTGACAGCCTGAGGCTCTGGGTACCCTTAACATCACTTCTCCCCCTTCCTTCCAAACCTGGTAAAAGTATTAAAAAGTGAGATTTGTGAGGTTTTTTTGCAGAGAAAGACCATTGGAGAGACCTTAGGAAAAACCAAGCTAGCACAGCTTTCCTGGGGTTTCAGCTTTGGGTGCACCTGTGCTGCTCAGTGCGGTGCTGGGCAGTGGCGTGCAGCATGCCTTCGGCGCCCACGCTAGCCCAGGATACTCACTGTGCTGCTTGGGTACAGCCTCCTTTCCAGATTTCTGCCACTTGCCCTAAGGCCTGCCTCAGTAATAAAAATCTGGAGCTAATCCTAGCCCTAGTTTAATCCTTGCGGCAGCCTTCCCACTGGCACAGCCTTATGCCAGTAGCAAAAGTAGGAAAGAGCTTGATCCCACAGGACACCCAGGAGATACCTGAGGGGATGTGGCTGTACTTAAGAGGCTCATTCCTCAATACATCCTCTAGGCATTAAAATCTCAGCATGCACTGAGAGGCTCTGAGAAAGATAAACACAAAATCTGGATACCCTTAGAAGTGGAAATGCTGGGGTACAGGGAATGGTGGGTGCCACAAGCTTTCTTGCTGCCTCTGTGTGTGCAGCTGGATTAAATGCTGGACATGCTTTTATACTGCAGCACTGCATGCCTTCTGGAAGGCAGAAAGAGGCAGCGCAGCAGTGAGAATGGCAGGATCTCTGGGAAGGATCTGGTTTTGCTCAGGTGCTTCCTACAGCCCTGGTCTGTGTTAGGGGAGAGTTTTCCTTCTGTGTGGCTGTGAAGCAGGGAAATGTCTAGTTTCCCTGTCACACAGGGATTTTATGGATGATCCCCAAAGTGAACCTGATTTCTAGTCTCACGCCCTGGTTTCTAGTCTCACGCCCTGACCCTAAGGCTGTCCTTCCTGCACAGTTCCCGCATACATGCTGAGAGCAGGACTAGGAATGCAGCCCAGTTTGAAACCATGATAACCTAGACCAGTGGTGCCCAAAGCCTTTTTATCACTGCTCACCATGCCTAACAGAGCATGGCATGTGGGCCACTGCCATGTGCTGGGGCATACCTGTCACGTCAGGTCACTGCAGCCAGGGAGAAGCCAAGTCCCTGCACTGGGGCTACCACACGTGCCACCTACAAGGGCTGCTTTGGGTAAGTGTCCTGACGTGGTGTGGATCCCAGCTGGAGATTGTGTGTGTCCTGGCCTCACAGGTCACTTGATCTGCAAGCCACAGCCTGGCACGGCCAATAACATGCTGCTAGACACTGAGCAGCGAGTCTGCTTGGGAGGTTTCTAGATTTCTTTCACAAAGAATAGCTTGCATGCTTTGCTGGCATGGAAAGTCATGATGTGGTATTTCTTAAACAGGGGCTTTAGAAAAGGTTTTAAAGTTCTATTTGAAGCATTTTGTTGTAATAAAGTAATGTGTTTTTCTTTCTCTGACCAAGCTTGGAAGCCAGCACAACCTAGTTTCAATGTTTAAATGTGATGCTTTCTGTTTAATGACACAATAGTGTTGGCTGGAAAACCCTACAAAGGCAAAAGGCTTTGGCCCATGCTACAAGGAAAGTTTTGGTTGAAGAAGGCAATGGCCAATGTAGTACAGCCATAACAACTCTGTTTTGCCAGGTTTGCACTTAGTTCAGTGCCCAACAGGGGACTATTCTACTGTATTTACATTTATAAGGTCCTGTCCGTTACACCTAGGGCTCTTGGTCAAAATTAAGTATAGGCAGCTGCACCCACGCTGATTCTTAAATTATTCCTCTGATCCTCCTTGCCCCTACACGAGCAATAGCCTTTTCTCCCCCCCCAGACCCTCGTGCACACAAGCAGCGGCAGCAGCCAGCGCACTGCTATGGTTCCCAGTGAAGTTGCCCTGGGGTCCCCCTGCTCAGGATATGGCCTTCAGGACCTTACCCCAGAAAACAGGCAAAAGAAGGCAGGACAGCAGGTTTTTTGCAGCCGTCTTTGGCTTGGTTGCATTTTTTCAGTTCAGTTTCACCCTCCAGCTCAGAGGACTTGTTACCCACCTCGCTAGACAGGCTGTTTCAGGTCTGTAGGGTGCAGCTATGGCGTACAGTGACGGCAGCTATTTGCTCGGCTCCCCCGTGGTCGGGGCCAGCGTGGGGTAAGCAGCGCTTTCGCATTCCCGCTGATCCCTGCTGGAACAGCGCCAGCCCTATGTGGCCTTACAAGTCGGCTTCACTTTCCTTCTTAAAGCTACAAATTAGCAGCCAGGCAAATATCTTGGTGTCAGCGCTTGGCAGTCCTCAATTTCACAGCGAGGGACAACAGAAAACTGAGAAACAGAGAAAAACACTAGGAAAAAAACCCAGCAAAACAAAATGTCATATAACATCAGTCCTAGCTTGCTTCCCACTCGCATTGTAAGATTACTTAGGTCTCCGTAGCTTTAGTCCTATGGGTACGACAAAAAGTACGTCAGTGTAATTATCAGTCCAAAAATCGTGCAAAGAATTTCCAGGTGATACCCAGGACTGCACTGTATGCTCTATGAGAAAGGAAGCAGAATCTGCATTTAAGAGGTGGGTAATGATAGCTGTAAGAGACATAGCTAAGGATTCAGGGCACAGAGTAGGTCAGGTAGCCAGTACCACCAAAAAAGTTTATATAGGTATCACGGGCAAATTCTCTGTGAGTAGGGAATAGGAGCCACGTGGTATTCAGGAGTACAAGTACTTACAGAAAGATCCAGCATTATGGAAGTTTCTGCAAGAAGGTTTTGTTGAAGCTAGTGTTTAATCCAGACCTCCCACATAGCTCCCCAGTGCTTAAACTGCAAGAATATACTTGTTCCCTAATTGCAAAAGAGCACTAAAGATCTGTAAGTATTTCTGCCAGTGGGATTGCTGAGTGTGGCATGATCAGAGAAACCCTTGACTGCAGGCTTTCAAGTGTCCAGATCAGCTCTGGAGTTGGGAGAGCAAGAGCATATGAGGAGAAAAAAGACTGACAAAAAACCAAGCAGTAGGTCAGAGTGCTTGTTGCTAAGAGGCAATTTTTTCTTCTCTGCACAAATCAGATAACTTAGGGAAGGTGGTCCAGATTCAACTCATGAGTTCCTGAATGCCTTGTACCAGTTCTTAACAAGGTGAAATTTCCATTGCCCTCTAGAAAGGCCTTAGTTAAGGCAGGTCCGAGTATCACCTTGGAACATACCCCGACCAGGTTGTGCAACCTTTGCTCACGCTGCTGCCCTCAGTTCAAGTAGCCTCTTTGCAAAAGCCAGTTATTGTACTCCCTGAACTAGCTCTGTCTGTAGTTGCACCTTTGATGTAGATGTCCCTTTTGTAGTACCTCCCAGCCAGGGATCTCCAAGACCCATGTAAATATTAGTTATCAAACTCAATGCAAGCCTGTGAAGTGGTTTAGGATTTCTCTTTGTCACATGAAGAGGAGTAAACAGAGGTGCCAAGCTGGTAAGTGCTTTGCCCAAGATAAGAGCTGTTGGTGGAACACAACTGAAGGAATAAGGTATCAATGTAAATAGAGGGTCCTCCCTTCAAATCCCTGCCTTTTACTGACAGAGCTGCAGTTTTGAGACTGCACAGTCTTTAAGACGCCACCAGAGTTCATTTGGCATTCGTTGAGCCTCCCGATTCTCGGCCATTTCATTGATTTGCTTTTGAATCCGCGTGATTAAAGGAAACATGAATTTGTTCCCAGACTGACTCCGCGCTGCTGACGTCTCAGGACCCGCCTGCAGCAGGAGGAGGTTTGCTGGGACAGTGCGCGGCAGGGGGAAGAGGGCGCGTGAGGACCGCCCAGTGGGTGTGATGGTGGATGGCTGCAGCCACCATCGCTCGGCCCCTGCGCCACGCAGGTGGGGACTGTGCCCATCCCTGGGTGCGACCGCCTGGGTGTGATGATGGCCCATACTTCAGAGCCATACTGTTGCATATACTATCTAGATTACACTAACTTGTGTCATTCCTATATGTTAGCATGCAAATACAGGCGGAGAGGTACCCAGGGACAAAGGGGAAGAACCTAAAGAAGTGAGCGGAGGAGTCCTTTTGCACAGCATGACCATGAACACCCCAGTTATCTACAGGCACACTGGCGAGGCTCCTTTACCTCTCACGCCTCCTGACTGTCACCTTGATGGCCAAGTTCCCGTGCATCCATGTGGGAAACAAAAGCTGAAGGTGCCCTCCAGCAGGCAGCTTGCCACAGCTATCGGATGATCTCCTTTGGCAGCGCACCGCCGCCTCCGTAACGCCTTCACCTGTTGTCTGCTTGGCTCCCCCGTCACCGCTGATAGCATCGCCACCATGACCTTGAAATCCTTCTCACAGGTGCCACCCTCTCTCTTAGCAGTGGGAAATCAGATTTTCCTTCCCTCAGCATGACTCCCTGCTTTTTCATTTCTGAAGAAGGAGCCAGGGAGGGAATGAAGTTTTTCCCTCTGCAGCAGTGACTCTATTTTCAGCTGTGGCCCAACAGATTGCTTTGCTCTTCAGCCTTATCATCCAATACCACCTTAATGCATGCAGCTACGCAAGGTTACTATTAGTGACTGATATCACTGGTGCTGCTGGCTGGAGGTTTTAACCCTAGATGAACCAAAATCTCCTCTATACCACATCCTCAGTACTCCCTGGGATTTCAGATGGTATAAGTTATTATTATTTTTAGAGTGTTTTTTTGTAAGCCAGAAAATACTCTAAGTTTGTTATGTCAGAGGAAGACAAAGAGAAATGTCAGCGGTTCTCTAGGACCAAATCAATCAGTGGTTTACCATGCATGGAATGACTGACAGCTCTGGCCCTCTGGCATCGTAATTTATTCTCCAGTTTCATCTCTTTGCGAGTATTGCATGTCATGCTTTTAAAAATGTATATATAGAACCAGCTAGATGGTTATATTTAGCGCAACCGTAGGTATGGAAGCATTTCTTTTTTTAGCTTCTCTTGGTACAAATATAGAGATAGGAGAGAATCGAATGGCCCCTCTGCACCTCTTTTCTGTGCTCCTGTGAAAGCATCCCCTCCGTTTGGCAGTGTGCCCACAGGCAACTCTGCAGAGTTGCTCCTGAGGAAGGGCTCTGGAAAAAACCGGTCGAGGAACTGTGAGTTTACAGGACGTTCCCAAATTTCAGCAACAACCCCAAAAAATCTCATTCCAGTGTGGAACAAAAATGTGGTACAAAAGAGAAGTTACAAATTTTTTTTCTCTCGGAAGCCCAAACTATTTATTTTGACCTTTTGAAACCTATTTTGAGGCTGTGGAGGTCACTGGGGGTGCACCAGTTGTTAAGTGGGAAACCCCAAAGGGCTGAACACCCCTGAGTTAAGCACCCACTCCAGTAGAAGCATCCTCCAATTCAGGATCCTCCAAATGCACCCTCCTTAGCAGGTTGGCCCAAGTCCAAGGAAGGGAAGTGCTACCAACATTGTGAGACCCTCAAGGCTCCCAACCCTTCTGGACCACTTCCATCCTGGTAAACTGGGCAAACTGGGGAAACTGGGCAGCTCCAGAGCATGGGTCCGAGCACCAGGAGGAAACTGGGGACCAAAGAGTCCACTGGAGACCATTGATATCCTGGCTATACCCCCCCCCCCGACAGTGTCTAAGCACACAAATCCACATTTTCCACGGAACAGTTGTTCCAGGCAGCCCTTGTTTCAGACTGGGCATCGGAGAGGCCCTTGGCAGGGAGCTGCTGGCTGCAGGAGCGAGCGTCACAGCCAGGGTGCGGGGGGCATGGCACGCGGGCATCCCTGGGGGTGCGGGGTCCCTCGCCAGCTCCCAGCTGTTCCTGACGGCTGCATCCCACAGCCTGACAGCAACTGTAAGCACTGGAAGTCGTGAATACCAGACAAGTTTAATGGGTACATGGGCTTTTTGTCAGATCTGAACAGAAACCTCTGCTCTGGCCTGAGGAAGGGTTTGTGTGTCCCAATATACCCGTTTTTTCAGGTTGTTATCAACTGGCTGATAAATCGTGTTAGTTCTCCTTGCAGATCTCACTTTGCTTTTGCACTAGCTCACCAGGGGTACAGATGTATGAATAGCCTGTTATAAATGCACCATAAAAACAAACACTTACTTGCATTTTTTAAATGCTGTTGTCCATTTGTATTGCGGTTTTTCGTTTTTTGTCTGTTTGGTATCTACTGGTCTGTCCACACATGAGCACGCCCATTTGTACATGCACAAATCTATTAGCACACGCTTTTTCCTGTGCAAATACGTGTGTTCCTCAGGTCAGTGACTCCTCCACAGCTTATTTTAGGAGCTGGAGGCGGGTTTTTCACATGTTGACCTCAGATCTAAACACACGCAAAAATTCTTTGCTCTTAAACTCTCAGACCTTGTTTTTCAGACTTCCCAGCAAGAGAGAAGCATAAAGCACACGCAGACCTAAGAGTGTATTTTATAACCATTGAGAAAGTAATAAAATCTTCTGCTTCAAAGCAGAGATACATAATCCGTGTGCACCTGCCCGGAGCTGGTCTGAGCAGACCTCCTGCAGGGCTGAGGCCAGGGTGACGGTCACAGGCTGTTTGGAGACGGCGATGTTGATATCCTGGGTATCGGTAAGGGCTTGCAAGTTATTACATCCCTTGCTCAATGGGTGAGAGAGATAAGGAGCACTTTCAGCAGGGTCTAAACACACGGAGCAGTGATAAATGCAAATCCCTCGTGCTCTGCACAACGCAGGTAATGGGTCTTCAGCAGCTTCTCCCTGGCAGGAAGAAGACACAGTCTGGCTGACCTCATCCAGGAGGACAAAAGACAAGAAGATGAGAGGAAGCAGCAGCAGAGAGAGGCAGAGGCGTTTTGGAGTCCAGGATCTCAGAGGCGTGGGGCTGCCCTGGCCACAGTCTCCATGGGGGGGACAAGCCAGTGCCTGGCAGCAATTCGGCCAAAAGCGCGCAAGTGGCAGAGCATGCATTTACCTTGGGTGAAATCAAGCTTTTTTTTGGGTTCAGTTGAAGCTAACCAAGCGTCAGCACTCACTCTGGTGTGGGCATCTCCAAACCAGAAGTAAACCCCGGGGCATGCCTCATGGCAGCCCTGGTGTGTTAAACTGCCTGCAGGTGAGGGCAGCCGTAGCCGCAGCCTCTCACCGGGGAGCAGAGAGGAGGAGCTGCCCCAGCCGGCTGCCGGGGCTGCGATTGCTAAAACCAGAGTCAGCAAATGTGCTGAAGTCACCGGGACCGGGAAGAAATGCCCTTGGGACACAATGAGACGCTGACAGTTCAGGAACTGACGGGCCCGGGACTAGCCCTGCTGGGATCCCTCTTCGCAGAGGTCTGGATGCCTGCGGTGTGCTGGTTCATGAAATATGTCTTTTCCCTGCCATTTTTCAACCTCGAAGGACGCATGATCACCACTGTTTGATGAAGCTGCTTGTTAATTATGCTTAGTGAATGATATTTTCCCCCGTGTCTTCCGAAAAGACATGATGCTGTCCCACAATACATAGCGCAGCTCTAAACTGCGGAGAAAGTTAAGGCAAAAATACCACCTTTTCCAAGGTGTTAAATGACTTGCATACTTAGCACTGTGTACTCTGTTCCCCTCTCTGCCACAATCAATACCACTCTGATTTCTTTATCATGGATGATGGGGGATGGAGATGAGCGATCCCGTTCATACCTCAGCTTTGGCATTTTGATTCCCAAACAGCCCATTCACTAGTAGCATAAAAATAATGTAAAAACAAATACATCAAATAAATGTAGCTTGAAGACATCTCTATTACAACCCTGCTCTGTATTCTATAAGCAAAATATGTACTGTGCATACAAACACCGGGGGAATGAAGGGATGCGGGTATTAACACTGACATATCAAGCGGTTCCTTCATGAGACCATATTATCTATGCAATCACCTACAAGTATTTACATTTCATGAACGAGGTTTTCCAAACAGCACTTCCAGCTGTACCGCCTCATGCTGTTCTTGGATGAAGTTCAGGCGAAGAACGAGGACAAATCGATGGTTATAGAAGGTGTTTTACGAAAGACCCGGCTGCAGGGGGAAGCGGTTGGTGCTGGTAACGCAGGGGGTTTCTCCCCTGCGGGGTGGCCCCGAGCCGGGGTGACTCTGCAGCAGTGAGACCCCTGTGCTGCTGGAGGTAAAGCACTGTGTTTCTGGAAGACATCATTCAAGACCCAAGACGGGCAAGTCACCAGGCAGAAAAAGGGTGGGCAAATCGTTAGCCGGATTCAGCCTCGTTCTTTGGCCACAAAGTTGGATGGCTTTTTTTTCATGCTTTGGTATTGCTTCCTTTGAACATGCTTTAGCGTAGGCAGGCCTTGCAAACTCTTTACTAGGACTTCTTTTTGGAGCAGTGGTGTGTAATTTGCCACTCGCGGGGTGCGGTTGGTGGCTGGACTCACACGGCATTTTTACAGCCCTTCGTCGGATGAAAAATGTGTTAATGAGGAAGAAGGTTTAAAAAAGCCACCCATTCTGCAAATAGCCTCCTTCCGTAGATATGCTGACTGAACAAAACAGCGCTGGCAGTTCAGAAAGTTTGAAAAACACCATAATCAATTAATGGATTTTTTTCAATATCGACCGACTCCTAAATCCTGACCACTAATTCAGATAGGGCAGTTTATGACACTAATAAAACAAATTGTGGTGTAAATTGTCCCAGCATCAGTTCAGCAAATTGCCTCCAAGTACCAGGCTGACTCCAGGCCTTAGCCATGTCAAGTTCAACTTGAGCCTCAGCTCGTTATCCATTTTACTTACCTAAATTCCCTTTGCAGTTCCAATGAGACACGTACTACTCCTCTACTTTTTCTCCTAAGTCATTTGCTCTTACAATGTACCTGTTTCCTTGGATATAGGGTAAAACAAAAAAACCCCAACCAGCCCCTCCCGTCTTCTGTTTAAGAAGTGAAGCATTGGGAATGAAAGGTGCCAGAACCGTAAAAATTATTAACCTATACCCCTCCTACTCTAAAGCAGGAGTCCACATTTTGTGCAAGGACAATTTATATGACACTGTATGAAAATGTGGCTTGCATTTTTAGAAACATAATTTTTTTTTTACATATCGACGAGCAGAGCAGCAGGTGGCTGAAACATCTATGCAGGATGTGGGAGATTAGGGCTAAACTCCCGCTCTGCCCCAGGGAGTGTGATCCACTGCTCCCACCTTTTACTAGGAGAGTCTCTTTATCCTCTGTCTTCCAGCTGCCCTGGGCTGTGGGTGCTCCTGGCCAACTGTTGCAAAACACTTGACTATTTCCTGGCAATGGGAGAAGAAAACAAGTGAGTGCCCATGTGAGGCTAAGACACACATTTATGCTTGGTAAATAGATAGGCATAGGCCAACCGGAGAAATAAATGAATTTAGCATTTAGCTGTATGCCCTTCCAAGCACACCCCAACTGCTGAAGTAATTGTCCTGCAGCCAGGGGAGCAGGTCCATAGAGAAGGATTTTCCCTTCACCTGCAAAAAAACCCTGTGGCCCCTCTGAGGTCACTTTTCCAGTGCTTCATGTCCAATGATGGATATGACCACTGGTCAGAGGGATGTAGCTGAGGGTAACGGGATGGTTCGTGCCTCCCTGACCTTCCTCAGTCCTTTTCTGTGATGCTTAGGGCAAGAGCCACACTTTACACATACCATGTGAGCATTGGAGTCCCATGTGAACCTCTGCTGTTGGTATCCAGCTTACTCATAAGCAAGAGTCCTAGAGCCAAATTGGGTTGCAGAGCCTTTCCCAATTGCCAGTGGTCTGGGCATTATCCAAAGCTTGGTGAGTCTCTCCATTGCATTTTGGTGGCTTTTGAAAAAGAGCTTTCCTGAATTTTATCATCAGAGCACCACTATGAGACTTCCATTTACAGCTGAACCTTAAAATGCCTGTAAACCAGGACAAAAAAAACTTAGCTTAGAAGGAAGTCCTTGCTACAAAAAAAAAAGAACCGATGAGTACATACACCAGACTGCCACTTAATGGGCTCATTTACAGCCCCACTTCCTATTTTGTGGATTCACCAAATATCACAGTTCCTCGAAGAGAAGCGGAGAGCTAAGTCCATCTCCCTTTCATATTTAAGACATTAACATAAGGTTAATGTTAATCAGATAATTATTAATCTGAAAAGAAAGGATCTGTAGATAAACAACAGCCCATTATAGGACATGGCTCTGCTGGCATCAGTAATTGGTATTTCCACAACAGGTGCCACTAAGTATTTCTCAATTATTAACAAGCCTGAAGCCAGCTGAATGGGTATAGTTATGTCAAAAAGGACACCATTACATTAGAAAAATTGAGTTACACAAGATCAACTCCTAGTAAGTTGGAAGTGTTTCCTGTCTGCAAGCGCCGGGTCCTTCACTTTGGCCACAACAACCCCAGGCAACTCTACAGGCTTGGGGAAGAGTGGCTGGAAAGCTGCCCGGGGGAAAAGGACCTGGGGGTGCTGGTCGACAGCCGGCTGAACATGAGCCAGCAGTGTGCCCAGGTGGCCAAGAAGGCCAACGGCATCCTGGCCTGTATCAGAAATAGTGTGGCCAGCAGGAGCAGGGAGGTGATCGTGCCCCTGTACTCGGCACTGGTGAGGCCGCACCTCGAATACTGTGTTCAGTTTTGGGCCCCTCACTACAAGAAGGACATGGAGGTGCTGGAGCGTGTCCAGAGGAGGGCAACGAAGCTGGTGAAGGGCCTGGAGCACAAGTCTTGTGAGGAGCGGCTGAGGGAACTGGGGTTGTTTAGTCTGGAGAAGAGGAGGCTGAGGGGAGACCTCATCGCGCTCTACAACTACCTGAAAGGAGGTTGTAGTGAGGTGGGCGTTGGTCTCTTCTGCCAAGTAACCAGCGATAGGACGAGAGGAAATGGCCTCAAGTTGCGCCAAGGGAGGTTTAGATTGGACATTAGGAAAAATTTCTTTACTGAAGGAGTGGTCAGGCCTTGGAACAGGCTGCCCAGGGAAGTGGTGGAGTCCCCATCCCTGGAAGTATTTAAAAGACGTGTAGATGTGGCACTTAGGGACGTGGTGTAGTGGGCATGGTGGTTTTGGGTTGACAGTTGGACTCAATGATCTTAGAGGTCTTTTCCAACCTTAATGATTCTATGATTCTATGATTTGCAGCAGCCCAGGTAAGCAGCAGGGCTGAGCCACGGGGGAGTTGGTCAGCTGGCAGTGCAGAGGCTGATCCGGACCCCATTCATGCATTAGGAAATTTTCCTCGCCTTCCACGGGCACAGAAGGAACCGAGAGGATGGGAATTAGTGTTGTTGGTGCCAAGATCTTTCATGAAAATCTCAAAAAAATCTCATCTGAAAGCCCTGCTACCAAGACAGATAATGAAGATGATGAGAGCCCGCTGATTTTACATTCCTCTGGGCTCTCTCTCTTTACCCACCTCAGGTCTGTGTGCCCTTCTGATCTGTCTCCTGGACCATTGTTTTCCATTTTGACTATCAGGCTAGCATGGAAAAACTTCTCATGGCACAGCGGTACGACAGCCCTCTCTATAGATCTGCTGCTTTCACCATCCTCCTGTCTAAATTGGGCCATAACTTCTGGAGAAAGGCCTGGCAGAGTGAATTTTACCCACCACTTGTAGTTTGTGGAGAGCCACTACACATAGCCTGCAATTCATGTCTCCTTCACACAGCTGGAGCGCGTGAAGGGGTCTGAGCAGAAATGAAAATCAGCCTCCTGGGTGCCACTGCAAACAGGCAAAGTTAGCACACTCGCACTGACACCCTTGGGAAGTAGGCACCTATACAGAAAATGGATGCCTCAATCATTTAGTGGAGCCTGTCTGCAGTATTTACGGAAAACTGATACCTCTGAGCATTTACGGAATCGCATGAGTGGGGGAAAATGAATGATATATTGCTGTGCAGGCAGTGACCTGTGGGACCCAGATGGTCAGCCTCCTGTATCATGATAATAGTATTTTGTTAGTAGTCTTATCATCTCTACCGCCACAAGTGTTCATCTATGGTTTTCCCCCTTGGTGAACCACAGGGTCATTTCCAGTCCCTGGCAGCATGCTCACTGCCTTAAAATGAACAGGGGAAGTGATTACACGTGGGAAAATAGTGCCCTGAAAGGAGAACTGGGGGAAACCCACACCCTTAACTTTCTCTGGAGGAGGGTAGATGGATCAGGGAAAGGAGGGGAGGTCTGAGACTGCGCTGGGCCCACCAAAGATGGAGGGCTGAGTTTTCACCTGGCACCTTTGGTAGTGATGCTAATGAAATGTGCATTATGCACCGAGGAGCCATGTGTTGAATACGAGACAGAACTGGGCAGGCTCTTTACATCTACCTGTTATATGGGAGCTAAAAAGTCACGCAATCACTTCCTTGAACAAAGATTTGCAGTCAGACTGTGTTCGTGTCGGTTGAAGGCAGATCACGGCCTCCCAAAGGACTTCAAAGATAAGATAACAAGCACACACACAAAAAATGCGGTCTGCCTTGCATTCCTCCGGAGGGTCACTAAGGCACTGCAAAGCCAGCTCTGGGTTGAATGCGCTGGTTTGCCTATAGCTCCTCCAGTAAAATATGGTTTTCTGCCTGCAAACCTCGGTACTCAGAAAAGGAGCGATGTTTGCAACAGTCTTGTCTCTGGAGCAGGGGTGCAAACAGCATCTCTGGATTGACACATTTGTGCACGCGATCTGCTGTGCCCGGGGACCACAGGGCTTGACCTGCGCCATATTGCCATGCAGAAGACGAGAGTGGTGTACAGGGTCAGACCACTGTTTCCGGATCAGTCTGGTAGTGTATCCCCAAAAGCAGCCAGGGGTGGATGAGGAGGGAAGGAGTAAGAGAAACATGGCAACATGATCCATCCCATTGCCACCTGCTCAGCTTCTGGCAGATGTGAAACTTAAAGGACCGTCTGGGCTGGAGCTTGTAGCTGAACCTTTGTGCCTTGCAGCACCAGTTAGTTCATCTCGCCAACTATGTCCTGTTGAAACCTGTTTATACTTTGGGGTGGCCTCCACATTACCTGGTGGCAGCGAGTTCTCCGGTTCAACTATGTACAGTATGGAAAAGCATTCCTTTGCATTTATTTGCCTGGTAGTTTCAAAGGAGTTCCCATTCTGTCCTATCTAATTTGGAGGATGTGTGCCCAGCGGTTAGACCACAGGACTGGATCTCTGAATTAATTCTATTTTCATCGCTGTCATTCTTCTAAAAGAGCAGGTATTATTATTCATTGGAGTGATTTCACCTTCAGCGAGCTCAATTATAATCACCCCAAGCAAATAGTGATCTGGAATTTGGACTTAAATGACATAGTTGAGACTAATGTTCCCTGTGTACCTGCAGAGAACAGGTAGAAACTAAACTAGGCAATAAAGGTAAAAATTCTATTTTAAATTTCCAATGCCTGGATTGATTTGTGCAACTGAAACTGCTGCCAACATGTTACGAAATAACTTGTCATACAGTACTAGACCCTATTATATAGCAGAATCCCTGTAGTTACGGAAAGAAAAGACGAGATCTCACATGAAAGGGAAAAATGTGTAATTTCTAAAAACAGCGGTTTACATACTGACCTAAGAACTGTCTATCGAGCTGTTGTAATTGTGTGGTTTGCTATTTCTATTGACGTGTCTTCATGTCACTTGTTGTTTGCCAGTGAAACAGCACGAAAATATTGAAAAAATTCAGCTAGACCAAAGAGTGCTTACCAACCTGTGTTAACGGGTGAGTAACTGAACAGCTAAGAGAGGTTCACAGATATAAAGGTGCTGCTCAAAATGAGAAGTGGTAAGTGTCCGTGTTAATTATAGTCTTGGCACATGCTAGTACCATGCTCACAGCCCAGCGCTAATGGGATTTTTTTCCTTCTTTCAGAGGGAAAAAGCCACAAGGAAAGCCAGGCAGCTTTTCTGGAAGGGGCCGTTTGCATCCAGGACGTGTACAAATCTCTTTACATTTATTTAGAAACTAAGGCAATTAAAACACCCCAGGCCTCTCCTGTTAACTCAGAAACATCATCATGAAGATATTTATGCCACAGCGGCTTACTACGCTCGGTTTACTGGAAAACTGGAAAGCTGCATTTTCAGCCATTTGATCAACAATTTCCTGAGATTGCTAATGACTTGCAAAAATCTGCCCAACAGTAACAACCTCAGGGAGACTCTGTTGTCTCCTCTGAGAACGCTTATTTGTTTTCAGAATGAGAAATTTAATTAGGCGAGGTTTTTTGGCAGAGGAGTTCATGCCTTGCGCCCTCGACGAGCAAGCCCTGTGTGACTGCCCAGCACCACCCAGCAGCCCGAGCCTTGGCAGAGCCGAGGACCAACCAGGGCAAAGGAAACTCCTCTGATTTTAAACTGGTTCCCGCTGCGTTTTCCCCCTTCTCATGCAAACTGAGCAGCTGAGCTTGCCCCCCACCTTTTGGAGTTTACCCCTATGCCCATGTGTGGGCTCGTGCATGGGTTTCATGGCCAGGAGGAGGACCGGGGGCCCTGGCAGGAGGTCCTCCATGGCTGCTCCGGGGCTGGCCAGGAATGCCACCACACGAAGCCAGGCGGCATTCCCCCAGCGGGGCGATGGCCGGGAAGGGTGCGCACAAACAAACCCATCCAGGCAGGCGCAGAGATAAGGGACAGCTGCCTCGGCCGGTGCCACCAGCATTCCTGAGGGGTTTCTCAACTTCCACCGTCCTAAAACAACCACGCTCAGGAGGCACGCTTAGGAATCCCCAAAGACTCTCCATTAAGTCACTAATTGCTGCTCATTATTGTGAGGATGATTTGTGAGCGCCGGTAATGTGCTTGGTGCTAAGGAGGCTGCAGCGCAGTGCCAGTCCCCAGCCGGTGGCACTGGTGACTGCCAGAGATGCAAACATCACAGAAAGCAGCTCCTGCAGCAGGCAGCGGCCCTGCGCTCCGGAGCCATCCCAGGATACGGCCCCCCTGGGGACCATGGGGTGGGGAGGGATGTGGGACCGCTAAAAGAACCTCGCGATGGGTGAAATCAGACTGGGGAGAGGGGAAACGGGTGTTCAGGTCACCCAGACATCCCCTCACCGGCGCTGGAAATAGTTGTGCACCGGCTCTTGGAAAAGCCGCGTTCACCACCGCAGGCGGGGGTTTCTCAGCAGAAGCAGAGGAGGGGAACGTCGTGATTATCTGAACAATATTAACAGCCTCTCCTCCACGTATGGTCTCATCATAGGAGACCCAATCACACAGACAAGTGTAAGATTTGTATGATGCATGAGCTGTGCTTTTTTTTTTTTGCATTTGCAATTTTTCCCTCCTGAAAATCTTTGCTTCGTTTTGTTCCCTGTGCAAAACAACAGTCTTTGCCATGACTGGTTGCACTGCACTCTTCCCTTCCCCTCCAAGATGTGCTTGTAGGCACGCTCCCCAAGTTTTTTTAAAGATGGGCTGGCACTGCAGGGTGTTCTGGGTCTAAGGAGAGGAAGAAGATGAAGACAGATACTTGTTTTTTTCTGGTAGGGGAGAGAGAGCCGCTGGAAAAGTTCCCCTTCGTAGGATAAGAGAGATTCTTCCTCTTTGGGTGGCAGAGTAGCACATGTAGCTCCCTACCCTGCAAAGGGAAAGCAGCTGACTGTACGTAAGTGCCCCCAAACTTAAGTACTCCTCAGTCGGCAACTGCCTACCAGCCTCCACCTCCCCATCTGCTGTTCTTTGGAGAATGACTTCTCTTAAAGCAAGTGTTCCCCCTCTCCTTCTCGGCTAAACAAAATGGGCTAAATCACTGATGGCATCTCCTACAGAGCCCCTTATTTAGTTTGCTGTCAAAATCATTGTATGTATAATTTTTGCACAGTTTTATTTCACAGTGTAAAATTAATACAGAAGGAGAGGGGGCTTAAAAAAATTAATTGCAAACAGCATGTTCTGATGTAAATGAACACTCTCCAGCAGCATTTGCAAATCTGCAGTAGGGCCTTGCACATCAGACTGCAAAGGAAAACTAACTGGGGGCTGGCTACAGAGGGAAGTCTAGGTTTTTCTCTTTTTTTTTCTCTTTTCTACAATTCAAACTGAAAGGGAAAAAAAAGACTAGTAACATGCAGCTGAAAGTTAAACTAGATATTTAAAATTCACTCTGTTAAGTTAGGGAAGGAATTGCTCAACACGCCGGGAAGAATATGCTTAAGGTCCACAGTTCTGAACGACTCGGCGGGATGTTTCCCTGCGTCAGGCCTCCCCGAGGGAGCTCTGTGTTGGGCTCTGCCCTATCTCCATCTCCTGTGCAAAAGGAGTGCAAACCAGAGACAGGCATTTCCCACTCAGCTCGTGCGGCCGTCGGCAACTGATTAGCAAAAGGGAAACTGGCCAAGATTATTTTTAGCCTAACAACATCCCTTTAAAGTTCGTAACTCCACAAGGCATTGATCTACGATGAATGCACACCTGAACAAAGTCCGATACAAAATTCCTCTTAAAAATTGCGTAGAAGTGAATGCAAACGTATATGGGAGTTGGAAGCTTGGCCTCCAGGCTGCTGCCTGTCTGTCAGGGCAGCCCTCTGTGCCATACAGATTGATCACTCCCTATCAGAAGTCATTCAGAAGGGAAGCTGTCCCTTGCTAGACAACCCCTAATTTTCATATCTGTTATCTGGGCATCACAGCAACGGCCGGAGAGAGATTAGGCAGGTATATAGATGCTTTACATTGCCTTCTAATGACAAAAAAAAAAGGCCTGGGAGAGAATGCGTCACTTGCCCCAAGGGAGGACACAAAGGGTGACACATCTGTGATAAGGGAGTAGCTCTGCGGAAAAAAAAATGAACTCACCCCCCATGAGTAACTCAGCTGGTAGCTTCTGCTTGCCCACTTTGACTCTGTACTTGCGGAAACTTTGCTCTAAATAGCAAAATATTACAAGCCACGAGGGTACCCAGGCAAAATGCTCTGTTTATACATCAAGGTTTTCACTGAACTGTCTTAATAACTTAAGCAGCTGCTGTAAAGCAGCTTGTTGAAGTATCTGCTCAAGTATCAAGCTTGCTATTGAAAGCCCATCAGACACATCATGGACACAAAAATGGGAGATTGCAAATGGCCTGGTGGGGTTTTTTCCTACCTCTACCCATGGTGCCATGGTGGGCTGGCTCTGCCTTTTCTCAGGTGCAATGAGCTGTTCAGAAGAGAAGCAGAGAAGCTTTGCCTTGAACCTTGCAGGACAATTCATTGCCTGAAACGATTCACCGAGATACGGCAAGCTTTGTTTAGAAACAGATATATCCAGCCAGGAGCCCTCGGAGACAATAAAGCATCTGTTTGACTTCCTCAATGGGTTAGCTGTGTGTAAGTCATTTATCCCCGCTCCTGCTCCCCCTCCTCAGCTCTCACTATTTGTATTTTTTTGCTAAAAAAGCGTCGCCTGCCTTTCCGTTGGCGAGCAGCTTGGGACACATTGCCTGGAGTCTGACCTCAAAGTAGGGTGGGATTTGAATCCGAAATCCACTCGGTTTGATCTCACAAGAACCGCCGCGCCGCACAGCTTGTATGTCTTTAGTAAAAAGGCATGCCTTCAAATCCGTCCTTTTCAGAGGCCTGTCTCCGTTGTCAGCTGCCATCTTTTGAGAGAAAGATCTAAAATTAGAGAAAAGCTGCCCTCCACTGCTGGAGAATACTGCTGCTGTGACATATGAAAGCAGAAAAAAGCTTCAAATAAAGGTCTTCTGCTTAGGCTCACGTAACAAGCAAGAAAGGCTTTGGGTCTCTCCTGTCCAGACCGGCGTTTGCGGAGATCTGATTTAAATAGGCAGCCATAGCACCAATGCTTATCTTTTTGTCTGCCTAAACGTTTATACTTTGCCTGTCATCACAGGCGCCGTTACTTTGATGGAAAACTACAGATCTGAGGGTTTTTCTTTTAAATACCTTTCCTAGAAATCCTGAGGGATGCCAGGAGACCCTACTCTTTTCAATAAATCACTGAAGAAGAAAGAAACCCTCCGAGTGGAAACAGCGGCTCGAACCTCTTTGTACGTGGTGGTTGTGATGAGGTGTGGACACCGTGCAGGGACTGAGCTGTGGCTGCAGCTCTGGAGACCTTGGGTTCAAATCTGTGGACTTCAGCTGGGCCCGGGGTGTCCTCAGGAGCCCCAGAAACCTACCGCCAGTGGTAACACCCGGGGATCGGGGGCCTGGGGCTGCCTCCCCCTGCGCCTCTGGTAAACCCTGCCGCAGCCCTGCTGACCCTGCTGCTGCTCCTGCCACCGCGGTCTCTGCACACCGCTGCATCCCTCCCGTTAAATAGCATTTTCCCGCCCCGGAGGGATTAGTGGGGCTAACAGGGTTAGAGCTGCGCTAATGCATCATGCCACAACAGCCCAGGCGCAATGCCTGGAGGCAGGGAGCCCTGGGGAGACCCCCTCCTGGTGCCAGGGGGGAGAGGAGCCGGCAGCACACCAGGGCAGGAGAATTAAGATGAGAAACGAGTGCAAGCCTCCTGCTACCTGGAGGCAATGAAGATGCTATGAGAGAGCAAGATTTGCCTGGGAGCAAGGCAGTATGATGGTTTACCTTTTAATCTGCATGTTTTACTGTGTCCCAAAAACAGAGACCCCTCTCTAACCCAGCAAGGCCAGCGCCGTCTTCTTCCTTCTTTCTCTTTTCTTCCCCCCCCCCCCGCCACTGCCATCCGAACGACCCGCTCCCCCGCTGTGTCATCCCTCGTGCCTGCGCCGCGCTGGTGATGTCATGCTGCAAACTACCCGCCTACGGGCAGCTGGCTCCAGCAAGAGTCGAACGGGTTTCCCACAGCCCAGGCTGGCCGCACTCAGATCCGTCCGGCAGCACTGGCACGCTGCGTGGAGAGGGAACAAGCGGCTTGCTGTAAAAGATGCAGCCCGGGGTTTGGGGGAGGAAAAACAGGGGGTTACTTAGTAAGAGTAACTGCCTCAGCAGTCACCTGGTTGAACAAGAGGTTGTTCGGAAGTTGACTTGAAAAATCACTAGCCAAAGGTGAGCACACTGAGGCTGAGCTTTCACCTACCAGAGGGCACGGGGAAGGAGCGAATATCGGCACCAGGAGAGCGGGAGGACGCCAGGACTGAGGGCAAGGTGCAGAAACTGCGCGTGCAGGCAGGCTTTGCTTTGGCAGGATTACAACAGATATCTGCAAAACCGTGGCAAACATAAGGTGCCTTCAGAAGTCCCTTTTCCACGTTGCAAACACAGGAGAGACTGCTCCAGTCTTCATCCTCCGGGCTCTCCCGGCAGCGGCAGTCCTGCGCGCCGGCACCGCAGGCTGCCCGCGGGAGAGGCTCTTCCTCGGGTCCTCTTCACCACAGTGACACACGACGGCTGACTTTGTTGCGTGCCATGCTGAGGCCTGGCAAAAATGGACGCTTCAGAGTGCTGCAAATGGCCTGCCACTGGCAACTGAAGCGCCGGCGTGTTTTCCAGACCCTTTCAGATCCCCACAGCTCGTGAGACTGTGCGATGACAGGGGAAAAAGCAAAATTAATAGCAGGACTGCAAGTGCACGTGATGCAGGCACGCTCAGTACCCCACAGGGCATAGACCATGGAAGGTAGGATCCCAAGGGAGAAAGCACCTGGCAGCTTAAGCGGGAGAGGGATTTGGTTGCTGGAGTTAAAAGGACCCATTTTTCTTAGGCAGGAGTGGTAGAAGTTTGCCTTCTTGAACCATTAAAGTGTAACTTGGATGGCTCATCATCTCCTGGCATCACCCCAATCTTGGTATTACTGTTGGTTCTGCAAAGGGATCGGATCAAGTTATTAAAGGGTATGGCTAATTGTGTGGAGCCAAGATTGTGTATACTTTTAGCATCAGCACCATTTTAGGCCTGATTCGAAAGCCAATGAAACCACTGGGAAAGAAATCCATTTACTCCCTTGAGTTTTTTCCTCCCAGAGCGGCCTTATGGGAACAGTCCCACAGGAACCCAAGCTGTCAGTGAAACATGGCTGCTTGCATGCTACGTAGATGGAAAACCAGGACACGTTGCTTAAACTGAGAAACATGAGTATTAGTGAGCCCGTGTTGCTCGATATGGTATTACTGCCATGCATGACTCTGGAGAATTTGCTCCAGAACCTTGCCTCATCCCTCTCCTACTTTTCCTCTCCTATGTTCGTGGAGGTCTGTCTGTCAGAAGCAAAACCTGATTCAAAATGGGTTATTTATTTCAAGCCAAGCTATTCGGATCAAGTTCTTAGGATGTCCACAGACTAAAATACCTGATCCCTAATCTCTGCTTAGCCCCTGCCTTTGCACTTGACTTAGGAGGCTGGGATCCTGTGCTGCAGGGATGACCGCGGATGCAGCCCCCGGCCCCGAGGCCATGAGCCAGAAGGTCAGCAGAGCAGGAACGAGGAGGGGAACGGGCAGCTGCCTGAAGCCCATGGGGACAAGGCACAACGTCCCTTTGCAGGCAGGACCCAGCCTCAGCGGGGGCAGCGGGTATTCGCCTCGCCTGCCAGGCAGCATGTGGCTACTGGTGGGAGCTGCTGTATCTGCTGGCAAACACAGCTGGCTCTGTCCAGGATTACATCGCCATTTCCAGGCCCTCCTCCAATTTAGAGTAGAGACAGATGTTTCAGTGTGGCTCTTTGGGCAGATTTTGGCCACCCTTGAAGTGCTGTGGAAAGCTCACTTCCAGGACACCTGCCTTCTGGTCATATCCATGCCATGTGGATAGCGATGCAGCCCAGTGGCTGGGTGTCTGTGTCTCCTGATGGGCCCTTTCATGGCAGCTTGTCTCAGTTTGGACACTGCACTGTACATCCTCTCCCTCATCCCTTAACTTGCCCTGGCTTCCCAGAGTGCTTTCCAGCCTGCACAGGGGGGTGATCTCCAGCAGATGCCTTGGGTGAAGGAGACGAGCGACCCAGCAGTGATTCCCTTTCTACCCCATATGCGTGGTTACTCCCAAGCCATCCCGAAGCCTACCATGCCAAGGCACTGATGGGAAAAAGGGAGGCAGAGCTGGCACTACCCTAAAAACCTGCTTCCCCTGCTCTGCAGCCCCACTCGGGGGGTGGCTCCCTACCCAGCTCTTCGTGCCCAGCTGCCTGCCCATCAGCAGGCTGCCCAGCTCGGGGGCAGCTGAGCCAGGCTCTGCACCCCTGCGGGGTGGGCGAAGTGTTGTTGCGTCCAGGGGCTTCGTTCTCCCGGCAGCCCTGCACCTTGAAAGGCAGGACCCTCTGCTGTGCGGCTCCTGGGGGAAAAGCAGGGAAGCCGTCAGTCCAGAGCCAAGCATATTTTTAAGCTGCTAAAATGCTCTTCTTCTACTTGCACGGGAGTAAATGGAAACAGGAAAGTCAAACTCCTCCATGCCTGGGGACAACGGGGCTCTTGGTGCTCATGAGCGCCAGGGTCAGCAGAAATGAGGTGCCTTTGCTGCGAGGCTGCAGCGCAGGAGCCGTGACGGGGTGAGAAGCTCCGGGCATTCAAACAAAAGAAGAAGTGGACATAGTTAAAAGGATTTTCTGATATTTGTTTAGCTTGGCTGCTACACTTTACTGAAGAAAAGGAAGGTTTTTGCTAAAGTTGAAACAAACAGTAGATCAGAACATTAAATAAAGGGTTAGCAAACCTGCCAGTAGTGCTAAGTCAGGTATGCTGATGAGGTCAAAATTTAATTCCACACTGAAATTGGAAATTTCAAGTACAAGTGTTCACAGCAAACCAAATTATATTACCTACCAAACCTCCAGGTGCTCTGAACGGTCTCTTTCATTGTCATTCGTCCGATCAGTATTTGCAATGCTAAAAGCCACCACGGAAACAGAGACAGAAGGAGAGCAACTTTTTAGACTATACAGGGCAGACACAGCGGGGAAAGCTGGAAACTGTCCACCCAGCCTGCCGTGGGACCTCTTGTTGGCTGCCAAGATCTGCAGTACCATCTAAGCATCTCCCTCTGATCTTTCCCCCGTCCCTGTCCGTTCCCTCAGCTCCTCCATTAAATTATACTAAGTATAGGAGTAATTTAAAGGTGCTAGTTCAGTGGGATCAAGAGGAGCAGAGGGTTAGAAGATAAGGAGAGCGCACCTAGGAGGATTCTGGCTCATGGAGGGATGTTCAGCAGGTAGGTTGAGTGGGGCACTGGCAGGGAGATGCACAAAGCTCCCAGCGCTCTGGTATCAAGCCTCTGCTGGGGGCAACACATTAGCCCAGGCCAAAAAAATAAGCAACGTAATGAAGTAATGTGGCTTCCGCTCTGATAGCATCCTTCCACCTGAGGAACTGGTGAAAACGGGGGCGTTCATCTTCTCATTAATCCTGTGGCAAAATGAGCAGCGTGAGTAACTCCTCGCAGGGGTGAGTAAGACATTCACAGCTCAGGTTATGCGCTCCTTGCTCAACATCGCGCTGCCCATCTGCAGCAAAGCCAGGAACAGATCTGGTGATGCACAACATCCGAGTTTGAGACTTATGAGTAGTAATTATTGTAATTAAACAGTGGTCCCAAAATACTCCCTGGGTTACGAATGCTTCTTCACTCAAGTAAGCTCCCATTTACCTAACTGAGTAAGGGCACGGCAATTTTGCCCCAGAAGACTTTGTATAGCATATTAAAGTTGTATCCTCAAATTACACATCTAGTTAAAACACTCTTATAAGTCATTTTCCTAACTGTTTGCAGTATAAACATACTACCAAGTTAAAATTAAATGAGCAATTAGCATATAGTATAATATAATATAAAATTCACTCCTTATAATACAATCTAAAATTCACCAAATAGAACAGTAATGCTATGCAATTAAGCAAACAGGATAGGTGTGAAATTAAACAGGATATAGATGCATTGTGCGAGAGATTCGGTGGTGGAAATGAGTCACCTCTTTGTCAATAGCATCGCTACCAGCTACGGCGTGCTGCGTAGAGGGGAAGCAAGACATCCAGGACAACAGTGGCTGTACAAAAATAACACCAGAGCCGTCCCAGCCTGCACTCACTACTCTTTAACAGCGAGAAGTGCCACAAGTGAAGCTCAGAAATGTCCAGGCTGCAGAGCTGTGCAAGGTGGGGGTCCCCATCCCGGTTCCATCAGCCGGCACAGCTCCCATCCGCTGCCGCGGGAGCTGCCTCCACCTGTCTGCAAACAGGGATGGCACCTCATGGCTTGGAGAACAGACGACTGAAAGCTTATGGGCAATATTGACTCCATCCAACGTCTCTGATGAGTAAAGGCAGACAGTGCTGTGTTAGAGCTGTTCTAGTGCCCGGCTGAATTCACCCCCGCAGTGAATAAATGAGCTGTCTTTGACGACCTTGTTTCAGCATGCCCGAGAAGGGAGCGGTACGCTGAAACCTCCGGGCAGCAGTGCCGTGTCCCATGCAGCCAGCCTCCTGCCCTGCAGCCAGCCTCAGGCTTCACTCTCGGCTGTCAGCACAGTCCGAGGGGTGTAATTCCACTTTCAGGTGCATTAGCACAAATCTGGGACGGGGTCGTGGGCCCAAATTCATCCCAGGGGTGCCCTGGTTCCAGCCCCTCTCGCTGGTGGCCCCACAGAGAGGAGAGGCTGCAAGGGGCTGACGTGTGTTGATGGTGCCCTTCTCCGAAGGACAGCACCGCTGAGAGCGGTGGACCAGCAGACCAGGCTGCCTGACTCCGTCCAGACACCACGTGGACCACAGCTCCTTTCATGTGCGGTCCCGCGCCAGGCTACCGTGGGGACATCCCATTCCCTAGGGGACAGGAATCGGGCCCCCTGATTTAAGCAGCGCAAAAGCTGACTTTGCTCCACGCTATTTTGCACATTAATTGTTACATAAATGCATTCAAATATTTGTAAGGTTGATTGAAAATGTTGCTAAATCAGACTGCTCAGATTTAACCACCAGAAATTAAATCAGATAATAAACAATCAGCATTTCTTTCCTACAAAAGGATGATAATTTTGTAGGACGTTGGGTTTATATTGTCTATGCACCTGCATGTGGAATGCTAGCGATAAAGTGAGATTTGATAGCAAATTGGACTGGCAGACAGTTTTTGAACATAATTACTCAGAAGAAACCACCCGGAATCAATTTAATCATAGTGCAACTGATTTTTAATTTCCAATGATACAAAAAAGTACCATTCACATTAGGCTTTTACTGACTTTGGTTTGTAATCATGGAGTGTCTGTATTGTAGGCAAGCTAATTAAATAAATGCTAAGTATTTCTCGCTTTGTAATACAGAAAAAAAAAAAAAAATTAAAGGTGCCTCCTAAACAGCAAAATGAACAAAAGCTAATGGCTTGGCAGCCCACTGAATCCGCGTTTATACACAGTCTGTACTTGTTTAGCAGTTGTGAAATTCTGGGACTATTATCAGCAATTTCTGTTGAGGCTCTCTGGACAATTAACAGTTGTGCTAACAGGCGGTTGGGACACAAAGCCTACCCGCCAGAAAGGAAGCATTGCTCCAAAATACCCTCCGAAATTCGGTGTGGGATGCTGATCTCTGTCCTGAGGAAAAAAGGTACTGCCCTGGCAAAGAGGGGGGTGGTCAGGGGCTAGGACCGCAGCCTGCCCTCTCTGCTCTTGTCTTTTAAGACGGGAAAAGAGCTGTCCAGCCATCCAAAGGAGCGCGACAGAAGTGCCAGGGCCCCTTTCGGCTCCCCTGGTTGTGGAGGCACTCGGCGCGGGCGCCGGCAGAGGAAGCAGCCGCTCGCAGCTGCCCGTGCATCAGCGGGGAAGGCAGCCGTCAGGGCACGTGGTGACTGGAGAACGAGTCCAAAAAACACAGCGTGTGTATTAGGAAGAGCAAAACAAACTGCCCCGTGGCAACTTGGTCCTGAGAGGAAAGGGCTGACGCAATTACACTAATTTCATCTGGGATGGGAAGTCATCCCCAACCTGCTTTTATTCTCTAAGTGATCCTTTTTAACCGATTTTGGTGTTTGTTCTTGATGTCATTCTCTTAGCTGGAAGCTACTGAGGCACAATGATCTTAAAGCCCTGTATCCTCCTGAGACAGAGATCTGAGATGAGACAAAACTGGATTCTCGCCTTCTCGTCCTGCTTTTGATTTAGGGAGGGAGGAATTAAATCCTATGTTCTCATGGGGGAAAACATTAAAAATAATTTCTTCCTCTGAGCCTGCCGAGCATCGTGAACAAAAGAACGTAGACCCCGTGCATCCACAGAAAAGTGAGGTGCTTCCCCTCCCCTCCGTGACTGCAGCATCCCCCTCCACTCGCAACTTGCCTGGCAGCAGGCGTGGGTATTTCTGAGGAAGTAGCCAAAGAGCAAAATACGCGTTTCTGCTTTTATGCTGCCTTTGCGAGGGCTGCGGGAGGACAGACAATACCTGAGCTGACAGGACTCCTGGCAGCCCACAGCCTTCAAACAGCTCCTGGCGATGCTGAACTGGCAGAGTGAGTTCCCAGTGAATCAGGGCTTTGCAGGACAGGGCACCGCCGGGCTCTGGGTACCACGTAACGCTCCGGCACTTTGAGCCGAGGCTCAGAGCCGAAAGAGCATCGCCGAATCACAGCCCATCTCCTGCGCACCCGGTCACCGAGGGGAGTAGAGAAGCCTGTGCTGGGTACCAGGGGATCCCACGCGACACAGGTAGGTGCCTTGGCAGCACAGCTGGAAACCCAGGGATGCTCAGGGAGCTCGCAGGTTAGGTGCAAGCTCCTGAGGGCTGTCGGCCTGAGTGAGAGGAATGCAGGAATACCCTGGGAACTGATAAAATAAACTGTGACAGCTCCCGAGCTCCCCCTTCTAATCAGTATAATGATGTATTTAGGGTCATATGCTGCTTTTTGTCTATGTGTGCAACGCATCTCAGCATCGCTGGGAGAAGTGTTCATGGTGAAGGGGCAGCATTTAGGCCACAAATCTTGCCCCTGCCCCAGACTCACGGGCACCAAAGAAGGGCTGTTTCTACAAGGCATATAGCAGTGCAATGCCTCGCATCCTTCAGGCCTTAGGCAAAACCAGCCTGTTCCACTATATATATTTAAGATTGATAATTCCTGTCAGAAGAAGGCCCCAAGCAGTTGGCCTGGCTTTAATAAAACACAAGTCACTGGTGCCTTCTCTCTTTCGCTCAAGGGTGAAATAAAAGTTGTGCTCGTCCTTTGCGGAGCTGGGAAAGGACATGCACCAGAGCATTTCAGGCGCAAAACCCAAATACTCGAGATTAGGCTACCCCCACGAGAGGTTTTTCCCATCTGGCAGGAGTCAGCTCCGGCACAGGTTAAACAGCTGACCCAGTCTTCAGGCACTGGAGACCAGTAGCGTCGAGAGCTGCATCGGCTCCCACTTTTCTGGGTAATTGTGGTTAAAGTAGCCCACTGGCTCCCCGGGGTTAAGATGCTCTGGGGTTCAGTCACTTCACTTTTGCTTCACAAAGCAAGAAAACTAGAACAAAAAACCCCACTGCAATACGCTCAAAACATCCAGAGGCTAGAAGACAACCTACACCAAGGAAAGTCAGCTTTCATTCTGAATGTATGTATTCCTCACTCACATAGCCTGTGTGCCACATTCTTGGAGGTGACAGACCCTTTCTTTACCATACCTGTCCCACAAAACCCCAGGCAGCCTTCATAACTCCATGCAGAATTAAAAATGAACTATACCTAGAAATGACATCCAACATAGTCTAACAAGAAACAAACAAAGATTTAAAAGGGCCTGTTTTTTTGCTTTTTTTTTTTCTTTTGAAGAACCCATTTGAGAATGGCAACATCCCCAAACAAGCCTGTAGTATTCCCAGGCAATGATACAGCTCTGCAGGATGGTTAAAAATAAACTTGTTGAAAGGCTCTCCCTCTCCCTTATACTCTGCGGGAATTTCCCCTGACTGCTACCTTCAGGGTACGCTTAGCAGTGACACACCGGGAAGTGCTGGCACGCTTCATCCCTCTTGCCCCACCCCATCACCAGGGAGTGGATCTGCTGGGAAAGGGCTTTGCTGACTCACCAGGTGGGATTTCGGTGCCTAAATATAGGCGTCTAGTGCCATTTGAGATGTCCTAGGGTATCCCGCTTGACTCCCAGCTGCTGCTCCGGGAGGGTGAGGATTTCCAGCAGGTCCTTTGCCAGATCTGCCCGCCTCAGATATCCTCAGGTCTCTAAAAGGGCACAAGGTGCCTAGATATACAGGGCCACCAACTTTCCCCCATTGGGTGAGACAGATCTGCCCGGTGCAGACACGCAGGTGTGCACAGCGAGCAGAGTGCCTATGCTGTTCCCACCAAGCCAAATTTTATTGAGGTCCTCAGGGTGCATGAACCAGGACCCTAGCAGAGGAGGGATGCACTGGGTCTGGGGCAGCCAGGAGCTACGGAGCATCCTCGTGGCAAGGGCAGAGGGGGTACAGCACCACTGCCCTGTGAAAAACGAGGAGAATGGTAAACATGCAGGATGTCCCAGGGCAGCATGGGGGAAAGATGTGCCTCAGACACCGAGTAAGATTCACGTCTGGTCCCAACCAAGCTGGCGTCTGCCTTTTGCTGAGCTCTGGCTACCTGCAGAGCAGCGCTGGTAAATAGCTGTCGACTGCCTGAGCCGGACCCATGAGCAAACCGCAGGTGTTCCCAGGTATGGGAAAGCTCCCGTGGGAAATCACATCATCTCACTGTCCTCCTGATTAGACTTTGTTCAGTGGGAACAGCTGAGATGCCCCAATATTTTTCCTTCCCTGTGCCTTGTGGAACAGGACAGGAAAAACTAAAAATATGACATAAAATACACTCTTTTTCCCGACGAGATATTTTTAAAGTAAAAATATAAAATGTAATAGAAGACTTCAAATAAAATGAAAAATGACAGTATCTTGTGGGGAGGAGGTGCAGGCACTAACTTTTCCAGCTTGTTCAAATTTGGGATCTCTTTACTTTATGGTTTATTTTTCTTCTCCTGAGACCTGGGAGTCTGATAAGAACTGTCTGAACATCTCAAATGAGCTCAGGCCCCAAGCCGAACAACCGACTACCCTAGGCGTTACCTGCAGAGGGAAGTTTTGCCAGATGCCCTAGCACAGGAACAGAGATGATTTCCATGTGGACACTACTATTGTGATATAACTGCCTTCTTTGTACGCTGTTCATCTCTTTCCCAAGTTTAACCACGCAAAAAAAAAAAGTATTTTTGTTGCAAAATGGAAGTATCTACTGGGTGACTTATGTTAGTGTAGCTGTACTGTGTTAACACCTTAGACTGCACCCAAAAAGCTTTCCCACAAACACAAGGGTGAAGGTCAAATCCCTGCAATTGTTTGTCCTGGTCAGAGCTCAGTGGATGTTAGCAGACCCACGGGCTCCCGTGGGGTGAGTGGAGGAAGAAGGGTGTTGCTGAGTGACTTGGGGGACCAGCATCAGCTTAGAAATCACAAAACGAGGAATAAAAAGGAAGGTTTTCAAGGCTTCCCACAGTCTCTAGGACAGCTGGGAGCTTTAAAGCCTTCCCTTTTCATCCCTCCTGGGGCTGTGGTCCCCAGAGTGGTGGTTGAACTTCTCAGGCTCGCCTCCCTCCCCTGTCCCTGGAAGGCCAGACCACCACTTCAGGTGTTTCTGTGAAACAGGGCATGAAGGGTTATGAGCCACAACTTGAAACCTGCTTTAGCCGTCCATTTGTGGGGAGGACGTGAGCTGGTCATAGGCAAGACTGGTCTTTAGGTTCCCAGCCCCAGGGAGCAGAAAGTTCCCTGTCTGCGAAGGAGAGGGCTCTACCAAGCATTTCCAAAGCGAAACTGTGACACCACTAATCTTTAGGGCATGCGATGAAAACTGGTGCCTGGATAAAGTTTATGAATCACGGGAGACCGCTGGGGAAATAGGCCTCCAGGGAGAAAATGCACATTTAAGAACAAGGCTTGTCCAGAAGCCCGGATCCTGGCAGGTGGAAGCAGCACGCAGGAGCAGGGCTTCTGCAGATTGCAGAAACCAAAGGTTATGCAAGCACCTGGACACATATATTTAGCTGGATGAAACAAGAGGGAAACCTTAGGAGCTGACCTAGAAAATAAGCATCAAGAGGTGCTGCAGTGTTTTATTTCAGTACAGCTGTTTTCTACCCCAGCAACTTAGTATACTATTTTTGTAATAGACGTGCTGCTGCCAGTACCCATCAGAGCTGCAGGCAGCTGGTGCTGCCGCCGCTAGGGACCCATAGGGAAGGGAAGGCCACTGGGACATGGTCCTCGGCCAGTTCCCAGGGCTCCCTGAGGAGGCAAGAGGCAGGGTCCAAATCCAGCGCAGAGATGAGCAACGCTTTTCTTTTAGCACTTAGGGCACCAACACAGAGATGCAGTTGGGAGTTGTCCTCCAAAACCAAATGAGGGATGCTCTTGCCTCCGTTTGGCATGGGTTATTTATCAGTTTCCTGAAAACAATCTTTTTTACAGGATACAGTATCTGCCCTTGGAGCTTACACAGACATAAAAGGGGAGGCTAAAAAAAGCACCCTGACAATGACAGGCTGATAGCGCAGGTTTGAGGGGAAGGTTAAGCAAGCCTGATAAACTGGCTCATCAAATTGTTCACAAAAGCCACGTAATATTGGATCCCATTAATTCTTAAACTGGTGTGTAACAGGGTTATTGTCATTCCGGATCGAGCCACATGACATTTTCACCTGCCTTCCTTCATCCCCAGCATCCTTCCAGCGGCTGCCAAGCCCCTTTTGATGGAGCACCCTCACCATTCCCGTCCTGGCCTGCCGCTGGTCTCGGTGGATGCCGCCAAGCTTTCCCACTGGTTGGCAGAGCTGACGGGTTTCACCACAGCCGCTCTCCCTGCTGGCACAGGCACATGTTTTCCCCTGGTCCTCCAGCTCTCGATGCGCAGCTGGGGTGGCAATGCAGACGAAGATGGTGCTTAGGACAGGACCCCCATCCTGCGAACACTGCAGACGCCGCTGAAGCTTCCTGCTACGGTATCAAATCAGAGAGTCATTTAATATCTAGTTTCATCGAGTCTGGCGATGCCCAAGCCCTGCTGCAGGAGCAATGGCACATCTGAGAGGCAGATCCCTTCTCAGCAAAACTGCCAAACTTCATCCACTGTAACTTTTCCAGTATCACTCTGTCCCCTCCTTTACTGTAAAATGGCTTATTTTGCATTCCTGAAGGCAAACAGGCACTTTGGAAACTTCCCTAACCTTTTCCAGGCCTCCCGCGAGTGGGCATCTCTATAATTTCTAATCGAGCAGACCGGTCTGCAAGGGGAGCGGAGCGGGGCAGAGGGGGGAGGCGTGGGAGCGCTTGCAGTCCCGGCCCCATGGCGCCCACGGCAGAGGCTCCCCCACCCTCCACCCCTGCGTATCCGCCTCCCGTCACCCTGCCTTTGGGACGGCTCGGGCCTCCTGCACTTCATCGACCTCCCCCCGAGATTATTTACTTCTTCAGCACTCTGATAGTCGGGCCACGGTCTCCTTGTTTTCTCCCAGTGTTTTTTGTCCTCCCACAATGTGAATCAGTGTGGGATATGCCCTGGCCTCTCTCCTGCTACCTTCCTTTGGGAGTATTAAGGAAAACAGTTAATTATTATTATTTTTTTCCACTTACTAGCGGCCAACTCACATCAATAAATTATCCTTACCATGTCTTGCAAGTAAATTTGCTGTCTCCTCCTGAGAGCTTTTCCCTTGCATATCTGAAGAGTTTCTTATTTACCTTAACCTCTTGCACAATATTTCTTTCATTCTTTATTTTTGCTTTTGTGTGTTTGTCTCTGTGTGTGCACGTGTGTGTGTTACTCCTTGTGCTCCCTCCCCTCTACCCTGTAACGCCCCCCTCCCTTCTCTGGGGTGACATTTTACACTTCACATGTGTCTCTCTTATCCTTGATTATTTTCTGTGCTTCCATACTTGTCCATGATGCACTGTTTTAACTCCTGCAGTATTTATTACTGTGTGGCATATGAAACCGGTGGATGGGCCATGATTTACATGTCGGTGCTTTTCATCTCCTACCAGCCCACCTCGTGTCCTTTCTCTTCTTTACCTTGCGTCATTCAAACTCACCAATACTTCTTGGTTTTTCCTAAGCAGTTGCACTAGGAGCAGACGTCTCAGTTCCTCACTGTTTGGGAGCTGCTTCCACCTTACTTGAGGATTTAGTGAAACCACAGGCTCTGCCTCTCTCCCGGTGAGAGCTCCAAACACCCCCTACAAGCACCCGGCTGAGGGGGGCTGTGCTGGCTGCCAGCCCCCGCCAGTCCTCCCCGCATCCCGGCGTGGGCTGAGCCCCGCTTGCTTCAGCCCCGCTCGGCGGCAGGGAGCATGACCGTCGCTCTTCTTCACCAGTCGCTTGGGCCGAGAATCCTGCCGACCACTGGGGATGCTGCGGTACCCGGCCCCGAGCTGCCACTGGTGCTCGGAATAGCCCCCATCCCTAACCTGACCTTCGTCTCAAACAGCCGGGAGAGGTCAGACCGTAATTTTGGACATTATTCAAACGCCTTTTTGACGCAGGGCAAGAGCAGCACCCGACAGCCTGCCCTATGGATGCCTGGTTGTGGGCTGGCTCAACGCCACACGGAAGCCGGTGGAATTGGAGAGGCGTAAAAATGAGCGTGGTGGACCAGACCCAGAGCTCTCCCCGACACCGCAGGAAAGGTCACGCTTAAATTGCAAGGGGTGCCGGAGGGACTGTAAAAGCAGAGAAACCCAGGAAAGGGCAAAGTGGTGACTCTGCTCTGTCCTCTGGAGGTCAGGCAGGGCTGGGTTTATCTCAGCCATCTCAGCCAGGAGCTTGTTTAAGCCATCGTTTAATGTGTCGAAGGAGCCAGGGTTGGCCTCTGATTTGAATCACCGTGAGCCAGGCCCATATACCATTGTCCTAATGCCTCTTATCTCAGTTATTTCTAAACATTCCTCAGCAGCAATTACACCTTTCCTCTCCAATCTCCCCCAAAGTATCCTTTACTATTTACTCACATTGATTTTTTGCATCCCATTTTATTTATGCCTATTGTGCCTTGAATTATAAAGTGAATGGCAAATTTCCAGACTCTGGCATGCTCCTGATTCCCCCTGTGTGTCTGTTCTCGTTCCTACCTCTTCCATACACCACAAATTGCTCTTTCGTTAGTGAAGCTACTTTACGAACTTCCAGAGGGAAACCTTGAAGAGGAAGTGCTGCACATCTTTTTTTTTTATGTCTAGCACTTTCCTTTTATTTTATCAGTGGGCTGATGTGTCCTCTCATACTCCCTTGAGATACTTCTCCCCTCCTTTCTATGGGTTTCTTGTTAAATAAAAAGAAAAATACCTCAGAACATGGAAACATGCTCCTTATCCTATATTTAATGATCTTCAGGCCTGGCTGTGCCTTTCTCGGACAGTGCATTTACATACTGAAATTAATCCCAGGGAAGAGACCCCTTGTCTGTTTGAATGCTTATAAAGGTTTATGGGACAAATAGCTTACTAAAGGTGGGTAGATAGTATTTTAGCAGAAGCAGTTCTGATGTTATTAGAGTTCTCCTCGGAGACCGCATCAAGAACATACACTGTATGTTGGAAATGAATAAGAAGTTCATCTGAAATTCACTTTGTGGACAAACTTTACAGAGAAAACACCTGGCGAGGCAGTGTACAGAAATTACAGGTGAACCACGGGAGTCAGGTGTCCCAAGCCTCCCAAATACCTTCAGCCAGCAAGCCTGACTTTCCTATAACTTATAAAACACCCTGTATTTGTAACCACAGGGAAGCCCTAAACTATGTCAGGTCTGGAGAAGCTTCATCCCAAACTCAACAAGAGCAGGCGCGTTCAACTCTCATATCCAGTACAAAAGGGAGCTGCTTTCTTTGGGAGCTGGGAAGGTTTGCATTGCACGGGTAAACGCTCTCGCTGGCTGCAGCAAGCTGCTGGTAACTGGGGCAGGGAGGTGGTGGGAGGTGGTGAGCATGGGCTCCGGGGCTTCGCAGTCACAGGAGGTGCTGGGGTATCAGGTCCTTGTGTCATCTTCCACGGGATGGCCTCCTGGGACAGCTCGTTAATTTAAGAGCAGGCGATGGGCTGACAGCAGCCTGTAGACTGATATCGGTGGATAACAGCTATTGCTGATTGCTTTGTGCATTCAATAAAGCCTTAACAGATACAAATCTGCTTGTGCCCATTAAAGAGCATCTCCTTCTAGACCACAGCTGAAAAGCAAAACATCAACCGGGTCTTTAGGATGGACTTTTTCTGACCAGAGGTAATGTAATGGGTTAGGGACAGCCTGAAGGGAGAAATCAGACCTGCAGTGGGAAATGACAGGCTCGAATGACTAGAAAATGTAAACACACTGGAAGAAAAACCTCAGATGTCTATGCCTTTAGTTTGCTTGCTTTAACATGTAGCTTGAATTCTATTTTGTTAGGCGCTCATTTCTTTTTCCTTCTTGACAATGATTCTGCCTCTCCTTTCTTTCCCTGGCTGCCATTGCCAAATGTTGCTGCTAACTGGCACTAGGAAAGCAAGAGCAGAGAGGAACAAAGAAACTACTGTCAAACAAAAGCAGGCATAAATAAATGGAGTTTTCCTGTGGTACTTCTAAAAACTAAACAAAACCTTCTTTCTCTTCCAAAAGAAACCATTTTATAATGAATCATTCATTCCACAGGGCTTATTGTTCAGCTGATGAACATGCGTAATACTCATTTACATTAGCGCAGGTGCTGAGAGAGGAGGGTATAGCACAGCATATAGAAAACATGTCAGTTCCGAGATGTTGCACAGATTGTGGCATCTACCCTGCTATGACATTACTTGCAACTGTAGTTTCAATCTTCCCTCTTCAGCAACAGATTTATTTATTGGTCATTATGATGCAGAGTTTTACATATCAACGAGCATCTTTCCAATAACTTTCATAGCTCTGAATCAAGCCCAGTGTGGGTTAATAACAACAAGGGAGCTCCCTCTCTACCAGCTTGAAAATATTCCTGTTGAGGAGGGAAAGCACGTTGCTTAACAGAGGTTTGCGAGGCTCCGACGGGATCAAGTCCTGCCTTCTCAGAAATCAGATGGGAGTTTGGCGTTTGGGCTGTAAGGCTTTAGGAATAAGCAAGTGCTATCCTGTGGGCTTTTCCAGCAGGAGTCCCACCAAAGCCCCGTGGAGGTGAAGGAGGGGCCATACCTTCAAGGGCAGCTGCTGTGGGCATGGGTGCCGCCAGCTCGCCGGGCAGTGTGCTGGCAACCGGCCCCTGTTGGAAATCAGAAGTGAGCTGAAGCTGATCGCTAACTGGTAACGTGGGGCTTTCTCCTGCAGGAGAAAGGCTGCAGGACACCCAGCCACCTGAGGTGCCACTGGCTTCAGCGGTGAGATGGTTACTCCTCACGTTGCTGAAGCAGCTTGCCGGCCGCTCTGCAAGATGAGAGCAAGAAAACGATGACAGGCGTGTAGGCTGGAGGGAGCACCCCAGCTCCCTGAGCCCATCACTCTGCACCAGGGGGGGAGCACCCAGGCCAAATGTTGCAGGTAACAGTGGTTTTTCAAGTCTCTCCCAAAGTCCCCCCAGATGAAGTTAACCCAGCTTCCACCCACAGCCAGTTGTGACTTTCTTGCTGTGGGTTGCACCGTGTTTCTGATGTGAACATCTGCTCCCAGCAGCTGGTTGATGTTACATGCTTTTGCCCCTGAGAAAGAGCCCGTGGTACCAGAACATCTCTGCACAGGCGCATCTGTACGATCGGCTCCCGGTGATCGCTGGGTGGATGCAGGTACAGGACTACCAGCGGGGGTACCCCAAGCTGGGAGTCAGCCCTGCTCTCGAAGAGGTAGAGCCACCACTTGGTCTTTGCCAGCGCAGAGGACTCCACCTTCCCTCCTGTGTTGTGCCCTCCTCGATGGTCTTCCAGCGTCATTTACAGGCGGGCTGTAGGACCCCTGTTTGGGTTCCACCTCCGCTCCCCTGCTTACTCGGAGGAAGGCATTTTCTCCAGGCCATGAGCCCATTTTGGAGGTACGTTCTGTCCACCTCTCTTATTTTTTCAGCATTCTTTTAAGAATTGGACAGCAGACCCGGACACAGCCTGCTCTATCACTGCCTTTGATTCCTGTACTGCAGGCACAAAATCCACCCCTTTGCTTCTCTCTGTTTATTGCTCTGCACCGCACAGGATCCCATTAGCCGTGTTCGGAACAGCGCTCTACTGAGAGTTCATCTCGAGCCATTTGCTTTACAATCATTGGATTTATAACAAGCTTGACCAAACCCCAATCTAATTTGAAACTGTGCTAAAGCACTTTTATATTTACTTTAGTAATGAAATAAAATTTCTGTTCTGTTTTTAGAGTGATTTATTTCAGCATCGCTACTGGTACAATATCTCATTTGTGTTTCATAAATTGCCATAGGCAGGAACAAAATACTAAAACTGTTTTCAGCAAATTACTTCTAAAGAGGATGTTTTCCCCTGTACACTCGCACACACGGACTTACCTTTTCAAAACTAACCGGTGTTTTTGGTGCTCAATCTGACATCTGTAAAAAGTGCCTGATCTTTAGAAAAGGGTGAATAGCCATCTTCTGACTATTCAGCTATCTCTAATATGTTTTAGACAGGGTACCTAAATATTGTGCTAAATTAAATAACTTCTGAAGCTGTGGACAAAAGTTATTTGAAAATAAGACATTCATGTGGTCAGAATGTGGTCAGCTAGTTTGCAGGACGGTAGCAGTGTGAGAGGTCCCTGGCAGTCCCTGTTTCTAGCCCTAAGTTGGCTGGTAGGATCTGGTCTCCCACCGAGGACCAGGATAGGTGAAGAGTTCAAGGCAAGGCGTCTCCACGAAGGGGATGGAGAGGGGGTGCCTCAATTTTGAAACTCTTTTTCCCCTTTGGTCCACCAGTGCCCAGATTTATTAACCTTCCCAACAGGCTGTAAAGCCTGTCTATTTCCCTGTTCCAAGCTAAGGCTATTGCTAAGGGTGTGAATTGAGGAGGAGTTATTTATGGATGGTCCTTTGTCTAAGTTTATGCTGTTATTTTTAATTTATGTGGTAGGCGCCCAGCATACTGCTGAGATGCCTAGCGATGCATTTTAAAAATTTGAATACATAAATAAATAAAATACTCTGTACTCAGCCAGACCTAAATTATGCAGTACGGAGAGAGAAACGATTCAATAGACATTAGGGAAAGGACCAACGGAGCACAGCAGACCAATGCTATTTGCAGACCCAAGAATCCTTACCCTTGAGCAAGCAATACAGAGGAGCTATGGCTAGCAGCCCAAATTTTAGGTGGTGTTGCAGCCCCTCATCGAGCCTCTCACTTGAGGACTGAGTTCATATCTACAGTGACCTCGAACCCATCAAAGAACAGAGCTCTTCCTAAATAAGCTGAATCAGGTAGATGTGTAAGACCAGCTGTAGGTGGAAACCCTGGCCACTGTGAAACGGCCAGGGACTTGGCCAGCGGCTCGCAGGGAAACCAGGGTTTCACTGAGTGGGTTAATCAGTTGTGTAAGTCAGGTCTAACTACTGGATGAATCCGTTGTAAGGCACCCACCACTTAAAAGACAGATGTTTAAAGAATCAAAAGACATTAAGCAAATAAACATCAGCTGGCCTATCAACAGGATGACTCTGATTGATGATGCAAATACTATAGTGTGCAGTAAATACGGCATACATCTATAAATGTACATAATTAGAGGTAGCATATCATTTGTGAATATGATGCAACAAGCAGCATAACACAAATGTAAAAAAGAACCATGCTGGTCTGTGATGGGGTATCTATAAACATATATAATTATACATAATAGTGCTATAGTATGCTAATAATATAATGTACTTATTGAATATGTAATCCCAGATAGCATCTCACAAACAATGTTATGATGTGCTTGGCTAAACTATATAAGCGATAAATGGGGAATAATAAATATATCCATTTTATGTCCCTTCGTTTGTGTGTGGTTTTAACTCAAATTATAAGGACATGCAGCACCAAAGAGAGAACACGTGAGCACCTCTACACGACCGATCACAAGTGGTGTTCCCCGGTCATGAGCGGTGTTCCCCAGGGCTCAGTTTTGTGGCCAGTCTTGTTCAATATCTTCATCAATGATCTGGACGAGGGGATCGAGTGCTCCCCCAGTAAGTTTGCAGACGACACCAAGCTGGGCGGGAGTGTTGATCTGCTGGAGGGTAGGAAGGCTCTGCAGAGGGACCTGGGCAGGCTGGATCGATGGGCCGAGGCCAACTGTATGAGGTTCAACAAGGCCAAGTGCCAGGTCCTGCACTTGGGCCACAACAACCCCAGGCAACGCTACAGGCTTGGGGGAGAGTGGCTGGAAAGCTGCCCAGAGGAAAAGGACCTGGGGGTGCTGGTTGACAGCCGGCTGAACATGAGCCGGCAGTGTGCCCAGGTGGCCAAGAAGGCCAACGGCATCCTGGCCTGTATCAGAAATGGTGTGGCCAGCAGGAGCAGGGAGGTGATCGTGCCCCTGTACTCGGCACTGGTGAGGCCGCACCTCGAATACTGTGTTCAGTTTTGGGCCCCTCACTACAAGAAGGACATGGAGGTGCTGGAGCGTGTCCAGAGGAGGGCAACGAAGCTGGTGAAGGGCCTGGAGCACAAGTCTTGTGAGGAGCCGCTGAGGGAACTGGGGTTGTTTAGTCTGGAGAAGAGGAGGCTGAGGGGAGACCTCATCGTGCTCTACAACTACCTGAAAGGAGGTTGTAGCGAGGTGGGTGTTGGTCTCTTCTCCCAGGTAACCAGCGATAGGACGAGAGGAAATGGCCTCAAGTTGCGTCAGGGGAGGTTTAGACTGGATATGAGGAAAAATTTGTTCACTGAAAGGGTTGTCAGGCCTTGGAACAGGCTGCCCAGGGAAGTGGTTGAGTCTCCATCCCTGGAAGTATTTAAAAGACGTGTAGATGAGGCGCTTAGGGACGTGGTTTAGCGGTGGACTTGGCAGTGTTAGGTTTATGGTTGGACTCGATGATCTTAAGGGTCTTTTCCAACCCAAACGATTCTATGATCCTATCTTGCTGTAGCCCAGGACCATCTGGAGCAGAGGCTGCAGCAAGCAGAGGGGACTCAGGGCCTTTGCTAGACAACATGCAAACCCCACATCATCGAAAGCTTTGCAACAGTGAAAGTGCTGATGGATAAACTTCTGGCCCAGGTTTCACAGGTTGGCACTGCAACCGCAACTAATAAACGTCACTGAGCTATCACTCGAGCAAACCAGCTCAGGTAATTTTACCAGTTCAGTGAATGTGGCGTAGGCTTTGGTGACCACAGGCTTTTGCTCAGGCCGCTGAGAGTCCCTGTGGCCGTCACTGCCGTAGATACTGCACTCAGGGTCAGTGATTCAAAAGGCAGCAGTGTGGCTGACCTACCCGAGCTGCGCTGGCATCTCAGGGCTGTGCCAGGGGCTTGGCAGCAGCTTCCCTTTTAAAACATTTTATTTTGGAGTTTTCTGTCTGCACTTTGCATTTCACCCAGCCCAGGATTTGGGCTGGCACGGGGCACCCCTCCTTGAGCAGGTTAGCATCTGTGAAATCCGAGCATTTCTGAGGAATCCTCCCCAAAACGTGCCAAGCCGCGGCAGGAGCCAACCCATGAGCAAAGGAGGACTGCGTACGTTCCCGGTGTTAAAGCAATAGCAGAGAAAAAGGACGTGAAATAGGAAAGGCTCTCATTCCTCACCTACAGCTCCAGCTCATGTGGGTCACCCAGAAGCACCTGACTCCTGCAGCAGAGCCTGGCCAGCAGTTGCCACCCCAGGGGACAGGGATGGGGATGTGGACATGTCCCCCAGTGTGCTGCTCGCCCCAGTGCAGCCCGTTGCTGTCACCACAGCTGGGACGGGTGGCACAGCCTGCAGCACCCTGCCAAGCCCCACGCTCCTGTCAGGGTTTTACCCCCTTCATGCCCCCACTGCCCCACTAGAAACAAACACTCACTGTGACAATAGACACTGCCCTCTACTTTCCACCCTCTGGTTCCCGGTGATGGACAATACCAGCTTGAACAAGACGGAGGATATATGTGCCATCAAGTGCATGGTCAGAAATACCTGAGAGGGGTGCATGGAAGCTGTAGTTGATGAAGGCATTGCTCTCATTTGCTGACGTGAAGCAATGGGCATCTTCTGTCTAAGAGAGGATGTCAGAATGCATTGCACAATTCAGAAGTTTTATTCCCTTTGTTTTGAAAGAAGTCATTAGGAACAAGATGGCTCAGGGATTTGGTAATAGAATATGAAACCTCTCATCTCTCCATTGACCATTCAAATATGACCTGTTGTATTAGTCACAGAAAATCATCAGATTACTTGCTGGAGTCTTATGCAAAATGAAATAGCCATCCTTTTCTGCAGCCCAGCTCCAGCTGAACAGATTATTTTCCAGTTGAAATGGTAGGATTTTGTTCCAGCAATTTGGCTTTCAGCTCTTAAAAAATCAGTCTTTCTGGACTGTGAGCTGCAGTTAGCTCCTTGCTGGGATGGAGTTGAACAGGACTGCTACCTCATCCCTAGCGGTGATGCCTGCCAGTGACGTGGGGAAGGGACAACTCGGAAATGTGTTTTCAGGTGTACCTACTTCACAAGTGAAAGTACCTTATGCAAGATGCTTGGCCAATTCTCCTCAAAGAGAAGAGCATGTCAGAATGCGTCTGTGGCTTTATCATGACAACTTCTCAGGGAAAACACTACTGAAAACAGTAGAAGTGATGAAATTGTAGAACAAAGATGTGCTTTGGCAGATTCATTTAGAGGAGAGACCTCAAATGGATCAACTGTGTGAGCAGCGAGAGGTTTGGGATAGGTTTTTCCCATAGATGGTACTGCCTAGCACAGAGGAGCAGCTTGCATTAGGTGGTAGGAGGCAGTGAAGCAATCCTTCAGTGCACAGCGCAGCAAGCGTGGGAGTCGCTGTTTCACCGGGACTGCAGCAAGTCACCACATTGCAGCTGTTCTGGGGTAAGAGCCTGCAAGGAAAGTCCTACATCATGGTAAATGCGAGAGAATCAGAGGTAGCCCCCAATGACAAAGCACTTTTATCACCCTTTCCACTTCGTGGAGATGTTTTGAGATTTTCAATCTCTGTGCTGCCAGCTGGAGTGCAAGGGAGGGGAGCGGTAAGAGAATATCCTCCATTGGGTCCATGGTTGGGTCCACGACGCACACAGTGGCTGAACAAAATGCCAAACCAAACAAGCGCTCTGTTATGGTGAATGAAATGGCAATAGCACAGAACAACGGAGGATCATAAGGAAGTAACGGTAAATATATTTTGAAACACAGGAAAAGAGGAATGAAACAGGACAGAAAAGCAGACAGAAATGTGTCTTCAATCTGCTCAGCTTTTCCCACCCATGACAAAGCTCTCTATATAAGCACTGGCTCTCAGCTCGGGCAGCTGAAGTAATTAAGTTTTTAAGGAATACGTGCATTCTCCCCATATGCCCTCCTGACCTTGCGGACAGGACCAGACTCCTGGCCAGTCATTCAATACTTGGTGAAAGACAGAGCATCTCTGGCACAGGAGAATTGCGTGCCTAATCTGCTTAGGTAAAAATGTCAACAAACTTGTAAAATTGCTTGCAGTCCTTTGCAAAAGCGATGCGCAGTCCCATCCGCGGCTGCATTACGAGCTCGGGCATGACCCTCACCGTGCCCAGCTTCCTGCTGGCTGTCACCCTTCTTCGGGGGCTTTGGGCAAGGCAGAGTCAGTCTGTACTCTAGCAGCTCTCCTGAAAGACATGGAGCGACTGGCAGCTCAGAGGTGCTGTGAGAAGGAGTAGCTAAGGCTTGCAAGGCAAGAATAAATAGCTGAGGATTGTGGCACGTTAAAAAGAATGGAGGGGCTACGCTGGTCTCCTCGTTTACAGCAGATGGAGCAAAAGGGAGGCTGCAGTGGCTCGGGCTGCACAACTGTAACTGCAGGGAACAGCCAGACCCGCTCTCCCAGATGGATACCAAAATATATTACAAAGCAGAAAAAGCCTGACATGTTTCTAATAGAGACAAAATTTGCTGTCCTGCTCCCCTTCCTGTAAGCCTCAATAACGTAATGTAGAAAAGGAAGAAAAAGGGATATGATCTCATACTCGGTGCTTTATCTAAAGTGAATTGCTGATCTCAGTCCAGCTCTGAGTGGGCAGGTCTAGGCTCGGTGAGCATCTGCACGCTCCTGACCTGCTTCAGTGAGAAAACTGTGGCCCAGACCTTCCCCAGGGAAGCCACCGGGGTTTTGCTTTTGATTTCAGGGGCAGCAGAGCTGAAGGGACAGAGACCAAAGTATTTTTTATTTATAGAGGTAATTCTTCCCAGCTGTGTAGATTTACCAGTGGGGTGGTCTTGCTGCATAGTTTCGTGCCAATGAGGGCTAGAAAGCTCCATGCTCACAGAGGCAATGTATTCCACAAATCCCAAATTTCACTTAGAAGTGAGAGAAGTAAAAGTGGTAGGAAGTAATTAACAGGAAAGCCAGCAAAAGAACAGTTGAAAATACATTTAAACTCACCCCAAAAGGGGTTGTACCCTTGGGACTAGTGGGTCCATCTCAAGAGGTCTTGCTTGCACTGACGTGACTGTACTACTGTTTCATCCTTTTGGTCTGTTTATCTGCTTTCCATCCCCAAAGCCCTTGCCGGGGAGGGGAGGAGAGGCAGCCACCTTGATCAATGGCAGGGTGCAGAGAAACAGGACCGCGGGACTGAGGGCGGACGCGGTTCCGTCACCCGCAGGCGGATGCCCCGCCGGCTGCTGCTGTGGGACGGGGACCTCTCTGTGCCTGGAGAGGCAGCCAGCTCTTCACCGCCCCGGCTGCCGCGGTGAAGATCAATATGGCAAATGTTTCTATCCCTCTGCCATCTTGGCTACGTGCTGCGTATTCATCACCTTTATATTTTCTTTACTTTAATCTCCCCCATTTGCATATACACAGGTCCAAATGATAACAATTACCATAAAACAATCACGTTGTCGCCCTACCAATAAAAATTGCTCTGTTAATCAGGAGCCTTTCAGAGGCACCATGCCTGAAAGACCTCATTTTAAACTGGCAGGCTGAACAGGGCAGCAGATAAATTAGCCTATATATGATTGCATGCTGAAATACATTGATTTAAGATTTTTCCCATTCAGCCTGACAACTTGTCTAAATAGGCTCATGTCTGAAGAAGACAGCTTGCAGACATGATGCGAATGACAGGGCATTGCAAATATAATGCAGCATTTCGCAGAGCGAGGGAGCGAAAACATTGTGGAAGGGATTAGCGGCATAAGAGAGAGGGTTAAAAATAAACAGAAGCAGGTACTCTAAACAGCACAGCTCTCAAATTTCATCCTGATTTTCTTCTTCCATTTCTAATTGCTAAGTCACTACAGGGAAAAAGCAATTACTGATCTGCTATCGTTCACCATGTCATCTTTAGGTCCTCATTAGCAATTCCATCGACAATCTTAGCATTTAGCTCCCATCCTGCGATTCTGAGTGTCCTGATCACACCGTGATTCGTGGTTTGGGGTCCTTGAGGAGCAGAGACACAAACCATATCTTCCTCTGTGTTTGGAAAAATGCGATACCTTAGGTATGGATCGTCAGAGGTGAGTGATTGAGATGGGCTCCAGTCACTGCCGGTGCTGTGAGCTCTGCCCATGCCGTTCCCACTTATGTTTTCGATCCTGGTCAACAATAGAAACACTTGAGAAGGACTAATTCTTTTTTTAAAAAGCATCCCATGAAGCATCCCGTAAATCAGCCCTGTGCCATAAAGGTTTTAACTGTGTAAACTAAAACCCGGTATTTTTCCTCACCAGCAGCACCCAATGTCAGGAGGATGAAAGTGAAAGAGCTGACATTACTTGCAGCATTAGAGTGGACTCAGCATTAGATTTGATATAAAATAATATGCATATTTTGATACACTGTGCAATACCATCTAGGCCCCAGTGGATTATGACTATTAAGTAACTGCTGAATTTTCAGTGCAAGGCAAAGGCAGAGAGATGAAGATTTATGGAGGGACTTCACCGGAGACCTTACCACCCAGAGGGCTGTGAAGGGCTGAGCTCAGAAGGGCTGGAGGTTGAGGCAGCTGGTACCTGGGAGCTCCGTGGCCCTGTGTGGGCACATGCAGAGCTGGACTGTACGAGGCCATGCTACTGGAGCGAGTCATGGTGGAAAGATACTCTACCTGCAATGTACATAGACTGACAGGGTTCTGGCTCAGCCTCTGGGAGCAGCTCCACTGGAAATCCTCAGAGAAGCCTCGTCCCCAACCTCCCAGCCCCCCTTTAGCACTATTCCTACCCCCATGAGGAGCTCGAGGGTCTTTGTGAGGGGCCTTCATCACACCTCAGCTGGAGGGTCTTCCCCTCCGCTCTGTGCTGGAACAACCCCTGCACCCCGCTGGGCACAAGGGCAGAGCTCAGAGCAGAGTGCTTCTCTCTCAGGACACAAGGATGCTCATGCAGCTATGGATGTATCCATCATTTCTGGAGTTAGTTTTTGAGGTTTGTAGTGGGCAACATCAAATATTGCCACTTGGAGGTACGTAATGCGCTACAGGGAAGTCTACAGGTAAAGCCCTGTGCAAAAGAGGTATGTGGTCCTAGCAAAGCCCCGACAACACATGTGGTTCCTATAAAGACTGTGGCCTTGGCAACAGAGGAACTGGGAGGAAAGTGAGGGTTTTCCATGTGTACCGATGCACCAGTGGAAATCCCTTCCCCTTTGCATGCAGACATGCCCCAAGAAGAAGAGCTTCTCCAGCACTGCGTTAGACAACCCAGTGCTCCCCGGCCCCCATGTCCTGCGCACCTGCCAGCAGCCACGTGGAGCACGTGCTGCACACAGGCATGGGACCCTCACTGAAAACTCACCTGCACTCCCCCAGCCTGCATGCTCAAACTCAGGCCTCTCTTCCCAACGATGACCTGGTTCTTTGCTGTGTTGGCTCATGACGTAACTGGGCCTCCACTGTCCAGAGACCGGGAACTTTTCATCTTCAACCAACACGCAGTGATGACCAAGGGTAATTAGGAAAAGCCTATTAAAAAACCAACATGTGCCATTAAGTCCACCGGTGCTCTAACTCATTAAGTGTTAGTCACCAGAAAGGTTGGGAATACTGTTGTGATAAGAAGTCCTACCTGTGTCCAGTAGGACAGGGAACAGCCGCTGTGGGTGGCCGGCTATCAAGAGCATCGCATGGGCTTTCAACACCCGCTTCCTGCTTCTGCTTGGTTATTGTGGCATACTGACATCTGAAGAGGGTGGGGGATCTGGGAATGCCTCTCTGACACTCTAATTATCATTTATTTGATTGTCCCTCACCTTAGATCATTATTAAAGCATTTCAGACATGATGTAGTTTTCTCTAGTGGACCAATAAATTAAGGAGCCATATATTTTTAGAGCAAGCATTTTAGTAAACAAATAGTCTGGCAAAAAAAAAAAAAAAGAAAATCCCTGGGAAGCTGGTATTGGGGAGAAAATAGGCTTTATGTTCTGATCGTTGAAAACTACTTGTGTCAGACCAGTGAGAACAATGCAGCTGCCTGGAGGACAGGGAGGGAAGGGCAGAGGCGGGGGCAGAGGGTGCTGCCATGAAGGCACCCCGCGATTGCTGGGAGGGAAAGGACAGGTCTGCCGCTGTGAGGGATGACAGTGGGCTGCTCAGAGGCGACCCTCTTCCATTTTGTTTGGAGGTATAATTACAGCACGAAGACACTGCCCAGTCATCTTGGGGGACGATCCTCTTCCTGAAGCCGAAGCCCAAGGTTTGATATGCAGAGGGAAAAGGGTTATACCCCGTGGTTCAGAAAACACCCAGAACCAAGGACTGTGCTTCATGTTCTGCACTCCTGTTGGCCAGCACTCTGTACCAGGAGGCCCTGCAAAGCCCCGCTATGTGAGTTCTCCCACCTCTTCCTTGGATTCAGAGCATCCGTATCCACTGGAGGACATCCCTCCGATCCCTCCTTCATTGCTCTGGCCCAGCATGAACGCATCCTTTTGATGGAACCAGAGGCATGACAGCATTGTAACTCAAATAGCATTTCTGTCTGCAGTTGCTGGAAATTGGACCTTTTCACCCACCACAGTTCATCTGCACTGTTCTTGTGTATATCCAGCTTGGGATCCACAGATACTCCTCTTCCTTCAGATGGCTGGTTCGGTCCTGTCAGCCTGCACTGGTTTTGTTTCTTTGTAGGATTTGCTTGAGGTAGGAGCATCCTCCTCTTTGTCTCGGTCCAGGGTATGCGCAGTCCACTGATTCTTGCAAATTCTTCTGCACAGCAATGTAATGCATTATATTTTTGCACGACCTTTACCTACTGGGGTGTTAGTTTATGCTGGCTGTCACAGGCTGTGCCTCTTTACATGCCATTTTTTGCTGGAGTCTGACTTTGAACTTCGCGTGACCCCTTGTGTCAAGCCTTTACCTGCAGTATCTTGATTTTTTACTTTGTCCCTTCTGTCAAGACACTGTCCTCCTCCTTCCATGATTTACCTCTCTTGCTTGACAAGCTTTCATTCTTTGTCATACATTAATTCTGCGCCTTCCTTTAATCATTCCCAGAAGGTCTCGGTCCAAACCCTAGCTATAACACGATCTTATGACAGACTTTGCTCCTAAAACCATACAGGTATTTCTGCAGCTCGAGATCAGTTGCCAACTGTTCCTACCTTGCCTACATAGGCAAAAAGATGTATGTACACCTCCTTTGTTTCCTGTTGACATAACACGCACCATGCTGAAGCTTCTGCCGTGCATTTTCACAGCTAATCTGAGTTAACTGCAAATGATTAAGAGCGAGCTGCTTACCGCAAGGAGCGGAGGAGCTCTTTTTCTGGCACCAATTGCTTGTACGTAATGCTTGGCCATAGCTGAGCCTCCTCCAGCTGCTCTCCATGTTTGCAGCATTTTGGTTCCTGCTGGGAGGATCTGGCTGCGTAAATGGGATCCCGCCACCCTTTCCCCGCTTAAAGCTGTCTCCTGACATTGAGGCGAACCCAGGTCGTAACTTGGGGTCCGACTGCCAGCAAATCCCCTCGCTGGGGGGCCAGCCCAGGGACGTGTCTGTACCTGATGCACTGGTGTTGCCGTGCTGCAAGAACGTCCCTTTGGAGATTGCTCTTACTGCGGTGCACTGGCCGCCCCGCCGCTCGGGTCTGTCTCTTCTGCATATTCATTAACGACAATATAAAGAACAGATGGCACCTTCTCCCTTTAGTGCACCGAAATCAAGTTTGATATTAGTCTCTGTTCTTTGTTATAAGCAGGTTTAAATTACACTAGAGGCTTCAAGATCCGCAGTACACGTCATCCCTTATCGTGCAGGGCAGGGAAAATAAACACCGCTGAGCTCGCTACCCCGTGACTCATTCGTAGGAGAAATTTTACATTGGGGGATCGGCTCTTGGTCAGTGCACATCCAAGGGCCAGAGCACTCCTTAGCTCGGAAAGACAACTTGAAGGGTTGATAGGGCTGGCAAGTAATGCCACGATAACAGAGTTTTGCTTTGGGGAAAAGGTCCCTAAAATAGTTGGAAAAAAGGGGGAAAAAGAGAACCAGATTTCAAGGATATAATTAGTTATTCAGGTATTTGCGTTTTCATGTTCAGTCACATAGGTAGGGGATTAAATGCACATTAATCATTGAAAAGTCTCAGGATAAATATTTAGTTACATGGAAATCATCTCCAGATTTATATTCCAAGGCAAAATACTTAAGAGGGTGTTGAGAAATGGCCAGTACCCAAAACAGTTGCCGAGAAATGAGTAAAAGCTAAAGTTCAATTTTACAACAGGATCCGTGCTGTTAGCCCCGTAATTCCTGTGAATAACCTCTGGCTTCCGTGGATTTACAGCCTGACCTAAATAGTACTCAGGTTTCTGCTCACCTTCCGCACAGGAGCACGCTTCAGCCTTCTTTGTATTCAACAGAGGTATGGAAATTTAATTTTGCTTTTTTGTTTTCACCTGGAAATTTTGCTTCACTGTAAAAGCATTTTCTTCCAGTGAGAATCTCTGGAAACACCCATAGACCCCCTCCCAGAAATGTTGTATCTGCGCTTCCAATGGTAACAGAGTGGAGTTTGTTCCTATTTGGCTCTCCATGTGGCCATCATTAATTTTGTTGTCATTTCTCAGTGCTCCAGGCACCCAGTTTACCCAGCCACTTTTATTATCGTAGAAAAAAAAAAGAGCACTTTACACGTAGATAACATATTTCAGCCACTTTGTCCAGCTGCTTTAAGTATCACAACACTCCACGGAGTCAAGCCCATTGATTGAAAAGTGAAGAAAGAAGTTTGTTGACATGGTCCAGGAGTAAGGAGCATGTTAAACAGAGAAGAGGGAATAAAAGCCACTTGTTCCGAGTCCCAGCCCTCTCGTCCAGGGCACGTAACACCCCCCCTGCCTTTACCTGCCGGGGGGGCTGCAGGAGCGGGGAAGTCGGCTGTCACGCTCTGCGCTTCACTGCATTGCTGACTTCAGCAGTAGGCTTCATCCAAAACCTGAAGCATTTCACATTTGAATTTCGCCATTTGTAACACCACTGCTAACAACCCATCGGCTTCACTTAATTTTAGGTGAGCGGCAAAGTTTCGTCTTTTATCAAAATGTAACAAAGAGTGTTGTTTCCTTTTTTTGTTGTTGTTGTTTCCCCACTCCTTGCTCACTGGATTTGAAGTCACTGTTAATCTGGTTAAACCCAAGTTGATTAAAAATGCAGCTAATGAATAAAGCTCAGGAACCTGTCAGCAGCATTTCTGGAAAACTCCTGCAAAGTTCCCTCCGAGTTCCAGCCTGCCCTCATGCATTACTGGCAACCCACCATCTACCTTCCCTCTTTCCAAGGCAAAAAGACCTTCAAAGAGATTTACCTCCCACTCCCAATTTTGGCTCAGCACGTTAGTCCCCCCACCCAGGGCACATCCTGCAACCAGGAGGACACCAGACTTCTCTAGAGGGCTTCTCTGGGCGTGGGGACATGGTCCACCACCAAGGCATCCTCTGCAAGGACTTCCCTCTCTGTCCCTCCATCAGAAGGCGAAGAGGGACTAGAGCCCTAGTGCTGGGAAATTCATCAAGCAGACTGATTATCCAGTTCCCAGCCCATGATCTGCATGGTTCACGGTTTTCCTCTTTTGCTGATTCTAATTAAAGGTAAAACTGTCCCTGGTTGAAAACATGGTTTTGCACTTTTTAATTTGTTAGCAGCCACACAGCCAGATCTCAGACTTTTATCGAAAGCTCTGTGGCACTTGGTATGCCAGCTGAAGCACCCACTCCTGGAGATATGTGAGTTTATGAACATTTCAGACTTCTTTTGATCACTTCACTTATTTTTTCTCTTTGCTTTTAAATAGGTTTGCTTTAACTCTTATCTTAGAGATTTTACAGAATTGTAAAACATTTTTTGTAAAGAAAATCCACATTTTTGTAAAAAGTATTGTAAGAGTTTTCTGACTGGCATTTTCACAAATAGCAGAATAGCTCCACCTTTGTCCTGTGAAATGATCTTTGCTTCTAACTGAAAGAGAAAATCTCATGTCTACGTATTAAGAAAGTTAAAAAAAAAAAAAAAAGTGGCTGAAAGGAGGTACAAATATACACCGAATCCAGCAGAATGCCAAATAACACCCAAACAAAAGATGAAAATATCAAGACAGTATCTTTTATATACTGGTTTATTACATATGACGTTGAATGTATTTGGCCCATCATAGTAAAGTTATGCCTGTAGTCAGACTTCACCAGCACATTAAAAAACACTAAAAAGAGCTAAAAAAAGAAAAAAACAACTAAGACCACTTGCAGGTGTTGGATCCAGTTCTCAAGCTGTGGCCCAGGCTTGCACACCAAGGATGCTATTTTTAGCAAGGAGAAAAGTTTGAAAGTGGCAGAACTTCTTAGCTCCTAAATTTTTAGCTATACTAAACTTTTTCCTTAAAACAAGACAAGCATTCTTCTCAAATCCTTCCTATGTAATTATCTTCAGATATTTTAAAACTCTTTATAAACCAGATAAGCTTGAAAATATAACATAACTGATTTCCAAAGTCCTTTGGAACAACACACAGTGCAAAGAAAAAGCCCTCCTCCTAGTTTACAGCTAAACTGTGATTATTAAACCAAGCTCAAGACTGGGGAGCTTGGGACTGGGAATTCATGGGACTGTTTCATGCCATATTATCAATTTCCAGATAATGATTTCTCCTGTGATCCCCACATCCATGTTTTCTGTCTTGTGGTCCTGTGATCATTTTAAGTTTGCTCATCTTTGCTCAAGCAATTGTTTTTCCCCTTTGCTGTTAACGCAGATGTGTCCTGGAGCTGAACACGTCTCCTTCAAGACTCTCCAGCAGCAGCTCAGCCTGGCAGCAGCACATCTGCCAGGCAACAGTCCAGCTCCTTCCTCCTCTCTGTTTTGCAGGACTTCTCAAGAAGCAGCAGCCTCTGCTTCCCTGCACAAAAATGGGCATTTGCATGTTTTCGGCAGCTTTGCACGTTGCCTGGAGCAGCTTTTGCGTTATGGAGCTGAGAATGGACCACACAGGACCCAGGTTTGCTCCTCAGAGGAGGGAGCTCTGTCTTGCAGAATGAGGGTGGGGAATCCCAAACGGAAGCCCTATCATAGAATCATAGAATCATAGAATCATAGAACGATTTGGGTCAGAAGGGACTTTTAAAGGTCATCTAGTCCAACCCTCCTGCAATGAGCAGGGACATCTTCAACTAGATCAGGTTGCTCAGAGCCCCGTCCAACCTGACCTTGAATGTTTCCTGGGATGGGGCATCTGCCACCTCTCTGGGCAACGTGTGCCAGTGTTTCACCACCCTCATCGTAAAAAATTTCATCCTTATATCTAGTCTGGCCCTATGCCAGGCACCGATGGCTGCTGCACAGAGTTCTGCCCTCTCTAAATATATGAGCTGAATAAAAGTAACACCAATCTAATGAGACCTGAGTCTCAGCCTGCCTTGCCCCCAACTGATCAGTGGTAGTGGATCTGCCCAGTGTCTCTGAGCCTTGAAGGGAGCACATGGTGCCTTCCCCATCCCCATGCCCAAGGACTTGTACTCTGGAAAGTTGCTCTAAGGCTCCGAGTGGCCGATACGCTCAGCCTCCTCCCTGGCCCTACCGCAGCGTATGGACTTGGGACCTTCAGAAACACCCTAGGACTGATAGCACAGATGTACTACACGTGGGCATGAGAGGAGATCAGCTCAGTTGCTCTAAGTTTTTCTTCCTTTTTACCATTACTCACTCAGTCTCAGGAGGCTAAACTTGTTTCCGGAAGGGATAAATGTGTGTCAGGAGGATGCATCTAAAGTGTAACAATTAACCATTAAAGATCAAGACATCAATAGAGCTGTCTTGAGGTGGGCTGGGAACCAGCAGCATTGGTGTCCATCCCTATTACCTTCCGACAGCAATCAGCCAGGGGCCGTGCTGGATGTCAGGCAGGTGGGGACCCTTCCCCACAACAGGCACCTTGGGGGCCGGGTGCAGGAGAGCAGCCTGACAGACCTAAAGCCAGCCTGGTCAAGCTGCCTTAAGTAAGAAATACATTCTGCAGAGGCAGAGAGGAGGATTCCCAGATGGTGAGCCCGCTGCAGCCAAGGAGCCTGCCTCCCCAGCCTCGGAGAAACTCCTTGCAGCCGTGCAAGGGACAGCAGGAATTAGGGAGGTCTGCACTCAGGTATGGGAGCTTTACATGTCTACAGCGCACGATATGACCGAGCGAGAGAGATCCAGCCTGCCATTGTCTTCACTGACCTTTTATAAACAAACACAAACAAACATCAGGTGGCTTTCCAGCACACCCACCTACTGTGTCCTGGGACCAGCAGCAATGCTGTGTTTGGCACTGGAAACATGGGGACCGAAGTGATCTTTCTGGTTGTCCAGACCAGTCACACGCTGTCAAGGAAAGCCATAACTCCATCAAAAGTTGGCCAAGCTGCTTCTCTAAACGAGTTAGGATTTTTTATTTTCTTTTTTGCCCCCAAAGTATCATGTATTTATTTGTCCTGCATAATGTTATGACAAACTTTGAAGGCAGCAGCTGAATTTCCAGGGGAAGAAGAAAAGAATAGAGCAGGGGAAAGAAGATTCAGGCTGAAATGTGTCATGGATGTGAACTGACCTCAGTGCTACCCATCCTCCTGGATTGCTTACGCTGCAAATCCACTGGCATGCCCAACAGATGCAAACATATATAGGCTCATCAGCACAGACACTTTGGGGGAGAAAAATAATCCAATACCAGCAGTCATCTTATTTTCATTTACCCAACCATGAGAGGGGAGAAAAGTGGGGTAGATGTGAGGGAGCCCACCAAGGACTGCTCATTTTGTGTCCAGAGCACCCAAGGCTGTGGGGCTCAGAGGGAAGTGCCTCAACCCACCCCTTCTCTGCTTGCTCCATGCCGAAAGTTTTGTTTCCAGCAGAGCAGAGCTCCCACCAGCCTGGCGGAGCCGATGGAAACCTCAAGGGCTCGGTGGGGCTGGGCTCAGTGCCGAGGGAGCTCCCTAAATCACGCTCTGCTCCCCATGCAGGGACTTGCCCAGCCATGCTGTGGGTGCATTGGGTCCAGCTGCCCTGGGTCATGGGTTCTTCGCTGGCTGTGAAGGGATTTTGGAGCCTGCCGTTAAGAACCCAAATCTGGAAGCTTTTTTCTGCAGAGGTAATTTTTTTGCAGAGAGTTAGCGTAAGCGAGCTACACTTCAATTTCCTCAGCAACTTCACCACTAGATGAGCTGGGATCTCCTACAAGTCCGATCAGTGTACTCTTAATGAGATTTTTTCCTTTATTTCAGATCTGGAGGGGGGAGGCCTACTAGCAGGCGGGGACGGACGATTTTCTCCCGGGAGCCATGCGGAGGCAGGCTGAGGGCAGTCAGTCCAGGGGCTGACGCAACTTTACCCCCAAGGAGGCAAAGCAGGAGAGACGCCCGCCCGCCCGCCCTCGCCTCTTGCCCCCGAGCAGCACCTCACCTCCCGCCTCACCCAGCGCCGACCGGGCAGGGTCACTTCACAGCAGGTGCAAGATCTACATCCAGATTATTTTTGTGGTTTTTTTTAGCGTTTCCTAACGCAATGTTTGCAATGTTTTGTGAAACGAGTGTTTGCGGAAGAATCAGGCTTTTGGTACAGATACAAAGAGCAAGCACTGACCCGGGAGAGGTGTTTCTTTATCTGCTGGCTCGTGTGCCCCATCTGTTCCCGTGCCCAGCTCCTGAAGGACAGAAATCTGTCGCAATCGCTGTCAAGCAGTCCCGGTTCTTTAGTTCAAAAGGACGGAGACTAATTAGGTCCGTCTAATTGAGATCCCCCGGCCCAGCCTTTGGGGCGCTGGATCCCACTTAGCCGACTTTCAGGGTGCCAAGTTCTTAAGCCTCCCGAGATGTGCAGATGGTGCCGGTGTTTGGTCCCCCTTCCCCAGGGGAAATCAGTGGTAGGAAATGATATAGCTGCTACACACCCCCCCACACCCTGCAGAATCCACCCTCCCATGAAAATGCCAGAGAGATTTAAACAGCTTGCATAATTTCAAGAGGAAGTAGCAAGGGTAGAAATAAATACACATTGTAATTGTATAACATGTCCGGGTTAAAAAAAAACAAGAAAAAAAAAAGCTATGTTCGCAAACGTATCCAGATCTGCTGGCAGCTCTAGAAGCCAGATGGGACTGGATCTACAGAAAAGCATGGCAGGGTAAGTGCCTGCGATGCGAAGGGAGCGGTGCCACCACGCCGCTCCGAGCCCAACACTGCTGGGTGTGGTAATGGCTGCTTCTCCGGTGACAGCCACCATTGCTACCCATTGCTCCAGGTAGCTGCTGGCACTTTGGTGGTTTAGCAGAAGTTGCAATGATTGCATGGACAGATAACCTCAAAAATGACTGCTTTGAGATTTTCTGAAACTATTTTGTGTTCTTATCTTGTGGGGTCTGCTTGCTTTGTGTTTTAAACTATCAAATGCTGATCTGCATGTATTAGCAAGGGCATGGAAATTTTACTTAATAACTAGCATAACTTACACAGTAAAAACCTCTTCCAGACAGTTCCAAGGTGAAATGAAGAGCTTTTCTCTCCTGCTTGGGAGGCTTCATCTCAAGTTACCAGGGGACACACAGAAACACAGTGCCCTCAATCACTCAGAGACCTCTTCCCCACGAGTTTGCCCATGTAAGAAGCAGGACTTGAGGAGGGAGTTCCCACCCGTCCTGCATACCCAAAAAAAAGTACTGGGCATTTTGTGGGATGTAGGAAGTACAAGATCCGTGCGGCTGCAAGAGGGAAAGGCTATGATGAAGTCAGGCGACTGGTGTCCCTGTGGCAGCCCGCGCCGTTCCCCTCGTCTTGGCAGAGGCGAGTCCCATTTCCCCTGCAAACAAAAGGAGCATCAAACCCAGGAGCTTACACGCTGTGTTGACATTCATCCCAGCGGGGCTCTGCTCCCAAGGAGAGCAGGCACCAGGAAATTATGTGCAATACATTTAAGTGATTTACAGCTCTGTGCGTGCGCAAGCCCACTGTCAGCTCTAGTTACCTTACAGTCAGCGGCAGCTTCAAACCATTTAAAGATTTCTTTTCCAGCTCACAATAGGCATACAAGGCGGAAATGAAGTCTACAAAAATCATGAGTCTGGGTTAAAAGGAAAACATAATTTCAAGGACAAAAATGCACATCACCCCATAAGAGAGAAGAGTCTAATATGTCCCTTGGAAGGAAATTCCCTGCCCCGACCCAGGCGCTGAGGAACTGAGAGGGGGGCTCGCGGGGGCACTGGGCAGTGATAGTCCCCTTGAGCCCACAGGAGACGTCAGCTAAAGGGGCACGGGTGAAATGAATACCATCGGCATATGGGCACTTTCATCCAGGATGGAGAGAATCTGCCTGTTGTTTCCCTCCCCGAGCGTGTGGGTAGCTGAAGGAGAGCCGGTATTAATATGTATTTATCTGGAGGCAAACAGCAATTCTCAGAAAAGCAGTGGCAAGCGTGGATGAGACAGACATAAATCCAGTGACAAACAGTCAACACAGGAGTCTCAGATTCACACATTTTGAGACAAACGTGAAATCATTAAACATATTTCTGTTTCTCATTACGCTGCATCACAGGGAATTACAACACATCTTTTAACGTGCAAAAATCTTAGTTAAAGTTAAAAATTAACTTTCCTTCTTTATCTACATCTAAGCTGAGCTCAGACTATCACAATGGGCACCTCTCCAATTTCTGTTTATAATTTTAAATCACCCTTCAGACGTCTCTTTTGCTTTCGTAGCAAAGACCAACTTTGAACTTTGTGCATTACCAAGTTTTCTTCACGGGGACCTATTTCTCTTTAAAAAATCACTCAAACCAAGGCCATTTTACTTTCAATGCATTTAAATTTTAGCCCCCTTAAGCCTGATGACTGCCTCCCTGAACTCCAATTCGGGCCCCTTCAAAGCCGAGGGGAGCAAACGGGATTCTTTCCGTCCGTATCTATCGTCTTGTTGTGCATGTGACTGAAGCACTAGGAAGTGTCAGAGTTTACTGCAACACCTAGATAAATTGAGGCAGAGAACTTCTTTCACATCTCCTACACACATTAGAGTGTATATCTATATCTCCTTATAGCTACAATTTCTCCATAGCTAGATTTTCTAGGGGTTTCCTGTTCCCTCTCCAACTTTATCAGACTCGGCAGGGAGAAAATGCTCCAAAGAATATTTTTATTTTTCAGTTTCATTTCTGAGCTTCTTAAAGGTTTTTTTTCTCTAGAGTGGAACATGGAACATATTCACTACCAGGGCATCCAGGGGCTCCACTCAGAGCCAGGCCCCTCTAAATTAATTACTATACAAGGATGTAGGAAGAGAAAATTGCTACCTCATAGCATGTACAACTGGGACCCCTTCCCTAAACCATTGACACACATACACACAGAGAAATAATTAAGCCCATCTAAACCCAAACCTATGTTCTGGGTCAATTGGAAAATGGCCAAAGACGTTTGCAAGATCCCACTATTTTGTTTGTAAACTAATCACTCTTTAGAGCTCTGGAAATAGAGCTAACTACAGGGGGGATAAAGCATCAGCAAAGAACGTGTGATACCCAGAGACTTGCCTAAAGCCTTCTGGTGAGCGTGTGTCCCTGCATCCCTATCAATGCATACGGAAGACCTCTACATCCCAAACTCAGAGACCTACATGGGCTCCACAACCCACTCTACAGCAAGCACAAACCCTTTCTGCCTTCTTGTCACTGACAATGAAACTTCAGGGAACAAACCTGGTTCCTTCCCACCCCTCCACCTCCATGGACTTCTCCTGAGCCTCTTCCTCCCGGTGGGGACTTGGCAATTCAGGAGGCATCGCGTGCTACAGCAAAAGCCAGGTGTTTGGTCTTGACAAGCTCAGCATGAAATGAGTTTGAAACAGCACAATAAAGATCACACTTAAGAGAGCCCTGCACACAGTTTTTATCTCGTGCAACACTTTTTTTTTAAGGTACAGATAAATGTAAGTACTATCTAAAACATTAAGATTGAATTAATAGCATAGAAAATGCACTCTTTGCCATGCACATAAGTAATTAGTCTTGTATTTTGAATATGGAATATTAATAAACAAAATTTAGCACCTATGTTGTGGCTATGTTTCAAACTGCTTTTAAAATTAATTAATTCTGACCAGCTTGTGTGAGGCAGAAAATCATTATTAGCCTAGTTTTTACACACTGAGGTGGAGAGCTTTCCCCAGCCTGTAAGCTCCTTGTGCAACATCATCGCCTAGCTCTTTAAATAGCACTTTTAACTCCTGGAGCTCAGATTACTTTGCAAAGGAAATTAGTTTCCTTTCCTCGAGATGAAAGGAGTCAGGAGGAGAAGAGAGCTGTCAATTCAGAGGTCTAGACGTGTTTCATTTAAACACCTTGGAGCTCCAGGCATGCTTGTCAGCTCCCCTGGCTGGTCCTCCTGGCTGCTGGCAGGCACCGGGGATGCGAGGAGGGTCTCTCCCAGCACGTATAGCCTGGAACAACGTGGGCACAGGGGGGATGCTCCAGGCCCTGCCCGGCGTCACCTGGGTCTGCCCAGCAGCAGCCTCATCAAGAAGCCGGATCCTGAGCTGTCAAGTAGCCTTCCACATGGGACCTGCAATTTTAGCAGAAATCACTGCGCCAGCTTTTCTAGGGTTATTATCTGGTTCCTCTTGGCCAACATCCTGAAATCTCTGATCTCAGACAAGGCACAGCTCTCAGACCCTAGAGATGCAGACCTGAGCTGTGACTTGGGATTGGCAAGCCCTGAAGCCCCCTTCTGGGGCCGGACGCTCCAGGACAGGTATCCCAGGCAGCCATGCAGTTCCTCCCCCAGAGGCTGCTTTTTTAATGCTGAAGACTGTTTCGGGGGCTCCTCTAACCTGCTACGCAGTGGCGGGGCAGGACGAGAGCCCCAGCCACCCTCCCTGGCCATTACCCTAACCCTTGCCCATGCAGCTGCGCTCCAGACAAGCTGCCGTGCATGGGGACACCATGCAGCTGACGATGCACATGAACAACTGACTTGTCCGGGGCCAGGATTTAAGATTAAAACATCCACAGACTTCTCCCGGGCTTAGTAAGGAGCAGGATCCACTGGAGCACACGTGCAGCCACAGACACAAGCTGTCTTCGTGGATACCTGCAGGAGAGGGGCCAGTTCCCCGAGCCAAACCCAGGGCAAAAGGCAAGCTCGTTTTGGTTCACTTCTGTTTGCTTAAAGTAATTCAACGGAAGAAGTAAAATAAAAAGGGCGTGTAGAATTGCTGCTGCCAGGTGACAGAGGCCATTTTAAGTAAGGTCCTGGCTTGGCCCGTCCTCACCTCGCCTTGCTGCCAGGTCTTCCCTTCACATCTCCCCCTCTCATGCCTGCCGTGCCCCCAGCCCTCTCTCCCATTTTCTGGCAGACCACTTTCCCCCGACCTCAGTCCCATGCCGGTATCTGCTGCGTCCAGAGCGATGCTATCTGCATCTGATAAACCCCACGCAATCAGGTAACAGACTAACTGGTCCTCTTTGGTGTTGGTAGCAGGCAAGATGGAAGGAGTCGTTCTCTGCAGCCGTATCTCAGACCGAGTAAATGGTCCGTGTAAAGCACAGGGGACTCTGTGCGACCACAAGTTTGATTTAACTTCTGAGTCAGTCCTGTGGGGGAGGGAAAAGCCATCAAAATTATAAATACAATTTCTGCAGAAGTACGCTCTTCTATCAGCGGGACACAAAGTCAGCTGTCACCACCCTGGTCTCTGTAGCAGTGCGGGCAGGAGTCGGATATTTGGTACTTGAAAATCTGTCAGCCACATGTGACCAGTGCAAGCCAGAAAAGGCCAAGGAAGTTTCTCAGTGTCAGGAGCTGACGAGGGGTCGAGGGACCCCCAGAGCAGTGGGTCAGCTCTAACCACCACCTGCAAAAAGGGATGCATACCCCACCCTGCACACTCTCTCCCCAAGCTGGTACCCTCCGCTGCCCAACTTGCCCATCTGCACCTAGCGCAGAGAGCCATTGGGGATGAGCAGGAGCAGCATGGAGCCTCTGCCTGCGGCTGCTGATCTTGCTGCTGCTGCCTGAGAGTGAGATTTTGGCTGCTGCCAGGAGGAGCTTCCCCCTCCTTGCTGTTCTCAGCAGCAACAGGTGATTTCTCTGCAGCAGGCACGCGGGGAGGCACTCCACCTCTGGATGGGAAAAGGCAACAGGCCAGGGGGTTTCAGATGCATTTTGCAAAAAGGAAAAGAAAACACAAAACAAACAAACAAACAAAAAAGGAGAACCCCTCCACATTTAAAGAAAAGGGCAAAGCAAAGCCCCAGGAGACTTCTGGTGGTCTTCCCAGCACCTCCAGTGGCTCTTGGCTTCTGGCAAGCCTGGGCGAGCAGAGCCACGTTCTGCAGCCTCCCCTCCTCGCCAGAGGTTGCACTGGCAAGCCTTCATGGTGCTTGCACACCACTGGGTCTAAATTTGTGAAAAAAACCCCACAGGGCTCCTCTGAGAGCAAAGGCCAGCAGAGCTCACGAGTCTGTCAAGCAGTTCAAGCACTATGTGAGACCAGGGCCAGAGGCTGTTGAGAGAGAAGACCTAGGGCCCCCTCTCTTCTGGGCTCTTCTTCACTTAGGTAGCAGGTTTGTTCAGGTTTAACAGCAGCAGCATGTAATAGAGTAGTAGCTGTTCCCTTTTCCAAACGATCATTTAGCTTGGGTTTACCAAGCCATTCATTTCATGCTTATTAACCTTTGGAGTATTGTTTTGTCCAGACTGCCAGACAAATTAACTTTTAAAGGGGGTCTATATGCATGTCTGCAAACTCCCTTAGACACAAAGCAACTCTTAAGGAATATTTAATGAAATATGTAACAGTCAGTTTATCTCTCTCTAAGCTAACACATCATTCTGGACAACAGCTCATTGGAAGTGCTGTGGGTAATTCTCAGGAAAAAAAATGAATCATCTAAAGAGGCAAGTAGGGAGGAGAGTAGGATGGTCAGAAAACTCCAGAAGATTCATCTACAGAAGTGCTTATTACTGTGTGGAAAAGATTTACCTCACGTGGAAGGAGCTGCAGCTTACAAGGATCCTCACACGTAGCCCAAGAGCTCACCTCCATCAGCTGCGCTCATCATCCCTCTCCTTCCCGATGATTAACATGTTTAGGAGACTCAGTACCCCTACCCAGCCCCCTGCCAAATTTCTCTGAAAGGACAACAATATGGAACTTGGATCAATATTGTAAGAAGCAAAACCAAAGTCCGCTCTGACCTCTGCTATCACTTCAGAAAGGTACATGGTGCAAAGGGCAGCATTCCCCTTCTGTGCTGTGCCCTGCACCACATGCACAAATATCCCTTGAGGATGTTGTGTCCCAGTCCTGAGAAGCTCACAAGGCAAACTTGGCATGCCTTCAGGAGCTCCCATAATTATGATCTTCTATGCAGCTGACACAACTCTTTTTAAAAGGCTCTAGAACACCCCATGCCAGATCCCTGCACAGTGCACCAAAACCCAAGCATCGGACTGCAGCGAGCTGCAGTAAGGAGGTGGCAGTTTCAGGGGCCTCGGATGACAGTGTCACCCCAAGTCACTCGGGAGAAGCCCCGTGGAAGGCAAATTCCCTGAAAATTGCCTGGAGCCAGAGATCCTCTCTCATGACATATTTGCACGCAGGCCGGGTCTCCTTCTTAGCATACTTTGCCTTTTGTCTTGTTTTTCTGGCTTCCAACAACAACCCAAATGAAACGCTGGAAACAATGAAAGCATTAAAGGAAAATGTCATGCCTATCAATATACGCCTTTGTGGCTGTGGGAGTGGAGAAGGCGTGATGTCACTGGTGGGAATAGCTTAAAATTTTCCATTGAGAAAAGGGATCTGCCTTTCACAGAGGCAACACGTCCCAAAATATGCACTGTGCCACCCAGTCACACAGGAGAGCTGCGACGCAGCACGGGCCAGGAAGCCGATTTAATTCAGAAGTTACAGAAGCAACTTGCGCTTATTTACCATAGGGGCATATAGCGGCGACGCCTGCAGGATTTAATTCTGTGAGAAAAGACATTGAGGGTAGCATTCTCCGTATACTGAGAAATAAGAACAACCTACACAGCAAGTTATATGTGAAATGCCAAGGCCGGGCGTGGAGTACGAAGTTCTGCAGCTGAGCCCTTCGCTGGGCCGTTGAGTTTAACTGTACGACTTTGCATCGAACATGATAACGAGTAATCGCAGAAGCTTGCTCCCTCTCACCTGGGACCAAGCAATTGGCTGTCTGGTGGACTCCAGTTGGCTTCAAGGGCATGTCAAAGGGATGCATCTAGTCTCCTGGTGCTGGAGATGTTAATTTCCCGGGTTGACTTTGTTCTGAAGCGGACTGCAAACAGCAGCCTGGTCCCTTAGGGCTGGGCAGTGGTTCAAAAAGCCGCCCCTCATCACCTCCCAGCTCCCACCCTTTAGCTGCTCAGCTATTTTAAGTGCATCGCTTAACAGATTTCTGGCTGGTGGCTCCCTGTTCTGACAGGTATACTGGATGGAGATCAGATAAAAAATTTTTGAACTTGAGAAGGACCAACACTGTGATGGTTAATTTCGGATCCAGATGTCACACTCCTGAAATTCCTGGGCTCGTGGGATCTGAAATTCTGGTTTCAGCAGCTGCAGAGGTCCAGAGGCAAGGTGGGGGCTTCAGTTCTCAGCTGGGTGAAAGCTGCTGTGAAACACTTCACCACCTCTTTGGCTCACTAAAAACCTGAGACTTCCCCACCTGGGGATAAGAGTGAAAAAGCAGAGTCTCAGACAGCGAAGTCCTGCCAAGCCTTCTGGTTTTCCTCTCTACAGGCACCATTTCTGCTCTTTTAAGGAACAAGTCTGGAGGAAAATTAGAGCAATTTACAATATTACAGCAAACTTTATAATGAGAAAGTACAGGCTCCTGGCAATCTGTGCTGGGATATATAGAAATATATGGACTTTCATGCAAATGCACAATCTACTGGGCTTTTGTTGTTGCCGTTGATGAAAGGCACCAGCGGGTATGAAACAAGTCGAGCAGCGAGCCTGCCTGCCTGCCTGCCTTTGAGGTCATCCTCTCTCATTTGCAGCACGGCAGTTGCTTGCTGCCGGAGAAATACCCCAGGTCACACAGAGAGGAAGACAGCTCCGGCTGAAGCGTCAGCAAGTGCTGACGTACAACTTTGTTCCGGGAGAAACGGTGCTCTGAAAATGCCAGTGCAGGGCTCGGAGCGTCTGTTTGCGCTGCAGAAAGCAGCACTGCCCGGATCCAGCCGAGCTGGCCCTGAACGAGCTGCCTGGCCCGGGAAGGACACGACCAGCTTTGGTGCACCTCTCTAGCACACGTTAAGTCCAGACGACAGAGACCTTGTGCTGGCTGGAGCACTTGGGCAGACAGAGCTACACCCTGCTCCCCTGCGGCTCTACCTACACCGTGGGGCAGGTCTGCTCTCTATTTACCGTGGTCTCGGTCCTCGGAGCAGACTGGTACATCCCGCAGCTCCTTGCTTGCCTGCCTACGCAGGTTTCCTTGTAATGTAATCGAGGCCACCGGAGGGACTGCTGTGGACCTGCATCTTCTCGCAGCGTGCAGAGTGTGCTCAGTTCTCACTGTTTAGATGCTTCAAATCCTACCGGCCCTGTGAGCTGACCCTTTCATCAGGATGGATGATTTCTGGCTCACCTACCCCAAAAGTCAAGTTGCTACAGCTAGAATCCACTGAACGCTCCTGTTTATAAAGCAAAGGCCAGCACAGCTCACATTTCCAAAACATAGCTGGATCTGGTTTAGAGAAAGAGCAATGAAGTCATAACAACTTATTCTATCATTAAATTCAGCTGGCCCAGTTTGGGCATGCTCAGGAAGCAAAACAATTGAGGCTGAAGTTAACCAGACCCTTTTCAGGGTAGATTTGTACTGTAAAATGCTACAACTCTGGGTTGCTAGGGTTCCTTCACAAGGCTCCCGTGCAATGCTAACAACTGAAGGGTCACACCAAATGTCTACCATATGCTGCACAGGCACAGTTTCCTCTCAAGGTTTTCATTATATTATATTTTGAATTTTTTCCTTTAACATTTCATTCCCTAGGCTGTTGCTGGAAGTAGATGCAGTTGTATCGATGGAAGGAATTTCACCTGTTCAAATCAAGTTTTGAGGGATCCAGACATAGCTGGGTTTTTTATATTTCCTAATAAGCATCCACCCCTTGTCCCTCCAAGGTATGGTAGTCATGCTTCTCATATCCTCGCACATGTCCAAAGTACCCGTGGCTGTGCTGCACAGGGCTAAGGCAACACAAGAACCATCTGCTTACTTAATATAAGTATGTAAATGAATGTCACTACCACCTCTAATGTCACGCAAAAGTCAACACAGAAAGATTATATTCCACCAAAAGTCTTGGTCTGCAGGTCACCGTCCCACTGCCAGCCTCCTCCAGCTATTCCAGGAAAGTCAACAGACCCTGACAGGCCACCTCTTCCAGGTGGGTCAACAAATGATACCGCTGAGTTCATTCAGACTTTTTAAAAGCCTAATTTTTCAAACTGGGAAAATATATACTGAGCAAATTTCATTCTAGCTCAGACACACTTAGCCAAATTACAGTACAAAAGTTTCTCTGTTTGTTAGGTTTCTCCGTAAAAGCATTGCAAAAAAGACTAATCCATATTGTTAACTGTACCAAGTTGGTAACAAAGTACATCAGCCAACTCTATATTTAAGTTTCTAATGTTGAGTTTCTACACATGCTGAAGAAAGCTTAGCTGTCACAATTTGTGGACCACTCAAAACCTGTAGCTTTTAAACACTTTCTTATGCAGCTCCTGAGTTTTGGGCAGAGTTGCAATTTCAAGGGGCCTATTCTCAGTGAGTTGTGGATTAAATTTAACAGCCAAATTAATGCAAAAGGCAGCAGGTCAGGTAGCTACAAAACAAATGCTTGGGAGCCCACTTACATTACTCTTTACACAGACAACTTTTCTTGGAAGTACCTCCTCTGAACAATTCAAAACCACGTTAGTTTTTTTATTGTAAGGGAGGCAGAGTTGGGCTCGGAGAGATTCAGGCTGAGGAGAATTAAAAGACTAGTTTTTACAGTGATGCATTCTGCTTCCTGGCTAAATCTGTCCTTAGGTCTTACTAAGGATGTGTAGAAAGTGTAATAAACTCTCATTTGATGTGTAACATAAAGGTTTGGTCCTACGTTTAGTTAACAGTATTCTATTGGTGCTCATGGCTATGGTAACTTTGTCTAGCTGTTTTAAGATATTTCTGCAGCCATTGGAAAAATGCAAATTTTAATATTCCACTTGGGTATAATAAAAACATGAATACCAGAAGCTCTTGAAGCAGAACTCATCCTTCAACTCATGGGTGGAAGCAATAGCTTCCTTGAGTTCATAGCATGGTTAAAGAGTCAACAAACTACCACCTCAACCTCCACGTACTCTAGAGAAAGGTGCCAAAAAGGACGAGACTTTAATTTCCCTAAACTTTCCCATTTTATGGGACGTGTAGTACAGAGCTTGAGAACCATGGCTTCAACTAGACATTTGGGTTTTCACATCCAGTGAGCACCACACCAGCACTCACCAGGTTAGGAGGATGTGGAAACCATCGAGGAGAATGTGGGGGAGGTATACAGGCACTCCCCAGTCAATCATTATATACTTACTGTTTTTAAGACCACTGATCACACTCAAACTAACTCTAAAATAGTGGATAGATTGCTTCGGGACTTCCCTCAGCCCTTAAGAAATTCTTAGGTATTTCTTTTTCCATCACGGCTAATTACAAGATGTGAGCCAATGCACAAAGACTCTTGTCTCTTTTTGCAGCCATCTTACACTTACCTAGCCTTGTTTATTTAATGGTGTCTTAATCCAAGCTAATCACGTCCCTAGCAGCGAATTATGTTCTAAACGACAATGAATTATGTTAGCAGGAGGATAATCAGGGGAGAGCAATCCAATCAATTCTACTTTTTTCAGCATACCTTAATCAAAAACAGCAACGAAGAAGACACATTGCAGAGCACTACATGACAGGAGTGAAGTATTGCTCAACATACCTGGACCTGCATAAGCAAGCGTGAAGACAGCATAGGTCCCTCCCATCAGAGCTGTGCCTTCAGGTTTGCACTGACTTCAGGGCAAGTAACACATGGCTTGTGGCAAATGGGGGGAGGGATGAGGAGAGGTTTGAAGGAGGCTGGCTGAAAAGAGTTACCTGGTTTTGAAAGCACATTTAGGATCGTGAATAAATCATAATTTATTAGTCCAGCACTAATAGTCTGCACTAGACTCCAGAAAAGTCCTTGATGGGTCAGCACCACGTTGAATATGGCTGGGACTGTGCAATGTTTCCTTTACTGATCTAAAGAGTGGAAAGAAAAGGGTACAGGGAGAGGAGAGGATCGGTGTGTTAAGACTTGCATCGTCTCAGCGGATGCCGCGGACAAAGACACAGCGCGTTGCAGAGCTGCACAACCCCTTCTGTCCCCCAAGCTGTTTGTCTTCCAGGGAAGCACAGTATTCTGGATGCTGGGTATTTGTTAGCCTTTCGAGTACCCCGACAGACAGGCCACATGTCAAACATGCTATTTGCCAGGAAGCACTTTTATTGATTTTTTTTGATAAGAGAGTAAAATATTGGCAAAGGTTTATCTTACTGCTTATCATGAGCATCAACACAGAGCAAATTTCATACATTAGTCCCATACTTTTTCAACAATAATGTAGAAAGCTTAAATAAATTCATTCATCTCGCAGCAATGTTGTTTCTGGAATAACTGCTCTGTAGCCGTTATTCAAGTGCTGGGAAGTGACAGATCAGCAGCCAAACAGCACAGCCAGTCCTGGCACTCAGAGGGGATTCTTTGGGGCTAGAGAACTGCCCCATGCAGAAACAGGCGCTAGCAACAGTTTGCTAAACTGATATGCCCTGTCCCAGAGTTGAAAAGTACCCAGACACTGGGACCCTTCCTCCCTCTGCCTGCACATGGCTCTCATTTGCTTCAGCCTGAACGATTCAAAACCGTATTGATAAAAAAAGCACATTTTGTCTTCAGCAATTTCACATCTGCCACAAACACCATGAGAAAACAGGGCAAAGCCTTCTCTGCAGTGGGGAAAAAACCTTAACGGACAGCTCTCTTTCAGCAAGCCTTAGGAAAAAAACCATGCTCCTAAGAAGGCAGTAAATAAATTGAGATTCAGCCTAAAAGAACTGAACTGGGGGGAGGGGGAGGGATGAAAGGGAGGAGTACAAAGTAAGAGGCACTTAAAGTCATGAAAAAAACTGGGAATCAATAAACAGACTGAAGAACAGCGAACAAAATGCGCCAGGATTGAAAAAGAAACAAAAAACCCTCCAGCCTTTGTGCTGTGTATACAGCTGCAATGGCCCAGGAAAAGAAAAATCAAGGAATCTAAAACTGTAGGCAAAACCTCACACATCTTGATTTCCCAATTTTAAAAAAGACCTGAGAGTTTATTTCCCATATCCTACCTTATGGCAAGCTCTCTAGGACTGGGATCAAACCTTGAAGAATCGGGGTAGCTCTTTTCTGCCACTCTCGGGGGCTATGCCTGTCTGATGGGGTGGGAAGGGACGCTACAAGAAAAGGAGGCTTAGGAATTTGCTTTGGGAAGTTTGTAACCATGATTTGTATACATCAAATGTTCTCAGCACCACACCAAGTTTTTAAGAAGCGTATGTAACGGAATATATTTATCAGCCTGATTTCTTTCTTCAAAGTGTGTTGCCATAAACCTACTAGGCTTCTTAAAGCTTGGGATCCTGTAAGACCCTCTTTTCCTGTTGGGGATGTGCTTTAATCTCCGGGCTGAGCACAGGGAGCTCAGGCAGTGAAGCTATATACACCACTCCCATCGATGCCTGTTATGACACCGAGGAGAAAAATAAGATAATGTCACCAGACCCTGCTCATGTTACGAAAACGGATAGGCAAGAAGGCAGAGCACATGGAAAAGCACCTCGTCTCAGCACAAACGTCCCCCTCGTTACGGCAGGTTTCCTTCCACAGGGATACCAGCTGCGTTGCCAGTCCATGGGGTCGGGTAATATTTCTTGCATTAATAGCCCACTCCAGCAGCAGTTTCCCCCGTGGGACTCCGTGTATGACTGCAATGAGTGGGAGCCAATACCTTCACGCTTGAGTGTATTGATCTAGTCCTGGAGGAGCCGAGAAGCACCAGAGCAAATCCAATGGGCTGCCCCAGGCACGGGTCTTGCTTACACTTCGAAGTGAGTTTTCCCCCGTCCCAACTCACTCACTGCAGGGACCTTACCCAGCCCACAGCAGGCAGGTCCGGGCACCCGCTGTGGAGGCATTCAGGCAGTCGACCCTCGTGCACCACGAACCCCTCCGAGGTTTGGGACCTGCTTTCTCCCAGGTGTAGGCATGAGACCAGCACCCCATATGGCCCATGCAGCTCGCTCTCACTTGATGGGCAGCCCATTGTTGTCTTCTCTCTCCAGAAAGGGTGCCTGAACAAGAGCCTTGCTTTAAGCCTTGTTTCCAGGAAAAAAATGTCCACGTGATTTTGCTCTGTGCATGCATGAATGCCTGGATCTCTCTTACCAAGTTTTAAATCTATCAATCAGCCCACTTCACCCACTTCACTTACCTGCTGGGCTAAGTGACCTTGGAGGTGGCACATGCCGGGATGCCCGGTGGAGCGTGCCATATGCCTCACATGCACGTTTCCCTCCTCCAGAGACCAGAGCCTGGCACTGGAGGAGACAGGGGCACTGATTTGGCTGTGTTTTGCCCTTGCATGGGGTGAGGATAAGGCTGTGGGACCCAGGAACGCAGAGGCTCGCGGGGTTTCGCAGTCCAGAGGCAGCCAGAGATACCCGGCTTCTGCAGGTTTTGTGGGAACAGGCAGCTGGGTATTCGCGTTCTCCCCGGGACGAAGATGGGAGCACGAGGTCATGCTTTGTCAGCAGGGAACCCACGTGCCAGAGACAGACCTCATAGTGCCCCAGCTTCAAGAAGAGCTTCAGCTGAAGCTTTAATTTTCTTAGACATCAATCAACACCAAGACACAGATCCATAGCAAGCCATGTGGTCATTAGCCCTTCTGCTTGCTACTCCTCATCTTCCCTACCCAGTCCCCCAACATGCTCTACCAGCCCGCTCCACTTCTGGAGTATAAAGCTTAAGAGGAAAGTGAAGTCATATCTAATATGCATAGAATCATACATTTTATAGTTTGTCATTATTTTCTCCCCCGCACATCTTCATTTGTGCCACAGGCTTTTCTCAAGGCCTCAGCTCCCCTCAGCCAGGACTCTCATATCCCCTAGGATGGAACTCTGAAATCACAAAATGATCTCATGCATTTTTCTTTGCTCTGGTTTCAATCTCCCTTCCCTTTTCCAGTATATTTCCTATGTATAAAGCATGCTTCCCTGTGTTCATTTTCAACACTTTTTCTTCTCTATGTTCATTTCAGCATATTCCTTCTCCTTGCTCTTTCTTTTCGCCTGCCTTTTGTCTACCAGTCCGCCTTTCCTCCTTCTGTCCTATTTCAAAATCTCCCTATAAGCCAAGCCTACTATCTCTAAAGAGTAATGCTGTCAGCTTTAATAGGAGCTGGAATAACTCCCACGGCTTTCATCTTCCCATCTTTTTTTTTTTTTTGCTCTGCATCCTCTGTCTGTCCTCCCCATCCCAGTTTCTGTCTCAATCTTCTTCTTCTCTGTACCTTGCTTCAACTTTTCTTTCCATTGCTCACCTTACACCCTTCTGCTCCGGCCCCTCCTCGTGTCTTTCCTGCTGTTCTCCATCTATCCATCTCAAGGCAAACAATCTGCTTAATCTACCATCTAGCCAGCTACTGAGCTTTCCAGTCCGCACCCACCACTGCTGTATGTGAGCATCTAATATATATTAAGATTAGGATCTCTCTTGTTCCCTCCCCCTTCCTTTCCAAACGATGTTGAAAAGGCTGGTGCGTGGTTTTTTTCAGTAGTTCTGCCTCCTCCCTCCACGCCCCTCCCTTTCTCTCCTGGAGAAACCGAGAGCCAGAGATGCGGGTTACAGAAAACTGTAGTTAGCACTTATCCTGTTAGATACAAGAGAGCTTTACTGTCTTTCTCTCTCTTCCCCAAAAGAGGACATGAGGCCTGATGTAATGTCATCCAAGTCAACGGAAAGACTGAGATTAAACTCCCCAGGAGCAGGAACAGGCCCTGGGAGAAGAGAGATTGACAGGGGACGCGTGAAAAAAAGAAATGGATGTGAGAGAGGACTGTAGAAGATAGGGGAATAAAAGGGGACATTAGCGGAAGCCCATGGTACCTGAAACATGATCTTCTCCCTTGTACCCAGGATCTCCTTGAAATCTGTATTTCACCAAAACGAATCGGTGCTCCCCGGGGGGTTATTCTAGGAGATTGACCTAGACATTAGGGTAAAGAAGGGTCCACCCATCATGATCTCAGCTATTTCCTTCTCCTACTTCATAAGAAAGTAATTTTCCCACAGCCGCTGCTTCTCCCAAACATCTGTGCTATTCTGGGAAATAAAGCAGAAATGGGCAACTTTGTGCTTCACCCAAACTGGACCACAGGAGAGGTACAAGCAAGTCTGGAAGGGATTCAGTAGTCCTGACAATAGCAAAAAGGAGTGGATCCTGCTCCTCTCTGTCCCCAAACCCAGGAGGAGAAGAAAAAAGAGACCTTTACTCGAGTCCCTAGTCTTTCTGTGGGGCCAGGAGGGAAAGGAAACAACAGAAATCCACAAGAAGGGTGGAGAGATGTGAACGTCTCCTATCCTCTTCCTAGATGCGAGAGAGAAGAGGAGATGGGAAGCGAGGATGAAAGCCTATTCTAGGTCTCTCTGTGGGCTCTGAAACATCCGCCTGGGAAAAGCAGTATCATTTAGGGTGGGGTGCTGGGGGCGACACAGGGAGCAGAGGACTGAACATAGCCCTGCGGCCCAGAGATTTCTTCAGTTCCACCGTGGAAGAGGGACAAAGGTGGAGGAAATCTACACACATGTTTTAGAGAGCATGCTTCCAGCCCTGGAAGCCTGGCTAGGCTGCTGCAGGCAAGCACTCCTCCAAATGCAAAATGCTAAATGCAAAAAATGCAGACAGGGAAACCACCCCAAGTTGCCAACCAGCTTCTTTAAGAAGGAAAAGGAAAGAGAGAGGAAGAAATAGAATATGTAGAAGGAGAAAGAAGGAAAGAAAAACAGGGTCATAGAAAATTTAATTCAAAATCTCTTAATTCACCAAAATTCAAATCAGCTATGTTCTGTTAAATAAATTGTGCTAGTAAGTTAGAACTGCCTTGACTTGTCTTATCTAGCCACCACAGTTCTTTAAGTGCATCAGCAGTAAATTATATGTATTTGCCATGATGTTCTTGCAATCAGAATTTCAGTTCTCCTCCTTTCCTATAGCAGGAGCGAGATGGAAATAATGAACAACTCTACTCATACTCTACTCTCCGTTTCCCCTCTCTTGATTACTCAAGCTTTCTACTCCAGGCAGTGTAGTTAGCAGCTCTTTGTGCCATGTTGAGGCTTTGCAGCAGGTACAACATGACACCAGCTGCATGTCCTAATCTCAGCCCCTAGCACTGAATTAATATAGTGTATTTTCCCACAGACTTCCATAAATTCAGAGAAATATCTGCAGGAAGGAAAAGACCATAATTCTATGTCCATTCAGATGAATTACAACCCCCAAATAATAGCTGGAAACTTGTTTGCAAAAATCAGTAGACTTCAAAAACAGCAGTGTGTAGTTTGGGAAGAAAGATAATCATGTTGATGTGCACAAGAAGGAAAAGGATTGCAGTATAAATAATGCAAGAGGGAAGGAAGAAGGGACAAACAAAAAGAACATATTATTGGTAAAAATCAGTAACAATCATCGTACAGTTTTTACGAGAACCTATCCTCCTTGAATAGGTGAATGCACAGGAGTGTACCTCAGTGGCCTAAAAATCAGAATGTTAAAGAGAAGTAAAGCAGACCATGTTTTTATCACTTGTCAAATAAAACGCAACATACTTCTGAGTAACTAAGGCAGTATGTCTGCTGGCAAAGTAGCACTGTATATTACTGTCATCTGTATATTGGGGGAACTCAGATCTGCCAATTCAGAGAAAGTGTGGCTTCCTAGAAATTAGTAATTCCATCTGATTAGTAATGAAAGGACCTCTTTCTCTTCCCTGAAAGAAGGTCTCCCCTTTTTGGGTCAATTTCTTGGGGATCTCCACACATCAAACTTCAACCTGAAGAGCTTGTGCCTAACCGTTCTGGAGACCGGCTGCATCAGAGAGCACGGTTTAGGAGGCGTCCTCAGAAAAGCCCTCATCTGATAAATGCCTCAAGTGGCACAGAGAACAGCTTTTCCCCAGTGCCCACAAACTGCCTTTCCCTGCTGCAGTGCGCTGAAGGGACCCCAGCAGAAGTGACAGATCATGCACTATGTTCTCGGTGCACCTCGAGGTGCTGTTCTTTCCCTCTGTAAGAGCATCTTGATTTCCTAGTGGAAACTGAAGGATACTTATGTATCTTCATATATCCTTGCTGCTCACAAATAATGGAAAAGACCTTTAAAATGCATTTGTGTTTCCTCTTCAGAGAAAACTGAGAGGACTGAGGTGAAAGACAAGTCACCATCTCTCCGACATTCGTCAACATGTGGCATCTATACTTAGCTTTGCTCCACATCCTTTTGTATGCTCGCTCCTAACCACTTATGTTTGCTACCTTGCGGTTGGAGCAAAGGTGGCCTGCTCTTGTTCCTTTAAAAACTATTTAGAAAAGGGAAACAAAGAAAAGTGAAGACATTGCTCTACAACAGAAAGGATGACTTGGGAGTAGACGCTCAGACAGCATGAGTCACGCAGCTTTTCTAGGAAGGGGCTCTTACCATTCACTGCAGATGGACCACATGACCTTTTTTTTACTCAAAATACTGCCACGTAAACCATGCACTGACCCAGCACATGCCATTCAGGGAAACTGCATGGAAAGAAGACAGTGTATAGCTTAGCCAGCAGAGACTGAACGATCAAGCACCAAAGGTAGTCACATTGTGTTCCCCACAATATGCTCTGACAGTCCACAGACAGCTGGTTGGTCATATGGTGCCAGTCTCTCTTCCCTGCTTCTAGCTGCTACACGATATTAAAAGGAGCAGGAAGGAAGGGAAATCCCTTCTTAAAATCGTGTATACAAACAATAGTTGCATCAATGCAGATGGAAGGGGATCCTGTCCAAAACACACAGTCAAAAGCAGCAAGTGCTTCAGAGTCTGACAGCCAGTCTCTACTGAGCCTAGCTTTCGCGGAGAAAGCCATTGCTCCCAGAGGTGTCCCCTGCCCACTGAGTCAGGGGAGGAGGAGGAGGAGGGAGCTGGCGTGGTAGCCCCTGAAGCCCAGCCCTTGCTGCAGATCCCACCGCCATCAACATCAACATCAACATCCTCACCCTGCGTGACTGCCTGGTTCAGCCCACGGGTCAGGGCCCGTAGCCACGTTTCTGATGGGAACTCTGCCCCAGGATTTTCTGGGGAAGTCGTTACGTACATGCAGACCAAAAGGGCACTGTGGACGTCAAGGCGTCTTCCTTGCCCTATGTGCTGACTCCACATCAGATAAGGGCCTGGTGAACAACATCCTCCCCTGCCTCCCACTTTCCTTAAGAAGGAAAGCTGGGCAGGAAGGCTGGCCAGGGTCACGTAGCCCTCCACAGCAGCTCCCTGGCCTGTGCAACAGCTCCCAGGGACCGCCAGGCACATCAGGGCTCACAACATCCATCTAGGCACTGCTCCAGGTCTGAGATCTGGCAAAGGATGCGAAGGCAGAATAAAAAAACATTTAATTTCAAAATACAAAGCTTTTTGTGCCATTCTCTTCATCCACCAGTCCACGACAGTGCAAAGGAACATAGCTATCTGTGCTTTCACACCAAAGCTCTCAGCTCTCTAAAAAGCCTGACAAAAGCACCGTATTCTTGCAAGCACTGAGCTGCTCGGCATGTCTTTCAGAAAGAGGTCACATACTAGGCAAGGCTGACTTCGGGACCTGGGGGAGATGAATCAGGTTGGAAGAGCACTGTGGATTAGCACCCTTGTTCCCACTAGAGCAGCTTCCTTTCTGCTCTGCCTCCCCATGAAGGCAGCATCCCCTGGTGAAATCAACAGGCAATCCCTCCTCCTCTTTCCTGATGGCACAAGCTCCTGCCTGCACCCTCCTGTGTTTTCCAGGCAGCCGCTCTAGGAGTAGGGAGGGAAAAGAGGAGGAGAGGTGGAGCGGGGCATGGCAAGACTCCAGTGCCACAGGGAGGGGACGAGAGGGAGGCTGGCTGGGAAAGCCATCGCCACGCAGCGCTGCCTACCCTGCAGAGATAATTGGGCAAAACTTGCTGGGAGAGGCTGCCTCCCGCAGCTCTCCACCCGCTCCGGTTGCAGCAGCAGCAGCAACAGAAAACTTCGCCTTACACAGCGATGTGGAAGCAAGGGAGGAAGCCTGGTTGTTCCTGTAGCACAGCCAGATCCTACCTCCTGCAGAAGGCAAGCTGAGCCAGAGGAGAGAACCGTGCCGAGATCTGTGCTCCTCTAAATCACAACCCCCAAGAGAAATGGTTTCAGCCTTGCAGTGGTCTCAGAGCATGTCTGCTGAGAAGGGCTCCCCACAAAATACTCTGCCTTTTTACCTGTAGCAGCTTGGAGGTCTAGCAGAGACCTTATTTTCAATCCTCTGAGTGGCTTCAAGTTCACCTCTCGAGGTTCCTTGAAGAGTGGTTCCAGTCCCTTCAGGAGCAACCTGCTCTCCTGGCTCTCAGCCCTCCAGTCGCAGCCTTATTTTGCATGGCATCCTTTAATTAGAGGGCAAGAGAGACATTGTGCTCAGGGCGCTCTCAGGGAGGGCAAGTCCCGGGCTCCCATCCCTGCGCCAAGCCCTGGGACTCGGCGTGCGTCGGTGCCTGCACACAAGATGAAGCCAGCGTTCCTGTTGCTCTTTCCTCTTTCCCTCCCATGCACTTCATAAATATTGAAGCCTTCCCTACTAAGCAAAATTGCTACCATGGTGTACTTGGCATCATTGTCCCATAACACCTTCTGGGTGCTCTCCAGGGAGCTGGGACACAGCACTTCACAGCCACCCCCTGCGGCAGAGAGAGGGAGGGAGAGGGCCTCCCCTCGCTGGGAAGCTGTCGGCTGTGCTCCGAAGGAAATGAGTATCTCACTCTTAAAGACCATGCAGAAGCGTCTCCTCTTGGTGATGGCCACCACGAGGGGATGGAGGCATCCAAGCGCCGGAGGGCTGAGGTGTAACCAGCCCTGTCTCCTCAGTGCTTGCCCAGCTGCGGAGGAGGACAGCACGGGGAGCCCGCGTTGCCTGCTTAGGGACTGCAGGCTCTGGCGTGAGGGGCGAGGTGGCACATCAGTGCACGCTGCCGTGCCCAAGTCCTGCTTGGGATTTCAGCCTGAGCAGCCGCTGGTCTCAGCGATACTCAAACTCATCAGCGTACAAATCTCTTTGGAAGATGGGACTCCGATGACACTTTCACAACCCGCTTAATCCAATCCACGTGAAAGTGGCTGCCGACAGGGGAGGTCCCACTCTGCCGCCCGGCAGCCTGTTCCCAACCCTTCCTCCACACTGGCACTGTGGCTACTGCAGCTACACCTTCCGCTGAATGAGGGAATTAGTACAGCTAATTCCTCTGCTAATTTTCAGCTGGATCAGCTCCCTGGTCTGGTAACTCCATCGCTGCATGAGTGCTGATGCCAGCACAATGGAAACGGAGAGTTTGCGGGGCCAGAGGTGGGGGACGGGGACAGGATGGGACCAGCCCTCTCGGCGCTGCATAGGCTTAAGCCAGTCAAGAAATAGCCACTTCTGGGTCTTAAAACACATAGCCCTTCGAAAACATTGCATGCGTTCTTAGTTTGGTTTTAAAAATAAGACTTACATGCCTACATTCACCTAGATGAAGAATTATTTTAGTCTTTGCTAAATATTGTACTAACGATATCAGTGAAAGCCGAAAGAAACCCACCGTCCGCTTCATTAAAACCAGACTTCTCAACTTCTTTAAATGAAGCATTTTTTGCATTACACTGAACTTGAATACCAAAGCCAGCATCATAAATGCAAAGGCCATGATCTGCCAGCTCCCTTGTTTTTCCTTGTTGCCGTATAGGCTCACTACAGGCTGTATTTTCCTCTCAGTGTGAGTGTGACGCTACAATTAATACTAATGGTAATTATTAGGGCATATCAAAAGATGAGCACAGCACACATTAGCAACAGAAACCAGCTTTCTGCATTGTTGGCTCTGCCTTCAGCACAGCTATTTAGGCACTCAGATATTTCTCAAAGTATGGATTGGTGATCAGCCACCACTATTAAAACATTTTCAAAAAAGCAGTGCCTCCACATGAAAAATAACAGGTTAATAAAAGAATCCAGGTTTAATTACATGATTCAATCAAGGAAATATCATGAAATCACCTAATAGGCTGCTATTACCAATTACAGTTCAGTTCAAAACCGAGACCTATCTGGGTGATGAAATGAGCTTGGTTTACTAGGATTTCAGGGAGGAAAAGTCTCAGAGAGATGGGAAAGGGAATTGGGAAGGACACAGGGACAAGTCCATCGGAGAAATGGCCTTCAGGGAATGAAGAAAGAGTACATGAGGAGAAGGGGATGGACAGCACACTTGGGAAAGCAAGAAGCAAGGCAGGTGGCTGGAGACATCTTGAGTATTTCCTAATGGTGGGTACTCAGCTAAAAAAATCTGTGTGAAGTCGATAGATGTTTGGCTCCAAGAAAGGCTGTGGCACTTTCCTTGTGTGGGCTGTTCACAGCTGCAGGAGCAGGCTCCTCTGATTAGCAAGCTTGGCAACTGTATTGAGTTGGTGGCTTTGTTGGCTTCTAGCTTCAGTGCTCTAAACGGGCAAAAATGCCAAATACCAGGGCACCTGTCAGTGTACTCTAACTAGTGCATGTCTGCCTAGCTCTTCAGCTAGCGGCATACAATCAGGCTCAAGAAGTACGCACCATGAGAAGTACATGCATTCCCATTTCGAAATGGTCTGATAATACGGATGAAATGTGAACTAACTTGGTCCAGAGTGCAGGAAGCTCTGTAGGTTGCTTATCCTGCCTGAAAACTGAAGAAAACCGGATTTCAGTTCCAGACTTCCAGGGGAGGACACTCTTTCCCCTCTTTGTGATGACAAGTCTGGGGAAGCCATTTCAAATGTGAGTAAGATGAAATACAATATCTCAGAAGCACAGATATTAAAACTTAAAAAAATCCTTTTGTTGAGGTACGTCTAATTGAGACCTTGTGTCTCCTTGGATCTGCATTTGGACCGTCTACCTGCGAAAGAGATGAGGGGAGCAGAATGTTACATTTGAGAACTGAAACTATTTCTTTGCATACAAAAAAAAAATCACTCTTGGATTCCAGTAAAATCTCCTTCCAGTCTGGTATAAGTGAAACCAGCTGACTGGTCAGGCTTCCTACAGACCCATAAAAAGGTGGGAAGGGTGTAGTCCATCTAACATATCTAATCTCTGCACTGAAACAGCCTCCATCCACGCAACATCTGCTTGTTGGCAGATGAGTGCTGACTCGGCAAGTCTTTAATCTGTCAACTCCCAGGTGTTTTGATAAACCATGAAAGCTGTCAACTTGGACCTCAAATAAATCTTTTCCACCCCGAGTGTGGTGGAAAGCCTGTGTGTACGGGCACCAGCCCCCCCGCTCAGGAGGGGTGAAAGGACGCTCCGTCATTTCCCTTTGCTCCCAGGGAAAACCCACGTCGGTTATGGGGTGAGAAACCTCCCCATTGCCTTTCTCCCTCCCCATCACAGCACGATCTGGAGGAAATCCCTGAAGGAAAGCTTCACCTGGCATCCCTCTCCCCGCTCCATCACGTATGCCAATGACCAAACAGCAATCCCACAGCAAGGGGGTGCCGCGCTGCTGCACTATGCTCTGAATGACGGCTTCAGGCGCTCTGCCCGTCTTCTCAGTCAAGTACAGATGAGACGGGAGATGCACTTAAAAAGGCTCAGCTAGCCTTAAGTAGTGCGTCTGTGCCTGTGGGACATCAACCCTGTTGTTTGTAAGCCAAAGTTGCTAAGGTAAAACAGGCCAGAACAAAAAGAAAGAATTAGATTAGAATCAGATGTATGTAGATAAATGTGATAAAAAGATACAACGCTGTAGCTGATACTATGACAAACCTTACAAACATCACGAGGCAAGCTCATTTACTGTTTGTGATTTAATACAGAGGCACCTGTTTTCTCTCTAGCTCTCCAAGCTTTTTCTGCGCCATCTCTTCCAGAACAAAATTCAAAAGCACAAAAACTAGAAGGTGTTTCCCTCATTCCATCAGTCCAGGTCAAATAAGCATGAGTGTGTTTGAACAGGGAAGGAATATTACTTTTTATAAAGAGTGTCGATTCCAGCAGTTGGCTACCAACAAAAAGATATACAATTACTGCACTCCTATTTGCAAATTTCCTTTTGGAAAGGAGTTTATAACTTCATTCCTTAAAACTAATTTTGACCCAAACTTGTCATGCAAGTCTGTGGTCTGGGAGGAAAATTATTTTGCAACATTAGAACTAATGCATTCACGTATTTCTGCTTGTTTAGAGGTGACAACAACAAATAACAGAAAAACTCATGCAAAGCTGGAACTGCTTTTGCAATACTCACCTTGCTTGCACTCCCCTCAGATTTTATGGCAGGTTATAACCCATCATGCTTTTGTTTTTCCCCTGTGTGTATTTTCACCTAAGATCTTTGAGCTCTTTCCAATACAGTACCTAGCACACTGTTAGCGAGATATAAATAATAAAAAGATATAATGTTTAAAGATATGAATAATAAAAAGCAGTACTTCCAGACAATCCCCTCCCATACTCAGTACTTCAGGGAAGTAAGTCTGTGGGAGAAAATCACTGCAGACTTTTCCACAAAGAGATAAGCCGTGTACCAAACCCATAGGCACAAAGAGGAGAAGCTTCCTATCCCTTTCTCTTTTCCTTTTTATTCCTGGTAGAAGAGGGTGCAGAGCTTAACTCCATAATAATGAGATCCTAATATAACCTTCCATCTGGCCACTAACAGTCGTGCATCTTTCAGGGAAGCCAATCTACTGATGACTCATGTGTCTTGGTGCAAGAGCCCGTGAGGGGGGAAAAACAAACCACAAAACGCAGATATCTTGATCTATTTAAAACCTTCTCCAAGAAAAAGCTTTCAGAGGGAAAGTAGGAAGCCGACAGCCCAGTCTGACTCAGCCTCACCTGCCCCCGTCCACCGAGCACTGACCAGAGCGTGCCCTTCGCAGCAGCAGAAGGGGCTTGTGCGCTGGGAAGGAGGCGGAGGAGAAACGCAACCCATCCAGCGCAAGGGACGGCAGCAGGTGGGTCTAGTCCAAGTGGGTGTCAAGATACTGATTTCAGACTTTTAATCTGCTCCTGGGCAGAAAGGGATATGGCAGCCCACTTCTGGAGGGGAATGGAAAAAACCTTACGGTGCCAGAGGCAGATACGATTCCTGAAATGCACACAGCATCCAGCACAGACCTGCCATCCATCCAGGGCAGCAGTCAGCGGTCAAAGCAGCCTTTGAAAGGCTGTTCTTCCCATGGAACTCATGCCCATCCCAAACGCCCTTATTTGTATACACATATATATTCATATATACATGCCTTGAGACAAAAGCTTGGCTCCCCCCCCAATTTGCTCTCCTGTTCTTTTGTATACACAAAAATACGAGTTGACTCAAACTATGACACGTACTGGGCATTTTTATATATTAACTGATGCATCCCATGAGCAACGTCCTTGAGGCTCCTTGGCTGTAACATACCTTCTGCTGTAATCAATTTGTAAGTGCAAACTGTTCTGAATCTCATTATTTATTACTCTTCTAAATGTCTGCCTTACTGTATCTTGAGTCTATTTCATTTAACCGAGCTAAAAATGACAACTGCTTCTCACAGTGCAGGTGTATATTCTCCTGGTTTGTGCACGGTTACAGTAGTTTGGCAAGTTATCTTTTTGTTCATGTGTGGCTTGGTGATAAAGCCACTTATCAAAGTATTTGACATCATAAAGATACTTTTACATTAGATTGATGTCATTCGTCATTATCACTTACAAGTATCAGAATCACTTTACCGGAGCAGACTAACGATCCAGTCCTTCAAAAGAACACGTAACTCCTAATAATAAACCTAATTGTATTATATAGTGCCGCTCATGGAAATTTTTCCCAATTCAGCATCTAACATACAAAATCTGTGTGTTAAGACTCTGCAATCTCATCTTTGCGTACTGCAATGTCAGGAGCTAGCATTTACATAATTGCCTGACCACCCCACCTTTTAGGCCAAGTTGTTTTCCACAGCAGCCAACAGCGAGTCCCATCCCTGGTCCTTTGCATGAGAAATGCATCCCCGGTTTCATCTGTTGGTTTTTCCCCCCCTGCATCACGAGATCGCTTTCTTGATCCCGAGAGCCTGGATCCTCTCCCACGACCTCGAGAAAGGGGAATTCTAAAGCAGCGCTGGGGTGGGAGGTGTCTCTTCTGCTAGTGCGAGTCTCGGCAGATTTTGCTGTGGCTGAATTGGGATGAGCCGGGCTGCTGCCAGCCCTGCGGCCGGGCCCCCACACGGGAGCCATCTGCAGTTCAGCAGCTGCGGGTTAGTCACCCAGGCAAGGCAAACCCTTGAGTGGCAGCGTCATCCTACCTCCTCTGTCACCCAAAGCTTTACTTGTAAGGAAACGCCACCAAATCACTGCCAAATAGCGCTAGTTTTCAGCTGCTCTTTCACCGAAACTTTTCTCTCGTCTTTTTTTAGGATGCAAAGGGAATGGATGTAACATTCATGGTGATACTGCACTAACGTAGTACTACTTTTCTGACGTTACTCATAGTCTAAATCAGCACCACATTGTCTCTTGCGCAACGTTTAAACAGTATTGTCTAAATCCGTACCAGGAGGAGTTACCGGAGTTCAAAAGAAGCGCTGTTGAAACTGCGTTAGCTGCTTTTGTCTGAGGTTTTACCAGCGCTCCTGAGCAGAGGTTGTATCGTGGTTTTCAGCCAGCGGAGCGCAAGGCAGAAGGGAGCCACGCAGCAGAACGGGTTCTCCCTCTCACCCTCGCTTTCAGGAGAACAGAACTTTACCATCCAGCATAAGGCACTGCATCTTTTGCATTACGTTTGTTAGACTAAGGCAAGACTGGCGAGCCGACATGTTAGGAAACTAGGGTAATCCCTCTCCTTGTTCCTGACTTTTTTCCTGGCATCTTCCCAAAAGGGGAGGGAAAGAGGAGTTAAAAACATTACAAAAAGAACAAGCATAGCAAAGCTAAAAATCATCCGGCCTTCCAAAGTTCTTCTTTACCCTAGAAGGGAAAATCTTCTAAAATACATATTTTTAAAAATACATGTAGGCTGATTAACTATACAAACATCTGCCAACTAGTACCATGTCTGCAGTGCTCATGCTTTACTACAATGTTCTAACAGTTGGGCTGAAAACCAAATTGCTAGGGAATACGGAATTTAAGCAAAACTATCCTTAAAGCTGAGAGAAAAATTATTCTATTTTTAAAAGAAAAAAAACACCAAACAAGCCCTAAATTTGACAGCAATAATACAAAGTGAAATTTCAGTACAAGTAGATGTCTACAAACTTGGCATTTCAGTGCCTGAGAAGAAAACTTCATACGTTATGGAAGGACGTACATATTTATTAAATGGTTATCCTCTGTGATACGCACACATTGTATTGTAATCAATAAGTACACTTTTAATATTAGAACACGATATAGACACCCAATTCCGAGGCACACTACCTCAGCAAGTGAAAAAAAATAATGCAGAGAGAAAGAAATCAATACAATTTGGATAACATAAAACCAATTAATTCCTAGTATCCAAGGAGGATTACAGAGGAAAAGGTAATGTAAGAGATGGGGGAAGCAAGTATTCCAGGCCTATTCGGAGGGACAGAAAAGAGCTCCCCACAGTACATTAAGATACTTCCCGAAAAAAGCAAGTCATTCCTAGGCTTTGCTCCAACCTCCATAAATCGCTGCCTGCAAAGTAACCATGACTCGATCTTCTCGGATTTTGTTAAAGGGGCACTGACCTTCACGCCAGCATTCACACACAGCAACCAGACTGTCCGGTTAGGAACAGCTTACCAAACCTCAGGCCATGTATGGTGCAGTTAATATGGTCATTCATCCATTTTAGACATGCTGAGTTATCATCACTACCTAATTGCTCGCTTTGCAAAAAAAAAAAAAAAAGCTACAAAAACCCCTCTCTTGCACATGCAGAGATTTCTGTGTCTAGTAAGGCAGCTCTGGAAATAACTTAGAAGAACAGAAGAATTCCAGATGTTAAAAATATCATTTAATTAAAGAAACATAAATCATACCAAAAAGTTTAAGTCACTTTTAGTTAATACATTTCCATTTATTTTAGAATATACTCTACATCTGAGTAAAAAAGTTTTAAATAAGCCCCAGTACATGTACAACCGTGGGACCTGCCATCCGTCCCGCGACAGAGGGATGCTCGTCAACCCACTGGGTTCCCTCTCGGGTAACAGAAGCAATTTTATGCCAGTTTTGTCGTGTTCATCGGCTTGTGTTGAGCCTCCTATCTGCCAGCTATGCCACCACCTCGTACACGTACGGGTTCGGCCTCCCCGCCCGGGGAGGCACAGCAACCGCTCGCCCCAGACCGTACAATAAAAAAAAAAAGGAGGAAGGGGAAAAAAAAATTAATAAACTAGTATTGATTAATTTACATCTCTCTCTCGCTTGTGCGTTGGTAGAAAACCGGCTGCAGTCCTGGGAGGGCGCAGGGCAGCCTCGGCCCCGGGGCGCAGCCCTCCCTCCGCCGCCGCGGCGGCAAGCAGGGCCGGGCGGGGACGCGCCGCTGCCGCTGGGCCGGGCGCCCCTTCCCCCGCTCCCCGCCGGCGCTCACTGCCCCCAGCTGCTGAAGCCGATCTCCTGCTTGTATCTGTTGGTGAGGACGTTGGCCTTGCGGGTGAGCTTGGAGAGGACCGAGTGGAGTCCGCTGAGGTGGTAGTGGAACTGCTTCTCCAGGTCCTCCTCCCCCTCGCCCTCCTCGGCGGGCCCGCCGCCCAGCTTGTCCTTCTTGCGGGCCGCCTCCTCGCCCGCCGGCGGCTGCACCACGCCCCACTCGATGTCGTTGCGGATGGACTTGAGCAGCACGTAGTGGCTGTACATGTCCCTGCGGGAGAAGTAGGCACCGGGGTCGCCGGGCGGCAGGGCGGCCTCCCGGGGCGGGCAGACGGCGCCCGCCGCGTCCAGCTCCTCCAGCAGCAGCGGCACGTCGCGCAGCAGGCTGGGCACCATCACCGTCTGGTCCATGTTGTTGACGGCGCCGATGAAGCGGTTCATGGCGTTGAAGAGGGAGTACTTCTGGCTGTACGAGTCGCAGATCTGCATCATGCCGGCGGGTGGGCGAGCTCAGCGGGGCGGCTCGGACCGCGGGGCTCCTCCGGCGGCGACCTCCTTCTCGCTAACGGCACCGGCCGCCCTCCGCCGCGGCTGAGCTCGGCGGCTGCTGGCGAGCAGAGTCCTGCTGGCAAGCGGCGGCGGCAGGCGCCGGGTTAGGGGCTGCTCTCCCTCCCGCCCTCCAGCCCGCCTTCCCGGCCCGGCCCGGCCCGTCCCCTCCCGCCGGCGCCCTCTCCTCCTCCCCCACTGCCGCCGCCTTTATCCCCGGCCCCGGCTCCTTTTTTAGGCTTCCCCTGCCCATCCCTTTTCTTCGCCCTTCCGCCCCCCACCGCCGGCCTCCCGGTGCAGCCGCCGGGGCTTGCTGCTGCCGCTCCCCTCCGTACACCAAGAGGCAAAACGCAAAAAAAAAAGCCGGCAGCTCCTGCTAGGAGCCACGCGTGGCGTGGGGCTGGGGGGCGGCCGGGGGGGAGGCAGCCCCGCACCACCCCGGTAAATTAAAATTCAAGCGGCCCCCAGCCGAGCCGCCGCGGGGGAGGCACCCACCGTGCTCCGGAGCCGCTCACCGCCGCGCCCTCAGCCCGCCGCCGCCCGTGGCTGCGCTCCCATCCCCGGCGCGGTATTTATAGCGCCTATCTTCACACAAGGTCTTCCCCAGTGCCACCCCCCGCGCCGGCACGCCTGATAAAGGCGGCGGGCGGCGGCCGCGCCGCGCCGGCTCCGCCTCTCGCCCCGCACCGGGGGAGGGCACCGCGACGGGGAGGGCGCCGGGACCGGCCGGGCCGGGCGGGCGGCACAGAGCGCCCCGCGGGCATCATCCCGCTCCCCGGCGGCGCGGGCTTGGCCTTCGCGGTGGAAACTGCGGGGCTGGATCCCCGGGGGAGCCGGGCTCCCACCCGCCCGTTCCCGTCCCGCGGCGGCAGCTCCGCGCCCCCAGCCTGAGCGAAGGGGCCGGCGGCTGGAGAACCCCCCCAACCCTCCCGGGCGCCGGTAACGTCCCCCCCGCCGCCCCGGGCGAGGGACAGCAGCGAGGGGCACGGCGCCGCGATCGACAAGTGCCTCAACACCGCCCCCCACCCCGCGCCGCTCCTCCGCACCAGGGCGGGCGGCCCCGAGGCTGCGGCGCCCCCCGCCCCCCGCCCCCGGCCGGGCCGCTACCCGCCGGGCGGGGGGGTGAGCGGGAGGCGCGGCTACGCCGGGCCGGGGCGCGGGAGAGTGATTGACAGGGCAGGCGGCGGGGACACGCGGGCTCCGCATGCTGTCCGCGTTCGCCCGGGCCGCTGATTGGCTGCCGGGCGCGCGACGAGCGTGACGGCCGCGCCGCCCGCCCCCTCGGCTCCGCGTGCTCCTGCGGCGGTTAGAGCCGGGCCGGCAGGGAGGGCGGCGGGGTCGCGGAGGCCGCCGGCACTCGGCCAGGCTCGCGTCGCCGCCTCCCAGCAGCCCGCCGAGGAGCCGCGGCTCCCCGCTGCCCTTCCTCGCCTCGCCGTGCCAGCCCGAGGCCGTGGGGGGGAGCGGGCGCACCCCTTCCCGGGCGGCCTTTGTCTGGCGGCCAGGGCTGCGGAGGGCCGCCGGGCAGCAGCCGCGGGTCCGCCGGCATCACCCCACAGCTTCCCCTCCGGGCCCAGCCAATCGGCGGGCCGTCCAGCAGCCCGGCTCCGCCGCCCCCTGCCAATCAGCGAGCCTCGGCAGCAGCCAATGGGAAACAACAACCCCCTCCCACACACCCCCGGCCGCCGGCTCGCGCGGCCCTGGTAACAGGCGAGTTGGCTGGAAGCGCCGCCGTGGGTCACGTGGGGCAGAACGGCTTGGGGAGGGGGGGAGCCGCGCGCGGAGGCGAGGGGGTGCTGAGCGCGTTGCCGTGGCAACGGATCAAGCAACAGCCAGAGGCGGGGTCCCGCCGCTGCCCCCCTCCCCCGCCGGCGGGGCCTGCGCGGCGCCGGGGCGAGCCCGCGGCCGCGGCCCGGCAGGGCGCGGGGGGCGCCGGGGATACCGGCAGCTGCGGGCGGGGCGGCTGCGCGGGGTGTCCCGGAGCTCGGCCTCACCCGCGGCAGCGGAGAACAGGGGCTGGGCAGATAGCAGAAGCCCGACAAAGGGGCCGGCCTGAGCGGCGGCAAGGCCGCCGCCCGCCCGCCCGCGCTTCCCCAGCGCCAGCCTGCAGCGGCGGCTCGGCGGCCCGGCCGCCCGTCCCTCCCGTCCCGGGTGTTCCCCGCAGCCTCTCTGGCCCCCGGCTGCTTCCGGCTTCCGCCCAGGCCCCAGCCCGAAGGGAGGAGGCCGGTTCCGCGGGCACTGGGTGGCAAACCGACTGTGTGCAAGATGAGATCGCAGCCGGGTACGCTTTGCGAGCAGGACGGGTGCTGCAAGTACTCGTGGTTAAGCATTAGCAAGAGATACGGGCTGGTATAAAATTATTATCTGTTCGCAGATAATTCACTACGGGGGGGGAAAAAAAATCTCACCAGGCCAGAAAATTGGCCGCGACATGTACTTGCATCTTTGTAGACACAGCGTGTCATTAATACACCATTAGCAGTTTTCCTGCCATTAATTGAAATACAGCATGTGCTGAACATTCAATAAATTGGAAAAAGAGATAGATCTTTCGGAAGAAGAGAAAGTAGTTTATTGTCCAACTTCCCTGTCCAAATTAAAACAAAAAAATTAAACGTCTGAACAAATTAAAACTGAAGACTTTACCTGTGGTTAGAACGTACTGGCTGGGGAGGAGGAAAAGTTGGCAAAAATAACACAGCTTGAAACTGCAAGTATGTGGTCGTAGCAAAAGCACCAGACGAGGAAGCGCCGTGTGTTCTGTGCAATGATACTATACAAATTACGACCTGAGCATAAAATTATTTTCACCCCCCTCTTTGTTTCTCAAAATGTATAGCCTTGCTTCCACCTTTGACTGTAAGTGTTACCTCATTTTAGCGTAGTGCTAATTCAGTGCTGTAGCCTGTGCAGGAATGTGTCTGACCGATTAGGCTGAGATAGATCATACTCAAGTCAAACTTCCAATATAAGGCAATCGGCTTTTTTTTTTTGGCTTCCTGATGTTCTGATCGATTTTGATACGCAGTGTAAATGTCTCTGGTATGTCTAATGTATATCATTAACACAAGCCTGAGTAGGTTTGATTGCTCTTTGGTTAGAACGAAATAAAGGAGCACGTATTTCTAACTCCAGTGGTCTGTAATTGTGATGGCTGTGCACACGAGAGAGAAAGAAACGGCACTTTTCTTTTTCCCCTCCCGTTAAGAAAAGATGATCCCATTTGTGGCACAAACTTTTATATGCAAGCCGCATTTTTTAAAAAATATTTCCTCTTTAGAATGATTTGATTATCGTGGCCCTTCCTGGAAGGGAAATCAGCTAGAAACCCCTTATCTTGTGTCCTGAGCAATAAGGAAGCTTGCACATTTGCTATCTGGCTGTCCAAGAAGGTGTAAACGCTTACCTTCTTCGCCCAGCACAGGGTCCTGGATAAGGAAACCAAAGCGACAACACGCAAAGGTAGTCTTTATCAAGCACCTCAACTGGATGGAGCGCTCCTGACGTGTAAGCCCAGCAGTGTGGGGGTGAAAACGCCTTTCCGTTTGAATAGATTTGATAACACTATTCAGAAAAGGAGTCACCACGTATAAGTTACTATATTAGCTAAAACCCTTTAATTTTCCCTGAAGTGAATGAGAGCTGGTGGTGTTCAGCCCTTTCTGGATGAGGGCCTTCTTTCTGTGGCCGACTCCTGAAGAAGAAGAGGGATGAACTATCACTATTACTATTTAGCTATTACTGTTACTGAGCTATTACTTGTATTAACTAGTTAACTTAGCCGTACATCAGTATTTACCCACAGTAGCACTAAAGTTAGGGCTACAAAGGCTAGCTATAGGAACAACGCTGCTGACGGCCTCTCTCTTCTGGCAACATTAGCAGCTGGTGGTATTTTTCAATAAAGGACAGATGATTCTCTCAACTTGCATGCATTTTTGTAACATTTGCAAGGCCTATCTAAATTCTCTCTTCAGTGGCAACGGGATAACAAACCGTCTTTGTTAATAGTTTTCCGAGGACGCATGCTGGCACGAAGTAGGTGCCACCGGCACATTGCAGACCAGTGATGGCTACGCTCTGGCGGTTAGGAAGTTGTTCTGCTGCACAGTGTTTGCAAAATAAGATGAGAGCTTGCGTGGGCGAAAAGCGATAAATATGTGCAAATATTTAGTGTTGCATTCTGCAGCCGGGGAACACCATTTGGGCTGGCCTTGTAAGAGCAACATCTCTTGGGAATTTCACTTGCTCTCATAATTTGTTGTCGATGTGGCATGGCAGATTATAGTTCAGCCTTGGAAACTGTGAGTTGTTCCCTTCTATTCCTATTTGACATACATTTTTGCTCAAACTTGTGAACTGCTTTCATCGTTTTGGGTGGCAGTACAGATGCACGCATTTAACACTTCTCTCTCCTCCTTTCTCTTTCTGAAACGGAGTCCAGTCGTACCAAACTCTGAACTGAGAAAACCCATCATTTCTCATCCAGAAGGAATGTATGTAAATTTATCATCTTAATTAATGCCTCTCCATGAGTTTCATATAATCAGCCCTTGTAGCTTAACGTGCTAATGATCAGGGTAAGTAGAAATCTAATATGTTAAAAGAATGCAGACCAATTTGTCTGAGTCCTGCTGAGATCCGCGGTATGACTTTTGCAAAGATTTACTCGTCTCTCTTCTATCTTGCACTTGGCCGCCTTTTACTCCTGTTTCTGTTGGTCCTCCGCGAGCGGAGTGGTTCTCCAAAGCGGACGGAAACCTCTGAGAAGGCTTGCAGAGGGGTCAGGAAGAGGACGCTGGGAGAAGGGAGCAGCGACCGTAAATCCCCTTTCCCTCTGGCACGCATGCAAATCTGAGCGAGACCGCACGCTGCCAGAAGCGGCACAACAAGGGCTCGGCGGCGTCGCAGCTCGGCGCAGAGGAGCCGTGTTTCCTATGCATGGTGAAAAGCATGGGAGTCCGACGGGAGCTCTGCTGGGAGCAGGAGCAGGGAGCAGTGCTGGGCAGGGAGGCGGCCGTCGCAGGCGTCTCCCGTGGAGCCCCTCCTCGTCGCCTGGCTCTGCAGGTTGCACCCAGGTCTCTCCAGGCCCGCCAAGCCCTCACTTCCACAGAAGCATTCCTGGAAATCATCGCAAGTTCAGCTTCAATCTGTTTGCTGGTCACTGTGTATTTTCAGGGCCTGGGATCCCTCCCAAGCAGTCCTGAGCTAGCACCAGGAGGTCAAAACAGGCTGAACCCCCCCCATAAAGGAGCCGATGGGATAAATGCTGCCATGGTGTTGTTCGCATGGCCTGTGTGTAGTATCCCTCTCCCGTGCCTTTTGCCAGCCTCATCCGTGTCCCCTGGAAGCTGGTCGGAGCAGGCACTGTGGTGTGCAGTGCCCAGGACAACGGTGGCCCTTTTCAAATGGCTCCTTAGCGCTGCCATAATAAGCCTGATAAATAAAACATGGCTTGCAGACACGGATTTACTGGAAAGGGCTAAGGGGGCTGTAGCTCCCTCATTAGTATCTCCCGGTGCAGCATGTGTGCTCCTCATTATGTGGCACAGTGGCGGTTGTCTGGTCATCCACGATGAGGCTGCAGCCTCAGGATGTGCCGGGGATCCCAGGGATTTTTTTTTCCTCCTGTGTTAATAATAGGAATTTACAAGAAAAAAAAAAGACCTTGAATATGAAGAGGGTGAAGGGGGAAAGGCTGCAACTGGGTCTGGTTTTCTCTCTCTTGCATCTCTGTAAGTCGGCAGCAAACACAGAGAAATCCATATAACTGAGCTAATATGGAATTGGCGTGAGTAGGATCAAGACCTCTGGACTGTACAAACTCTTACTTTGGGGAGCTTTGTTTCCCTTCAGTCCAAAATGCTGCTTGTAAACTTGTGGCCAAAGTATAAACTTCATCCTCTCCCTCCCATTTTTCTTCTTCTGTTCAAGAGAAAAGAATCAATTTGGCCGATTTCAAGTCCCTCAAAGCTGGGGACTCGGGAATCTGGGTTAATCTGAACAGGGTTTGTGGAGGTTTGATCCAGCTTTTCTTTCCGGCCCTCATTTAAATGCCTCCTGCCTCCCGCATACAAGCTGCGACTGCATCATCGTGGTAACCCTATGACCGAGAGGCATGAGAGTCTCCTCTGAGACTCTAATCTCACTCTGAACAGCTCTCTGGCGGGTGCTCCTGAGTGGCCATACATCATGCAATTTTCTCCTTTAGAGGCTCGCGGTGTCATCTCCACCATGATCCCTGCCCTGCCTGGCCGCTGCTGGTAAGCCAGAGCCCGGGGCCGGCCTGGGAGCGGGTTCCCTGGCGCGGCACCGCAGGACCGGGGCTCGTGCAGGGTGGTGAACGGCGTTAGCAGAATCTGCCCCTCACACTTTGCAACCCTGCCCGTGCTCTGGCAGAAAAGATACCTGTTTAGGATGGCAGGGGACTTCACTGGCGTAGCAAAATAATCCTCGATAAACTCGTGACTTTCTGTAATGGTATTTAATAAGCAGATAGCCAAACGAATGCCACCATGATCTATTTTTATGGACAAATATTATATATTAAGCCCTGATTTATACATTTGAGCGTAATACCTGGGGCTCTGAGGAGAGCCTTTAATCTCTGTCAGCGAGGCAGCACGCATGCTAAAACGCCGAGTAAATCTGCACGGGAGCGGTGAACCGAGCGCAGCATATATCAGAGTTCTTCCGCCTGATAAAATTAAGTACACAAGACCACCTTTCTGTGACATTAACGGTTTGATACGCAGGGGCTGACATCAGGAAATACCGATCTGCGCTTCCCACTCTGACCATAACCTGCGGCGTTCCTGCTGCTTCTGCCGTCCCCGTCCCACCACGCGGGAAGGGTGCCACCTCAAGCTCCCAGAAGTTCCTGGGTGAAGGAGGGTCTCTGCCCGTGACTTGCCCCCTCTCCTCCCATCGCCCTGCCCCACCTCGCTTTCTGTGTGGCTGCCTGGGTGCAGCCAGGGGGGTGCCGGTGCCCTATTTCCTCTTCATCAGTACTTGTAGTAGGGTGAGCATCGTCTCAGCATGGGGTTCTGCATTTAATAATCTCACCAGCTCAACTGTTTTTATCTGAATCTCCCTTCTGAACTGATAAATCTAAATTGCACATTTTCTAAACCGCTTAGCTTAGGGGTAAATCTTGCAGGTATCCTCAGATGACTAGCTGGTGTCTTCTGCACCTGTCTAGCACCATCTACTGTAGCTTTTTTATACTGTTTTCCTTCCCATCTGCAGGCTTACGATTCCTGCAGGAGCTGCCTTCATCCCGAGGAGATTGTGGAAGAACGGGAGCTCTGGTTTTGTTTGAAAAGCCTGGGGCTGCCATGATGGTGAAACAAATACAATACACGTTCATCCTATAGATTATATTTCCTCGTTTTAAATCGGTGACCTGTTTTTCAGTGCCTAACTTGCTGTTGATAAATTTTATACTCTCCTCAGTGCTCAGAAAGGGAAGCAGATGGAGCAGAACAAAGGTGGCCCACCTTCACTGAAGCTTTCCATGCTAGCTGGTGGAGCAAGAATTAGGGAGGTGGCAGGACGAGGGGCTGGAGCAGAGCTTTGTGTGGGGAGGAGAGGGCCTGCACGGGAACAAATCTTCCGGTTGCTGCCAGAAGACGCCAAGGGGGAGACATCAGCTTGGATTTCCACCATCTGATGGGGAGTTACAGGGTGGAACTAGAAGCAGCAGGATTTTCCTGTCTAAGTCCTATCTCTTCTTGTTACATTCAGTATTAAAAGGGAAGCTGCTCTGAAAGAATATCCTACTTTTCCCAGCTCTGCAGTTCAGAGCTGACATGGGGGTGTTATGTGTCCTTATTATATGCACTCCTATTACAATGTGGTTTTGGCTGGAGGGTGTTGTATGGTTAAAGATGACTAGTACAACTAAAAATAGAACCAGAGCTTTCCGATTGCTATGACTATTATGGATTTGTACAACTAATATTTAGTTGCTTTACAAAAAGCACCAAAACCTGGAAGTCAAAATCAAAACGAAGTTGTGCTAAGGATTCCATATGGCTTTTTTTTTTAAATAAATCTGTTCATAAAGAGTATTTCTGTAGGTGATAGATTAACATAAAAATACTGCCAGTCTGTTCCAGGGTTGTAAAACACAAAACAAGGTACATCATAGTTTTTTTTTTGTTATTGAAATCTAGATTATCTGTTTGAAACCAGCTTGTTTCAATGGCAAGTAACATATTTTTCCACAGTCCTTGTGAAAACTGGAAATGAGGTAGATTTGGCAGCTTAGCCTATGAAGTTCTGTGGCAAATCTGCAAACCGAAAGACCACAGGGTTTTGTCATGGCTTTGTTCCTTGATGAAGTTCTGAAAAGAGCTAAATTAAATCCATGCTCTAGCCATATGTGTAATTTTGTTCTACTGGAATGGCTTATAGCTGTCAGTGAATTTCTCCATACTCCCAGCATTGTGTAAGGGATGATACGAGAGCCTGAAGATTACTCTCTCCAGTAGTACCATGCGTTTGCAAGCTGAAAATTATTACAACAGCATTTTTTCATTTACATGGCTGGAGAGAATCTGTTTTTGCAGTAAATTTGTATTTCAAAGCAGATTTCTATGTCCATCATTATTGGTGGTTTACAAGACTTCTCTTCCCCCCCCCCCCATTTGGGGATGTGGGAGCAAATGAAATAAACCCATCATAAAAAATAATTTTGTCCAGGTGGAACATAAATCAACCAAAAAAATATTATTCTACATGGCAAATAAAAAGCATATGCTGTATTATTTAAAGCACAGCCTCCATATTCACATACAAAATTAATGCTACAGTGGGAGGTAAAACTGATGGAGGCAGACAATGAAAATATTCGGAGTAAAACATGGTGCCAGGAACAATTCAAGCAGAGCCACTTGCAGGGTCATGGTCATATTCCATTTCAAATGGGCATGGAAATACACTGTGGGTTATTCTTCTCCAGAGATGCACAGATAATAAGCACCTGCTCCCCATGTCTACTCTTCCCTTTTAACTGTTGATTTATTGGATGTTTCTGAAAGCTGTGGTCAGGCTCGTGAGGGATATATAACGTGGTGCCTGCAGGAAGAAATGGGAGCGGGGAGACGAGCTGCCACACTCTCCGCCACTACCGTGGGGTGAAGGGCTGAGTGGGGTTCAGGACAAAAGCCGGCTCCTCTTCACCTTCCATGCGAAAGGACGCTACTGAAAGGTAAATCAGCAGTCTCCCTGGACTCATGGTGCCTGGGTCGCACCTAGGAAAGGCAGCAAAAAATCCTAAACTACGTTCCTCACCTCAAACTAGAGTGAGTGATGGGCTCAGAGGAGGCACATGCAGCATTCAGCAGTCTAAGGCACCACAAGGGATCTTCTCCATCACCAGGTATTTGACTTCCACAGCATCAAGGAAACTACTGGAATATATATCTATATATCTATAAAACGTTATATTGCATGTGTTTTAAGGTCATTTTCAGAACAGCATTAGGAATCCAACCTTCTTACATGTGTAAGAAGGTACACACCACATACTACTACTCCATACTACATTGGAGACAGTACCACCAGCAAATTTGTTACACTCATCCTAGTTCTCCCGGGGTCGGGGGGGGGTTCACCGCATTCCTCCCCTAAACTGACAAACACCCTCACTAAATAAGGGATGAACATAATCTTCAGATAATGTTGAAGCTGGGTCACTACAAAGAGACTTTGAATTGATAAAGTGTTTTTCCATGTAATTTAATAAAAAAAATAATTGCACAGAGAGCTTGTTTGGTGTAAGTTATGCTCCTTCACTATTCTCTGATATTTTCTTCTCTGCAGCAAGAATGAAGCTTTGCAGCTATGAGGTCTTGAGATGTTCCAGTCATGGAGGTCCGTGAGATTTAAATGACACTGCATGCCCATTTAGAAACAAAAGAAAGAAAATGCTGTTTAATTAAAAATGTGAATCTGGAAATGTAGGGCTATTGAGAATCATTCTGAACTGCACATTTTTACATACATGGCTAAGAAAAAGGTCCGCTGTAGCAACTGGAGTAATGCGTGGTTCAGTTCCCCTATGATGGTAAGCAGTTTGTTAACCTAGAACTACAAAATAATTCAAAATGACATTTGGCAATGCTGAACTTCTGACACAAATCCCCCGATGTAAGGAAACGGAGAGGGCAGCCGCACAGCCTTCCACTGAGCCCTGCTATGTCTTTAAACGGCAGCAGGAGGGGCGCACCGGGAGCTGGCATCGGAAGGATACGCGAGCAGTGTGGGAGCAAGAAACTCTTGCATTTTAACCCTGTCTCTGACTCCCGCTATGGTCCTAAGCCGGTCACCTTGGGCCAGAGATTCAGGTGTTAAGCAGTCACAGTGAAGGCCGGGCTTTAAACAGAGCTCCCTGTGCTTATTCCTGAGCCCCTTGGATCTGACTTACGCACCCAAAAGAGCAGCGAGGTGTTTAAAAATCAAGTCCTGATGGTGCACACTGGGGTCTTTTGAAAGAGGATCCTTAAGGTCTGATCTTGCAGGTTCATGATGGAGTTGTGAGCACGCCCCACGTACAGCTCTACTCGTGCTACCTCTCAGGCAAGGCAAGGACTGACTCTTACTTATTCTCGACTGCAAGGGAACACAACCTTGGCCACCGCATTTGCTTCGAGGACCTGTTGGGCCCTTCCTGCAGGAGCAGGGCCCGCAGGCCCCACCTCCTTGGTTGGACTCGGCATGTCTCTCTAATGGGGAGCAGCACGGCTGCATCGGTGCAGAGCTTCGCCCTTGGCGTGGTGGTGCGAGCCGCTGTGCTAGCAGGGCTTGACTGCTTTCGGGATGCGAGCTCGTGTCTCTGCGTGGTGCTGCGCCACATTGCGCAGGGGTGCCAGCTTGCCTGCGACTAGATCAGGGACCTCCGCACAATGTTGCATCCCATGCTGTCGATGTGCCCTCTTTCCATTTGATATCTCGTGGTTTTTCAAAATGAACTTAGGAAGAGTTTCAGGGAATACTCCCGACGGTGAGGCCTCCCGGTAGATTTTACAGCCCAGCAGTTGTGTTTTGTTTTGCATAAAGCTCTGTCTTCTCTCTATCTCAGCGTCGCATGCAATCTATCCTTGACCATCATGAACCAAAGACCAGGTTTTTCACTTCTGCATGTACCAGACCTTAACCAAAGGTGTAGTCTGAACGACACAAAATTATTCACGTACACAGCGAGGCAGGAAAAGACCATCTCTTCCCACACAGGCTTCCTGACCCGGGTCTGGATTCATCAGCGCTCGCACTGTAAATCCCCCAGAGATGAACCTGCCCCACGTAATGTGACTGGAGGGCAACGCTGTCCTCCTCCACCACCAGTGCTCGCAGCAGGTTGCCACATGCCTGGTAGCCAAAGCTCCTCAGCAGATTTCCAGGTGAGCTGCCAGGCAGAGGGGTGCACGGGCAGAAAGGAAAATCAGGCAGACCTTATCGCTTGCCTGGCAGGTTGGTTCCTGGTCATCAGAGGATTTTTGACTCCGTGTGAATCTTTTTCTTTGACAGACCAGTTTCAAGGAAAATGTGTTTCCCAGCCTGACCTGCACACATGCATCATGTCTGCTCTACCATGTAACTGGAAAGGAGATTTGGGGCACAGGTCTGTCAGAAAACACTGCCAAAAGTACAAAGTAAACATACTTCCTAAAATGGGGGGAGGTAAATTTGCTCTCTGATGTCTTTCAACTCTCGTAATCTGAACCGGTCCAGTAATCTCAATTATTATAAATAACATTGCAAATGTTCTCCAGCAGAAGCATTCTCTTTCGGCTGACGGCATCCCTTTAAGCGCTAAAGACACTGTTGTGCTGAGTTTTTGCTGTAGCCAGGCAGGACTAGATTGAAATCAATAGCGCCATTTCACCTGTCACTTACTTAAGCTTGATTTGAACCCATGTTTATAAAGCTGAAAGGCTTTTCTAGTCCATCGTTATTGTGCCTCCCACAGCCAGCCCACCTGTAAGAATTTCACATTCTTACATTTTAAAAAGAAATATGATGGACAATGGAAATAAATGTCTGTTTATGTTTAATTCAACACTTTTTCTGTTATTAAGGCTGGGCTAAAATGAGACTACTTGGAAAGAAGACACAGCTGCTCAGAGCAGAGACTTTCATAACTCATTCAGAGTTATTGGTCTTACCCACAATATTAGTGATAAAAATTGATTATCCATTCCCACTTGCTTCACGATCCATAGCTATTTTTTTCCATTCATATTATAAGTTGGTTTACACAGAGTGAGACAGCGTTATTTAAATAGCCAAGGATGAGCATAATACATCTTACTTGCTAAAGAGCCCACACCAGCAGAAAGCAGGATTTTTTCATGTTAGCCCTGTCCTATCCTGAAGGTAGAAATAATCTGGACTTGGCAACTGTCACGGCTTCTTTCAGCTCTGAAGAGAAAATACGGTTTGGTTAGTGCACGTGCACTGCCCACTCAGGCTTACTGCTGCCTTTTTATCCCCAAGTGCAAAGTTTGGGACTCGGTAAGGCCCCATCGTTTGATGAACAGTTATGCTGAGCTTCCCAGGGGAAGGTCATTTTGGGACTGTCACCAGCACCTCATAGAAGGCAGGGGAGAGGGGGAAGGACTGAATATTGCAAGGATGGAGAAAAAAACTAAAGGGGGGGATACAGCTCAAAGCTTCTGCAAAACTTTGCGAGTGAAAGCTCTGTTTTGGCAGTCACGCTTCAGCAATATGGATTCACCTGCTCCCAAGGAAGAGGACTGCACATAAGACATCTCCAAGGGGGTCACATCATGACCGTTAGCATCCAGAGCCTTATACGCTTTCTTGCAGCTGTAGGGGAGAGGAGTAGCGTTCCTGCCGTCAGCTCTCTGCGTTCCCAAGCATTAAAAGGCAGAGCCGTTTGGATATCGCCTTCAGACGAAACTGTAAAAGTTGCGATCTCCAACTTAAGTTGATTCTTTGAGTCCAACAATTAGATATGGTGTGGGAACAGAGGTTATCCCTAAAATGAGATAAGCTATAGTGTTGCAGTTGTGGGGAGGAGTTTATTGACATGACCATAACCTTAACTCCCTTACAAAAAATAGAAAGGTAACCTACTGGCCTGCCCAGAGATCAGTGTTTTTGACTTAGACCTAAAACATTTTGGTTATTTGATCCAAAACTGGATCCTGGAGATTCCACCTTTCCCTCTGTAACTCCTTTTAGCATGAACAGGTATTATCTGCACACACGGAAAAGGGAGAACAGACTTCTAATAAAAATACCTCGCAGCTTAACTGCATAGGTGGTAGCTTCCCTCACATAGTAAAACAGCCAATCCATAGACTGACATAAAATTGAAAGGAGAGGTGTTTCCCTGTGGGACTATTAAATGTAAATCTCTTTTTGTTCAATAAGGAGATGAGACAAGTTTTTCCACCCAGTTGCTGGGTAATCTCTTTTGGAGTGAGGACTGCTTGTCTTGCACAGGATCTAGAGCTCCTGAGGGCAACTGCAGAGCAAACAACTAATGCCAGCAACAGCAATAAGAAAAATAGCCGCCTATACATCCATACCGGCCTTTATGGTCTCCTCACCTACAGCGTTTAAGAGCTGTATCCAGTCTTTAAGGCGGTCACAGGTTACCCCCTTCGCGGTGTGAAGGCGGGAGGGAGGTCAGGCGGAAGGGCAGGGGGATGCCCAGCCCACCCTCCGCGGGATGCCCACGGGCAGGCTGTACCCACAGCGACCTGCTTTTGGGGGGCCGGGGGCGGGAGCAGCAGCCCGGGCTGCGCTGCCAAAACTGACGCTGTTTTGCCATCTAGTGCCGCGGGTCCAGATTGCAAGAGCCCATCGCCGCCCGCCCCGCTCCCGCACGGCCAGGCTCTCAAAGGAACCCAGTTTTATGGCCCGGCTAGAATTACAGGAACTTCAGCTTTTTTTTTTTTTTTAAACATTAATTTGCATCAATATTTTATGTGCCGTAATGGCTGGATAACCCCAGCTCAAAGACGCGGTATTTTGTGTTGTCGATAGCAATGGGAAGGGGATAAATCGCCGGTGGCCACAGGAGCTATCTGTGCCTCGCTGGGAAACCCTTCCCTCGCCGATTAGCTATCACCCAGAAGTAGATATTCAGCGTCATTCGGATCTCCTGATTTAGGGCTGAAACCGTGACGGAGCCGAAGCCATTAGCTGAGCGCCGCTGCCGCCGCTCAACTTGTTTGCCAAATGAGGCTCCGTCGGGTTGTGGGGGACGTGATTTACACGGGGGGGGCGGTTTGGGACCAGAGCCAGGTGAATCGCTTTCAGTGACAGTGAGTAATGAATCTGATCAATTTTGTGGGCCCTCCCCCTCCTCTGGTAATCGTCCAGGAGTAGGTCACAATTTTCTCACGTTTATTCATTCTTCTAAATTGTTTGGTGGATAATTTCAGTGAACGTAGGGCGTCCTTAAAGGATGTGCAAGCACTTTATTGGGGGAGCCCTGGAGTCAAAGGGATTTTAGCTGGTTGACTGGAAGCACAGCGACACTGTACTAAGCCTTTCGGTCAAGACACACAGGTTACTCATGTGTGTGAATTTATGATTTACTTTCTGAAATCATTCTCCCCTGTTCATTTAGAGTGTGCTGTGTCTACAAACTTTGGGGCCGTGACAATTTTAAGAGTATAACTAGATATGAAAAAATGCTTGCAATGCAGTCCAACCTAATTTCCTATAAAATACAAATTAATATTTGCTGGACCTTTTAGTTTTAATTTCCGCAAATTCTAGTCACCTCCAAAATGCAGAGGGCAGAGATAAGTGAGTTTGGCTGCTCCACAATCAGTTCTCGGCACGTAGAACTAAAAAGTCTCATGCTTCATGGGTTAATGGGGAGGGGACGGGAAAGGGACAGATTTGGACTTTGAATACCATTCCCTTAGAAAAAAAATCTCTTTGTTGGTAACCAATTTCCAGAGAAGCTTTAGAAAGAATCTCTGGGTTTGTTATGTAAAACTTTCTTCTGCAGTTGGATCCACACGTACGTCTTCACAGGCACAAGAACTTGTCGTGGGGGGGAATCGGCTCTGCTTGGGTGGAGAGCAAGAACATAAACCACATGCCAAGCACGTTCAAAAGCAGATGATGGTGGGGCAAAGCAAAAAGAAACTGAGTTGAGCTGGGGACTGAGAGGTAGTCAGAAAGAGGGAAGACAATGATAACAAACTGACGAGCTGCCGCTGCACAGGAAAACAGGGCAACAGCCGTACCACCATGAGGAAAGCTTGGCAGCTTTCAAGTACAGCCATACCACACCCTTTAGGCTTGGTGAGCTATGAATAATACCAAGATTTAATTTTACATGCTAGCACAGGCTATATAGTCATCTACAATTCAAATCTTTACTTAGGAGGTTATTGGGTTTGCTATCAAGAAAGAATAACAAAGAAGTGTTTGAAGACAAGATCCAGTGAGACCTGGTTTTCTACAGATTCATGGCTTAAGGCTGAGCACCTAAGAGGACTTTGTACTGCGTAATAGCACTTATGCTCACACTGTACCCTTTCCCTCAGCTGGGAACGTTAATAGGGTCTTTTCCATCCACCTTCCCGCTTTCATGCAACTCACAGGAAATCTTTGGTCCTCTGTCACATTTGGTTAAATTGGCTGCTGAATTTAGAAACTCTTGAGGTTACCTGGACTGAAAATCAACGAATAGATTGAATTAGTCTTGCTTCCTTAGCAAACTCAAAGTTAATCAATGCAGAGTTGGAGGGATGAAGACTTCAGCCTTCAAAATGGGATTGAATTGCAGCAGAAAGGATGACCTTTTTGAAGCCAGGCAAGCATTTTCATCATTATCAACAATAATGACTAGTAAAGTAGTAACAATAACAGCCGACCTTTTACGTAATAGCTTACATCTCAAAGTGCTTTTCAAGCTTCTTTTTTCCACTTTTAGAGTAGTTTTCTCAAAATGCATTACATTTTTGCAGCGTTGCTGAAGTCCAGTCCCTCCTTGGATAGGACAAAGGCAATCACATGGATTGCAACACACTGCACATCAGTGGCGGGAGAGGAAATTTTAGACAAAGACATTCAGATAGGTTCCTGCTCCGGCACAAAGTGTCAGGGTTTCTTTCATATTAAAGCAAGGAAGCCAGGACTTAAACGGTAGACATCTTATTCAGTGTTTTCTTGGCTAGACTAGGCAAACTGTGAGCATTAGTGTAGATAAGACACCCCATAGCCAATCTCCCGTCCATACAAGGAGCTGGGTTTTGATCGGTGTTGTGCTGCGAATGCATAAGCACAGCAGAGTTGATTCTATGAGATGTGCAGTGACATGCAATCGCACAGATCCTAAAAGAGAGAGAGCACGCACCAGATAACGCCTCAGACTCAAACTTGTAAATGCCCCTCTTCCAAGGACTTGAGTGCCAAAGATGTGTTCAAAGGCAGAGCAGTGGCCATCGAAAAGCCTTTGAAAGTATTGCTGCTGAGCTGCAATTCAGTTTAACTTTTGGGGCAGGATGGGTTATATTTGCTTGTATTCTTACAGAAATATTAACCGCAGAGTCTCTGCATGTATGAGGATATGTATACAAAGAGACGGAGAGAAAAAATTACTGAACGCTTTATATTTTACTCCTTGCAGATTCTAAAGTTGGTAGTAGTTATATGTTGAGAGAAGGCTGAGCTCTCATTACCTGCCATCAGCACACAGACACGAGTGCTTCCTCTGCAGTTTAGCGAACACACACTGTAACACTTACTAATTAGTTTCCCTTTACGGTATTTCATTAAGGTATTATTATTGTTGTTGTTGTTATTGTTACTATTTTCTCCCAGTGAGTGTGCACAGAGAATGACTAAATAATTTGGACAGACACAGCATGATTGGGAAAAAAAGGGTTTCTAAGCACTTCATTTTCCCCCATCCTGTTCCCTCCAGCAAGAAGAATAAAATCCCGTGGTTTTCATGTTTCATGCGGAACCTTGCGCAGGAGACAGGCAGCAAATAATTAAGCATTCCTTTCTGACATGCCAGCAAGTGTAGAAGAGGGCTGCACGCAGTCAGCGCTTGCTCACTGACCTGATCTGTGTCAGAGGGTCGATGCCAAGCCCGGCTAAAGCCTGACGGATGGGCATAAACAGCAAAGCGTAGTGGGCTTGCATGGGGGTTAACAGCTGGATGAACTCTACAAGCATGAGAAGGAGAAAGGAGCGGCACATCTTTAGCTTTCCTTGGGTTCATATGAAAGCAAGTTAATGAAATAGCCCATGTCCATCTCCCTGAGTTAGACACAAGGACAGCTAGGAGGTGCTGGAGCAACCTCAGAGACAGTAAGCCTACACCAGCTGCTGGTATTATGCCAGCTGTGATGTGCTGAGCATGAAGCTGATGGAGCAATGTGCATGGGGTCCTGACTAGCCAGCTCTCCATCCAAATATTCCCCTCTGATAAAGGAAACTTGGATGGCTTCTTTAAAGCTCCTTAGAGGTGCAGAAGCTCAGTTGTTTTTCGGAAGGGCATAGGATAAAATAATGGATGTGGCTGGAGGTGGAATTGAGATGATAGAAGGATAAACTAGACCGAGGTTTCCTTCTGTACTTTGTTGATGCAAGCACCACAGATAGCTAAACTGAGATGCGGGACTTCAGAGAGACAAAGACAGATAAGGAGAGGGCTGAAGCACTTTTCAGAAGGGCTAAAACACTTTTCCATGTCAGTAACGCTGTGTCAGGAATGCTCTTCCAATCTTTTTTTTCCCCAAAATAACAATATATGAAGTTGTATGAAGAATGTTTGATAGGAAATACTAATTGTGTGTAAAGCTACTTCTGGAAGTTCTATAAATGAACTTTTTAAGCAACTTAAAGGGGTGAGAGGTCAATTTTCACTGAATTTCAACGGGATTTGTGCATCTGTTGTTTCACAGTCTTGAACAAAATTCTAAACCTGTTGGTTTTCACAGCAGCAATATTTGACTGCATTCTTCATACTGTAGTAAAAAACATCAGTCCTTTAACTACAAATCAATATAATGGAAAAAAATTACCATTTGAAAATTGTAGGCTACTATATTCATTTAAAGAAAACATTCTTAATCTTGCTAATACCTATTCAAATAAATCCAGCAGCTACTTTAAGAGGCATATAATGATCTAATGTACTCAGCCAGCTCTGTGTCTCCTTGAATAACTCAAGAGGAGAAAACAAAACAAAGCAAAACAGAACTCCAGCCAATTGCCAGATGGGGATATGGCACAACTTAGTAAATTAAAGTAAGATGGGAGACATATGGAGGCCCTTTCAGAAGTCAGATTTTGGTAGTTAGAAAGGACGGTGATAGTCAGGCTGTGATAAAATCCCAGCTACAAATCACCCAGAGGAGATTGGACCTAAAAAAGCCGTGGCTATCCAGGAGTCACAGCCTTACATTAAAAGTCTATAAATAGTTTAGTTAACTCCAGAGCTCTCCCATGCCTGAGATATGAGTTATTTACTGGTCGCCTCGCCTCACGAAGGCGACATTTACTTGGGAGCATTACTAGGGTACTTGGGCACGAGCATTGCTGGAGCACTTGGGATGCCGTGAGGAGCAGCAGGGATTTCACGCCGCTGATCTGAGCCCCTCAGTCAGCTGCTTCGGGGTGAAGACCCCCCACTTGATTGCCTCTCACGGTAGACACAGAGGTTCTTCTCACTGTCCATCCTGGGACTTCAGGCTGTTTTCTCCCCATTTCAACGGCAGTTGAAGAGCAAAGTGCTTTCCTACACTCCCTCTTCCACCCTTTCTTTTTCGGCATTGTGGGAAGTACCGTGTCCACACTTTTCATGAATACTCCCTAAATGACTGAATGTTCATGTTGGGAATATGTAGGGGGATTGATTACACCATCCTTTACTTTGAGGGCTTGTTGCTGGTTTGGCTGCATTTCTTTCCCTGCTCTCCCCTTTTTGCTGGAAATACAGCACATTAGGCTTTATCATGTTGACATGGGAGGTTTCTGCTTTCTCCGAATCATTTGACTGTATCTCATCCAGCTGCACACACTGACAATTACCGAGTGGCACGCTGGCTGCTGTTTTGAATTGACATTATTCTTCTTCCAAACTTTCAACCTACTCCCAAAGGCACTCACGGTTACCTGCCAGGGTGCTACTCCTTGCCTTTTCCTTTTCTGTGGCAATACAGTAGTTTAGGAGCAATTTCTACTTGGATGCTACAGAGCGAGGGGATGACCATCAAAAAACTGCAGAACGATCTACATGGCCTGGCACATCTTTCCAAACTTGTTCCCTGTCCTTGTTGTGCCTCCTGCGAAGCTCACTACAGGGTACAGCTATGCAAGCCTGTATTTCTGGGGTGACACACCACCTCTCCTTTCTTTAGCTCTCCCTGTGGACATCTTGCTCTCTTTCAATGACTTTTTTTCAGTTTAGCAGCTTTCCAAAAGCAGAGACACTTGATCATCGTCTCAGCTTCACCAAGCATGTTAAGTCTGTGCTGCACATCAACAAATGTCATATTGTTTGATGGATTATAGTTTAAGAGTAAAAATATGGCCATCCTAATGAAATAGGTACTTGTGAAGGTGGGAACCAGAGACCATGGAACATTTTACAATCATTGCCATAGCTTGGCAAAGTCTTATTATTTATTTACAGCTGCATTTTGGCCTGTAGCATGAGCCTGATTGTAGTGGTTAATGGGGAAAGAGGAGGAAATACTGAACGGAGATGCCGGTAAATGCTTCAGATCCTTGCTCTCACCCTTTCTCTACGTCCACTGCTCTAGCTGTCATACTTATTCTGTATCTGAGCGATGCAGTTTCTTTAGTAAGTGGTTTGAGTTGCATCGCTGGGTGTGAACACACTGACCTACTTCAACCTCCCTTGCAATTTCTAAATTTCCCTGTTTACCCCTTTCATTCTCAGCTTGTTCACTGTTGCTTATAATCAGCAGGCTTTACTGCCTTTGTGGTTGGTTTCTCCAGACATAATTAAATTGTCTGGGATCGACATCTGGCTCTGCTGAGGTTTGGGTTGTATCTTCTTGGCTGCCTCAATGTCCTCCTTGATTTGGGATTCTGATCACTGCCTGCCCCCGCATGGCACATCATCAATGGGTGCTTTCATCCCTGCAAGCCTCTCTTGCGCCTACAATAACGCTGTGAAGTGTTTCTGGCTCTCAAAGCGCTCCGGAAGGTTATTTCAAGACTCAGTCTGAGCTGTGGTGCCTGCTGTGCATGCTGGAGCCTCCAGCAGGACTGCATCAAGCTACAGCAATTTATAGGGGTCCCCGTCCCTTCGCAGGAGAGCCGTGAGCTCTCCAGGGCTGATGGCTTCACCCTCACATCCCGCCGGAGCTCTGGTTTGGAGCGTCTCTTGGTCCTTCGGCGGCTGATAAAATCCTGCCAAAATAGCTGATTTGTGGAAGAATTGGGTCTCTTCCTGCTGTCCGTGATCTTGCCTAAGGGTCAGAGCAAGACCTGGTATCTCTTCTGCCCCGCTTCCTCTCCTCCGCTGTTATGAAGCCTTCTCTTGTTTCGTATGCTATCTGCGCTCTTCTTCTGCAATGCTTCTTTTAATCCCTCAATTTCAGGTTTGTGAAACATTGCAGGTGGTAACAAGAACAGGGCTCGTCTTTTCCATGACATACCTTCATGTCGCTGGGGGACAGCCCTGTGCCTTTCATAAGGATACAGTTAGTCCCCTGGCTCCTGGGAAGGCTTTTTACTAGTTATTGTTGTAGCTTTTGGTGACGTGCACCCTCTTGGTCTCGGGTCTAAAAGCTCAGGTAGATGCAATCTCATGACCTACTGCTTTTCTTTGTCAGGTTCCTTGACTTTAGTGGATTTAGTGACAGGTACCCAATTTAGAGATGTCCCTCACTGGAAAGTTTGATATTGCAAGTTTTAATCTTCATATTAAATTTCCTGAGTTTTCTGGTCCCGTGCTTGCTTGTGTGGCCGTGGTTAGCTATGACCGTCGCTATACGTTTTCACTAGTGAAAGCCTTAAAAGCTGGCAGATTGTCTTCTCACTGCACTTGCACTTGCTCCTATCTTCCTGTAAAAACCTTTCCCATTCTACCTTCACCTCCCAGCTTTTCCCACTCTGAACGTTTTGTGATTGTTTCTAGTTGGAAGCTCTTCAAAGTATGTATCCAATCTGTCTTGTTATCAGTCCTTGCAGAAAAGGTTTCCCCCTTTCCCTTGGATTTTGTGTGCACTTTTCCTCTGCCTGCTTTACTCTGGCATTTCCAGCCACATGCTTTTTGACACTTTCTAGACATCACGTGGCAGTCATGTTTATTCACTTCTGTTGCGGGCACGGTGCTTCGCTCAGTGTGATCTTCGCGCCCATGCAGAGGCTGCCATGTATCTTTATTTTCTGTAGCTCTATAAGAAGACATTCTGCATGCCCGTAGGGTGCTAAATGAAAATGTGTCTAGACCTGATCAGTTTGGAGTTATGGAGTTTCTTTAATATGCCAGATTAACAAGGCTAATTATTTCTTTTAAGTCTGTTTTAAATATGTAGGATTTCTTTTCTTTCTGAGATCTTATGCAGAACATCGATCTTTGGTAAATGTGTCATCTCTGAAGTCATGTTCTTCCCTTTCTTACCCTCACTCTCAGCCTTGCAGCTCCAACCACCACTAAAACCAACAAAAAGTGCCACTGACTGTGCTGTTTCCATGAGAAGGGCAACGAAGCTGGTGAAGGGTCTAGAGAACAAGTGTTATAAGGAGCAGCTGAGGGAACTGGGACTGTTTAGCCTGGAGAAGAGGAGGCTGAGGGGAGACCTCATCGTGCTCTACAGCTACCTGAAAGGAGGTTGTAGCGAGGTGGGTGCTGGTCTCTTCTCCCAAGTAACCAGCGATAGGACGAGAGGAAATGGCCTCAAGTTGCACCAAGGGAGGTTTAGACTGGACGTTGGGAGAAATTTCTTTACTGAAGGAGTGGTCAGGCCTTGGAACAGGCTGCCCAGGGAAGTGGTTGAGTCACCATCCCTGGAAGTATTTAAAAGACGTGTGGATGAGGCGTTTAGGGACATGGTTTAGTGGGCATGGTGGTGTTGGGTTGATGGTTGGACTCGATGATCTTAGAGGTCTTTTCCAACCTTAATGATTCTATGATTCTATGATTCCTACCAAGAGGCAGGCCTTTATATGAATTTTTTTCCACAGTACCTTTCCATGTTCCCTATATTTAATCTTTTAAGCCTGGCGGCTGATCTGTAGCAAGTAAGATTTCTAAAGTAAGCAAAGTAAACTCGTACAGCAAGCAGCCCTCCAATGCCACCGTGCTCTAGCCTGGCTGTATTCTGGAGCCGCTTCCCAGCTCCGTGTTCGAAGCGCTGCGAAAGTCAGCTGGAAACTTGGTGCCGCGCAATAACCCACTAGGAAATACAGGGGCTTCAGGTTTGCTGCTGGGTTTAACGCCTCACTGGAGATTATTTCTGTGTGCAGAGACTGAGCCTTGCACTCCGCAGGCTCTTCCCATTGCCACTAAACGAGACGTTCTTTATCTGTGACAAAGTGGGAAATTGTATTATCAGCAAGATTAGTTGCTCTGCTCTTAAACAGGAGGGCAATGTATTAATTGTACCCTCCCTTGATGAGGCAGTCTTCTCCCAAGCACCTGAGCTGTGTGAAGGTTCAGGTCCCGCAGCGAGAGCCCTTAAGGAGCCCTGGCTGCGCGGCAGGACGGGCAGAGCTCTTCCTGGGAGAGGCTGGAGCTGCTCTGGGCTTCAGATGCTGGTGAACAAGCCTGTTTAAAGAAGGAATATGTAAAGCCCCGGTCTTGTGCCTGTGGTCATGACTATATAATGAGAAATCTTTTTTTTAAGCCTGCGGTTTTGGTGCTGAAATCTTCAGTGCCCCACGATGGTCAGAGTGTCTAACTGCGTGTTTCAGCAGTACCTCCTTTACGCCTGGGCTCATTAGCAAGAGCAAGATTTACAGAAACAACCACTGCCGGAGAGAGGGGGCTCCTCTCGTCCTGCCTTTACCTCCCTGGCTCCTAACTAAAAGTGCTCCTGGGATGAAGGGAGTGGACCCACAAGTATTTGGCATCTAGCATAACTTGTTTTCCCCCAGTGGAGTTGGCAGATCAATCAGCAGAAACCAAACTGAGACCAAGTTTCAGGTGACTGCCCTTTGTTTCCCATCGATTTCAGAGCTGCCTCCGTGACAGGCTAATGAGGGCTGCCGGGTGCCAGGCGCTGCCGGGGAGTGCCACCGCGCATCCCTCCCCGTGATTGAACTGCCACCGCATCTCAAAGCAGCGAGAACCACTTTGATACGCTCAGGAGGTGAAATGGCAAGTACAGCTGCGAAGCTTGAAAGGGAAGCGCCAGAAAGCAGAGTACAAGCTACTGCTTGTCATTTAGCAGAGAGGAACGTGAGCGCAACCAAAACAACAGCATTATCCGATTAGCAAGCACCTGCAACCCGACAGGAGTGGATCTGCAAAGGCAGGGGATCTGTCAGCTGTCGTTGCAACACCACCGCGAGTGCCACAGTACATTAGGTGGGAATAAAGAGCGGTGGTGTAACAGGTGTAATTGCAATAGCGCTGAAAGGGACACTGTCAGAGCTTGCAGACCTGAAATTACATCTCCCGATCTCCTGCGTAGGTGTGCGGGAGATGCAATGTTATATTGCACTGAGGCTCTGCCTGATGGCTCCACTGTGGCATCCAAGGATGCAACAATACTGCGCTCAGGCACAGAGCTTGTGAAACTCAGCATCCCCTTTGCTCGCCGTCCAGAACAAGCAGAGGACTGCAGCGACTGGGACTACCTCAAGGGAAGCACCTGGTGCATCCATGCTTTGGACCACTCTGCTGATCTACCAAATACATCTCCGCTGCCCTGGAAGCTACCTCTCAGAAACGTGTATCAGCTTTTAAAAGCAGTCACTTTTAACTTGTCCTTCCCCTGCCACATACTGTCCCTTCCCATAAGGCATAAAATGTATTCAATTTCAGTCAGAGTATAAGGTATACAGGTATATTATGCAATGATGATGATGATGATGATGATACATGGCATAATAGCTATCTTTTACACACATACACAGATGTGAATACCACCACACGCTTACTTTTTACTTTACAGAAAATACTCAGTATATGAAATGTCACCTCAGCATGGTTTGTCTGATCATATTTCTCCCCTGAAGGATATGTGGTAAAAATAAAGAACATTGATAAATTGGAAAGTCCATATAGGGTTTTTCATGGTTAGGGATTTTCCTGCTCATTAACCTGCACAAAACAGGGAAGATATGGTTCACATGAGGGGCTGGTGTATCATGCCCATCTTCCACTTTAACGATTTTACAGGCCAGTTCATTAGGCTGCTACTAATATACTCAGTTTAGTCAATCAGCCCTTGGTTATTGGGCTGTCTGGGGACCGTGCCTTAGATGCAGAGATGTGCACCCCCACTACTGCCTTCCCCAGGTGGCACAGACGTGCGTCTTTCTCAAGGAGTCAAAATGTGGAGAATGTTAATTGGGGGAGAAAAAACAAAAAGCTTGGTCTTCGGGTGCGGTGTTGAAAATTGCACCGTCGGTACCAACGTGGGGCTGGAAGGGACTGCCAGGACTGAGAAACGCGGCTCTTCTAGACCCCCGCAGCTGGGCCTGTGGGCTGTGTCCTCCACAGCACGGCTTGGGTTTAGTCAGCTGGAGAGGGACCGGACTAACTCCAGCATGGCAGGAAAGCCGGGCCCTTTGCTCTTTGCCCCCATGCCATTTTGGCAGACTCGCCGCAGAAGAGCTGAATTTCCAAATGTCTTTTGGGTGCTGGGACCCCATAATGCCAGCAGGCGAAGCTCTGCTCTCCACCAGCCTGTGTGTTTGCCAGGGAATGGATGGAGACTCCCGGGGCGGGGGGACATGAGCCCTCCCTGGCCATTTTTCGGCAGCTCCCTGGTGTGCCGGTGCCAGGGTGAGCTGCGCAGCCTGGGGTAGGTGGGGGTATTGCACCCTGCGCCGTGCACAGCCCCCCTTCTGCACAGCCGAGTAACGCGGACTCCGCAGAAGATGAATGAGGCCCTACAGATGGAAAAGCCTCCTTATTCACCTGCTAAATCCATCCTTCCCTTCTCCGGGCAGCAGGAAGGCACTACATATAGTGCCTTGTTGCAATCCATGTCTTAAAAGCAGCTTATTTTTTCCCCAGAGAGATGACAGAGTTTGCTGTGAATTTACAGACACCTGTGCACACAGCGTGCCTTCTTCGGCCACAAGCAGAGGACTAGAGTGGCCTTGGAAAACTTACCCTACTTATAAAGAAAAGGGCTTCCAATTATTGTCAAATACAAGACGCTGGTTGGCAAGAGAGAATCAGGGAGGCTGAGGAACAGTAACAGCCGTAGCTTGTCCAGGCTGGGAATAATAAGCCAATGGCAAACACAACAACTCATTTGTGCCCCAGCTAAAAATTGCCTCCTGACTATTGTAACTGTGCAGGGGGTCCAGCGTTTGAAACCCTCCTGGGATAAGCAGCTATGCGCAACCGCCTTCAACGCTACAGGCAAGTTTATTGCAGGCAGCAATGCAGCAAGAACATCGGCGATGATTTGGCCGCCAGTTGAACAGGTTGAGCTTCAGCTTTATGACGGCCTGTCACATTGCTGCGCCACTTCAGGCCAAGAGAAATCGTTCACGGCATTTCCAGCGTTCATTTTTAACATAACCATTCTTTGAGCATCCAGCCATAGGCTGCTCGCGGGGAAAGCAAGAGTTGACCATCAGGGATGGGGGACTGGAGCCCACGGCTCGGCCAGCAGCATGGCTGCTGCAGCCGCTGCCATGATCTGAACCGGTCGGTTGGTGCTTGTGTGGGCTGGAATGTCAGTGCCTTTGCAGAAACACAGTCTGACTCCAGAAAGGAGCTATTATTAATCATCTCAGTCATCCAAAGAGAGCTGCGTTTGCCATAAATAAGCATCAGTTGATCCACTAGGAAATGATAAAAGGAAAACCAGCAGAGGAACAGTTCAGGTTCAGAAGTTACTATAATTTTGGTTTTTTGTTGTTTTTTGCTTTTTTTAAGGGAGACTGCAACTCTGTAGCTGGAAGGAGCTGAGCTCCTTACTCCAGTGGCCCAGGGGCAGCCCGCATTTCTGTGCATTTCCCACCCTACTGTCACTACATCCCTTTCTAACAGGGAAACTTAGGCACATCACATTCACCTTGGGACTCGAAGAAAGCTATTCAAAGACTCAGGATAAAATACGAAAAAAGAGCAAAGCTGTCCATCTCCTTACTCTGTTAGCTCTTGAATCGCTGCTGTGCACAGCCGTCCTTAGGAAGCCCGGCAAAGCCGTCCAGACGGGGAGCCAGGGGGAAGAGGAGGTGCTGGACGTGCTACCCCGCGGCGGTGGCAGCACCCTGGGAAGGACGGTGACTACCCCGCAGGCTGCCAGGAGCTGACAGACCTGGCCCAGGGGCTGGTGCAGGGCAGTGCGTAGGTAATAGCCGTCCAGGCTTTACGTTTGCTCTGCCTACCTGGGATAGGTTCCTTAAGTGCTATATTAATGGGAGTTTTGCAGGGTGGGTAATTTATAGAGAGGGTTTATGAGCATCTCCCACTTCAGTAAGTGCACCTGCGTACTGGGTCACAGCTCCTAGTGAACCAAAACATACTCACCCCCTAACTCCACCTGTTTTGGAGCTTGTAGCTGCCTTTATGTCTTAGAGTCTGACCTGTCCTAGCTGCAGATACTAGCAGCTAGTGTTTCTTGGTGCTGTGGCTGGGATGGCATCAAAGGATACTTTCCTTTCCAAGCTTCAACCATTCCTGCAAAAATTTCCTTTCCTGGTATTGCAAGAAAACAAATGATGAAAAATACAGACTCCAGCGCGGCGTATGAATCCATAGGAGACCTAGCCCTGCTCCTCCTCGGTTCTGTAGTAAGATCGCACCAAGTCTTCATCCATTTGTTTGTTGAAAAAAGCAAAAAGCAACTAAAAAAAAGGGCAACTCTCTAAAAAGTGAAAACTGCAAATACAAATACATTAATTTTAAATACCATTATATTACCAAAAAATGTAATCATTGAGCCCAGATACTTTAAACGAGGCAGTGAATACTAATTCATGTTTCAAAGCTAATTACAGCTAGTTGAACTTCTGAAAACTTCTAAATTGGAAAAAAATATTTTTTTCCCCCCTTGTAAAACTTTCCCCAGAGGTCTGCCAACCCTTCCAGCAAAGAGAGGGGAATAAAACTCTAGTGAATATTACGGTGAGGGGCCTTTTCTTTCCCTTTATACTAAATCATGACACAGCATGGGAATCAGCCTCCCCACGGGGCCGGGTGCTCTGCATGGCCATCCCCTTAATCCCCACTCTCCGCAGCCCAGGCAGCTTTGCCTGCGGGCCAGCAGCCAAGCAGTCCCGCTCCACCATGCCATGAAGAGTTGGTGCGAGAAGCAGCAAGGGGGCTGATCTAGGGATTGCAGCCCTGCTGAGGGTGCCTCAGAAGATGGTTATGGTTCCACACGAAAAAAATATTTCCTACCGTGGACTTTTTTTTTGAAGTTAAGTAATTACATCAAAATGTGTGCTCAAAGAAGCTTACAGCTGTGAAATTAGGCATCCATAATCTATGAAATGCCAAAATAGAGATTGCCTAAAGCAGCTGTAATGCACCCCTGTCCTCATTGCACTGATCCCAACAGCCTCCACACTGCCTAATTCTCTTCTCCTTATTTTCTGCCCTGGTTTGTTCCTATCCTTACACCTACAGCCTTAGCTCCATGGCATGACTGTATTCCTTGACATATCCAGTGAAATACCGCACTGATACCGCACTATCGCCTCCAGGCAGTACCACAATGCAAGTTAATCAATCATTACGTTTACTACTCATCTGAGTGTTTTATCTTGCTGCGCGCAGCGTGGAGCAGCAGCGGAGACGTGGCCACCACAGAGGTGTTTGGTAGAGCTGGCTATTGAAGTTTCTGTTGGCTCCAGAGCCGGTTGCCACGCTTGCCTCCAGTGCTCACACCTTGCCCCTGGGGCTGCAGCACCATCTCCCGGCAGTCCTGGTCCCCACCGTGGGGTGGAAGGTCCCTGCTCCCCAGGAGAGTGCAGGGAGGGCTGGGAAGGAGGAGAGGCCAGAGGCATCTTTTTGCCTTGGGGTGGGAGCGGGCTCCCTAGCAAATAAGTGTGAGATGGCAGGGGGAGAAGTGGGCAAGGAAGATCTTATCTGCAGCATGCAAATTTGCTGCTGGCCTCCTTAATTAGACCATTACCTACTGTCTTTCCACGGGGAAAGCCCCAGGGGCCAAGCTCCCCAGCGTAGTCATCCTGGACCACTTCTCCCTAATCTGGCAGCCCAGCTGGGAGGGGAGGATTCAGCGCTTCACTTGAATCCTCAGGTTTGTGAACGTAATGGGGCAGCTCTTAAAGCCAGGCTGCAGGAAGCTACACCAGCAGCCCCCGGTCAGCAGCAGCAGCAGCAGCAGCAGCCTGGGTCCCCACCAGCCCCAGGCTGAGCAAGGGCCACGTGGGAGGACGCGCGGGTCGGAGGGGAGCGCTGCCCCAGGGAGCGGCAAGGATGCTCCCAGGGCAGGGGAAGGGAAATTGTCATTCATTATTCACTCTTCGAGGGCTTTCCTCTGACAGGGAGCGCCTGCCTGCGCCATGCCTTACCACCCTGAGGAGAACCAGGCGGCCGTGATGACCGCGGGTGGGCTGTCAGAGCAGGACAGCCACTGAATTGAGAAGTCAATGCGATTTTTGCATCTGCACCAATGCATATTGTGCTGAACATGCCAACAATCAAATAGGAACGATGGGGAAGGGATGCTGTCGCCCGGTGCTCGTTCCCTGTGGTGCCAATGGGTTAAGCAGTGAAGGGGAGACAGCAGGGACGCACGACCCTCTGCCACTCGGCTGCCAAACACCTCTCGGACAGTAAAATCGCCACGTCCAGACAACCCTGCAGCCAAGTCATGTTCCACCCTGTCAAGCTCTACGGACACATTCAGCAAAAGGTAGTAGCCAGCACTAGTGTGTCTCCACTGGCTTCCTAAGCTTTGCACCCAGGGACGAATGAGGCACTGGTCTTTTTGTAGGCTTTGCTTCATCTCCATAATGAGTAACAAGTGGAGTCTATTGCACTAATCCAAGCAAATCATTAATGGCCTTTCATTTTGAAGCAACCGGCTCCGGCACTCACCAGAGTAGGATTGCCCCGTTTGTGACCGTCCTGCTGCCTGTGTTGTCAAACAACGTTGTTTTAGAACAACATTCATCTGAAGTGGATTATTATTGGGTTGACTACCCCTTGGGGTGTAATGAAAAGCATTCATTAATTCTCAGGGCAGGAGGGCTAATTACTTTTTTATAAAAAATGTGCTAATTGCCAATAACTTTTTTATTGAATGGGTCTCATAGAGATGATTTTGATTGGCTTTTTGATTTCCCTTTCACATTGTAGTACTTAAAATGCATAGTCCAAATAAGCAGGGAGCATCTAGGTTATCTGGATAAGCATCGGGAGGAAACCCCACCATCACAAAGACCGGTGGACTACGCCGGTCTACGCTCAGTTCAGTGCTCGAGCTTGCTGTGGTGCCAGCCAGGGTTCTCGGAGTCTCACACCTTCATGCTGCCTCAGGCTTCTACGCAGCCGTGGAGACCTGTTTTCCGCACTTCCCCAAGGCACGGCATTGATTTTGGCAGGCTGTCGGTGCCGGCGCGGCAGAGGGAGCGCAGAGGGCTCGGGCTGGTTCCCCGCGGGGCTGAATTCCACCTCGCCTGCAGGGAGGAGGCAGTCCCCGGCCCTACAAATACCAGGATTGCATGAAGGTAAACGGAGTAGGGCACAGCAATAGCCCACGGGCTCAATGTACCAGTTCCTATACTTGGGAGAAGGACTCATTCATCTGACGTTTGGGTCCCACTGAACTCCAGGATGAAGAAAATTCTGGGCAATTTTTTGTTTGCTTTTAATTACAAATAACTACAGGGCGGAAGATACCAAATAATCAACATAAGCACTAGCCAGGTCTTTTGAGCAAGCAATAACTTACAAACACGACATTAAAGGTAAAATCCCACAGAAGCACAGTAAGCCCGTGGGAGCCAGAGTAGGAAACTACCAGTGTCAAACCGCTCCTGCAAAGCCTCAGGTAGTGCCACGGATTGACGCTGGCCATGAATTTCATTGCCTTTGCACAGGGGTAGATTCTAGCAGTCGGACACCTGCAGACTCCCACAAAAGGCTGCTCTCGCCATCAGGAGGACGTAAGAGGTGTCCTGGCAGGCAACAGTCCCCTCCAGACTGGACCATGGACCCCCCTGCTGCAGGCCTGAGCTACTGAGCCTGCTCAGCTTGGAGCTGGAGATTGCTGCACCACCGTGTAGGACACATGATCAGGTTGAAATATTTCCCATTTCAAACCCTTTTGATTGAAAAAAAAAGTTGTTTATATATTTTTTGCTCTTTTTTCTCCCCCTATCCCACCCCAGCAGTTCTCCTACTGGGCATCAGTCTTCTCTCACATCATGTTTTCTGATTCTCTGCTCAAGAAGGTAAAGCACACAAACCATGGCTTCCATGCAAGCCAGAAAGCTGTCCTTGCTTGCCCTCTGGAAATAGTTGCAATTTTAAAAATGTTAATGTTTTTTACTTGGATGAATAATCTCCATTTTACGAACAGATGATAGGGCTTTCAAAAATGACTTTTCTCTTCTGAGTGCCCTGAAAGGTTTTGAAAGAGCTGGATTCCAAAAAGGTAGGTTGCTCGGCACTTTCCGAAAGCTAGAGCATTTTGGAAATACCTCCAGGGGGTTGCCTGAAATCTACTGCTTCTGAAAGTCTTGGTCAAGACACTGTGTTATATGAGTATGGTGAATAAAAAATAGCATTCTGGTGATTCAGTAGTTTCATTGGGAATGTACGTCACATTAGGAGTTACACTGTTGTATAGCGCACCAGAGATGTTATGTGTGTGTGTGTGTATACACACCCCAGTTATCCATTACGCGGAAGGACCGCAATCTAAAATAAGTACTCTGTGTCAACTACAGATAGCTCCAGCAGAGACCAAAACCAGCCACGCTGCAGTTACCACGGAGCAGGACAGACTCCAGAGCTTGAGGAGTTGCTGCCTCAGCACGGCTTGCTTTTAATGAGCTCGCACGTACCAAATATCTCCGGTCACGCCAGACAAAAATGAAACCTCCTTTGAATAAAATGTTTCCTGGCTGCAACAGAACAGGTGCAATGACAAGCAAAAGGCAAAAGCAACAGCTTTTTTCTTCAAAATTAGGCCAAGCTGGTAAAAGCAGCTTGCAGAAAGTTGACCAGATTTTACACGTTTGGGGGGGCAAAACACTTTTACTTACAAAAAGGCAGAAGTGTCATTTGTATGTTGAATCACGAAGATTTCTGGTTTTATTATACAGGTTCATACTGAAGCAGCCCTAACTCAGCCCTGGTAGAAGTCTGACATCCCGATCAATCCTGCCCCTCCAGTGGGATGCCGGGTATTTTATGCACAGGGCTTGGCTGGCAGCAAATTAATTTGCTAATCTTAAAATTACCTTAAACAGTAATGAGCCATTAAAGTCACGGGCAAGAGCCACAGAAGACAAAACCATTCTAGCCCCTGCATTGGGTCCTCCGAGGAGGAACAGGCTGAAATCCCGTGAGCAGTCCTGCAAAGCCAGTCTCCTCCGCAGCGATGCTCGCCCAAGGAGGGTGGCAGCCAGCAAGGCCCTCCAGCACGGCCGCCTACTCCCAGTGCCGCAGTTTGACGCTACTGTGAAAAATCACCGTCATGGCTATGTATTATCCTCTCGGCGGTGCTCGGGGCTGTCCTCCTCAGCAGAAGCAAGCCCTGGGAGGCAGCTCAGGATGGGATGCACGTGCCAGCTAAGGTCGCTGGTCCACCTTGCAGCCAAACCAAGCTAGCAGCTCACTGCGACCAAAACGAGGTGGTCTCAATGCCCCTTCCCCCTCCCACAGTCCCGCTCCATCTCCCAGTTTCCTCATCCCCCAACCATGCCCCATTCCTCCCAGCCCTCCTGGGACTCATCCAGTCACCCCATCACCCGCTTTGACTCCCAAACCTGCCCACCCTTCTTTTGCCCAGCTCGGGTCCGGTGACTGCAGTGAATGCAATTGCTGGGGGAGGGACCGGGCAGCCAGAGCCAGCCCAGCGCAGCAGGAGCTGGCCCCCTCCGCCGCCCGTTCAGTTCATGCCAGAGGGTGGACCTCAGCCCCAGAGACAAAGCCCCCCTGGTACCCCGTGGCAGCTTTACCTCTGGAGGGAAAATCCCGCACATCTGTGCCTGGCTGACATTAACCCATACTCGGCAGCTCCAGCTTTGTTTCCTTTCCACTGCCTTGCTTCTCCCTCCAGGCGGGAGGAAGGGCAGCGCGGGGATGCTGCGCCCAGGGCAGGGGATGGCACGGTGCCGCTAGCGCAACCCTCCCTGCCGGAGCCGCTGCGTGGCCCCAGCCCGAGCCAGGGGGATTTCGCTGGGGAAGCCTTTGGCGGGTCCTTCACCAGCCTGATCCTCTCCATGGAAGCTGTCAAGAGCCCAATTAACACACCTACCCCACACAAGTAGGTGAGCTGCCGGGCTGAGGGAAACAATTGAGCACGCACTGAAGGGCTTTGCTGAATGGAATTAATTCACCGCTTACGCCTTAAAGCTGAGCACATGCTTTACTGAATGGGGACGGGCAAGCTGGAGCAGTTTGGAGGCCTGCTGACCTGTCACCCAACATCAGCATCCTCAAAAGAATCAGCTTTTGGCACAAACAACTCTTTCTTTCAGGAAAAAGAAAAAAAAAAAAAGGAATGAAAACTGAGAAGAGGCTGGTGCTTTTCCACTCCGGAAGGTCCCTGATGGCTCCTGAGGGAGGAGGTGTCAGCCTCGCTCCCCTCCCTCCCCTCCGTGGGGCAGGGGAGACCTGCCCCGGGATGAATAGGGGAGGGAAACTGGGGCGCCTTGTGGGCCAGTTCTTTCTGGTGTGGAAAAACATCCCCCCGCAAACTTCCTGCGCCTGCGGGAGAAGGGCATCGCTCCAGCATCGCGTAGCCCCAGCAACGCAGCGAGCGGCTGCGACTCTTTTTAAGCCCTCGGAAGGGACTGCAAATGTGAGTGCTGCGACCTGCGCCGAGCGACTTCGTCCCCAACAAAGTACACGCAAACTGCCCAGCATTTATGCAGGAGCTGTATTGGCGTTCTCCACACTTAAAGATGTCCCGCTCCCTCACAGTAGATGCTTTATTGAGGGCAGATTTGAATTTCTGGACCAGCTTCCTCTTCTCTTATTTACAAGTCTCTCTTTCAAATTAGTTTGAACCCCAAGGACAGGCTATGGGGGGAAGAAGGGGGAAGGGGAGGGAGGTGGATGACTTGCCTTTGTGAGTGCTTTACTTGCTCCGAGATAAAGTCATTTGCTTGGTAGGGAAAAAAAAATCAGTAAAATGACTTCCACACTTCCATAGGACAAGTGCTACAAACTTCTCTACGTGCTATTCATTTAGAGTGGTAGGGGAACATCTCCGATACAGCAGACCTTGGGAAAACAGGTCTTCAGCTGGAAGTCAATGCATCCCCAGCCATAACAGCATCCTGCCACAAAATGCACTTCAGACTCTCCAACGCCTTAATGCCCCTCTTGCACAAATATACTAAGCCTTTTTGTCTCCATTACCAACAACTTGTAACAGGGAAAAAGTAAGTGATGAAGAAAATGTGAGTTGCTCATGTTTTTCATGGAACAAAGCAGGCCCGTGGAAGTGCGTTACAGTGCGCCCGGCTCTCAGCACAGCCAGAGCTTCGGCTCCTGGGCACCACAGGAACACAACCTGCTGAAGCCCGCATATGGTGGGGTTGTGCATTTTAGAGCCGGGCTGAAAAATGCAAATTGTGACAGGAGCCAAATGTGAAGCTCTGAGCTGTAAGCAAATACAGCAGCAGAGACTGAGCAGCAAATCACAGCTTTTCATTTTGGCAGTGGATCAAATCTATAAAAGCCATTACCTATGTTTCAAGAGCAACACGGAGTACTGATTTCCCATCCCCCTGGCAAAGCAACCAGGGTCCCAACCCTCCCTGCTCTGGAAATGCTCTCCAAATAAAGCCAAAGATGCCACTGGGGTTTTTAAGACATGCTGCCTCGGCATATGCCGACAAGTTTTTGCCCGTGCGGCTGCAAGCCCTTTTAGTTGTGGGCGGGAGCGCACCGACCGCGCCAGCACCACTCAGAGGTTTACGGGGAGCTGATGCTGGAGGCACCAGGCAGGGCAGCCCTCCCCAGGCGGAGGGTGGCAGTAACCGGGTGGGTGGCACGGACGGATGGACAGACGGATGGAGGACAGGCTGGGACTCCGGCAGCTGTACGGGCTGTGCGGACACAGGCGCTTGCGCAGCTCCTCCACAGCTGGAAGGCTGCAGGGCTTCCCTCCTCAAGTCTTCTTCTCTGTCCGCGTTGCCAATGTACGAGCTCGGCCCAAAACTTCCAGGTTAAACCTTCATAGACTTTCCCTCCGATCTTCAACACCTCATGCATTCAAATGAGAAAGAGATAAGTGCCTGCCTTTCCACCAACGCAGCAAAGACGGCTATTACCCACCCCCAACCCCAAATCCCTCTTCTCCCCTCCCTCACCAAAATCAGAGAGAACTGCTGAATGCCAAAAGCACGCACAGCGCTAAGGACGGGATAATTAAACGCTGCAGATCGTATCAGTCACAAGACGAAAAATTGCAAAGCAGAGGGTATGCGCTTGTCACATGGTGAAACCAGCTGTGGAAGGCTTTTCTAGGAGTTTTGAAACAATTCCAGCTCTTTCTCTTTTTTTCCAGGGCAATAACGTTTTTTCTGTCACAAGCAAGTTAGTTGTTAAAATATGCATAAAGACATGTCACTCCAAGCTGTGCACTCGTGTCTCATGTTCACTTCCCCCCTCCGAAGAATTTTGTTACGACTAAAGAACGAAAAGGAAGCGGCTAGAAATCTGTAATGGTTCCATTTATTAATACGTATATCACAAATACTCACAATATCAATGCATTCTCGTTGGCATGCTAGACAGAGGCATTATTAAAAAAGTCCTATTTTTTTAAAAAGGTTTTAAACTTTTGCTTTCCCCCAAAAATATTTCATATGCCTGTTTTTTTTGTGATTTTTTTTTTTTTGTGTGTGTGTGTGTTTATTTCGATTTGATTCAACAGTGTATTTGGTGGCTGCAACCTCGATGCAAAAAGAAAGAAAAAGAAAGAACAGGAAAAAAGTATGAAGGCCGCAGTACAGCACAGTTCAATTAGTTCATAACTACCTAATAAAAATAAAGGAAGCAAAATTCCTGCCTTCACAGTAAGCAACAACACAGCTTAATAACAGTATTACACAGGATCAGGTTCAGAGGCAAAATACACTAGACAAAGCCTACCGGGATACGCACTAGGCATACAACACTGAGTAAGAATCAAAGATGTAGAAGAACATCAGGAATAATGGTTCCCTTCAAGCACAACATTTTAACATCATTTTCAAGTATCTTTACGTTATGTTACTGATTCCTTTGTTTCTGGGGAAGGGGGGCAGGCGCAGGGAAGGGGGAAAGGATGAAAACCTTAGTAAAGCAATAAACAAAACAAGAAATTAAGATAAAACCAAAAGAATATATATTTCATATACCGGTTTATATGAATGTGTGCAACACTTATTAACCATGGTGAAAGGCTAATTATGCCCTCCAGTCACTACATGCACAGCCCGATCAACGCTGTTAATGAATTACCTTTGTTAACTTACGATGCAACTACTGTGTGACCAAGAACATACATACGGTGCCGTCCTACGCCGAGCCGCGGGGATGGGGTCGGGGTCCGGAGGCCGAGGGGACCCGGCTGCTCTCGGTGGCACCGCGGTACTTCACAGAATGGTACACTACGCATGGGACAGAGTTCGGGAGGTGGGGTGCGAGTGTGCGCGCGCACGTGCTTGCTTGTGGGGGCGTGGGTGTGCGTGCGTGCGAGAGAGAGTGTGTGCTGTAACATTCGTTTCAGTCTTTCTCCAATTCTGCAGCTCCTGGTCTTGAGACAGGCTCTGGACTTCGCGCTCCTGAAAGACTGGGTCGGGGAGGATAAAAGAAAAGAAGTGGGTTGCTTTGGTTGCTAACAGCATTCACGATGGATGTTTTGCCCTCCCTTTTCACGAAGAAAGCCGAAATGACAAAACATTCAATAGTATGTTTTCCCCCTTTTTTTTTCAACCAGGCAGAATATTGGGATGAAAATCCCAAAGCAAAAAATCCTGTGGGAAGATTTAATTCTTGATGAACATGCTGAGCATCTAAAACTTGCCCGCTATCTTCAGCAGAAGCAGCGCAGCCACGACAATATGCCAGAGCGTATACAGCATACCGCATAGAAAGCGGGGGAAGCTCACCTTGTTACACCATCTCGTACTGGTTAGCAGTAATAAACCGGGACAGACAGCATGCCAGCAGCATCCCAATCAACTGTTCCGGACAAGAATAGAAGTCGAATAGAAGTTAAGTTAAATTAAATGAACGCAGAGCAAAGGAGAGGCCGTACTAAGCAAAGATTTCATGTTCTGGAGTTGTTACGCACAACATACTTATGCCCTATTTTCAGGACCACTCTTATCAGAAAAACAGCATTAAAAACTCCGTCTTTCTTCATCAGATCTTCCTCTTGACTGTTATCAGAGCGTACTTATTTGATAGACAGCATGCCTTTTTACTACTTTTCAAACCAGTTGTCATTGCCTGGCCAAGTCAGAAGTGGATGGCTAAACTGGTGGGGGCATCAGCACGCTACTGGCTGCGGTTCACTCGCAAGCTCCACCTGGGCCCCTTGCCATCACTCAGCACCCAGCACCCAGCACCCAGCACCCAGCACCCACCACCACCGAGCGCTGGCGGCCCCTTTCACTTTGCTAACAGCGTGCTGGGGAAAAGCTTCCTAATGCCCCAGAGGGGTTATGCTTTCTTTACAAATGATGAAGCACCGGAGAAATGAGCGTTATAAATCTGGAAATAAATAAATAAAAAGTCTTTCACTATTCCCTTGGCTGTCACTCAGATTATTGAAAACAGATCCCTGGCTTCCACTCGTCAATAAGCACTCAGTCATTTCAACGTTTTGCCTATTGCAGTTTGTTAGCGTTTCCTGCATATGCCAACAGCGTTAATATACTATAAATAATTCAACCTCGCTTTTCTCATTTGGATTGGTCTATTAATTAACTCATAAGCATATCCAGATTGTTACAGCTCATTCCTGGCTACGGGGGTGAGGCGAGAGGGCCATCTCTGCAGACGGACCAGCCTTCCCTGGACCTGGCTCCAAGCAAGGGGTGTCACAGCTGCTCCAGCTGGCTCACCCGTGCCGGGGGCACCACCTCTGCCTGTCTCCTTCTGCTGCGGGCAGCGCGCATCGCAAGGGAGTGGTGCTTAAGGAGGGGGATCACAACCTTTTGGCAGCAGCGGAGCTCCCTCAGAGCCCGCAGAGCACGCGCAGATAACGCCTGGCTGGCTGCTCGTCCAAACTGGCTCCTTCTTCCATTTCACACTTGGGATCGCGTGTCCTTTCCCCTAGACCGTCAGTGCTCCCTGTTAATGCGATCATCATCAAAATATACATCTTCTCTACCAGCCAATTGCTTGATTTGGGCTGGCATCAGCCCAGAGCAAGATCAAACCAGGGTACTTCAAATCTGGATAAACTGTTTTCTGCCCCTAAGATGTCATGTTTCTGGTCAGGACACACTTCATTTGCCAGAAATTTGCCGCTACCGCTCCCTCTCCTGTTTCAGTGTCCACCAGGACTGCTCTGGGCATCTCAAAAGGGCTTGGAGTCATCTTTAAAAGCAGTGTGAATCTCCACCGTCCCCCACATGCAACCCCCGATTTTGGCACCAAATACCAAGGATGACACTGTCTTGGTTATAACTAGACGTGGGGCACAGATAACACCTCCTGACCAACCTCCAATAAAAACCTAAGCTACTCGGTTTTGGGGGCTGTATTTTCACAGTTGCCAAAAAAGATGAAAACCCTCCTCAGCTTTTGAAAATCTCACTTGATACCGAGAAGACATTTTAGCCATCTGGTTGTCGTTTCTACTAAACTTCTCTAGACAGGTATTCCAGCAGGAAACTTATTTAGTAGCTGGAGTGCTGACGCGCTCGCCCAGGAGTCCATGGACCAGCCACGATGAGGATGCCAGCATATTCTGGCTGGGCTTTGGATTTCCATGGTTAAATATTCCAGTCACCAGGAGGATGATGTGGCCATTTGGGAAGCATTGCTGAACCCCCGACATTCTGCAGGTTTCCTAGAGAGTCTTTAACACTCCCACTGCTTACTCGTGCGATGTTTCTTTAGCTCAGTTCAGTTCTGGAGAATGAGATGTCCCATAGCGCATCCCTGGTATGTATTTCTCCGTGCTCTGACAGGCAGAACAGAGTAAGTGCCTCTGGGTGGCCCTGTCCCACCTGCTTCGCTATCCTTTTTCTGTGCTTGTGGTACCTTTCAGCCCTCTCTCACCCTCCTCAGCCGGTTTCAGAGGTTACTTCTGTGTCTTACTGCATTTTTCATTAAGGTGAACTTCACAGTGTATTTCATCCTATTTATTTTCACTGAGCAAATTCCATCCCAGACCCAAATCAGTTCCTCTCTTATCCTACAATAGCCAACAACATACGTACATTCAAGTTTACTTTTTTGTTTTTAAATGCCTGTGCCGCGAGGTATCTATTATTTCCCATTACGAGCACCCAGATTACAGCCATCCTTGTTCCCGGCCACAATCTGCTGCTCATATCAGGTTTACAAGGGGAAAGATGCTGCAGCCCGTACAAATAGGAAGCCATGGGCTTTTCTTTCCCCCTTCAGCTGTAGCAGACCTCCCCAGCTACCTTTACTTAGGGATTCTTCTGTTTTACACAGTCTATAACTCTAATCATCAGCGTGTCTAAGCTTTGTAGCATTTGCAGGCATGTGACAATGTTTTGATTTACTCAAGTCACTTTTAAGATGAATGGCAGGTTACACATGAATGTATCTTTCTGATCTTTGGCCCACTTTTTAATTCTTGGCTCTGACCATATGCTGGTTTATGCATTTAAGTGGTTATAGAACCATAATATTAAACTTCCATGTTTCAAAAATAATGGCATGCATATCGAGCCATTGCATACACATTTTATACAGCATTTCTAACTATTACCAGGACATAGCAGAGCTATAATAAATATCTTAGAAGTACTTTGAACACATACAAAACATGTATTTTCCAAGGTGCGTAGACTTCCACATTTAACCACAAGAGTACTGTCCCTCCTGTAGCCAGGAAGAGGCGATACTGTACTAGATTAGATTGCCGAATTTTCCTCACGGTGCTCTTTCATTACAGTCATAACTACAGTCCTCTGCATTTAAATCAGGTTAGAGGCTCCCAGTCTGGGAACCACAAATGAGCACTCTCCACCCCCCCTTGCTCTCTCCGTTTGCTTGATCACTTGCAACCTCTGCTCTTCAGACGGGAGGAAGCCCCTTATCCTATTGTGCAGCAGGTCCCCGCAGCTCCTTTGAAAAAACAGAGGGATTGGCATAATAGGATCCCCGCAAAGAAACTAGCTGCTAGAAGTTGCATTCATTTCCCTACACTCCCATTGTCTCTCAAGTGCCTCATCTCAACTTTTATCCACTTCTTAATTTTTTTTTTTAATACTCCCAGTTTTTTGAGTGCTAAGACGCCAGACTTGGTTCTGCATTTGTATTCTCTCTCACCTTTCCCCTTTCTTCTCTTTTTTCTAAGATTATCTTGGTCCTCTGAACTATTACACAGAAAACTGAGAGTTTGTCTTGGTACCTCTGGTCTTGCTGCAGGAAACTTGAAAGTGCTGACAAATTATTTGGCTTAGAGCACTGGGAAACGCATATCCCTCAGGTGTGTCTTCTTTACTACCATCCTGTTGGCCAAAGCTCATTCCAGAGAGCAGAATGCAGTGCATGTGTTGTTCATCTCTCCATGGTTTCTAGCAGTCATCTCATGCATATCTCAGATCTGACCACTGAAATCCATCCACAGCAACTTCCTAGCAATCTTGTCTCCCATCACAAACATGATAACTGGCTTTTTAATATAGTTATTTTGCAGGAGTTAACCTTGACTGGAAGCTGTCCTGCATGACATATTTATTACATCTTATTATATTGAAGAGAAACTGAAGTGCAATTTGAATTTCCATTTTATTTTGGGTCTTGGCATCTTCACCATTTCTTGTTCTTTGAGAGAATTTCTATAAATAGAAAGGTATTGAACTAACTGGGAATTCATCAGTGGATCAGGTAAGCTAAAACTGGATTTTTTTATGCATCAGGAATAATTGTTTAGTTGAATGATTTACCTTGCCGTATTCTCAATATGCAGATCTTCAAGCATCCAGGTTCCCTGCCTCTATTTTAGAAGACGGCAAATTTTCCATATCACAAATTGCTTACCTGAGTCAGCCTCCTGTGCCGTGGTATGCCTCTGGCACAGGTCCTATCTCCATGCTGAATCCACACTGATTAGTATTTAGAAGCAACAAAATTAGTCTTATATTAGATTTCAAGTCATATATTGGATCCCGATGCGGATCCCACTCCCTAACCCTGGTGCAAGGGGTGACTGAGGTGTAATCCTGTGCTAGGATTACAAGTCTCAGCCTCCCTATACTCAGACAGGACTTGCAGCAGACAAGGTGGATGATGTCTGCACCAGAACTGCATTCACAGTCAGGCGGAGCTACTCACATTAATGTTAACAGTAAAGAGGGCAGGTGGATGCTGCACTGTAGAGGGGACTACAGCTGCATGAGAACGTATCTTCAAATGATGGGAACTGTGCGTGCTCAGGAACTGGGTTTGAGCACGTGGAGAGCGCCTGGCTTCCAGTCCTTCAGTACAGAGGGAATCATTTGGCCTTAACACTGCACTGAGACTCCCCTACTTAGGGACTTTACTGCAACCACAATCTATAACCCGCCCCCCCCAAACCCTGCCTCTTGTGCCCCTTAAGCCAACGCTGTGCTGTAGTTTTATCTAGGCAAAACTCTTCATCATGTATGCTGCTTGCATAATTTTATTCTCTGTTGGGCACAACACAGAGATCATTTTGCTGCTCTGAAGAGCACCTGCTAAACTGAAATTATTCCAGCTGGAAGTCAGCATTGGCATCTGATTCCAAAAACAATCAAATTGTATTTTATTATTATTATTTCAAACCTGAGGAGCAGTGCAGACAATGTCAGCAACACAGCAGTTTTTTTAAAACTCTGACTCTGATTGGGAGGTCTGTGCCAGGCCTGTAAGATGTGCAATGCCATTACATCAACTTTCCCTATTTCTGGGAATCAGCACATTCCCCAGGCTAGTCAACACCTAGCAAATCATGTGAAGGAAAGGCCCTTGAGCATGCTTTACTGTAGAAGAGCAACATGATCTAATTTGTCTTTTATTTAGATTAAACGTATTCTCAGTAGGAACAGCGAAACCTCGCCTACAGCTGGATCACTGCCTGGCATTACTGCCAGCCACGGTTCACCTGAAATCAATGTGTACACACCGTCCCTAATTGGGTCCAGATTAGGCAGTAAATGATAACTGGCTGCCCTCTATTCTTCACACCCCAGGAGAGATGCATTTTTCTCCCCTGCATCCCCTCTCTCCTCCTTTTTACACATTCGCAAACACCCCAAGCAGCTGAGGGTCTACTCGGAGCGCCAGAGCCTTGCACTTACGCAGGGGAGCGCCATCCCCAGCTGGCAGCAGGGCGCACACCACCAGGCAGCGTGAGCTGCCAACGCCACATCAAAACGTACTTTGGTTTTCACTTGGAGCCGCAGCGGCAAAGTGCCTTCCCCCCCGTGCTGCCTGCAGCCTGTCACGCTAATCTCGCCTTGCGCCAAAGGGCTCCCGTGGCAGGGACCGCGCTCTGCCCGCACTGCCCGCCCGCCTTCCCGTGTCGAGCTCACCGACAACTGATGACCTAGAGTAAACATCCCGGCACGTGCCAAAATACTAACAATTCAGCTGCGCTCTTCCTACAGTCTCTCTCCCAGCTGCAAGCAGCTTTCAGGCAAGATAAGATGATGCTTTGCCTATCATACACACGATACATGCATTAAAGGCTTTCAGGTAGCAATGGTCCTGACAGGCATTTGCCCCAGCAGCGTATGAATCATAAAATTCTACTCATCCCATTTTAGTTTTGGATAGTTTTACATGAAGCATTTTAAAAGATGCTTTATAGCCTTCTGGCTGTCTAGAAACCAAACTGAAATAAGAGCTTAGAGTCCTATAGCAGTAATCAAGTCATAATCAAGGTTGGAGAAGAGCATCGAGACAACCATGACCATTCAACAAGAACTAGAATAGCCTATTAAAAAAAAACCCCAACCCCCCCTGCTCTAGGCACCAACAGCTCCAGACCGGTGGTTTCACCACTTCTGGATCCCGAAGACCTGACACCCACACACATGCTCTGTGTGGCTGGCAGTATGAAGAACCAATGTTTACACCCACAGGAAACAAGCTGACAGGCCAAATCATGGGCTTCTCACATCTAACACCTAGGCTAGAAGGCATCAGGTTTCCAGATATGCCCAAGGCCGGGCAGTCAGCTGGTCTGAGCCCAAAAGTTTTAGGGCTCCCTCAGGTTGTGCGTACATTGACCGAGAGGACGTGGTGGCCATTTTCTGCACAGCTTGGGGGCAGTTACTCTGAAGAACCTGGAGGCCATTGTAACTGCTGAGCAAATTAAACCTCAGAGAGATGTGACTAAAACACATGCAGCCGAGCATGGGCTGACCACATGGGGCAGCAGGAGCAAGAGCCTTCCCATTAATTCCCTTGCCCATCACTGGCAACAGCACTGGCAAATCACTTGTTTCCAGTGCAGCACAGTGTAAACATACAGCTCACTAACTGAATTCATGAGTTTTAAGAAGTCGTCAAATAATTTTTCCTAGCACCTCATTTTTTCCAACCACTGGATAAACATAAGTCATTCAACAGATATATTCATATTTTCAGTGTTGCCTCAGGACCCAGATTTTTAATATTGTGCGAATGAAGCAAATGAAAGCTGCATGATCATTTTAGAATATGACATTTGCAGTTGGACTATGTAATCGCTGCAGAAAGAAGGCAGATATTGCCTCTCAGGTAGAAGCGGTTCAGGCACCAAACACATCGCTGTGCATTTTTGCTGAACCATTCTGCAAGCACTTTTGCATTGACCGTGTTTCCCTCTCTCTCATTTTTGCATGTTTCCAGGAGAATCCTTGCCATCACACACGAAGTGACTAGTATAAAGGAGCATCTTGTTGAAACATGCAGGTGTTTTCCTGCCCCTTCTTGATCAGAAGATTCTGACCAGACCTTTCCCCGACTCCTGTCTAGGTAAAGGCAATTTGAATATCAGGGAGCCGCAAACACCTTCTTAGCCCTCCTCTTGTCCCTCCCATGCCAAACTCCCTTTGGTGCAGGCAAGGAGTTTGTTTAATAATCTGATTTTGGCAGATCTCGGCTCAGTGTTCAGTGCTAAAAGGAAAAAAAAAAAAAAATCGGTCACCAAACCCAGGTGCCCCCTCCAGGCTCCAGGTCCATGATGGGGAGACCTGAAGGTACACTCTTTGAATTCTAGGCTCCTTTAAGAAAAAATAAGAGTGCTTAGAAGATAGAAGCCTATCCAAACAGTGGATAAGCTATTTGTCTTCTTAGCTGTTTATGCTCCATTTAAGCCAATGTTTTATTGGGTTAACCTCTATTTGACCCAGTGGAGGGACAAGTTGTTTTCCTTGAGCTAGTCATTAGCTCAACCGTAACTGATATTCCCAAGGAGAAACTTCATTTAAGTTGAAAAAAAGAAAATCAATGAACAGATGACCTCAGGACTAATGAGCATGCTGAGTTCAGTCCCTTTCCATAATCCTTCCTTCCTTGAAGTCCGGGTAAAGAAAAAGAGAGGGGAAAAAAGAGGGGAAGGGAAGCATTTATGTACTTACCTGTGAGAACGCAATCCCAAAAGCCACTCCAGCTATGATTCCCATATTTGTCTCCATAAAACTGGTCACCAAGTCATAACAGCCCTGGAAAACAAACATAATCATTCCTTGTATTGACCTTCCCTGCCACAAATGCATACATACAAATTTCTCATTTAAAATGGACTTGGGCTAGACAATATTTTTGCTGTAATTTCCAACAATGTCATCTTTTTATTTAATAGCAATTCCGAGTGAATGATGGAAAGTGGTGGCAAAACCAGTTATTTTTAGAAACAAATATATTTCAATACTTTTAAAAGCTAAATGTGATGTTGCACTCCTTTTTACAGGTCTTACTAAAGAAAGTCAGTTCACATTGTTTTAAAAAACATTAATATAGCTTTGACCTGAAACCAAACCAATATAAGGTAATGTGTCAAAAATGAATAAATGATGCTGATCTCCTAATACTCCAGGTATTTAATACAAGCATGCTTCAGGCGTCCAGTGAGGCATTCTGCTTGCCTTCGCCTGTCAAAGGACACCAGACAAGGTACTGAGTAGTATATAACTTTAAACCATATAACAAAGTTATTAACGGTTTTGTATGAAGTTTCTTGGTTCGTTTGCTCTTGGACATAAAATTCCCTGTCCTGCTCCCCAAACCCAATTTTCTCTCTCTAGCTCAGACCCTGACTCCATCAGCTGTGCCTCAATTGCCTCGTGCCTCAATTCACAGCCCATACTGGGGCCAGAAGATTCATACACATTTCTGCCCTTCTCTTGGATAGGCTTTTTTGAGATGTCCCCATCAGTATGATCATTTTCACCAAGTTTCTCCCCTCACCTACTCTACCCCTCAAAAAAGCATTTGAAATTAGCTTTCCTAGTTTGCGGTGTCTAAACGAATCTAAACAAGTGATGCAAAACTTGAAGAAAAAAAGGATAATGTCTATTTTTTCCTTCATTACTAATCTATCTGCCCACACAATCCAAAGCCACCTCTTGGCCCCTTTTGCCACGCTTCCTCAAATGACCAACACCACTCAGTGTAAAGCCAGTCCCAAGGCATTTAATTTCATGTTACAACTTTATTCACTTTATCAGAAGTTGGAAAAACCAGAAATAACAGTGAGTTTCCTTCCCCAGTTTGGACTCCTGTCCCATAAGAGAGAATTGTCTCCGCATTCCCCCTCCATCCACACCCCCCTCACTTCTGCAAACACTTTAGGAACTCTTTACATGACTTCAGAGCACTAGATGTTTGTAAATAATCACAGCTAAAAGGAAAGGATGATGTCCTCTGTTAGAGACAGGCCATTCATGAACTAAATTGTATCACTTCTTTAACCTCTTTTATAATATCAGAAAACATTTTATTTCATCCTGACAGTAATGAAGTGGTAAACTGAGCTGAGGACCAGCACAGCTGTAATTCAGTTCTGAAATGTTTATGTGTACATATTAATCCTTAATTACGTCTTACAACAGTGTACAGTATGTCAGATTCAAGCTGGCTTATTTAACACATCAAGCAACTATAGTTGTGTGTGTCTTACATGTTATGAAATGAGATTAGATTGCTCAAGCAGTGCTTTCATTTTGTCTGACATGGCTTAATGTTCTCCCAGCTCTTCTGAAATCTGTTCTATTCAACAGCCTTCAAGAGATGCAACATCTAACAGCGATGGTAATTTGAGGGAGACAGAAGATCTTGTTAAAAAAACATGAAAGGGAGATAGTTTTGATCGCTCTCCTCATTTGAAGACTGTGTTTTCCCAAATCACAATCATCTGTTTCCCAAAGAGCATTGCATAAGTACGGCTTAATTGCTCAGTCCTTACTGTCCACGGAGTAAGAGTGCAAGAAGCACCCAAGAGTTGTATATACTGTACAGAAGCACGTGAAGCGCTGTGTGCGCACATCTTGGTGCTGATTCAGAGGACAGAAGTGACAACTTAGCAAGTATCCGATCATTCTTCAGACCATGCATCTGTTCCTTTATTAAGATTTTAGAGAGAAGTAGTTCTTGAGATTTGTCGGTAATAAGCTCTGAAGATTAAAGCAGTATACGAACGTTAATTAGCTAATCCTAATGACAGCTCTTGAAGTTAGGTATTAGTCCCAACGGAGATGAAGAAACAGACAGAGAGGCTAAATGATTTACCCAAGGTCACTAAGCAAGTTAGTGGCAGAGTTGGCAAAGAAAATCCAAGAATGTTGTCTTTTAGTCCTGCCATTAGATCATTAGTTTAATCCTCTTTGGATAATTCATCATTAGTCCTCATAAACTGCTAGTAATTTTGTTAGCTCCTCGAGAACTTGTCTTACTGATAGTTTTGCAAGATCCACCAAAAAGATGTATTCCAAATATACTTATCTACAGGAACGGTAACAAGGGTCTTCCACGACACAGACAATATGTATTTTCCTCTTTCTCCAACAAACACAGAGCAAAGTGCCTATTTCCAAGACGAGCAAGGGGCTTGGGTCAGAGGCGTTTGCTTCCTATCTGAAGAGAAAGCATAGGGCCACACAACATTTTCTCCTGCTTGCTTAAAAAGCATGCCCCTCTCAGAAACATCCCACCTTGCTCAAACGTTTGGGACAACTCGGAGATCTCACAACTGCTAAAAAAAAGTCTTTACAACCTTTGATTAAAAATGGCTATCTCAGAAAATGGGACACAATTTTTCAGATGTCGCAGGACACTCGAACTTCCCCTAGGTAATAAAATCAAGTAATTAAGTCAACTGCTTCCTGACTTCCAGCATTCCTCTTCTGTCAGGCAAGTTGTGCATTCGCAGGAGAGATGCTTAGGAGCAAGCATGACTGGAAGTGCGTTACTAGCTCTGGTCTAGCACAAGCTCATTCATCCCTCAGCTGCTTCCTACAATTTTCCTTTGCCAAGAGGAACTCGCAAGTGGACAGGGATTTCTCTGTGCAGGCAGAGCATGCAGAGCAAGCCCGGCACTTTGGGGAAACATCAGAGTGGTGGCGGGAGTGCGAATGGCACCCGCTCAGTTATGCAGCCAGGAAAGGTTCAGAGTGCATGGCCATCCCGAACTGGAAGGGTGGGACCTGCTGGCAGAGTAGCAGTCACAACAGAAAGCTTTCCTGCTGGGAAGGTGGGCAGAAGCATGGGCTCAGGATGGGCTGCCCAGGAGACACTCTGCATGCGGGGGATCCTGGCCGTACTGCACATCCCCTAGATCCACCCCGACCTGCCTCTCACCTTCTTTCCACTTCTACAGAACCAGAAAGTTACTACAAGTCACAAAGTGCAACTGAATGGAGTGGCTCACCCTTCACACTCATGCAACCCAGCAAGATTCCTCTGCTGGTGGCGACTGCGAGTTTCGTAACAGATGGACGTCACTGATGTTCCGCATATGTCTGCAACAAGTGGCTCTCATTAAACTATTACAGAAAAGAAAGGCTTAGTGGAAAATAATCCTCTAGCATCTTTTTTTAAATACATGCTAGAAAATGTTGTCCACTTGACTGGTTTTCAAAGAAAGATGTTTCAGGCTGTGCTCAGCCACCACTCCAACCTCCTGATTCACAGGTGGCTGAGGTGAAAAAGACAGAAACAGAAGACAGAAAGGCATTTCCATATTTCCCCTGTTATCTACCCAGGACTTCTATTTATTTTTTAAAATTCAACTCTGGAAACAAAAACAGAAAAGAAAATAATGCTTAAGTCTGACTAAGCTATGCTGCAACTTACGATTTGGCCACAATATTCCTTTTACCAACAGACTGTTGCCTCTCTTGCGAATCTCAAGTGAGAAAGAAAGAATTAATGATGCACTAGCACTTAAAGCAATAACTTGAGTTGTATTTCTGCAGTGCAGTGTCTGCGATATATGTTGCATTATTTTCTCTTTATTCCTCCCTTTCTTTGTGTTTTCTGTATTTTTATTCTCCAATTATTCCTTTTCTTCCTGTTTTCCCAACCTGCTTTCCCAACCCTATTCTGTTTTCCCAACCTTGCTCCTTCAGGTGACCCCAGGAGAGGGGTCACTTTGGCTGCGCTATGCTTGCAGCAGCACATGTCCAAGATCTTCTTAAGAGCCACTGTAAATGTACCAGCCAACCACACCACTTGTTGCCCATCACCCGTGTTTTCTCTGTTTGGGACGGCAGTTAGGCTCTGGCACTGAAATTACAGTTTGAACATAAGCAAGAGTAAAACCCGTCCCTCCCTCCACCTAGCTACGTCTTTGTCCTCAACAAAAACCCACCGCATTCAGCGGGCGCGAGCAGAGAAGCAGAGAAGTGCTGACCGACCTAACCCTCAAGGGAGTCGAGCGCACGTGCCACTTGCGGTCCTGTGCCCGGCCAGCACTGCCTCTGTGTGCAGTGCCGTACCTCAATCTCTGCTGTGAGGAAGGGGAACAAATCCTCTCCTCATCAGAAACGTCGCTGCACCTGGTCATTTGAGAAAGGCCAGCTCAAAGAATTTGAAAGCAAGCTGGGGGCAAAGCCCATCCTTACCATCACTCCAGCCCAATACACACGTTATCAACCAACCATTTGAAATGAAATGCAATTGTAAGCAACCATATGCTCCGCTGGTGTGCTGAATGGTTTCATAACAACTGCCTCTGCACAACGTTACTGGTACCTTCTGGTTTACTTTAGTGGCAGCCACGGTCATGTTGCGCAGATCCTGAGTATTACAGTCACTGGAGTTCATGCAACAGCTGGTAGGGATGCCGTGTTTGAAGAAGTAAGGGCTGGTGCTCCAGTTGGTGTAGCTCTGAATGCCGCAGCAGCTCAGCTATGAGGAATAAGAGGCAGATTTAAAACAAACAAACAAACCAGAATTCAAACTAGTACCGAATCATCACTGCCCACTTAATAAGCTCATAATCAAAATAAAGACAGGTTGTCTCCAGTTTTGAAAAGTAGATACCATTCCCCGCCCCATTTATCATAAAAGTATCGGGAATGTCATTTACAGAAGATGGGAGCAGACGACCTACTAAAAAAAAGGTATTTTTATGAGCAGCGCTATTATTTGTAACATTTGACAAAGGTCCAGCCATAAAGCCATCTTTTTTAGTTGAACGGCTGTTGGGTTTTTTTTCGTTTGTTTGTTTTCTTTGCTTATTTATTTATTCGATTAAAGATGATCCTGGAAATTCAAGATAGAGCCTCACAATGCAGCCTTAAAAAACCCCAAAGCATTACATACAATTACATTTAACACATACAGGGTCAAACTAGTACAAATTGCTAAGGTGAAGCAAGCCTCTCTAACTCAACAAAATAATTTCTAGGAAAATTCACTGAGCCATGAATAGAAGGAGACCATATGTTCATAAGAGTGTGTCTATGAAATCAGCTGAAAAACTGTAAGTTGGGAAGGATGTTCTGCCCTAGATGCTAAGCTAGAAGACAGTCACTCAAAGCTACGGAGTATGTTCTGAGCTTTCTGCATGAAAAGGGCTTATAAATGCAGTTCCTGTGAAAACAGAGCTACAGATGAACACTTTGCTACAACAGAAACACTGAACAATTACTCAAAACTATTTAGTTTAGCCAACTCCAAGGAATCAGAAGTTCAAAATACAGGTTAAAATTAGGCAAACAGACAATTTGACGGCAGAATACACTCAAGCAGTGCAGTAATCTGCTAACCCAGAGAAGCCAGGTTAGAGACACAGTTTCAAACATGCTGAGGGGTCGAACATAATAGTTGTAATATCTAAAGAAGATCTAGAAGTCATCAATACAATTACATTAAAATTTCAGCCATTCGGCAAGTCACAATCATATGAAAAGCAAATTGGCTCATAGAATGTATCATGAGCTGAAGGGATAGCTTCTTGCTATGGTACAGTTTCTAGCAGGAATTTAAATGTGAATTTTATCACTCTCTATTGTAGTCGGTGGACTTGGTCCCTTGTGGTTGGCATCTCCAACTAGTCTGGCCGTGCTGTGGCATTTGCTTGTGCCCCGTGCCCGGCTGGAAGGCAAGGACACCTCCCATTGCCCTGCTACCGCACCCTGTGGGTCAGAAAGGCTCTTCCACCAAGCGCCTAATCCATCCCTCCAGCACAGCTGGAGAACAGCTTTCATTGCCAACCCCAGCAGTACATTTGTCCACCCCCTTTTCCTCTAGAGAAAATACACGTTTCTTCCCTTAACTCACTAGGTCTCCTTTGCCAGCCTCTCATTGTACTTGTGAAGAGAACTGCTGCAGTTTATCAGTGATACAGGATGCTAGATTATAAAATCCTGTCTCATCCAGCTCAAATTTACAACATTCCATAACCCTATTGACAGATTCTGGCTCCTAAACCTAATTCAAGATCTGGGACTAACAACAAGCAACTCTCTTTATTAAATAGCTTGTTCATTAAAACTTAGGCATCTTGGACAAGCATATCAGTTGAAATACTTTTTCTTTAGGTCAGCTTTGTCAGCCTCTAATTTTGCTTGCAATATATCGCTTGCAGATTGAGCCATCCACGCTTCATGTTCTGTGATCAAATCTGAATGTGTGCTTTGTCTCTCTTTATTTATTAATTTTTAATATCCAATTTTAAACTTACACTTTCCTGTACATTATCCACTGCATGACTCCGCTCATCATTCTTGTTGTAATTCTGGATTGCTTCAGTATACGTCCTAAGGAAAGTATCCTTGATCTATGAAGGCGAGGAAAAAAACAGCCCACGTGAGCAACGAAAAGCATAACATCTGACGCGGTTTTTGCAGGAAGCAAATGCATTTCCAAACCTGACAAGGCACCCAAACTAGCCCTTCCCACTCATTTTTAAGTATGTTTTCAGAGCTGGCAGAGCTCCCTCTTAACTGTCAGGAGTCACTCATGCCATTTTTCAAGTGGGGTCTATTGGACATAGAAAGAAAACTACCCCAGCAAACGGCTACATTTTAAAAACAGAAAATGACTTAACCTAGAAGAAAGATATCCTTTGACGCTTTTTCCCCAAACACTTTGTTACAGCGCTAAGTCTGAAGGAGGCTGCGTGCTTCCCTCTGCTCATGGATGCCTGGTGGGAGCCAAGGCTTGTGCAAACTCCTTGGTGACAGAAGCCAGTGGCATCAAAAGAAGACATAAATCCCCTGACCAGGCGGCAGCCCTCGTCCCCAGCACCAAAGCGTTTGGGTGAGGAACAAAAGGTCTCTCAGCTGGAGTAGGTCAGGCACATGACTGGGAAAGGCGCTTTGACTGGGTGGTAAAGGGGCTGGGTAGCAGATGATTTGGGCAACCCACACGGCTGTGACCTTCACAAGAGACTGCCTCTCCCAAAAGGGAGCAGCAACCTGACACTGAGGCTGCCACAGGTTAGGCCAGATGAAATGGCAATCCTCAGCAGACGGACAGGTATTTCAGGATCAAATTAAAAACTATCCACCACTCGCAAGGGTAGACACCAGAAAAGCCTATAGCAAGGGAAATCTTATGTCAAAAGAGGAGACCAGAAAACCAGTTAATACAAAGAGAAGAGACAAGGAGGGTCTTTAGGGTTGTCCTGGTTCAGCACTAATGGCATGTAGGTCCGTGGACTTAAAGACAGAGACAGACCTGATTACAATGGATAAAGCAGAAGTGCTACTACAAATCTAGACCATCATGCTTTTTTAAAGCTTCTTCCTGTCCCAGTTTCCTACCTCACTCTATTTCTAATCTCTCCTTATTCTCAGGATAGAAACAAAATCCCATCCCACTCCCTGCCCCTCCAAAAAAAGAAAAAGATTTACAAAACATTGAGTCTGGTCTGATGCAGAAGTGCTCTCTGCCTTATATAAACAAGCACTTGCCTGGCTGAAGAAGCTGTGTTTAAGAAAAGTATTTAATCTGTTTTGCAGCCCTCAGCATATGTAAAAGAGTAAAGAAAATCTTACATGATGGACACACAAAAAACGATAGCTCCAGAGTAAATTATCAGGCAGCTGAGGCCAAGGGCTTTGGCTAAATCCCTTCATTTGGAATCGCATCAGTTTTTAAGACCTGTACATGTTATTGTTGCACATCAGCCGCATCCCTGGAGATGCATATGGAGCTGCTGAGCTCAGCGACCTACACATTCTCCACGCTCCAGAGAACTTCTCAGCAGCTCCTGCCCAGGGAGGCACTGCCATACGCAAATTCAGCACATTTCCACCTACCTCGTGGCGAAACACAAACCCTGAAATGCCAGCCACTAGCTCAGCCAGGAACACCAGGGACAAGAACATGGCATACTGAAAAGGAAGGAGGCAAGAGAAGTCAGAACGTGACAGGTTTTGTCTCTGCGCAGATACTGCTCAGTTATCACATAAAATTTAACTTTCTGCTGAAGACACCCTTTAAAGATGTTAATAAACCAAAGGTCTTTTGGAGGCGATACATAGGTTATTGCCTGAAAATGTGCTTATACAACTCACAAATGATAGGTATTGTCTAATTACTGGCTTTTCTGACATTTCTGTTCCCGCATTTCTTAGCACTCTCATATAAATTAGAACACACTCACATACCAGAGATGAATCCAAGTCACTCAAGTTTTGATCTTGCAATAAGGAATGCAACAGACCCTTTATGTTTGCATGGCACTCTGCTAAAGTAAATAGGCTTTTCCAGGTGTTTTAGTTCGTGTTTATCTATCTCATGCTAGACTGGGATTTGCTGCCCGATTCCTGAAGTTTCTCCAATGAATGAACTGAACCACTGACTTCACTGGAAATATTCTCACAGTAATACTAGACAGATGCCTCAAATACTTTGCTGAGCCAAGGCCCATGTTTGGCTTAAGAAGCAGCATTTGGATCTGGAGCTAAATAAACCTTGAAAACAGTGCTTTCAGTGTAGACACTCGCAAACTATTAAAATACATCTAAGCAGAAATAAAGAAGGTAAAGAAAAAATGCAAAGTGGGATGGTAAAATTTGAAGTTGGGGCTTAATCTTCTGGAGGGAAAATTACCTTTTTTCTCCATGTGCTAAATAACAGTTAATCAAAAAAGGAAGCATTTTAAATTAAATTCAGTCCTAGCAGGATTTAGTGGAAAGAGAGAAATTTATTTTTAATGGAAGATTGTTGGGGAAGGGAGGACAACAGTGAAGGGAGAAGTAGAAAAATCATTCTCTACAATTAATGCAGCTGTCAAATCACTCCCTGTATTCTGTTCAGGAGAGAAAGAAAGTTTTGAAATATTTCTTGAGTGTACAGTGAAAATAAAACCATGTGCTTGGAACAGCACATGTCACTGTAAGTGGCATACCTTAGTTACATGACTTACAGAGCAACTAGCAGAGCCTGAATTCCTATGGATTTAGATCTTCTTTCACCTTTATCTCTTTTCCATCTGGACTGCAGTAACTCCAACGAGCCTCTACATGTGCCCTGACAGCACATCACCAGCAAGAGATAGCAGCGGTGCGCCTATGACAGCGTTAGGTACATGTCGACTGGCCACCAGCACATACCTGCTGACCGATCTGCAGCTGCTACCTCTCCCCTACTGTGCCATCAATTGAAGAAATTAACTCTCTTTCTTTAAGATATCCTTTTTTTAAATCCAGATCAAACTGGAGAAGAATCATGCCATCTCCTTAGAAAATCAACCCCAAAATATTGCAGCAGGAGATGCATTGTACCATCAAGCCCTTTTCCACTATCTCAGTGCATCACAAGTGCTATTTCCACCCTTCAAATCATTACACATGTAGGATTGCTCCCAAATTTCCTAGAAACACAGTTTATCATATAGGTTTGATTAACCTATAGTTACTTTGCATTTTAAGGTGGGCTGGAAAACTTGGAACAGAGAAACTTATAGGGAGAGAGGTTAAACTGGACTGAAGGACAGCTGCTGTACCTCTGCTTAGTGTATCTCGAGTCCATGCTGCTTTTGAGATGAGGACAAACATACCATACAGAGCTTTGTTTTTTGGGGTTGCCTTGTTTTATTCTAGTGAATGTTAGGAGAAAAAGAAAGGCTGGTGTGCTTTTAGAAGGTACCGACTATTTTTTTCATAGATTTCACATAGAGTATTAAAATGACCCCTTTAAAATATACTTCAAATGAATTTCACATTTATGAATGCTTTGGACATTTTTAAGATTGTAAATATACCTATCTATCTGGCTCACAGAAGAACAGAACAATTGTAGAATTACTCACAGAGTAATTCATCAGCAGCATTTCACCCTGCTCCCAACCACACATGGGCCTGTACGCTAAGCGGTAACAAAATTCATTCATACTCAATCAACAACTGTTTTTGGCAAAGATTTTTTTCCCCTCCTTTGTCCAAAAGACACACGTGTTGAACATTAAGATCAATAAAATCTAGCTTATGTGCCTAAAAAACCACGTTAACATCTGGTGAAGCTTGGCAGGGGGTGGGGGGAATCCCAACACACCAACAAAACTTCTTCCCCTCTTGCTTAAGGCACTTTGGCAGGCTTACCAGTTTCAGCATCCATGGGCTGCCACGACAAGTGGCAAAGCAGCCAAAAAGCCCAAAGACAATGATTGTGGTACCCGTTCCGATAAGCACGTAGGGGGCATTGGTGGAGTTCTCAGCAATGAGAGAGATGTATGTGCCGAGGGTGAGCTTGCCCCAGACGCCGACTGCGAGAAGGATAACGCCTGTGATCTGCAAAGCAAGAGGAGAAAGCCGTCAGGAGCTACCGGGGAGGCATCCAAATTCAATACACAGTGATCCTGAAGAGATTCATTGGTGCTGTTGTGTTGGCAGAAGGAAGACTCAAGACTTTTACTAACTCCAGAGGGATGGACAGAGAAAATTAATTTCCAGCATCTGCAGATGTTACGTTAAAGCTGCCACTGGAGGACAAACATCTAGGACTAATCACCGCAAAGCTGACGATTGCCAAGGGAGGATGCAGCGTACGGCCTGCAGGAACAGGCTCTCTGCTCCTACAGCGCACTGAGAGGTAGCCAACTCCGTCACTCTTACCAAAAGCCAACAATAACCGCCGCCGCCTCACACCTCCTGAGTTTTGCCACAAAAACTGCCTGAACCACAAAAACCTGCTGCTTGACACCCCGTCCTTCTTAATGTTGAAGTTTCAGGAACACGAGCATCCCTTGCAGTGCATTACTCTGGCAGCTGAGCCTCCCCCCACTCCCCAGGCTATATAGCAAGCGAGCCCCTGGCTGCGCAGAAGCTTTCCCCCTTGACACGGAGGGGGAGGACACCAGTGGGCCCTGGGAGCGCCCAGCCTCTTGCCTGAGACGTGCAAGCAGGGGCCACCATGCCGCAGGGCAGCCGGGGCACGCAGGCTCCCAGCACCAGCAGGGACGTAGGGGAAGCCCATGGCGTGCCGTACACCGACATCGAGCAGTGGCCACAACAGGGATGGTGCCTGCACCACCTGCTGATCATCACCTGATGCTGACACGCCTGCTTCAAGACTGTACACATGTAACTCATTCCCACGGTGTGGCCAAAGGTGGGACACGAAGGGCCAGTCCTGAGTGCCAGCTCTGCAAACGCTTCCTGAATTCCCCCAAAACTTCTTACTAGCTCCCCCAGGCCACTGCCGAGGGGCAGGAGCAGAAGAAATGTCCTGACGGTATTCTTTTGTTCGCTTTCCAAGTTTTCTCTTGTGAACTGCTGTGAAACTTGAAATTGAACACTATTATACCAGGGCTGCCCTGCAGTTGTTCATGGAGGGGATCCTTGCTCACAGTTATGTTGCCCCTAAAAAATCCTAGCTGAGCTACATTGTAAGATCTTTCAGCTATTTTTCATACAGGTTGATGTGAATTAGTTCAGGGAAAGCCTTCTCGAAGGAAAAAAGGAAAGCAGCTTTTTGGCTTTTTTACCTAGGCTGGCTCAAAAAGGACTATGCAGGGTGCACCCCTGTCACTGCCTTCCCGCTGTGCCCTTTCCACCGTCCTGCTGCTCAGCAGCAGCAGGCAAAGGAGCCCGTCCTCTGCTCGACCTGTGTCTGCGGCAGTGGCAGCAAGTGCTGCTCTGGTGCAGCATTTGTCCCTCTCCGGAGAGGGAACTGCGCTCAGCGGAGCTGCTGAATAATCAGAGCCACCTAAGGAAAATACCAGGGGGAGGGAGGCTACAAAATAGAGGCTCTGAAGAAAGATACAGGGGGAGGGATGCAGGGGAAGAAAAGAAACAACAAAAAGAGAGAATAAAGAGAGGAGACCAGACAGACAAAAGCAAATTAACGTGTCCTCAGAGACAGGAGATCCTTTCTATATCAGAGAGAAAATAATCTCACCTGGCAATTTTGACACTTTCTAGCTCATTCCCTTCCTTCCCCCACACCTCCCAGAGCTGGCTCCCACTCAGAGCACACCGGAGAGCAGCACTGCCAGGAAACCCATCACATCCCTCATCCCTCCGTCTCCCCAAGACTCCCCTGCTCCCCCTGACCAGCAGTCGGCATTTCTGTCACACCTTCCGGATGGGATTAGCAGAGATTTCTGCTCTGCTGCCCACGGTGATGATAGGAATAGATCCAGCTCCTGTCCATCTTTCAGTACAGCTGCGTGAAAAGTGCTGATTCCTTGCTTTTGCACCCCACCAACTAACAGCTGAACGTCAAAAAAATCACCAAGTAACTTACCTACCCACAGGCATCAAACGCCTCCGCTGAGCCTGGTCCCATCCACACACGACACTATCTTCACCTCTCTCCCTCTTCTCCCTAACAAAAGCTTTTTCAGAGGGTGCTGATTAATCAGCAAAGTCCGAAAGCGAGCTGTGGGGCACTTGGAAATCCGCAGAACAACTTTTGGTTTCGCGCCTCCAGTTCGACAAAGGGCTGGTTTCTGTGCCTGAGCTGCTGAAAGTTTTACCACTGACCCCAGGGAGACGTAAAAGCAGCCTTCACTGCCAAAACGAACAAGCAGCTTCACATTTGAAAGAGAACTCAAGCCTTGTAATAAAAAGCATTTTTAGTCGGCTATTTGAAACAATTACTAACCCTTTACTATGCATTTTAAGAGCTTGGTTTCCCCCTGTTTCAGGGGGGCTTATCCAGTTTATGGTACACACAGACTTTGGAAGAAAGGAGCAAAGCCTCTCGGTGGCTCATTCCCCTTCTGTTTCCTAATAGAGCTCTGATTTACATGGGTCTAGGGAAATCCCACAGTTTGTGGGGAGGTCTAAACCCCCATCAAACTTGGCACTGTGCAGAGGGGATGGGACGTTTCCACAAAGACACGCTGCAGATGTGCCTCAGGTTGCGGCAGTGCCGGCTGGATTTTCACTTGTGAAGAGGAAAAACCTGAAGACTTCTCTGCAAACCTTTTCATGACCTTTATTTAACATGAGTAGTGGTATGATAATGCCCACCTCCACCCAAAGGCAAACCTTGTTTCCTTATTTTCAAGATACACTTTTTATCCCTATCTCTCTGCTCCATCACACAAGCAAGGGAACAATCAATGTACTCGCCTCTTGTTTGGTTTGGTTTTTACGTTTGTTTTCTTTAAAAGCAGGAGGGACAAGGGCAGACACTAGGATAGCACTAGCCTGAAAACAAGGCAGCAGGAATACACACTGCTCTGGCCATTCACCATCACTATGCGCATCTTCTCCTACTCTACTTCTCACCCCAACAGGCTGTGGAAATGAGTCCTGTATGGTTGTACCTGATTAATAAGCAATTCCTCATTTGACTTGAAACTAACATGCCAGCCTAATTCTGTGTCCAGCAGGACCTGTGGGTCAGGCCCAAGAGGTGATGTGGGTCCATTCGCATCTGAAAGGTCTAAAAGGAAACTCAGGGCACCTGCCGCAATGCACAGTCCCTCCCCAGTCTTCCCCACTCCCTTCCCACTGTAATGTTTCCCTTCACACCATGAAGTGGTAGAATGGAAAATGATTAGGAAATCATCAAGATAAACAGTGGCAGATAGATATATGGATATGATCAATACATCTTCTCCTGGAGATGTACAAAATATTTCAGATATCCTGGCAGGCAGAGGAGAGCCACCACAAGCCTTTCGACTTTTAGAGCCCCCCTGAGCCAAGATTCACCAACCAGAGCAGCTTTTTTTATAAACACTTGCAACAGCCGGCACACACGGAGCAAGAGAGCAGCAGTCCCCCTCCACCGCTCTACAGCAAAACCTGGCCTTCGCGTGGCCCCTCCAAGAATTAAGATTTCTCCTGGCAATGGTATGATAACTGCAGCCTGTGCTAAAAGGGGGGCACAACCCCGCCCCAGCTCCTCAGCAGACACAGAAGAAATGAACTGGCAGGTGCGGAGCCTATGGTGCCCCAAATGAGACATCTGGAGTGGTACAGAAAAACAAGCATTAGCAAAGGCAAAAAAAAAAAAAGGTTTCCTTCTAAAAAGCGACTACAGGAGAGATCCTGCCCGAATGTAAGGAGCTGTGGTAGAACCATCAGTAGCTGCTCTTTGGAGGGCTGGGACCCCATTCCCCTCACAGCCCCCGGGGGGCAGAAGGGTCAGAGCGGCCTCTCTGAGCATCGGCCCCGTTTCACGCCACACCAGCTGTGACAGGCACGATGTGATGAAGGCAACCTTGGCTTTTGCCACCTCCCTCAGGCATCTGTGACGCCATGGATTGTTTGGGTTTTTTTTTATGGTTTCAAGCTCAGAGTCTGAATATGCACAGAGGCAGCTGATCGGAGCAAGGATGCACAGGGAAGGGCTGCCTACATAGCGCAGCTATTTTCAATATTTACCAGCAGTCATGTACCCCACCATGCCCTTGCCCAGTGGCTAGTGACGGCTCTGCCTCCATGGCGCAACGCAAGGCAGGAGCCCCGTGCAGGCAGGGTCCGAGGGGTGTCATAGAATCATAGAATCATTAAGGTTGGAAAAGACCTCTAAGATCATCGAGTCCAACCATGAACTCAACACCACCATGCCCACTAAACCACGTCCCTTGGTGCCACATCTACACGTCTTTTAAATACTTCCAGGTATGGGGACTCAACCACTTCCCTGGGCAGCCTGTTCCAAGGCCTGACCACTCTTTCAGTAAAGAAATTTTTCCTAATGTCCAATCTAAACCTCCCTTGGTGCAACTTGAGTCCATTTTCTCTTGTCCTATCGCTGGTTACTTGGCAGAAGAGACTGACCCCCACCTCGCTACAACCTCCTTTCAGGTAGTTGTAGAGCGCGATGAGGTCTCCCCTCAGCCTCCTCTTCTCCAGGCTAAACAATCCCAGTTCCCTCAGCCGCTCCTCATAAGACTTGTGCTCCAGGCCCTTCACCAGCTTCATTGCCCTTCTCTGGACACGTGTCCTGCGGGCACGCTGCTGCCCTCAGGGCAGGATTAATGAAGCCCATGGAGCAACTTCCAGGGCTGGGCTGGCAGTGCCCAGGCTCGCAGCTGCGTCGGGGAGCTTTGCTCACTCACCACCATTGCTGGGACCCCCTGACATGGAGACCCTGCCCTCCCAAAGCAGATCTCTGACCACCCTCTGCGTCACAGCGCTGAGTCCCGCAGATGATGCGGGGCCCGAGGTAGAGCCACCTACGCTGCACACAACCAGAGCCAGGTGGGTTGAAATGCACCCTCAGTGCTTATGGGTGTAAAACTCACAGAGTGGATGGAAAAACAGAAGCTGTGATTATTACATGATGAGGTTATCCAGCTTTTTGTGCCGTCCTGTCCTCTGGTGTGGTTAAGGGAAAGCGAAAGAGAAAAAAAACCCCAAAATATCAGGTTGCAAGGCTTGTCACAAACATATCTAATGCTTTGATTCAGAAAAGAGCTCTGAAGTTTTCCTTGGACTTTGTACAAACCTTGGTTTAAGCAGTAATAGCCCACACCTGGATAAAACAGTCAAAGCATGCATCCATCCCCAAACAGCCAACGCCATTAGAGAGAGATTCGTGTCAGCAGCCAGGGCAGGCCTGGTTTATCCTATGCTCAGGGCCAGTTCCCACTACCATAACAAGCCCCAGAAACTCGGACAGGTTTCGTGTCCACGAATGGGCTTGCAAGTGATTTGTGCTGGTTTTTGTCGGCTCTTTTTAATGCTTGCAAACTGTCTTGCCTCTCACGCTATTTTGAAGGATGCTCCCTTTCCGCACGTGTTTGCAGGCCAAAGCTTCATTTCGCCTCCTGCCACATGGCGCTCTCCTTCCAGCCTTGCGCGCGGCTGCTGTCGGGAGAGCCCCGGGCCTCGCAGTCCACCCAGCGAGGAAACGTCCCAGCCCTGAAAGTCTCGTGCCCTGCCTGCGGCACTCTCCATCCCTACACCACCCACAGCACCTCCTGCTAGCAGCCGCCACCAAAGCAGTTCTTACTTCGCTTCGGTGACTGCCCCGCTACCGGCGTTGCTGGAATGCTGCTCCAGCACAAGGGCGACCCTTCTCGACATGGGGGCCGCAGGCTGAGACCCCCGGGGCTGCTCCTGTCCCCGGCCAGCACAGCACACCACCAGATCGGGCAGCGCAGCTGTCTTCTCCTGCTTGCCCTTGGCTGGGAGAAGTTGCTGTCGGTCTCAGCAGAGCAAAGGTTTGCAAGTTACTGGTACCTGCTCCGGGCTCATGGGCTGAGACATGCCAAACTGAGGGAAGCTGAGAAAATTAAGACACCCTTTGATACACCGTTACTGCACTGACCTTTCAGGACCAGCAACCTTGAATCACTATTTCTTTTTGGGACCAGAAAAGGAAAAAAAAAACCCCACCCTGCAACTTCTGGTTCTTTTCTGTGCTCTTTCTCCAGCCTTCAACATTATTAGAAAGCTATTTCATCCTGGATTTCATCAAAGGTAGATCATGTCTTCCTTACAAAAATTCACTGCGGTGGAAGCCCCTAGACTCACGTTTCCTCAGCCAGGAAACCTGAGATGTAGCATTCAATAAAACATTATTAGGCCTGCCCTTCATTTAGGTCAAACATTTTAAAGGTTAAAAAAAACCCCAACGCAGGAGATGATAGCCAAGTAGGGCAAGGATTGTAAGGACTACACGCAACTGGAAATTGCATTGTTTAGCGCTAGCAGGTCTCACATTTCATTGCGTCTGAACTCAGGCTCGGCAAACACACCCCAGAACCCTCCACCGATGAGATGGCAGGAAATGAAGCAGGTAGGCCACCTGGTCATTTTCTAGGAAAAACTCCACTGAAATCAAGATGTTCCCATGGAGTGTTTTAATCTAGATGAATTGGCATGTTCTGGCTTTTTAAAAAAAAAAAAATTTGGGAAAAAAAAACCCAACCAGCTCTACCCGGCCACGTGCATCATGCCCAAATCCCACTGGCCTCCCACGCACCGTTATGCTCCCCTGCTCCTGCCCAGCTAACATTTCTGCGTATCTCACATTTACTCTGTGTATCTGAATGAACTGGGGATTGTCAGTGGGGATTGTCAGTAGGACAGCAAGACTGCGCATGGACCACCGAAGCATCTCTCTTTGCCGTGCCCTGCATCTCCTTAAGCATGGTATCACAGACGTATCCCACCAGTCACTGATTTTAGTCAAAGGCGGGCTTTCTAGCTCTTTTGCCTTCCTTCAGCGTTAGTATAGATGTTTCCAATGTTATCTGCAGTATTGCCCCCAGTTCTGGAGCTGATTGGATGTGGTGAAAAAGTCAACGTGCTCCAGGCAGGCAGAAATACGACTGAACTGAATGTTAGGTCTAACTTCACTTGTCCAATAAACCGTCTGCTTTTAAGAGACACACAGACAAAGATATGGCGAACAGTGTTAATACAAGGGTATGTGCTGCAGCTTTATAGCAGACAGGGAAAGTGATATTCTGATAACGCTGGGCATTGCTAAAATCAGACCTAATGCTAAACACACACAGTTTCTCAATAAAGGGCAACAGAAAAATGTCTAAGAATTACTTCTTTTAATACTGCCGGGACACAGATTAAACTATCACTCCCCTCCATCTGGGTAACAGCGACAAAATATGTAAATAAGAGAGAGGATTCAGAGAATAACTCCTGAAAGTGCACTATCTTTAATTCTGTCAGAATTAGGCAGGAAAACACTATGTACTCCTTTAAACTGAATGCACGCTACGTCCTAATTGAGTCTGTTTTCTTCATACCCCAAATCTCACAGAGCATTGGTAGCATGGTATAAAGGGAGCTGCTGCCTTAACCTGAGATTGGAGATATGAAAGCTACTATATCTCACATCCACAGAGATTCAAGTGGCCCAAATAGAGGAACTAATTTATACGCAGGGCTTCCATATGGAACATTTAAAGTTTATCATTTACAGAAGTGAAGATAAATGTGCAGCAGTAATTGCTAGTTTATTTGTCTACATAATTCATGTCCTCCTGTTCATTACAGATGTCAGCTATTTTGATTCCTAGGCTCTGGCAAGATAAAACTGGGAACCCAATCCTGATTGATACGGAGCACGCAGCAATCCCTACTGCTTCCAAAAGAGCTCAGCATTTCCCTGGACCGGTTCTTTATCCATAGAACTGAGATACAGGAGGGCACCTTCATTAATCAGGATCTCATTGTAGGTATCATTTTTCTATTTCATTTCATATTTGCAACCTTGCTAAATGAATGTAAAATGTGTGCAACTTAAAAAGAGATCCAAAGCGGCAGCAAAGAGTCAGATCCAAGGAAAATACCCATGTTGCTGATATTTTCAGCTCCTCGATTCCAATACTTCCTTTTCCAAACACCAGCCTCCCTGCATTTTGGTAGAGGTACGCTGTCTCTGCACAGCTCTACTGCAATCTTCTCCTCATACAGGCTAGAGAAAATCTGTACATAAAATGGATGAAGCCAGGGGAAGGCAGACAAGAACTAATGCAATCCATCTTGGCTGACGCTGAAAGGTCTAACGATAGGTTTAGCAGGCTGTGAGGAAATGAGAGAGGACCAAGGGACACAGCTAATTAGATCTACCAGACATTTCCCCAAAGGAGGGAAACTTTTTCACGAAGAAAACGGTCGACCTTGACAGCATCCAGAACAAATCCTGCATTAAAAGCATGTCCAGAGAGGCTTAAAAATAACTGGCCTACCTCTGAAAATTTTATAACTTTCCCAAAATAGGCAAGGGATCACATTCAAAATGTTCTTGCTTTACAGCCTGCCAAGCAATGGGAGTGGCTGGCTTTGAATCTCCTCCTGCCTCAGCCTCTGGGCTCTCATCAGGCAGGCAGGCGACTGAAACAAACATAAATCTTCCTTTGAGCTTCAATGTCAGCTCTTCACAGGCAGAAGCAAAGCAGTAAGAAAAGATGTGATGCAACACGGAGATGCACGTAAGCCAGCAACACGGCTGAATTCTCTACTCTGGCATCTGGTGATCTCGACTACACCTACAAAGCCGACTTGGGTTACCTTTTGCACAGGATCGACCTCTGCTGGAGCTAATAAGAAATGAAGATGTCATGAGCTGTATCTTTGAAAGAAGGCAACTTTTTCATGTCCTTACCTCCCCTTTGGAAAAAATAAAAAATGATGCCCATTGACAGAAAAAAGTCAAACACAAAACCACCATCAAAGCTGTAGTCACCAGAGGTGCTACCTAGTATTTCCACTAAAAGTGAAGATGCTTTAAAAAAAAAAAAAAAAAAAGAAATTCTGATGATAGACAGAAACAAATGCTTCTGATAAAACTTTGTTGTCTGTTTTTAAAATCCTCTATAATTATACTGTACTGAGTGAAGACTCTACTCAAGAAAAAGTTGCAAGCCAATTAATAACCATTTCCAGACCATTTGCAAACTGAGAGACAATTTGTAAAGGTCTCTGTGTTAGGAGAAAACACCTTCAATGGCCATTCTGATACATAACTGCTCTAGTGCCTTCCAGTCCCTGACTTTAACATTTCTTAATACATCCCCCAGTACCTGACATGACAATATTTTGTCTCCCTGCTCTTCTAACTCAGGCCCATCCCTCCTCTTCCTCTTCCTCTTCTTTCCTGCCAGAGTTTCCCATCTAAATAATTCCTTCCTAAGAAAACCCAGAAATCCAGCCAAAAGGATTTAAGGAAAAAATGCCATAAGATTAATTGGTTAGATTACATTCCTCTCTGCGATCCATTGCCTGTCTCACCTGGGTAGGCTGCAACTCTTTGGGCTCAGGGTTGTCTCTTCCTGTTGCACGTGCAGTATGTCCAGCACAACGGCTCTTGCTTCGTCCCCTCGCCCAGCAATCTATTTGAGTTATGATCCCTGCTGCTCAGCATCCCTCTAGTACTAGCTGCTGTCACAAAATTGATTATCCACCACCACTCTTGCTGTTTCCATCCAAATCTGTGATTCCAATGTATTAAAACTACTGGCCCACACCCTCCCTGCAGAAACCGTCATCAGGGATACCAGCGTGTGCAAACTACGGCATCGGGGATGCTGCCTCTGCCCTCATGTCGCCAGCAGGTCAGGGCTGAGTATCTAGTGCACCCGGGTCAGGGGACAGCCACCAGGTTTGCCCTGAAATACAGTGGAGGAGATATTGGCTAGACACACTGATGTCAAGCTTAACAACCTGTTCTTGCACAGCTACTTTCTGTAAGTGGACTACTATCCTATTTCCTTTTCAAAAATATTTTTAAGGTTCAGTGCTTTTCCTTGCTGGGACACTATTACAAGTACATGAATAGTTGTCCTGAGTGAGCTGCCACCAGATTAATGCCCTCAGAGGTCAAACTGTAGTACTGGTAAAAAAACATTATGAAAAGAAAGTAAAATACTGACTCTCAGATAGATGCCAAGTGAATACTAAGTTATCATGGAGTTGATCTGGCTACTCACCACCGACTCTGCAGACATCAGAGTGTGTACTTATCCCTAACTTTAGCAGTGCCTCTATCAACTACAAGGAAGTAGAGTTAAATGACCTCTGATAGGAAATGCAAATTGTATATACAACCCAGCTGTTTCCCAGCACCCCCACCCATCCATACACTAACCATACACCAAGGTTTAATAACACTTTCCACGCAGGCTAGGGCAGAAAGGACAACCAGGGCTGTGTCACTTATTCTGTAGGGAAAACAGGTTAAAAATCACAGAGAGGTGATTGCAACCTTCTCCTTGCAATCAGTAGAAGAGGCCAATGATCGTTTAATGAACAGCAGGGAAGAAAACATCAGAGTAATTTTGTTTGCTACAGGATGAAGGAAGAATTGGATATGGTGCAAGAAGTCCTAAAAGCACTAACAAAGAGTGCAGTGGCGGGGGGGTCACAACACAAGAGCTTGAAAACACCCTTGCAGTGTGGCTCAAAACTAATCATTTCTTGCTAATACAGTAGCAAATACCTATTCTTATAGAATTTTTCTATAAGGAAGTAATTAATTACATGCCACTTGTAGAAGGATTCAGGAAGAATAATGAGATTTGGGACCTGATCTCCATACTAAGACCATGCATATAATGAATGGTTATAATAAACAGTCATACTCTTACGGTGAAAACTCAGCTTTATTACACCTTGCACTTAGAGAAAAATACTTGGAAATCTTAGTAAAATTAAGTTGTTCATCATGAGGCTTATACTTATTTTTACGTAAGACACTTCAGTAAATGAGAGAAAATACTCTGTTTTACAGTTTAGTCACCAGTGGCTCTATTAATTGATGTATCTTTTAAGTTGGCTGCAGACAAAAATGTGGTCATCTCTGGATAAAAATAAAATGCAAAAATACATTTCTGCTGGGAATTTTCAGACCTAATTTCTTGAAACGTAGCTTTAAATATGCATGACTGAACGTCTAAGGAAAAAGAACTTACAGTTTGGAGACATCAAAAGCGGCATCCCACTCTGCAAGCTAAAGTGCATAATTAGAGAAAGGAGGTGCCTTCAGCACCCATCGTTAGCTTGTGGAGCACGGCTCAGAGCCCTGCGGCCATCGGTGCTTCCCAAATACCGATTCATCGCGTGTGCCACGGCTCCTACCCGTGTCAGTTGTGGTCACCTGTGAAGAAGTTGCATGGTGGTCTGTGGCCACCAGAACAAAAACCGAAGTCTGGTGTGGGGCAAGCCTGCTTTGGACCGAGCTAGTGGGGGCACAGGCTGTTTCCGGAGAGCGGCGGGACGGCTTCAGCTTCGACCTGCTCAGCAGCCAGCGCCTCTGCAGAGCTGCAGCCTGCGTCAGGCAGGACCACGCACCTCAGGCGGGTGGCTAGCTGCAGGTCACCTGCTTGTCCAAGCCATGATGGAAGCGGGACCGGGCCTCCCCTCCCCTCACTCGCACCTCCTCTGTTGAGCTGTGGTTAGAGACGGCAGCAGGCCATAGCCTCCCTTCTCACGAATCGGGCCCACAGAGCTCGCTTGTCAAGGGCCAGCAGCTGGGCAAAGGCTAAGGCACAAAGCCAGGGCTGAGAACGCTGCTCGAGCTTGACGTTGCACCGATGGGTGTTTCACACTCCCTGTCTCCATCCGCTTCCAAGAGGTACAGGATGACAGCGGAGGCCAGCCACGGAGACCTGATGCAGCAGTGAGGCAGCATCTTTGCAGCATGCGTCTGGTCAACACACCTCCAGGATGCTCTGCAAATACTGCGTCTGCATTGCTGAAACCTCATCTGCAGCTAAGCTGCTCTTTCCTCTATTTTTCTTCTGAATATTCTTCTTCCTCTGTCATGTATTTGCTCTCAGGAGGGCCTAGTCTGTCCGGCATTTGGCTGGAGGCCCTGCCCGGCCCTGCCTGCGAGCACACGGGATGGCACTGGTGGAGCAGCACCGCAAGTCAACAGCTGGCAAGGTGGATGCAGACCAACCCATACCCGTTCAGATGATTTAAGCCTCCACGTTTGCTTGGCTAAACAAACCAGCAGGTCCTCCTCAAAGTTACGAGTCTCCTTTCACATCTGAAATTTGTGGCCACCATGTGGCCTTTTTTTCTGTTTACTTGCTTGTTTAACAAATATTTAGGGCAGGCTAGGCTTACTTTCTTCCAGATGCCCATCTCTTTTAGAGATGTCCTTCCCTCCTTGCTGAACTTCCATGCTTTTAAAAATGTCAAAATCTATTTCTGAGTGATTAACATGGTATTGAAAATTGCCGTGTCTTTAAAAAGTATAACTTTAAACACGTGTATACTTAGTTCAACATCAATGAGAAAGCACACTCCTAACCAAAGAAATAGTGGTTGTTTTGAAGGTCTAGTACTATATATAGCAGAATAGGAGAAACTAACTGATTATCAGTAAACTGATATGGCTAGAGAATATTTACCTGTGGGACCTGAAGGGTTTGTAAGCTTAAATGCAGCAGCTGTCCCTCATATTCACACTTTCAAATCCCTGCAGTAGCAATACACAAAGATGACAGAAATGTGGTTTACAGAGGATAATGTAGTTTGACCTCAAACTTTAAAACAGTTCTCCAATTTTACTGAGATATAAGACTTCAAAAGATACAAAATCCAAGATAATGAAGACTAGATGTTTTGAAGCAGGAATATCCCCTATTTAAATCCTTTATTGTTTCTTAAATGCTCTTGTTGATTGCTTGCCTCCTAATAAATCCATGCAAAATCTAAACTTCTATAATCCCTATGTGAAGAAAGTAAAGGAAGAAAATTAAATGCCCTGAAAAAGAGCCTCTAGTGCTCTCTATGGCCATCAGACTAGCACAACCTTCAAAGCCCATGCTGGCACAAGAATGATCGGGACTTCAGTGGAAAGACTCTTTTATCCCTCAGGACTGACCAGGCTAGGGAAGACTTTGAGAGAGTCTCTGATGAAGGAGTTTTGGTAGTTTCAGCGGGTCAGTCAGCACAGGCATTCCTCCCTGCATGTGTAACAGTTTTCAGACATGTAGCAACAAACTACAGCATCATACCACACCACCTTAAACCCAAACGAATCATCAAAACTTCTTCATCTCTCAAAAGGAATAAAACAAAAAACAGAACATGCAGTGAGCATACAGTGACCATGTGGTGCAGTTCATCCAGCTCTAGAGAGGAAGAAAATATAATGTGTGCATCCTGAGTCAAATGTACAAAAAAAAAACCGTACTCTTTTGCACTAGCACACACGTTGGATGACAGCAGACACCATAAAAGTTGTCAGAACGGATACAGTCAGCAAAGACTCTGCAAAACAACTCTGAAGGGGAGTTGCTGCAATGCAGTTTAGGAGAGGAAGCTCCTCCAGGGAATTATTGCACCCATCTAACACACGTGCATAGTCAGCACGTGGAAAAAGGATTCTCCATTGCGCCATCACCAACAATGTGCCCAGAGGGCAAAGGTAGCAACCAGGCCTGCTGGGCGCACCAAAATTCTTGGGCAGATGCAGAGCAGTATCAGTCCAATTCCATCCTTAACTAGCACTAGTCTGCCACTGTCCATATGGCTATTATGTTTCTGTAATTATGACTTTGCTGATCTTACACAGCTTCCTTCTGAATATAATGAGAGGCAGTAATGACATCCACAGCAGCATGAGACTCGGAGCAATTTCTCACTTTGCTGGCTGTGGGAACTGGAGGAAAAGCAGAGCTATCGGTTTGTTTATCTGCTGGTCTTACAAAGTTAAGATTTAGCAGTGAGAAAACTTGAAAAGAATTAAAAAGTGATTTACAAGCTCATTAGTCACTGCACACAACAGCAGTGGTGTAAAACTCTCTCGGAACCACTTTGTATTCAAGCGTCTATGCTCCTAATAACCTTCAGAAATAGCAGAATATGGCATTGAAATGCACGATAATAGATATGCAATGAAATTCAATAGTACCAAATTCAAGGTCGTGCTGCTGGGACCAATGCCAGAAGTTTCAAGCTCCTAAATTTGCAAATAATAGTGGAGGAAAAGGATTTCTGAATGCCAGCTGACCAATGTGTTTATGAGGAACCACTCATGGCACACACATGGAGAAAAAGGCACGTGCAACCCAATGGTGCATTTCCAAAGGCAAGGTATTTCCAGAAGAGGCTGCGCACGGGCTGCCACTGCACAAGGCATCCGCGATGCTGTAATGCAATCCGCAATGGGCATAAGTCCGGTGACACCCATTCATGAAAGGTGAGGTGACACTGCAAGAGGTACAAGGATGACGAGGCAACGGAGAGTCTCTCTAGCAGGAGGCGAGACACCCGGCTTTTAAAGCCTCGCATGAAGTGGGATAAAGAAGGGTAAGGGGATATGAACCTGCCTGTAAGGGGATTACACACCAAGGACAAGAGAGAGCTATTTAAGCCAAAGGACAACTACGCTGGGAACAAAGCGGGCACACACTGGCCACGAATGCATTTAGGGTGGAAATGAGAGTAATGAGGTCAGAGCAGCCTGCTCCTCTCGGAAGAGCGAGGTGGGAGGGAAGGAGGTGAAGCCGGCAACACGACCGCTGCCTGCGAAAGATGACAGCTGGGCAGCTTTCATCCCTTCACCCGTGGGAGGGGGGCTGCTGGGCAGCGGCAGGAGTGGAAAGCAGGAGGGCCCCGCTAAAATCCCTAATTGGCCGGAGGCTGTGAAGAGGAAGCGGGGGTCAGGGGGGGCTTGTAGCCTCCACCCGTGCAGGCCACCTCTGCCCAGAAGGTCGTCAGCTGCAGCGTTCATTTCAGTTCAGTCCTTGCAAAAATCAGCTTGGGAGCGCGTGTAATGATCTGACAAGGGCTTTGTTTAAAGTTTAAAAAGGATTTTATTATTGCAACTAAACCCCTAATGTACAGATCCCATTTTATGGAAAATCACCAGTTATTTACATTCTCCTAATCATACTCAGAACGAGCTGAGAGCTGCCATTCTGATTGCTTTTTTCTAGAAAGAACACATTTCTTTCCTAATTGAAACTTCTGGTTCTTTCCTTTTCTCCGTTCACGTGAGCTCTCTCCAGCTCTTTCAGGCACCGTGCTGCAGTGAACTTCGCCGGTGGATACAGATCTGCTTTCGGCAGGCAGTGTATATATGGGGGATCCCCACTGTGTTGCTGTACAGCTCACATGGGCCATCATGAGAAAGCAAGTGTTCTCATTTCAGCGTACCCAAGTCAGTCCTTCAAAACCAATGATGTCCTCTATAACCATCTGTATCTGCTCTCACCCACATCTTGGCTACTGCCCCTCCTCCCAAGCACAGGTAGCAACGCAACCAAGGAAGCGAAAAAGTAATAAAACAAGGCTAAGGAGGGCAAAAGTATGGTTTGTTCCACTCTAAAATAACCCAGTTTTGTCCCAGTCAAGGCCGAGCACTCCGGCTCTGCGTCTACACACTGGTTTTTCGTACTGCTCTGTTTTTCATTTGCATGCAGCTCTGTTTTTCATGTGCCACTCCTACTAAAGAAGCCAAAGTCAAAGCCAGAAGTCACTTTTAATACTCAAATGCTTTTTCAGAGAGAGGAAGGAAATATCTGCCCTGAATCCCAACAGGAAGGCATTCCCATGGACCGTGGTGTACAGATGCTCTGTGCCCTCTCTTGCACTGCTGGGAGATGGATTTAGTAACCACGGTTGTTCTCTCAAGTCCTATCTTCCTAACAGCTAAAAGGAGGAGGAAGGCGGCCAATGAAATTCAGATTTGTCAGTTCCTCCAGAGCCCACACAGTAAACAGACACCATGTGCAGCCAGTTCCTAACTTCCAAAAGTTTTATGAAATGTGTAAGTGTACCTTTTAAGAATGCACAATCCTTAAAATCAGCAACTGCCTATAGATAAATCAGGCACACACACCCCTGAAATAATTATGTGGATGTCAGGGGCCCTCTGGGCAAGACCAGCTGCCACCTGGAGTGACCATTGACTCCCTTCTCTGCAGGTTTATCTGGGATACACTGTCTTTATCTGCAAGCAAGTCGGATATTCAAGGAGGTGATGCTCGGCTGTGCCTGTGAAGCTATGCGATTAGAATATCCTTATCCTCAGCGGAAAAAAGATGACTGCTCCACAAGCCAGACTGGTAGAAAGGGGCAAGTGACAAGAAAGCAGCTTTGAAGGACTGCAGAAGAGAAGCTACAATTCCTTAGCATGCTCCTTGCATTTAGCACAAGACTGCAGTGAACTGGCCTACTGCTACTGTAGTACTAGTGTAGTACAGTGCACCATCTTATTAATAGAAAAATATTTCCAAGAATCAAAATTCAAAATGATCACCCCCCACAGCTGACACACCATAGTTTATCAATATTATTTCAAAATAGTTTATGGCCGGTAATCATTCACTAGAAGTTTTATATTTCTATACATATACACATACTGTTGCTTAAATAGTTGAGATGTAGGAGTGCCTTTATTTGTGGGTATTGCACATCTGTATGGGTCTGAAAATAAAGGCATATCCCTCACATATAAGTTGTTTTTTGCTACACATTAGAATTGCTTAATGAAAATACTGACGCTTTTGAGTGTGTGTGTACAAGTGTGTGTGTTCTCATGTCAAAAAAACGTGTGTTTTTTATCTAGCCTTGCACTCAAACTGCTGAATTCCAGCTGAAACAAAACCAAAAGAACTCAGCCAGAGCAGGAGTAAAACCTTAAAAATTTCAACCCAGATGTTTGAAGTTATGTGACGTTATTAAAAAAAAAAAAAAGACAGTAGAAAATATCAGATAATCATAATACCAGGTGACAGTACCAGATTGCTGATAACACACATGTAACTGTACTGCTTGTACTTTAACGCTCTTTTGAGACACAAACTAACCTGCAACTCTATTCTCCATCAGGACGGTCAGGCCACCAGAAAAGCTTTTTAACCATAGGTCTCCACCACTTAAACTCAGCTTGTGTTCTGGTGTGGATCCAGAAGCTGTGGGATACACGCAAGATTCCCTCATCCCACCCTGAAGCTTTGCCACAGCTCCTTTGGGAGCACGGGGACTAATGCTCTCATTATCCGTAGCTGAGCTGCTGCAAGGGCCTTCAGAAGAGCCTCACGAGGCAACTGCTGACGTTTCCATCTGCGGACCGCTCATCCCCGCTGACGTACCTCCGTCTGGCCTGTAAAATGTCCTTTGTCAACACCGGTGAAATACCTAAACATTTCTGAGCAGGAATGCTCCTGCTATTTGAGATGCAGTGAAAGGTTTGCAGAAGGTGGCTCACTTGCTCCTCTCTCCTTCAAGTTTTCTTTTCTTGAAACAACTACAGTGATGTCCTAAATGACAGATGGAGCAAATTGTACCGGACTTTGCATATCTTACTGCTATGAAAGGTGATTAATTTTTAAATACTTTAAGACTTCTTTATTCCTATTCATCTCAACAGCTCTAATCAGGTTTTGATATACCATTAACATATATACTAATCAAATCCGCAATCAAAGCAAATAAATGAAGTAGGTGGACTGTTTAAACGAAAGGAGAGAGGAGGACTTTATCACGATCCCTAGCTCTGGCACACACAGTTTCATACTCTAACTTGCAAAGCCTTGCTGAGCTGCTCAGAGCAGCCACTGGAGAGGCAGAGGCGAGCAGCCATCCCACTGGCTTTTGGTGCTGCTCTTCAGTTCCCTCAAACACGAGATAAATTCCCCACAGTAAGAGAAAGAAAAGAGATGAGGTTTGTTCTGTGTGGCAGCTCCTCTGAGTTTCCTTTAAAGCACCGGTAACTAAGACAACTGGCGAAAGCCTCTCCGTGCATTCAGCGCTAGTGCACTTTCAGCTTCACTGGAAATAGGGCTAATAAAAAAAGCCCATGTTTACATACAGCAGAGAAGAAATATGTTGAGAAAGTAATTTCATTTTCAAGCTTGAATGGAAGTACTGCAATTAATGGAAAGTAAAAAGATAAATATAAAAAGTAGGCATTAAAAAAACTGTTATATGTTCTAGAACAGCAATTAAAGGAAATGATTCAGTGTAGAGCACCCATTGAAAAGATTAAAGAAAACCATTGCCTCTTTCTCAAGAAGAATTACAGTTTGAAGGGAGGTTTCATGCTAGTATAATGATCGTTTATTTACAGATATTCAATATTTATCTTACTAGCATTCATATTAGCAGTAAGGCAAGCTAATGTTACCATCATTATACACATCATTCTGTTTTATTTCATTTGACTGGTTGTGGTAAAATTCATGTTTGCGCTGTTGCCAGTCAGTCTTGTTCAAGCCTCATCTATGATCTCCAATTTGGGGAGCCACCTACTAACGAGAGAAAATAGAAGGCATTAAAAGGCTAAGCATGAGCCATACAAATTCCTAGTTGATTACTCTCTTACACGCATTTACCAAGCTTTCCTATTTTACTTCACCAGCTCTTACCACACCCTGCCAGCAGCTGTCACTAAGACCATACTGTGACTGGCTCCAGGCAGGGAGGTAGCTCCCAAATTTGCCATCCTATCTGGCTGTAGCTGATGTGATGCTCACTGTTAATCCAGGATGACACACTGGCGACATGGTGTCCTACCAAGTGGACAACATTAAGCTTAAGGTATCGGAGCCTGGCAGCCCAGGAACGAAATAGTAGCAGTATCAGCAAGGAAGGCAACAGCAAATAAAGTTGCTACACTCACCCACATACAATGAAGAAAAAAAAAAACCAACCTTGACACAAAACACTATGGGAAAAGACAAGACATACGTTTTCCATTTCACGTTGCCAACCACGTTGTTAACACACATTACAGTGCTTTCACTTCCAAACTCCAGGCATATACAAAAGGATCACATCTTCCTACTTGATTAACATATAAAAATATAAAGACCTGCATTTTAATATGGACTATATTAACAGGTGAACCTCATGGCTTCCAAGCATGCCAGGCTGTTGGGAAGTTCTCCTGCCTGAACATTGCTGAGGAAAAAGCAAACTTTCCTAGGATTCATAGGGAGAAAATGCACAACAAAGGCTGCTTCCAGCTGTGACAGCCCTGACAAATAGCTCCAGTACGTTCTGCTTCTTCAAAAACATGTTATTCCCTGTTTTTGAAGGAGGTTAGCGTTACCAACAGGGAGTGCTCCGAGATCAACCTCTGGAGAAGAAGGCACAGCCCAAAAAGTAACAGGAACTTCTCTGAGAGAGTCTACATCATCGTTGGCTTCCTCAGTTTGTAAGTCTCTATTCAACTTCAAGACTCTGCCTACAGGTGTAGGAGATTAGTGTAAGTGTAACAAAACTCAGTGTAAGACTTCATGGAAGTGGAAGGCGATTTTATTTTATGAAACTCCAAAGCTGATTTTACTTACTGAGACACTCACATTCAAATACTCATAAGCACCAAGACGCACGTGTCCAACCAACTCATCTGGCCAGGATCACCTGTGTACACTCATGGTTTTGGCTGGAATAGAGTTAATTTTTTTCCTACTTGCTGGTATAGTGCTGTGTTTTGGATTTAGGATGAGAATAATGTTGATAACACACTGATGTTTTAGTTGTTGCTGAGCAGTGCTTACACTAAGTCAAGGACTTTTCAGCTTCTCATACTGCCCTGTCAGCAAGGAGGCTGGAGGTGCACAAGAAGCTGGGAGGGGACACAACCAGGATCGCTGAGCCAAACTGGCCAAAGGGATATTCCACACCATATGGTGTCATGCTGAACAAAAAACTGGGGGGAGCTGGCCAGGGGAGCACGGCTGCTGCTTGGGAACTGGCTGGGCATTGGTCAGTAGGCAGTGAGCAATTGCATCGTGCATCACTTGTTTTGTATATTCTTTTATCATTATTATTATTTTCCCTTCCCTTTCTGTCCTATTAAATTGTCTTTATCTCAACCCACGAGTTTTACCTTTTTTCCAGTGCTCTCCCCCATCCCACTGCAGGGTGAGTGAGCGAACGGCTGTGTGGTGTTTAGCTGCCTGCTGGGTTAAACTACGACAACACACCACGGACGTGAGGAGATGCTGGCTGCCTAGTCCTCACAACATCTCCTGGGTTCTTCTCATTGGGATGTAAAAAACTGATTTGGGGCTCATCTTCCATACCATTTAGGAGTGAATATTGCTCAGAAACTTCTGCCTCATTATTTTGTTTTACTCCTCTCAGAAGTCTTAGACAAAAATTCCTGAATTTCACAGTTCTTTTGCTTTCTTTATCTGGGTATCTTACGGCTCCAGCCTTGTTCTTAGTCTTATCCTGTCTTTAGGTCAGGTTTTACTTCCTCTTCTTGCCCTTTGGTTCCTTGATTGAACTCATACAAAGGGTGCTCCATAGCAAAACATGCTGTTCCTTTAACCCTTGTTCTGCTGTTTCTTGTGGAGGTTTCACACAGACATTTCCATTCATACTTCACATTGATCTTGGTACTTCAGTTACAAGTTTCTACACTGCAAAGACGATGCATTTTGCAGTGCCTTTTGCTGCACTGCAGCTGCAGACATGCCTTCATTACCAGTAGAAAGCATCCCAAAACATGCCACATCAAGAAACATGAAAATCTAGAATTAACAAGAATGAATCTTTTTTGTTTGTGCCACAAGGCCAGACTTTTGCAAAGATATTTCAAATACACCATGAATTAAGCACAGAAGGGCTGAAACTCACTGACCTATAGGTTGCTCAAACACCATTCATGACATGAATGAAATACCAAATGAATGCCTTGTCAATTAAAAAAAAATGTCCCATTCTGTAATATAGCAAGAAAGAAAACCAATCTGACTTACAGAGTTCTTTGCGCAATGCAAATCACTTATATCTAACTGATTCTACCCTTACATCATCCCTATAAACCAGGCAACAAGATTTGACTCTCAGGCCACCAGGTTCCCAGACTGACTCCAGGTTCCAGGTGCCCAGTTTAGATCTTACTAGAGAAATTACAGGAGAAACAAACAAACAACCGTTTCCACGTCCTAGACGTTGATGCATCTCTCCCCAGAGCAGTGTGGTATTGTTTAATAGCCAGCAAGAGAAAACGGATCATCGGGAGTGCTGGATGCTCTCGCTGGCTTGGGGAAAGGAGCACACTTTGGTTAGAAGTAAAACAACCAGGACTTCTTTAGACATTAAGATGTGTGCCATTCATAAAGGCAAAAAACAATGGCTGGATGCTAAGGCACAAATGGATAAATGGGCGTCCAAATAAAAACATATCACAAGAATACTTCACATTGGATAAATGATGCCACTGTGAAATGAAGCTGCCTACAAAACCAAGCTTAGGCAAGTGCACGCCCCAAAAGATGCCTTCCCTTCAGGGAGAGAATCAGTTTCTCTGACTGAGTGCAAGGGTCACAGCTCTGTGAAACCGGAGAGGACGAACTCATGGGAGCCATAACAAGCAGGCACCACTCAATACTTGTCGCATTACTGCACACAGGGCAGCGCTGGGGAGTTTGACGCGGCTAGCATGGGCGTCCCCTTGGCCCTCACTGGGAAAAATGCAGAAACTCATCAGCACATCCTAGACAAGGCTGAAACCAAACCTGAAGGAAGCCTGGTAAGTTCGGAATAGTTATGATACATTTGGTCTGCTCTTGCTACCTGCTCACTGGGTACACCATACAAATAATAAAATGATGTTAAGTTCTCAAAAGTTAGTTTTCCCATAGATTGGGAAGTCAGAAGGTGAGAATGTTCCCACAATACAAGTATGTTGCCCCCATTATACATAAATATTATTGCCAGCACAATTCAAGGCCTGGCTTTAAAGTACTTAGCGCTTGGGAGAAGTTTCACCTTAGCTGTTTTGTGCTACAGTTGACAGCACAGTGGAACACCCTGTTACTGAGAGAGCAAGGATGGAAAGAAGATAAATAAAGAAGGAATACAGGAAAACATAAATAGAGGAAAAAGCATAAATAAGTGCAAATAAAGAAAATCTTCAAAAGCAAACGTGTTCTCCTTAAGAAAATTAGCTGAAGTTTGTTATCTGGCAGCAGCAGTTTTGGTATATAACTTCATCCACCATTGAAAAATAAACAAAACTGTTTAAAGGAGGCTCTGCCATCTTTCTCTCATCCTCTTTCATTTTTGACTGCTATTTTGCTCCATCTCCGTGTTTTCTGCTCCTCACAGGTGCCTGGTCATTCCCTTCTAGGCATGCTTGTCAGGCACTTGGGCACTACAGCCCAGAGGTAGGTTTGCTCTCTTCTAAATGCCAGCCCAACACAAAGGGAAGCCAACAAAAACCATGGGGAAGCTGCCAAACGTTTCAGTGGCTCTAGATCTCCTCTCTCCATGGAGGGGCATTCAAAAGCCACTCATGATCTGCTGGGTACAGAAAGGTAGAACAGAATGGCTCTTCTCCGCTACACTGTATTACTTACTTTCTTAGATCATATAAAGAACACTTAAGAGTATCCTTCAAAACAAAGCAATGCTTAAACTATAATGAAAAAACGTCCTTTCTACATGCTTTGCCTTCTCCCCCAACAGAACTGCTCAAACACAGCCAAATTCTCCTTTGTGCTAACCTGACAAAGTAAGTTGAACGTACTTTGATCAAATTTGCTGAGAAATTCAGCTCTGAAAGGGTTTCTGAAACACATTTACACGTGTTGAACAGAAAAATTTTCTTGTTCAAATGGATATTTTAAAGTCAACACAAGTAAATACTCCCCTGCTGCATCATTATAGGAATTACACTGTTTAAGAAAGCAAATATAAGGAGAAAGTAAAACCTGTTAGAAATTGTTGATATCGTTTTCATTGTCCAAGCTGATAAAGTGCCAACAGAAATGGAAAACCAAGCCCCGCCTATTGGAAAAAGAATTCTTGCAGCGTTTACAATCAGGCATGCCACTGGGTATGAGCCATTGCCTCCTTCTTTTGGAATGGCTGATACCTGGCAGCAAGCCATCAGCAAGATATTATCTTCATTGTTACTTCTTAAACTGGTAATGTCCCATTAAAATGCAACATTATTATGAAAATGTTCCTTGCAAAATTTAAAACCAGCCAAATTTTCAAATCAAGATCACCAGTGTACATCTTTAGCAGCATTGCTTCCATCACTGCTGCTAAATGAAGCCAAACAATTGTTGTATTAATTTAAACAGATGTCCTTTTTAATACAAAAATATTTTTTCTGGTTTGCCTCACTTGCCTTATTAAATGAAGTCATGGAGTAAGTAGGAAGTGGTATAAAGCCATGCAGCATGGCTTACTGAAGCTTAGTCATGGCAAATTAACACAAATAACTCTCTGAAAAGCTGACTCAGAAATACAGAATATATTCTCTATATACAACAGAAATACCACTGGAACCATCTGAGTTCCCTTTAGTAAACCCGCTGACAGAGCACCATGCGGAACACACAAGAAAAGCTGTACAGATACAGCCTGATGATAAAGGAGCTGGCAAAATGGGGGAAGCTGCAATAGCCTTTGCCGATAGGAGTTATTAGAGAAATTCTGAAAGCATTGGAGCTGACTTATTTTTATGAGCGTCACAAAAAAATTAGGAATGTCCTAAGGAAAGTTTATGGGTGATGAAACTGGCCAACACTGTCACACAGAGGACACTGGAGGAAATGGAGGCGTTTCACACTAAAACAGAAGGAACACGATTAACTGTGGGATGCCCTCAGCATATGAGGTCTCTGCCATACGCTGGTCTCAGTCATCAGGAATTACAGATGAAAGACCTGTACCAGCTGCTCAGAAGGGGAGTATTAGCTACAAAGGCAATGCAGGTGTGAAAAATGCTTGTGCAAATGATGTATTTCCAGTAGGTACATGGAAATATGGGTGCTACAGAACAATGCACTTATGAAGTCTCCTCTGGAGTAGAGTATAATTCTGGCTGCCCATGTTCAAATACGACATAATGAGAGTGTGGAAGACCTACAGAAGAAATGCTCAGCTCTTCCACCTCTGATCAGCCTACTGCATGAGGGAAGAACAGCAGAATGTGGCTTGCTCTGCTGAACGCAGCAATACCTAGGAATAAGTCCAACTGTCTTTGAGCTCAGCTGGCTTCCCTTGTTTACTCCCAGGGAACTGCATGGGTACAAAACCACAACTGTATTGTCTCAGGATAAAATTAGGTGTTTAACCCCTCATACAAATGAGTTTCTGAATAGCCTTTCAACAGGACTTTTGGAGGCAACAGCCAGTTAGCTCTGAGAGAGAGTTTGGTGAATACACAAAGGCATCAGACGATGTAGCTACCAGTGGTAGTAGGGAGTCAGGTTCTTTTCTCCAGGAGGTGCTTTCCATCCCGCATTTCTACAGTTCTAGAAATATATACATACCGCAAAATCCATATTCATGTTAGGCCTTTTTCAGGCATGTTAAAATATACCAATTATCAGTCTTTTAACCTGGCTGGCTGCCCCCAAATCCCAGCTCTTTGCAAGAGACTTCTGCTCTCCCTGACTTGCACTCAGCAAAGAGAGAAGAACTTGAGCACTGAAGTGGACTAAAGCTTGAAGTTGTCCGTACTGGCTAGGAGCCCTGGCAATCCTGCGTTCAAGATGCACAGCAGTGAATGCCCACACGGCTGTTTGGATGCCAAGTCTAACACATGCATTTCCTGGCGCAAAACCTAGAAAGGAAACAAAGGTGGCGTGAGAAAGCAAGCTCTCCTCTTTTTTTTTAAAAATCTTCATCAGAAGACTGAAGCTTCTCAAACTCCAGTGTGTGACTCCACGTCAGAGTCACTGGTGCCTGCAGGGAGCCTCCACCAACACCGTGACTGCTGCAGAAACCACAGTTTCCCAAGCTGCCCAGTGGGTTCCTCGTCTTCCTCCAGCAGCACCACGAGTCACAGGCACTACTGCGCCAGTGCAAGGTCTAAGGTTCGTTTCCAGTCATGCTTTTAACTCTTTTTCGCAAGCACGCATGACCCACGTGGCTATGCGGATCATGCATAAAACTGGCTAAACAGCCAGTTTAAATTAGAGCTGGCTGGAAAAAAAAGCGTAGGTATTTTTGTGGGGAAGATCTCATTCTGGTTTACAGGTTTTATATTCCAACGTGACAATGTCTGCTAAACTTTCAACCCCCTGCCCTGAAGCATCAAGCGTACAGCGCTCTCTAAATCCATCCAGCATTACTTGAACAGAGTTTCAGATCTCACTTTTCCTTTTTTAACATGTAAGCAAGCACCCACACCCACAAAATAATGCCTACCTGACTCTGCAGAAACACTGAAATAAAGACTCAGAAGTCTCCATCCACAGAGGCACTTGGTAGACTACAGGTTGCTTATTTTAACAGATTTTAGGTATCTAAACACTAAGCCAGAGCTCTCATGTCCTCTATCTCCCTCGTCGACCTCTCAGTCCAAAAACCCAGCGTTGACACTAGGCTGTTAACACTACCAAACCATGAAGACTGCAGCCAAGAATGGGCATCACAGGGCAGAGGATAAAATACAGAGGCAGCAGCTTTTGTAACTACTATAAACCAGATTATCAGAGATTGTAAGAAGCCTAGAATGTAAACAGGTAAATTTTCAAAAGCACCAAGATATTCAGAAGGGATAATGCAGTAGAAAATAGGCACCCAATTTCCAAAGACTGTCTTTCATCACACAGAGGTCCAGCAACCAGACTATCTGAAAACCTAGGACCCATCTGGACCTTTAGGTACCTAAACATCTTTAAAAACCTGACTCTACATAAACATCAGCTTTTCTGACCACTCTCGTGTCTGCATTAATCTGTCCCTTCTCTCACATCCCTTGACATGTGTTCATTTTTTTCATTTAATCCATCTTAGAATAACATATCAAAATGTTCAGTATTTGAACTCCCTACCCTTAGCCTTTTAATACAGACACAACATATTTACAGTGGATTTTTAATATAGATGTGTAACTAGAAACACCAGTGGAGACGGTTCCTGTAAGGAAAAGGTCACGTTAAATACACTCTGCAAAGAACATAAAATCAGTGACATTTTGACCATCAGGCCTTGAGGAATGATCTGTACTTGCCGCTCACAGCGCGCTGGCTGGTGCTGGACTCATGCTTGAGCAGATGGCTGCAGAGCAGTTTTCGCTGGCGCTGAGCCATCATATTGTTTTTTCTTGCTCGTGAAGGTTGGGTTATTTATTTATTTATTACGTGGCCTTAGACACTTGTGATCAGGGCATGATGGAAATGCAAACACGTGAACAATAAGATGATGTTGCAGTTGTGAGGGGCTATTCATGATCAAACTTTGATTTTCTACTGCCAATTTTCCATTTACCACCTCTCGCCTAATAAAGCCTTCCCTATTGTCTCTCCAGCTTACAACTGCTAATGAAATGCTTGAGTGTTTCTATGGGAGCTGATATTAATGTGTTTTTCCTAATAGTTTTCTTTCTTTACAAATAGTGCTGAGGACGTCAGCAGAGCTCCTGCAACCATTTTTGTTAAGCACAAAGGTTAGGATCTCAAACTAATTGGCGTAAAGACAACAGTCTTTAATTAAAAATCTGTAAGGGACTGAATACAGATGCAGCATTATTAGATGCTAATTTTCATACAATTGTTCAGAAGATGCATTTTTAGTAACTAATAAGATGCCCATTTTCCCCTTCTAAATCAGTTCCTCTAAAAATGGTAACTTTTTAATCTTAAACTCTTTCCTATCACTAAGCTTCTCACAGATGCTCGTTTTGACATTATTGTTGAGAAAAACCAAAACAAGAACCAAGTACACATGAACTAAAGTAGAAATAAAACCCATTCGACTCCAAAGTAAGATCCACACAAATTATGCTGCACAGAATCAATAACCATTCTCCCTTTTGCATGCATATTTAAACAGACCTAATCCCATACATAAAGGCAGCAGGTTTAACAATTACAAGATAATCGTCAGACAGACTTTAGATCAGCCAGATGTCCAGAAATATACTGTTAATCTCAACTGTAGTTTTACCTCCAAAATTACGCTGCATTCTATCTTCCGCCCCCCATGCCTCATTTTTAAATCCCTCCATTATTCACTCCATAGCTTTTTATTATCCTCCCCTTAACTCAGTGTGATCAGTTAAGTTCCAGTAGATGAACACATTCTCCATATGAATAGGAAATCCAACATAGCCACGTTGCTGCCTGGTATTTACATGTAAAGTGGTAAATCTTATAAGAAGAAAATTAAAACGACATCAATTTATACTTTGCATTAAGTGGATCAGACATCTCCCCTCTCCCTTCCCTCGCTCCCTCTCACCCCCCGAAGCTTAAATGACGACAGCAGCACTTAATCTATTTTGCTGAAGGATGTTAACAGCACTGGGCTATGTGTACTGCTCCTCTAAGTTTCTTGGTTATTAAATACTTCTTCTGCTTGGTTGCTTTCAGGCTTAGAGTCAAGTTAAAAATAAATGAATACAATGCAATTATTAATACTCAGTTCTGAACCAACTTTAAGCATTTAAGAGGTAGCGAGAGAGTGCAGTAAATGTTTGAGCAGAAGTTCTGATGAAATTTCCTTTATTTCAATTTAGAGGTGAAAGACAACAAAAATGCAATGTTTCTAATGACTGACTGGCATCACGTAGCAGGGCAACGAAAACTCAGGAATATGCTACGTAACTGACCTGCTTCTAAAAATACTTTGATCAACACTAAACAGGAAGCCACTCCCTTCACCCCATTCAAACTCACAACTAAACCTCATACTTTTTGCTCAAATGGTTTTCTCCTACGAAACCCCAGATGAGTACATTTGAGTGGCTTAAGCTCTTGCCCCCGTTCTGGACCCTGGTCTGAAAAACAAGAGGGTGTTTCCCATCCTCCGTTCCCAGGCCAGCTCCCAAGGGGATTGCGTTGTTTCCACAAGCACCTCCGGGCAGCATGGGGGAAGCGGGAGAAAACGTTCCCCACCAAAAATTGCCCATCCTGCTGGCAGCGCCGCGGGTAGCCCGTCAGTCTGCTTTCTCTGCCCTCTGCTCTTCCCTCTCCTCTCCCTCCTGCCTCCTGGGAAGAAGAAAGCAAGACAAAACCAGCACATTTTCTAATGCACAAGCCTAGTTTCTTGACAGTCTGCATCTCGTTTGACAACGAGGAGGCAGGCAGAAATGGGGCAGCAGGAGAGAGGTTGCAACTGTACCAGGCAACACCTGCAAGGGAGTGCAGCTACTGCTCCAGCACATCTCGTCATCTCCAACACCAACAGCCACCAGGAGGACAGCAAAACAAAAAACACAGCTGCCCAGGGCAGCAGAGAGATGAGACCCAGGAGAGGGCCAAAATGACCAGGGCCACCAAGCTGGACCCTGCGAAGCTGCAGTTTGGGCTGCTCCTGCTGGAAGGAGTTGCCTTCTTCAGGTCATGCATGGTCCCCAGGCCGAACAGATCTGACCAAGGCCTCACATCCTGGAAACTGGGGACTTAAATCAGGCTTTGGTGGGTCGACCGAGCACACGATAGACCCCACAGGTATGGAGCTACATTAGGTGACTGAAGGTAAGAAGCTGAGGTTGCAGCCGTGCTTGGGTCCCAGCGGGCACTGTGTAACACGGCAAGGCTTCCGTGACACCACCGCTCGGCCAGCGCTGCTCGCGCAGCTCCCACACCACCAACCGCATGGGCAGATGAGGCCGAAGAAGCCCAGCAAAAGCAGCATGTCAAAGAGTAAATCCAGAGGAAGGGTAACCTTCTGGCCACAGAGGATTACTCCTCCCCTCTTCCACCCTCCTCCCACCCCAAACAAACTGAAACAAAATGAAATTGGGGCAGCAAGAGCTGAGCCAACAGCCAAAGCTGAGTAGGAGTGCCTGGGCATTTCTGCTGAGAGCCAAGATGCAAACTCTGCCTCCCCATCCCCAGCTGCCCACGCATACCGGTTTCCCTCAGGCGGAGGTGGCAGAACCCGAACGTGGAGCTCAGCCTCTCACCACACTGAGCACAAGGCCCCGGCACGGTGGGGACGTGGCACCCAGCCCGGGCACAGACGATGGAAAGGAGCCCTGGTCCCCTGTTGGGCTGAGCAGGAAGGGCAGAAGAAAGGCCCCTACATGGGATTTTAACAGCGAGGACACAACGTGTAGGAAGAGGAGTGTTAAGGCTGTTCTTCCATCGGCCAGGGAACAAGAGACAACAGCCTCTGTCCTCTCACTTTTGGGGGAAAGAGAGAGACGGGAGCAAGCAATGAATGACGAAGGCACAGCATGCACGCGGTGTGGATCACAGCCATGTCTCCGATACCATGCAATCCTCCACCTCACACCAACCACTGGTACCTGCTGGCTCCCTGGAAGAGAAAGCAATATGATTTGTACCCTGCTGAATAAATTCCTCATTTCCTTTTCCAGCTATCTCAAGTGACAGTCATTCCTCTTATCGCAGCAAAGCACATTAGCAGAATGAATATTACCCAAGGCAACCGTGTTAATTTTTTGTTGGAGGAGGAGCTCACGTCAGAGTAGCTAGCATGAGGGACACTGTCAGGAAGCTATAAAATAGCTCCAGGGATGGCCAAGAGGAACCTGATGACTAAGGGAGTGCCCTCGAGAAGGCTTTGGGTTATTCTGTGAAACGTAGCCCATGGCAGGAGGAAAGCAAAGGGCATATGGCTTTAAATGAAGAAGGCAGGTCAGTGTATGTTGAAGTGACACCTACACAGGCAGTCAGCTGTGCTGCTAATCAATCATTATCCTTCACCCTCTTACAGATGCTACTTTATATCAAATGCCATCTTTACATTGTGGCAAAGCACTTGGAGAAAGATGGAAATGACAGTAATCCGTACCTTACAACACATTGGTATCATTCCAACGTGAGATTTGAGCTGAGTCTGTCAGCTCCAAGCTCTGATTTTCCAGTAAACATACAGGTTTCACACCACAATTCCCACGGCTGTGAGTCACCAACAAATCTTCCATTTAGCAGGAATGCTTAATGCAGCATAGACGTAACAAAATAAAGATGGGTGAAATTCAGTTCTTACAGGATAAAAATACATATAGGATCAAAATACATCTTTTCAGACAATGTGTAGTAAGCACGTTCATGGCCAGATTGGCATTTGCACCAGCAACATGCCGAGGCAATGTGGTGTTCCTGGATGGATTTTTGTAGCTACGATCATGTTTTGTTTTTCTTCTTCAGAGAAGTGGAGTAATTCAAGCTGTCCCCATAGCTCCTGTCTCAAGCCTGAGCTGAATCTTCTGAAAGCTACACCTATGCAGCAGTTCTTCAGCTTAGGTAACTTAAGAAAGAGGTCCTTTTCATACTCCTCCTCCTCCTTGCAAGGGAAAGCCCACACCACTGCTCCAGCAGGTCACTACAGGCTGACCACAGCCACCACTGCCCATGCAGCATTGTCATCCTAAATTTGTTTCCTGACACATGATTAGTAACTCAAATGTTTTTCTGGAGGCCTTTCCCTCTCTGTGTTCTCTTATACTCTGCTTCCTCCCACTGGCATCCAAGTGTCCTGAATATATCACTGGAAAAGGATCCACTGTCATGACGACAGCAAAGTAAATTCTGTCTTCTGGCTTACCATCCCTTGTCCATTTGTGGACTGCATTTTCTGCAGCTCCCATGTAGCCAACCTCACCAAGACTATGGGCCGCTGGCAGGTGGGGGCACTACTGCATGAGCATCACCATGCTGGCAGCCAGTTCCCCTTGGAAATAACTTTGCCAACAAGGAACAGAGGAAATAGAGACTGACAAGACAAAAAATGAAGAGTGATAAAATAAGACAACAAATGAAGAGACAGAATGAAATGACACAGCACCACAATGTTTCTGTTGATATTTTACAGCCCATCTATGAAGACCTATATGCTTTACTAGCAATCACTGGTATGCAAATGCTTATTGCTGTAACTACAACTGGTTAATATCCTTGTTACGCCTTTAACCTGCCCCTGTTCTACTGCGAACCAACCTTCCCCTCCAAAACAATATGGTCAGCTATTTAACAAAGAAAATTCAAGTAGGTGAGACCACAAGTATGTAAGACAGCCCTCTGCCAAAAAAATACACAAACCCTGTTGCCCTCTAAAGACGGCACCAGTGATCTGGTTTATGGCCTTAAATGCCTAGAAGATTACAGATAAAGTTGATAATCCACCTATAAGATGGTGAAGTGACCATTTTGTCCTCAGACATTTGCATATGATGTAGGACATCATCCTGTGGTGGTCTGACATCTTCTAAGCAAAGGCCAAATCCCCTCTTGTGTTCCAAACACCAACAGATAACTTACTATAACCATTTGGCTCTTAAATTTAGGTCCAAATTTCTAGCAGTCAGTGCTAGATGCACAGCAACCTGCAACCTGCAAGCTAGCCTTGCTGAAGAAGACTTTCCCATGGCAGCTTCATCACCAGCACAGGCAGCTCCTCCTCCAGAGGCTGCTCCAGCCACGGGGCACAGAAAACAGCCCAGGAGTCTGCACCAGCCCTGGTAAGCCTGTGCCCAACCCACAGGTCGGGCGCACCCCGCGGCAGGGACGGTGTCCTCCTCCGTTTGGGCTGGCTGGGAGTGGGGCAGGCAGTCCTCAGAAGGCAGCACGCCGGGTGGCCCTGGCTGCTCGCCGGGTAGAGGGGCCTCGCTCTGCCCATCCATTTGGCTCTCAGACCCTGCTGTCACAGGAGGCTGCACAGAGCCATGAGGTAATTAAAGTAACAGCATTTCGTTTGGGCATGTTCAAAGCACTGTGCAAATAGAGGGATTAATTAATCCTCACAACAGCAGTGAGGTAAGCACCACTCTCCAGATGGAGAAAAATACAACAGAGGCAGTGCAGAAAAGCCAGGAATAAAATGCAGGTCTGTGCGCCTTGTCAGACTTGATTTCAGTCCCTTGGGCCACATAGGAAAACATTTGCCTTTAAAGGGGGAGTGATTTACGATGATCTGCATCTCAACCTTGACCTATTTTAACAATTATAACTGGACAGGAAAAAAATCTCTCCCAAATGTTAAGCGAAGCTTTTAAATCAAAATCTTCTATTCCAATGCAGAGGCATTTTCTGTACAAAAGGAAGTAACTGCAAACTCCTGGCTCTGTGGTGGCAGGTTCCCGAGCTCATTTTCCCCAGAGTGATGCTAAAACCAAACAGTGCCGGGACATTCTTACAAATAGGCCATGCTACTGGCTCTCAAGTCATATGCCATGTACAACAGTAAGCAGAGAGCTGTCCTATCACTACTTAGACCCAATTGCTAAATTGCAGTAAATGTAGCTAAAATACATGAAATTAGTACTTTCATACAGAAGTGACTGGTGTAATGCTCCAGGGGCGCTACACAATACTTAAGTTCCATGAAACAACCCCTCTACTAAGGTGTGGGCTACACTGCAGAAGAATTTGGAGCCATTGCACTACATGAAACCCAACATTTCAGCACTCCAAGCTGACAGGAAAGAGAGCAGAAACTGCTCTTTGCCACATGGAGCAGATGGTAGTTGATATGAAGGGGACACCATTCTCCACAGCAGGAGGTAGACCAACACATCCCCAGGTTCACCGAAAACCCAAAATCTATGCACTTGCTCTTTCCCCACAAAAGGATTGAGCAGACTTTCATATGATGATCACTTACTCACTGGTGAGCAGGAAATTATCGCTATGTAGGTTAAGATTAAGTCATCTTGCACAGAAAAGATTGCAGAGTGCAGTTTTATTACTTGAGAGGTCTTGTGGCCGTTCACAGGCTCATATTGTCCTTCCTGCTGTCTCTGCCACCATCCAAGAGCTTCATCTCGATTCCTCATTCAAAACATCTGAGCATTTAAACATCTAATCAAGTCTAGCTGTCTTTCACATATGGTAAATATTTTACCCAATAAGCTATAATAGACTTGGGTATAATTTAGACTATTAAACATCCTTGTAAAACGCAGGTTTTAATCTTTAGGGGCTTTTTTTCTTACGACATGGGATGGCACACTGACACTATGAACAAGGATGAAATGTCTCTGTAACAGTCTAGCTAGAAAAAGGCTCTGCAGATATTATCACCGAAGTCCCTGTGTAAAATACTTCCAAAATAACGGGTTATACTCACGGTCTTACCAATGACAGGACAAAGCGGGAAGGGAAGTACTAATTTGGGGCACCTTCCTATGCTGTGATTTCTGTTAAAACTTTCCAAAGCAAACCACAAAGGATGGGGATGATAAGCTCAAGGTATCCTGATGTTCCTTTCTCTTTCTGCCCTGACACCTTTCTCTGGAGCTCTCGGTCCTTTTGGTCACAGCCTGGCTCCATCAGCCAGAGCAAGAGCAACAACGTGCAGCTGCCCTTTAAGATAAGATGCTTGGTCCAGAGGCACCGTATCTCCTACTGTGCTGGAGCATTTTTCTTCTCCCCAAAACACCCTCTGTGATCCATCTGTCCTGTATGGCTGGAGCATGTTATGGCTCACGGGGCTGGGACTTCGCCTGTTTAGGAGAAGGCAGACGGCTGTGGCAAGAGTTCATCAGTGTCAGTTCACGTAGAGCTCAAGCCCTTGTTTCAGTGGTGACCGATCCCATGGCCAGAGCGGTTGCAGCATGTTGCTTGAGCCCTGTCCCTGATTGCCATCTGCACCCTTGTAACCAGCTCTGCTAGGAACAACTGCCTGTAACCACGGCTGCTTTCCAAAGCAAAGTAGGTGAAACCTACTTCCACCTGGACAGTAGCTTCCAAAAGGTTTCTTCTGCCTTAGATGTAAGGCATCTAACATCTCCTGTGCTGTGAAGTCCGAAGCAGGCTTAAGCATCGTCAGCCAGTTACCAAGGAGCACATTCAGGGCAGCCTAAAGTCCACCGCAGTCCCTCTGCTTTGCGTTTCCTATGAGCGGGACCAAGGCTCCACGGGTATTTCAGTAGGACATACATCGGCATTGGGGCTCCAGTGGAATTCAGGCTGCCACAAAACTGTCCCATCTGCTGAACACGGCCAGTCTTTCCGAAAGCTTCTTCTACGCTGAGTTCAGCCCTGCAATGCCGACGGATGTAAACCTTGACACTTGCCTCAGGTTTTTTTGGGGGGCAGCCAGCCAGCAGGGCTGTTTGAAGAGCCATCCCTGTTCCTGCTCTGCCCTGCCTCCAGGTCGTCTAATAACAAACATCGAAAACTGGAATATGTGGCCATCTACTCTGCCAGAAGAGTCACAGCGATGAATAAATGGCAACTGTGCCTGAGAAGTAAAGCTGGGCAATCTCTTAGACAAAATCCAGTACGGAGGGGGCTTTGGAACAAGCAAACAAAAAAACCAAGGAAGAGAATAAAAAGAAAGAAGATACTTGTAGCCATTGGCTCATTTGATGGCCAGAGAAACATGGGACAAGCTGCTGATAATGCCATGTCGTTGACATATAAGAACTGGCAAGATGGCACAGAGTGCAAAACCAGGAGTCATGGTGAAAAAGCCCCTTCTTGAATACCGCGCTTCTCGCTGCGCAGCTAAGAAGCTGTGGGGATTACGCTTCCCAGTATTAGCTGGCTGGTTTCTTATCTCGGGACTGGAGTTTGGGGAGGAAAAGAATCATGGATTTTCAAGCACTTTGCCTAAAATTGGAAGAGGAGCGCAATCTGCAGTATGCTGCACAAAATGAATCGCTATCACTTTACATCCCCACTGAGGTCTCACTCCTCTTACCCAGTGAGAAGGAAGAAACAGGTATAAAACAAACCATTACAAAGCAAGCTGCCCTTCCTATTAACAACACTTTATCCATTTATTCCTTCTACCGGTCTTCACAGAGAAACCACGTTATTTGTTAGTGACACAGCACCTGGATATTGGGGGGGGTTCCCTGACACCTTGTCGGCAGCCACACACAAACCTCAAGCCCCTGTGCTGGAACTGCAGTGAGCTCATATACTGCTGCACCTGCCGCACACATATGCACATCTGCTGCCCATTTTGCTTGTTTTATCCTCATTTCTGTCTCTACTCAGCACTTAAGAAGGGGAGAAAAGGAAAGGAACAGAAAGGACTCAATCATTTCTAGTCAAACCAAAAAAAATCTCTTTCTAGCAGAGAGTGGCAGCATAATTTTATTTTCAGGCTTGGCCATTTTCTCCGAGCTAATCAGCAAACTAGCTCATTTGGGGAATTAACTGTCAGAGCAAGAAAATAGCGAAGAGACAGCCAAAAGCCTTCACTGCTTCTGCAGCATTGCTATCATCAAGCTTATGCTCTCTAAGCATCAAAGCAGTTCTTAGTGAAATTTCACTGGCAACGTTTTAAATCAGGATGCACCATGGAACTCAAGCTTACCATTTAATTTCTAATGTGATATATCTTAAAACAACTTATTGAAGGGTCTGGCCTACTCAAATCCCGTCCCTGTAGGAGTGTTCCTACCCGGAGAGGAAGATCACACCAACATACAACGCCAAGAGCCAAGTTAGTTTCTTTTCCAGCAAAGCTACTGAAGCTTCAAAATCTAATGTCTGAGCTACCCTCTCGGCAGGATTTTAAGCAAATTAACTGCATTACCCGGTGCTGCCACCAGATGTCAGACAGCAATAGAGAAAAATCAGTTGTAGCTTGTCCTAAGTCAAAAAGCTGGTATTAGAAAGGGGAGGTAACAAAGTCAGCTCAACCATGTCATCTCTATGACAGTGAAGTCCACAGGATTCTACCCCTATTTACTGCAACGTGTCTTATCACACCATAATATCTTATATGCAGTGAGTCTTCTTTTACATAAACACCCCCAAGTTTTGAGAGTGTCATCAGGGGAAGGAAGGAAAAAAAAAAAGCAACCTTGGTTTTCTGAAGCTGGAAATTCAAAAGAAAAACCCTAAGGTAGTGCAGCAGCATTATGTGGGTCTTAAAGGCACATAGCTCAGAAATATCCAACTTCCAACATTAAGATCAGCCCTGCTTTGTGCATATGTAACAATATTATTACATATACTGTTATCTTCTCTCCTTTAATTATCATGCTGCTGGCAGCAAATTTTACACACTTTATTCAGATCTCCACCCTCTCCAAATCCCCTGTCAGTGATGAGTAATATACAGGAGGATGCATTAGAGACTCTACAGCAGCCACATTCTTCCTGCCAAATTTAAAGAGTCCCTTTAAATCACTCTGTAGCAGAGTCTGAGAGTATGAATTGGAATACACGATGGGGAAGGAGAGCATTCAAGGTGATTCCAGCATGAGTTTGAAACTGTGGATTGTACACAGGTGGTAAAGCCACAGTTGGGTTTGGACGGCAAGATAGAAATGTTAAAAAAAGCCACCCTTACACTCCACTGCCCTGCATCCTCCGTATGTCACCTTTCTGGAAACGCATCAGACAGCTTTTCAAATCCAACTACAACTATTTTTTGTATCCTTTCAATATGACGGATACAAGGCTTGGAGGATGCTGAAGCATCACACTTTCTTGTGAAGAGAGTAAGAATGTTAAAAATTGGTATCTTGGGTCCTTTCCAAGGTAAGATGGAAGTGCTACAAGTCCCACGGGAAAGGAAAAATTCCCACTTCTCTTGCAGTGCAAATCTTGTTCAGGAGCAGTCCAAAAATGTGATTAAAGTTACGGCTGTTTAAATTGCACCTTTGACTGCTTCAAGCAGAGAAATTCGGAGGTCCAGAGCAGAAAAATATTTCTATGGCAGGTTGAGTGACTGAAAAACATGTCTAACACTTGAAGACATTCAAGGACTGAAACAGGGCTGAGAGTGCACATCAGGCGAGGAGAGAGAAGCGTGCCATAGCATATGGCGAATTAATTATTTTTCTAGAAATTCCACGTTTGATTTTATACATTGCATTAGATGAATATACAGACACATCTACATCAAGTACGAAAAATCTAAGGGGCCGCATTTTGAGGGGGTAATTTGCCAGCCCTTAGGATAGAGTTACTGGGCAACTCTCCACACAGCCCATCCCAGGACCTGAGCAATACGTGAGAGGACCAGTGGCTGGGAACACAGCTGATGCCCTGGAAACCTGCGAGCAGATGGAAAAAGGAACGATGGATGTCAGCAGGGGTACGTGGGTAGCACTTTGTTCCGGATGCTTCGTGCTGAACGTAGGAGATTATCGGTTATGTGAGCAGCAGATATATGGGCAACAGCTCCAGCTACAGTGGATGCTCTGCTTCCCGTCCTAATCCCTCTCCCAGGCAATGAAGGCAGCAGACGCAATGCTTTCCTTTGCTATCTGGAACACGGCACGGTATGGAGTACAAGGTAAACAGAGCATCAACAAATTGGTTTGTGCCAGCCTCGGCATAAAACACTCAGTACGTGAGGCACATGGTATGGTCTAATGAAAATTGCTTCAGAGGGTTTGAGCACCAAATGTTTCAGCGAGGAGATGGCCCCATCCTTCTGTTAAGCCATAACATAGGGAATTCCCATGGCACTGAAGAGCAGTTCTGCTTGTTGTGGTGTATCTGGCTGTTGCATGCTATAAATACAGCCACTAAGGCTGTACATTAGTTCCACAGTATGTCAGGCAGCAGACACTTCTAGTATCATACATTGCAAGCAGTACTTCCTCCTAAAAATTCCTGATCTGGTCCTTAGGGTTACAGCAACCTGGGTGTGAAGCAGGTGTTTAGGATTACAGTGTTGTTATCTGATGGCAAATGCTTTTTAGAGCTATCTTTTGTACCAAACAAATTTATTCTATAAACAGCATTTGCAAAATCTCCCAAAATGTACTTGCATCCTTATTTATTTATGAAGCAGTGAATAATTCATGAAAGAGGGCAGACAAAGGGAAGAGATGGGGACAAACAAGAAAACACATTTGACTTCGAAAGATAAGACTGCAAAGTTACCTGACAGTGTCGGCTTTAAAGCCTTATGATGTCATTTCATGCTTCCAAATGCGCATCAGCAACCACAGGAGGGATTAATGGTTCAAAGCCACACCACAGAGATCCAGGCACAGACCCGCTGAGCTCGCTGTGTGCTTTTTCATGTAAATGACCTTACCCTTGCATAAGAGAGCGGGAGGCTGTACGAAGCGCACAGGCATTAGATGAGACTCCACGCAGACCAGTAGTCTGAATTAAAGGCAAAGCCTGGAGAGCTGTGCTCTAAGGGCTGATCACAGCTGCAAAAAAGGGCCGTCAGGGCACAACCCAAATTCTGCGATAAGCAAACCTGAACACTTCATATGATAGATTGAAGAAAAAACACCCTGAAAAAAAGCCCCCAAAGGTCGTTAGTACCCAGTATACTTCCAGATGCTGTTTGTCCAGCTCTCCAACCAAATGCAGGGCAGGCTGATCACGCCCTGCAACTGCAGACACCAAAAGGAGTTCATGTTTCAAGTTCCTACTGTCAGCATTTGAGTTTGATGGAATCAGGTCAAAATCAGTCTTGCTCAGTCTGATATGATGCAGACTTCTGGATCCTACCCTCCTCACCAAGAAGATGTGAGACTTCATTCTCCTTTCCCAGAGTCATGTTGTTAAAAACTGCCAAAGAAGTGCTAGTGCTGTAGGATGACATGCCAGCAACAAAAAAAAAACCAACCTGAAATACGGTGAACATTTTCAGAGAGGGGAGGGGAGGTTAGGCCAGTTCTTGGCCTCTGCATTACAAATTAAAAAAAACACCTCCTAGCTTTCACCAGGAAGATAAACACAACAGCTGGGGTCATGAAACAAGATGGCAAGACTGAGAGAGCATGATTTAAGATATCTTGTTCAACACTATGCAAACTTTTGCCTTCCAGTTTCAAAGAAGAGCTGTTCTTCTACTCTTAAAACAAGCAATCCATAAGTGAATATGTATAGAAATCAGTATTCACATCTTTGACATATAGATGAAAATATTAGCAGCAGCTGTATCGTAAGTTAAAGAAATACTTTAAAAAAATACAGAACACTACCATGAATCTCATAGAGGATACATTCATTCATCTGGGTAAAGAAATCTTCATAAGCACATTGTAGTTTTAAAATTAAACCTATGCTTTCCCAATTGATGGAGTTTTCCATGTCTATCTTTTGCTTTTAAAGACTGAAAGTGGAAGACAGATTTAATACCAAGAACTTTCCGTGAAGCCAGCAACTTGCACTGTCTTTAGTCCTACCCTGAAGCACATTTCCTACTATCACGCTAAAAAAATAATGGAAATGGGTAACTTGCCAGATGAGGCAGGTACCAAACCATTTAAGTTAACTGACCTATTAAAAGTCAGAACAAATCTTGATGTACTGGCCTATCATGTTAATACAAAGAAAAATAGAGTGAACAGGATGCGGTATCCTTCTCCCCTAGCTTTAGCTCCTGCAAAAGCAACATTTGGCAGCGTACACTGTCACAATCTCTTCTCCATGAGACAGGCACAGGTAAATGGTGCAAGTCAGAGAGTGGGGGGTACATAATTTTGCCCATCCATCAGTGGTGAAAGCAATCTTAACTAAAAATGACCCAGGATCTCGCCACATTAAGTAAAGAAAATGCCTTCGGTGAAAAGGGAGCTTCCAACCTCCTAAGAGTTCCTATATTCCCAAGTGGTTGAAGCAGAGTGGACTAACATCGTAAGGACATGGGTTACAGGGATGCATTGAGACTCTGTCCGGAAAGGGATCTGCACATATTCCAGTCAGTGAGGTCTTTTAATTAGATGAAAGCTTACTATAAATCGAAGGGGTTGCACAGAAACCTCAATAAGGCCTCTTAATGCTTCAACACATCTCCTACAATTTACTTGGGGAAAGCAAAGACCAATCTACTGTTCAATTACAAAAATAAAACCACAAATCTGTCCAAAATCCAGGTTAAGGAAGCCAGTTGGTTTTGGCATTGGGAAGATACTTACAGTCATTAAAGCAAAAAACCCTCTGAATTTAATTTTGCATTCAAGCAAAAAAATAGCTCTGCGTATTTACCGCTTCAGACAGCCTGAATCCCTGCGACAGAAGCTGATTGCCACCAGCTAATTATAGCGCCGGTCTCGCGATGGGGCCGCCGCCGACAGGGCAGTGTGAAGGCAGGCAGCTCCGCGACACATTCACCAGCAGCACTCCAAAAATGACCCGCTCCCGCCCGCCTCCATTTCACAGCCACCATTTAATTGCCGCCCGCCACGCAAGGAGAGACACGGGAGGAGCGTTCTGCCCTCCCGGAGCGGTGGCCCATCTCTGCTCCTCCAGCCTCGCGGCTCGGTAGTCTCGCTTGGCTGACAGCAGGTAGCACATGCGACACCTGGTCCTTCTCGATGTAAGAAAACTCAGGGTAAGACCCCACGGAGTGGGGAAGGGATATTTATTTCAACTTCCGACAGATCTGGGGGATCTTTCTGAGAAAGTGGAGCCAGAGCTGTCAGAGCCGGCAGGGCACCCGCTGCCTGCAGCGGTCCCTGCCTGCAGTTTGCATCGGAAGGCAGGTGACCAGCGAGCGGCACGGCTACCAGGTTGCACCCACTTCCCTGGGGTGCTGGTCATGAAACAATAAGTGCTGCCCATTTATTCTTCAACCCCCACTGTTTCACAAGAATGGAAAGCAAAATAAAGCAGGGGGAGATTACTCCTAAAATGTTTTCCTTGACCTGGAGAAAGCAACAGCTTGCTACAGACCTCCTGCTGGCCTACCCTCGGTCAAAACAACCAAAAGGACTGCTGCACGTATTTCCATCGCAGAGTTGTTTACAGAGTTTTGTCCTTCCCTCAGGCACTTTCCTTCCCATGATTAGCAGCGATGTGTGAAGATACTTTGGTATCAGTACCCTTTCCCTGGAAGTGTTCCAGTCCACCAGCCCCGAATGACTGCTGTGAAGTGCAGCATTAGCCCCAGCCACTGCATTTCTCCTCCTGTACAGGCCCCTCAGGCTTCTTCCAACACAGTCAGAAGCAGGCAATGAGGCACACACGGTTTGCAGCCATAGGCGGGTAGTTTTCAGTTTGACTCTGCCAGTGCATCATTGTAAGACTCATATATAACGAGACGACTGTTTTCCCTATACTTTTGATAATCACGCAACCAAAATGATGCCACACAACCTTAAACATTAAAGACTGCACAACAAGTCAAGTCTAAGGAGATACTTAACATAAAATCAGTGCCAAGTAGGTGGGGAAACAGAGATGGAGAAGGAATGAAAAATAAAGCCAGCAAAATAGCATACCCAGCCATATCACATCTTAGTTACTTTTCAGTCCACGCAAGCTGCCTCTCTTGGAATCAATTCCAGTTGCACCTAAACTCAATCTGATCAAAGTTGCTGTAATTACTTGTATCCTTAAAGTATCAACTCATCAGCAAGAATGAAACACAGTCAGCTCATCAAATGCTTCTCATTATTACCGTCTTTCACAGCAGGAGCCTGCATCCTCCATCACTGCAGACATCTGTTATTATCATCAGAAATCCAAAGACAAAGTGGCACGAAGACTCTTTTTCTGGATTATTTCAGTTTGAGCATTTGTCAGTGCCACACAGGCTATCTCCATTCTCTCCAGCTGTCGCATCCAAGACGCACATAAAGAAGTGCAAAAGTACTATGAAAAGTACCTACTGTAAAACCCACGCATTGGCAAGGGATTTGGGGATATATATAGTACTGGAACCTACATTTGCCTTCAGTCTATGAAATATATTAGCTTTCAAGTCTATGGGGCCATTTAACATGGGGACTTTCAATGCCAATGTTCCCAAATGCCAGCATCTAGTTGCATGTTCTTGAACATTTGAAGCCAGGAATGTGGCCATACCAATATTTGCTACTTACCAGCTTCCAAAATCCTTACCTTTATGACTGATTTACATTTCCCTGCATGATTTTTATCTGAATTTAAGATTTTCAAGTGATGAACCTGCACTTACACCAACATCGTTTTGGACAATCATTCACTGTTGCAACTCGACTATAGTCAAACTGAAGAGAAAGCTAGAATATTAGCATCCCATGAGTTTTCACTTCTGCAGGAAAGCTCCAGATCCCTCTCTATAAAAATACTTTTATAGTTTTTTCTACCCATATAGCCACACCTCTTTGGATGCTGCATGCACAGATGTTCCCGTAAGCAATCAAAGAAGCACAGTCTTGATGAAACCAGTAATGAATGGAGGACCCATACAAGTGTCATTAATGGGTCACTGTAAAAGCAAAAAGAGATGGCAAGTAGGTTTCCCCCTTTTTTTCTTGTTCTTGGTTCTATTCCACACTGACATTAGTGAAGGAGAGGAGGAAGTAGAGGACATGCTTATTAAAATTTGCAGCGCACAAGTCTGGAGGGAATGCAATTATACTGGAGAAGATTATATGAGATTATTTCATCATCTGAAGACATGCTTTGAAATTCAACATGGCTAAGAGTACAGTTATTACCCAGAAACAACCGACTGTACAAATAGAGATTGGGGAAAACTGTTCAGACAACAGCTCTTCAGAGAAAGATTTGAGGTGGAGCAGACCGTAAGGTGAACGTGACTCAGTGAAGTCATACCATTATGAAAACACGCTGGGATGTATAAACACGAGCACACATCACCTACAAAACTGGTCATCCTTCTGCTCTGCTTGGCTTCATAAGGCCCCAAATGAAGTATTATCTCCTGCACAGAGTTCTTTAAAAAAAAAAATGGTGACCAAAGGAAGAGAGGTCAAAGAACAAGAAAGATATCTAGAAAATATGACTTGTGAGGAGAGGTTAAAGAAAATTGTGTTGTTTTCATCTCAAGGGGAGAATGCTATGGGCAGGGTGATAATGGACTTCTACGTACATAGAAACATGCTACAAAAGTCAATACAATGATCTGTTCTCCATAACCACGGGAGATAAGGAATAATGGGCTGAAATTGGAGCAAAATGACTCAGCTCAAACATTATAAAAACTACATATAATGATAACAAAGCACAGGAATAGATTTGGTGCAGAGTTCTTCAAACACAGGGTAGATGATTAATATCAGCGATGAATGACTGAAGTATTGCTGATCATACCCAGGAGCAGGGAGAAGAACTTGATAACCTCCTTGCATTCCCCCTCCAACCCATTTTTTTCCTAGTTTTCCATTAATCTCAGCTTTACAACTGTAAGCACTAAGAGCTACAACAATATTATAATCATAGGAGCTACAACAAACCCCAGTGAAGTTTACATGCATCGAGTACCTCATTAATACTGAAAATTAAGTCACAAACGGTCAGTGCCTATCTGGTGAATGTGATGGCAGGGAAGTGCCTTGTACTAAGGACAGTAATCAACTGACATAAGTTTAGCAGAACAAGAGAAATTTCAGCCAGTATCACTCTCATCCCCCAGCAGAGTCAACGGAGAGAAACGCCCACGGTCAGTGCCTACTTTGGGATGAAGCGGGCTGTGTCGGGCGCGCTCTGGGCCGGCGGGGCAGGCAGCCTCGAGGCTAGCTCAGGGCTTGGCTGGAATCACGAGATTTATTGTACAGATAAGACAGTAAGATTTGTACGTGTGCACCGTAACATTTACCTGTGTACACTGCTCCTCACCCAGAAACCCATGCTTAAGCTTCCAGCTATGTCCTGATCAATACAGCTGGCCAGAAAGAGAAAATGCTCTACAGCACCAGCACATGAGGACTCAGATGCATTTTAGGTTTCTCTTCTTAAAAGATTTTGGCTACATCCTTTACTACATAAGGGAGCACAGCATCCCAACGTGCTTCGGGGTTCTCACTCATGTTAGTCCATATGGGACGTCAGCATATTTTTAGAGTAACACTTCTTTGAAAACTGTATCATTAGCCCTGGCTCTAGAGCCCCTTTTTTTTTTTTTTTTTTGAACACAACTTAGGATGCTACCGGAGAGGAACAGTTCATGTTATATCCTCACTGAAACGTCAGGCCTAACTTCTTGCAAGTAAGAAAAGCATAACCTTTCAGATTACGTTTCAGGTTTGGGGTCTGCCCATTTTCACTGGATTTTCTCCTGGCGGGGCATGGCCTCTCTGGAAAACATTACAAAGCCAGGGGCAGTGCTGTCCCACAGCTCATGGACCTTTTGCATGGTACAGGAGATCAGCAGTTGCTTTCTTACACCGCAGCATTCGTTCCAGCCCCCTTGGGGCCAGGAAGGCACACACAATTCCCCTACTGTGAAGCACAGAGATAATTTCCTCTAATTAGAGAACTCTAAATATTTGCAAGTCAGCATCCATTGTTATTCTGGAAATTTCATACAGCTATAGAAGATGGGTTGATTCTGGCAAAATTTCTTCATAACAAAAGAACATTATCAGGCAAGCACTGTTTTTCAGTGTAATAACACCAACAGATATATTACAGCAGGATTTCTACAGCCAGGCAGACAGCTCAGCTAGCTCTAAAGGGGAAGAAATGCAAACTTTTAAATGTGAACATCCCAAGCGAAGTGCATTCAGATATCCCCTCTCCTCCCATAGATGAGCCTGTGGAAAAGATTTCAAATGGCACACAACATCAACTGAAAAATAACCGTGAATTCATATTCAGCTGTGTCTTTCAGATGCCAGTACAAGTTATGTGCTTTCTCTTCCCTGAAATCGCTTCGGGAGATAGGAGTAGAGAAAGGAGAAAAAAGAGAAAAAAGAGAAAAGAAAAAAAAAAGAGCTGTACTGGAACTGACTTTGGGAACAAATGCTATGTCAGCTGGAAGAAACCCATACTGGGGTTGAAACAGTACTTTGCTATATTCAACTGTACAGATTTGCCTGACTGGAGATGGCTGCGCTCAAGGACATTGCCATACTAAGTGGGAACATGCTGATATCTGCATTAGAGGCTCAGCCTAGTCAGAAGTCGAAGTATTAGGAAGAGGCGGTGAGATCACCCTTAAAGGGTCTTGAAAACTAGCGGTCAGGAGAGCATCTTGGGGAAGGTTGCCTATTTAATTCCAAGATGCCTTCCTAAGCCTGCTGAAAATGTTGCAGAACAGAGAGTTCATCCTTTACTCAAACACTTGTCTCAGAGCAACCCCAAGCTACACTTCACTCAATTAAAATGTAGTTAATTCACAGACTTTGCTTAGCCAGTACCACAGACTACATCTGTTGGCCTGCTGCTGGGACTCATAAGCAGGGTGATTGCTTTACCTGTTTATCAATTTTGCACATGCCTAGTTGCGGTTGAAAGATTAGCTTTGAAATAGCAAAATTCCTATATGAGAGAAAACCAGAAGGCCTAACAAATAACAATTTGAGTCACGCTCTCTTCTTGCCATCAATTTGCATGGCGTTGGGAGAAGCAGAAAAGGAAGACGCATAACAGAGACGATGCACAGATTTGCGAGAAATTGCTCATCAACCCAAACTCTGATATGCAGAGGGGCCGAGAGGAATTTAATTTCAAATGAAAATTTCAAATGAAAAACGTCCAGTCACCAGTGCATAAAATTACTTTACAAGAAGTGACATTTCCAGCTGCAGACCGTGTTCTGCTTAGACACATAAAATCCATGGTATTCCTCTTCCCCTCGGTATGCAGCCCACACATGACTGGGAATTGCTGCTGAAGAAGTTCATTTGCTCTCAGAGTTGAAGGTGATCATGTTCCTCCTCATTACGTAAGAAAATTCCACTGACACAGTGATTGTCACGACAAGAACAAATCTGTAATGCATGGAAACGAGTGCTTTGGGACCTCAACAGATCACCCTATTCCGTTCAGAGGATGCTGTGACCTCTCCTTCTGATACTCAGGGACCAAACAGGTCCACCTACTATTTCTACCTTGCCTCACTTGCTGTGATGTGGCTTCCTTTAAGTCTGCTTCCCTGCAGCCATCACTGATGAAGGGAAAGAGGTAACAGGATTTCACTTTCCATCAGTCTACGACGACGCAAAGGAGTAATAAAGTTATTGGGTAGGAGTTGGTGAGAATATTGCATCGTTTTAGCTCTGTATATAGGATCAATATCCCTGCTAGGATACAATAAATAATTAGTTTTCTGACTGTAACAGCATTTATTTTTCTCTTGTTTTGAAATTAGGAACCACTTTTATTCATTCACATCCCAGGAAGATAAGGGCTTTCTCTGCCATCACATGTGTTTGTTTAGCGTGGGTCCAGGATACATTATTCGCTGAATTTGTTTGAACTTTCTTTTGGTTACCATGCCTTCATTCAAAATGATCTTCAGGAAGAAGAAAGTTCTCTCATCCTAACATCAGCAGCAACATAACCAGGATCCTGAAGCACCCACCATATCAAAAGCTGGTGAAACTCAGGAGGAAAGCAAGACCTTTGCTTCCGGTACATATCAAAAGGACCAGGGAAGTGGGACTGAGAAAACAGCTTTCTTTAGGAATATATCCAGCAGTTTTACTGACCTTGACTCGACCTGTGATTGTCTAAATCTAGAATTAGAACTTTGTCTTCCAGGACAGGCAGGCAGGCAGTGAGAGCCTCAGGGGAAATTAATAGTACAGTACAAGAAAGAGGCATCTTCATTCATGTCATGGCACTCCCTGGGATAGCAAGGTAGGAACAGCTTTGTCCCGTTCCTAACGTGGCTCACACAAACGGTCAGGCATTCGCCCCGGCCGATGTCCATCAACCTCCTCCTGATCTTCATTTTCCTCACTTGAAAGAGTTTGGCACATATGAGTTTAAGTGCAGAGGGGGTTTGTAGACGGCCATGCAGATGACCCTGAAGCAATCAAAACCAGCCACGGACCTTGCCTCAGCAAACTGCATTTGCTCTTGCAACATTACATTTTCTTTGCTGTCTCCATCGGGGACTGATTTGACCTGACGTATGACCTGCAATCCGCACCAAAATTGCCTTTTCTCTGTTCTGCGTTTTCCTTCCAGGGTGACTCTTTGATCTGGGGTCTTCAAGGGCGGAGGGCAAAAGGGAGCTGCACAAAGGGTGGAGGAGAGAAAAATCACACCAGCATGTGGACAGCAGCACAGACTGGAGCTAACACCAAAACAGTCAGACCTTTCTCTCGCTGGCGGGGATGACTTGCACGGCAAAAGTTGAAAGTTGGTGCCGTTGAACTTCACATTAATCACGGGCTGCTGGGAGATGAGCAGCAGTTGCCTGGCCCCCGTCACTGCGGTGCACAAGAGCGGCTGGTCTCTCCTGCTGCATCAGCAGTCCTGAAAATGGGACCATCGCGTAACAGACTTGGAGACTGCTGCAGTTAAAGCAAGAAAGGATGACAGCATGTAAACCGGCACCCTTCACTTTCCAGAAAAGGACAGAACAAAACCAGAAGACTTTTACCAAGAAGGTACTCCAGGAGCAAAATTACCTCATAGTGTTAAAACGTCTTTCCTTCTCCCTGAAGGCTGCCGCTATCTCAAGCAGCAGAGCAAGTGAGGACACTTTGTCTACACATTACCTTACCTCCGAGGATGCATCACTGCATCATTTTAGGAAAAACATACTGTATTAGCAAGTCAAGTCTCAAACATGCAGCCTTTTAGATTAAGAGCAAAACGAGCTCTTTCAATTTAAAACAACAGCAGTTTGGGAGCTTCCCATTCACAAGTTTCCAAGGGCATGTGCCATTCCCTAAAAAGCTGAACTAGCTATTGCTTCAGAAGCAGCTGTGCACAGGCCATGCTCCCACAATATACTTCGCATTTCTCTGCCCACACAAATCCCCCCGTGCAGCCAGGAAGAGGGCAGGCACCAGGTGCTCTCAATGCAGCTTTCTGTTTCCTAATGCTGCATTTCACAGCCAAAAATAAAACAGCCCAAAACAACCCACAGGTTTGTAGGTACTGCACGTCCTATCTGTTTCATCGTCTAAAGCCAAGCTCCGTGCTGCAGAAACAGCTACACCTTGAAAGAGAAAGGTTCACCGAGCGCAGGGGAAAATTAAAGAAGGCTGAGGCTCTCGTAAGGAAAGCATTCTGGCGCGTCTCTTCCTCGGTGGCTTGGCCCCCTGAGCAGAATACAAATGAAGAGCATCACTGACAAGCCAGTATAACATCTCAGTCCCCTTTACAAGTCATCCATTCGGCTCGCGGCACAGAGACAGTGCAGGCATTGTCAGAAATACACTGGTCGCAAAGAGAATAAGAGGGAGGCCCACAGACAAACATCACCCTGTTGAGGCTGAACACAGCCTTAAAAATGTACTAACAGCTACAGCTATTAGCATGCCTGCACAAAATGGAATATGGGCAGAGCACTCAAAAGTGCTTGTTCATTCCTTATCCTCCATTTCAAGCTATAACGTCACCCTGTAATTAACTGAAATAACCTCTATTCTGTTCAACTTCTCTACTGATGAGAAGCTCACAAGAAGCATGCATCATCAGGAAAGGTTTAAAAATATACCAAAATTTTACAGCAACAGCAAGAGAAATAAAGCACGCACTTACTTACTTTCTCTGTGTGCTTTTTTTTTAACCTTGCGAGTGCTGATTAGCAAGGATGTCACAAGTTTGGCTATGCAAGCTACTTCTTAAAAATTAAGCAGGAATAGACTTTTCCAAAGCCTCAGTTCTAAGACAAAAGGGCCGTGCCATTGCTGGGAAAGATTTGGGCGTTTCATTCTTAAACAAAGGTACATTGTCAGCTTGAGAAATGCCCAGCTCTAAAACAGATCAAGGACAAAAAGTCTACCATCAAGGCAAAAGAATTAACACAGCAGAATTTCCCTAAGAAATAAAAAGTTAAGGATGTCATATATTTTATTGGCTGATCCTCCTTGCAGAAAGGCATGGGTGGGAACTAACTGTGGGCAAGTAAGGGAGCCTACATTTCAAACAACATATTATTTACAAAGTTTTTTCCCCACGTCTATAACTCCCTGAACACCTGATTCACTGGGCCTTTTGTGTTTTTTCTTTAATTAAATATTTCAAGCCATTCACCACATGTGACTAATGAACCCTGCATATTTTATTCTTGTTTTGTGTGCAGATGGGTTGTACACACAAGTGTGAGCATGGTGGCCTAGAAGCATAAAAAACAAATTTAGATTTTAAAAGTAAGAAAAAAAGTCAACTCTAATGCAAATTTAGAAGCTTGGGAGAAAAATATGGTCTGAGTGCTGGGGAAGTTCAGGCTGTCAGAATGCCAGGAAAATCTCTAAGTCATGTATGAAGTTGCAAAAGATAAATATATTGGGATAACCAAATAATTATATGCAGGAATTGTTTTTGTAAAGAAAATGATGGGCTGCAGAGGAACGGTAAACTACTCTCAAGCCCAATTCATGTTCTTTAGGCTCCACATTTATACAGACTGTAATGAGAAAGGTATGCTTAATTAAGCTTTTTATTTAAAGAAAGCGCTGATAAAACATGAAAAAGAAACCCCCACGTCTGGTATGCATTCTCTCTTCTCTTAGCTTTGCTTGCTCAAAAATCAAATACAGAGAAGATTAATTTATTGGTTGAAACATAAAACCAGTTAAATAAATAAACAGCTTGTCACTCTGGCTTCAGAATGAATCTAGTGGAAAATTTTTTTCCTAGGAAACTATTTTGGGAAAGTAGTAAATCACTGGGAAGGGCAAAGGCTAGAGAAAAGGCTAGAGGCGTTAAAAAAACCACCTGGAGACACTGCACTATTTCTGACGTTATTGAGGATTTTTGTTTGGTTGCTTCATCATTGCAGGTGTCAAACAGTAACGTTGATTCTCAAAGATAGTACTTTTCACACAGAGCAGCCAAAGCTGGATCATCTGTGGCAGAGAAACTGCACGGGGGTGAAAGGAGTAGCCCTAACCAGCCATGCATCCGTGGCAGAGTGGGGAACAGCACCCACACGTCCTACCGTCCAGTGCAAGGACTTGGCCCACTGCAGGCTGCTCCTGGCCAGCATCTCGTAGCCAGCGGTTGCTCACCAGCAGCGCTGCCGGAAAGGGATGAAGGAGCCTCGCATCCTACTTTAAGCAGCCTGGATGCCCGGGGAAACAGAGGAAGGTCTCACCCTCCTCCTGCCGTGTGCTGCAATAGGGATGGCAAGGGTTGGGAAGTGGCAAGCTGGGGTAAAATATACCTCACAGGTGTCTGAGTGCTGCCCCCGTCGTCCAAAAGTGGTGGGGGCAGCCGAGGAGCCCTGGGGAAGGAGCTGCAGGAGATGTACGCTACAGCCCCCAGCTACAAGAGCAGCCCAGGGTCCCCAGGTGCCAGAGCGTCTCACCCTACCTTCAGCCGAGCATCCACGCTGCACAACGGTGGTCAAAGTTCCCAGGGCTGGGCGTGAAATTAGCTTCAGCACAGACAAACACAGCCCTGCGGCACTTTGCAGTACCCTGGCCCTTGAGACCCAAGCTGCCAGGGGTGTGGGCACGGCCTCCTGCAGGGGCGTACAGCAGGACCAGGTCAGGGACAGCCCCCGTCCCAGCCGCCAGCAGAGCTGCCTGTGGCAGAGACAGGCAGAGGGGTCTCTCCCTCCTGTCTCTTCCCATCCAGCTGTCCATTGTCTATGGTGTTTTTCTTCAAAAAGAACTTTTTCCTATATCGTTTCGCTCCTGATCTATACAACTACGGAAAGCCAGTGGATTCCTCTGCAAAGATACCGACCAACTGAGTTGTGCTTAGGCTTGAAGGAAGCAAACCACTCGTGAAGGGTTCCCTTATGCCTCACTTCAGTTCAAGCTGCACCATTACAAATCACCCCTGTGAAAAGGTGAGAAGCAGCTCTCTTCTGCTGCCAGCCGAGACACCAAAGTGGAGGAAAGTACTACACACAGCGTAGAAAATGTTTCCTTTGGGAGCAGTTAAGAAAATGCTATTCATCCTGTATACAGCCTGCACGCTGCTGCATAATAAAGAGAGCGATTGAACAGTCTTTTAAGAAGTTTACTGGGTCACATTTCTCCTGGACTAAGGCCAGTGCTCCCATTATTCCCCAGTGCTGGGTGCCCATTGCACAAATCCTTTACTGGTCTCAATCCTTACTTCTTACTGATGCTGACAGTGCCTGAAAACAGAAATATGAACCCTGAAATTACTTATAATGTAAAACATACTTCCAAAGATTGCTTAGGGCAAATGAATAAACCCGCTATCCTTGCTTCTTAGGTGGCCGAATGGCCACGAGGAGTGGAGCCTGTGCACTTCAGCATCAACTGGCACGGGTTTGTCCCTAGTCAAAACGGCACACACTGTTCCTCAGAGGCTTGAATGAGAACGAGAAGCAAAGCAAAATACAGTGAAGGGTAGGATAATGTGAGAACTTGATTATGCAAGCCATTAAAGTTAATGGCACTAGTCATACGAGGACAAATTATGCCAGGGAATATGGTTTTGCAGAAAAGTGCACTGAGAATAAATTGTACTTTCCAGCTAGACATTCCTGCAGCTTTCTAAGGCAGTCAGTCCTTCCCCTGCCACAATCAAGGAACCACATTTTCCAAAAAGCATGTGATGCAAGATGCTGTGGGCAAGAGCCCGTGCAGAGGCACTGCCATTCTCTCGACAAATGAGCTCAATGCCTTGAGACAATCATCTACTGCATTTAGCCGTTCTCCAGAGAACCAGCAAAACACCGAGACATCAGCAGTTGCACAATCAGTGTCCGACGCTCTCTAGGTCAACAGGAATTGCTAGGAAGCAATAGATCTTTTGCAAAAGGAAGCAATTTCTTACAGAGGAAGGTGACAGAAAATCTCCCCAAGCAAACACTGCCCCCCCCCAAAAAAAAAAAGAAAAAAAAATAAGAAAGAAAAGCAGAGCCATGAAGAAGAGGGAGACAGAGAGGGAGCTGGAGACAACGACAAAGGGATATCCAGTTTTTGAAGAACCCTGTTTGCTGCCCTGGCTGTGATAACCAGTCCACCCCCAGGCAGAGCACTGCAGCTCTCCGGCTCCTGGCGCAGCAACCAGCACAGGACCCTGCCGCAGAGCCAGCCCCATCCAGCAGCGCTGCCCAACCTTACCTGCCACAGCCCCTTCCCCCATGTTCGTGGAGGAAAGCAGAGGTACGGGAAGGATGCTGGATAGCCAAACAGACTGGGAAAGAGAGAAAACACCTTGCATTCCTAAATTAGCCTCTTCTGTATCTGAACACATGAGAACTACACAAAGGACATAGAATTCAAAAGAAAAAAACAACAGAACAAAACAAAGAACAATTATTTTTTCCTTCTCCTTAGCTGTACTATTGGGTTTCCCACCTGTTTAACTGATAGGTCTTCTAGAAAAGTTATTTTCTTTGTTTTTCTTTAATGATTCAAAAACTATTTTAAAAATAACTTCGTATTTTAGTGCTTCAGGTACTAGTATTTAAGCAAATCTCATCACGAGCTACATTTCCATGTTTCCATAAACTGAGGGTAATAAAGCTCTAGAGAATGGCCTGTGCACAGAAAAAAGGAAGGAGCTGTGCACATTAGGAATCAGCAGCAGTCGTGCATCCGAAGGAGGGCAGGTGGGGAAAAAAAGCTATAAAACCCAACCTCTGGTTCAGTCACAGAAAATCAGCCTTCCCCTGCACAGTATCACAGCTGGCGCGCTCTGGACATCTTGGTAAGAGGCACTTACAAGAGAAGCTGCAACACAGCTCATTCAGGAGCAGCTTGCATGGCCGACCGACTTGCAGACTATTTGGTTTAGTGACTTTGCAAGGCAAAGTGGCTTTCCCAGTCAAGTCTGAGCATGCCAGACCTCAGCTCGGCTGGGTTTGTGAGCTGTCCCTTCACGAGCAGCAAGCATGTGTGGAAGGTGATGACTCTACAACTCACAAAATAAACAGGCACAGAGGTACGTTTGCAAAGTCTGGCCAAGAGTTTCACTCCTCGCTCCCATTAGACTAATGGGCACAAGCGCAAGGACATATTCTTTATGCTGCCCAGGTTTAGGCAGTTTGGGATAATTTTGCCCAGAAAGTCCATCTGGGGCAATTTGAAATCATTTCAGATCTAAAAGCAAGAAGGGGAAAGTGAAGGGAAAAAAGCAGAAAAAGAAAAGGGGAAAAGAGCCTTCGAATTTCTCCTATTAATAGTGTTAAAAAGCCCCAATAGCCTAATTTCAGGCCCAAGACCTAATTCACTACGTAATAATAGCACTGTCACTGTACTTAACAGAAAGAGCCATTTCATGTTGTACCCATGAAATGTGCCCTTCAAGGCATTACTGAAAAGCCTGCAGGAAAGCCTCACTTTCTTGTTTTGAAGAAACTTTCAGCAGTTGATCCTTTTATTGAAGTAGCTATGCACAAGCTTAGCAAAATTATGTGCACTCTTTTGCTGATGCTCTTTGTAAGGGCTGTAAATCAGCAGCACACGTACTTGCCTAACACCTCACCTACTACCAAAAAGGCAAATGAGCAGGGCTTCGCTTCTGCAAGAAGCCACGAGCTGGCAAGAACAGCGGAGCAAGGTCCTGCCTACAGCAGTACTGACACCTCTGGATGGCACCCAGCCCCCCAGCTCCCACCTGGACGGCCAGCCGAAGGGGAGGCTCTCCTCAGCATCCTGCTGCAATAGCCTCTCGGCTTGGGCAACCTCAGAAGCAAAAGGCCTCCCTTCTTGTCCCCTGCATGAGCAAGGAGCAATGGCAGCACCCTGAGCCAGAGCTCCCTCCCCAAAGTACCCTGAAGTGGGGAAAGCTCAGCTGTCCCCTCCCAAAGAGATTTAACAACAGACATTTGTCCAGACAAGAGGCAGCACGACAGGTGCTTCATGGATTTTCTCTTTGCTCTGAGCTACGTTCTCGAGTCTCCCATAAGCCTTCCCTGCTGGGACCCTGACCAAAAACTTGGCTGTGAAGAGGCTGCAGCTGCGCGGGGCTGCACTGACGTCTGGCAAAACGCCCAATTCCAGGGCAAGGACGCAAAAAACAGGAGGAAATGTAGACGCTGTACTATAGACACTTACAACGTGCCATCTCTCTGCTTTGCACAGCAGCCGTTCAGATCTCGAGTGCTCCTACAGCCACGCCAAACCGTGCCAACACTCTCCTTTTCTACCTGTCAATCAGTACAACCCAACAGTATTTCTGCAGTACCATCAGCAGTACAACGGTTGTTCCCAGAAGACAACCCAAGCCAGCTCAACAATTCTGACATGTTACCCACAAAAGAGGTAATTTTAACCACGCTGGGTATGCTACAGGCAACATTTATATTTGCACAGGTTTAAATGAGTAGAGTTCAGTTTCCAGTACATGTAGATCAAGCTGCGGTAAAAATTTAAGCTTGTGACACTTGTGGGAAGGAAGGCTGGGCTGATAAGTGGTGACTCAGACAAGCTGGCACTGAGGAGCAAGCTGACAGAACATTTAATTAACAAATTAACTTTCTACTCTCTTAAATAAGCATTACAGTGTTGCAAACATCCGAGAGTATAGTATTAAATTCCTACCTAGAAGGCCACGCCTGACATTTTTCCAAGCCTTACTTCCCAGTTTCCATTAAAAACAAGTTTACCTACTGCATCATCAGATATTCTGCTGACAACAACGTTTTGCTCTGTACACTTCTTTGTAGCCGCAGGGCATATTAGCCAACTCCTCTGAGTCACTTCTAGCAGTGTCTATCTCTATCAGTAGGACCAATTTGTGCGAGTGCCTGTTTGCTTGGCTGTCCTCCAAGCAAACGAGATTTTCTGACTGAATCTCCTGGTCCCTTTCAGAGCAAATAAGAGTCAGGAGGCTTGCAGAAAGTCTTCTTCCCATTGGGAGAGGCACTCGGCAACATAAATCTTGGAGACCTTTTTCAGAACTGACTTGGAAGAAGGAAAGGAAAATGGACAGGAATAAGAGAGATCCATGTATTTCACTTTTGTCCCTTTACAAAAATCTTAACCTTCCAAACCTGGGGGGAGGGGAAAAGTTAACCAGTGCCAATACTGACTGTTGAAGGCCATTTCCAGAAAACATACAACTTTGAAAAGAAGTGGCTAAAGCTACAAAAAGGCATCTTCATGTGCTAACCCGATCCATTAAGACACTGGATCAAACATCTGCCCGGAAGATTTGAACTCCTGTTCTCCTTTTTGGTCACTGTCTTTTCCTCCCTCCTGCACATAGCCCTTGCTTCCTATGTTGGAAAAAAGATTTACCTTTAGGAAATTTTAAGAGCTCTTAAAACAAATCTGGCTCATATTTCCCAAGCTAAGCCATTTGCAAGTTCAGGCTGACCCAAGCACCCATCTTCCTTTGGAGCATCTGCTCTTACAACGGCCAGTCCTCAGACACAATGGCCCGAACTTCTCCAGCAGCCAGAATACATTATTTAGGTAAAATAATGAGTGTCAACCAGCAGCTGGGTGCAACTCCTCCAAACAGTGTTCAGACAGGCCCCTCGGGCTGGGACCCGTCTATAACCCTTGCAAAAGCAAGCCACCTATCCACATTTACAGCAGGAACCCTTAACAGACATTTAATTGTAACTAACAGTTTGATGAAGGAAAGACGGCGGTAGCAGGGCCAGAAGACAAAGGAAAGAGACGCTTCCCCTCTCTCCTGGGGCAGGGAGCAAGAAGCAGAGGTCTCCAGTGATTTGAAGGAGCAAGCGGCGGCCAGCCGAAGGGCCTCGGTGAGCCCTAGCGCAACGGGGAAAAGATTCCTTGGCCAGGAAAAGCAACCTGGGGAGAAGGAACTTCCCACCAGACAACGCTAATCCCAAAAGCCCTGACGGACACGCAGTAGGGAAAGTAGGAAGAAATCCTGCCTCTCCTCTGTTTTCCCCAGGGCACTCTTTCCATCCTCCACCTCTCAGCGCCCTGTGAGCGCTTCCTCCCTGGAGCAATGGGCTCGCTTACCGCATTACCATCAGCAGGAAAATCTGGGTTGTTTATTGTCCCTCTCAGGGAGGGCGATCCCGTATTAGGAAGATTAAGGTCAGCCTGTAAGCGCGTGACACGATAATCTCCTGCAGGCGCCAAAGGGGCTGTGACAGAGACGCGGCACACATCCTTCCCCGGCTCCACGCCCGCAGATAGCCGCCGTGCCAGCCAGCCCCCGCGCAGCTCCCGCGTGCCCAGGTCGCCCCTGGGGTGCTGCCGGCCAGGGCGTACCCCGCTATTCGCCCGCCGTTAACAACGTGGCGATGCCGAAGCTTGCAACCTCCAGCTGGAGTCCTGCAGCTCAGCTGCTCGCCCTGGACCGCGTAGCATAAGCCCACAGGGTCTGCATGACCTCCACGGGCTGCTGGACGTGTCAACTGTCTAACCCCCCGACCTTCCCCACCGGTACGAACTAGAGACACAATATTTCAGTCAAAATATACCAGCGTTGCTTTGGCACCCCCTCCGTCTTCCCAGCACTATGCAATATGCTCCCCTGTACCTTCTGAACAGTTTGTAAGCCAAGCGCCTTTTTTAAATATTAAACAAATTACTCTGGGAAAGTCATGAGTGATTCCAGTGAAGTGGGGGAAAAAATTTTTATTTTCTAACAACAGCAGCTGTTATTTCCCTCCTAAAGGAATAAACAACCCCTCTGTACATTTTGGGAGAGCAGGATAGGGACTTTTTCAAACTACTGTTTACCTCGTGAAACTAAAGGTGTAATTTAATTTCACACTGAATAAGACAACTAAACATGAACCGTAGTTTAAAGCATAGCAGCATCTACAGAACAAACCCCAAGCCCCCCAAACTTATTTCTTGCCCATTTACTGCTGACTTGGAAGAGAAATAGTAAGCTGTTCTTAACAAGCCTGGTCAGAATCATTTTCTTCAACAGCAAACCAGCATTCAAGTTTCTGGATGCTCAACCACTGCAGCTCACAGCATTTCTAGTATTTTGCGAGCAAAGCCACAGACTTCCACTTGCACGCTGTCCCGACGGGAGGCCTTCCACTGCAGGAACTGCCCGACATGCAAACCACGCACACCGTAGGCAGGCAGTACCGTGTCCAGTTACCCACTGCCTGAATCCCTTTGACGCTTGTGGTTGCTTTATTTCTTTGCTAACTGATGGTCCCCACCCTACTTAGATCAAATCTCTTCATCATTCCTTCCCCCTCTGCCTCCATTTGCAGGGGAGACTCCAGCCCGTAGCTCTCATGCACCCAGGGGACTGCAGTGCTGATTTTTAGCAAGCGTTATCACTCTCGCTCTCGTTTCACGGGTGAGCAACAGCTTTGAACGCTTGTCTTCCCTTCAAACACTTAATTGCTTGATGTATTGAGAAACTACCTTTTAAAATTATTATGCAGCTCTGTATCACTAGACCTCCATCTCCCAGCATCAAAACCCGTCATGCAAAATCAAGCCAAAGGAATCTTTTATCATGGCATCAGAAGGAAAGGAATAAGATCCCTATGGATTAAGAAAACCGCTCTTGCACAGTGAGCTCAGAATGGTTGGTACTTTTTGTCTCAACCTTTCTTCTTTAGAGCCAAAAGCTTTTCTTCCAGACCTGCCTAGTACTTATTTTCTACCAACACCTCAGGTGAGGACATCACTATGGTCATTCTCAAAAGCCCAGCCTTACCACAGATTTTGTACCTAAAATAGAGGAGGAAGAAAATAGCCCTCGGTGTGGCTTTGAAATCAGTGCAAATGCAGTTAATATTTAAGTAAGAAAACCTTATTAAGTAAATCTTTACGTAAAGAAACACCACCTGTTCTTATTCTCCTTTTCAAATTCCCTCTCCTATTTCCCCTCTAAGCTAGCAAAGCCAGCTAGAAAGATCAGTCCATGTGATGGAGCACAACAGTTGGCATTTGGTGTACGAAAGCAGCCCCTCCACCCCAAACCACTCCTGTTTCCAAAGGCTGCAGTAAGACGCTGGGTATACCAGGTATCTGCTTAGCACCAATCTCAAGGTCAAAGTTTCTTTTAAGATCTGCTTCCTCCAGAAAACGATGAGTTGGCTCTACCAAAGGTAACTCAAAGACCAAGCATCTTCGCAACACACAAAAATATAGGGGTGTCAAGTGAGAAAAGGAACGGAGCCCCCTTGGAGAGAATCACAGCGACTGCTGAAATATTAATGAAGCTCTTTATTTGAGAGAGTCTAAAAAGGACTTTGAATAATGCATTGCAAGCAACGGTACATCAGCAGTGGCTTTTTTATGCGAGAGGCAGCTGGCATTTTAAAAATAGACAACTTTCAACTTGATGGGGGTAGCTTACCAGCGGAGGAAATTATCCACAAATGCACCATCATTTAAGGGAACAAAGCAGATAAACAAGCAGAGCACAAAGAAAGTTTATTAGTACAAATGTTCTGAAACAGTCCTCCGCTGTCAGCACAGGCTTGCCCACCATAAGCGCAGCTTCAATATTATCGGGCATCTCAACATGTTCTGTCCCTTACCGTAACCAGAAAAGTCTCTTTAAGCCACTCCGCAACAGGCATGGTCTGGCAAAGATCTCATGATTTGCTCCTGTAAATGAAAGAGATGCTCTGTCCCTCCCAGACAGCTCATGAATTTCTGAAACTTATTTTTAAAAATAGCATTATTAGTGATATTGGCTTTCTAATTCAATAGAAGAAAACAAAGTGGGAGAAAATGGCATTGTAATAGGAATGGGGTTGAAAGTAAGACCCTTGGAGCCTGCTCAGCTGCACAGGTAACTGGACATGTGGGGTCCTCTGGCTTTAAGGTTACACTAAAGGCCCCACTCCCACAGCACGAGCACCTTTACCAGCAGCATATTAAGCAGCCACATGCAATGCAGCTAGTGAACTCCTTGGCACGTTCGGGCTTTCAGTGTTTACACTTACTAATGGCAACATGACTGACAGACAAAGATGTTGCTGTAGCTGGCTTTGTGACAAGTCCCCCAGAAGGTGACACAAGTCCTTGCAGCCAGAGATGTTTTCTAAGTATCCTTGATATGTGCTCCCTTTCCCTACGCAGCCAGGATATAAAATGCAGCTTTAAAATACAGTTGCATGGGCATATCCAAAGGCACAGGGCTTGATTCAAGGCACAGGTGCCCTCGTAGTGGACAGGCGCACCTTTACATTGCTAATGGCCAACACCATTGGCACCTTTCTTTTTCGGTGGAAGGACCGTGAATCTCGATGCCACCAAGAGCCACGACATTATGAAGCTATTTGGGAAAGGGGCTGACGGGAGTTTTGCAGCCACCCGACTGGAGGTTTCCCTCCCCACCCTCACCACTGCGCTGCCTCCCCTCCCGTCAGCCCCTCCGATTCTGCTGCAGAGACCAACCTGCAGATAAAGCGGTTTTATACCATGATGGCGTGTTGCAAGGCAGCACAGGGATGTCTTCCCCTATCCATTCCCAGGGTTCTTCTATCCCAACACAATCCCTTCTGGGACCCACTGATCCCACAGACCTGCCCCCACCCCGTCTCCCCCTTTGCCTCCCCCCAAAGAGTGGGGTCAGCGGGGCACCAGCTCCCCACCCCGAGGGATGGGGAACTGAAGGGGGAGTAGAGAGGCACATGAGACGGCCCCCCAGCAAAGGTTACATACCAAGTGCCACAGCGTTTTAGAGTTACCTGGTATCACGCACACGTGGTGTGCTACTCCCATAGCACCGATATGTTGCCCATCGTTGCATGTATATAGGCACGCCACTACTGAGGCAGGCAACCTTAGGAAAAGTGAAATGTCCCAGAAAGCAAGCGCATAGGGCAATAAAACAGCATGCTCTGCCAGCCCCATCTCCTCTTCCATCTGCCTGTTTTTTCTACCTAGCCACTTACTTATTTTACTGGCCATCAAATGACTGGTTGGTTGCCTTAAGCAGCAGTTTCCCTTTGCCCTTCTCTTCTCCATTAATTTTTACCTTCCTCCTCCTCTCTTTCCATTAATCCACCCCTTCTGCCTTCACATCTTTGCTTGGACAACCAAATTCCGTCAGTCATTGGCGTCCATGTTTCACGCGGCTAGAAACAGGCAGCCGACAGCACTAACATCCACACTCACTCCTGGCGGGTGAAGCCGTCTGAAGGAAGAAAAGCCCAAAGGAAAGAAAGGACAAACCCCCGCCCCAAAGGCATTACATGTTACCACGGCCTTAGAGAAACTCCCAAAATGGCACTAAGGGGTGAGGGGCAGGGACCCCCCATGCAGCCAGTCTCCTTGCTCCCACCCCACACCGAGGGGCAAGCAAAGGGCTGCTGCCCCACCGCCGCCGCCTGGCACCCCGAGACCCGCAGCATTGCTGCCTGCTGCGGGAGGATAACGCATGAGCGCAACAAGACGCAACCCTGGCCTTGACTTGTTTGTTTTCAAAATGAGCTTTGCCTTACCTGGGCACGGGGGGAGACATTTCGTCACTGCTAACACGGCAGGCAGCCTGCCCGCAACACCATCTCTGGGGAACACCTGCGCGGGGCTGCCGGTATTCACACAGCAAGCGACGGTTCATCTATTCACAGAGAGACCATACTGTCTGGGGGGTTAGTTGCGAATGAGATGACAAGAAAGCTTTTTAGGGCTTGCAGCCCAGTTTGCACTCCCGACATCTCTGTGCCGGCGCCTCGTCCGATGCCATCTCTTCCTGCGTCAGCACGCACTGTACCAAAGTTTATGCTTTTGCACTCCCCTTCACACTTTTATTTTCCATTTTTTCACCTCTCCTCACTCTTCCCCCTCCCTTTTTTTAATGCAATGCAGCCTTTTTTTTCCCCTGCACACTGCTGAACGTAGGAAAAAAAAAAAAAGACCAACGCATCTCAAGGGCAGAGAGGGGACCCGAGTGAGAGGGCGAGCAATGCCGCCCAGGGCACAGGTGCCGAGGAGGGCAGGGCAGGTGGCGGTACTGAATAACCATAGTAAATAACCGCGGCCTCATTGGGAAAGCATTACAAATCCAGGATACAGCTGGCACAGGATGGATTTAGCGTGGTTGTGCTATTCAGCACTGGCATAAACCCCCCGTGCCCCGTGGCCGGACCCCCTGCCACCGCAGTATGGTTGCCCCCTCCCCATGTTAGCAGCGCCCAAGAGGCAGATCCCCCCAACACTTAACTCTCCAAAAATGCTGAACGAGGGTAAAATCATGGGAAAAACAGCCTGCAGTGAGTGCTCGGACCCCCAGACTGTACCGCAGCCTAAAAGCCCCAGCAGCATTTGGACTCCTGACGAGCTGGGTTGAGTTTCAGATAGAGGGAGCCCACAGAGGGGAGGGCAGGTTCATCTAAAGCAAACCAAAAACATATGTTAAACCTTTAAACTGGGTGGGGAAAAAAAATAATAAAAGGAGAGAGAGATGATTCCACCAGGAGTTTTTAAATGAAAAGCAACAGGGAAGCGCAAAAGCACACAGTGTTTAGGATGATGCATTCCCTGTGGACTAGGTCATAAAATTTCTGCAGCCTCAAGCTGGGGACAGGACAGGAGCTGGCAAAATGTGGAGGGGAAAAAACAAAGAGAAGTCTGAATAAATTGTCCAATTTAAAAAAGACATCGGAAAATAGGTAACAAGAACAACTGTATATACTTGTACACGAGATGGTGGAAGTCTAAAACACATGATGCAGACTAAGGTGGGGGGACTGAAGTGTTTGGTTTTACATGAGGATGCCAACACACTAGCTGCATCAGGAACCTGGTGAAAGGGAGGTAGTAATGGGGATTCTTTGAAAACAAGCTACTTATTACCCAGGAAAGAGAGACTGGATCATACCAGTGGGGGAATAGCACTGCCTTAGCAATGTGATGACCAAAGGCAGCAGTGGCCATCACAAAAGCCAAAGAAATCCACTGCCCTTCTCCAAAAGAACGATCCCAAAGCATGGGAGCCTGTCTGAAAGGAAATTAAAGAGAACCAGCAGCCGTAAAGGTGATACATTTGAGGGATGTGGGAAGATTGCTTAAACATATCCATCTGGAAGTACAGGGCAAATAGTACCTGCCAGAGGAGGCATCAGAAAGACCCAAGGCAAACTGCCGCCATGAAGGAGCAGCCTGAGGAACCTCTGTGGCTACCCTTACATCAAAAGACAATTGCTGCAGGTCCATTCCTCATGCCCCACTGAGAGCAGGGCTGTGTCCTGGGCAAGCTCCCTGGCAGCTGTCTGGGAAGGGACCACGCGATGGGACAGAGGGAACCTGCTGGTTAGCCAAAGAGAAATATTAAGAATGGGATAAATGTTTTGCTGCTTTATTCTACCAGAGCATAAGCCAGAGGCATCAGAAGCAGAGTGAGTTTTGAACTTCAGGATCACTTCCAGGATGTTCAACATTATTGCTGTTGTTATTGTTATTATTTAGGTTAGATATACATACGAATATAATTTTATCATTAGGCATTTCAGGACAAACCGTTCACCATTTGTCTTTCTATTCCTGAAGCTGTGAGCCTCGAAGGTGCGACCCAGGTGTGCTATAGAAACACTGGCAGGTGTGTCAGGAGCAAAGACATACAAAACTTCAGTAGTATGATATTTGTGAGTAACTATGGCACTTCATAAAGAGAGTTTCAAAACAAACGATGCTAGAGTTTTTCTTCCTTCCTTCATCTTTCTATGTCATCAGAGATCAAGTTACCTAAATCCTTCCCATTTTTCTAGATGAATCATCTTTCATATATTGTTTGCTGGAATACAAAGCATAATAAAACCTTCTGTCTTTACAGGCACCCTCACTTCCTCTGCCCAATTTGAAATATGCATTAGTAATGTGAAAATCCACAACGTCTTCCTACAACAGGAACCAAACCTTTACACTTTACAGTCATCCTGTGGTTTTCTTGCCAGATTCAAAGTCAGGTAAAAAGTTCATGGTTCATTGTAACAGATCTCAGCAGTGAGCTAGCGAAAAGGTCAGCAATGGATAGTGTTATGACGCTAATATTCTCCTTCCTAAGCAGGTAATGAACTGTCTTTTCCTCTAGCAGTGCTTGCCAAGCCCACACAAAAGGAACCTGCCAATTTCTATCTATGTGCAAGGCTGACTGATGAGGTCAAAGTATTATTATAAAGATCTTTTTCCCTGTCAACTTGTGATATACACACAGATCTTTGAAAAGGAAAGAAAGGTACTACATTTAAACTCTGGTATGAAGTTTTGGGAGGAAGGTGGTCATTAAATTTGGAATCTGTGTAAGCTATACAGCCCTTACCATCATTTCTTGGGTAACTTCTCACGTCCATCAAGAAGAGATTTTATATATAGCAGCCAGTGTATGAGCAGCAGCCAAACCAGTATACGGCACAACAGGGAAGCACCTTCCTCGCCACCCAGCTCCTGATCTCTCCGCTGGAACAAGGAGGAAAGAGGAGGCTCCTGACTGCTATGGGGAGACCTGACCTGGACCAAATTCATTTGTTAGCAGCTTTCAGCCCCCTGCTTCCTCACCAAGCCGCTAGCAAATTAATGAGCTATTTCTCAAAAGCAGAGCTTAGGGAGGGAAGAGCAAGGGAGAGTTAGCATTAAATACTTTTATCCCTTCAGCAGCTTAGGTACAAAAGCAGGCGCTCCCTCCTTCGCCGTTCTCCAGAAGGTATGCCACGGCACTCCATCACAGGGCTAACACAGAGCAGGAGAGCCAGAAAAGACTCAGCTGTCACCTCCATCAAGGGTAAGTGCATTTGACCATTTTGCACAGCCATGTATTCTGTGGCTCCTGAAGCAAGTGGGGATAAACTCATCTTTTCTTCCCCTGAAAGACCAACAATGTATTTCTAGTCCTGTCTCCGCAAACAAGACCATTGGTGAAAAAGCAGGGCACAGGATTGGGGCGACCATTTAAGTTCACTGCTCTGAAAATATCCTGCAGCAGTTCTAGCTCCCACAGGAGAGGCAAACTCATCTGAGTTCTTAACCTGGTCAATTCATAATGGAAAATAAATTCCCAGTATGAACTCTGCAGCAATTCATCTATACTGTGTCAAACACTAGTTGAGGGATTCTGAACAAATTGGGGAAAAAAAAAAAACAGAAAAATTTAGAAATTTTTTTTATTAAATAAATTATAGAATAATTTGCTCCTGGGGAGAAAAAAATGTGTATCTATATATATATATGAATAACCCATCTCCCCAAACAGCTGCACATCACTTCACCGCACCACAAAAGCACTCCAAGCTGTCTATGAGGCACCTTCACAGAAACCAAAAGTTCAAACATTGTGGAGAGTTTAGATTAGGGACATCTAGGGCACACCTACAGTGCACAATGCAGCACGGTGGAGCAGCTGTACAACCAAAACCAATAAAGTCAAATCTGTGCATGCCTGGTCTGCAGCCAGTGAGCTCTCCTGAGAAGCAGGGAGGAGCCCACCTTTAATCACGACCATATTACTTCCATGACCTCGGTACCTCTGAGCACTACTACACTCTGCTGGGAAGACAGATCTAGCTGAGACATAGCTCCACTGCCTTTACAAAGAACTGGGCTTTGCAGTCCTGATTCCTTTCAAGTTTGGACCTTCCTTATATTTGAGCTCGTTTCTGCCAAACTAAGAGCCTAGCACAGAATTACTCTCAGAAGGCTGCAGCCAGAAGTAGGGCTTTGCTGATATATGGCACAAAGACCATGCAGTTGTCTTGCTTATGCCCAAGATGGAAATGCCCCTAAGACAGACGACAGAGGCTACTTTTCTTCAGACAGAACAAGCCTTGAAATGACCTTCCAGCTTCAGGACAGCGAGGTGAAAGTGAAAGGATACGGAAAAGACTGTTAAACATGGTTGTTTTTGTGACAGCATTGCCCAGGGGACTCACATCATATCAAAGAAGGGCTTTTAGTCCACCATGAACAGAGCCCCTCTGGCCTTCTAGCGCTGAACACATGCAGAAGAGTCTTACTAGCACAAACAGGCAGGTTTGGGAAGAAAGCTGACAGAATGAGAAATCTTTGTGACCACCTGGAAGAGAAACTTCTGAAATATCTCAGCCCTTCCTTGGAAACTCAGCAGAAGGCAATATGTTCACTAGAGTCCTGAAAGCTATTAATTTTTATAAGCTGAAGTGATGGCTTCAAGGAAAATGACCTTGTACGGAAGAAAACGAGCTCACAAACACAGAATGGCACAAAGAAGGCTTTAATTGCCTTTGAGATTACTTTAATAACAAATGAGGCAAAAGATGCTTTAAAAGGAGGGAAAGTGGTTTCCAAAATAAGAAGTCTCGCATTAATTTGGCAAGAGGCTCCAGATGTACACTTGTATGTCTCTATTTCTTGAATGACCAGAAAAGCTTCTAAGTGAGCCCACGCAGAATTTGGCTTTACCCTAGACTCAAGCAAGTGTGTGCACGTGGGGCAGGGCGAGAGGAGGAGTTTCTACTGCCTTACTTGGTTTCCTCTTCTCTCCCAGGGCAATTCAGAGGCAGTCCTCATGGATCTTTTCGTAACACATTGCCAACTTTTTCTGCTTATGCTCAAAAGACAGACGTCAAGACAGCAGGAACTACTGTCATCGCAGTGATGCAGCACTAGGAAAGTGCAACTTTCATAAGCCAAGTTGTGAGACGAATGCTTCCAGGCCAGGCTGAGGAGAAGTGTCTTCCCCTTGCTCAGCTGCCCAAGGATAAGGTCTCAGGCTGACAAGATCACTTTAGGTCATCTTCCGCATCATTCTCTGCGCACTTGTAATGTGTTTTATCTACTACGGGTTATTATCCTACTGTTGAGAAAAGAAGTTAGAACATTACATCCTCCCATGGTTGACATAAGCTCTAGTTACCTTACATGAAGCAAGGACTGCTTAGCCTCTGCCCATCCAGGGGGAAGGAAAAGGATTTAAGTTCAGAACTGTGGCAGGGGGAGAACTGAATTAAATGTTACCTTCTAAACTGGATTTGCATGGGAAGCTCCTAGGACAACGAAAAAAGAAAAAAACCCACAAAGTGAAGATTTTCCCATGTCTGACAGGGAATTTTTCAGTAAGAAGTTTCTCTCATTTTTATTCATGTGAAAAAGGACAGTTTCCTGTCTCCCAATTCATGGATTCTTAGTGTCAAGAGGAGACAGATACCAGTAAGAGCCCTCTGGAAGGCCTGATCTACCAAATCACAATCACATGGCCACATCTAGGATCTCTTGGCCTTCGCCTGCCGGCGCCTTGACAAACATCCAACATAACACAGTATACAAAGCAAGCTGTAATTTCAGTGGTTGTGGCTAAGCCTTAGCCACCTTAGCAGCATCAAAGATTTACCTCCACAGACTGTGTTTAAGATCACAGCTTTCTTCATTCATGCCTTTTCCCTGCCCCCTTAGAGATGTGCCTACTGCGACAGATGAAAACCAAGCGGCAGCGTGGAGAACGCTGCCAGCCCAGCGTTGAGAAGAGATGGCCCCAGAACAGGAGCTCTGCAAGGCAGCCACTTTCTGACTCATACCCCTCTCCTCTTCGGCCTTTTGCCCATCATGGTACCGAAACATTGTAGTGCGGGAGCAAAGCTAGCGGGGGAAAAACTAGTCCGAAGTGTCTATGACTACTTCTGGTTTTCCTCCTTCGATTCTGCATTAGTTACTACATTTTAAGGCCGTCCTGTGGTAGAGCGTACATGGAAGGAAGATTACATAATGGAACTGGCTGCTCTCTTCTGTATACTTTCTTCCACAGTACTTTTGATTACAGGATAAGCCAAAAAAAAGGAGAAAACTAGCAAGAACAGTAGCTTTATCCAAGAAGGGGTATAATTTCAATATTATTGATATAGCCCAACATGAACCACATACATTAATTTTCAAGTATGCCAAGACCTGGAATAAAGAATACCAAAAATCAGATTTTCACAATTCCAGTGCCAGCTGTGCTCCCTCCTGGGAAACATTCATGATGCAATCCAAAACACCTATGTAGATAACACTGCCTCCTACCCCTATGATCCTTCCTGTCCTAGCTAGCATGGGCCGTCTGCTACTGCTTAGCAGGCAGCCCCACTAGGTACTAGATTGGTACTACTTACATGAAAAGGGTGAAATAAACTGCCAGCAAAAATGGCATTAAGAAGTCTTTCCTAAGCAACTTGTAATTTAACATTTGAAAAGTGTAATTCAAACTGCGCCAAATAAGGTGATAAAAGATACCAAAGCATGAACTAAGCCATAGGCCAGTCTCTCTCTCTACATGATACCACTTACAGAGAAGAAGTGGGAAACAGAAATCACGCTGTAGCTTACCTGAAAATCCTCTTTTTTAGGTAGCAAGTCCAGGAATGCCAGAGAAATTAATGACCTTTTGCTGAGTCCCTGCTGAGCCCTTTCCCCTCTTGTTCACCAGACCATACAAGAGGATAAGAACAAAACAGTGACTGCTCTGAACTATTCTGCTCTGCTCTCAGCCTGACCAGCTGAGCAACAGCCATTACAAGAGACGTTAGGATAAAACTGCACAGGGACCAGCAGAAGAAAACCAGCCTACCATTCACCCAAACCCGCTCAGTTTCAAGATGCATACTAGGATGAATGGTCACTTCTTCCCTTGAGCCGTCCCCGCCTACACCCACCAAACAACAAAATACACCTTAATCTACGGCTAGTGAAAAAACTTAATTTAACTCTGACACAAAACCAAGGGCAGCCAGCATTAACTTCTTCCAGAAGGGCCTCACTGGGGTGTGGGAGAAAGCACAGACCTACAGTACAGGCTACAGAACAGGCTCCCAGCATGAACAAACTACCTTCCTCCTGAAGAAATCCCCAAACTAAATGCTTCCTCCAAGCAATAAGTTACCTGAAACCCTTATCCTCACAACCTATTCTAGCCTTAAATGGCAGCTTGGGAAGCCCTCTCTGCCCTTCCAGCACAACTGAGCCTCAGCCCCAGTAGGTGCTAGTGCACTTCTCCTGCACTACAGCAGACTCCTGAGAGCTGCCATCCCCATGCGGACTGTACTTTGTAGCTCTCCGATTAAAATTTAGCAAAGAAAACTGCTAATAAGTCTCCGCAGCTGTCATAGCATCCACTGCACGAGTAAATTAGAGAGAAATCCTTCTTTAGCTAAGAAGTCAGTCCAATTCCTAAGAGCACTTGGCAATCTCACTCAGAAAATCTGGCAGAATCCACAAATCACAAAACTCTGCACACTGGTCTTTAACCAGAGCTCCATGTTAGCAAAATCCTTCTCCGTATCTTCACATCCGCAGCGGGGTAAAAGTAAGCAAACTAGCTTGTTCTGGAGGTCAACATTTAAAGTTGATCCTGCTTGCCACACTTGGTACATACCATGGAGATAACAAATCACTGACACTTAGCACGAAGAGGATGAGGACATTCTTAAGCAGGCACACCGAGTTTCCTTCCTTTGGGGTAAGCGTGTCAACATGTTTGCTCCCGAGCCAAACGATCTTTCAAAATGGAGGTGGATATCCATCTACAGAAACGTGCACTTATTTCCTTGAAGGAAAACTATCCCCTCTATGCACTGCATCAGGGGAAATTATTTTTTTTTCCCACAAAAGGACTTGCCTGATCTATGAGGTCAGGAAAGTTGTCTGGATCATTCCCAGCTGTGGAAGCCCACTCACCTGGGGGCCTACTGTCATGCACCGGCAGCTCTGCTCCCTCTCCCAAGATGTTGGGCCACCTGAAATGGTTTTTCTAGTGCATTGTGCATGCAGCTTCAGAATAAAGAAGCATCACGGTCTACCAATTTCATAGTTCAGATACAGCCAGCTGCTCCATCCAATAATCTCTTTCCACAAGCAGTATTCATTAGACTTCTCGGAAATATTCCCATACTCTACAAGCTACCTTAACAGCAGGCAAAATGCAATTTTTATTTCAGCTTGCTATTCCTGCAATTGAAATAAGATGTCAAAATGAGTGCTACAATGTAATAATTATTACAGTCAGGGACTTAAAATAACTGATTCACAGCTGTGCCAAATTTGACCAAACTGTTCCTTAGGCATATTGCTCGACTTGCATCAGTGTCTTCATCTATAAAATGGGCATGCCAACTATTATGTTTTAAGAACTACCACTGGTAAATAAATTCGAAGATTTAGTTTTCCCATAAGTAATGACACAATGCTTCTTAAGAACAACAGTATTTGAAGAACAGAGAAAACATAATACACAACTGTCCATGTTGTAAAAAGCCCCGAGTTATCAACGTAGAGGGAGCAGCCAGGCTCCATTTTTTCTGAATTTAATCCAAACAACGTGCACTCTGCCATGCCCTCTGATGCCAGCCATAATACTCAGCATTTATTCATCCACCAGCTGACTCATGTGTGATCTCGCAGTACACTAGCTCATCAACACATCTACAGATCGAGCCTTTTGCTCTCACGTTCTTTAGTTTAGGCTTTGTTTTTATAGAAGCTGCAAAATTTTAAATGCAATTCTACCTCTTTTGGGGTCCATCTAAGCTTCAGCAGAACCACCACGCTGGAGAAGCGCGTATCTTTTTGTGAAATGACATTGTGCTGCAAAACGAAGCACAATTTGCATGGGATGAAGAGATGGGGATGAAGGGATTGAGAGCAGCCCTGCCGAGAAGGACTTGGGGGTACTGGTGGACAAAAAGCTGGACATGAGCCAGCAATGTGCGCTCGCAGCCCGGAAGGCCAACCATGTCCTGGGCTGCATCAAAAGCAGCGTGGCCAGCAGGTCGAGGGAGGTGATTCTGCCCCTCTACTCTGCTCTGGTGAGACCCCACCTGGAGTACTGCATCCAGCTCTGGAGCCCTCAGCACAAGACAGACATGGACCTGTTGGAGCGGGTCCAGAGGAGGGCCACAAAAATGATCAGGGGGATGGAACGCCTCTCCTATGAGGAAAGGCTGAGAGAGTTGGGGTTGTTCAGCCTGGAGAAGAGAAGGCTTCGGGGAGACCTTATTGCAGCCTTTCAGTACTTAAAGGGGGCTTATAAGAAAGATGGGGACAAACTTTTTAGCAGGGCCTGTTGCGACAGGACAAGGGGGAATAGTTTTAAACTAAAAGAGGGTAGATTCAGACTAGATATAAGGAAGACATTTTTCACAACGAGAGTAGTGAAACACTGGCACAGGTTGCCCAGAGAGGTGGCAGATGCCCCATCCCTGGGAACATTCAAGGTCAGCTTGGACGGGGCTCTGAGCAACCTGATCTAGTTGAAGATGTCCCTGCCCACAGCAGGGGGGTTGGACTAGATGACCTTTAAAGGCCCCTTCCAACCCAAACTGTTCTATGATTCTATGATTCTATGAAAATCAAAGGGCAACCAAAACAAGTCTAGAGACAGGAGGCAGAACTTAGCAAGTCTTCTGTCTTGACAGAGGAAGGGAGAAAAGGTTTATCCTGCTGAGATATCCAGCACAAGAATGAGTGATAAACCCTCCCAACCCCAACTCTACGGGAATTCTGTGGGATCCAAGCCAGAATAACCTTCTGTTTCACCGCACCTGAATATTAAGCACAGGTGAGTTTCAAAAACAATCAGCTGACGGCATAAGACAGTCTGGTCATATATGGTTCCCACTGATTTTAAGCAAAGCAAGATGACTTTGCAAGATATTCTTTAGGTTTCATATGGACAAAGCTCAGTCCACCCACATGTACTCATCGACCTCAGCTGATTTGATTCTTCGTAAAATGTCTTTTTATATCATAACCTTTTGCTTACCAGAATTGCACTAACATGATATAGAGCAAATATGCTTTCAGAAGGCAAATGTTACTGCCACACAGACTCGGCCTTGGGTGCACAACTGATCAGCTGGTGAATGGTACTAGAAGGAAAACTGGTTAACTGTCTGTTTCTCACTGATAAGGTGGCTCTTATTTTTGTATTATTAATAGCTTGATTGATTGCATAGGAGCAAAGACTTAGCATGAAATTCTTCTCGATATCCTTCAGATCTAGAGGTCTGCCATCTTACGTACTTTACATATTCGATGGTGCTGGAAAAAATAGGAAGTCATTTTAGTCTAACACCTGGCATGAAACTGCAAAGCCAAGCACTTCATGAAATTAAAAGAACAAATCAACTAAGTGGTTGTGGCTCGGTTATATTCTTGATCATTTGGGGACTGTACTGCTCTAGGAAACAGCCCAGCTCCTTGCTTTAATACTGGATATTCTTCAGGGTATAGGGATTAATCCTGTCTGGTCCCCTGGCAATCTGAGGTCAGCAAGCGAGGGGGGAGGGAACACTTTAAATCTGATACTTCTGTTAAAAAATAGCTATGGTGCAGCACGCTCAGGTTTCCGTACAACAGGGACCGGCTTTGTTTTGTGTTAAAGACCACCCGTTTCTCTGCTTAAGTATTACATGCATATCACGCCAGCTCACAGAAACTGAGGCAACTTTTCCATATCATTTTGAACAATTTCACTAGCTGAAAACGCTCTCTCCCACAAATGTACCTATTTTAAGTACAACCATCTTTCACATCAGAAAGCAACTAGCTGTTGCTTACAAAACACAAAACTCCTGGAAGTGGGAGGTTTCATTTTTGTTGCTGGTTTCAGTTGAAAATAACGCAATTGCTGGACGAAATACTCGGTTTATTGCCACACTGGTTGGTCCAGCACATCTCCTGCACCTTCTAATTTCACAGGTGAGCACAGCGGGACAGCCCACCCCAGGCCTGCCCGCCCCAGGGCAGACGCTGGTGGGGCTCTCGCCCTGGCCGGGGGACTGCTGGCTGACCCCCGGCTGCAGCAGGGACCATCTCGGATGGGGCAAGGACCCATGGTCCTGTCCTGCATGCCTCTCTGGTGAGCGTGCCGGTAAAGACGGCTGAGGGTGGGTGAGCTCAGCGCCGCGCAGGGGGACGGAGGGCACTCAGCTGCCCTTTCCGTGCTGGGAGGAGGATGCTCAGCAATTGAGCTCTGAAGTTGAGAGACCAAAGGGGAAAGATTTAAAAAGGAGTATTTTTCCACAAGGAAGTATTTGCCTACAAGGCCACAGGCAAAGGCAACAGTTGCACCAGCAGCAAGAGTTCTGCACAAACGTTCTGAAAGCCGCACAAAGACCTGCACATACTCAGTAAATACAGCAAGGCCTTGCCACCTCCTAGAAAGGCTGTACGTGGCCCTAGTCTTACCTGCCATGACAAAAATAAACCCGTAATGCCATCCCCATGAACTACATTTTTTTTTCTTTTTGAAAGGGGTGACCTTCCGTTAGTAAATCCTGATTCAATCCCTTTGCATCATGCCCTGTGTTATGAGAACGGGCAGCAAGGAATACAAAGGGGCTTGGCTTGTCTGTTCCAGGAAATAATACTGAAATACTCCGGACAGCCAGCTCCCCAACACCTCGCGGTCCTGGTCCTTTCTTCAGGAGTTTTTAAACTGCACTAGCACATGAAAAAACCCTGAAGTCTGCAGGTGATGCTTAGATGGTCTGTAAGTTGTTCTGGGACAGGAGAGATCAATTCTAGCCTCTAGGTCATTTGACTTGCGTAATTTAACTCAGCAGTTTTTCCTGAGGTATACTGGAAAGAGAAACTCGGTCCCAAATAACACGCAAGCCGATCTCAACATTGGCTAGCAACTGCAAACTGGGTCTGCTTCAACTGACTCAACTAGGCAGCTATACAAAAAAGCAGTTCTGCTGAAACCTAACATAGTATCAATGACCTGTAAACGGAGAGGAAGTTAAAAAAAACCTCAAAGCATGCAATAATATCACCTGCTGGTTTCTATAAGACGTTATTTTACGTGTAAATTGAATCACGCTTTGTCTGCAATCAGTGCACGCCGCAGAGCAGTAAGTCCTACATCCAGCACAGGGCAGCTGCACCAGTAAATACGATCCCAGCAATGAGATGCAGCCATCATCTGGGAGATCGTTGAGGTACTGAGCGTAACGTATCTGTATTTCTGTTTCCTCTTTGTTTTCAAAGGGAAACAGAAGTGACATGCACTTAATTATGTTATCATTCCAAGCCTAATTAGAGCCACTTAGATGTTAAGTACTATTGAAGTGAACTGCATACAGGAGGATTGAGTTTCCATCTTTTCTTCTGTTACTACCTGCCTGGCAAGTGTCCTCTCTTATATCTTAACCTATTCTTGCAAGAATAAAAGCCACAACTTCCCTGACAGGTTTCTGGTGTTTTGATTGTCTTTTGATGCAGTGGTGGCAACTGCAAGTTGTAAGGAAAATGCTTTGGCCAGGAGACTATCAGGGAACATGGGATCTTCTCCCCTCCCCTTCACCACAGGAAATTTGCAGCAATCCTCCATCTCAAACAGCTTTTGGAATTGATCAGCACGTGTTTCCATAAACTATATACAATGTCCTTCACGTTTTCTTTGGTGAGGTCAGAGTAGAGCATTTGGACGGCCCCAGACAAGCTGCACGCTGTCACGCACCTTTGCGTTTTCTTCTAACATGGACAAAAATCCCAATCCAGGAGTACACCCTTGCAGACTGCATGGGCCTGCAGACCCCAGGTTCCCCATCTCTGCTACTGACTTTCAACTCTGGTTGGGCCCCAGGCCCCAGATATGACTTTGAAGCCAATGCACTTTATAGATCTTCAAAAAGGCAAGCCTTGGTTCTGCCTAACCGGACTGATTCAACACATGCCATGACATAACCCATGATGCCATCAACTGGCCTAAGTTTCAAGTCCAGTTACAAAAAAGAGTATTGATATTGTCTGGCATATTCAGGAAATTCTTGTTTCTTTGAAAACTACTTTTTTTTTAGGATTTCCCAAATCACCGACAATTTTCACCCCTGAGAGGACTACCTCCACCAAAAATTTCAGGTTTGGATATAGCTCCCATTTATTTTTATAAACATACAAAGATGAGATTTTCACCTTCGATTGCCAAAAATGCTGAAAGGAATTTTCTAAACACTTCAAAGTTGTTGCCAGATGGAGACCAACCCATTGGAAATTCTGTCCAAATGATAAATGTTTTTAAACTTACCAAAGGATTAAATCAGCACGGTCTAGCTGAAACTTCAGTTGCAGGAAATGTACGTAGGTCCTTGCCATAAGAATAATTTCTAGTGTGCCAGGGGTGAGTTGTAAACATACTTTGCTGGAGGAGTTCAGCGCAATCTTCTGTTCCAATGTACTGGAAGCTGTACCTGCAATCTGGTCAGGAACAAGATCCTGAAGAACTTCTTAGCTTCACTGAGAACTTCAATCCTGTGGCATCAGCAGGTCTGAGCCTTCTATTCAAAGGCATTAAGGCACCGAGTGGTTATAAGCAGGGGCTGAGGGGTCATACAGCAGGGGCTTCCTTCACTTCCCAGTTTTAGGGAAATGTAAATGCTCCTCTTCCTCTGATGTTTACAGGGTTTCACCCTCTCCTCCTCTCTCCTCTCCTCCTTCTCTGCTGCACCATATAAGCACGCCAACCTTTTCCTTAGGTCTGCTCCCAAGACCCACAGACTTTTGCAGATTAAGTCCACCACCTCATTATTCACAACATCACATTCTCCTAGCAAATAAACTCTTAAAAAAAACCTTCTTGAATATAAAAAAGAACATTTCAACCTGATACATCCAAATCCACATGCAGCCCAAACCAAACCCAACCTTTTCTCAAAGCTCACAGCACATAACTCCCAGAAAGAAACGATGACAAGACACCATTTCAGCCTTCTGCCCAGCCCAGGCTGCTCCGCAGAGTCCTCCTGCCTTGCGGTGCATCCAGCCTGGCCTCCGGGAAAGGGTCACCGCAGGCACCGCACAGTCACCACCTGAACTCAGCACGGCAATTCAGGGAGACGGGGAAAGCGAGAAACGGAGAGGGAAGGGGGGCTGCTTGTTTCTTTTAAGGATTTTAGCACTGGCCCCAGAACCATATAGATGAAAAAAGAACATCTTGCAAAATGCTGCATGGAAAATACAACAACCTTAATAGTAACAGCATTGCTTCCCTTCTTTTACTACAGCTCCTAAAAATCCCGTATCCTACTGCCAGAGCTCAAAGAACCAGCTCAGCTATGAAATAACGATAATCCAGTAAGACACGAGCGTGCCATGCTTCAGAGTCCCTCTAGTACAAGAGAAATTTAACTGCTTCCCTCTCATAACCCAGAACTGTTATAAAGACAGAACATATAAGTCATCTGCCCACCGCAGTGAAAAAGAGCTAAGATGGAAAGAGGCCTGCTCTACCGATGCGAAGGATCTATTCTCTGAGAGACGATTAAATGCTAATTAATAGTGATGAGCCTAAAGAAATAACATTATGCAAATAAAAATGGCCTTACAGTAACTGCCACCAGCTCCCTATAATCACCTCTGGAGTCTTGTATTTTATTCTAAAGATTCCATCACCTAGGTTTGCAAGACACTGAGGTCAACAGGATTTTCACCTGCAAATTTGGTAGATGCAGAACAGACGTGGTACTACAGTAAAGCCAGCATCTCTGTAGCAAGTATCATTGGACTTAAAAAGGATGTGAAAGATTGAGGGAGATGTTTCTGCAACCTCACATGCACAAAGAGCCTTTCTAGATATTCATCTATTAACGCATTGGCACATAAATTTGTAGGACAGTTGCAACAACTGAAAAAATTATGATAAAAATCCAGAGATGGAGACAACTAACGGTACCAGGTAACCTAATTTACCTCCCTGACAGCACAGGGAATTGATAAATAGTCACATAATCAGAGATAAAATCAGATTCTTGGATCCATTTTAAATTCCCTTGGTTTACCTATGATAATTGCCTCCATTTCCTTGATGAGCAAGGCTGGTATGAACCAGCATCCAAGAAAAAGGACTCTACTGCCTTCTCGACAGAAAAGTGCTAACAAGGCCTCTCCAGCACCCTTCCCTAGAATTTGTATTTACACTGTTTAGGCTACACAACAGGTTGCTTAGAGCAAGAGTGAACGCTAAACAGCCGAAGTGTTTACTACACTTACATACAGCAGCACTCCACCACACCCCTACCCCATCACCTCTGAAAGAGCAAGGACTTCTGCCACTGCTTGTTTATGAATGCATCCTATGTCTTCCCAAATGTAACTGGAACACTTCAAGTCACCCACTGTCCCTCCTCACCAGTCCAAACTGACCTGTTAATGTGAAAAAGTTACCATCCCCAAACTAGAGAACTGTCCAGATACAAACTCCATGGTCAAGGTGTAGCAGGTACCTCGCAGCAAGAAAAGAAGGAGCATTTAACCAACAGCAAAGTCAATTAGTCCCTTAAATGAGGTGTACAATGCTAATTTGTACCATACACACACAATTTTCAGAACGTGAAGGTGCATCACCAATGCAAAAACTACACCAGCTTGCCGACTCCTCTGCTCCAAAATATGCAAGCCAACTACACTCGTAAAACCAATTCCCTGCCAAGGAGGAGAACAGCGTGAGATCCTCGCGATGTCTGAAGGCACAACCGGCGCCGCACGGCAGCGTTCCCCGCCGCGCCGTCCCACCCCACCTCCTCCTAGCACACCCGCGAGAAACAGCCCAGCACTCGCCACGGAGCGCAAGTGGAAGTCACAGCTTTACCTTCTCTGTTTACTCGCACTTACCGGAGCTGTCATGCTGGCGTGCTCTTCTCCATTAGGACTGTCATTAAGGGGGTTTTATCCACAGCTGTGATAAAAACAAAAAAAGCCCACCAAAAAACCCGCAAAAGGAAGCCAAGTCGGGTAAGTACTCCATCAGGGAATTTAGAAAGCTGACTCTGGAGCTATGTGTTTAAACACCATCTAGCTGCTTTTTTTTTTTTTTTTTAATTAAGTTATTTATTTAGCCAACAGAATTCACCTTGGGCTACGCTCACAAGAAAACACCATTATCTTTAATCTTTCATGTATGTCATTATGAGAACAGAATGGGAAACACCTGACTTAAGGAGGCAACTGCACGCGGTTTGTGCCTAAGCAATAGAGTACTTCAAATCCATCATGACGGGGATATCGTGCATTTTTTGAGAATGTAATTTTTCTGGATTTCAGGTAACTTGAGTAGGAACAATAACATTTCTTAGCAAAAATATAGCAATGATGACTTTGCAGTCAATGGAACCACCAGAAGATAGAGCAATCTAAGCCACATGGGAAAGCTAAAACATTTCTCAAAACATTTCCTTTAAAACTGTCTTCTAACAAATATTAACAACATCTAAAAGAAAAAACATAAGCATGGTAAGTAAGAGAGATTAAAAAGACCAGACACATGCAGAAACCAGTGCAGAAGGACTGGAAAGAAGTTCTGGGGTGAAAAACAGTAATTACAGTAACCCAGCTGGACATTCATAGCAAAGATGACTAATGGCACCAGTAACTGTCAGGGACACGCAAATTTAATCCCATATTACAATGCACGGCTCGAACGGCTGCATTTGAAGACGGGTCAGCAGTTCAGCCATAAATTTGTGTTACAGAACAGGCCATGGCGCTTGCTCCTTTGTCTCAGGCATTCCCCAGAAAACGCCTTTGTGCGCTCCCGAAATGGTGGGCGAATGCCACCTCCGCCGTACCGCTGCGGCGTGAGGACCGGGAGCTGCCGCAGCCCCTCCCAGCCCCTCGCCACTGACCCCCTTTTCAGGGAAGCCTGAGAGAAGAGGGAGTTGGGGGGGCTGCCTCTCCGAAGCAGACACCGGCTCTCCCCAGGTCCCCTGTGCCAAAGGGGGCCTGAGCCTCTCGTCCCTTCATGGAGCCATCTTCTGACCACCCGAACCCTCCACGCTGGTGACATCATATTCCCACGGCCACCAGAGGAACTGGCTAAAAGAAGATGAATGATATGGAAACACGCAATTTCAAGCTGTTTTAAAATCACAGCGCTGGCTGTGGCCTCACAGACAAGCGACACTTACCTGTCCCACCACACTCCGGTCCACGGCTCTCCTGCCACCTGCTAACCTCCAAGGGGTCGTACCAGGATGCACAGGTCCGTTTTCCAAGCGATACAAACTTGGAAAACTAAACTACTACTATTGCAAACAGGTATCTTAGTTCTGATTTTATCACATTGCAAAAGACAAGCCAAGTTCTAAGAACCTAATTTAGTATCCAAAACATTGATCTTGGTTGGAAGATGCTCTTCAGATCAGTGACCCACCTTGGAAAAATATCTGAACAGAAACTCTACTTATACGCTTTTATTACATTAATTAACAGCAAGAAACCCCCATACCAGCAGGACAGCACACACAAAGCACTCATTCGAGCGCCAAGTGTCTCACAGGGCCTAAAATCGGAACCTAATCCCTTTGCTACGGTGCCTGTTTGGGGCAACAACAAGCTTTGCATGGAAGGTGAAACCCATTTTCTGCAGCCCTATAACTTTAAGGACCAGTGCATGCACCCTTAAAGCTCCCTCCCAAAACGCATTGAGGCAGGCTGTTAATTTGATAACAAAATATATTTCAAAGCCTACAATGAAATATTAAGTATATATACATTTTAAGACATAAATCACTTAAGAACTAGGTAAATATAAGATACCGAAGGGTGCTTAAATGTTTCACTGCCCTATAAAAAATTCACTTTGAATTCTAATCCAAAATTCATCTTCCCTTAAAAACAAGACAGGTTATATCTTGGATTTCTATCCAAGCAATTTATGATACCCAAAAGGAAAAAAATAAAAATAGCTAACAGCCAAGCAGTGCTTTTACAGCCTTTTTTTAATCTACTAGTTCCAAACCAGATGCATGCAGTACAGAATTCTGATTAGGAAAAAAAAGGCTGTTGAATTTTTATTACTATGTCCCTTAAGGACGAGAAGCGGTAACCCCAGGCATTTAACGTGTACTATGAATAACAATACATATGAGCACATAAAAAGCTTGTTATCTCTGTTTATGGAATTTTTTTACCATATTGATACATTTACGGAAAGAAGTTGGGAAGTACAGTGAGGGGGAGGAGAGGAAGCTATCAAAATAACAAATACCATTAAATAAAACCTATTTGGAAAGGAACAAGCTACGCAGTACGAAATTTGAATGAACCATGTCTCTTCATTACCACCCTGCAGCTCCCACATAGTCAGTGGAGCCTCATTTAATCCTTACACTAAGAGCCTTCATCTACATACATCTCACCCATTGATACAAATGCAATTCATATTTAACCCTGACAAATAATCACTCATGATAGGAACGTTCTGCGTACACAGATTTTCTTCTTTTATAAACGATGTAAACACAGAGAGGTCCTTCAGGATGTTTCAAAACAGCTCACTGGATTCAAAGAAGCATCTTTTCTCCCTGACCCCTCACGTCACAATCCATAGCCAGCTGGCCAGGTATCCGAAGGGTTTCCACCACACACCTCCCTGTCACAGGACCACTTTCCTCCGTGTGTTACCCTGCAACTCCATCCCCATAGCTAGAAAAAATCTGTACAAACTGCAGCTAAGCAACACAGGGCTTTCTCCTTTAGAAATTAGCTTACAACCTCTCAAAAAACGGCGGGTAAGCTGAACGAGTAAAATTCTACAAACCAGCCATTTGTGGCACTGGCATGTTTTCCTTCTGGTATTTAGATAAGTCCAAGAAATAATTTTTTAAAATAGTTCCTCCTATTGAATCCTTCCCATATTTTCAGCTCTTCACAGGGACTGAATTTGAGTTATACTGACTCTGGAGCCAGCAGCTTGTGAGAGTACAAAGAGCACCCCAGAAAATAATGGAGGGGGATTGAGACAACTCTGCGCATCCCTCAGCTCTCAAACTTGCCTGTAGAAAGAAAATGAGCATACAGCCAGAGCACACCATGTTTCTGCTCTACTCATGGCAATAGGTGCAGCCTATACTACATGGGTTGATTCAAAGCCCAGACAGGGGCCAAAAATGTGAATTAGTTTTTGTTCTTCTGTGCTAAAAGGAAGAACAACTGACAAAGACTTAGGGTCTGCTGTCAACTACTCTGGACCTTTACCGAGCCCTTTGTCGTCTTCTCCCATTGAGATCTGCCTAGGTTTCCCTAGGTTGGTGCCTTGTGAAACCAGATGCAACAAGCATGATGGAAAAGAAATTCGTTCTCTTTTGCTCATGGTTGCAGGATTCTATCTCCAGCTGCTTATTTTCTTCCTCCTTTTCCAGGCTCATGGAAGAGGACAAACAGACAAACACCCTGACGGCTGTTGGGTGTTAAGTAACTGGAAGAGCCACATTAGTGGGCCATGCCCTTGGAGAAGATTGGGACACATGGGAGCCTGACAGACAGTTCAGAGGAAAAGAATTCGCACTAGAGCATCCCACCAGCACAAAAGCGTTGCTGTAGCCCAAACCAGAGCTCAGCTGTGTTATTTACCCTATGAGGTCTCAGCTGTCAACCTGGCCTGGCATCACGACAGCCTACAGCGCAAATGCCCTTAGGCAGCTGCTCGGCTCAATGTACAATTCTCTCTTTTTTAATGAGATTAGCGTTCATGAAATGTGCTAGCTCGACAGGCATGAAGTCCTCTGTTTATTCAGGCTACAGCAGATACAGCGGTCACTTTTAAAAAGACGTAATTTGAAAAGATACCATGAATTCACCAGAGCTCCTGCAGTTGCTCATTAATCACAGGAATAAGAGGGGTTTCTTGTAGATCTGCTGAGAACGGAGCACTGGAAAGGATGAATCTGTAAATTGTGGCAGGTGTATAAACTTAGCAACCTACCTCCTTGAGACTAGCGTGAAGGATCTACTTGCCAACAAAAAAACAACAGATGATTCCGCCTTCCTATCCATTTCAGTCATCAGACATATCTGCTGCAGTTGCCACAAAAATTGTTAAAAAAGAAGGGGGGGGGGTAAGTTAAATGCTGGGGAGTGGGGGGGTCAATAACGCAGAGGTATTGCCATAAGTATGGATTAGCAAAATGACTTGTGGTTATGCTTTTTTTAATTAAAAAAGCCCACGAAGTTAAAGGCGAAACAGGAAAAGTCATACATTTGCTGTAAAGATGTAAAACATTATTGCCGTGAATAAGCAATTCTTTGTTTAGAATGCATTTTTAAGCAGAATGACGAAAATCTGAGTTACTCCGTTTCACAGACGCTTTTCACCGCATAAAGCTATTTAAACGATAACACACAATCAGCTTCCCTTGCTAGGAAGTGACAAATTCTCTTCAGTGTATCCCATCAATGATGTGCAGATTACGGTCTCTAACAGTACACAGCGGGGCCATTATCGTATGTTGTCACCGTGTACCATCAAAAGGGCTTTAATCTGCAGATTGCCGCCACCATACGCTGCTCCTGCCGGGGATCTGCTGAGTAACAGGCCAGGACGCTGCGAAAACCTCCAGCCTCCGGGGTCGCCTGAAAAACCCGGCTCCCCGTCAGACAATCACTGCAACTCAATTAATGTATCTGGGTCATAAAAATGGTTTACGGGAGCCTGAGCCGGGTTACGAAACGCAGCGCAGCGGATACACCGGGCGGCGGTGGAGGTCAGCACCCGCTGCGCCCAGGTAAGAGCCGGGCCCAGCAGCGGGGGGGGGGACGGAGGCGGCTCCCCGCCGGGCCCCGCGGCGGGACGGGGATGCGGCAGGCAGCGGGGAGGCGGGCGGCGGGGCCGCCCCGCAGCCCCCCCCCCCACCCCCGGTCCAGCCGGCCAGGGAGGCGGCGGGGAAGGGGGCGGCCATGGCGGCAGCCGGGGAGACCCCTGCAACTTTCCCCCGCCGGGGTTCGGGGGAATTCGCTCGCCGCAAAAAGAAGCAAAAAAAAAAAAAATTATATATATATGTGTATGTGTGCATACATATATATATGTGTGTGTGTGTGTATATATGCACATATATATTCCGGCATCAGCAGAGCTACGTCCCCGCAGGGCACACCGGTGCCATCCCGGCGAAGCCCCCGCAATCCGCAGGCGGCCGCCACCGGCCCCACCGCCCGCCGGCCGCCCCGGGCAGGTGGGGGCCGCGGCCGCCGCGGGGGTGCCGGACCCTGCCCGTCGGTCGGTCGGTGTCCGCGCCGCGCCGCGCCGCACTCACCCAGAAGACGAAGGAGTAGATGATGAGGAGGGTTTTCAGACACGTTATCACGGGTTTGGTCTCCATTCTCCTCGATGCCATAATACTGAGATCCCGGCTGCAGGCTGGGCGCGGGAGGAGGAGGAGGAGGAGGAGGGAGGGAGGGAGGGAGGGAGGAGGGAGGGAGGCGGAGGGAGGTGAGCTCAGCGCTGGGCTCGCCCCGGCCCGGCTCACCGCGCCGCCTGTCGCTGCCGCCGCCCGCGGCCCCCCGCCGCCCCCGCCGCGGGGAGCGCGCTCCGCCGCCGCCCGCCCCGCCGTCAGGGGGCGCTGCCCGCGGGGCGCCGCCGAGGGTCGCGGAGGGGCTCTGCGGGGCGCGGGGGGGGGCCCGGCCCGGCGGCCGCCCCGCCCGCCGCTGCAGCTGCCGCTGCGGGCGCTTCCCAGCGCCGCGTAACTCGCTGAAACTTCACCTGGCGGGGGTGGCCGCAGGGCACCGGGCTCTGCCCCCGGGGTGGAATTTGCTGGGATATATCGGGGAGGGGGGCAGGGAAAGAGCCTGGTTTTGAAAGACGAAGTGAAAGGCGCCCCCCGCCCCCGGCAGTCCCCTTTTCTCGGGGAGGTGCTCCTCTCGGGGAGGGCCTGCTCCGTTGCTTGGGGAGGGGGGAAGTCGGAGCTGGACAGGGAACTGCCCGTGTAGGAGAAAACGTATTTCAGCATCACGATGAAAATTTGTGTTTGCGTTCAAGCCGCAGGGACCTGGAGGCCCTGGCAAGTGCAAGTAGCACGGGTCTAGCGGTGCTTTGGTTACAGCCACGTAATACGGGCGAGCCAGGCTGCATCTAAGAGCAAGAGCTCTGCAACGGATCCGTTTGAGGGGCCAGGGCTCCTCCAGCTCTGCATCGCTGACATCTCTCTCTTCGGCAGCTCTAGCGCACGTGACTGCATTGAGACGGTAGGATTTATGAATGTTACCTTGTAAGAGCAGGTCATGAAGCTGGGATGCTGCCGGAGCCTGGTCCCTAACCTTGGCTTCGCCTCAGCCTCGAATCTGAACTCTATCCTAAAACGAACCTGGACGTTGAACCCCAGCCTAAACTGATCAGAAACCTTCTACTTCTGTATGTCTCTGAGACCCTGAGCTTCAGCTGGAACAGACCTGGCTCGTCTCTGCGGGCCAGGATGGGCCTCGAGTGGCAACACACCCCGGAGAGAGAACACAGCCCTGGAGAGAGCCTGCTTCTCGTTATTGTCACTGCAGCTACCAGCCACCCCAAAATCCAGCAAGGGATGGACAGCAGAGAAATAACCATATTAGTCTAGGAATGGCAAGGGAACTGATCCTGCAGAGCCCTGGCAGCAGAGCAGCAGTGTGGGTCTCGCCGGCCTCCGCCGGCTGGGCATAAAGAGGCTCGTGCTGTGGCTGCCTTCAAGAAAAGCACGGCCAGAACGAGTGTGCACATGTACCTTGGTAGCCTGAACTGCTGCACCAAGGCCACGGGCAGGCGTGGAGGGAATGCTTTCAGGTTTTCCTTTGTGTAGTTCCTGTTTTGGAGGAGGGTGTGTGTGCACGTCCCTCCTAAATGGTGTGCCTGCAGCCCCCCAAAGCAGTGCTCTGAACTATTACCTTTTACTGCATTAAAATTGAAACAAGGTCAATGCTAAGCAGTGTATCTCCTCAAGCTACAAAAGCAATGTAGTTTGTGCAGCTGAGACATATCAAAGTGATAAACCAGACTTCGCCATGCAAGGGACAGTGTTCAAAAACAGAGAGAGAAAAAATGGTCCCTGAGCAAGTGCTTCTGTAATACGCAGAAGTTTTGCCCTGAAGACTGCTGCAAGATTTTGCTGGGTTTGACTTATGACTTTAAGAGTTGGTTATTTTAATGGGTAGCCTACTGTTTCCCGAAACAATGAAGGCATTTAAAGGATGCTTGGAGGGGGAGTATTCTGCAGGATACACTGTTTTTTGAAGCATTCGCCACTTTTGTGGAAAATTCAGATGACAGGTGCATAAATCTTTATTGACTTGGCCATTAAAATGTAAATAAGTGCAGTAACTGCAAGAAATTACATTGACACTAACAACAGTTATAAATATTCACTGTACAAAAGCTACAGTAAGATTTTTGACAGAAAATAGCTAAGCAAGAGCAGGAGAAACTTATCTTCCTGCCCCTCACACATGGGCTGTAGAAAAGATAAATGCTGCTGTCACAAGCTAGCGACCAGTAACCATTTATTTCAGTAGCTATGGTTGTACCTTCCCTCCCCTTCAGGTGTTTTTAAGAAAGTGCGAAACAAAATATAATATCAACCCAAATTTAAGTATCCAGCCAACAGAAACCATGTATGGCTATTTTGGTAGATGCTGATTTTGACAGACTCACATTTTTTGCACATGATTTTAGGTCACTCCATCTTATAGAGCCTAGTTTGAGATACAGCCCCTGAGTCTTCTCACAAAGATGTGTTGGGGATTTAAAGTCCATAAATGCCTACAGAGCCTCCCTTTACAGTGTTGTTAAAACTCAGAGGGTTTTCCACCAGGAAACTTGCACCAGGGAACCAGAGAGAAAATAGAGGTGCAAGAAGAGAAGTCCACATCAGGAAATATAGTTCCTTCCTCCACGAAAGTCAGTCCCTAGAGGTGATGATGTCCTGAGAACTGAGAAACGGTGACTCCATGTTATCCCCACCTGAACCTACAGTCGCCTGCCGAGACTATATTTGGAGGAACACTGAGTTGCTTTTTGACATACAGTCAAGCAGCATATACTTTATTGGATGTAGATGCAAATTTTGGATTAAAAATGAGAATGTCTGAACGGAGCTGGAGATAAATCTGCCTGGTTACAGCAAATACCATTAAAATATGACCAGAGCACCAAGCCATCAAACATTTTAGGCTTACATGGAATTACCGAACAATTTCTAGCCTTCATGTGTGCATTGGAAACACGTTACCTTTTAAAATTATTTTATCGTATTTTTGCAGATTTGGGAGTGCAGATTTTCAAGTATATTTCTTGAACAAAATCAAAGCAAGTCTTTCTAAAGCAAAATACATTTTCAGTTCTGTAATCCATGTTTGCAAGTTGGGAACATAATTGCTCTTCAGATCTCCCCACAGAGAGAACATTCTTGTAGTTATTCAAAACAGGACATTTTTGCCTAGCTGTGTCATTTGAAAAATATTTCTTTAAAATGTTAGCAGTTTGCAGGGGATTCTTCTGACAATCGGTGCCTGTGAGGTCCTTTTTCTTCATAATGCACAGGAATATTCCTCTTTCTTAATAAGTCAGTCTGCAGAGCATCGGTCCAGAAGGAGCTTCATCCCACAGCAGGAGAGCATCACGTTGTAGAAAGTGAAAAAGAGGGCTTCCATCCTTACCTGAAGCTGACACTGGTTATTTGATGGTTAGATAGAAACTTTCTGGGGAAAGTGGTGGAAAGATGTAAACAGCCATTGTACCAAATGTGATAAGGCTTCGCAGCCTTCTGCAATTATAGCAGGTATAATGAAATGTGGTGCTTTCTTCTCTTCATGCCCACTCTGGCCTCCCCCAGATTCCCTGTGGTGCTGTTGAAAGTAAAGGCTGCAACCTCTGCTGTCCTTTACTTGGCCTTCAGGCTTATGATCCACACTCGCTTCAGTCTCCCTGGAGATCAGCGGTGTGGGGTTTTTTCCTCTTCCACTTGTTCCTTCTCTCTCCATGTTGCCTGCCAGCGGCTGTCCTCGGCTAGCAGTACCTACAGCCTGGGTCAGTCCGTTGCAGAGTAAAGACAATCTTTTTGGCAAAAGGCAGAAAGCAGAGGGAAAAATAAAGCCTGATAATTTCCCTGCACTTGTGAGTTTCGAGTGAGTTCAGGCAGCTCCATACAGGTCCCACCGACACCTCCGCGTTGTAATTTGTCTCTAAGAAAGCAGAGCTCTTGCGTGGCAGCCATTTCGTTACATGGCTGGTAGCGGCACGCTGTTGGCAGGTGCATCAATGGGACCCACTTGTCAGGCCCAAGCCCCAAAACGTGTCTTCCAAGGAAGCCTCAAGCCTTATATGTCCGCAGGGAAGCCATGGGGGGTACACAGCCAATCTCAGAGAATGATTTGTCAGAAAAGACCCTGTAAATAGGCAAACATAGTGTTATTGAAGTCAACTGAGGTATGCCCATTTACAACAACCGATGAAGAAGATCTCCTGTAGCACAGACGTAAGGGAGCAAATACAGACATCAGCTTTAATAGTTTAGCAACCAGTATGAGTAAGGATGAAACACATATTCAGCACCAGTTCAGTAAAAAGGGCTTGTGGGATGGCTCTGCAGTAGGGAGAGCATAGTGGCACCTCAAACTGATGAGCAAGCAGGACGTGTTTACAGAGGAAGAAGTAGTAAATACTAAGAAACTTTCTTAGACCTTTTAAGAAAGTCTTAGGATGCTTCATAGGAATGCACATCATGCTTTATGAATTATGCTCAGTAAATTAAGGCTTTGGGCTTATGTTAGGCCAAAAAGAGATGTCAAGGGAATATGAACCAAAAGAAGTAGTTTTAGGAGAGAAAAGTGGTAAAAATAGTGAACTTTATACCTCTAACAACTCAAACTAACCAGTTACAAGATCAAAACTGGTACAGAGATTAACAGAACTGAGGTAAAGGTTATACTCTCATCCTCCTGGAAGCCAGATGGCAGCTAGATATATCCACTTGCCATGTTTGGTTTAGTGCTGTTTTATAATAATTATTAGATGATAAAGAAAGGGGTCTGCCATGCTGTGATCTTCCTTTGCCCCTGGAGGGTTCCTTGCTATGGGGACAATGAAATTCTTGATTTTTTGCAACTTTACTTCTGAAGCTTGAGCAGCTTTGTCCCAAAAGCCAACCAGCAGTGTGGAGGCAGGAGGGAGTGTGTGGTGGAGGGATGTCCTTATCCCCTTTCCCTTCAGAGCAGGCATGTAGTATCTGGCTTTTATCAGTAATGTCGATACGAATATGCTTTTCATAACTTCTGTTTCTCAGCAAATACCTAGATTTGAAAGGGAAGTTTCTAGCTGTTTTGTAGGCAGGCACTTCTGATGGCTTGTGATGACTTTCCTGATTACTCTAAAGCTGTGCAAAGTGTCCTCTCTGAAGGGAGTGGAACAGAAATACATTTGTGACTAAGTATAACTACCATAATAGGATAAATGAAGATCACCAGCATTTACAGAGAAAGGGTGGAGGACTTGGAAAAGATAAGAGGTCAGAAAGCAGAAAAATACACAAAGAGCGTATCTATATTATTTCAGGACAAGCATTATTACATCTCCAGGTGATACGAGTTTTGACACACAGCAAGAAAAATGAAGCCATACAATTTTATAATCTTCATCTTTAACAATTAACCATGAACATTTGCCAGGTCACTCAGATCGGTTTGCCACACTCCGTGGTTTCTCTTTTTTTAATTGTTTTCTTTCTTTGTAGGTCTGAATACCAGCACCAGATTCTGTCTTGGTGTCCCTGGAATACCTGGACATTTTCTCTAAGGCCAGTAGGTAATTTACAATTACCTTGGGAGGAATTAGATAATTTCTCCTTCCGGAAAGATCAGCGTGAGGAGTTAAGAAGCATCTGTGAGGCCCCCCTTGTCCATGATTTTCTGTTATTTAGCTTCTGTCAAGAAGCGTGGTGGAGCTGTACCTTGAAATTTGAACACCACAGCATTCGACACTGTTTCCATTTTCCTCCTTTTCCTTTCTTGAATGTGCTGTGATTTGTTTTCACTAGATTTCTCCTAAGTCTGCCCTGAAGCAAGTGCAGGCAGAACAGGGGATCCTGGCCTATTTTCCAGCACTGGCCGAAGTTGCCTCTTGTCATCGCGGGTTTGTAAGTGTTCACATAAGAAGTAGGGGCAAGCAAGCAAATTCCAGCTTTTCTGTTATGCAGGTGCAGCTATCTGCTTACGTGGCAGATGCAGACTCCAGACTGACATGTAACTGTCTGCTTATTCAGGGACTTCTGAATGTCCTCAGCTTATGGACAGAGGGATTGGGAAACCTCAGGTGTGAGACAGCTGAGGGACTATGGGCAACATGGATGCTGCCGAGGGAGGTCAGGATGTGGAACTTCCACTCCAATGGAAAGTGATATTACGTTAATGTGACACAACAGCATAGGACAAGGCGAAGCACCGTAGGAAGAGGGTCACATCAGGGACCTGCTAATTCTGTCGTTAACTTCAGGGTACAACTGGCAGGACCTGATTCCCAATGGGAGGACGAAAGAAGATACCCTGGGAGACCCAGGGCAATCCCTGCTTTATACAGTACAGAGGACAAGGGACAGTGTGAAGAGAGTCACAGAGGCCACGGTCAGCCCAAGAGCTCTTCGATAAACAGCCATGCTCATGCAAAATGAGACCATGCACACAGTGAAAGGAACTTTGAGGTACACTGCATGAATTTTGAACCAATGTATTTTCTCTTGACATGGTGCCTAGGTTTCCTTCTCCTCCTCTAAACAATGACTCCTCTTCATGCCTTCAGAAAACAGGAGGATTGATTTTTAAAGTAGCCAGTTATTTTACAACAGCATACTAGTGATAAAAAGAGAAAAAATTACAACAGTTTAATAGTCAGCATGTTTTGGCGAATAGAATTAAGCTGTATAAAGCAATAACATTTAAAAACCAATTCATTACAGGTAAAGTATAATGACAACAAATCTTAAAACAACCAAAGAAACAAGACGGATACTTAGAGCATATCTTGTACCCACCTCAGTGCCAGTGTAGGCAGAGGTCTTGATTTTTAAAGACAACCTGTTGCATGTTGCATACAGGTATCTGTTACATGAGCATGCAAAAGATCTAGCACCAGCTTAGGGCCCAGATGTTGTTTCTGGAGCAGACTCCTTCCCTGTGATGCTGGGGAATGGAGTGGATGTGAACTGCTCACTCAGACACGGCTTGTTTCTTGGATGAGCTGAGAGAGGTGGACGAGAGCAACTCTTCTTCCCTTGCAGAGGATTTTTTGCATTGCGCCCGCATCCCTTCCTTCTGGAAGAGCAATCTCAGCACTGTTTCCTGGAGACACCCTTTGCTTATCTTTCTCAGGTTCCTTCAGTGAGCAGCCTCGTTTCCTCCACAACCATACAACAGTTTCCTAAGCCGTTGTGTGAGGAGCTCCATTCCTCTAAACGCAGGAGCAGCAAACAGTCGGGGACTCAATCCATGTCAGTCTTACCAGCCATAACAAGCACTGCCTGTCATGCCCCTAGCACACCCTCCTGCCCTTCCTAGGGTCTTGACTGCTTGGGCTCAGGGCCAGCTTAGATAATGGGTGCAGGCATCACGCCTTGAATCAAAGAAATGTTTGAGAAAACGCTGTGTGAAGCCTTGGTGGGAGAGGCTGCCCTTCTCTCAGGAGGTGCTTTTAAGCGGGGCTCGCTACCCGTACTCTCTGCCTGAGCTACGCTTCAGCTGTGTTGCAGCCATGCCCGTGCCCATGCCTGTGCTCCAAGCTGGCCACCTACCCTAGATGGGCTCAGATCAAGGAATTTAAGAAGCATACGCAGCTTGTTCGCAGGCTCCCTGGCATTGGAAACAAAGCACCATATGCTCAAGCAGCAGGAGCAAAAGGACGAGCTCAAGGCAAAGGGACTTGAGAGCCGAAGGGCAAGGAGGTGCACAGGAAAGGCACCAGGACATCTTGCTTTATGCTCCCCCAGTCCTCCTTATGGGGCACTGGTGGATAACGCACGGCTACCTCCTCTCCCTGCAGCTCCGAGGGGGTGCCTCTTCCACTTCACTTTCTGATATCTTGCCCCCGAGGTGGCTATGGCTTATAGGCATCTTCCCCTCTCTCTTACCGCTTTTGGCCACCATCACCCCCACCTGTCTTTGCCTTACAGTCTCTCCTAGGCCCCTGCTCTGTTAGCTGCCTGCTCAGCCCGCTGTGCGGGTGAAACCAATAGCAGTATCAGCCACAAGCATCGGGGCAAGGAGATCAGGTCCTGTACGTGTGCCATTGTCCCCAGCGCAGAGCACGGCAAGCAAGTCCCGGTGCCACTGTCACTGACGCATAAGGCACAAAGGTTGCCTGCATCGCTGGCCCTTCACACTGGGTCTGCTGGAACCAGGCTTAGGCTGTAGATAGGCAGATTTTTAATTAACACAGAATCAGTTAGGGCTTTCCTTTTTTAACGTGTACAGCTGGGACTGATAATGTTTTGTAATGGTTGATTGCCTTTGAAATGTATAGTTCTTTTACATGTTTGTCCTGGATTGTATATATTTGTTAATGTTTCTTTTTTTTACTGGCAACCAACAGAAATACACCTGTATTAGGAACTGAGGTAAAGGGTTTACTGACTCATTTGAAAGCATTTTTGATGTTGTAGAAGTCACTTATATTCAATACTCAATCTTACGTGGCAAAAGGAAACATAAACATCAACACTACAACGCACTGTGGAAACAATCTCTGAAGACTTCTCTACATGTCCAACTTCTCCTGGGGCTTCTGACCTGGTGCTCAAGAGTTGTAGATCAGCACCAGAACATCCCACATCTTCCTGCCATCATGCTGACTTCATGCAAGAGGGAAGCAAAGTGTGCCGTCAGTCTATGGGAGTCACTGCAGGCATCCCAGTGACACTTGTGTGAATGTTCCCCGTGGGGAAGAAGAGCTCAGCAAGTCTCTTATTCACCACTTTGGTGCCTGAGAACCTACAGGCTTTAGAAAATGAAGTAAGTCTCTCTGCCTCTTCTCTTTTTCCATTTCAGGGAAGCAATTTGCTTGTTTTCCTTCCATCTTGCATTTTACAGTCCTCTCCGAGTCCCAGCCCAGCCTGCAGACGTGTGCAGGATCTTTTATCCCACAGGCCACCTTTGGGGAGGTTGTCACGTGGCAGTTGCACAACGTATGTAAGTAAGGAGCCACGTGGACTGCACAAGTCACACGAAGCCAAATTAAATTATATACTGTTTTTTTACTAGGTTCTGGTGACTTGAGAAGCACAGCAAGGGCCTCTATAATACTTAGAAATTACTGACAGGATATGATTCCTGTGCAGGAGGAGGATAAAAAAGACGCACGGTGGGTGCACCACGGGGGTGGTACCATAGGGAAAGAACTCCACTATTTCCATGCAGGAATGAGAGAACCAGGTACACCTTTCAGGGACATGTTTTGATGCAGGATTTGGTTTTTAGCACCTGGATAACACCACTGACATTCAGAGCATTGCTGTAGTCAGTGAAGTAGTATCAAATAAAATAGGGAGCTCTACATTTACTTTCTCCTGAAGATTTTTCTGTCAAATTGGGTCAACTTCTTAGTAAAGAAAGAGAGCATTTTAATCTGTCCACACTGCAAACCTAGCCTGGGATTTGAAAATTACTTTTGTGCTGAGAAATGTTGTGGACTCTGAATTTGGCGAGCAGTATTGTTGGTGCATAAGATATAACGGTATGTAATCCAAAACCTGATCATTTCTGCTTTGCTTAGCTTACCATTATTTTAGCAAATGTTTGCTTTGGTGGGTTTTTGGGGTAACATGAGCAGATAAAAGCTCCATAAAGATATTTTTGCCAACATTGAAAATAAAAAATAAACCAACATCCCTCCCTACCCAGGTTTTTAAGCAGTAGCATTTGTCACCTTTATAAAAATACAGTCTATTTAGACTGAACGCAGATCATAAAACTACTCTGCCCAGATCTGCAGGGGAATCAAACAGATGGCAGAGCCCATTGCAGTTTGGATGAAGATTTCATAGCTAGATATGCAAGAGAATAGTAAAGTGGTTTCAAGGTCAACAATGAGGTGAAAACTGCAGCCAGATTTTCTTCTGCTAGGAGCATGTGCAGCCTTTCTCACACATTTAAAGGAAATGCACCAAACCTAGAAATTCTTTCACTACCAGAAGCAAATGCCCTTGGTGCAGGATGATATTGCAACACGGGGAGAATTTGCTTGCTTAACTTGCATTTTTAAATTCTACACTATTTTTTTTTCAAATAGTGGTTCATGACTATTTATGTATGTATTTTTTTGAATTCAGTCAGATCTGTAGGTGGTCATACAGCCATTTGTAAATAATATTAGTTGTGAATTTTGGCAACAAAAATTATTCTTAAATAATGGTTGTTGCTATTCAATAAGTTCTGGGCCCAACACACATCTAAAGATGTTGGCAGCTGATTTTTTCCTCTGTACTTGTGTCTTTTATGCCCCCACAAATCTCTGAATCAAGTAGTTATGACTTTAAATGGAAAATCTCCTCCCTGATTTGTTGTGTTCTTTTAAAAATAAAAACCCTTAGCAATCTAGCTTGTGATATCCATCAGGCTCAGCTACACAGATCTGGAGGCTGTATTTCTCTCTTGTTTATGTCATTACTCTGGTTTTAGTTAATTTTCACTTCCAGATGTCTCTTGTGCCTGTTTTTTTTCTGGTTAACAGGATATAAATTACCTTGATAGGCCGGAGCTGTTTGCTCTGTTTTACTTGTTTAATTTCTGGATACATTTTACAGAGCCTGATCCCTCATCATCACAAAAGAGCTTTTACTGCCTTATAACACAGATTTCTCTAAAGTTATTTAGTCTCATGAAATATGCACAACCGACTGCAGAATCGGGCATGTAGTTTGAGTGCTCATCTCTTCTTTCATTAAAGGGGCACGAAGACCTGCTCTGGCCTGGGTTGGATTCAGCTCCCGGACCATCAGAAATATGAAGACTCTGGTTTAGCGTGGCTGAAAGAATGGATGTGTGGGTTACTGCTATGAAGGATGACTCCTACTTGCTAGATTAGGATCTTGCAGAAAACGATGCTAAGCTGCATCATATTTAGTATCTGCCTTCCACGAAAGGCAAGGGTTTTGGCTTTACTCATTATCAGTAAAAGAGGTGTTGTACAACAGCATTAGCGGACCTGCAGTGGGGTGGCTGCCAAGCAAATCAATTCTGTGCTGCATCGCCTTCTGCTGAATCACTTCTGGTCCTGAGGTTTCTCTCCAGGGAGTGGAGGGTGGTGCCAGGGTCCAGGTAGCTCTCCCAAGTTTTTTCCTGCAGGGGTTTCTGTAGAAGGGTGGTTGGGGTGCACTGGTGTACGCCTTAGTGGACTTGAGCAGATCCCCACAACACTTCTTCAGTTATGGGTGGGCTAGATGCCTTTGCATATGGATATTTAGTTGCTGGATTATATAAAGCACTGCAGCAATCAAATACTTCCTGCTGCTTTTCCAAAGAACTGCTGCAGGGACGCTCACGCATTGCATACAAAGATCCCAGGGCACATTGTACTTTTCTCCGGAGGCTTTGAAAACTTAAAGAGATGAGATCCAGTGATCTTAGAAGAAGCCTGGGAACTGGACCTCAAGTACTATATTTGAATGGCAGGGACAGCCCCTGCCCTGTTCTGTGCTGCCATTTTCCCAGTGGTCGCCCAGGGCTAACTAACATTCAACTATAGGCAGTCAAAAAGAATAGAAATGAATCATAGAATCATAGAACAGTTTGGGTTGGAAGAGACCTTTAAAGGTCATCTAGTCCAACCCCCCTGCCGTGGGCAGGGACATCTTCAGCTAGATCAGGTTGCTCAGAGCCCCGTCCAACCTGACCTTGAATGTTCCCAGGGATGGGGCATCTGCCACCTCTCTGGGCAATCTGTGCCAGTGTTTCACCACCCTCATTGTAAAAAATGTCTTCCTACTATCTAGTCTAAATCTCCCCTCTTTTAGTTTAAAACCATTCCCCTTGTCCTGTCGCAGCAGGCCCTGCTAAAAAGTCTGTCCCCATCTTTCTTATAAGCCCCCTTTAAGTACTGAAAGGCTGCAATAAGGTCTCCCCAAAGCCTTCTCTTCTCCAGGCCGAACAACACCAACTCTCTCAGCCTTTCCTCATAGGAGAGGTGTTCCATCCCCCTGACCATTTTTGTGGCCCTCCTCTGGACCCGCTCCAACAGGTCCATGTCTGTCTTGTGCTGAGGGCTCCAGAGCTGGACGCAGTATTCCAGGTGGGGTCTCACCAGAGCAGAGTAGAGGAGCAGAATCACCTCCCTGGACCTGCTGGCCATGCTTCTTTTGATGCAGCCCAGGACATGGTTGGCTTTCTGGGCTGCGAGCGCACATTGTCGGCTCATGTCCAGCTTTTCCTCCACCAGTACCCCCAAGTCCTTCTCGGCAGGGCTGCTCTCAATCCCTTTATCCCCCAGCCTGTATTGATACTGGGGGTTGCCCCCACCCAGGTGCAGGCCCTTGCACTTGGCCTTGTTGAACCTCATGAGGTTCACACGGGCCCACTTCTCCACCTTGTCCAGGTCCCTCTGGATGGCATCCCATCCCTCAGGTGTGTCAACCGCACCACTCAGCTTGGTGTAATCTGCAAACTTGTTGAGGGTGCACTCGATCCCGCTATGTCATTGATGAAGATATTAAACAGTACTGGTCCCAATACGGACCTCTGCGGGACACCACTTGTCACCGATCTCCATCTGGACATTGAGCCGATGACCACTACACTCTCGATGCGACCATCCAACCAATTCCTCACCCACTGGACAGTCCACCCATCAAATCCATACCTCTCCAGTTTAGAGAGAAAGATGTTGTGGGGGACCGTGTGAAAGGCCTTACAGAAGTCCAGACAGATGACATTGGTAGCCCTTCCCATGTCCACTGATGTGGTCACTGCATCATAGAAGGCCACTAGGTTTGTCAGGCAGGAATGTGTACAGCTTCTAACATTTTCCAAAGCTTACAAAAATATGCAGTCATTACTACTTCTTCTCTAACCAAAAAGGCCCTGATTCAGGGGTCTGCTCTTTGCAGTTACCATCTCCAGACAGTTCTTGGTGGGACAAGTCTACTTACAGCAACATTTGCTTCATTTAGGGACCAGCTGCAGGTCCCTCTTGGGCACCTTCTTCCTGCCCACCAGCTCAGCTCAACAGAGGTTGAGAAAAGCAGTCATAGAGCAGCTGATGCACATACCAACTGTTATCACTGAGGTTCCATATTAATTGTTACTCTGACTTGCATTGTCAAACACGCAGGTTTTGGTTTTATGCTAGTCAGCCGAGGTCTTAGGCTCATGCTGATCAAGGATCATGAAGGAGACTATGCAGCAAGTCGGTGAGATTTGTATGCTGAAAGTCAGTCGTGCTTTGAGAGCCTGCCAAAAAATGATGTTTCAGAGGGCATGTATAACTGCCAAAATCAAGCTGATGAATGGCTTTATCATTGAATTTGGATGCAGAATGAGGGTCAAGTTCAGACCAGTCCAGGAGTAGGCTATTCACACAATCTAAGCAGGATGGGACCAGGGCATTTTGTAAACAACATTTATTAAAAAGAAGTTATTTAGCTCTGTTTTACTCTAAAGTGCAGTAGAGGGAGGGCAGAGAGGAATTAAGTCTGGAAGGTAGATGATAAGGCAAGTTTGGGGCCATACAGTGCCAAGCTTATCTGAGCATTTGGGAGTTTCCTCTAGTTAGGCACAGTAAAACAAGGAAGGGAAATGTTGATGGTCTCTTCTGGAACCTGTACATATCCAGGAGTTGGTTCTGCAACACTGGTGTTCACTCTTTTCTTCCAGGACTATAGTTGTCCATGGTTAATATTAATTCAAAACACAGGAATAAGAAGTCTGTAGATGAAATACTGCATGCTATTTTTACTGAAGATGAGAGGAGTTTGAATTTAAATAATGAGGCTTAGTTCTGAAAGCATACAGCCTTGCATTTCATTTTTTTATTGAAGAATTTTATCTCCTGGGTAACAGGAAGGTGATACAGCAAGAAGCGTATCACTTTTTCCTATCTATCTGGAGAAAGATGGTGAAGAAAAACACAGATCAGGTACAGAAGGTGTCAGGTCTTGGCTGAATACCCTCCTTTCTTAGCTTTTGCTTTTCAATTCCATTTACATTCTTCTCTTTAACCGGTGGGTGCTTTCCCATTGCTTTTGATGGAAAGAACTTTTTTATGGCACGTTGCTTTGGGCTCAAGCCAGTTTTAACCAGTTTTATAGTCAAGGACCATGTGACCAAGAGAGATATCACAGTAATTCAGGTCCACCGTGACGACTGCTGAGAAGAAAACTAAGAGATTACCTAAGAGATAATACTGCCTTAAGTAACTGCCAATCATGATACTGCTAATTGCCATTAAGTTACGAAAAGTGCAATATCATTTATCATTTCTAACACACACAAAGGACAGTGGAGGTATGTTGGGAATGTCATGGACGATTTAATTAAAATAAATGAATATATGATAATTGTGGCTACATCCTACTATGATTTTTGTGACCTCAGTGGTATCCTTTCTTATAGATCAGTCATAAGCTCTTGGAGTGATGACTAGCAGGTCCAAATCCGTGGAAAAAGAGCCAGTCCTTGGTGCGGCACTATGTCCAGATAACGACATAACAGACAAATGACTAAGAAAACCACTTAATGTAAATTAGTTGTTTGTAACCAGAAAGCTCATGTGAGAGCTCGTGATGCACATGGCTCAATGGAAAACAAATACAATAAGAGAATAGCAAACGTAATTAAATGGAGTTTAGAGCTGAGGCTATCTATCCAAAATAATTTGTGTAGTGTTGCCATAATATCTAGCTATGGACAAATCCACCCCATTGGATCTGGACATACTGGTTTAATAGATATTTGTTGTTTCTACATCTGTGCTTAGATGACTAAATGGCTTGTACAAGATAAATGAAATCTCATGGCAGAATATTACATTAGAAACATTAGCTAAGCTTTACAGACCCAAATGACTGCAGAGCTATTCCAAATCATGAGTGATGATTTATACCAATCTTTTTATTAATTTATTGCCTGCCCATAAATTGGAGAGTTGCTCTTCAAATAAAACATCTCAGTTAAAAGAAGAACTGAACTCCAGGAAGACAGAGGACCTTGATTTAGCATAGCAAAGGGGGTAATAAGGTTTGCAGGGTTTATAAATGATGTATTAGTTTGCAGTTTGAATTCAGTTGCAGCAGAAATCTTGCCAAGATGCCCAGTTCTCTTTCCACGCTTACCTCTGGGCAGCAGAGTGAACAGTCAGATTTTGAACCATGTACTAAAGAGTTATCAGTTTCTCTCTATTCCACCCAGACAAGCCCATTTCAGTTATCTTTAAGGTCAGAGCTAGTGCGGGGCTGCGCACATAAGGAGTTTCTCTTTAGCTGCACCTTTCTGCTCAGCTCCTGCTCAGATGCCTCATTCCGTGCTCCTGGGCTGGACCACAAACACCTCGTTTCTGGTCAAGGACTTCACCATGTCTCAAGGATTCCTCCTCTTCCTCACCACCGCCAGCCATCAGTCATATTGGTCTGGACTAAAAGTGTTGGCTGCTTTGTTCCCTGGTCTCCCCGTGCTTCCTCACGTTCTCCCAAACACCCCCTGCCCGCACCGTGAGGGTTAAACCTGGCTGGGACCAGTTCCTGCAGCGTGCATTGGTCTATGTACAAGCACTGATGAACTACGGTCCCTTTCCAAATATCCCTGTAAACAAACAGTGGCAATTCAAATGTTTGCTGAAATACAAAGGAAAGGGATGCAAGCCTGGCTGAGCAGGATCATCTGTCTGCTTAGGCACAAATACTCGAGGGGACCTTTCTCCATTGTTTTCTCAGCTGATTTCCAGCTATATACTTACCTGCTCCCCTAATTGATCACCCACTGTCAGTGTCTATGATCAAAAAACACCGATAGTCCCCGGGGAGAAGCATGTTTCATTCTCCTGGGCGACACTGAAGGTGACAATGTTGCAAAGGGTGGAGGTCGGCCTTCGTAGGAGGGAGGAAGAAGGGCTGGCTATACTTCCATTACACAAAGAGGTCACATTTTTAAAGGTCAGATCTTTTGTCTTTCGTTTCCTAGGTACAATCCCACCAGTGTTTTGAAATGCATTGCTACTTTAGCTGTAAATAAAGCAAGTTAAATTTAGACCAGTTTATGAAGCAGCACTCAACACTGTAGCTTACATGGCATCTCCTCTTTTGAGACTCGTAAAAATTTATACCAAGAGGTGTTGCCTTACAACTGGTGTCAGATTCTTTTAGAATCAGAGATAGGAAATGAACATCTCGGCAATGGTGAAAACTGCGTTTTATTTGGAGAGCAGGAAGCTAAATGCCTAGCCTGCATCAATTTTTCCTGCTTCAGCTGTGCAGCAGTGCTAAAAACAGACAAAACCACCAACAGCTTGCTTGCTTTTATGAATTCAGGTTGCCCTAGTTATATGGTTGTACGTGCGTGTGCGTATGTATGCGCAGATACTCTGGGTGAATGGAAAGAAGAGCTCCACCTAGAAAAACTGTAGCGTGTTTTGGGGCTGTTACAGGCTTAGAGGACACTGGCAAAGGTTGGTTAATGCAGCTGCAAAAAATGTGGCTCGTAAATCAGAAAAAAAGACTGCGATGCATTTGGAGTCACCCGTTGTGCTTTATGAATAGGGTGCACTGGGGGAGTGAGTAGTGCTGCTGGACACGGAGTACAGCTGTATATGCTGTTTATAGATGGTGTGGAATCCATATTAGGTGGGTGGCCCTTGGTGTGGTCTAACCTAACCAGCTCAGTGGCCTTTTTTATAGAATTTATCAAAATGAATAATAGAGCAAACATAAATTGAAGCAAGCATGCTGCTTAGTTTATTTACAAAACTAATAAAAATGCAAAAAATACAGTAATCAAATTATGTTCTCAAGTAAGAATGAATCAATAGATTAATAGCTTCAAAGTGCTTCCGTACCAAATTAACACAATAAGCAATCAAATCAAATGATGAGGCTGTCACTTTCACTCTCGGTCCTTGTCACTAATGAAGTTGTGCTGAGAGAATTGGAGGAAGAGTTGTTTGCTTTCAGACCAAAAGCATCCAGCATCCTACCAGAACACTCCTTTCCCTTGGCTGGGGAGGAGCACAGGTCGCACCACATGTTTGATTTGGACTTAGACCCTTACCAAGCAAGAATGACAGAGGTGAGTGGTATTCCTCTTTCAGTGTAAGCTAATTCCAGCTATCCAGGCACAAACAGTAGCTCTTCACATTTCTTACAGTCTGGTGGCTGTTTCAGGGTGATGGGTGTCATTACGAATTCCCCTGCCCATGCACACAGTTTGTAGGATAGCAGATCTACCCACTTAACACAGGCGGGATCGCTAAATACTGCATGATGGCAGCTTTTGAACAGCTTTTGACCTCATCAGAACTTCCTTACTAACTCAGTGGCAGGCTGACATTTATTTTTATGAAACTGTGAAAGGTGTTTCTCCCTGAGCTGTACACAAACACTCATTTGTAACTGAGGGAGGAGGGTGGCGGGAGGAAGAGAGAAAATAATTGGACTGAAGTCACCCTGACAGAAGAGCGATTCAGTGAGGAGCCAGCGGCTGAGCCTGCGAGCCGGGCGAGTGCCCACTGGCCAGGGCTGGACCATGCCCAGGAGCCAGGCGAGTGCCCGATGGCCAGGGCTGGACCATGCTGACTCCCCGGAGCAGGCGCCGCTTGATTCACTGCTGGTGACACACAAATTAATGGGAGGCAATATGGGGAAAAATAGGGAGGAATGGAGAATATACTGCGCTTTCTGATGATTGTACTGTTCCCTTCCTGAAACAAAGCTGAACCCCAATGAGTGCTGGGGATAAGAAAGGCTGGATTTATCCTGCGTAGAGATATGCTGAGAAAAAGGTCTCTGGATATTTCTCTCACTAAAGTATCTCACTAGGAGAGTTCAAAGGCAGATACTAGCGGGCTTTGTCAGAAGAAAGAGCTTTCAATCCATCAGAGAGCAACAATGTGCTGCCCAAGGAATATGAAGATATGCTACTGTAATTTCACGCTGTGTTATTTTATTCCATAAGACAAACTATTACTTGCTTTCACAAATTTATAACGGTGACCATAGAAATTATGGTTTGATGTCACATGCAGTCTCATGGTTTAGCTAGTAGGGGAGAGAAAAAGGTAATTGCAAAATGTACAATGACAATAAAAGAGCAAAGCTAGGTGGTTATGTTAGCAATTATTCCTGACGTGTGAATGTTTCCACTGTATCTAATTTTCAAGAGGAAAATTTCTTTTAAAGAAAAAGTCTTCCCAGAATTCTAATAAGGGCCAGAGGAAATGGATGGTGAACCTCGTGGTGAGTTGGGTGAGCAGCATGAACAAGAGGTAGCAGGGAACTTAGCTGAGATGTCACTTGTTGCTTCCTGACAGCTTCAGGGAGAGGATGCCAGGCAAGGATTGACTCTGAAGAGAGCAGGCATCAGCTGGTTGTCAGTGCTCGGGAAGGAGATGGGGTGTTGCACTCTTTGGATATGCAGTGAACAGAAAATGCAAGAAAGCAGTTCAGCATCACTCCTCTGAGCAGGTCACCATAAGCAACAACCAGAAATATCTAGCAGGTGGTGAGAGGAAGGCCCCCGCAGCCAGTCTGTGCGGGTGGCTAGCAGGCGCGCAGTGGTCTGCTGCTTTTCTGATATTGTTCTAAAAAGTTGGGAGGATGCTGAAGGCAACCTCTCTGGGACAATGGCACTGACTTTAGTAACTCTTTTAAGTGAGGATGAGTCAACAGAAAATGGGTTGTGGGACAGGATAAAATGCTTTAGGGCATTCAGACTATTGCAGTAGGTGCTTGTTTAACATGGCTAGGAATACTGTTATTCAAATAAATATTTGTTGCTAAGATACCCTGTTAGTTCAATAGCCTTGAAATCTAGTTTGTGTCATGAGACTGGAGGTGCAGATATTTTATAGATATGTCATTACAGCCATTGCAGACAGACCTAGGAGGCAGGGAGGGAACTCCTCAAACACTAAGAAGAAATAAAGCAGTTGCTAGCAGCAGCTCTGACCTGGAGGGCAAAGCTATCCTTGGAGGACAAGCAGCTTGCTGAGTGGGAGCAGGAGAGAAGAGCGAGCAGGAGAACAGTGGTAAAAGAGGAGGGAGAAAAGCAGCAGGATTTCCCGCAAGGGAAGGGAGCGTGCTGCCTGGTAAGTGCCACCGCAGCTGCAGCCCTGCTGGCTCAGTCTGTGTTCACATCAGCCGGTGAGGAGGAGCAGCAGAGGCAGACCTTGGAGACAGAGGGGTGGTCATCTGACACCAAGGATCCGTCATCCTTACTACACGAATTTCAGGGGCTTTACTTGAGTCTGGCTCTGGACTTGTCCCATGAGCTGAGGTCCAGCCAGTGGCTGGAGCACCATAGATGTACTCCTATGGTGTGTCCCCTGAGTTAGTGTTGTCCAAGCACAAAAAAGTACAGAAAAATATCTGATTTAGGTCAGCATAAGCCTACTTTTTAGGCCTCTAGCCCATGGTGTAGAAACGTTTATTCTAGCCTTCCTAAAGCACATTCTCTGTACCATTAAGAGAGGGAAAGAGGTGTCCCTAGAACCTTCCATATACAAATTCAGCATCTTTGGTTCAGCAACTCTCTCTCTCTCTCTCCATTGATAATTTAAGAAATGAGTAGGAAATGCTGGATGACTCATTCCACCAGAGGTACTGCTTTTCTGAGGAGGATCAGCAGCTTTTTAAAGAAAAGCAATAACATGTCTTTTTCTTCATCTGCCTCTCCCTGCCATCTCACCACGTAATAAGACTAGAGGGTGGAAAATGTGCCTTGAACATAAGCGGCCTTGGCTCTGTGCTTTCCTCAGCCTAAGAAGATCTGGTTTTGTCTGATATGACAGTATGCCAACCTCAGCATGGAGGGGAGCCAGGGAGGGAGCGTGAGGAACCCTCGGTCTCTCCTGTTGACAGGGGACCCCTGTGCAATCATTAACGGGGCTCAGCTCCCTAGCCTCAAGGGGCTCAGCAGGAAAGCTAGCAAGAGGGAGTCTGAGTCTCATCTGGGACATGGCAGGAGGTTCTGCTCCCTGCAGTATGTCAGTAATAACACAAGTAGTCACCAAGTAGGATCCAGGTTGTTTTGGGAGAAGACACCGACTGTCTCTTCTTGAAGGCTAACTGGAGCCATTTTCCTCTTGCCTCTTCAGCTTCTGGCTCCATCACCCTCACCTTCCAGCCAGAGGGGGAGTCAGGGTAAGCAGGGAGGTTCTTCACGTGTTTAGGTGTCTACCAGAACAGGTCCCAGGAGTGTACTGTACCCTGCGCACACATGTGGGCGCCAGAAAGGTCCCAGTCTGCAGACTTCCTTACCAGCAAGCACGTGAAAGCTTGAAAAACATCACCTCTCTGTTGCTAGAGACTGAGTCAAAAGGGAAAGCACCAGGGCTGGATCCTGCTTTCAGACACAAAAATCCTGGGGCAATGCTGGCACACAAAGGAAATTTCCCACATATTCCCCCTTTTTCTTGGGGCTTTAGCAGCTGATATGTTATTAACATTTGCATTTCTCAATTCAGTTTATACCATTTCATTACAAAGGGCTTTGCCAGATGGTAACCCTTGCTGTAGTAGTTTAAGATGTTATTGCCTCCAGCTGCCTGCCCTGTCCCGCCGTTCAAAGTTATGACCTTGTAAGAGTCAGCAGAAGGGGACGCGCACCCAACTGCATCTGCTCCCATTCACAATTCCGCACATTAAGGCCTTCAACTAATGCTGTGGACCATAATTTGGAGCAACCAAGGAACAGGTGACATTTCCTTCTCCTCACGTTGCTAAGGGGGCGATAACCTTTGCAAGTGGGAGTGAGTGACAGCTGGAGCTGGTCACATATTCAAGCAGTAGCTCAAGTTTCTCAAAGTTCCTGTGTGGCAGTCGTAAGCTGTGCTGATCCTAGAAGGACTTTACTTATATAGTAATACAGGTACACCGATTTGAACAAAACGGTTTGCGCTTGGGTGCGTAACTGTATCACCATTTCTGCTCTTTGCGCTCCTAAAGAAAGCAAAGCTGTATTTTATGAGCAAACCAAACTATCCCAGCAAATATGAACTCTTTCCAGTATAGCTGGATCTGCACCAGAGGCTTCTGCTGACACAGCTAAGACGGTCAAGGATTACTCTTCTTCTCCCTCCTATCAACACGCCAGGCTGGAAAACATCTATTGTAGAGACTGGAATAAAAGCAATCACAATAGTTTGTCTTTTCTGCGGTGCTCCAATTTAAACAGGGCAGCATCCGTGGGTGCGGTTTTACTGCTGAGATCAATTTCAGTGCCCTGCAGAATTCGACTAGTGGTAATGTAGTGCGGCCGTAAGATTAGAAAGCCCAATTATGGCAAGGCCCTGCCTGCACAGCTCTCAGCTTTGGTGGTTGGAGCCACCAGCGTGTTCACGTGAGAGCAGAAATCTGCCAGAGATGCCCCGCAGCCAGCCTCTGAAAGCAAAACGTGGGGAGTGCACATGAAGAAGAGGAGCTCACAGTCACATCTAGCTGCTGCGCTGTCTGCTTGTATAACTATTTTTTACTCACAGAGAGGCGATTCTGGCAGAGTATAAATATTGTCATAACAGTTCTAAGAACAGTGTTGAGGGAGAAACGCGGATTAGGAGGGATGGCTAGTGAAGCACTCATGTCACCTCTTTGCAGGGTGATGGAAATATTTTATTACTACTAACCTCTCCTAGGAAATGGAAGGTCTCCATCCTTTTTCTTGTCCCGGTTGTTTTATAAAGAGAGTGGTGAATTGTATGGTGTTCTCTAAAGTCTTCAGACCAAGAACCTATGGGCAAATTACTAAATTCATTAAAGCCAAGCAGATAAAATCTTGATCCTACTGACTTCAGTGGGGCATGGATTTTATTTTACGTGCACAAACTTGCCCATGTGTATAAAGTCCTTTTGTACTGTGTTCTGCTGTTGTGTAATAGTTAAATTATTTCCCAGAATTAATGTTTAACATAGATTTTTTTCCAGTTTTAGTGTAGAGTTAATTGATTCCAGTTCTGCCCTGAGTTTCTGGTAACTGAACCATACTTCCTTTGCAGAAGGGTGATGTATGGGGACATTATGCACCTGGGACCAGGAGACGAAGAACCTGAGGTGTCATTGCCTACCACTCCTGCAGCCGTTTAAAGCAGCCAGCAATATGTGTAATGCTCCCCCATTCTCCACCGGTGATAGTCTGTGCTCACCTTTCAGCGGTGTGAAGAACAACCCATTTTGCTGACCAGTGGAGGATGAGGTCCACGGATACCCACTTTCTCATCTTGCCTCTCCTAATAACTCCTCAGTAGCATTGGGCATTTCACTTATTGTCCCTCCCCTTTTCCTCATCTTTATAAACCAGGGATAATATTTATACACTCTTTTGGCTGTTATGATGACTATTAATTACTGTTCATGCACTGCTCTGGAAGTTAATGTATTGTGCAAGTACTGAGTGTAATTTAATTATTGAATATTCAGAATTATTTGACTCTGCAGGCTATTTTTAGCTCTTGTTTCTTAGTCTGTACAGGAAACGTACCTATTTCTTTCAGCCTGCAGCAGACTCTGTTAATGGCAAAAGGTATATATGCCTTGAAGCTGGCTGCTACAGAAATATGAGGCTCTCTAGAGACCTAGAAACCAAAGAAATATTTGCACCATCTTCTATACCCGCTAGTGCACCTTCTTTCCTCCCTGTTACCTCCCTTCCTTTCTCAGCATTGCATGGTGTGGTTTTCCCACCAGTTGCTACATTAGACCTACCTGGAGGTTCTGCCCATCTGGCATCTGGTTTGGTCTTAAGATTAACCAGTCCCAGATCTTATTTTCAAAACTCATTTCATTTCTGTCTTCTGATCTCATGCTAATTTGTTCATATCTTTTCAAGTTTTAGACTAAGGAAAATAAATTCTGCTTTTTTAATGATTTATGACTGAAAATCATTGAGGGTTTGGCTGAACTCTATGTGCGTGGCTTAGATAAAGAGTTTCTGTGTCAACAGATATGAGTCAGTCATGGTTTGGCTGAATGGATGTTGCTTAGTCTCTGGCTGTCTTCACCGGCTCATGACATGGATCGTGCGTGTGTGTGCATGTGGTGGAAATAGGCAGAGAGCTGCACTTCACCCATTTGGTGCTGACCTACCCCCTCAGGAACACCAAGAAAAAGCAGTGCCTGTGCTGTGGGGACACCGGGGACCGTGGGGACCACCACTAAGGAAACTGGATTTGCTCACTGAGTAGATTATTGTCATTATTATGCCTCTTCTGTCTGATGTATGCTGGGTTGTTTTCACACTCCAGAGAAGAGTGACTCTTGCTCTGTGGAGAATTCAGAAGGACCTCCTTCCCCATGTCTACAGCAGTCAGGGAGAACAGGGTCCTAATATTTGTAGCCAGCTAAAAAAAAAAAATCATACTCCAAAAGCCATAGTGAGGATTTAAGGAAATGGATGGGAGTTGCATGCTCAGCTGCTCATCTTTATGACCAGATAGGATTAATGTTCAGGCAACAAAAGGTTATAATAACTTTCTCTACTGGATATTTCTCTTCTACAGACAGTTTTGGTGAGTCTACCGGGAGTAGCTCAAGAAATGCCCATAATTTCTCAAATTCTCAAATCTGTGCACTGCCAGTAACTCTGTTCAGGGAGTACTGGATAAAATCTAAAAGATTCAGTGACCATCCTCTGCTACACAAATAGCACAGCTGCTGCAAATGAACCTAGGGAAAAGGAGACCAGTATGTTTATATTGGAGTGGAGAAAGGACCAGGAGACTTTTCAGACTGTCTCCTAACCTAACTTTGCCCTTGAGATCACCCTGCCTCATGTGAGGCATGATTCAGGATGCTATAAAGCCTTTATTGCCTCAGGCAGCATCTTTTTCCAGAGGAGCAGTAGGAAGAAAACACAAATGTAGTAAGTTATGAAGCAATACAGAGCCATCAACCACTTCTTCTGGCCTAGTCCCTGAAGAGGAGGCCAGAGAGGCAGACCAAGATAAATGGCTATCGCTCCGACTTTGTCTTGATTCATCCACAAAGCCAAAAGTCAGTTATTTTTCTGGAGGAAAAATGGGAGCTGTACAATATTTTTTGTCCCAGAAAAGCCAAAAGGGTTTCTTCTCTCCACTGAGGGGTGGCTCGGAGCAGGCTGAGAATGGCGAGGCTGGGGAGAGGAAAAGCCTGTAACAGACGGGTGATACTGGTTTGAAATACTCCATATGTGGCTTTTTCTGGGTAAGGTTAGTGGATTCACTGAGGCCCTCCTGGATACAGAGGGACATTGAAATGGAGCCTCTGGGGAGAGCTGTGATAAGGAGATTAAGACTCAAGAGGGACTTGACTGAGTGGGGGGTAATTTCTCATGTAATAACAACAGGGTATGGGCGTGCATGTGCAAACTCGTTCTGGAGCAGATTGGACTCACAGCGAGGACAGCGCTGACTGTACTGACGGTGGAGTCGAACGTGGGGGGGGGTGTGTGTGTATAGGCATAGTCATGCGTTTCGTAAAACTTAAGTGGTTGCGCTGAGGATGAATGTGTCTGAAGAAGGATCATCGCATACTACGGGTGAGGGACGGAGGTCAGCAAGCAAGGCTCCTACTAGGGGAGCAGCAAGTGAAAGAGGAGTCAGCTGCAGAAAGGGGCAACCCTACACACAAGGAAAGGTGGTGTTTAGAAACTCATTGAGGCAGCCCAAAACCAGGAAACCCTGCTGTAGAATATTGAATATCCACATATATTACCATGGGATGGGAGGCATGAGACCCTCATATTGGATAAATAGTGACAGTTTAGGAGTAAAAACATGGAGAACTGATGGCAGACAGGGTGCCTCTGTGCTTGTAAGGAGAAATGCATGTAAAGGACAGGAACCAAACAGGATAGAGAAATAGCTGTATACTGTACCCAGGAGTTACAGGAAAGAAACATACTTTGAAAAAGCAAAGCTCACGTCTTGCTGGGAGGATAAAACTGAGCAAAAGGGTTTTCTGCTGGAAAAGGAAGAGGGAACCTGTTCAGAAGGGGGTGACATCTTGTTTTTTTCTTGGTATGACAGTTACTGTGTTGAGTCTTGGGATATGAATTCTGCTACAGTAACACAAATAATTAAATGTGTCTGAATAATTAAGCACATCTGAACCGAGAGGAAGGAGTACCGGAGACTGAAAAAGGGGAAATTGTCATTCCACAGAGGAAAGGGGTTGAGCAACAGTCAGAACTCTTTGTATATTCCCAGCATGTCCATGCAGCAGCTACAGCAGTAATTTAGTAATCAGTTAGAGCCAGGGTGCATGTGAGCTGTTACAAAATACATGGTTTGATTTGGTTCCACACCACAGTTCTTCTGCTATCGCTGTTATGGTTTTCCATTAGTATATAATATTCTGCCTAACTGTATTTTAATAGCACACTATGGGCAGCTCTGTGCTCTGCCCAAAACACAATATTTAAACGAAAAACTGTGGATTTTTAACCCATCCATATTTTATGACTAAGATTATTGAATTTCTTATAGCACTCCAATAATTTTCTTCAGGGGTCACAGTGGCCTTTCACTAATAGGCAGTGTAACAAGTTGCTCCATTATAATGTGGCCTCATCTTCCAAAGTTTGAAACTTGGCAGCTGAGAAGTAGAAATGGAGACAACATCAGGGACTTTCCCAGAGACTTCCTGAGGAGTCAGACATGAATTAATTACAACACGGGCAGAAATGTGTAGTGGCTATTGCTTCAGGATATAAATCAGAAAAATGTCCGTCAGGAAAGCTGATGTGATCTCAGATGAGACTATACAAAAATCTGAACTAGGACATTTGGACATTGACTGAGCCCGGAGAAAGAACTCACAGGAGCAGTTCATGCAAGCAGAGATATCGATCCTCATCCCGGTGCCTGAGTGGGCTCATTCACTGTTTGACCTCAGCCCCAGCTTGAGTTCAGCATCACGCAGAGACAGATTCAGTTCCAGCCGGGGCACACTGTCCAGCCCACCTCCCAGACACCTCTGAATTGTTTTCCAGCCCTGAGTGTATAGACGCTACACGTGAAGAAAAATAAAGCTATTTGTACCTGGCGTGCTGACGGAGCTTGAAGGACGTGCCCTCTGACTCGGGCTGCTCTGCCACCGCTGCGGCACAACCACGCATCTGTTCCAGCTCCCGCACAGCCTCCCAATGCAAATGCCCAGCAGCAAGGGTACAAAAAACTATCATTAGTAGCTCTTAAACACAGCGGTTTGGAAGCAGCGTAGGAAAACACAGAATCTCTGATTGCAGGAAGCTAGGATAAAGTCCTAGCACCCCAGGAGAAACTGAAACCCGTGTACTAACAACCCCATTCTGAACAAGTCGCAGAGGCTTTCAGCTGCTGTGGTGACGTGTGGCTGGGTATGCCATTAATAGAGAGGGCATGACATCTCACTGAGGTCACATCTCCGGACTGAACATAACTAGGTGAGCGTGTCATCTACAGTAAAAGAGGATACAAGCATGACTGTGTATCAGGATACGTTTCTGAATGACACAGTCATGGAAATGACCACCTGTCAGCTGTGCGCATTTTGGGAACACGGCACAAGGTCTTCACCAGCCAGGAAAACACATGACAGAACATCAGACTGCGTGGTGTTATAGACAGCCTGCCTGTAGCATGACTGAGAAGGGCTGTCCATACACAAAACCGGTACACTTCTAACTCAATACGGGACCAGATTTGTATCTGGTGATGTCAGGTGATGCCCCATTTAAATTAATTTTTAACCAATTTTTTAGTTCTTGCTAAACCTGAACTTCTGTTTTATGTAGATGTGGTTATATTTTTGCTAGAGAGCAATTGTCCCTTCTATCCTCCTTGGGCTTTCCATTTTGTATGGATAATCCCAAAGCAAAATCTCATTAATGTCTTCTGAAAATAGCTTACGGAGTTGTCATTTCCATCGGAGCAGCTGATTTTGCATTCCAGACTCAGTGAGCATCACACAAGCCAACGCAAGGGCTTGGCACAACAGTACTCACAAGTTCCAAGATGATTTGCCTGTCAGGCACCCATTTAAATGGCATCGTGTCTATGATAAGCAACTCCATCCTCATTATCCTCTCTTAAAAGCCTATACCACTTACTGATTACTTCAAGAGAAGCGGATAAGGGCCCTGTCGTTTTACATTGCTTAATGCGTTCCATTACAAAAGACCATCGTGACGTTTCATGAGAAGCTTTCATATATTCAGTCTTTGGCGGGGGGGCGGATTTTCAGCAGCAGCAAAGCCTTTTGGCTGGAGAAGTGGGATTCTTCTTAGGTTTTTAATCCATGTTTGGATTAATTGTGAAAAAGTATATTGTCCCCAGAAAATCACCCTTACTTTTCATCTTTGGGAAAAACTTGCTTCCTTGCCAGCATCAGCTTTCTGACGATGGGCTGTGGCTGTAGCAAAACTGCTCATCTCACTGCTCTCGGGCTGCCCCAGTAGCTCTGCTGAAGCAATCAGTGATGAGAAGAGAAACAGGCCAGGAGCCTTCCCTCTCGCTGTACAATCATACATTTTTCTGAGCCCCGTACACAGCAGCAGAGCTCCTTCTCTTTTGGGGCACCATGTTAAACACCAGTGTTCCCACTCCTGCCTTCAGCTCCTCACTCCCCACACATGCCGCGGAGACCCCCTATCTCCAGAAAGTAAGTAAGGAGCAGGCTGAGCACAGCAGTCCTGAGTGTGTCCGTTCCCCAGCCCGGAGGGGACACTCGGCGCTCAGTTCAGTTGTCCAAACATAACGGTCTTGTGCTACTTCAGATGTCCTCATTCCTCCAGTGACAGTAATAGGAGCTGAGACACCCACTCCACCTGGAGAGCCAGTTAGTACCGTTCAGTAGAACCTGGAGAGCTGTGAATGCACCAGACGTGCCCATTTTAGGGAAGCCCTGTAGACCCCGTTGACTACAGTGGCAGGATAGGTAAGAAAGAGGCTCACGTGTAGACAGCTATTCTAGCAACACCTAAACTTAGGTGTCTGGGTCTGGAGCTAAGTCCCATCCTCTACATCTGTGCCTGGGGTTCCAGTCCTTCTCACAATGGCAGCAGGTTGCTGCAGTTACATATAATTTGTTCTTTATCATTTTCCACTGTATGGAAAAAAACCTGTGGAATTACATTAAAAAAAACAAAACATGCAAAAACTTTATGTTAAGAAACAAGATTCAAGTTGCAAAATAAGACACTTGAAAATTAAAAGTGCTGTATGTAGTTACCCCTGCAACAACTAATTCAGTCATCTTGTGAATATATCGTAATTTTCTAGATTTTACAGCATTATAATTTTTTCATATCCACCTCTCTCTTAATTTTGCATTTGAAATTACTTTCTTCCAGTGTTTAATGATACATTATTAATATAAATATAGCAATACAAATACATTACAAATATCGCTATACAAAAGCTATATTTATTTAGGTTGCATAGTCAAGCACTTAAAAGTTAGGAAATGCCAGATGTACGCACTGCAAGCACAGCAAGATACATTCTCTATCCCAGAAATCTTACGAATCAAATTAACACAAGATGAACCATCTGCTACGGGGATAGGACGGGAAGACAAAAATAATAGTGACCAAGACAAGTTACATAAACTAGGTATGAGCACTACGAGAAAAAGAGTGATTGCCTTTATTTTCTTCTAAGTGGTTTCAGGAGACCTCTTGGCCCTGGTGCTGTTGACATTCCTGGAACAATATTCTGTATATTGTCCATATCCCTGGATCTTCTGAAATAGCATCATCAGAAACAGTGTGCCTGTGGGGACTCAGACATGCCTTCCTCAAATACCTGTTGACAGACACATTCCTGGTGTTAGGAATTTACAGTATTAAGTGGGAGTTCCTCTAGCAAAAGTGCTGCAAGTAAAAAAAGGACATTTCATGTTACAGAACATAACTCTGGGCTCCAGGGTAAGGGTAGCCCACCCCGAGCCCACCGCCCTGAAAAGCCAGTGCCTTGCAGCGCAGATCCTGCCGTGAGTGGCCTCACATCACTGTGAGCTGACACGCGCTCGAATTAATCTTCTTCGCAATGACTTCATTTTGAGTGTTATTTTCAGGGGCAGATCTCTGAGCATGGGTGTGTGCACACGATAATGAATATTGTATGCAGAGTTGTGATCCCAGTCTTGGGTGTGTAAGTACCTCCTGCTGTCTTTGATGACAGAGGATGACGTTGACACTGCCTAGGACTCCACATGCGATATTTTAGACATTGAGGACAGAGAAAAAAGGATATAAAATAGGATTAGGTTCTCAATTCTTTCTCCTTACCGCTTGTTCCACCAGAACATTAACACAACTCCTGATCTCTTCGTGATGTCTGTGTTTTTATGCTCATGCACAAATATCTTGACAATGGGAATGTAAAAACAGACAGTAATGGGATTTTCTCTCCCTCTTGCTAGACTGGATGAAGGCCACTCTTTTGCCCCAAATGCATCTTTCTCCAGCAGACTCTATAGAGCGTCCCAAGCTGCTTTGTGCTACAGGTTTCTGATCAAGGTACTGGTAGAAAAGTAGACTACTGGGAATGCTGGAGAAGTCTTTCAAAAAACTAACTGAATTACTGGTTCATCTATCTATCTACTAATTTCAGTTTCAGATCCATGTCTTTACTGTGGGACCTAGGAGTATTTCCCAGCTACTGGATCTGTGTGTGCCTTCTTCCCACTTCCAGACCTGGGGCTGAGTCAAGACTTGGATATAGAATCATAGAATCATAGAATCATTAAAGTTGGAAAAGACCTCTAAGATCATCGAGTCCAACCATCAACTCAACACCACCATGCCCACTAAACCATGTCCCTAAGCACCTCATCTACATGTCTTTTAAATACTTCCAGGGATGGTGACTCCACCACTTCCCTGGGCAGCCTGTTCCAAGGCCTGACCACTCTTTCAGTAAAGAAATTTCTCCTAATGTCCAATCTAAACCTCCCTTGGCGCAACTTGAGGCCATTTCCTCTCGTCCTATCGCTGGTTACTTGGGAGAAGAGACCAACACCCACCTCGCTACAACCTCCTTCCAGGTAGTTGTAGAGCACGATGAGGTCTCCCCTCAGCCTCCTCTTCTCCAGACTAAACAGTCCCAGTTCCCTCAGCCGCTCCTCATAAGGCTTGTGCTCCAGGCCCTTCACCAGCTTCGTTGCCCTCCTCTGGACACGCTCCAGCACCTCCATGTCCTTCTTGGAGTGAGGGGCCCAAAACTGAACACCGTATTCGAGGTGCGGCCTCACCAGTGCCGAGTACAGGGGCACGATCAGCTCCCTGCTCCTGCTGGCCACACTGTTTCTGATACAGGCCAGGATGCCATTGGCCTTCTTGGCCACCTGGGCACACTGCCGGCTCATGTTCAGCAGGTGTTGACTGACACCCCCAGGTCCTTTTCCTCTGGGCAGCTTTCCAGCCACTCTTCCCCAAGCCTGTAGCGTTGCCTGGGGTTGTTCTGGCGCAAGTGCAGGACCCGGCACTTGGCCTTGTTGGACCTCATACAGTTGGCCTCGGCCCATCGATCCAGCCTGCCCAGGTCCCTCTGCAGAGCCTTCCTGCCCTCCAGCAGATCAACACTCCTGCCCAGCTTGGTGTTGTCTGCAAACTTACTGAGGGAGCACTCGATCCCCTCGTCCAGATCATTGATAAAGATATTGAACAAGACCGGCCCCAAAACTGAGCCCTGGGGAACACCGCTCGTGACCGGCTGCCAACTGGATTTAACTCTGTTCACCACAACTCTCTGGGCTCGGCCGTCCAGCCAGTTTTTTACCCAGCGAAGGGAATACCTAAGCCATGAGCTGCCAGCTTCTCTAGGAGAATGCACCAGCCCCCCACACCCCAAATTCCAACAGCCTGCGTGAGCTGGCCAGAGAGGAGCAGTGACACGCTTTGCCTGCTCTTCTAACTGAAAGAAGAGGAGAGCAGGTCTGCAGGGCTCACCACAGTGCTAGCACGGCCTATGCTACCTTAGCAGTACCCAGTCATGAGCACTTCATACTCAGCTGCAATCTCTTCTCAGTTTCTGTTGCATCAGATGATTCATAACACAGGGGAGAATAACTAGATATAATAACTTGTGCAGCAAAGGGTGGCTAACACGCGCGAAGCCACGCTCGTGCGCATTTGCAGTTCTCCCAATAACCAGCGATTCTCTCTTTGCTCCTCCTGGAATCTCAGCAATCCACTCCCCACCCACGCACCCGCCATCTGCTTCGGGCTTTTTGGTGCCGTCGCTGTACCCGTGTGAGAACAACTGCACACAGCTCATCCTCAGAAACATGTCAGATGTTACTTTCTTTCCAGTCTAGAAGGAGGCACCGTGGGAAGGATATGGAGATCTCCTCTTTCCTGGTTTCTGAGAGTTTTGAAAAAATATCTTTTCCGTAATGATCACAACAGAGAAGTGATCTGGCTTACTCTTCTTCTTCCCTCCTACACACGCTTCAAAACACACCCCTTGCCCAGACCTTTCTTTGGAGAATGCAGTCTATTATTACTACTCTTTGCCATTGCTATTATGGATTGTTATAGTGCTTCCTAAGTTTCCTTGTTCCAGTAGGTGGCAAAAAGACACCACTTCTCTGACCTTTTGAACTGCTTGCTTTTCTTAGCTATCGGCATAAGTCCATGTGCGATATTATAGAAAGGGTGGATGAATATATATTTGTGTTGGTTTGTGAAAGTGGGGCCAAGTGGGTGAGAGAAGGAAATGGTATGAATATAGATATATGGATTTATCTTCTTTAGGGTGTTTCCTGTATGTAGTCCACCTGGTTTCTTGGCCTCCACAAGAGCAGGCAGGTCCACACTTACCCTACACAGTGCCATTAGCACTAGAAGGTTCTCTGGAAACTTTAATTATGCTAATGACTTCAACCCAAGCTACCAAACGGATCGCTCATTTCTGTAACTGGTGATTTTTCTCTAACTTAATCCACACTACTTTTGAAACCATCCCTAATGTAAATCTTGACTGGTGTAAGCAATACTATTTGTTTTCAAAATGTCATTAGTTTAATGTGGGAATTTTCCGCGTTTGGCATAAAAGGGGAGAAAGACATGTTCTCACTGCAGGTGTGTTGGAACTCACCTGTGGTACTTTCCGCTACACCAGTGACTAGGAAATTGCACGTTTCCACATAGCAAAAGGCTACATAGTTGTCACTGCTGAAACAAAATGGGGCGGGGGCGGAAAGGAAGAAGCAGCTTTCTTTTTAAACATGCGTAATAGTTCAACCGACTAAAATGGCTTTTGAAAAAAATTCAAAACAATTCTTTTCCTCCTGAGGCTAAGTTAGAGGAATTGCTAAGAGAATTAGTCTGAAAGTTCAGAACTGAAATCACAAATTGAATAGAATATCTCCTGGAGACTTCACAATGGAAATATTGTCCCCATGAGTGTTAATAACATATTTGCCATTGCTTTCTATCCAGGCCAAAGAAAAGGGGAAAAAAAAGAGGGAGTGAGAATAGAAGCCTAAACGCTTTTGTATAATGCAATGTTGTGATTTCCCTCCTAGCTGCCAACAAAAGCAACACTTTGAATTTTGGCTGGTAATTCAACTGGGAGAATTTCAAAGCAGTTTACAGATTAGCAGAAGAACAACTGTAACGTGAATAGTAACAGAGACTAAGCAAAACAACAGAAGGAGAAAATGCAAGGTCTCCCTAAGAAAACACTGTGCCTCTCACTGGCAATCAGTTAAGTCCCGTAAGTACAACAGTCTGTCCCTTACCTTTGCAGCCACCACACCCAAGAAACACAAGCTTCAGGAAAGTGAAACAAGATGTGAACTGGGCAGATCATTTACATCCCATCTTTTCTAGTGATGCTTGGAAGTGGAGCTTTCTGTGAACTCTGAACTTACATTGCAGAGCATCAAAGCATTTTGTTATCCTTTTGTGGTGCCTCCTCATTATACATTTGTGGTGTCTCATATGTATTTTCAGACCCGCCTTCTGTGTTTATTCATTTATGCCTGTATTTATTCATTTATGCCTATCCTTGATCATCTCTATCGCCAGCACCCAAAATAAGTTCAACATTGGATGATATGGATCATGTCCCCATGGCTCCCTGGCCAAGTCTTCAGATGCAACAGTTTGTGAGAAATTTTTTTGTAGAGATGCTCTATCCTGCATGGGAGGGAGGGAGGGAGGAAAGATAATACATTACATTTCCTCTTTTGTTTGCAAGCTGTCGATCATCTTTAAGGTAAGTGATTTTTTTTCCCCTTTAGATTAGTTGGCAAATGTCCAGAAAAGAAGATGCATTTATTATAAACCTGGAGATGCTAGAGACGTGAGGGACTTGGTGGTCCCTAAGACTATCTCTTGAGGCAGCATTCCTAAAAATCTGTTATTCTTTCCAGGTCTTTGTCACAGCTAGTGAATCTTCTGCTCTATCTTAAAAAAGCTCAGCGATATGTCCTTTACTTTCCTTTCTAGAGGTAAAAGAGGCAATAGGAGACCCAGGCTGTTTTCAGCTCATGCCTAATATGGGAAAAATCAGAAGGCTCCAGAGGTTTCACCAGAGCAGTTTTCTCTCAGCTGTAATCAGTAAGAATAAGAAAAGAAGATATGGCTTTGCCATAGCCTGCTGGGTCCATCGTTTTTCTTTGTTAGCAACGACAATATCTGTGTTCATAGCACAAGGATGCAGCCAACAAATCCTAGACATACCATATATTTCATGGTTTTAGCAACCCATAAAAGTTGAGAGTAGCATCTGATTTATCTCGGCAAATGGCTCCAGCTGTTCTCAGGAACATATTTTTTTAATCAAAGGAGGTGTTCCCTAAATTAAGTCTTGATTTGAATCTCCTTGCCCAGGGATATATTTACAGAACTATTTGTAAAATATTATCTACTTCGTAAAAACATTTTGAATGCTTTGTTAATGCAGTGTGGTGGGACTTTCCTGTAATCATTGTTTCTTCCTGAAGGAAACTAACATGATGATCAGTAATGGCTGGGTTATCAAACAGAGCAACAAGGTCATTTTCTGGCCTAAGCAAGTTATTAGAGTTTCATAAATGCTCAGCCACATACATTATTCTGCTATACTAACCTATTACTAAAGAGACGACTGAGGAGAGGACAAATGACCCATAGAGGGACAGAGGAATATTTACTTTCCTGAATGATGTGGCCTTTTACTTGCTTGCTGTGTATGGTGTTGCTTCTTTCAGGTGTGAATGCAATGGATGCCTGGCCCCCATGTCCCACAACATATGGATAAGGGGATAATGACAAGCGAAGAAGTTATACAAATACTTGAAGTTCAGCTTGGCCTGGTTTTAAATAGTGAGTTCAACCTTTACTCATCTACAACCATCCAGCACGGCTGTTTTACGGTGCCTCCCTGCTCACTGTCCTACCAGCTTTCCTTTTTGTCCCTGAAGCCTAAATCCTGATATGACAGAGAGATGAAAAATCTCCAGGCTGGTCTCCATCAGAAAAGTAGTCTATTGGTCTTCACAGGCCTCCATAAATCACTAGATGACCTTCTTTCTTCCAGAAAGGAAATCGAAGGAGAAGCATGACATATTTTTGACTGGTTAATATCTAATTTTAACTACTAGGTGAATGTATTGGAAAGTCAAGGCAGAGGTTTTTTTACAGGGATTTTTTTTTCCAGTGACAAAACTGAAATTTTTTAGTGGTACATATGGCTTTCATTAAAATATTTGCAGAAGATGTTGAAATATTCTGTTCTTACCTTTTTGCTACAGCTTTTATGTTACACTGCTATTTTACGTAACTGCAAAATTAAGTCTAATTGAGTAAGTCCAAAGGAAACAATTTGTCCTTAATGTCTGAACGTTTCCCTCCATGAAAAAAATCTGTGGCAGCCACTTTTATTTATAATTCAGAACGAAACCAAATTTTGAGGCCCTGGAGTTTTCCGGAGGATGGGATGCCTGGTTTCTGACTGCCCCTCCTTTTGGTGCAGTTGTGAGATGGACAGCAGTGCTGATCACGCCACAGCAATGGGACCGAAGGGGCGCAGCACACAATGTGGCCTGAGGTCTCTGCACTGTACCGCAGCACCCAAGTGCCACAAAAGCTTCATTCGGCAGCGTCCCTGGAAAACTCCCTTTCAACCCAGTCTAGTTGCTTCTTCTTTTCTAATTTATTTGTTTTGTTTTTTTTCTTTTTCTCTTCCAGGGACTTTTTTCATAGTCTTGGCTTGCTTTCTCTTTTCTCTCTCTTAAATGCTCCGGCGAGTGTAATGCTCTCTGTTGGCGGTCCATATGTAGGTTAGAGAACAAGGAGGAATGCTTTGCCCTTGCCTAGAGGTGGGTAAACTGCCTAAAATTTCTTCACGGGAGACGTATTCAAATCCCTGCAGGAAGGTGGAAACATGGATGATATAAGACCAGCCTATTTCATGGTTTATAACTTTTATCAGTATGTAAATGAAAGACGGCGAGTGGCTCTTTCAAACGTTCACAGTAAAAGTGTTCATTTGGTCACATTATCAAAAATAAGCAATGAAAGAGATGGGGACATGGTAGAGAGAGTCAGGGACAGGGATGTGACTAGCATACAAACTGAGTCGTCTTAACCTTTACTCAGGACTGTGTTGCAGGCTGACTTTTTGATGCGAGGAAAGTCATTCACACACGTTTTCAAAGCAGCCATTCACTTCGGGAGCCCAGACTGAAAGACTGTGAGAGGGACTCCTCTCACTGGAGATGTCCGTATGTGGGGTGGTCACATATACCCTATTTACGGCGAGAAAGCAACAGCTGGATCTAAGATATGTTACCTCTGGATATCCATATCAGGATGAAATGTGTCTCTCTCAGAAATGCCTGTTTCTATCCCCAGCCTACAAGGGGAGCCGACACGGATAACTCGCGCCCGAGCATCAGCAATGCAGATGTCTGAAGTTAGGTGAGAGGCATCTGCCTTGTGGCATCTTGTTTGATGCAGCTGCTGAGTGGTTGCAAACCCCATAACCTCAGATGACACTCACATAACAGGTATTTTGGAAGCAAATCCATTTTCTTTTGATCCAGTACATGGATCTTGCAAAAATTTTAAATCTGACAGCTTGGCATTTTTTCTCCTGAGGGAAAATATCTTCTCAGGATCATGCTGTTTCTGCTTCATGATTCCTAAGGCTCAGGACCAAGCAAAAAAACCAAAGTGAGAAAGATGCTATTAGGAAATCACAGATACTGTTAAGGGCCTAAACTATTGTGCTGTTCCTTTCAGAACACAATTGCTTAAGCAAAAATTGTCTTGTTTTTAGAATTACAGCAGGGGTCAGGTAAGATCAGTACATTTTACTAATGGAGCTGTTCAGTCTGGCAGTTTCAGTGCCTCCCCAGTTGCTATTTCTTGTTTTTATGCATGCATAGCCATAAAACCGCTTCAAATAAGAAACAAAAATCCCTAAAAATTATAAGATGTCAGAACGGAGAAACAGAGAATAGAGAAAACTCAGATAACAATTCCTACCCATTCTATCTATCATCTTCCCTGTGAATTTCTAGAGAAGGATAAAAATCTTGAAAAGATTAAACAGAAACTTCTTAGCCTTCGAATAGCAATCCAGTGTACTAATGTGCATCCCAGGCCAAACTCAGCCCTCATGTAAGTGACTGGAACACTCGTGAAGTCAGGAAATTCATGGAGTCAGGCTTATGGCTAAATTTGGCTTCATATGTTACATGGGGGAGCTGATTTTTTTTTCCTTGGAGTGAAAATACAGTTTTCAACCAGGATCTGTTACGTCCCTTCAAAAATAATATACAAATTCCCTGTGATGGAAGCTCAGCTACACCAAAGTGAGCTTTATGCAGCACTCAAAAGCAAAGGAAGAAAGAACTGCTACAGCCCTAACACAAGCTGGGATGAACATGATGTGATTTCTGGTTTGAATTCAGCAGGCTTCTCTATTCTAAAAGAACAAATGGATCTTGCTTCCCCAAGCATATGGCAGCAACACATGCAATTTATGTCCCATATGGGGTCTCTTTCAGGCAACCGTCAGACTATAAAATGTCACAAGGAGTTGCTTTAGATCCCCATTATATAGTGCAGACACTTAGCATTCCCCTTTGTAGCATTGTCCATAGCTCCAGGAGAGGTGCTTTTAATATAATTGTTGTTTGTGCTGCGTTAGTACCTGAAAGTTAGGGAGCACTGCAACACCTCTGCCATCATACTGTGAAAAATGTAGGATTCCTTCGGATGCCCGTGATCTAATTTAGCAGCAGATGAAACCAGCTGGTGTGATGCATAATGAGAAAGAATGGGACAGGAAAAACAATGCTGTATGGTTATTACGTAGCATATTTTATCACTTGGTCTCAGAGCACTCGGTAAAACAGAGTAAGCAAAATTATTCCTGTTTCAAAGATGGGGAAACTGAGGCACAAGCAGGTGACTTTTCAGAGCATTCCAAGGCAGTGGCAGAGCTGGCATCAAAGCCAGGTTCCTAAGTCACACTCCAGCTCTTTACACATCTACTCACACTGCCTCCTCCTCACATACTTCGGTCCTGTTTAAACAGACCACGCAATATCTATGAATAGTTCAGTCACATACATGTAAATGTGTGGGAAAAAAACCACACAGAATAGGCCTTTTTATTTCCTTGGCTGCCTACACAGTCATGCTTAATTGGCACTGTTGTGTAGGCAACACAATAAAAATGCCTAGCAAAATGATCAGATGCAGATTTTGAAGACTGGTATCAGAAGGGCCTTCCTTCCGCGATAAGAAAGCATGCGTGTACTCAGTGGGAAACTAGATATCCAGGCAAATGAGGCTGGAATTTCTGGCATAGCAGAGGATGCAAATCAACAAGGCATTAAAGTAAATAAACAGATAGAAGCCTGGAAAGAGAACAGAGAATATTTGTGCTTGATGTAATTATAAGGAAGACAGCAGCAGAAAGGGATAAAACAGCAAAGGAAATCGCTTTATCAGTGTACACGCATTAGGGTTAAGTGGTTTTGATACGAGGAAGGCCAAGAGGAGGAAGGATTCATAAATTTCCATCACAGTGGACTATTATAAACACCACGTTGGGCACAGCGAGTAACTCGGGCTGTGGGAATTCACCTTACACTCGACCTGAAAGACAAGGAGAATGCTCAATGAGAGACCACTGAGGTCAAGGAGAACGGTGACGACTCCGGGAAGGGCAGTAAGATGCAAAGGACATGGAAGTTTTGGCCTAATAACATGACTTCCAGGTTAATGAGTCGCTCTTACAAGCACGTAAGAGTACGTAGTCGGGATGCAGGGAAGATGACCAATGTCCTATGAGATTCTCTTTCCAAAGGAAGAAAGGAGAAGAACAGAGGAAGCCATTGACAAGAAGCATTAAAGGAATAAACAGAGAAAAAGAAAGAAATCTTGAGAAGGGCAGAACTGCCAAAGCCAAAGAAAGAAATAGTTTCAGCAAGGGGAGTAAAACTGATGGCACCAAAGCCAGTTAGGAGGCTTAGGACCCAAGGAAGATAAGGGCTGGTAGTTGGGAAAGAAGTGATGGCATCTAGCGTATGTGCCACCCACCAAGAAACACATGAGCACTGGGCCACTCTTCGTCCCACTTCACTTACCCTTGCACAGGAGCAGATGAGAGAATGTTAGGTGCGTGGCAAGAGCCCTGTCTTGAAGGATGTTATTTCTCTTCACAAGCCAGCTTATATTGTATCCTTCAACCAGCCTAACAGTGACACCGTCGTTGATACAGCTGACATGACACAGCAGTGCCACGAAACCCAGATAATTGTACTGCCAGAACCCGAGCGTTTCACCACAGCACGTCACATAGCTGGACTCCAGTCAGTAATTTGCCTGCTGTAGCGTGGTTTTACTGAACACAAGGCTGACCAAGGGCACTCCGGGCACAAGGATGCACACGCAGGCTGCTGTGTTTGAAAGGAAGCGCAGAGAGAGGAAAGGGCCTGCGATATTGGCCCCTTAGCAAGAATTTGCAAAAATGTCTGGAGAACTTAGGCTGGACAGGAACATTACACAGATCTGCTCTGCTCAACGCAACCCTGTGAAGTTCCTGCAGGCATTAATCTGATGTTCTTCTTTTACCTCTTCTACTTATCCTGGCCCTTTTTATTGAGACTGTATATTAAGTCACTCTAGGCTTCACCTTTAAGTTTGCATGCAGCAAGTTTTTGATGTATGTTTTTAATAAATTTTCTTTAGTTCACTCAGGCAACAACTTCCCCCGTGCCAAACACGCACGCCCAGCCTGCCGTCTGCAGGAGGCTTTCCACTTACTCCAGTGAGCCGGGTCAAGCCACAGTCAAAGCCTCATTCCTGGGAGGCTCACACTGGGTTATAAAACGGATAGTGTCATGAAGACAGCAAGCCTAGCGCTCCGACACAGTAATTGCTCAACAGTCCATGAGAGAAATATTCGTAGCATACAGTAAGCAGCCAGCACCGGGCGACCAGAGAGTCCAGAAAGACAAACATATTGTTCTCCGATGGAGACCTCTAGATGACTTCTCTCTGCCTTCGGCTACACTGGAATTAACCTTATGAATTCAAGTAATTATTCTCTGTCCTGACTCTTGTGTGAGTGGCTTCAGAGAGCCTTCTCCCCGCTGTCTCCAGCACCAGCAGTCCACAAGGACATTTCGGATCTTAACTGAAAGGGAAATGTTTGCCAAAGGTCACTTCAAGTGGAAGAAAAGCCCCTTTCATTGTGGCTGGGGGGAGAGCAGAGCAAATAAGTATCTCAAGGGAGGCATGGAGAGCCTTTGTGATTTATTTGTTAGGAGGTGGGTGGGAACCAGTGAATTTTCTCCCTCTTATTTATTTTTGCCCAGCCTTTACAAACTCAACACATTTCTAGCAAGGACATACATCACCTCAGCACAGTTCTCAAGATTGTCCTTTTTTTCCTACACTTATGCACACACATGATAGGTCACACTGTTTATAACTTTCTGTGGATTGGTGCACAGGGATGTTTAAATAAATGGTTGGAGTGGCTCATGTCATTTGATGATGACCACCAACCACTTTGAATGCAAAACGGCATTCCGAGACCAGAAGGGCAGCCCTCTTGGATTTCACTTGAGATCACAACGCCAACGCAGATGCAGAGACTGAAGTTTAAGAAGAAAAAGGATGGGAAATTACAAAGGACATGCTGAAGGCCTCCTGACGGTTTGAGGCAGATGCTAGAAGTACATCATGAATAATTTTAGCAAGGTCTTCTGCCAAACTGGACATCTACCTCTTTGCTGTGCAGACGTTTCTCTATAGACCCAGATATATCCGGCAGCTCTCTTTCTGTTCCAAAATTTTCCATCTCAGATAAATGTAGGATCACTTCTTTCTTATTTTTGTGGTTACAGACAATATATGACATAAATGGAGCAACACATTGTATTCATTATTTAAGAGTGGGCTTTTTTTTCCTTAAAAAATGTCTCATTTGAGGCCTTTGCTCTGCACTGTATTACACTCCTGCGTTATGGGACACTGAAAGATGCCTTGGGATTCTGGGACTGAGAGATGGAAATGGGCAGAGGAGGAACAGTCAGTCCATTTCACAGATGATTTTGATAATTCTGGCTGTGCTGAGAGTCTCTGAAAAACAGAAAGAAGATCCTGGCTACAGGACAGTCCCCTGACAAGCACCTCAGTGCCAAGTACTGGAGGTGGCTCCAGGATGGTCAGACCAGGAACCCAGGGCGTCAGGCAGCCACGGACTCGGATGCTTGGGAAGGAGGATCCCCAAAGTTTGTAGGCTCTCGGCTCTCTGTCCCCTCAAAGGTAAACACCTGTGTTAAAGGATGCATATTCTCTTCAGCAGTCTGCTGAAAAACTCAGAGAGAAGTAAAACATTTCCTAAAGAAAGACTGAGCTCTGTCATGAAAAACTGACTTGGCAAAGTGTTTTGATACCGAGCGTCACAACTGCAGCTGAAAAAACGGCCACCAGTTTTTGCAGAGGTTTTGCGGTTAAGCATGTCCTCCTGCTTAAGCACGTGCTTAAGCATGTCCCGTGTTTGCTTCTGCAAACAGCCACTGTAATACACATTCTCCATCTTCATCGCGGTATTAGGCAACCAGGCACCTCTGTGAACAATGGCTCTCCATCAACCGGTTGAAAAAGAGGACTGCTTCAAGGAAAGGCACTCGCTACCTCTTTTGGAGACAGTCCAGACATTTAGGATGCAAAGGCTAATCCAGTTAAGCCATGTAAGGCCTATACTCTGCAGATTACCTTTTTTAGCTGCCTAGACTTTGGCATAACAACCCTGACATGCTGCCAGCTACAAGGGCCTTCTTTATTTTCTATAACAGCCTTTGACACCTGTTTTACACAGGCAGCAGTAATCTGGAGACAGGTAGTACGTGCTAGCTTTCAGAGATACTGAGTGCTTAAGGTCCATGCAATTTCTGTGAATTTATTTCTCCTGAAGGTCAGGTCTCATGTCTACAAATTAGCCTGGCAACTCAGCTGGGCCCCGATTATTATCACTTGCAACATATGGTGCTCAGAATAAACATGCTTGTTCTCCTTCTTCCATCCACTTCAGCGATGGGGAAGAGTAAGAAAACCCATCATGGTCCCGAGCATTAGCTGCGGGCTCAGCACCGGGAAACAGCTTTATCCCATTGCAAAATGGGGCAAGTCCTAAAAGCTACAGGTGAAGCAACTGCCCTGGCTAACTAGTGACGATCTCACAGGCCCACCTTTGTGGGAGGGAGCTTCCACAGTCATCTGCATTGAAATAGTGGTGTTATGTCCTGCTGCAGAGACGGGAGCAAGGAACGGGTGACTTTCTGATGTAGTCAGAGCTAAAAACTTCAACCTGGCGATAACTGACTGCCCCCACAATTCAGAATCCATTCTGCCTTTATAAACTTCTGATACAGACTGGTCTCACTGCCCGCTCAGAACATGAGAAAAGCTTTTCCTTGGCAGAACCAGTTATTATCCTGCTATACGGATACCTAAAAGCAACATGTGCTTGGTCACGACAATACAGTCTTTCAGAGGAATTTATTTAACATGTTTTCCTGAGCCCTTAATTGCAGTCTTGTGAATCCTAGTTACTACCCTGACCAAATCAACAGTATTGCTGGAAGAATAACTGCAATCTCCTGGTTTCCTTTTCCCAGGAAGGCGACTAGTAAAATGGATAGTTCTACTGTACTTTCTATAGCTGTTTTTGATTGCATTTTCCTCCTACTAGGAATAGTGCTACAATAAGAATTAAACTCCTGTCTCTAGTGCAGTTTTCAGATGCTCTCCTGCTGTGAAGTGATGCTCTGAAATGCCCAGTGATTCACAGCTCTGATATTTCATGTCTAATGGAATTATTTCTGGATGGAATTGTTACCTTCCCTGAGAGAGAGACACTCATAAAGCTGGTAGGAGACAAATTATATGCGTCCACCCTTGTCTCCTCCACAGCGCTTCTCAAAATCAAATTACTTGGCTACACTTTTAAAAATTCCTCCTATTGCACGAATGTGTAAGCAATTTAAAGTAAAACACGGGGCACTGTAATTATGCAAAACACAGGAAATTCAGGATTACAAATGGACTTAAGAAAGACCCAGTTGTGTCACAGCACAGAGGAGTAAGAGAGGGGGATCTGAAAGCTCTCCCTTTTTCTGTTGTAGATCATACTATCAGTAGCTCTGCATTATAGGATTATATGCTGGCTGGAGGCCAGGTGCCCACCAAAGCTGTTCTATCGCTCCCCCTCCTCAGCTGGACAGGGGAGAGAAAAATATAATGGAAGGCTCATGGGTTGAGATAAGCACAGGGAGAGATCACTCAGCAATTGCTGTCACAAGCAAAACAGACTCACCTTGGGGAAATTAGTTTAATTTATTACCAATCAAATCAGAGTAGGGTAATGAGAAATAAAACCAAATCTTAAAACACCTTCCCCCCACCCCTGCCTTCTTCCCGGGCTCAATTTCACTCCCGAATTCTCTACCCCCTCCCCCCGAGCGGTACAGGGGGATGGGGAATGGGGGTTGTGGACAGTTCTGTCTCTGCTGCTCCTTCCTCCTCACTCTCTTCCCCTGCTCCAGTCTGGGCTCCCTCCCACGGGAGACAGTCCTCCATGAACTTCTCCAACACGAGTCCTTCCCACAGGCTGCAGTTCTTCACAAACTGCTCCAGTGTGGGTCCTTTCCACGGGGTGCAGTCCTTCAGGGACAGACTGCTCTAGCGTGGGTCCCCCATGGGGTCACAAGTCCTGCCAGCAAACCTGCTCCAGCGTGGGCTCCTCTTTCTCTATGGGTCCACAGGTCCTGCCAGGAGCCTGCTCCAGCACGGGCTTCCCACGGGGTCACAGCCTCCTTCGGGCATCCACCTGCTCCGGTGTGGAGTCCTTCATGGGCTGCAGGTGGATATCTGCTCCACTGCGGACCTCCATGGGCTGCAGGGGAGGCTGCAGCCTACTTCACCATTCATTCACCTGGTGTTCTCCAGGGGCTGCAGGGGAATCTCTGCTCCGGTGCCTGGACCACCTCCTCATCCTCCTTCTTCACTGACCTTGGTGTCTGCAGGGCTGTTTCTCTCACATCTTCTCACTCCTCTCTCTGGTTGAAGTTTCCATTGCACAGTTTTTTCCCCTTCTCAAATACGTTATCCCAGAGGCGCTACCATCATCAGTGATGGGCTCAGCCTTGGCCAGCGTCGGGTCCGTCTTGGAGCCGGTGGCATTGGCTCTATCAGACATAGGGGAAGCTTCTAGCAGCTTCTCACAGAAGCCACCCCTGTAGTCCCCCTGCCATGCAAACCCAATACTTATGCCTATAAGGCATATGTATAGATCACCACATGAGGTGTGTTCTGTAATTGCTGGATTGAGATTAAGACATTTTATTGCTTGAAGGCGGTCTGAATTTAAAGCGCTTTGAACTGCCCCCCCCCCCCCCCCCCCCGGTTCCTGCCCCTGCCCCCTTTGGAGGCAGCTGTGCCCCGGAGGAGCCCGCAGGGCTGCCCCGACAAAGGGAAGCCCCCCGGAGAGGTGCATGTGTCATTCACCGTCTAGTGTCTGGTCCTCAGAAATCCCCCAAAACTGCTCTGGGATTTAAGTTAGAAATCTGAGCTGCAGAGTAGGGCTTGAAAGCCTGCTGGTGACTCATGCAGGGATTTTGTGGCACTGAGAGACATTTCTTTTCAATTAGTTAAATTTCCAAAGTAAGCAAATATCCTTCAAATGATATCAATTACGAAATATTCTAGTCTGCCTGCCGAAAGTGTAATGCACCATCTGTGGGGCGTCATCCTCGGCGTGCCCCGCACTGGCAGGTTTGCAGGATGGGTGCAAACCTCCCCCTGCTGAGGCTGCAGTGGGGTGGGGGCTCAGCCCCCAGCGCCGGGCAGGGGGTCCCAGAGCAGCTGGCCCCCCGGCAGCGCAGCAGGGTGTGGACCAGCCCGTCGGCGGGACAGCACGAGCTGCTCTTGAGCAGAGCAGTTTGCAGAAAGCAGCAAGGGCTTTGCTGCGGCTGAAGCCCACCCATGGGGAGAGCGTGCCCCAGGCAAGCTGGAGAGCCTCCCAGGTGATCAGAGGGGTGCAGAACCCATCCTTACACCACCGGCGAGCATGGCAGGCTTTTCTGGCAGGGGGTGGCATGTGAAGAGAGCACTCTTGCACCTGCATTTCTAACCTGGGTCTTTACAGCCCTGTGGGGGCACCTAAGCAAAGGCTTTTATGCGGCTGCCTGTACTTGGACTTAGTAGTGTAATTTTTCTGCACGCACACCAGAGTGTCTCTTGTTTCAGGTTCTTACAGGTTTTCTTTCTTCATTACTCAAGCAAGAGGAACAGCTAGCCCTGCGTGCTAGCTCTGTGGGAGAACCCAGGGAGTAGTGGCTGGCAGTTTGGCAAATATAACCCTTTAGCACGGTAAACACCCTGGCCAAATCCAGCTAGGGCACAGCATGGGAAGCAAAATGGGAAAGGCTATGGCCTCCGTTTCATGCCACAGACAGAATCCAGTTTCTGCCAGATGGCTTTCTATGCTGGGTGGGCCACCCTGAAACAGGTGTTTTAACATCACTGAGTTGGTGTTACTGTGATCAGCCTGGTCGTTACCTTCAGAAATGGGTGCCCCACGCTGGGGCATGCAGAAGGGTTGTGGATCCCATGTGCTGTACCTGGGAGCATGGGGGGCTTCCCACCTCCCAGGGTTGGGACAGCAAACTGACTGCACACCCTACCCCATATACCCTGCTTCCCACCAGCGAATCAGGGCATATGAGCAGCAAGGCAGCCATGGCGTGTTCCTCCGTGTCCATTAGTCCAAATTGTCTGGGAGTGGGACCATGGCGTGTCCCATTGGAGAACATCCACCTCACATTCAGACAGCGGGTGAGCGTTTCAGTTGAGGATGCTGGAGAGGACAGAAGTCAGTCAGGTGAGACACCATTGAACTTGCTGGCTATGAGCTGGAGAGGGACCTGTGAAGTCCCATAACCTGTGTGAGTAGTTTAGCTTTCTCCCTCCAACGAACATTATTTTGTGCTTAAATCACTAAGCATGACCTGCATCTGCCCTGCCCACTCTTCAGTACTCTTCTCCAGCTATGGCTGCCGTTCCTCTCAGTTGGACTTAAGTCTTGGCTAAACTAAGCAACTTTGATCAGCAAAGTTTGCAATTTTGATGCTCATCCCTCTTTCTAGATACATTATGCTTGTGTTGGAGCCTGCTTTGCACGGGTGCCAATCCCCTTAAAACAGGCCCATTAGAGAGCAGCAGAATTCAATAGTCCTCTAATGTATAACACAGACCACAAGGAGCTTTCCAAGGGATTTGGCAGGGTCAGGCAATGCTTTGACTGTGGTTGTGAAAGATCTGCTCTCTGAATGGAGTCACCTCAGATTGCTTGCCCCTAGAGGAAAATCCTCTACATGCATACGCATCGGCATTTACAGAGGCCACAAAGGTTTGGGATTTCTGCAAAGAGTTGGTAACAAGATTGTGTAAGAATCAAATAGCCTTGCAAATAGCTGTATCCCATTAGTCATGACAGCAAATGCTGGGCTGCATAAAATGTTTATTGTGGCTTATGAAGTGTCTCTGTACGCATAACCTTGGGCAAGACCCAGAAATTCTGGGCTCCGCATTTGAAAGGCAGCTGGTTAAATAGCCGTGGCAAAATAATCAAAGAAGCACTGTTTATTTGCTCAATACATTAACCAAGTGATTAACTGAGTAATGGGAGACGCAGAAGAAAGAAGAAACCTTTCCCTTTGTGTGCAGTCTGTTTTTCAGACTTTCCACCAGTATTACACATTCCTGGAAAACAAAACTAAGCAAAATATACTTCAACTCAGTCGTGAAAGCTCCCCCCAAACCAAACGATCCGCTCGGTGCATCGCTGAGACCTTCATGCAGCTCCTTCTCCCTCTCTCGCAGAATTTGAAAGGCAGCGAAATAATTATGGCTAACATACTGGCCTGTCTTATGAAGGGTAAATGTTAATTCAGGAGTTCTGGAGGACTTCACACAACTAAACCTGGGTGCCTCCTTGCTATTTAATTAATCTAATTATTCCTGTATTTCCCTTTTAGCAACTCAGCTTCTCACAGGAGACTGCTTCTGCTACCAGACAATGAGTGAATCTGCTGTAGACTTTTTCCAGTGTCACTTCTGATGTAAGCTGGTGCAAATAAAATATTCAATTCTGTTAGAGAATTCTTACTTTCCTTTGTTCCCTCCTGATTGTGCAGGCTCCCCACTCAGCCCTTTCTAAGTTACTGTTCCTCATATTCTCAGAGATACTAATTATTTGTAAATTCTTTCTGCAGGCCTCTCACCTGCTGTAGTTACTGTGCTGTCTCTTAGCTTTGTACATAAAGAAGCACACAGGGAAAAAATGTTGTTCTTACTCCTTGACAAAATTATAGAACAGCATTTTGCCCCTCTTTCTCCACTGAATCTCTAATTAATGTTAGATCACTTTCAGATGATCACGTAAGGGTAACCAACGAATCTGCTGGTAACAAGCTGCAGAACAAGTGCTTACAGAGTGCGTAAACTGCTAATAAGCAATACTGCATTTCTAACTCTAGGTGTAGTAATCCTCTAAAGGGCCATGAAGATACTGAGGGAGTGGGTAGGTTGCCAAAGCACAAGACCGAGGGCCATTTGAGATGCTGTAGGATGTCCTTACTGGCCACCAGTTTCTGCTCTAAGTGCCCCATCAGTCCTGTGTCACATCTGCCAGGCCTGTGCAGATGTCTCCGAGACCCTCAGCTGTCTAAAATGGCATTAGAGGAGTAACCTCTGGGCCCCTGATCCTCCCTCGGGGCCTCAGCTGGGATCAGACTTACCCTGGTCATATCAAAGCCAGCTCTAGTACTAGTTTTGGAGCTGCGGTTGGGCTTTGGGCACCAAAGTTAGCATGCATATATCCCCTTGGGGTACAGCGCAACCGCAGTGCCCGTCGGTGTGTGAGGTCTGGATGTGGCTGTACATGTGGTAGCACACAACCAGCCCCACAGTGAGGAGGAACAGGGCAGGGGGCTCAGTCCTCCCTTTGTGCCTCTCAGCAGGTGATGTATTGGGCTGGCAGCTACCCCCACCGGTGCCTGGTCCTGGAGAGGGACCAGAACACAGCACTGCAAATGTGTGAAGGTGGGATATCGGAGCAGGGGGTTATTAAATGAGTCAGATGTGGGGAAGACTTGGCAGAACCGAACCGGCCCAGGACTGTTCTCTGGGTCAAACAGAAGAGCGGGGCTTTTCGGGAAGGAAGGTCTAGGCTATCAGGACCCAGGCCCGAGCCTCTCTGTAAAAAGACGGAGAAAACAATACCCTATCCTTCAAGTGCACTCAGCAATGAAAACAGCACTTCTACTGATTAAAGCATAATAAATGTAATGAAAAACACTGTAAGCTATTAGTGACTGCTACCTGTTAAGCATTTGTTTCAAGCCCTTTGAATGCTGATAACTATTTTTTTTCCCCTAGAAAATCTTTCTACACTATTGCTCTTTCCTTTACTCACTGCATTTGCAGTCATCACTTGTAAATTCAAGTAATGAATTCATGAGGAGTCTGGATGGCATAATGATACTTTCATCTCCCATGCTACCACAGCTACCACCCGGCAATCCCAGGACGCTTAATCTGCGCAAGTGGATTAAGCCTCACAGTGCTGTTCTGCTGCGTGGGCAGGCAGTGCAAGTCCCTTCAGGGCACCACATTTCTGGGTCCCTGGGGCAGAAATGTACATGCCTATTTGGTACCAACACAACGCCTCTAGGAAGTGTCAGATCTGCTCTGCATGCACCGTGCAGACAGCCTGCACATGTTCAGTAAATCCACCCCGCCGGGACGTGTCCGGCTCCCAGCACACACCACACAAACTGGGTATCGCACGCGCAGAAACGTGCCATACGTTCAATGCTTCCACACAACGGTCAGTCGCTCAGCACATGTGCGTTAAGTCCACCCAGTACTTCTAAAAAGCATCAGAATAGCTGATGGTGTGAGCAGTTTGTGCAAGACAGAGCAAAGACTACCATCCTTCGCTGTATATGTTCACAGAGGAATAGAATCATATGAAATTACCCCCCTGGAAACGTTGGACTCCATCACTCACATGCTATGCAGCAGATCTATGCATGTGTTTTAAAAATGTCAAGGGGATTCAGATGTCTGGCATTCTGCTCAGATTCCTAAGTATAAAAAGAGTCTGTGATAACCTAGATGCACGTTAGCTCTAATCAGAGCACAGAGAAGCAAAAGAGTAGCAGATAATTGTTAATCTGTTCACCATGAAACATTTAACAAAACAGCTTCATTATTATAAATCTGCCTGACTTCACTGATAGTACATTAATCAACACAATAAAACTGATATTAGTGCGTTTTTTATGAAAGGACTAGCAAAATGAGTTGTCTTACTCTGAGAGAGCACGAAAATCAGGTTAGTAAGGATACCTACAATTCTAAGCACTGGAACAGCTCTCTAGCTCCAAGAGGACCAACCATACTTTTAAGTATCTTGCTGAACTGGAACATAATTCACAAAGCAGGACCTAAACCAACCAGAAATATACTGTATTGCATGCATTTTCCTCCACATACTAAACTGGGAAGTAAAACATTGATTTCTAGCACGTACTCCACTCCTCCATCACTGATGCAGCTAGATCTCTGCTGAAGTGTAAATGATCACTGCATTATTGAAACCCTTGTAATGTTGTAAGGGAAAATGTTAATTTTAACAAGAGACACGCAAATGCCTGCAAAAACAATGAATCAATCATAAGTGGGTAGATAAAGAAATGTATTTTTATTTTCGTTTCAGTGATCTGTGTGGCCCAGCAGTGAACTCCAATTTTGAAAGGAATTAAATAATGTTTTGCAGCTGGTCAGAAAATGAAAACCCATTTGCAGAATTTTTAAAAAATCACAGACATTGTTCCAGTATTACAGCAGGGAAAAAACCAACATAATCTTGAAAATAATTAGAAACAACAAAGAAGGTGTTTTTTAACAGTACTCAAAGCTTTACCTGAAATATTAAACGCACACATCCAGCCATCATAAAAAGTACAAATGTCATGAATTTGTTTACTACTGTGAGGGATTAGCTGAAACATACATCATGCTACAGCTCCGGACAAAATGCAGCAAATTCTTTCCACAAAGGAGCTGTATACAATTACATCATATGGTGCCCCTCATGTTTGCTTAGAAAAAAAGAAACAGAAAACTTGCTTCTTTAGCAAAATTCTGTTTAGGGAGTGAAGGTCTAGGGGAGATGGACAAAGAATGAACCGGTTCCTTCCAGCCGTCTCTCTCTGCTGCATCCAGCTCTGTGGAAGCTGCTCTATTCCAATTCCGCAGCAATATCCTCCTGTGCCAGCCCACAGGAATGTCATGGAGAAAGATAATGCTTTTAAGGTCTCTATATTTTTGCTGTCTAACAAGAGCGAGATTTGGAGGTTGGCTTGAGAATGGAAACAGGAGCCAGGGTGCCCAGGAAGTGCAGGCAACCAAGGCAAACAGTAAAGCACGGCTTCTCTGCGCACACTCCCTGAGATCAGCAATTAAATGGACAGGTTTAGGAGAAGGTTATGTCTGTCATATTACGCTATACAAGTTCCAACACAGCTATATGTAGACTATGGTATGCCTATGATGCTGGTAGAGCCAATAATTAAAGTACAACCTTGGAACATTTTCCGTGATGCTGATCACCAGAAAGGATAGCCAGCTTGGAGCATTGAGATGAAAAGCAGCTTTTGCAATGGTGTTTATTGTCTTGAACATTTTCACGAATGTAATGCAATATTATACAGCTAACTATACAGTTTTATTAAAGAATCATTCATTGCCTTGATACTTGCTGAAGAAGATCTATGTATTTGCGGACCAGAATATTCTGCCGATGAGGAATATTTTTCTCTTGGCAGGAATCCACGCATCAAAATGTAGGCTTTTGTAGCTGTGGTGAGTAATCGGTCAGCAGGGAAACCATGACAGCCTAGAGGAGGAAGAAAAGAAAAAATCCAATCACACTGGAAACAGATACTCCATAAAAATAAATAAGGGGGAAATATTTTCCAGCTCTAAAGTCTTGTGTGGAAAATTATTGCCCTGACAAAAACTGCACACTTAGATTTATTTGCTACAATTTCTGATGATGAATCAGGAAAGAGCTGAAAATCAGTTAGGATGTTCTGTATTGTAGCTGATGGGTTTTCTCAGTGCGGACAAAATATATTAATGGACAGCCTAGGAGAAATTCAGACAAAGCATGTTTAGACGAAATGCTGAGGCCTTTTTGATGTGTTATATTGTATCCTCAGCTACTGCTAGGAGACGCTGTAGGTACCCAAACAGCACATGGGCTTGCTTGTGGATTTCAGCAGAACTTCCATTAGCATCAGTGAGAGCCATACTTGAATAAGGACTTTGAAATTTGTTCCAATTTAGCTATACTTTCCGTGGTAAAACATGGAAAATCCTCACTGAGGTTAATAGTGTTTCATCTGCCCCTCCTGCCCTCTCCTAGTATTTGACACACACTCCAACAAAACCTTAGGTATGGTCGTGAAATGAGAGTACTGGGAACGTCAGCTAAATAAAACATGGTGTTGCAGCAGCTCTGCCGTCCTCCCCACACCTCTGTACATAACAAGCCCTATGCTTGCTTGGTTTTGACCCGGTTCACACTGTTGTGATTTCACAGCAATGTCTGACTGCAGATTGTTATTTTGGCCCAGAACTGGATTTACAAGGGTTCTCCAGGGGTTGTGGTCTTGTTGCCTGTCCTTCCTCTCTCTTCCACACTCAGCACTGCTCAGTGTGACGGGTAGCCCCAGGCACACAGTGGGGACGGAACACACAGCTGTGCAGCCTCCTGCCGCTACCCGTGTCGTAGCTGCACTCAGCCCTGTTTGGAACTACAGCTGAGCAAATAATTTATTTTTCAGTTTGCTGTCTGAGCTGAAAGTGGTAGAAAATAATATATAAACAAGACCCATATATTCATTGTTTTTATAGCTTGATAAAATACAAATATGACATTTTTTCTTAACCAAACAAAATGTGTAGCTTGAACCCAAAGTAAAGGGTTTATTTTCTTTTTAAAAAATAAGTTAGAGCAATTAGAAGCATTGCAAAATTAAAATAAAAAATATGAGCACTTTTTGGAATTTTAAGACCAAAACTATGAATTTAACACAAATTTGTTAATATTTTAACCGTGTCCAAAATCTGAGGTTTTGGTAAACACACTACTCAAGCACTTATTCTCTTGGAGCACATCTAGAGTTCATCTGAGAGCTATGACAATGCCATTTCTGGATTTTTTCCCACCTCTGAAAGTTTTCACTAGCTTTTGTCAACATGATGGTTCTAAAGCCGACGATAAATAACAGGTTACTGAGATCTGGCAGTAATTTTCTGAAATTCTAGGAATGCTGAGAGAGGAGTTATGGTTTATGTTAAATGCCAAGTGTCCTCTCATGGTTCCCATGGATCACACAGTATTACCCACACCATAACTTTTCAGGGTCCTTCAAAGCTTTGCTCTTGCAGCACTTTCTCGGGGAAAGTTCCCACTGGTGCCAGTGGCAGTTTTTCTTGAAAGAAAACTGCAGAATCTCTAGCTTTAAGCGTTTGGGAAATTGTCGTTTCTAAGACCAGTCCCTGGGACCTCAGCATTTAACATGTTTTAAAATTGAGCAGCTGAGTTAATCATTAGAGTAAACACAGTGATTTAAATACCAAAAAATTACAGTTTATACTATAGATTTCACTTAGTGATAAAAACTGGGTCAACAACAGCAGATCATCGTTGAAATAGGTCACACTGGTGTCCAGAAGTATTTGTGCTATATATATATGTTTCCTATAGTCAAAATCGTGATGTGTTGTGGGGTGCATTTGAAACATATGTATTAACATTTACTATTTATTGAGGAACCAAGCTGAATCCAAGCCTGTAGCGTAAGGCAGAACAGAAGCTGACCCTAACCTCTAACTACTGTTATCTTCCTTTTTTACCATAATTGTCCATTTTCTGTTTTCAGCCTCCTGGAAAACCAATGATCGTGGAGAATAAAATACTTCATCATCAACTTCTTCAGGTTTTCTGGGTAAACAGTGTAAAAAAGTCCAGTTGGAAGCAGCAGATTTTGCAGTCTGTAGATCAAAAAGCATATAAAAATAAAGAAATATGTGAGGACATTAATAAAACCTTTAACTAGTGAAAAGGTTGACAAATTTTATATTAGCTCCCACTCTAGTTACTTTGATGATGAACTCAGAAGAATTCCACTGACTTCAAAAGAATTCCTCATCTGTGAATAAGATGGGAATATCCCCATTTAAGTCAGTTAAGAGTTCAGTGCTGACTTCACAAAAGTCAATTTTTTACTCCTATTTCTCTGGCTTTACTAGGGGAGTAAAAACTCCAGTGACCTAGTGGATCAATAAAGTGCAATCTTTATTTGAATGCCATACAGTAATATAATATTATCGATAATTGCAACAAGAACATACTAAACCATGATTTAAAAGGCTGTAATTTTTTTCTTTTGACATTGTCACTCATAAGATATTGATCTAATACCAATGAACAATGAATTAAAGCATTTTAGGCCAGTTCAGAGACATACCCGTCAATAGTATTTTGTGAACTTATGTTAAAATACAGTCAATTAAACCGGTAATTGTATCAGCAAGGAAAATGTCCTTTTTATCTTGGACAATTAATAGTTTATGACTTTACATTTTCTCTAACTGATTTTGTGATGTTTTCTCTAACTGATTTTGTGCTGATAAGCATTTCAACTAGATGGTTTTAAAGACATCTATTTAATGCTTTATTCATTGACAGATATACACAAAATTGCCCCAAATGCTGCCCAGGCGTTTAAGAGTTAATCTGTGAGCTGCTCATTCTAAATAAAATGTAAGGAATCATTTCTGGTAGCAAAGAGGAAATGCGACGTTAGAAATAGTTTTTAGGTCACATAGAAGTAAAGGGTTAGCTCTCCTGCACATGTTCTGGAGTTAGATCTCATTGGGAAGCTCTGAAAGAAGCCAAGCTGTGTGAAGTGTACAAGATAACTCAAACTTTGTTTTCTCTGTGGGTTTTTCAAGCTGGAGAGAGGTTTGCATGTGGTTGTTCCATGGCCCCACTCAAAAAAATATCAAACCCATGCATTGCTGATGTTGATTCTTATAAATGCAAACTGCAAAAGCATCAACAAAAACTAAACCTCAATGTTTACCTGCATTGTAATCTGATAACCTTGAAATGCCTTTAGTCTTTCTTTCTTGTCCTCTTCTTGTCCCATACTTATCCATGTATCTGTAACTAAGACATTGGCACTGTCTGCAGCCTCCAAAGGATCTGTTGTGAGAAGTAACTTGGTACCATACTAATGTGAATAAAATAAGGAAGATCGGGAAGACAAGGAACTTCAACTTCATTTATAATGAAAATAAACTCTATTCAAACTACTCTGCTAGGCTATTTCTTAGACTCCTACCTCTTTGGAGTACTGTTCAGTTATTTTAGTTATTCTGAGGTCTGGTTCAAAGCCCTGCCAAAAGAGATGATAGGTAACATATCATGGAACATATATAAGATCCTTACTGACTATTAACACTGGTTAGAAAAATATTGATTACCACAACATGGTTGAACCATTTGCCATGGGAAGAAGAATGTCTTTCAGAACTGTAAAACTTGAGGAAATTATGTTGATTTTGTTGAAAGTTTATTTTGGAGATAAACTGGTGGAAAGTGTTCTGATAAGGTAAGAAAAATGTATTTCAACAGTTACAGAATGAAATGCCTCTACATCATTTAATTTTTGTTCTAGACTGATTCTTTGTTTTATATTTTATAATGTATTACAATGCAGCATTCTAAAAAGCTGCATCACGAATCTTAACCAACCAAGATGCAACACTTCCACAAATCTGAAACAACTTTCACATTTTTTGGGTGACTTTGTAACAAATGGAATTATCATCCTCTGTGATTTATACTGCAGTCATTAATTCCCCTCAGCCCTTCTGAAGTTAGACTCAGTAGGATTACTCCTGCTTTGCATCAAAATAACTGAATCAGGATTCTTAACCTTGGTTTTGAAAGCTGGCACTCAAGATACATGCAAGCACCACTAGCTAAGGCCCTGGAGAAATATCCAAGTGGCTGAGACAAGAACGGGCAAAGTTTGCCTTCCTGACTCCACGCGCGTGGCTCTCTTACCTTGGGAGTCGCAATACGCAGGTGCATTCCCAGCTTTGCAGCACTCATCATGATGGAGTGGAGGACATTGTTTCCGTCCCCGATCCAGGTGATCGTGAGCCCGTTCAGCCCACCATAGTGCTCCTGCCAAATGAATCACAGCCCTGGGGTTATGTTCCAGGAGAGCTGAGGAAGCTGATGCCCGAGGTAGGAGGGATTGGTCAGACCAGCCTGGTGCAAAGAAGACTGACTACCTTCAAATGCTAGCTGCATGGAACCATACCTTTAATTAGATTCATTGCAGCTACAAGATGGTCAGGGAGGGAAAGCCCCCCGTGTCTTACATGAAGACCCAAAGCTGCAGCTTTCTCCAGTGAAGGACACATTGACACGTATGCCGTATGGTGGAGGAGCAGGCTGAGAGACACAGCACCAGACACACGGTAACTTTAGCACCAAAACCGTACAGCCATGGGTTGGTGCTCATAAATGTCAGCGAATAGCAGAAATTCTTAATTTAGAGGCAGTCCTAATGCCTAGGATAGCACTCCTTCCAGCTCTCCCCCAAATTGTGAAAATATCCCTATTCAGGTTTGCTCTGCCTTGGTTGTCTCTACAGGATGTTGCCTGTGGCCACGGCAGTGGCCATGCCCTTAGAGTGCACGTGAACTCCCACAGCTGTACGGGACAGCGACGAGCAATACTTTGAAAGCAGCTGTGCCACTCATGGCCTGCAGGGTTTGCTCTCTGTTGTACAGCCAGAGAGTGCAGTGATTTTTTTAAAGAGTGGATTACCCGAACTTGAAACAGCATTACAGCATCAACTGTAGCTTTGCCTGATGGCACTTACAGCTACTCTGGCCCTCAGCCACCAACAGATAAGGCCCAAGGAGGAACAAGAGTAACAGGAATTTCATACTTCCAGAGCAGGACAATTTGAGGCCCTTTAGCGAGCCTTGTTTTAAATATGCATGCTTGTAGGTACTTAAGTTGATACTAGAAAGTTTGCAAAGACATAACCAAATACTTCTATACGCCTGCTCTGTACAACTCCACCTCATGACTCGGAAGACTGAAGACACGATGGCGAGCCTTTTATTCTTAGTTCAAAACTGGGCTATGCTACTATTGCATTGTAGTAGCTGGAAGCCAGTCAGTGTTTCAACACTTTGTGTGACATGATTCAATGCTTGTCAGAGAGGATAAGCATCCACATTGTAGAGCTGTACTAACTGGCAACCTTGCAGGCACATGCAGCAAAGATGCCAAAAGACTAAACAGGAAAAGGGCTGGGACTACCCCCTCCTCTCCTGGCAGCAGCTTCTCCTAAACAAATAGTTGTGAAGTTGTTCCAGAACAAAATTATTGGCATTTCTGCCAGTGACCACAATTTTGAGTCAAAAATAGTAGCACTTGAAATATTGAATGACATTAAAATGCCATTGAAATCTAAACCTAATAGAGTCCTAGGCTGCCTAGAGTTTAAGGGCTAAAACTATGGTATTGTAAAACTATTGTTTTCTCAGTTGAAGTTTGTTAGCAGCAGGCTCGTTGGCAGAGGTTTGATGCAAGAGCATTTATAGGAGAGCAAATCTTTCGTGGACTTTGTGGACATGGAAGTTATTTCAGTGTAACAGCTCTGCAGGTCTCTAAGGATCTTTCAAAGTCCTTCCACATCTCCTAGCAATGGTGCTCCTAGGAGAAGGCCAAACTAAAGCATTTATTTAAGGGGTTGTTTCCAGCTAGGGCTTAGTGATAGCTGAGACATGAACCCACAGCCAGGAGCAAATGAGACAGCCCTGAATTCTTTTGATCTTACTGTTTAAAAATAGACATTGCAGCCTGTAATGCTCAAAGCACTGACTAGTGAGTCACAAATATACTGCTATGTTAAATAACTTCCACCTTATTACCAGCTGCTACTCTGCATTAAAAGAAGCACAGTGCATCCTAAATACTTTTCTGTGTTTTCCCAAGCTACTAGCTGTTACGGATAAAATACGACGTACTGGAGATGTCTGTATAATGACCCTCAATATGCACTGCAAATTGCAAAGCCACATCTGCAGTGGCTACTGTACAGAGTGGAGCAGAGCTAATCTTAATGAAGATGTTTAGCTAATGGAAGAAGTTGTAGACAAGGCAGAATAAAGCTGTGTGTGTGCTAGTGAGGCCTATTTTATATCCTGTGCCAAGCTTTATGCTGCCACTGCTACACTGCTGCTGTGACTCAAACCTCTTCATCTATAGCCAGCTTACTGTGACTGTGACTGTACTGCTTATACGCATACATCCTCAGCTTCCAAGAAAGATGAGATGATTGTGTTGGTCAGAACCAGAAAGCTTTGAGGCAATATGAAAGCTACTGTATGCAAAACTTACATTTATTTTTCCTGTTTTATAATATATGCTTATACAACTACACAGAGAAAATCCTGCTAAAAGTGTTTTGCCACGATGGTAATACTCCCGTTAAATGAGAACCTTTACAATACATGCTGATGGCCTGAGCCTCTGAAGATATTTTTCCCCTTACATCCCTCCCCAATTTTTCCAAACTCTGTTATATTGATGTAGGCTGTTTATCTGCTTGGGTGTTCTGCAGTTTCTCTTTACATTTGGAACCTGACTTCAAAATATTTATACTCCTAGTAAAGCCATACAAAAAAAAAAACATATTTAGAAATTCTAGAGCCCTTCTCCCTTATGAATGCCTCTTTGGCAAACTAGTGATTGCTGCTGTAGCGCCACAAAACCTGGCTTTGCTATTCTCATGAAAAATCCCTGCTAAATACTTAATGTCAATTTTACAGTCAACTTTCTTATCCTCATGCTGCTTTTACAATGTTTCATTCTGTTCTTATCCATGGTTGCAGTGTATCAGTGTATCAAACCCTGGGAAAAAATAAGCATGCTCAGTGATATAGCACTGTTGTATGTCTAGAGAAGACTGGTTTAACTAATTAGGTACATTTCATGTCTGCCTCTGCCTGGACTTGCTTCCAGCTAGGCTGAAACTCTGACACCATTATAGATTAATTCTGAAATGTTTGGCCACAACAGTCATAACAGCCCTCAACTAAAACAAGAATCAATAACCTGTCAAATGGAAAGCAGGGGACTAGTCAAAGCTTTAGCCCTTTGGGAGACAGTGCAATCCAGTAAATGAGAAACTGGGACACCTTGGATCTACCAGCTCTCAAACTGAGCTGAAGGCAGATGCTGGGCCAGGTGTCTTTCTTACTCCCACATTGGTTTTTGTTATGGTCATTGAAACAGTACATTCTAGAGGATCAGTCCAGATCTTAGTTGGGATTTCTAATTGTTAGAATAATGATGATGATGATGGTGATGAATTTGAAGACTAATAATTTGAGCTGTTTGGGTCACACATTGAGGAGAAGTTGAGAATATCTGGCAGCCCTCTTCAAGCTGGGCAAGACTGTAATTTGTTATGCTATTTAAAAAGGAGTCACTGATGTATTTCTTATGCCAACCATTTCTTTCTGAAAAAGAAATTTCCCTTCAGACCAGTGACATAAAAAGCTAGTGGCATATGGATCCACTCTAATTACCAGTCTGGCCATCCTGCAGTCAGCTACAAGTTAGCTGATTTGGCCGGTGACATTAATATCAATTGAATCAGTATCAATACCTGGTTTGTTCCCGGAATACAAATTGTGTGATGCTGCCCTCCAGCCAAGCTTCGCAGAGCAGAAGTGGTGAGCCACAGCTCCTGCCCAGGAGCCTGAAAGGCACTGGGTGGGCTCAACAAGCGGCTGTTACATGCCTTCAGCACAGACAGAGAAGTGAAGTGGCTCTGTGTGTGCACAGTACCAGCACACAAACTCATAGTTTTTAAAGGCCAAATCCCCAAACCCTCAAAATCAGGTTGTATAATGTCTACAACCATTTCTAGTGGGTTATAACTCAAGAGCAAACTCAGCTCAACCCAACTTTGAAGAAAGAGGGTAGCACGTATGCTAAGAAAAACATCCCTCTTGGCATAATAGAGGGCATTAATCCTGACCACAGTATTAAAGGGCAGAGCCAGCTTAGACGTCAATCATGTGAGGGGCTGCAGGTTGCTCAGGAAGAAGGCACTGGGCAAGAGGAACCTGAAGAATCTCACCCCAGTATTCATGAAAGGAGCACACTTTGTGATTTGACAAGAACATCCTGAATACAGAACGAGAACTGACAGCCCTGAAAATAAACCAGCCACGTTGTTTGCGGGAATGCAACAGACTATACTGAAATAACCACACTAAAATGCACCTGTGAAAAGGGAATCGGAAGCAAGAAGACATTCTGGCAAAACAAACCAGGAAATTAGGCAGTTTCAGACCGAAGAGAAAATGCTCGAGGAGGATTCAAGAAGGGACATGACAAAATCAATAGGATTTAGAAAATGGAAGAATAAAAATGTGCTAAGCATGAAGAGGGCCAGAGTGCATATAATGCTCCACTAGCAAATGCAGCAGGAGAAAACAGAAGAGGAAAAAAAAATTACATTTTGAGAGCAGGGAGGAGCAGGCCCAGGCAGGAAGGTATTTACAGAGATAAGGAAGAGACATTTTTAAAGAGAAATAAGCGGCACAAAATCTGTAGTTACATTTAAATATAAGGCTAGCAGTCAGTGCCACTATTTTAGTTTGCATGTATGTATAAATTAAATAAATTGCCTTTCTGTTGCAGTAAAGTGGTCCAAATGTTTTATATGAACTTTCAACTCATTTAAAGGATCAGTGGTACTGTTCAACATCCCTATATTAATCTTCTTGCAGGCAATACTCGGATAACATCTTTTTATCCTGCTGATAATCCCACGAGAAGTTTCATTGTGGTAAGTAACAACTAAACCCTGTGGCTCACACTTCTCCAAGTGTTAATCCTGCTTCTGTGACCATTATATGATTAAAATGCCATTTTATTTCATGCTACTTGGCTGTAAGACCAGCCTTTTCCACCTCAGTGTACAGTGCAGAGGAAAAAAGGCGGCAGACGGGCAGGTCAGAAAGGGAAGAGCAGGCGGTGCCAATACCCACAGCGCGCTGCTGAGAGCTCCCCCCTGCCAGCCCCTCCCTCCTGGGCAAGAAAGGAAAGCAAGAACGGAAGGTGGGTCAGAAACCAGTGGTGCAGCACGCCCTTGGCAAGGTGGGGCGGCCACCCAGCTGCCCTCTAAACACTTTCTGACAAACTCTGGGCTAAGGAACGTGCTGGAAAGACTGGGGGAGAGATGGGCACAGTTGGAGGAAACTGCTCCGCTTATCAGGCTGACTGGGAAAGTGCTGCAAATTTTGAAAAGCTTCCATGGATGTCCAAAAGCTGAGCCATTCCTTGAGATCTCTGTAAGTGCTCGCTTTGTCATGATACCTCTCCATGTCAAATGTTTCTTTTGTTTGAGCACCAACTGTTATGGTCCCGTTTCCTCATCATGTAAAATGGGCAGGGACACTCTTTGCGAAGACATCCTCCCCAGCGCTTGATGCAACAAGGACAGCCACCTGCTGTTGCTGCTGCCCTAGGTATTCAGACCGAGGAAAAGTCCAGCCTGTGGGCTCATGTTCACTTGGAGCTCCTACCATGGCTGCCCTATACAAGGACACAATGGAGGAGGAGCAGGGAATGATCAACAGGGCATGTACTCATTCTGCTGATCTCCGTAGGTTTCTCCCTAAGATCAGTGGAGAAAGAGCTGCATCTCTAGAGGGTGACCGAGATGCTCAGCGGTCTCTCTTCATTGATGGGAGATGGAATACAGGGCAACAGCACTCTGAACTTTGGTGCCGTAGTCAGCGGCCTGGATAAAACCAGGTTTAGGGGCAGAGATATCAATAGTTGTGTAGACTATGAGTCACAGATTATTCCTGAATCTTATTATTCACAAGTGATAAAATGCTAATAACTAAGGTATTTGCAAGACAGAACCCCCCGCAAAACACAACCATACGATTCACCTGGTTTACAGTCGCACACAGTGTTTAAATGAAATTATGACATTTAATGATTGATGACGTTCTCATTACAGCTTACTGTCTTATGTAATTTGAACAGTTCATTGAGGCTGGCTCATCGTGATCTCGCAAATGTAACTTATCCTGAGGTATGTGAAGCATTTTAGTCTTAAGTTCACCAACTTTTGCTGGTCTCTTCACTTTTAGTGTTGAAAATACTAATCAAAGTAAGGAAAAAGTAATTTTCACGAAACATATGAGTCTTTCAGTATTTAAAATTTAAGGTATGAATAATTTTATATTACTCTCACCAGATCTTTTCCGCATACTGAATGTCCCATAGCAAAGTCTTTGACAGCTGAGAAACACAGCTGAATGAATCAGGAAATTATTCTGCCCTCCCTTTTTCAAGCAGTGTAATTTTTATTCATTCAGAAAGTAAACAAGGTCAGAGGAGTTCATCATAGTTGTCAACCAGCACTGCAGCATAATAATCTTTTTTATAAGCCAGTTCCTCAATTGATTGTAAAACAGCATAGTGCTTCTGTTCACAAATAAACATCTGGTATTCTACGTGTAAAAGTTATCCTGCTGTCAAATCAACTATTTCATTAGATTAAACTACAAAATGTGATCTTTTTTAACTATTCTTTGACGTGAGCAAAATTAAATAGGTTTAAGTGCCTGAACACTAGGCATTTGCACTGGTAGCATTAACTGGCTTTTCAAAACAAATTTGTTCAACCAATTTCCTAATATATGGATAATGATTCTTTTTAAACTGTTAGCAGGTTAGGGCGGAATCAAGAGTGAACTACTGAGTTTTTTTAAGTCAGTGGAAAAACTTCCACTGGCTTTGGTTGAGCCAACATCTCACCCTTATCTTAATATGTAAAGCCCCCTGCACTTCTTTTGAATTGTAGCCTAATTCCAATGAAGTACTTAATTTTATGCTTAACTTCAGTCCACTGCAGCTGATTGGACTAGGTAATTGTTTTAAATTAAACAGGTCCTTAATTATATTGCTGGATGAAGATCTCTTTAAATAACAAGTGCCATGTAATTACCAGTTAGAAAAACCTAGGAATAAATGGGTTTGAACCTGACTTCCCCAAATACTTACCAAGATGAAGACTTAGCAAAAAAAAAATTGTTATTAAACGTGGATTATATTGTTACCTGAAGAGTTAGGTAATCAGCTAAAATCTGGAGAGGATGGTATAAATCGGACAATCCATTGATTATTGGGATTGTGGCTTCTTTCGTCATTAGGTCCAGATCGTTATGCTTATAAACTCGAGCCAAGATTGCATTTGTCATGCTGGACAGCACCCTAGAGGATGGCAGAAAATACCCAAGTCAAACATAATAAATATATCCCTGTTGCACTCTTAGCGTGCAACACATAAATATTCATGAGAAGTGGCAATGAATCAAATTTTTTCAGCTATCTGAATAATTTATCATGCCTGCATAACACACTTAAATGCAGACATTTAACAAGCTGCTAATAAGTAAGCAATTTTACTTATTAACAACCTATAGTAAGTAAATGAAAACTGCTGCTGTATTTTATGTTTTTCTCTCTTTAGCGTTTGATTGTAGCTACAGGTGTAACATCAATAAACGTTAAGGTATCTGAACTAAGATAAGAGATTGCGTGACACTGTAACATTTGAAGAATTTGATAACTTCAGAAGAGATAAGTTATAAGATTTCTTGAGTCTTTTAGCAAAGAACGAATGTAGCAGTGACCGAATATTAGTGTCTCTGTATGGTGGCCTGACTTTTGTGAGGATTAGGAATACAGATCTGTTTTAGATTACCACAATTATTTATTGATCTTAATGAACACAGAAACAGGAGGCCAACAACACCAGCCTGTTCTTTCTCCTACCTACACACCTGCGTATTGACCCACATGGTATCAGCGTTGAAGTAATGCCCAAATTTGAAACTTGGTATTTGGATAAGGGGCGTGCAGGGGTCACTGCCCCACTCTGGCCTTAGCCTCGTTTGCCGAAGTGTGAAAGACTCAGAGATTAGCATAGTGGATTAGCATAGCATACTCAGTATGCTCTGAATTCTTTAGTTAAATCAAACACAGATTGGAGCTCTGCATTTCTCTGCATTTCTGTGTTTTAATCAGGCCCTGAAGCATGACTCTGAAGTAGCATTTTGTGTGTTTTCATGTTATCTCTAATAGGACCTTAAAACAAAACAAGGAAGCGACTGAATAGAAGAGTATGAAAAACCGTCACAGTATCTATCTTCCTGATTAGCCATGAAGAATTCTGGTATCTCCTCTTGTGGAAGTACGTCTGTTAATGCCATGGCCTTTACGCAGACAAATCTCCTGATGAAGTCAGTAACAAATACTTTCTACTGACACCAGACATTCCTCACACAAGCAAAACTCTTATAAAATCTCACAAGATTCCCTGTAGAGCGCTCTCTGAAGACAAGACTGCCGATAGCAGCTACAAGTTAAAAGGAGGAACTGAACAGGATATTGACTGATTGCAAGGAATTGGAACAGTTGCTGTTTGTGCCATTATTTCTTCTTAGCTCACGAGTTTCTTTTTCTCTGTGTGTGTGTTTATTCTAGCTTGAAGCATGCGACTGTGGAAAACCTGTTCTGTTCTGAAGTAGTCATCAGAGATGGGATGCATGGTCCCTTTTGTTAGCCATCTCACAGGTGTCCACCCTAAACAAGACACAGCCAGTCCCACCAGTCAAGGAAAAGAGGCAATCACACTGGGAAATGGCTCATTTTTCTTAGACCTTTTTTTAGGGTGTCAGGACAGCTGATTCCTACCCGACACAACTAATAAAGAATTTCAAGAAGATGGTTCCTTTACAGGGAATGACATTAGAGGAAATTCAGTCATAATAAATTACCGACTAGTGAAAACTGCTGGATTTTCTTCCTTAATCTGTTGAAAGTAGATACTAGAATTATTAGACACTTACCAGCAAGACAGCAGAGAGTCCTTCTGCCAGTATTTCTAGATGTCATATCTTATAGTAAGAAACCCAGGTGGAAACTGGGTTTCTTCTTTGTGAAATCAAAACCAAATTGAACTCAGAAAAAAAAAAAGTAGACCTCATCTGAGGAGATGAAATCTCCTGTAATCAAATCAATTTAAAGGAAACCATGTAAGGCTGGGATTGCACAGGAAAAAGGACCTGGCTAGATAAAAGTCTTTAGTAAAGATGAAGTTTTGGAAGGTGAGGGGAGTAAGCACAGGCTTATCAGGTGACTTTTCATTTAAGGTTCCTGTATTATCACCAACTACAAGGTCTTTTTCTCTTTTCATTCTTTTTGCAAGATTGTGAGCCTATAAGCTTCAAAATCCCAGAGCTTGGAATATACAAGTGTATTGGAATGCTGCATATTTCTCTTTTCAAAATAACTTTTATTTCTACAGAGAAAAGCTGGAAATTTTTACTCAAGTGTATCCTCTGAGGAATCAAAAAATAAACACAAATAAAAGCATGCGTTTTAGGTATGGCTGATCTCTGAATTTGAAAACGGGGCATCTGCATGTATTTTGGATAGAATATTGTTATTCAAGGTAGTTTTGTTTTTCTTTTGAAAGTATGCATCCATTCAAAAGGTTTACATTTCTGGTAAGACTACTTCATTGTCATTTATAGTCTTACAGGGGCATATTGTGGATGTGTTCTCAGTAAGCAGTGAGAAGTAAACCTGTTCCCCATAGATGCAGAGATTCATCCCCTAATAATGCCAGTGGACTGGTAAAATCATCCTATGAGCTCTTCAGTGCTGTCACTGAACCTTATGGCCACTGAGCGATAGTGGTGCACAATGGAACTGCTCTACAATGGAAAATACAGATACAGTACTTCTATTCCATTTCACGTAATAGATCAGACATGCTAAACAGCACTGAAAGGCTTAGAGCTCCTTCATGGGTGGTAACTTTTTGCTACTGTGCCAGCGTAAATGTAAACGTGTTGTGAAGCATGGAAGAACGGTATTATGAGCAGGTAATAAGTCACTAAAAATATGTTCACAGCAGAAATGCTTTCAACCCTTACCTGCAGCAATTCTAATAAAAACTGGGGACTTTTATAGATCTGTGCCCCTTTTGCTTTAAGTCTCAATCTCAAGTACTTCTAAGGCCTTCAGAGCCATAGACATATGGCTGTAAATATTTGAAATACCCTCTGGGTCTACAACAGGCATTCTATTTTTATTCTTACATTAACTGAATGAGGTTGGCATGTTATCCTTCATTCACAAGAAATGCCAAGGAGTTAACACTAAGGTTGTTCTTTTGGGTAAACAGGATAATAATTCTGTTAATGAGAGCAGGAGTGAAGCAGAGCACGTGGGGCTCTCTAAGGACTTGGGAAAGCCCTCACTCCACTGTAGCAGGCGAGTGCTGTGACTCAGCAGACGAGCAAAATCCCCAAGTCAGAGTCATAAACAGGGACTTGACCTGGAAGAGCAAGCAGTGACAGAGAAAACGGGGACTGAAGGCTTGCATGGGAAGCGGGTATTGTGAGAGCTTTCTTCACAGAATGAGGACTCCTCCAGAATGACTGGAAGATTTGCTTGCTTCTACTTTTTGCCTTTTTTTTTGTAGTTTACCGTCTTTATTTTTTCCTTTTGCTTGTGCAAACAAAAGTCATTCAAGAGACTGTGAACCAAAGATTTAATGGTCCTTTATTATCCCATTTGGGAAGAAGAAGAAATGAAAACTGGCCTATACAATGTCCTTTTGTGTATCAGAACACACCTGGATTTGCTGCAGGGTTGGCATCTGAATGGCAGAGAGCCTCCAGATGACAGTCCTGCACGTCTGGTGGGATGGTGCTTGTAGAGGTTATTGCAGGTGAGTACTGTGTAAGGGCCCTGACCACATCTGTCCCCTTCCTGGAGGTTTGGCTGCTGGGGCTCAGAGCCAACTTTGCAATAGTGCAGCTGAGGACTACCCCTCATTGCTCTGATGTCAGGGGGGTGAGGCTCCCAGACAGCACTGTGAGGAGCCTCCATGAGGGCCAACCCCTTTTTCTTGGGAGTTACATCTCTTGCTGCTTTGTAACCATGCCCATGCTGATCCTGACCTGGACCCCTACCTGCGGGCTGATGTCCCAGCCTGGCCTTGGCCCGCCTCCATCCCCACAGAGATGCCTGATGCCCTTGGGCTGTGGCTGCCCCCGGCTGCCTTCTGGCTGCCCTGCTCCCCGACTGGGGGCAGTGGGATGGGTGCCGGCTGAAGAGGCCCTGCCCTGCCTGACCCAGGGCAGCCTGTGCCCTGCTCCTGGCACCTGAGCCTCCCTAGTCCCCAAGGAGCCAGCAGCCCACATGGCACCCTGACATACTGCTCTGAAGAGTCTCACCATTTGTCCTTCCCTTCCTATTCACAAGTGCCACAGTGCAATCTCACATTGGCCCTGGTAAATCAACCCTTCCTTTGGATTCACCTGCCACATTTGGTGGCACTGCAATCCTTCTACATCATTTTGTCTTGGAGCCTGAAGTCATTCCTTCCCAAATGTGACACCTCTGCACTTTTTCATTCATTCTCCACTGCTCTGGTGTGTCCCATCTCTTCTCAATTTCATTCCTTTAAGCTGATGTAAATAGCTGATCTTCATCTTTCCAGCCTGGCGTGCCGGTACCCCTGCTCACCATGTCAGGTTCTGTCTCTTCAGTCGCAGTCTCTCAGCACCAACCTCTCATCCCCCTCCTACTGTGCCCTCTGCCAGCATCCTCTTCTCCTCCCCCTTCTCTGCCAAGAGGCTCTCTGCTTATAGTGGTCCACTGAGAATGGAAGAAAAGGCAAGACACTTGGAGAATAATAATACTTATTTACATCAGTGTGGGGGATTTACCTTTGATAGCTTTCCCATTCACCTTTAATATGACATAGTAAGCTATGAAAAATCCTACATCTCTCATGCCAATAGAGTTGTAGTAGGGATGCATGTGCTCTGAAGCATTTAAATGGAACGCTTTAATGAAGCTACAGCTATCCTGCTTAAACTGGGGCTATGTCCCATGATATATGAAGAATTTCTTTTGAGGGGATGTATTTGAACCCCATGGCAGTGTATGAGCTCTGCTGAACTAGCTACAGTGGCTACTGAACACAGTGGCGTAATGTACCTCAGATTTGACTATTAAGACTCAGATTAATCTGTTCCCTTTGTAGGTCCACAAGTTTACACGATTTTTGAATCTTTTAAACTTGTAGTTACTAAAGCAAGGCAGTGAGACACACTTTTGTTGAAACATCTGAACACCATTGTTGCAGCTTACTTTGATACTGGCAAAGTTACGTATCTAGCAAGGAATGAGAGCTAAGTACTTTCAAGCCTCAAGAGACTGAATTTTTGACTTTCTTCTATCAACACCCATATGTCTTTCACTTCAGTAGTTAAAGGCAAGAAAGAAAAACTTAAAATGTTCAAATGTGTGGTCTTTTTCTTACATTTTCCTTGGATTTCATCACAGAGAGAACAGCAACATAGTTCTCAAACAATCTCTCCCACTGACTGTGAAAACTATAGTATACAGCAGAGGCAAAGGAACCTCAGCTGGCTGATTGCATATTTGGAATTGAGCCTGACGAGCTTGACACTGCATATCTTTCACCAGAACAAAAAGGACCTTTCAGACACTACTAACCTGCCAACAGCTGAGCCTGACTGAATCAACCTCAGGCTGCAAAAGGGCTGCCTAGAAAGCAGCACAATACTGAGGTTGGATGAGTCTTTAATACATGAAGTGCTATGAAAAACAGCAAGAGCAACTGCAAAAGATAACCTCATGTTCTGCGTACTTTCTGCAACATCGGAGGGAATCCACTGGAGAAAAACTTTGAGCTCAATTCTTCCCGGCTACGGCAATGGGGATAGGCTGCTAGCTACCCACCCCTGCATACATGTGTGACTGGGCATGATTAAGATCTTCCAAGGGTGCCAGTAAGAGAACAATGCCATAGCCCAGCCTCCACAGCTGTCCTGACAGTGGGTACAGCTGTGGAGGAGGGCACGTGAAATCAGAAACTGGCTGCAAAGTGTCGGTCAAGTTTGGTGCTGCTGAAATAGGGGGATCAGAGTGGCCTTCAGTGCCACCCTGTCACTGCAGGTAGGCTAAGGCCCACCAGCAGCTGGCCTAACTAGGACAAATAAAGTCTTTGCTTTTTGATTTTACTTTTTGATTTGCCAGTCAGCTGTACTTCTAGCTCCATGAGGAGCAACAGAACCAGAAGGTTCTTGTTTGAATATATGTGCTGTCATCAGTGGAGCTGTACTACTGAGGTTGATAAAATGTTTCCGTTTGTGTGACTGTCACTCTCATTAACACTCTATAAGTCAAATTTGGTAAAAATATTTTTTGTCGTGAGACGTTTTGGAGAGCTAGAGTGGATGGAATGATGGTGTACTGTGAGTTGATCTGTAAATATTTAAGAAATCTGGAGTGCCTTCTGACATTTTCCAGAAACAAAATATTAGCTTCCAAAATTCTGTGAGACAGGTTTCAGCCTGATCAACTACCAAATACATAGTGATCAATCAAGGGACATTTTACCAACCTTGCTGTATCTGTGAGACTCTCATTAGTGCCCAGATGTATGTCTTGTGTTGTAAGGAAGGAAGGATGTCCTCCGAGAAGAGCAAATCCTACAGTGAGGACAAATAAAAAATAAATTAAACACCAGCACCTCATATTTACAGCCAAGATTCAAAATCTTCTTCATGTAAAAGATATTTACAGCAATAAAACTCAGCAGGGCATCCAAATATTTAAAACACTTAAAGTCTGACGCACAAGACACAAATAAATGTATTTTGGAATAAAACCACTCAAATGTGATGCTTTGATTGGCATGAGTTCCGATCTGTGTTCATAGGAACAGTCATTAAAGCTGCAAGACCACATATGGCCAAAAGCATCACCGTGGCTCCCTGTTAAGAGCTAGGTAATCCATTCCTCATGCTGAATTTCTGCTTCAAGGGACTTAGCATCCTAGAAGGGCCATCTGAGTCACCAGGTGTAATTCCACATCCTTGCAAGAAGCTTCAAGTATATTCACTCAGACAGAAAACCCTAAGTCTCCTCATACACTATAACAAACTTGAGCTTGGTCACAAATGACCAAGTGCCTTAAAAATTATAATGTGACAGAGAGAAAAGGAAAGATCTCGGGCACTGCCAGCATTCCTCCAGTCTGCAATAGTTAGGAATTTACAAGGTGAGCCAAGGAACTGGATGGATTAAGTCTGAAGAGTGAAATCCATTCCTGAACAGGAAACCATGGGAAGATCTGAGCATCATTTAAGAATATAAAACACTTCAGGGAACTTAAAAAGTGTCTGGATGGTGTTTTAAATAAAGACAAATTACATGCTAAAGGCAACTCACAGGTTCTGTCCTTATTTCCATTGCACCACCACTAGAAAGCTACCACAAGCAACTAGCTGACACAGACAGGGAGGAAAACAGCTTTTTTTCACCAGCGCTTGAGTCTTCCTGCCTTTGCCTGGTTTAAGCCTAAAGCCTCCTTCCACTGAATCTCAGTGTAAAGTCCATGGTGGCCACATATTGGAGGATGGAGCCTGAGGGGGGCTGTTTTATGAAATGTCACAAATGGTTTAGCATAAGCCTAGCACAGGACACAAGGGTCCTACAGCTGGGGACATATGAAGTGTAGGATTTGAACTGGGCTGTAGGGAGCCCTGTAAGGCATTTTCTGTGCACTGGGGATGATTTTCCGCATAAGAACAACTCCCTTCTAGTAGAGAAATTGTCAGGGAGATCTTGCCCTGTCACTAATATCCATGATGGAGGAAACTTCCAGAGAATCTCCAACTTTGTCAAGACAACACTGTGGGGGAGTAAGCCTTTTACTGTGATAAAAATCTAGAAGGAAACCCATCTTATTTTTATTGCCAGGAAGAGAAAGGCTGCATACAGCACAGAAGAGCAGAGACCCCACTGCTCTACCAAACTGTGATCTCTTGGAGGTGCTAAAAAATTTCATGCTGTTAAAAAAAAAAAGAAAAAAAGAGGAAAGAAAAAGAAAGAAAAAAAGGTTAAAAGCTGCTTGGGTTGGTTGTAGCCATTAGATGGCACTGCAGACATCACCAGGATTGCAGCTTCAACATGATGTTTGTACAGGCCTGAAAAAGATTAAAAAGTTGATCCCACAGCTACTCTTCAAAAAAGGATTAAACCAGGAGCGAACACCGAAACCTTTCACAAATAGATAACCAAGCAACTAGGTTCAGGCGGCAGGCCTGGGCCCCACAACTGGGCCCCTAACACAGAGCAGCCCTCATTGACTTCCATCCCATGTGAGCAGCAGGGTTGAGGTGAGGTCTTCCACTTAGCATCAGTTCACCAGTCTCTAGACTTTAAAATGCAATAGATAAAAATCATACTGGCAAATCATTGCCTTTTGACTGCATCAATTTCCTTAAAAGTCAGATTAAAAATAACGATGCTCCAGACCCCACCTGAAGGGCAAATCTCTGCTCCATCCAGCCAGTGTATACTCATTTTATTGAATGGGCCTGATTTTACTTTCCCTTTGTCATCATTAAGGATTGCTCCAAATCTCAACAAGAGTAGCGGCAGACAGAGCAAACTTTTAAGAATGAAGCAACACTTATTCTGCTATTCCTTTTTGCTGTTAGAAAAGCACTAAACATTTGCTGGTTGCTTTGCCCTCCTTTCTTGGTTATTCAGAAGCATTTCTATATTAAGGCAGGAAAAATGTTTAGGTTTCCTCAAGTACTTTTTCACCCCTCTCTGCAGCTCAGACACAAACACTGTATTTATGGGAATGTGCATGCAAAGTGTTGCCTAGACATTACAGTCTATCTATTCAATGCAAGTTTTTAAGTCAAGACCTCAAGGATGAAATGTCGTTTGTAGTAACTTTTCTTGTCCAGCTTCCTGTGTTTTTTTTCAAAGTTGTATACAATTATGTCAGTGATTTATCCCTGCAAGTTCCACACAATACAACAGCTCTGCATTTTAGGCTTCTAAATGCATGCACTTTGGTAGGTGTTTCACGGTCCGGGCAGGCTCCCATGGACATGTTCTGTTTTCTATAAATGATGCCCAGGTAGAAAAAGAGGAATCTGGCCATTTATTCAGAATTGCCCGACGTAGGCAGGGCAGCCCAGTTGGTGCTACCACCTGGAGTCTGGTACACAGCAGAGTCCTAATGTGTTGGGCTTTCTGCTCATGAACTGGCCATCTGTGCAGGGCCTGGGAACATATTTCCATCCAAAACTTTCCACTTGGAAATACAGGAGATCTGTGCTCTAGCTTTGTATATAGTGGCAGAGGAAGAATCTTTGCTTCAGATTATTTCATCCAGACTACTAGGAGAAAGAAAAAAATGATTACTTTTGAAGATATGCAGGCACCGATTCAGCAAATAAGCACATGCTGAACATTAGTGTTAAACTAATCCTCTTCGTTGTCACAAGCTGGTCATATCCAAAGCCACATGTTAAGTGTTTATATGAATCTTGGTATCTTCAACAAACTGTATTAAATGTTCATACTGCAGAGCCAGAATAGATTATTATCTCATGTCCACACTTCTCACTACCGTTAGTTTTCAAAAATGGACAGTTTTATACCTCACGCTGTGGCACATTATTGAGCCCACTTATGCAAACTCTTTCACGTAGGACATGAGTACTGGTGGCTGTAACCCATTTAACATGGGTTAAATCTCCATTCCAACCTGTCCCTGCTACATTGGGTAAGTGGGCCAAAGTGAATCCTCTAGTTCACACGTTGGATACACAGTTGTGGGGCTGCCTCGCCATCACCAGGAGACATACACAGCCATCTTCTCAAACTCAAAGGGAGGATTCTTTTTTATATTCCAAGACATCTGGATTTGGATTTGTTTGTTCCTTCACTGCCTGCCAAGAATACAATCTAGAAAGTATTTTTCAGTTTAGACTGATAAGAAAGAACTCTTCTAGGCAGCAAATATTCCTAAAGTAGAAACCTAAAAACTGATATGCAGTTTTTTAAAGCTACCCCTCTAAATGGAGAGTAAGCTAAAAGACTACTCTTGCCCTCTCTGTGACGTGGCCAAGCTAAATAACACTAGCCGTTCCAACAAAAAACAGACCCTGTATTCCTGCCATGTAATACCATCCCCGCTACATTGGAGCATACAAAGTGATGCAATCATTTCTGTGACTGTATGTAGTAGTCTTCAGGCATGGACATCATGTTCCTCTCACCCCACTGCGTAAGAGGAGTGAGTTGGGAGTAATTCCCCTAAAGCCCGTGGCAGTGAACCTCTGTAAAGCTGTTAAGACCTTGATATTCCAGTGCACAATGAAAGAAGGTATACAGAGCTTTTCTGCCTGTATTGTTTCCTCTCCATTTCTACCTTGTGACATATAGTCTGCATTCAGTGTCTGTGAAATGGTTGGATTTATTTATAATTTTTTCACTAAAACGTAACTGCAGCTATATATTTTAAGAGTATCAGTGACAATCAGAATATTTTATACCAAAGCTATAACAAAACCAGGGCATTCACCTTTACGCCATGCCTGAGGATGTTTATTTTACAAGTAATACGTGACCACGTGGTATATCTTTGTTTTCAAAAAGTACGCAAGATTTTATGGAGAGCGGGTATGGGATTCTGACTGCAAACAGATGACATTTTCCAGTATAATAGCAGAGATGTCACATTTTCCAACATAATAGCCAGTGATAGCAATAAATTTAGTAGGCTCCACAAAACTGGATTTACTTTCCCAGTGCCCTATGGAAGTTACTTGTAGTTCTTCATTAAACTTACAACACCACTACTACTCTTAGAAAAGGTAAAAGAATATGGGTTTCAGAAATATGCATTAGGACAAAATTATATGTGTTCAAAAGAGTAAAGGGGCAATAAATTATACCACAAGGAGCTGTACATTATTCAGTACAGTTGCAATGTCATCAGAATAAAACGGTTTAGAGGCATAGTATATTTGAAAAGCCACAAATTTCAACTGCTGTCTTGCAATGCATTGTAAATTAATGTTTTGATAATCTCTGATCTATCTTGGCGACTGGGAGAAGTGCCCAAAGACTAAAGGAAAGCAAATGTCACCCCTATCTTCAAGAAGGGCAAGGAGGACCCAGAGAATTACAGGCCGGTCAGCCTCACCTTATCCCTGGGAAGATAATGGAGCAGCTAATCCTGGACACCATTTCCCGGCACATTAAGGACAAGAAAATCATCAGTAGTAGTCAGCATGGCTTCACCGAGGGGAAGTCATGCTTGACCAACTTGATAAACTTCTATGATGAAATCACTGACCTGGTAGATGAGGGGAGAGCAGTGGGTATTGTCTACCTGGACTTCATTATGGCCCTTGACACTGTCTCCCATAAGATCCTCATAGACAAGCTGTTGATGTATGGGCTGGATGAGCAGTGAGGTGGGTTGAAAACTGGCTGAATGGCCGGGCCCAGAGGGTGGTGATCAGTGGTGCAAAGTCTAGTTGGAGGCCAGTGACTAGCAGTGTACTCCAGGGGTCAATACTGGGTCCAGCCCTGTTTAACATCTTCATTCATGATCTGGATGATGGGGCAGAGTGTGCTCTCAGCAAGTTTGCTGATGACACAAAACTGGGAGAAGTGGCTGATTCAGCAGAGGGTTGTGTTGCCATATAGAGGGACCTTGACAGGCTGGAGAAATGGGCTGACAGGAACCCCATGAAGTTCAGCAAGGAGAAGTGCAAAGTCCTGTGCCTGAGGAAGAACAACCCCATGCACCACTACATGCTGGGGGCCACCCAGCTGGGAAGCAGCTTGGCAGAAAAGGACCGGGGGTCCTGGTGGACACCGAGTTGAACGTGAGCCAGCAATGTGCCGTTCTGGCCAAGGAGGCAAATGGTATCCTGGGCTGCACTAGACAAAGTATTGCCAGCAGGTGGAGCAAGGTGATCCTCCCCCTTTTTATTCAGCACTGGTGAGGCCACACCTGGAGTGTCCAGTTCTGGGCTCCTCAGTATGCGAGAGACATGGACATATTGGTGAGTCAGTATATCCGTGTCAACAAAGGGCCACGAAGATGACTAAGGGACTGGAGCATCTCTCGTATAAGGAAAGGCTGAGAGAGCTGGGACTGCATAGCCTAGAGAAGGGAAGGCTCAGAGGGACTCTTACTAATGTATATCAATACCTGAAGGGACGGTGCAAAGAGGACGGAGCCAGGTGCTTTTCAGTAGTGCAGTAGGCACAAACTGAAACACAGGAGGTTCCCTCTGAACATCAGGAAACACTTTTTTACTGAAAGGGTGATTAAGCACTGGCATAGGTTGCCCCAGGAGGTTGTGGAGTGTCCATCCTTGGAGCTATTTAAAAGCCTTCTGTACATGGTCCTGGGCAACTGGCTCTAGATGACCCTGCTTGAGCAGGGGGGTTGGACCAGAGGACCTCCAGAAGTCCCTTCCAACCTCAACCATTCTGTGATTCTGTTTGTTTATTTTTCAATAATGGTGTTCTTTATAGGCATAGGGACAGCAGGACTTCTGAAAAGACTTCCGTGGTGTTAGTATATGGCAACAATCTTCTATACACTGCACAGAGCAGATTTTGTAACCAGTGCTTTCCAAGTCTCTACTCCTTTATAATGAAACCCGTTGATTTTCATCTAGCTGTTCCTGAGAGTTGCAGAGTTTGTTTAGATTAATCTCATCACCAGAACCTTGTCCCACAAGTGATCTCTTTCAACATATTGAAGGTGCAACTCGTGGGAAAAGCTATTTGAGATGGCTCGGGTATTTTATAAATAAACACTGTGATCCACTTCAATGTCTACTTTCACTGGACATTAGAAAATCGGTATTAAATTAGCTTATTTAGCTAAAAGGAACACATGTGACCCCACATTTGTTTTGAGTTAGAAATTCCAAGGGAGAATTTATGTATGCTAAAAATCAGCTAAAATGTATAGAGTTTCCATGGAGAGAAAAAACTTGAGTCTGCCTTTGAAACAAAGTCTTAGGCTTAGGGGACTTAAGACCAATTAACTGAAGGTGTGAAGTTAATGCATAGAAGTTAAACTGCATTAAACTTCCTTGTGGAAGCTCTCACTCAGAAATAAATTGGTTTTATTTCACTGGAGCTTAATCCCTCTTGGATGAATTTATGTACATTAACTCCCATCCTTAAGTTAATTCATTTGAACTTTCCTGAGCTTCCCCCTTCTATAAGCCTTCAAAAGCCAAGGACTAAATAGTGCTTCCCTCTGAATACAGAAGCATGAAGGATAAACAGATTCAGAGAATTCGTCATTACCTGCCCATGTACCAGCATGGCAGGCAACTAGAAACTGGACTGAAAATTCTGGAATTAAAAGGTGGGTGGTATTCACAGAGAGGGAATGCACACAAGAGAAACCCATTCGTAAGTCCTGCTTATCTGGAGAAAACAGAAAGCAACAAGAAGTCTGCATAAAGACCAATATCAGCAGGTAAATGGCTGTGCCAGAGGATACAAAGGCAAATTCAGAAATGTTTGCAGATAACATATCTGCTTCTTCCTTCCATTATTTTTACCTTCTTCCTTACACCGTGTAAAGAAATGTGAATACTCAACAAGTTTCCTGTCCCTTCACCAGGGAGAAGTCAGCCTAAGGGATGCTGGGTCAACTTAAATGTGAGAAGGGCAGGCTTCTCCTTCCTTAATGTGTAAAAATGTACCCATAAGACAGTCACCAATTCATAGTTATTCATTGCTAACATGCAAGCACATGAATGATTATTTCAGCGGTCCCATTGACTTCAGAACAACTACCATGTAAATAAAGACATGTATGTGTTTCAGTGTTTGCAGGACTGTATCCTAAAAGAATAATGTTCCAGTGCCTGACCTTATTAGACTAATACCCTGGAGTCTCCATCAAGTTATCTTCCCCCGCAGGTAGTCATGTTAATTTTTTTTTCCCTAATTCATATCAAGGCATTACTACGATTCCCAGTCTAAACACATACTCTGAAATGTGACAATGGTAATGCATAATACATTAGAAAAATATTTATTAGAGCTTGCACAGAATTAAATTTGTGATGCTTACTAAAATAGATGTTAGGAAATGCGCATCTTGCCAGTACAACTAGGAGCTTACACCAGAAATGGTTACTTCTGCCTGTTACTTTATTTCTGATCTATCATGTTTTGGAATGATCTGGCAAAATTTCAGTGACCAAAGGGATGTGTGCTTGTGACATTAATATGCAAGGTGAAACACAATTAGCTACCATTCTTTCCGTATTTTTGCTTTCAAACTTCAGGTTTCTCCTGAGTAGAAATTGCTAAATACAAAATTATGCAGTGTTTTTCAGTAGATACTCACAGTACACAATTTCATATAACATCTGACTGTGCCATTGCTCAGACCTACCTGTTTCTGCAGATAATCTTGTTCTTGTGCTTCTCTTCTCAAAAATCATGGCCAAAGATTTTCCTTGCATCAAAGGCAAATACTGGAACACGAAAATTGAAGGCATTTCAATTTTATAGTCATTATACACTTTACAATGTGAAACACTTCTTTCACATTTTAATTCAGCATTAGAAAAATTACAGAAGTGGTTTTTTAACCGTAGCTTTGTTCTCCTGCCCTTCAAGGAATTTATTAGCAGTGGAAAGGTTAAAGGGAAAGTAGTAATTTTAGGGGCAAAAAGCAACTGCATTTTGGCACTCAATTTGAGCTAGCATTAAGGAGAACTCTGATACTAATTTAATCCCATACAGTGAAGTGTCTCCCATTTCCTACATTTAGTGCTGCATGTACACCATGTGTAGATGGATGGGGATAGCCGACAACAGGGAGTTAGCTGTGCAAAGCTGTTTAACCTTTTCAATTGCGAAGTACTCTGAAGTATTTAAAGAATATCTCTAAACACTTTACAGGAAGGCTCTTTGATTTGTAGCGCATGATTTACAATATTTAAGAGCTCAGGTGATGTTGTTTAGGACAAGACAGCTGAATGGCTCATTCCCAATACTCTTCAGAACAATATTTATTTCAACATCTGAGAAACCTAAATGACCGTTAAAGCATTTCACCTCTCCTTTGTGCTTTATCTTTTGTTTCAAATCTGAGGCCATCCACAGCAAATACTTCAGCTCATCTGCTGTGTAGTTCTGTAGAGTAAGGAGGTCACGACCTTTCAGATGAACATTCGTTTGAGCTGGTGGCCCATACCTGTGTCAAAAGAGCAAAAAATACAGGCATTTTGTCATTCAACACTAAATTGTACTCATGCTAAAGCCAATAAACAAGCAGCTGAAATCTCTCCCACTGCCCTCATTTGACCCAGCTGGATCAGCTTGACGGACTGTGTTAATTACTGTCAGACAGACACAACATGCCACTACGCAGTATATCGATCACCACTGTAACTGTGTCTCAAATTGTATTATAAACTGTACATTGGATGTAGTTTCTTTTGCCTCTGGTATGCATATGATTTGACTGCATGCTGCCTAATCAAATAAACCCAAACGCATAAAGCCATTCAGGGCTTGGTGAAATGGCTTACGCATAGACTGCAAAGCTGCCCTTTGGGGGGCACAGAATACGAGGAACTGATCTCGTCGCTCTTTCTCCCTCCTTCGTGCTTTGTGGATGAGTAGACACTTGCCATGTTCCACCCTCACCGATACAAATGGTGGCATTTCTATAAATGTGTATGAAATCTCTTGATTACACTGGGGAAGAGGGTAAAAAACCCCCCAAAAATAGCCATGTGCTCTGGTCCTTCTCCTACCACACAAGAGATGTTCTGGGCATGTGCCCCTGTATTTATTCAGTGTATTCTGGCCTCCAGCCAGATTTTCGACTTCAGAATCACATGAAATTGGATGTTGACAATCACTCACAGAAGTTACATGATCAATTTTCCTCGAGCTTAGATGAGGTGTCTTAATGAAAGCCACTTCCAAGCCAGTGTTTCCACAGGCTTAAGATTAATAAGGGAGAGTGGCAGCTTAGCCCCTTCTCTGGCACTGTATCTACAGTCCTCCTTAGCATAACACTGTACTCTTGCTAAGGTTTGGATGGGTACAAGCTAAACGTGTCTTTTTAATTAAAGGCAGCATTTTTAGACTGATCTGATGGAATGGAGACCAGAGCAATGCAAACAAATGGACTGAGTGCAGCTACCGCTTTTGTATTTCCAAGTAGGCTTCCCTTTAGCTCACCTCTGTGGCCAGGCTCAGTTACAGCACCTGCCAATTGCCAAGCCCTGGAGCCACAACTAGGAATATTCCAGGAAAAAAAATAGAATTTCTGTTCATTTTTCTGTTAATTCTAATGAATAAAAGCCCTGGTAGTGGATAGGCCTATTATGGCTTCTAAAGATTTTGGTGTTGTACTAGTTAAATCTGGAAGGAAAGACATTTTCTGTAGAATTTGCTTAGCAGGAACTTCTGTTCATGGGTCTTGTTTTACCACTTGGCACTATTGCGAAGTGGACTGAGAAATATCCACCACTAATTTCTGCACTGGTAGATAGTGAAGCACTAAAACTGGTTACCCAGAGAGGATTTGGAATTACCATCCTTGGAGATTTTCAAGACGTGGCTAAGCAAAGACATAGCTGACCTCCTATGCTGTTGGCAGGCTACAAGCAGAAAGTTGGCCTAGAGGTCTGCTCCTGACCTCTATGTTCCCGTGATGATTCTGTTTTATTGCTATGACCTTCAAGAAATGTGTTCCCTTCCCTGCTGTCCACATCTTCTGAAAGAGAGGCAGAAGTGGACAAACAAATTCCAGAGAAGGAGCATGAGACAACATACCAAAGTTAAAATGCAACAGAATTGCAGAGGTCAAGCAGTTGGCTTATTCCTTTCTGAGCAGGGATAGCAATTACTTTGGACTGTTAGCACAGGCTGATAGATACTAGGTTATCCTGCAGTATCAACCACAGTGTGCTTAATTTGTAATGCTCATAGACAGTGGTGATAGCTTATGCCAACATTTGATATAATGTTTTAGGGGTTAAAAAACCCCTAAAAATAAAAGAACAACATTATGTGGGGAGCTTAATGAATGGGATGACTTTATTGGAAAAACAGCTTTACTGCAGTTGTTTTCCAAACTTGCTTTTCTATCATCTCTGCTAACCAGAGAAAGTTTCCACTGACTGCCAGCAGTGAAAATCCAAAATCCATAAAAAAAATTATCACACAGGTTTCAGGGCCACTTTAAAACTGTAGCAAATAAATCACAGAACTTGGAAAACATTTGTTTTCAATCTGATGTAATGCAGAAATGATAAATAAAAATGACGTATTGCATATTAGGATTCCTGTGAATGTGAAATGCCTGTATATTGTTTCCTAGCACTAACCATTTTTTACATAACGCTGTTAATGCTATTCTTATTGACACCGACATGAAAATATAGGAAGACGTGGAATTAAGTTTCAAGTCTTTAATTTTAACCTGATTCTGGAGATGTGACAAGCATGAGAAGCAGCTTCCTGAAACACTGTCATACAGGTACTTTTCTGAAGGCACGGGGGACAGGCACATCTATGCAGCTGAAGAAAGAACCCAAAGCCAGGTCACAGAGCCAGGTCTTCCTGATTAACTTTGAACGTTGTATCACATCATGCTTTTCCTGCATGCCTCCAGTGTATATGGAGACAAAAAAATACCGAAGTGGAGATTCACCTTGCAGCTTCAAGGAGAGAATTTCCCGCCCAGTACTAGCCATGATAATTGTCTAAGTGCATAAGAATTTCCTGTACTTTATTCAGATAGCTATTTATTGATTACAGTACCTGCAATGTACACTGACGCCAGGAAGAAACATTCCTTCTTGACTTTGCTGCTAAATCGCGCAGAAAGAATTAACATTTCACAAACATTAAAAAGGAAAATCCTCCAATCTCCCGAAGACACTGAGCTTGCTGCCTCAGGAGGCAAAGGGGCACTAAAACTTTGGGAAAAAGTGCCTTTCTCTGAACACTCACTCCTTCACAGGATTCAATTGCTTTTGTCTCCAGGTTTCTCACTAAATGGCACTGAATGCCAGACAAAACTAAAGGATAAGCTTACCAAAAATGTCGCAGCAGCTGCTTGCTGGTCCGTGTTAGTTTTGCAGTACTGAAGAAGTTCCTCATGTTAAACAGCATCTTCTGTTCGCATTAGACTTCTCTCGGTCCCGCAAATAAAGTTAACAGAAACGCAGGTGAATGAAGCAGGGCGCGAGCTGTGCTGCTGTGCAAACGGGGGAAAGCCAAGAACCAAAGTCTTCGCTTTGGTTGCCCCAGCCAGGGCTGGGCCTGGTGGGGGCTGACACTGAGGCTTTTCCTTGGTCAAACGCTACAGACAGAGATTGCTCACATTGCACCACTCGCAGTTTGTGCTCTTCTGTGTGGGGCCACCATATCACACCTGTGTCAATACCATTTCGTAGCAATTTTGTGTTTGTTAAATATTTGTACAGGAGCATGTGCTAGCAGAAAAAGGCAAAAGAAGATTTGTCAGGGCGCAGCACGAGCGGGGCGGCTCCCTTGGGGATGGGACCGCGACCGTGGGGCTCCCCAACCCTAGCACGGCCTGGGCAGGGACCGACAGCCCCGTGCTGAGCTGACAAGAGGGTCCTGGGCCCACGGGTGTCGGGCTGGGCAGGGCCATGAAGGCTTATTTGTGCCCTCAGGGCCCGGACAAGAATGGAGAAGGGCTACATTAAAAAATGTATATATTGCTGGGGTTTTTTTGGACCAAGTTTTCAATTGTGCTATGGTAGCGTTAAACAGCCCTCAGCGAGGCCCAGAATCTTGAGTATTTCGGCCTGCATACCTCCTTATGTTAAATTGCTTGCTGTATAATCTGATGTTGGTCAATTGATAAATACTAAAGTGATTTCATTTAAATTTCTACCTTCAAATATAGTTGTCAGATAAGATTTTATGCCACCTGCACTGTAGGCGGTTTTGAAATATGGCCATTACTTTCTCATTTCCTCCTCTGTGTAAGGAGAAGCGTACTTATGTAAATCAAGGTGATGGCATACCTATCAGACACGGTGATATGTTGAAATTGCAATCTGAGGATGATATAATTAAAACACATTGAAAAAAAAAGTTTGACTTCCCCAGAAAGAGAGACTGCCATGAAAGGCAGGGTGATAGCTCTTGGTAGGATTTGTTCAGGACCCCTCATGCCAAGCCAACCCTGAGATACTTGGAAAACGCAGCAGTTGCCAGGGGAAATGCCAGGGAGAAGCAAAACCCAATAGAAATTAATGGGAATGAAAGACCCAGAAGAACTGCACGTAGAGAAGAAAGCCAGGCCATGGTTTCCCTCTTGGTTGCCCTTCTCTGGGAAATGACTCCCATGGCCTTCAAGCCCGGCCCCTGAGGACTCAGCGTGTGTCACTAGTGGTACCCAGGAGAAAACAGGGCAGGGAAAGGAAAGGTGGTCGAGGTGCCAAGGCCCCCAGTCTTGTCCTGCAGCCCCGCAGTGAGGGGACAGTGCCAGTGCCCCTTTGTCAGGTCACCCCTGGACAGGGACTGCCCAGCCCCAGTTCCCACGTGGACCAATTCCCTCTTATGCTCCTGTGAGCGAGCAGCAGCATGACGTGGGGGGAGAGTCGGACCGGTGTCGGCATTGCTGTTGGTGCAACGTACTTCTCTTACATTTGGGGTGACAGCAACATCTCTCAGCGCAGGGCCCCGGAGCCACCCCCCGTTCCTGCTAGCTGCCCCCAGGGCTGCCAGGGCTCAATGTGCTACCATGTGAAAAACTGACTCACTCATCTCAACACCAGAAAATGCTTCAATGCTGAAATCAGGATTGAAATGGTTTGGCATATTGCTATATTCCAGGGCTTGGTATGGAAAATGGAGCAATAGAGGTACATGGGTTGAGACACACTGGTGAAGAGAGAATAACGTAGTGTAAGAGTAAAGTTGATTAGGATAAAGGAATGATATTGATATAGTCATCTAATATGAACATAAGGCTTCTCTCCTCGCTGAGCTGGCAGGAGACTGACCCTTGACACCTCCTTTCTTGAGGGAAAGCAGCAGTCAGGGTAGGGAAAGGAAAGAAAAGCATTTATGCAGCAGTGGCTGTAGGGTGGTGCAGCAATAGTGCCCACGCTGCTTCCTTTTGACCCGAAAAAAACATCTTGGGAGGTCAATGTCCTTTCCCAGCTCATCTGCTCCCTGGCCTCCTGGCCTGAGGAAGGGCCTGACCTTGGTACCTCTCCTTTGTAGAGTGGGGCTTCAGCAGCTCCTCCTCTGCAGCTCTCTCCAACCTGCTGCACCCCACCATGCCCACAGCTGCATCTTCCAGTGGTACATGTCTGCTTGGACACCTGGGACAATGTGGCATAACTGGACCCCTGCTGACATGACTTCTGCTTCATCTGCATGCAGTGGTCATCCAAAACCAAAGCCAAACGCCCACTCTGTAAGCCTCTCCAGTCCATGCCGCAGTCTGCGGTGGCCAACGACGACTTCCAGGAGCTCAGCATCCGGCCACTTGCAGGCACTGCTGGTAACTCTTTCCTTCTCCCGTCATTCCTTGTTCAAAGACCTCCTTACCAGGTCAGCCACCCTACTGGCAGAGATACATTTGTCCCACTTAGTGAGGTGACTCTCAGCTCTCCCAACCAGATGTTGACCTTCAAATAGAATCTCACAGTCATAGAAACCAAAGCCCTGTTGCTGACACCTTCTTCCCATGAATCTGTCTAATAGCTTCATAACCCTTTTATATTCCAAGCATCCACAGTATCTGGTAACTACAATCTCGGGCATCACTTTGTGGAACAATGTTTGTTCAGTTTTATTTTGAACAGCTTTTGCTGGATATGCCCTCGCTCCAGACTTAGGAGAAGCAGTTCGGGTAGAAAGCATCAGAGGGACAATGCGGTTCAAAGAGACAGAATCCCTGCCTCACGTAGGGGCAAAAATCACAAAGACTTTCTGGTCACTTTTGAAAATGTGGCTACCCTTCTTTGTGTGTACGTATACGGATACCTCATCTTATGCACCAACAACTGTACTGATTAAACTCTGCATAAAACAAGGCTTAAATTGGTTGTCTACTGTAAATTGCAGTACATCATCCCGAAAGCAAGACCTTATTCTTTCGGCAAGGGATGACTTGGCATATCTGAAACACACAGGAACAGCAAGAAAATGGAAATCCATAAACGACCATAGATTTTTTTTTTGGGGGGGGAAAGCTCCACTGGGAGTTTGGGACTGCACATTAAATACATTAAATACATTAAAAGCTACAAGCCCCTGGACTTATTCCAGTGGGGTCTGCACAACTGCCATCACCTGTGTCTCTGGCTGGGTGGAAGACTGAACGTTGTCTCATGCACCCGATCAGAAGACTTCACAGGGACATCCTGGTGAACCACAGAGACCATCAGAGGTAGCTTGTCTCTTAGGACAGCAGAATCCCAGTAGTTTCAAAGTTTGAGAGTTATGTTCTGTTCACCGATCTGAGGCAGGGCAGCGCCTCCAAGCACTCAGCAAAGCAAGCAGATGTATCAGGAGCCTGGCTTGGCTGAGCAGGGAGCTCAAGGCAGAGCCCCGGTGTGAGATGGCTGCTTCGGGAGCCGGAGGCAGGGACAGGCTGCAGAGGAAGGACACAGAAACGGTGCCCAGCCATGTAGGGATGCTGTCAGGAAAGCAAAGTTCTGCTGGAAATAAGACTCACAGGGGGCCTTCAAGGGAGGTGATTCTTCCCTCCTTTCAGCACCCGTGAGCCCCCGTCTGGCGCGGCGTGGCCGGTTTGTGCTCCCCGTACGAGGAGAGGCACACACACCCCCAGCAGCCCAGGTGAACTTCAAGATGGCGGGGCGGGAGCGGGAGGCCCCCGCCGACCGCCCCGCCGCCAGTCCCACCGCCAGCCGCCAGGGGGCGCTCCCCCCCCCGACCGCCAGATCCCCGACCTCCTCTCGGCGGGCTGGGCCTCATCGGCGGGCTGGGAGGCGCCGCGCTGTGCCGCGCCGCGCCGCTCTCGATGGCCGTTGCCCGTGGCAGGGCCTCTGTTTACTTCCGGCAGCCCGGCGCCGCGGTGCATGGGGCGCGGGGGCGGCCGCCCGCCGCCAGCTGCCATGGCCGAGCCCGCTGAGGAGGACGAGCTGCCGGTGCCCGGTGAGTGGTGCCGGTCCCTCACAGGAGACGGAGCTGCGGGCCGGGTGGGGGGACCTCGTCCGCCTGTGGCGGTCCCTGCCCGCTTCCCCCACCGCGGCGGCGCTGGGCGCCATCACGGGCGGCCCAACGGCCGCCTCCCGGCCCCGGCCCCGGCGTGCGGCCGCGGCCCCTGGTCGCCCCGCTCTGGACTTCTTGGCCGCCCCCGGCTGCGGGCCGCCGGCTCGGACCGGTGTCTTCCGGCGTCTGGGGAGAAATACGTACGCTGACGTCAGAGATTAGACGAGGGCAACCTTGCTGTCGTCACCGGCATGGTGTAGTGGTGCAGTGTTAAGCAGGCAGGTTTTTTCAGTTAATAAATTAGTTTTGGTCCGTGGTTTGACCTGCGGTAATTTTTAAACATTTCCTGGGTGCCCATACAGCAAAAATCTCATTGATGTTCTGTGGGATTTAATTTTATGAATTGGTAGGATCTAATTTCCAAACTGACAGCTTAGGTTTCAGTTGTGAAATTAATGGGATAGGAAGGACATCTGTGAATTAAATTGTCTGGGTTTTGTATACCTTGAATTAAGAATATATGTATTTTTTCATGTGAATGCTTCTGAAAGAAAAAGAAATGAACCAGAGAGCTCCACTTTGGCACGAGTGCCGAAGACATCGCTGTAAGCGTGGTCAAATATGCAGCATGGCTGGTTGGCTGGAGATTAAAACTTAAAACAAAATCATGTTTTCAGATGTCTTTTAGGATGTGTATGATTGTAGGTGTGTATACATAAAATGAGAAAAACTCAACCCTTTCTTTAATTTGACTGCACAAAGGCTTGTTTTTAATAAAACGGTGAAACACATCTAAAAAGGTAGTACATACAATTCTATACATGGCTGCTGAATGTGGTACATAAAATAACATCATTTGCAAATATGGGAAACTTGCGCATTAAAGAATAATTTCAAAATTAATATCAAATTTACAGTTTAAGAGAGAACTTTGGGTTTTGGAGCTGGAGTGCAGAGTATTGATGAGAATGAAATATCTCTATTTATTTTCAATGAAAGAATCTTACTATCAAATTACATATAATTTTACAGAAGCAATCTACTGTGACTGTGTGTATTTGTGTTGTCATAGCTTACATGTTAACAGAAAGTCTGCAAAGAAAAGGTTTGGTTTTTTTGTTTTCTTTTCCAAAGAATGATTCTATGCTTAAAGCACAAGTTTTGACATTTTAAAATAGGAGGTCTAATTGTGCTTTGCCACATTGTCTGCATGGCTTTTGGCAAATTATTTAACTTGTGAGATCATTTATTTTCTTGTAGAGTTAGTATTTTCTGTGTCAAGCCACATGCTTGACCAAAAGGTGAATGAATAATTAATGTTTTATGTTTTAAAACAACAGTGCTGACACTGTTGAAAAAAAGAAGAACTGAAAAAACTAGACAGATTACAAGGGTGGAAGAATTGTCTGGATTTTTTCGGTGGGTGTTTTTGTTTGAATTTTTTAGATCATGGTCTTATGATCAAAGACAGTTGTGCCAACCCATGTTTTGAAGGCTGAGAGTTTTCATTTTAGGGGGTCATTTTTAGACCACATGTATCTTTTCAGATGGGTGAGGAAGAGTGGTCAGTTTGGAGCCTGTCACCTCTTTAGAGCGTGTGTGTCTCTCTCTCTCTCTCTAATCCAGTTTGGAAAACCTGTTTGAATTCAAGTCTAAACGTAAGTGAGAACTCTTTGTCTCGACCTGCTTTCAGGATGAGCTTTTTATTTTACTTTCTGGAGGCAGTTATTCAGAGTTCTTTTTTCTTTCTTTTACGCACCTAGTAGTTTTTCTTGGAGGGTAGTGATAAAGTATGTTAGTGTACTTTAAGATAAATTATTGGATCTGTGGTGGGTTGACCTTGGCTGGATGCCAGGTGCTCACCAAGCTGCTTTATCACTCCCCATCGTCAGCTGGACAGGGAGAGAAAAATACGATGAAAGGCTCATGGGTTGAGATAAGGACAGGGAGGGATCACTCACCAATTACCATCACGGGCAAACCAGACTCAACTTGAGGAAATTAATTTAATTTATTACCAATCAAAAATCAGGGTAGGGTAATGAGAAATAAAACCAAATCTTAAAACACCTTCCCCCCACCCCTCCCTTCTTCCCGGGCTCAACTTCACTCCTGAATTCTCAGCACAGGGGGACCGGGAACGGGGGTTGTGGACAGTTCATCACATGTTGTCTCTGTTGCTCCTTCCTCCTTACTCTCTTCCCTTGCTCCAGGGTGCCCCACCCCCGGGAGACACTTCTCCATGAACTTCTCCAATGTGAGTCCTTCCCACGGGCTGCAGTTCTTCACAAACTGCTCCAACATGGGTCCTTCCCATGGGATGCAGTCCTTCAGGAACAGACTGCTCCAGCGTGGGTCCCCCACAGGTTACAGATCCTGCCAGGAGCCTGCTCCAGTGTGGGCTCCTCTCTCTACGGGGTCACAGCCTCCTTCGGGCGCATCCACCTGCTTCGGCATGGGGTCCTCCCCGGGCTGCAGGTGGATATCTACTGCACCGTGGATCTCCATGGGCTGCAGGGGGACAGCCTGCCTCACCATGGTCTTCACCACGGGCTGCAGGGGAATCTCTGCTCTGGTGCCTGGAGCATCTCCTCCCCTCCTTCTTCACTGACCTTGGTGTCTGCGGAGTTGTTGCTCTCTCATATTCTCACTCCTCTTTCCCGGCTGCTGTTGAACAGCATTTTTTTCCCATTCTTAAATACGTTATCCCAGAGGCGCTACCGCCATCGGTGATGGGCTCAGCCTTGGCCAGTGTCAGGTCCGTCTTGGAGCCGGTGGCATTGGCTCTGTGGGACATAGAGGAAGCTTCTGGCAGCTTTTCACGGAAGCCACCTCTGTAGCTCCCCCTGCTACTAAAACCTTACCACGCAACCCAATACAGTATCCTCAAAACACAATATACCAACAACAATATGTATTCTATTGGGAAATTCATGGAGGCTAAGAAGAATCAGAAGGACTAAAATATGAACCTGAAAACGAAGTAGTCTTGGTGAAACAGAATAGAAGAAAATGCTTCAGCCATTTTTTAAAAGAAGAAAAAGATGGGAAACTAAAATGTGCGATTGAATTAATAGGAAATGACTATTTCAAAATATATGAGGCAAAATTTGTTTTCACTAAAATTGACATTGTCTTTTTGTATTTTAGAATCAGGTGCTGTTTTCACATTTGGAAAAAGCAAATTTGCAGAAGATATTCCTAGCAAGTTCTGGTTCAAAAATGACAAGCCTGTACTTATATCATGCGGAGATGAACATACTGCTATTGTTACAGGTCAGTATTGGAAATGGAGTATATGATAAAAGGTTATATATTTGGACAGCTTGGATAGTTATGATTCTTATATGAATCCTGAAGTAATATATAATATAATTGGGTTGTGGAGAGTGGCGGGTACTCTCCTGTGGGGGCTATTGGATGCCTTTGATGTTAGTGTGAGGTCACTGAAGGTTTTCACAAGACATGTCTGAGAACTGTCGTGAGTGAATTGATAATAACTGAATGTATCACACTGGATTTAAAGTAAGCATGACTTTGTTCAGCTTGAATGTTTCCTGTGAATCTGACAGTATTTAGTAGATAATCTTAAATATAGAGGTTTGTATCATGGAAGTAAACAGTATCTGTTGAACACAGTCAACAAGTTCACTAGGAATCTGCCTGAAACAATACATAAAATTATATCTCTGAAATTTAGATTTGAATTACTGTTAACTGTCAACTGAAAATACTCATTGAAGAACTTGTTCATTTTATTTTATGTGGAAGGGGCTACTGTTTTGTTGATGAGCACGTGTGTTGATTGTATTGACAATCAACTACTGATACATAATAAGACTGTTGTTATGAAATTCATATGCATATTTTCAGGACTTTTTTAATTGGAATGTATTTATTCTTCCTCAGTGCCCAATTGGTCATTGCTCATTAAATAATTTTTTGAGGGTTTCTTGCTATGTCCCCAAGCAAAGTTGAAGATGCTGGATTTTTAGAATGAACAATTCCAGGCATGATAGAAGGAGAGTATAGATTTCATGGATTGCAGAATATCTTGAAATGAAATTATACAATGAATTTTTCAAGCCTAACTTCATAGAAGATGAATTATCCATTAATAGTTTGTATTTTGAACAAAACTTGACACTTTTTCTTGGATTGAACCAGTTCTATTAAATTGCCTGTTGCATAAAATTAATCAGAATGTAACCTGGGGCACTGTGAAATTTTCCTTTTGAAATTTTTTTTTATATATCCTTTCACATGCCCACACCCACTTTGAAATAACATTACTGTAATTCTCGGTTTAGACTAGTCAATTTAAATTGCCTCCCTGAGTTCCCCCAGCATGTGCCTGTGCCAGTCTAATTAGCAACAATCCTCTAATTCCCTTGTCACTGTAATAGTGGCCACTTAGATAAAGCTTTTGAAGAAGTCAACTTGCATGAGCACTGTTTCTCTATTATCTCCCCTTCTCCCTGTTATTTTAATATATACAGCATGTTTCAAAAATGTCTCTGTAGCTGGCTTTTGCTGTTGTAGTGTGCAGATACGTCACCAGGGAAACTTCTTAGATACTCAGATCTTTATTTTCTCAAAGCTTTTGAGGAGAAGGAACTGTAGAAGCACAAGTACAAAATTTCTTTGGTACCAAAAAGTTTTTTGGGACATTGTGAAGTAGAGGCAAAGAGGGTAAAATACTGATCAACAATGAGCAAAGGTAGAGAAATGGCAAGAGTTGTACAAAAAAGTGAAGAAGGGAAACAGAAGATCTTTGTCCCTCATTTGTTCTTCACACCTGTGCATGCCCATGTGCACGGCACATTTCTGCTGTTAGATGGAGTTGGATGATACAGTGGAATTACAGCCCTTGGTGAATGACATTGAACTGCAGTAACACCTGGAATAAAAGCTCATGCCGATAATGAGTTTACTGAGAAGGGTACAGACCTTGTGGGAAACCAGGAACTTTTTGAAATCCAGCTGAACCTGACCTGGAAGAGATAAAAGACAAACATCACTGAGAAAGGAAAAGTGTCTCAAGCAGGTGTGTGTTAATGCATGCTTCATTTTATTTTCAGTCTTTACTTACAGGTCACAAAATTCCCCGCTTCTTTTATTTTCCACCCCCTGGAAGAGGTAGTGGGACTTATGTATGTAGGGGACAATGGGAATATGAGGTAGATTCAAATCTGATAGAAATATATCAGTTTCACACTAACATATCTCAATAATCATAAGTAAAACAATCACCCAAACTGATACAAAACATTCCTTAAAGCTGGTTTTGGGTAGGAGAGACAGCTACATCTAGCACTGAATCTTGACTGAATGCAAATGAAGAAAATGTACAGGAACTAATACTTAGCATTCAAACAAAATACTCAGAAATTTTCAAATACTTCTTTAATCTAATCCAGCATCAATATTCCCATATGACTTTTAGGAAGGAAAGTGTAAAGTAAATACAAAACACACTGTTCTTTGGCTTTCTAAGTCAGGAGTTAGTCTCCAGAATTTTATTTACATACTATGGCTGTATGTTGGAATAGGAAGTGATAGTTACTTGCTGCTTCGAGTTGGCTTGCTGAGCTAGGCGGAGAAACATTTCTTCCTCCAGTTTTGGAGTTTGGGATTGAAATTTGTGTTTCTTTATTCATTTGCTCTGTACCTTTAGCACAATATTCATTAAAATGTTCAAGCAGGAATTCTTTTAAGCAGTTGTCTTCTTTAGTTCTTTGACACAGTCATGTGTTACACACTCCCTGCATCTTTTATAACTGCAGGCTTTGGAAAGCAATTTATTCATCCTATTGGGAGCTGGTGTGAAAAAAGTGATATTACACATATTTTTAAGAATGTCCTCCCAATACCTTTCTATTAATTTTCTCTTCTACAAAACGCTTAAAGTTAACAGCTGTCTTATTGTTTATTTGCCTTGATTAGAGTATCCTAGGCAGCTTGCCCACATTTGATCAAAGAGACTGATCCTGATCACAAGGTGGGAAATGGTCATGACGGAAAATGCATTTTCTGAACTCGGCTCTGGAGAGAATTGAAGCCCCCAGTGCAAGAGGGTAGAAGGAAAGAAAGAAGTTATCAAGTGTAAAAGTAGGAGTGAAAAGAGGTGCATGTGGAACCACAACAAGATAGTATGCTCATAATTTCGAGTTTTGTAAGGCATTAAGCGTTCAACAATTTACACCAAATAGACCTTGGAATCTCTCCAGGTCTTTGGACACCAGACTCCTTCTATTCTTTCCGCCTACCACCAGGCCATCAGAACATGGCACAGTATCTTTTACAGCTGCAAGGAGAAAATGAGAAAGATTAGTACATGTTTGTGTTGATCTTTGATATTTGTAGGAGCAGGCAACATACTGTGCTGTTTTTGTTTTTGTGATGCTAAATATCCCAAGCACGACTGTTCTTATTGTTCAATAAAGCTTTTATTTTGAGAATATTGTGACTTGCCTAACAAAACTGATGTCATTCCCATTTTAATGAGATTTATTTGAAATGTATATGAATTTTAAATGAACTGTTAACATAGTTTATTCACAAAATAGCACAAATAAATACAAAAAATCATGGTGCCTGGCATATGATACTCTGTCCAAAATATTACCTTTTAAGTTTTCTTCAGATACAGCTTCTCAATAGAATCTTGTAATAAATGCTCAAAGTGTACACGTTGTCTCCCCATTTTATTTCCCTCCAACACTAATATAATTTAGAAAGCAAGGGGGGGAATATGTAAAACATACCTTTAAACATAGGTGATAGGAATACTTGGCTGCCTGCTATTATCATGAAGCACGTTGAGGATTTCAGCTGGTATTTCCCAGCTCTGAATGAATGCCTTTAGTAGCGCTTCATGAACCAGGGGAGCACATGACAGATGGGGTTCCCAGGAATCACGGTTGTGGTAGCAGCTACTCACATGAGGAATGTACTGGTTAGGAGACACTCTCTTCCTGAAGCGTCTCACAAAATCCTCTGTTCCTAAAGATGTAACATCTTGTGGCTTCCCTAATAGCCCTGAATTAATGCTGGTGAAACATCTGCTGGTGGTAAGCCAATGCGTACATACTTTGGAGAAATACTCCAGTCTTGCATGAGGATGAAGGTGGAGACTGGTGTTGGAAGTACATTTTCGTTACCAAAACAGTCCTAGTAGTCCCTTTCTTTATATCCTGTTGTTTCCCTTCTGCTGCCGAGAGTCATAATCTTACTCTGCTGGACCTGTCTTCTGCCAGCCATTCCAGATGGCAGATGGCCACGATCTCTGTATGTCAGCACCAAAGTGGAAGCAAAAAGACAAGAGCAATCTGAGTTTGCGAAGTTTTGAAATATGATCGTTGCCTATTTGTCTGCTGTTGAATTGGTTCTCACTTCAGTGCATCTGTGGTGATGACTGGAGGTATCTCAGTATGCAATTATGAAAATAGGGCCTTTTGCGTACAAAATTCTGTCGTGTTTCCTGGCCAGCTTAGATTGCATCATGTCTGTTCCAAAACCTGATTTGCTGTACAGACCCAGAAATGTTGCTTCATTACAGGCATTTGTTTAGGTTCCTCTGTAGTGCCTGTTAGTTTTCATTCACTGTCTGAATTACCTGCTTCTCAGTTTTCTTATTTTCTGTTACACTGCTAAGTGTTGGAAGTGTGAAATTATAAAAGGCTGTCACTCAGTTGTAAAAGAATGTAAAAAGATTCCTCTCATCTGTTAAGCTCCTTGACTTACAAAGCAATGCCTGAGAATTTAAAGACTGGTATAAGAAACAGCAGATTATAGGATGAAAAGCATGACCTGTTGGAATTTTGAATGGATAAAAGAGAATGTGCTTAAATTGAAGTACAGCAGCTTGGCATCATATTCTACAGGAGTATTACTGTCTTATATAGGCACTTAAGAAGTATAAACCAAGGATACAAGGAAGCATATACCAATATAGGATGCCATTTACTAATAAAAATTCTTTCTGTTTAAGTGCATTTTGCTCTCAGTGACAGACAGCTCTGCATGTGTTTTGACATGATTGCATTATCAAAATCAGGATGGTGATATAAATGCTATTAGTAGTGCATTAGCGTAGACTTGACCTCAAACTTTCTTCCCTTGCAACTTTCTTGGAAAGACATAATACTGACACATAGCCCTGTGTTCCAAAAATTGTCAAATCTAACAATTTGATTGGGACTTTAGATACTAGTTATTGTTAGTTGTTGTTGGTTTTTTTTTTTAAACTATGTGGTTATATTTAAGAAAATAAATGAATTTTTTTTTTAAAAGAGTAAGTATTTTTGTTGTATTTTAAACAGTTCAATATCATATTTCAAAGTCTCTGTAAATCACATTCAGAACCTTCACTGGGAACCTACACTACTGAGGTACAAACCGTCATAATATTTTGGCATTATTATGTGGAATTGCTGTTATGCATTGCGATCATGTGATAATTGTTGATGGCTAGGGTGACAAAGTTTATTTACGTGACAGCCTTGTGATGGGAGTCTAACTCACAAAGCTCTCCAGACCTTCATCAAAAGGAAACCAACTCCTTTTAACAGTTGTAAAAGGTGGTTTTTTTTTACAAATCAGTTTCTGTTCTTTTGCAAAGATGTCTGTTGGAACAAGGATTTTATCTTTGGGTGTGAACTTCATAGCTTTACAAAAGGTAATAGTTTAAAAACTGAAATGAAATGAATTCATTTTAAGGTATTGTCAGTAGTCAGTTTTGGCTGCCTAATTTGCATGCCTGATGACAAAAGTGTAACCTGTTCATATACCACCCTCTTAAAAAAACACTGGTTATTCAGAATGACAACGGTTCGTTGTTTGTAATGGTCAACCCTGCAAGTTCAATGACATGTCATACCAGTTTCTGAAATACGATTCTAGCATTGCTCCTGTTGAAGATTTGTAATCAAATGTTTGCATTTAGGTTTACAAAACTCCCTGACTGCATGGTGTTTTTATACATTCCTTCTTTATACGCAGAATAACGCAGAATAATTAATACAATTTGTGAACACATTTGAAAATTTATCAGAAACTATGTCCTGTAGAAGTGCAAATTTGCAAATGATTTTAAGAGAAGACATTTAGCAGTAAAAGAAATAACCCCCCCAAAACAATAAAATAAGCTGAATGTTACAAATTTGTGTTTGTATTAATTATATAGCTGCATTATTCATTCCTGTCTTTGGGGTAAAAGATGTGGGTGCTCAGTTAAATGTGCTGTTATTTTATAAGTAGGCCTATAGATACTGTGGTTTCGGCACGGCAGGGTCTGTCCGAGAGTACAACATTTTATTTTCTGAAGAGCACTTTATCTGTGCTGTAATTGAAGGAGAGGATGTTTGTTCTGCTTTTTGTCCCTCCTTCTGGCTGGGGATTTCTTACTTAAACAATGCAATTACTACTTTTATACTGAAAAATCACAAGGATATTAATTATTATTTGCACTTAAGTATTGAATTGCCTAATCTTAAACCTTACATTAAAAAGGCAGTAGTAAATAGCATAGTGTGTGAATGACCATCATGTCTTGTATGAGGTATTCAAACACTTGTATGGATTCTGACTGTGCATTTTTTTTCAGGGAATGGTAAACTATACATGTTCGGCAGTAACAACTGGGGCCAATTAGGACTAGGATCAAAGAACACTGTCAGCAAACCAACATGTGTTAAAGGTTTGTTTAATTTTTCTTTTTTTGTCTTTTTGAAAGGAGACCCTTGTGAAAAGGTACTTTATAAGATGCAGTTCCAAAATAACTGATTCTTCCTTCTTTACTGATCATGTGTAGCATATTACTGCACATGCTTATAAAGGTAGCTTAAAAGGATCCCTGACTGATTTTCCATCAGTTCCAGATTCTGAGTCCTTTTGCGTCTGAAGATTACTTCAGATACATAGAATCCTGTCTTTTTTGAGGGCTCTCATTTTACATAATATTTGCCTTTTCTGACAAACCATATCTTCATTGTGACTGCAAAGACATTAATCAGATGCAGTGTTGTCTGTGTGTTAGAAATCAGAGTTCCAACAGCATTGTGTAAACTTTGTATCACTTTTGTCTTAGCACCTTTATAAATGAAAAAATCTGTCAGGAACTTTCTACAAGTACTGCTACATCTTTAGCAAGTGTAAGAAGTGCCCGAGGGGGCATAAATGTTAATATATTTATATGATGCAGTAAAATAAATGCCCATATTCTTTCACGTGTTGTAAAATATGTTTTCATTACACTGTTACCTTCTTGATCTTTCCTAGCCGGTTTTATCTTGTCAAACAAAACTAAGTCAATACTTTTTCACTATCCCCTTCCTTAAGTCAGCTTTATCCCATTTACACATTTCTCTTCACCATTAAATGTTTATCCTCATCCTTTCTGCCAGCAGATCGATCTGTTAGTTTATTGTTAAAAACAAATTATCCTGCTTGTTCAAACTCTTTTCTACCTGATTTAGTTTATTCTACTGTCCTTTATCTGCTCCTCTCTCTATTTCACTTAGAGGGAGAATGCAGCTACTCTCAGGTTCACATCTTCTGTCAACCGTGTGAGAGATTGATTCTTACCTTGGCTTAAATTGGTTGTGTGTCAAGATTTGTTTTTACTGTCAAATTGAAATGGAGAATAAAAGACGAAGAGGACAGCAATTCAAACCAGACCTGGCATCCATTGAAAAAAGTCACAAGGGGGGTATCTGTCTTCTCTTGGCAGTAGGCAGCAGGAGAAACTCCTGGAGCTTTTCTCACTAGCTTTCAGTCATCACTTGGCTTTGAGAATGAGGTTGCAAGGACACATTTCAGTTTCTGCTTGGGGCCAAATGGTTGTGGCTGCATGTTTCCTGAGAAAATATCTTCTGGGACTTGACTAAAGACTAATGAAATTGTTTATGAAAAATTTCCAGCAACATTGTAAATGTAGCATGGCTCATCAAATACAATTGATTAGCCTAAGTGGAGGAAGGTTAGGGAGCACAGGCTTCTGAAGAGCTGATTAAGATCATCTCTGAAGTCGGAGGCAGAGTTTTGGGATATAAAGCAGCAGGAAGAAGCCAACATTGGAAGTGTTACGGTTCTAGCCTGGTGGTGGTGATAGGTATCGAATAGGATAGGCAGGAACCTGAATTTGGACAATTTATGTTTGTGTCTGTGTGATAGACCACAGACAGTTCATGCTTAAGTAGACAGATTTATTCAGTAACTTGGTAGAAGGTAGAAGGGACTTTAATCTGAATGTTGTGGAGCTGATGAAGGTTGATCTGGAAGGACCGAAAAAGAGTTTGTGAAAGAAATGATGGTTGTTGGCTTTGTCATGGACTAGTGCAGTGGAAAAGCAATTTAAGATATATTATGTAAAAATAATGCTGGTTTAAGAGCATTGTCTAGGGCACATGGACATGGCTGAGGGAAGATAAGTTGTTGGCAACGATCAGTAATTGGAGAGAGGATGGAAAAGTTCGTGAGGTTTTTTTCCTCTGTTTCTGAAATAGAGTGCTTTTGCCATAGGAGAAAAGGCACCTTTGTATTTCTCTCTTTCCCACCAAAAAACCTCTTGACTCCTCTCGCATACGTTCCCAGCCTTTCACAGTAACCAGTCTGCAGAGAAGTACATGCAATGGGTGGGTGGTAATTGAGATGAAATTAAGACGAGATGGTATATGCAAAAATTTTAGGCACTAGTCCAGATAGGACTGTGCTTAGCAATTGAGTTTAGTGATCAATAAGAGGGCAGTGCAGAGCAAAAGTCTAGCAAAAAAGGTAGGTGTGCATAATGAAGTGAGATAGGGATGATAAGACAAAAGATTTAAGATAGTGGGATTTTAAAGATTTAAGATAGTGGGAAAAGCATAAAAGGGAGTTAAGAATAGTACTGTTAATGAAAACTGAAGACAGCTTTAAGGATGCATTTTGTCCTGCAACTTGATATATTCTTTGAGGCATATGCCATAAATGGTAAATTCTGGGGAATGCGGCATTGGAATGAAGTAGCCATCATCAAGTTAAACTGAGTGTGAGCTATAAGTTTTTAAGGTCTATATCTGTTTTCTTGTCTTGGGGGAATCCTGATTTAATAAGTCATGTGCTAGGTTCAAATGGGCAACAAATCTTGTAATCATTCTGTTGGTAAAAATATGAAAAATAAAAGAGCTCCCTCTAGAGTGTAGAACATTTTGTTGTTGAACCAGCTATCAGCTTGATTATAACTTTTCCCCCCCCTTTGGCTTTAATTCATAGCTTTAAAACCAGAAAAAACAAAACTTGCTGTTTGTGGAAGAAACCACACTTTAGTTTACACAGGTATGTAACCTATATTATATACATATTAAAGATAGAATTTCTTCCTTTGCTTTCATGCAAAATTACATTAGGAACCCCAGGAGTGTTGAGGAAGGAAAAATAAATGAAAATGCGACTGTTAAAACTTCGGGTTTTGATACCCAGTTCTTTGAATGCTTGATTTATTCTGAGCCAATGCATTTATAAAATAATGTTATATAGGAGTTTGCTAGCCATAGACAGATGAAAAAATATCTTGCTGCCATTTGAGGTGTGGTTATCAATTATAAATATTTCATTTAAGCCCTGCAAAGGTATATTAGTATTTTTTATATATCTGTACTCAGATTTACCTTTGACAAGTAATTTATCTTTGTTAGTGTGAAGTTATATATTTGAGTAAATATAGTAGAACTGAATGTTTTCAAGTCTTCAAATTTTGTTACATTTTGGTTAGACAAGGTAGTCTGCTATTTCAATGACAAGTTGCTTTATTAAGCTATAAATAAATAAACTGTAAATTTAAACTAAAAAATAAATTTTTAGAGAGACAGTATACAGAGAATTGATGCAAATTCTTGTCATGCTTCTAAAATTTATGTAATGGAATAGCCATCTTTGTGGTTGCAATCCTGTAGCTTGCAGTAAAGTTATAAAGAGGATTGTTTGATTATTAGGAGGTTTATGTATGTGGAGACCCTGAGCACTGTAAATAAGCCTATTAGAATAAACCAGAACATTTTAATAACAGTTGAGTATGCAAGACTGCACAGGGTAAATATTAGTCACTTTTAGTGTACATGCTGGCTAGATAATCTGTGGCCATTTATATAGCAAGGACCATTTATAAATTGTGTGTCAGTTGCTTATCACATTTCTGTCTGGATTTGTGTTATTAATGGGCCTTATCTTTTTCATCATAGATGAGCACTTTAGATGTGAAACATACTAAAATTAAAAATATAAATCTTAAAGTTCTCTTAAGTTCAAGATATCAATCATCAGCTTTAACTTCAAGATTCTAAAACAAAATAAAGACCTAGTTAATTAAATCAAAAGTGATTTAAGTATTAAAATGAGTAAATTATTTCTAATAAAAAATGAAGCAAAAATATATTTCATTCACAGTACTCAAAACTATCAAGTTATGCATCTTTCTAATTTATGTACTAATATGACTTCAGTTTTCCTGTCTGTGACATCATTCACCATTTTTCTCCTGCTTTATCTTAAAATATACATTATTTGGGTAAGGAGCTGCTTCTGGCTGCCAGGGCTACTAGTAGTCATTTTCTCAGAACTCTTGCAGAACTTCAAATTATATTTACTTTTTAGATCAGTCTCCAGAATGGTGGGAAACGCAGTCAGTCTAAGTACATGTAAGGCCTTTAGAAAGTTCTGATCCAAGCATGTGCAGGAAAGCCTCCTTGCTAGCTACAACAGAAACTGCTAATGTCAACTCGAGGATATCTCAGGGCAGTAGACCACAACTTTTCTGTAATGTTTTTCCATTGAAAATTAAATGACTTGCTCCAGTTTCTCTGACTTTTTACCACTGATGAGAATGTCTTCATTCTGTGTATTACATGTGCTTTTCTGTATGCAGAAAAAGGAAATGTGTATGCTGCTGGAGGTAACAGTGAAGGTCAGTTGGGATTAGGTGACACAGAGGAAAGGACCACATTTCATTTAATTAGTTTTTTTACCAACCAGCACAAGATCAAACAGCTAGCAGCTGGATCATACACCTCAGCAGCAGTAACTGGTAAGAGCAACTGCTAATAAAATCTATTTATGTGTGTCCAGCCTGGTGTTCCAGGGAAACATTTATTCCAGCATTCTGTCTGCATATGTGGGTGTATTTTCTATGCCTCCCTGTCTTCTTTCCCTAGTAACCATAGTCATTTTTTGATAGCCAATTGCCTATTTCAACACAATCTGGTAAGGGGTGGCAGTCTCATTAACTTCCTACAATTTTTGTGAAAGTAGACCTTTTCCATGAGCGGTGGCCTGCAATGGGAGCTCAATCTGTACTAGTTTAGTAGGAATCCTTACAAAGGAGAGACAGTATGAAGACCCTTAAAATGGGAAAAATCTTCAGTTCATTTCCAGGGAAGCCAGCTGCAAAACATGAATGTTATGAAAACTAAGTTTCTCTAATTCCACTTCTTATGGCAACTATTTTGGTCTACTGGTACAGGCTACACAGCTGTGTCATTAGTAATTCTGAGAGAGGCCTAACCTATGACCTATTTCTCCGATGGCAGAATTATACAATTGCGACATGTTGAAGTCCATACAGTTATAATACTTTCAGCCATTGGATGGGTGGTCCTTTATTACCTTATAATGTAATTTCTCAAGTTTTGCTACAAAGCAGCTGTTTCCGTACATGTTTAGGATAAGTTATTGAGGCTGTCATTTCAGAATGTGACAGAGAACATAAGAGGGTATGAGAGAGATGCTAGCCTGCTCGTTTGGTTTGTATTTTTTGGTGACAATTGCTAACATTCTCCTGAGATTTGTAAGTCAACTTTGAATTATTTTAGTTCCAAACAGCATCTCAGTAGCACTGTGGATGGTATGTTTTTTTATTCACAACTTATTTCCCACCAATAAGAAATACGCAGAGAGAGGACCTCATCTCTTCTAGAAAAATCCAGAGATTTTTCATGTTGTTCACTACCTTTTTTTGTTTTTTATTGCTGCCATTGGTCTTTGTGTCAACAGAGGCTGGTCTTAATAAACCTGGAACAGCTATTCTAATAGTTTAAGGAAAACAAAATGAAGCTGGGCGATATAATCACCTGTGAAGAGAACTGAAAGATAAGGCAAGAATAAGTGGGATGGGTACCAAAGTAAGAACAAAGAATAAGTTTGGAAGAATGGGAAAGTGGTGATTTGCTACTAGAAATGAGATGATGCCTTAAATTCACCATAATATTTTCATACTGACCTCTGGCAACTGAATTGTCTTATACACTCAATCTTCCTCTTTTTGAAGGAATGTTTTTACATAGTACTTCTCCTGTTGGTATTTATGGTCTAACGTCAATTGATGACTAAGTGTTCTGTGTCACTTTTGAAAAGCTTAAGGGATACCCTTTTACTTCAGACTGTTGTGTTGCATTGTGCTAAATACCATTTTATGTCCCTGAGATCATGACATTTGGTAATATCATACACAGAGTTTATGAAATGCTCTTAAATGGGTAGATTAACTTTTTATTAGTTTTGGTTTTAAATCTGTTAACTATCTGTGTCTTCATTTTAGAGGATGGACAGCTTTTTGTGTGGGGTGACAATTCGGAAGGTCAGATTGGCTTGGCTGATGAAGCCTGTGTCAGTGTCCCTTGTCAAGTGGATGTTGGAAAACCTGTTTCCTCTGTATCCTGTGGATATTATCACTCTGCCTTGATAACAGGTAAGAGAACGGGCATAGCGGTTAGTGGAGACGAGTCAGTAGTTCTCCAGCTGTTGTCTTTGTAAAGGTAGCTAATGAGGCATTCATTACTTTTGAAACTAGATATGCCATAGTTGTTAAAAACTGCCATGTGGCAGAAAGTAATCTATGTGGTTTTGTATCACATTGGGAGATTTTACCAGAGACAGGTTCTCTTAAATGTGGTCCTAATTGATTTATTTGGGAAACTTGTGTGTAATCTACTATATAATTGTATAGTATTGTTGAATTAACAATACTGTGAGAAAAAACTGCAGTTAATTTTCTGTATTTGCATGTTGTTGTGCAAAAATATATTAGAAAGAATGACTATCTTGCCACACTATTTTCATGAAGGTTATGACAAATGTTGTGGGTTAATATTATGATTTCAATAATCCAACTTCTCTTGAGAGTATTCATTTTTTTGTGATGATCAAATAATCATCTTCATCTTCTCTAGAAATATAAATATTGAATAGACTTACTATGTTTTGAGGAAAAATTAATCTTATTTGCTAGCAGTGCAAGGTGGTTGTCAAAGTTTGATGTTATGTCTTAAATTTTAGATCTTGAAGTCAGTTAAACAGGCAGTATACAGTATGAGGAGAAGCATACACTACAGTGAGTCAGTGTCTGATCTCCAAACCAACCCACCTGTCTGTTGCTTTCCACCTCTTGTTTCCCACCTCTCTGTTGGTTTCCAAAGTGATGATGCCACTCATTTTTTAATGATGCTAATATGGGTGAATTTATCAGTGAGTACTGATGGTATTATATATGAGCAGCCATGAATTCCTCTCAGCCATATAGATTTACTTTATTAAGCTTTACAGTTTAGTCCCCTCAGAGTAATTAAAGATTTCGAAGGACCAATAGGTTTGATTGCAAAGCTTTTAATGGGTACCCAGGAACTATTCTATCAGATACTTTTCTCAGGTTACTTGATAAATGTTACTTTTCCACATACGATATCTATATAGCTCTCTGAGAATATGCTGTTAACAGAATGAGAGCTTCCTATGGTGGACAAATACTAATTAGGTGTTATGGTGGTAGTGTGCAACTTGTATTGCAGATGCTTTATTACAGTAAATGAGTGAAGTGCCTCTGACTGATCAGGAGCTCAGCACCTGTTAGGAAATCTACAGCTTCCTGAACTCAAAATAAATGGGGGAAAAAAAAAAAGATCCTTACTTCAAGGATATAGTAAGAAGGTGTGTATTTCTGCCTTAGAGCCAAGAGCTGAAGCTCTGACAAGACTGCAGTGGGATGTGACGAAAGCTCTCATTAGAAGAAGGGTTGAGGACAAGCATCTAAGATCAAGGAGAGAACAGGGTGTGCCAGGTGCTCTAAGGAAGTGGAAACTTTTAATGGAGGGGGATGAGAAAAAAGGATTAGGGTAGCAATTGGGTAAGAGAAATGGAGCCTCTTAAAATATTAGTAAGAAGATGAACTGGTTATCACCTGTGAAAATGAGGAGTTGTTGAACTCCTTACTGATTAAGCAGGCCTGAGTGCGAGATGGAAAATCTTAATTTTTAGCCTTAGATCTGCAAATCCTGTACAAATTGGGCTTCAGTCTGTCTCACTGAAACTACTGACATGCGGATGGCCTCTTCTGTGGTGAAAGGAGAAATTGTTTTTTTATTATTTTTCTTTGGGCCCTTGCTGACAGTTTTATTTGACTGATACTTTAACTAAAAAAATTTAGTGTTGGACATCCAGGTACTTTTACCGAATTGATCTTCTGTTGCACTAGCGTCAGTGTATATCCAAACAGTTTAAAAACAAAGCTTATGCATTTAATCTAAGTGTACCATAGTCACACATTATTTTAGCTATGAAGTTAGCCATTAAATTATGAATTTGGAAGTTCTGCAAGCTGAGTCTGAGTACAAATGTAGTTACCTTATTTTTCTTACAGGCTAGTTAGGAAGGAAGTGAAGGCACTATGCTGTTAAAAGATTTTGCTTAAAAAAAGGTGATTCTTCTAGTATTATTACAATTCTTTTTTCACTTATGGAAAACACTTGCCTGTAGGACTTGCTAGGATGGCTAAGAACAGTGGTTCACATCCTCGGTATTCTGCCTCTGAGGGGTGGTAGAACATAGCAAACTAGATAATTATGGAGTATTTGGAATATTCATATTACAGGGATAGGGTTTTTCCCCCCCAAATTGCCAGTTAGTCATTGAATTATGCCTTGAAGTATGTTTAAAAGTTTGCCTAGCACAGGGAGTTTTCCATGTATTTTTATTGTATGGTTTTATTTTGTATACTAGAATTTAGAGTGATTAGGGTTATTTTTAATATATATTTTTGGAGGAAATATCTGGAAAAGAAAGTGGTTCTGTATTTCAGGAAATGAAATTTGAACTATTCAGGTGAGTGTATAATCTGTATTAATTCCCTCAACATTAATAAAGTATACCAGAGGAGCTTTTTTAGATTGTGGTTGCTGCTACTATGGAAGAAATGGGAGAAACTCTGTTAATAGAAAGCTTTCAACACCTGTAACTTATCAGTTATTAGAATACCATAGAATTACTACATTTTGACTTTTTAAACATGACTTGTACATAAAAAAGCATCCAATAATATACTATCTTTAATAATAAAACATAGCTGCAGGATGTAGGACTTGATACATGTTGACGGCCTGAACTGATGAGCATGGCACCATATGGTGCCCTTCCTTAATACATTTACGTTTGACATAAACTGTATACTGGCTAAGCAAACTGTTAGGATCACAGGCATATCTGCGTTAAAACTAAAAGGTGGTTAATGAGGATACTAGAATACATAGTGTGGTCACAGAGTGCCCTCTCCAGGGCAGGATGTTCATTAATAAGAGACTATTGAGAAAAAAAGTAGTAAAGTATGGATTCCAGCTTTTTTTTTTTTAAATTAAAATTGTTATTTCTTTGAAATAGCTGGTTTTATAAAAGATTTTTTAGTAGGCATTTGTCTTTAAGGTATTTCACTACTAAAAAGCCAAGTGCAATGTCAATGAAGAGTAGAGTGGAATCCTGACGCAAACCTTTAGTAGATCAAAGCATGCTTTATGGAAATTGTACGGCATTGGATCATCTGAATTTGTACTTCAGTTCTACAACCCTCCCTCCACCCCCGAAGTTTCTCAAATCTAGTAGTTCCAAAAAGATGATTTGTCGCCTTTCTTACTTTTGCTTTTTAGAATGCCTTCTTTGCAGACAATAATTCAGCTACTAAACATGTCAGTCACCTGTATTCTACCATGTACACATGGGCCCCACTGACACCAGAAGTAGTTGTAGAATAGAAGAACAGAATATATCCTGAATTATTTTTAATAAAAAACACTTCTGAAATTTAGACTAGGCACCAGCACAGGCAATGGCTAGCTCATTTCCGCATGCAAATTAGAAAGCTGGTCTAATTACTCACTTCATATTGGAAAGATGATTGTTTGCTCCCTTTTCCTGTCATTTTGCATTTTTCAAAGAGTTCCACTGAAAAGAAGTTTTTAATTTATCGTTTCCAGTCCTCTTTAGGACTGTTTCCCAATAGCTGTTTCCTTTCCTTTCTTTTTGCAGACTTGGGATGTTAGGTCCCCACATTAGAGGTATGTCTCAAACAAAGCAACAGAGCAAGAAAAAGTTGAAAGAGTGTAGCAACAATTTTGAGTATACAGATCTTTACTTGACTAGTCTTTGACCACACTCACTCAAGAGGGGACAATTTTTCAGAGAGCATTAAGCTTGGCAAGCATATATAGCTCATTTGTCCACTGGAGGAGATGGAGAGCAGGAAAAGCCAATGTATCTAACCACTACTCTGGTGTCTACAGGAATTACATTCATGGAGCCAGAAAGGAATTGAATATATTAAACCTGTTCTGGTGTTTCCCCTGCCTGAACTGTTACTATGAGCAAGCTCAAGATAGATTCCACTGAGAAGATGTCTTCTCATAGAGAGCTTTGCGGGTTCCTTGAATTCCTTTTTTTAATATACTTTGTCGTTATTTTTAAGGATCAGTTTTAAAGATCATCCGTTCCACAAACACTTCCATGCTCAGAATTTCAGCGTTTGAGGTAGTTTCAACCAATTTGGTCTTGAATAAATACTTCTCTTTTTTACCATCATTTATTTAAGGGATCATAGAGTGATCCAATTCTTTTGTCTACTGTCCTCATTTGCCACTAGCCAGATCTCCTATCTTCTCTCATCTGCAGTATGTGCATTTGCCTTTGAGGGGCAAAAATAGTTTTCCATTCGCTTGCCCTTTTCCTTGACATGCTCCTGTGACCTGAAGTTTAGTGATACAGAAAATGTGCCACACTAGTGAAAGTTCAACACATGAGAATGTGACTCATATGAGAGGAGAGAATGAAATAACCAGGTTCCATTGTGAACAGAATGTCCTTAAAATGCAGATGTACTGCACACATAATGTACTCAAAATTGATCTAGGTTTCACTGGATTCTTTTTATGCTTGATAGCTATTCTTCATAGTTTTTAGACTACTATTTGCCTTAAAGAGGTGTGTAATGTATTCAAAAATTGCTTTAATAAATGGGTTTATCTTTGTTAGCTTGATTATTAAGTTGAAAAAATGTAATAAACTTGATTAGTTTGGGAAGTCAGTGGAAGCTTGGCCATTTGAATCTCTAATCCTATTAATTAGATTGTGATTGGATTGATATTTGCAGTGCAGTAGTGTTTAAAGAAGTGCTGTCTCTTCGAAGAGAACTGCGTAAGTAGTTAACTCCCAAGTGCTTTTGGGGGTTTATCAGCTTGTTTCTAGAAATATATGGCAGATCCAAGAGTATTAAAACAATACTTACCTTCCAAAAAATACAGGGTTCTTTTTGTTGTTGGGTTTTTTCCTTTCTTTTCACTTAGAATCCCTAATAAAATCTCTTTTTGTCAATGGAATGTTTTGATTACAGAAGGCCTCATATTGCAATTGATTTTTTTGTTGTTAATTGGACTATTTTTTTAGAATAGAAAATTGATGGAGCTGCAAATAACTGCAAAGTATCAGCCTGTTCAGAGTATTTCTGCATGTAGGTATAAGAATAAAGATCAGAATTAAAACAGAAAGTCAAACTGAACAGAGAAGCCTAAACACAGTCTATAGTTTAGAAGTGAAATGAAATACAGTTTTCTGCAGCTGAGATAATTTGCTGTTTCTTAAAAAACACAGACAGATTGAAATTACTGCAAAACACCTCTTAGAAAAGAAGTATAGAAGAATGCCACAAAGGTATTTCTGCACAGATACATGCAGGTAAATGAAGTGTTACAATATTATTGGTGTAGTTTGTGTGTGCAGGAAGGAAAATGTCAGAATGATAGAAAAAATAAGGACAGCTGAGAGGGAGGGGTTACACCTCTGATGGTGATAGTTGGGAAATACAGCTGCTCTCCTATTTCATTGTCTTGCTGAAGAGAACGTAGCTCTGAATAGATTGTGGGTGGCTACTCTTAATTGTCTGAGCCCTCTGAAACCCTGCAGGAAGCTTGACATTGAGTAAGATTGTATTATTGTCATTCCCTCATTGCCCCTCTGTGCAGTTAGAGCATTCAGTAAAGATAGTAAGTTCAGTTGCTAGCCTTAGTGGCCCAGGAGCATGGTACTTGAAGAATCTGTGCCGTTGTGAGAGGCAGAAGTAATCTTGGAAAATACAGAAACCACATAAAATAGTCTGGGGTTTCTTTGACTAAGGCGGCGGCTAAATTCCTTAGGTCTTGTAAGCTTTGCAAATAAATATTGTGCTATCAAAGTTCTAAATCTTCGATGGAAGTGCTGGGTTGCAACTTTATGTTGAGGCTTAGGACCCATTTTCCGTTTAGAGCAGGAATTCAGCTTTTCTGAAGAAAAGTCCTTTTTATAGTTTTTTTGCTCTTTGAGTACATCATACATTTTTTTCAGAATTAATTGATAAAGTTAATTGATAAATTTATGCATTTAAATTGAAGCTGAGGTATCTTAAAAAATGCATAACCTCTTTTTTTTTGTCCTGAATGAACTTTACCGTAAAATAAGAGACATACTTTAGATTCTCCCTATAGTTAAAATTCATTGAAAATGTATCCTCAGACTTCCTTTGAAGAAAATAGATCATAATTTAGACCTTTTTTTTTGCTTATTGTGCTCTGTCGATACCAAAGGTAACATACATCACAGGTCAGCATGACTGCTCCAGAATTACTTCCTCTGAGAAGATGGGAGGAGGAGCACTGCTTTGTTAAAAGACATAGTAGTCTAAGGGTTTTCAGAATGAATCAAAGGAGGACCCTTATGGAGGGTCCTGGCAAAAGCAGTCTGTGCTGCTCTGTTCTACGCAGCCACTGCTATAGTCACTTTTAACACAAAGTAATCAAGAGCCAAGTGCCACGAAGAAAAAAAAATACACATTGCTGGCAAAAGAGTTTTCCAGGAAAAAAACATTTTGAATCTAGTTTATCTGTTGGATTTACCAGATGACTTAAATGAAAATGTATTACTAACTAGTTGTCCCATAGTTATACAAAATGAAGATGCGGTTTTGCAACCTGAAATTCTTACTCAGTTTTTATTCAGGCAAAAGAAAATTTTGAATGAGTGTACTGCCAGAGTAAAGCTCAGGAAGATTTAATAAAAATGACACATTTCTTACTGACACCAGTTTTGACTTTCTCTTCATCAGAATTAAAAATTCAAAAAGATAAAATTTGTTTCCTGTCTTGGCTTGGTATGCCCAAGTTTTAATAAACTTCGGTTCGTTTTGAATCATATCCTTTAATTTTTATTAACTTGGTTTTAATAATTTGAGTAATCTCATTTGCTTTTTACAATGCATATGTAGCTTCTTTTTTTCCACTTTACATTTTTATTCATAGGTTTATTTTTAGCGCTTCCATATTCCCTGTTTCTGCGTAGGCTTATTTTTTTGATCATTGCCATTGTCCTTAAATTCCCAAATTTTAAGTTGTGGCTGACATAGTGCAAGGAAAAAGCAACAAATGTAGCAGCCTTGCAAATGGCGGAATATTCACAAAGGCTGACAGAAAACTGGTAATAAGCTTGTTTTCTTATGCTCTGCCTATGTTCAATGGAGAGAGGGATGGACTTCTCTAATGGTCAATTCTGAACACCTACATAAGGCTTCAGCTTTGAAACTTTCTTTGAGCTCATCTATTTTCACTGTCTGTGGGGAAAGACCAGCATTTCTAAGATTAACTCAACTTTCATGTTGGCAAGGAATTCATAGCTTTTGAATAAGAATCTCTCAGATACTTGTGCATCATGCAGTAGTAATGCCTCTAAATGCTGTAAAAGTAAATTTGTGAACACTAAATGTATCCCTCTGAAAGTAAAAATACGTTTTGTACTGAAGTACAAATCTGCATGTTTCCAAAAATATTGTAGATGGGTGCTTCTGATGACTGAGCTCTAATAATGGAGTATACGTCTGGGGTTTGTTATTATGTTGATTATATGACTGTAGCTGTCTCTTCGAACTTCCTTTAGCAGGCAGCTCCTGCACTAGTTTAAACATTTCTTTTATCTTGGATTAGCTCCATGTGAGAGTTTTGTTTAGCCTTGTGCTTTGTTACATCCAACTGGGATTAAACCCAAACTTTTTCTTACATAATAGTGTATGATGATTTTTTTTTTGTAAGTAATTTCAAATTCAGATTGTGGGCCACAATGTGGTACGAGGACACTACTCCACAGATAATCTTTTTCAGGAGTAGAGAATATTCAGCCATTAATTTGAAGCTTTCCTGGCAGTAAGGAAACGTTTTCTACCTAAACCTCACTCTGACCTATTAGAATAGTTGGAGGCACCTTAGCACAGAAAATCAGAAATGTAGATGTAGCTAAATTGTGAAAAAAAGATGTAGATAAATGTAAAATGTAGATAAATGTAAAAGATGTAGGTAAATGTAGATAAATTGTAAATGTAGCAGTTTGTACATTTTACATGTTCCGTTTTTAACTATGGTAGAAGGATATACAGCATGCTGTCTTGAATGGTAATTCAGACTTACATAGCAGTGAAAAAGCAAAGGGAGTGATTGGAAAAGATAAAACAAAGGAAACTTGAAAGTAAAATGAATTACCCAAATTTGGGATTGAAGTTTTTGAACTGGATTCTTAAAAAGTCTGGGTGAATGAGAAGGGTGTTCTTGTATGATTATGTAGCAGATCAGAAAGAAGTTACAGGAAGAGATCTGTAAAAACCTCTCAGTATTTTTTTAACTTAATTCTGGTGGAGTTATTGCTATGGAACCACTGCTGTATTCCTGTTGTTGGATGTATGTTTTCTTGCTGTCCAGACCACACACAGTTTCATGTCGCTTACTCTGCTTTTTTCTTTTTTTCTCTATATCTTACAAGAAGAAAGTGTGAATTTTCCATCAAAATTCCAATGCAAAACGATTTTCTGTTTTAATTGAGATTCTTACAAGCAACTTCAGTTGACATAAGTACTGGTTACAGAGGGAATTATAACCTCTCAGAAGCAGGATGTATATGGTTTTGTTTTTCCCTTGGCTAGATGCCTTGCAGGCTAAATATTGCGATTCTCATCTTGGAGGGGGCTAAAATTTAGCCCCTTCTTGTCCCATCAAAGCAGACTGCTTTGCACAGCTGTTTGGACATTATACAAATATGTTCAATTATCCCGTAATGTTCATACACTTTTCTATCTTACTGATTTGTGTCTGCAGCAGTCTTGACAACCCATCCTTGCTTCTGAGTGCATGCTGGAAATCCTGCTCTGTTCTGTATTTTCACAGGAGATGGGGAGCTCTATACTTTTGGAGAACCTGAGAATGGGAAACTGGGATTATTGCCTGAACAGCTGAAGAACAATAGAGTCCCACAGCCTGTACTGGGAATTATGGAAAAGGTTAATAAGGTTGCTTGTGGTGGAGAACACACAGTGGTGCTGACAGGTATGCAATTTAACTGGCTTTTTTTACAGCCCTATAGCTTAATCAGTAAACTCAATTTACATCTCACTGAAATGTGAGATGCTGTAATGATCCTAACTGGAAGAACATTGTACATCAAGGAGGTAGAAATCCTCGTAACAGTTAACCTAAGTGCAGGCCTGTGCTGCGCTGTGCTGTGCGTATAGTTTGACGTTCAGGCCTGTGCTGCGCATATCCCTTTGCTGCAGGATAAACTTCGCCAGCTGATTCTAACAAAGGAGCTTACAGGCATCTCCTGCTTGGTACCAGTGGTTACACCACCTGCGTGTCCTTGCCTTTATCTAAAACTTCAGCAGCAAGTTCCCATGTGAATGTCCTGTTTATTTGACGGTGTAAATGATGAATAGAGTCTTTTTGCTCGCAAGAAAATCCTGTAAGAGCTCAGATGACCAAAATGGGGTAACCTTTGGGATCTGGGATCCCAAGATGGGATCTGCGTAGCATGCTGTGCCTGGCTGGAGGCCTGTTCAATTCCACACAGCTCAGGATTCCCAGCATCTGAAGGGATATGAGAGTATTGATACCATCTTCTTTTTTTTTGTAGTCTTAGCTCCAATAAATAGCATTTTAAGAGATACTTTACAGAGTCTGAGTGCCTTTCTTACTGGAATTGTAACAAGCCAGCACCTCCTCGTGCAACACGGATGATTGACGTTTCTTGCCTCTGAGGAGCTTGGAAGTGGTATTGGTGTGAGGAGGAAAATTTTAGAGGAAAGTTTCCATTCTGTAGTAATTTTAAATGACCCTGAATATTTAGGAAGGCATTAGGAAGTCACTTTTCAAGTAGCAGTCTGTTAATAGTGATGGAGATGCACAATCTACTGGATGCCTAAATGAATTAAATATCTCTTGTTGTGATACAGAATTTGCCTGTGACTTTGGGCAGAACTTTTAGGATACATACAAAACTCGTACAGATATAGACATTCAACGTATCATACAAGTTATAAAAATCAGCAAATACAACTGTTACATATTAGTTCACAGGGTTGTATGTATAGTACTTGGAAGATGAAATATGGTGTATATTACTATACTATTAAATAGTTGTGTGCAATGGTAAATTAGCTTTTCAAAGAGATATATGCAAAGCATTGCTAGCTATTTATTTCCACAAGTTCTATCCTGAATCATGGTAGTATAGAAGCAGAAAAGGGGAGTTTGACTTTGCCCACAGATGATTTAAAAAAAATCAGCTTTGGCTTGTAATGAATTCCACAGCTGTATAATATGCCTGTAATTAATCTCTAATGAAAATGCAAAAGCTATAAAAACAAGTAGGATGTATAGATATCAGTCCTTAAACCTGTATTTTGAAAATGCTACAGTCATCTCTTGTCAATCTGGTGGAGTGCCTTCAAGGTTATGTAACTAAAATTTCTAAAATATGAATTTAAAATCTAACTGAAATTGTAAGTAATATGATGTGGTATTGTATTGCAAGCCACTGGAGAGAGTAAAGGTGGAAGTGATGTGCTGGGAAAAGTTACGTGTAATGATGAGTCAAGCTGCAAGACTGTGGGTAGGTTAAAGCTCATTTGGGAAAACTATGAAGAGGAAATAACAGTAGACAATCCAGGAAATAATGCAAACATTTGTCTACATTTCAATACCTTTGTCTCTCTTCTTCCACCAACATACAGTCTTACCCTGGCAGTATTCTATGTCATAAAATAAAATTTCTTTACATGAAATCAGATTATCATTATTAGGAAAAAAATTACCATAAATTTGGGGCCAGCAAATGTATAAATCGTAGTATTATTTTATGGGTTATAAAGTGAACTTCTGCAGAAAGAATTTGATTATCATTATTGATTATTTTTTTAACCATAAATCTGAAGCCAACCAATAGATATTTTGTTTTAATGGTATTTCATGTGATAAAATTTCATTATAACAAATGACTGTTACAGAGATTTAGTAGGAAGATGTAGACCTGGATGACGTTAGCATTATAGTGAAATCTATACAAGAGCTAGAACAAAGAGGCAAAATATAAATGCCAAAAAACAAATACAGTGAAGAAAACACCATAGTAAGTCAGTGTCTTAGTATGTAAGATTTACTTGCCTATGGAAATAGATTTTGTAGTAGAAAGCAAATAAGAAATTCAGTGCTGGCTTAGCTGGCAGTCGATGATCAAAGTGATGAGTGCCAGAAGATCCAGTTGAATCAAGAGAAGAAGAAAACAATATCCGCCAACAAGATACATTTGCCTAAAGATTAATAGCTGTTGTGATAAGAGTGAAAGGTCAGATAGATTTTTTTTTAATGTAATTCGGCTATTATTAAATAGGCTACAGCTATGAACTTCTGCCTAATTCACTTTGAACACAAAAGTAGAGGATAATGGAAATACTGTCTCAAGTGAAAGATACTGCGTCAGAAGTGTTGACGTACAGAAATTTTTCTGACTCAAAACAAAATTTGGGGAATAATTGGGAAAAGAGGTAGATTTGGACACTGTAATCATTTAAAAAGTGAGTATGGTGTACATGCATTCTAGGCTTTGCACCAGAAACTTAACTTGAAATCAGTTCTGAAGTTTATATTGTATCTTGAGAGGAAGTGGCATGACCACAAATTGAGAATTCTGTTGAGGGATGTATCTTTACAGAGGAACAGAAACATTTATACCTCTTCTAAGCTCATTTTCCTAAATTAAGAAAGTAGTACAATTTTGAAGAAATTCTGAATTTCATGTATCATCTTCTGTGAAAATGGGTGCTGCTTACCTTTAGTAACACAATATATACTGATGAGGTTTTCATCTTTTCAGGGTCTTTCCAGTTTTCCAGGGTGTGTCATTTCAATCTTAAAAAATAAAAAGTGAGTGCTTGACTATTGTATATTCTCCTGTTTCATCTATCTTATTTAACATAGGAATAGGATAGGAGAAAATGTCATATGGAGAAACTGTTGCACATCTTGGCTCATTTCTTGTCATCAGTTCTACTTAGGGTTTATCAAATTAGAAGAAAGCATAATCCAGTTATCTTACTGAGTACAAGGCAAGTTTCTTCCTGACTCTCATACATAATTAGTCTACTCCAAAGCATTTCATTTGATTTCTTTTTTATGACTGCCTTATCTATTCTATTGGCAATTTTGGATGGTAAGAACCACTGTTATCTGGGTTGTTAAATCAAACTAATGTTTGGAATCTCTCCAGCAAGTATCAGAGTAAATGGTAGAAAATATATATTAAAATAATTCATTTTTTTGCTCTGAAACTCCAAAATGGGAAATTTTTTCCCCAGAGAACAAAAAATTAAACTGTTGAGAGCAACAATTTGGAAAAAATCTTTTTAAAGATACAAGGTTTTAGAAATGTTGAATATGGTATTGGAAACCATCTTCTTTACAAGTCTTATTGTTACTTATGCCGTTAATATTTGCAGTTGTTCTAGAGAATAAACAGAATCACAGTTAAAAATTCTATCATGCAAAAGCTTTCTCTCACTGTAGCAGCACAAACCTATTCATTTCATGACAGTCTGTCAGGCAGTTCAAGAAGAGCATATCCTCATCCCAGATGATTTCCCTCAGAGACTAAAAAAACCACATCCACTACCCACAATGCTTGCAAATGCTTCCTACTCAAAATGAAAACTGTTGGTATTGTCTCTTTTGAAAGAAATATGAGAGAGCAGCAATCCCAATTTGCATACTTTTTCAATAAAGCTTTTAACAAAGTAGAATAACAATAACTTGTGAATCTAGAAATTGGCGAATAAACAGATGATTGGGAGTGGCCTTGATATCTTCCATTTTTTCAGATGATGACAGATCCTCTGGGAATAATCCTTTCCATAAAAGGATATATTACCTCCTTTTATCCTCTGAAGGGAGGGAAAGCAAAGATATCTCTTCAAAGGAAAAAGTGAAGCACTCCGTCGAGAATAGATTGTTTGACATAACAATACAGCACATTAGTGGGTTAGTATGGATGTTGGATAATGTTGGATTTTTCATCTTCTGTCACAAGGTCTTTTAAAAAGAAAAGAAAGTCAGGATACCCTTTTGACAGAGAATGAAAAGATGAAAAAGCTCTACCTTTTCATGACAGAACTGACTGTTCAAACCCTATAGGATTATCTAGATTTTTCAAACCATTCTTAGGTCTGTATACTATTTATACTGAAATCCCCAAATCCAATTACTAGCTCTTGTAAAACTGAGTATTGTGTTAACAGCTATTTTTACAGTAACATTTTTCAACATAAGCTGTTTAAAATTAAAGCTATTGTAAGACTGAATAGCCCATTGGCGTAGTAGTAGTAGTAGTAGTAGTAGTAATAATAATAATAATAATAATAATATTCAAGGGAAACGAATCTGCGTGGAGAGATATAAGTATACTTGTCTGTTTCTGTTTTTCTTCTGTGGATTTTTAACTTTGTCTATAGCCTTAAATACATAGCAAGGAATGCAAGAATCTTAAAAACACTCTTGGAGCTCACTCAGTTCTTTCAGCAAATAGCATGTGTTAAAAAAAATCTGAAAGCTATATAGATTTTTGCCTAGGACTATTTTATTTGTAGTGACAACGGTCATGGAGATTAAAGAACTGTTATGTACTCCAAAAGATGCCTGCAAAGGTGGAAGATATGCAGTTAGAGGGAAATATCCCTGTTCTTCCAAAAAAGAAAATGTGGGAAGTAAAGGAGAAGCAGTCCCAGCACTCAAGTGCTGGAGGTCACTTGGAACAGTGAAGCCATTGGCTTCTGTGCAAGCTCTGAAACCATTTCTCTTCATCCTTCAAGGGCCCTTCTCATGGGCTGCTGCTGTGGAGGCAGCAGCTCCTTCCTCGAGGCCCAGACAGGACTTGTGTTCTGTTTCTTCTGGGTGCTGTTAATATGGCTGAGCCTTCCTCGTGATTCTCTGATGCACTGGAGGCAGTGCTGCTTCCCTCGTGCTGCGGTGGCCATATGTCTTTCCTCTCCCCTTGTACCACTCTGGTGCTGCCTTGACCGTTCCACGGGAAACTACATCAGCAAAACCCCTCAAAACCAGGTGGACAGCAGAGACAGTATAAGTGAGGACTGAAGAGGGAGAATTGGAGAGCAAAATCTACCCGTTTGCTGGCAGCGCGTTTCATTTGTTTCATCCAACCACATCCTTACTGGGACTGAGGACAGTAAGAAGAAGGTGGCAGTGAGGCGATATCCCCTTTTGGATTCATGCTGTAGGCAAATTCAAGTTCAGAATGATGAAATTCACCTCTGTCATTTTACCACTAAGTCTATGAGGTTGCTTTGCCGTAGACTTCTCTGTCCATGTACTTATAATGAGAGATTGAAGGAAATATCTTATTTCTGCTAAATGGGATTATTACTGAGGTTTGGCCTCACTTCTGCACCAGAGCGGTGAATCATTTAAGATAGGTGCAATGTTTTTGTCTTCCAAGCGAATGTTAGGAGGAGCAAAATTTAGGTGCCCCTGGTCTATAAGGGCAGGAGAAAAAATCATTCTTCTTATCAAAGCACTCTAACCTGGTTTTGGATTGGCCCATTGTCCTCATTGTCAGTAGAAACTGGGGAAAGAAAATAGTTTCCTGTACTTTTAAAATTAGCATTTGAGAACATCTCCCTCTGACCACAAATGCCTTTAGAGATCTAACTCGTTTAGTGAAAAAGGCATTTCGTGTTTCAAGCTAGGACTAAAGATAATATGAAAAAACTCCAACTTCACTCAAAATAATTATGTTAATCAGAGAAAGCCGTATAGTTTGAAAATGACAGGATCTGCCAGTTTCCAAAAAAATGTTAAAACAAATGCAGTACTTTTAAGCAGAATTTATAGAATAAGCCATCCTGAGAAAGCCATTTACTAAAATGAAGATGAGACTTCGGTTCGCTTAGAGAAAGCTCTTGTCTTTCAGGAGTAGTTTCTAGATTCTTATCCAGAAAGTCTAAATGTCATAGAAAAATTCTTACTTCTTGTTTTACTTTTTAAAGAACCTGAGAAGGTGTTGCTTTCTTGCTCTGAAATTTCCAGCAGAGGGAGCTTTACTATTACATTTAGTAGAAAAACAGCTTTACTAAATATTTTTCATCTACAATCTGAAAAAGTGTGAGACCATTGGAGTTTTTTTAATGGTGTGAATTCATGACATCTTAATATGGAACAATTTAAAAGGGACAGAAAAGGCAAACCCTTTCCGAGAAAGAACATTTCCATATGTAGTGTTACAGTATTTCATCATGTTTCCTTTGAAATTGGAAAGTTCAATATAAATTATTAAGTGTACTATGGTAGTAATATGGAATCTGGTCTGTTCTCTGCTTTCTCTTTCCCTGACAGTAGTGAAGGATTAGTTTGGGGGAATGGTAACATAATTTGGTTTTAATATTGCTTCAGTTTGTGGATGCTCAATTTGGTCACACAGTATAAACTACTTTTGTGGCACTGAAACTTACTTTGCTATTCCAGTGACCTTGTTTCCTTGACACAAAGAAGTGCTTAAAAAGCAAAGATTCTCTGTCGATTGTCGTTCCACACATTCAGCTGTGGATACTCGTTCCTCTCTTGCTTTTGAAGGTGGTGAGATTTTTGACCTGATGTCATCTGTGCAGCAGGAGCAGGCATGCTCTGCACCATGTTCATGACACCGATGTAATGATATATTGCTCCCAAGTCTCAGTTCTTTTTGTTTGACATAGAGTATTTTTTGTCCTTCTCAATCTTTCACAGGTTTTCTTAACAAATTTTCAAGTTCTAATTAGTACTTCTCTAGCTTTTCCCTTGTTGCCTACATGCAGAAGAAAAAGGGGCAGGGAATAAAATTCCAAGAAAACATCTGCTTTTCCCAAAAAACCTTAGTCTTTTAATTTCCCTTTTCAACTGTGACCTCATGAAGATTTCCAAGCATCACAGTCTTCCCCTGTTGTGATGGAGTGCCAGGGATGGACACACTGAGAATCTTTATTGTTTTGGAGAAGCTCTCTTTTTTTTTTCCTGGCACAGACAATCCATTAAATGGACAAAATATAAAAGTGAAAAGGTTATTATACTGTCACAAGATAACACAGTTATAGTGTTCTCTGTATTTAATGCAGGGCTGATTTGGTAGCTGAACAGAATACTGAAACCTATTCTGTTATTGTTCCAGTCTCTTCTTACACAGAAATTAGTATTGGTTTAAAGAGGTCTAGCCTATTAAATTTAGGGTCATACAGTGTACATGCAGGTAACCAGAAATTAAGATGAGACTATTGTACTTGAAAATGCACATAAATGTAAACATTGTGGTCTTGAATTAATTGCAGTATGTAAACTCCCATAAATTTTTTGTTAGCTGATATTTTGTGTATATGTGATCAGTGGATTATTTTGTAGTTATGTTAGAAAATATATTGCATATTGAACCATTCAAAATTCTTTTCTGTATATATTTTAGTGCTTCATTGCTTGTTTTTTATTTTGTTTTAATTTTTTATTAATTCATAAATTTAATTGATTAGTTGGTACATTTTTTAATTGATAAAACATTGCTTTTTGATGCTGATATCATTTGACTTTCACTTGGCTAATAGCAAGCAGGTTATAATGTATATATCAACATATTTGTTGTTAACTTTGTACATTTTCAGAGACAGATGTATATACTTTTGGACTTGGACAATATGGGCAGCTGGGACATGGTACTTTTATTTTTGAAACTTCAGTACCGAAGTCTGTGAAACACTTGAGGAGGCATAAAATATGTAATGTTACATGTGGGGAAAATCATACTGCTGTAATTGCAGGTATGTAAGTGAAAAATTCTGAAGTGCGCTTCCAGTGACTCTCTGTTATACTGTAAAAGCTTTCTTTATAAAATGAGCAGTAGAAGAAGACATATGCAGACTTACTAGTTCTGAAGGTTAAGTGAGCTAGTGAGAAAGCCAGATTTGATATTAGGAATTTCTGATTCACAGCCATGCTATGCATAGTTCTGTACGTGGTATCTCCTGGGGAATTGTAACCTCATAATCATGCCTTGCTAACAAGTATTCTTGTTTAGAAGCCTTTGTTTTGCTATACAATTTCAACCTTAGTGTTTTGTTGTTGGAGTTTTTTTCCCAAAATTGTCTAGATTAACTCTAATCTCCGACAGTACTTTGTCCTAAATATATATATATATATATATATATATATTTGAATCATATTCATCTGATGAAAATCTGAAAATAATTGTTCAGGTTTTGCTTTTGGAAGAGAAATATTCCTTACTTACATGGCCTGTTACTTTCTTTGTAATGGTTTTGTCCTGGTTTTGTACTGAATCTTTGTTATTAATAACATCCTTTTTTTTCTATATACAGAAAATGGCGTCATGTTTACTTTTGGAGATGGGCGACATGGCAAGTTAGGACTTGGAGAAGAGAATTTTACAAATCAGTTTGATCCCACTCTGTGTTATAATTTCTTGAGGTTCACAGTCCTTTTGGTAAAACTTTTGTTCATGCTCCTCAGACATCAAAATGTTTACATTTTTATGAAATATGTTATTAATGAGAGTTGAAATCTCATGATAGAATTGTTTTTTTCTACAACATTTAATTAGTAGACAACACAAATTGAAAGAAAAAGGAAATTACGTCTACTTATCACACTGTTCATTTAGTTTAGAATGCACTTGGCTTGGACTACACATATAGACTGCTTTTTAGGGCTTTATTCGGTAGTGTTGTACTATAGTATTTTAGTCTATAGGGCTGGTAGTAACCTATAAAATTAAATATTTGTTGCTCTTAGATTGTTGGCAGTAGGGGGGAAACTAATATCTGTTCTGAAAACACTGGACTGACATCTTTTTAATTTTAATGATTATTTGTACAGTGGGATATTTATTAAATCTTAAGAAAATTTGAGGAGTTGCTTTTTTGAATCCAAATGGGATGAGAAAGGAGAAATACTGTTTCCTTTGAAGGGCATTGTTCTCTTCTATTTCCTGAGGTGTTTAAGAAATATCACAGAATTGCCATCATCAAAAATGCAAACATGACTCAGAATTGAGCAAAATTTGGGACTAAAGTCTATGGCTCACTTCTGTTTGTTTACTGGACTTAGAGTTTAAGGAAGTTTTATCAGAAGTGGTAAGGGATTTAAACTTCTTAGAAAGTGAAACCTGTGATCGTCATGTAATTATACTTTGTCTTTTGGAGGGTGTAGGACTTTGTGTTACATTTTGTGGATTTTGTGATAAAATATCTAGGTTTGTATCACTGAAGATATCAGTATTGCCCACATTTTGCGTCAAAATAATTAGCTCAAATCTCTTCAAAATTGGTGGAAATATCTTTGCTTTCTTCTGTATCAATAATTTGATAGACCTATCTTGTATTGTATTTAAGTAAAGAGAAATGAACATAGATCACTAGTCATTAATAATTGTAATTGTACTTTTATCTTGCTAACGTCATTAGGAGCTAAATTTGAAGCAATTTAACATCTCTTACTTTTATTATGGTTTTTTTATAATCTAAGTCCCTAGGGACGATTGTAAGAAAATTAGATCCTTATATTGATACTTGCAAATGAAATAAACAGACCTTTTTTTGGTGCTGTAGGTTGCTTGTGGTGGTTGTCACATGCTAGTTTTTGCTGCTCCAAGACCTAAAGGATCTGAAGAGACATTCCTAGAAGATTTATATGAGAGCCGTTTGACTGCTACTATCTCTAAAATGAGTGGAGACTCACTACTATCAAACACCCTACAACTAACATCAGCACGAATGCGACGTCGAGAAAGGGTAAATTCAGAGTTGTTTAGAGTTGCCATACTTGTTTTAGGAAACAAAATAACTTTTTAAACTAAAATCGCAGCATACACCCAGCAGATAAATATATCTCCTTAAAATATGTGTTTAATTTTAATGTATAAAAAGAAGAATGAGTATCTACCCTGGTCCCAAAATTGATGCAGTAAAAGATAGGTATTGGTCAGATTTTGCTTGCTTATTTCTGTGAAAAAGACTCAAATTGGTTTTGTATTTTTTTAATTCTAAAATGTAGAGCCTGTTCCTTTGCATTTTTAAAAATATCTTAGAAATATTAAAAAAAAAGAACAAGAACCTGACTCTTTTTGGTGTTCCCTCTGAGTCCTTGAATAGATTAAACAAGTTCATAGTTTATAAAATATCAAAGGGGAAAGTTTCACAATCAGCTTAAAATGATCCTAAGATCCTGTAGCTACTTAAAATAGTAGTTTCTTCTTCTTTATCTCCACTACACATTCCATGTGATTTCTTTAGCAGCACAATGATTTGGATCATTTCACTTACCTGTCTGAAAACTAACTCTACCACAAAACCACATTTATTTTGTAAAAATATATTGATGCTGTGGATTAAGTAACTCAGTGTTATTTGAGAAACTAGTATTTTCATTTTAAATAAAAATCAAAATTCTTTTTATCCTTTGTCTATATTTTAAGATTGCTTGAGATTATTGTGTAGAAATGACCTATAATATCCCACTATATCTTTCTGCTTTTTATAAATAATTAAAATATTCAAGAAATTTTGTTTATGCTTTACATACAAAGTTACAAGACTCTATCATCAACCAAAGTATGAGAGGTTGCTTACATTTTATTCTTCTACTCTTATTCTCAATAATTTCTTTCAATCTTCTGAAGGAAAATTCACCAGAACAGTTTATTCGAATGGCACGAACTCTGCCTCCACTGGGAGAAAGCTTCTTAAAATCTTCATTGCCTGTGACTAGCAACACGAGCCCACTCTGTTTTTCTGTAACAAGTCTTCCTAAAGCTGAACCTATGAAGGATAAAGACCATGAAAAAGGTGAAGTGTCCCCACATTTTGTTGCTGTTTTCTGAGAATTATGTAGTTTGGCTTGCATCATTCATAAACAAATGCTCAGTTTGAACATGAAAGGTTTAAGTTCAGTCTTACCTCAAGAGAGTCTCGCAGAATACAGACGTGAAAGTTGAGAAATGCATACTTGGAAGTGCAGAAGTACTCTTCACTCTCTGTTATCTAAGATAATAAGGATTTGCAGTATTCTAGCTAATGCAAAAGCCTGGGTAACAATGGTACTGATACAGTGCTGGACTTCTGCAGAGATTCTCTAGAGCAGTTCTGGACTTCATCTGCGTTCCTGGGCACGTGTGATTTTCTGTGAAGAGCAGTACTGAAGAGTGCAGGATGCAGTGCTTCTGTGTAAAAGTTAGCTCAGATTTCTTGGACAGTCAAATCCAATTTGAAAGTAATTAATTCAGTTAGAATTAAGATGATTATTTGTAAAGCTGCCAGCATGTCCATTAGCATTTCTGGTTCCAGGAAAGCAGTGAAATTTGAATTGCCTTTAGAGTCTTCTGAAGCCTAAAACCTCAGGCTTTGTGCCATATGAAACTGGTCATATACCTGATGAACTTGAGGTGAACCTGAAAATAATGTAGGTACATTTTTATGATGCTGCATTGAAGTTAAACTCATTGTCCCTCCATCCGTTACGCAGATAATGTACAATGTAGATAATATGACTGCAGCTAATTTAGTCTAATTGGTACACTATTATTAAAGAGATTATCCAAAAGAAGCTTTGTCCCATGTAATATTTATGCTTTGAAAGCCTGCAGAAATGGTCAGAGATCTACAGTGCTCTGAGGCCAGATTGCTGAGCTACCTCTAATGTTAATACTGATGAAAAGGAGGTGGAAGTGTTTCTGCTGTGTCTTAGTCTGGGGGAATGAGGAATCTCAGGACGTCAGTCCTATGTCAGTAAAATAGAGATAATCTATATTTTACAAGAGCGGGGTGTTCTGTTTGCTATGTATTGTTCCTATGGTATTTGTTTACTTCCCCCTATTTTACCTTAAAGAAAAGAATCATCAAAAAGATGAACCTGGTGAATGCTCTGCGGAAGAAGATTCAGATAATGAAAATAATGACAGAAACCTTGGAGATACAACCGACATCCTAAATATGGTAATGTATTCCACTGATGAATCTGTGATTCAATCGTTTTTATGCAGGGGAAGAACAAAGCAGCTAAATCATGTTTCAAGTTCTAGTACAGAACTCCTGGCTTGCCCAGAATTTCATAGGTACTGACATACTGTTAAATGAGCATGCATTTCTTATCATCGTTATTGAATGCTAAAGTTTGTTTTCATTTTCCAAGTAATGTTGTAATATGAGGTTCAAGCAGTCCAAGTAGTGCAGCCCCTCCCCACGCTTTAGCTCTGGATGTCAGAAAGAAGAGGAGAAGGATGGTGGATACCACATGGTGATCTCTCTCTCTGACCTTCCTCATCTTGATGATTTCCAAGAGAGAGAACTGCAGAAAATGAAGCAGAGAGCTGTCTTTTCCTGTTCCGAGAAGAGCTTTTTTAGTACAGGATCCCATTAAAGGGAAGACCAAAATGCAGACATTTTGATTATTTGGTGATCCCCAAGCATATTCCTACGTATTTCTCTTATTTAAAAAATATGTTCACCTTATCACTTGCACACCTTTCCAAAACATTTTGTTCTCTCAATCTGTTACAGCATAGTTGTTTCAATTTTTCTGAACTGTGGCAACATAGATCTTATTGACGAATGTGACAAGAGGAAAAAAACCTTTAATATCATATTGATATACAAATTCTTGGGAGTCAGAAATCAGAACTGTCCATGCTTACTGTGTTGAAAAAGAATATGGTGCTTAAACCATAAGCAGTTAACAAACAGCAGCAGAGAACATTATCTTGTCATTTGGAGGATATGGAAGGAATGACCAAAATCTCACTATACTTGCCCACCTAGTATTCTACATTGCCTTGCCTTTTCTTTTTTTGCTTTATATAGAAGAGATAAAGGCATTAGATTCCAATGAAAATTTCTGCTGTATAATGTTTCTTTGAACATGTTCTTTCAAGGCTGTGCTATCAAACTGGATGTTAAGTTGAAGGTTGTGATGATAAGGGAGTAAGGTGTTATATTTGTAGCCACAACTTCTCAGTGAATGAAAGGTGGATCTAAAATGTGCTGGCGAGCTGTAAGAGAGGGCACGTAGCTTTCAGTCTCTACAGACAGTTTGGATGTTGACATCTAAGCTGGTTACCACTCGCTCTCTTTATAAGGAGTAAATGAGGGAGTGGAACTGACATAGGTGAGTTGAGTGATCATACAGATTTGTCTCAACCTAATAATATAATAATAAATAATAAAATAACTAAACCTAATAACTAATAAAATAACTAAACCTCTGTTTAGTAGAACTGGGCTTTGATGCTGCTTTCCCTATTAGTTATATTTATGTTTTTAATAGAGATCTTACTCTTTGCAGACACATGCAATGAAATTGAATCCCAGTGACCATTCCTTAAAATTATCACCACTCGAAAAACAAAAGGTACTGTAACTAATTATATATATACACGTATACTTATACTGACGTTTAAAAGATCTATGATTCTTGTATTATCCTTGTACTTTATTGTTTTGCTTTGAGTTTTAAAAAAGCTAGGCAAGTTTTATAGGCCTCCTCTTGCTAATTTTCTGAATATCCATGAGGTAAAATTCTAAGAAGCTGACAGAAGTCAGAGAGAATTTGTGCACGCTTATAGAACTCCTCATATGCAGCATAGTTTGAGATAAGAGTATATAATACTTCACCAGTTTAAGGAACAAAAGACTATCACATACACTCTGTGACTTATGCTGATAACATACGTTTCTACTGGTTTGTTGATGTTAAAATATTTTAATTGACTTTTGGGACACAATGTAAGTAAAGATCTTATTTACAGAAATTCATCATGGAGTATATTTAAAGGAACAATAATACTGGTTTTAATTATGAAATTAAAATACTTTTGTGTTCTTTCTATTTCACTCCTAAAGTGATCCCAACATTTGGGAATATTTCATTATCATTTTATTCTATATTTAAAAAATTATTCTGCAGAATTTGTTTAAAAATGTAAAATTTAAAAAAAAATTTTAAAAAGTGTAAAATTTAAAGCAGAAAGACAACAGAGTTTCAGACTTACTAGAAAAAGCATAACAGTGAGTGTATCAGAAGATTTCCCAAGGGGAAAGTTGGAGGAAGGTGTAAGAGAACTGAAGTTCTTTCCTTCTGTTTGCACAGCCTCACACATTGCATGTGGTCTAGCTTTTGGGACATGATACTGGCTGTACTTCTTGCATTCACTTTGTGTGCTTGAATAATGAAAAAGGAGTAGTAGTACATTTATCATCAACAGAATGTTACATTCTTCTAATATGTGCACTTGTAAATTCATTTCATGTGAAAGACTCTGCCTTTTATGCTATCTTTTAGTCCCCTCATACAAAGTGTTTCTTTTCTTCAGATGTTTTTGAAACCTTTTTCTTTTGCTGTCATTTGTCCTTAATGCTTTCCTTCTTTCTTTTTAATTTTCTGCTTCTCATGTGGAATAGAAGAACAATAAAAATGTGAAACTGAAAAGAGATGGTAAGGGTGGGCTGAAAAACAAGGATTCTCATTTCATGAAGAAAGACTCAAAATTAGATTCTGGCTCTTTACAAAAGCAGTCTTCACTTTCAGAATCACTAGGACAAGATTTAGAAAAAAGTAGTGCCTTTGTAGGGAAGCCTGTGGCCAAAAAAAATACAATGAAAGGTAAATCTGAGCATGCACAAAGTGTTAGTACTTTGAAAAGTGGTGTTCAACAAATTACTAGGGACAAATGCAGGTTAGTGAAAAGGAAGGAAGAATATGTGGAAAATCCTGAATTTGTCAGAGAGGAAGTAACTTATAATCTTCCCACTGAAAAACAAATTCTGACTGAAAAAACGAATTCTTCCAATAAAAAGTCAAAAGCTGTTAAATCTAAGCAATCGCTTAAAATAGATGTACTTCCTTCTGCATCCAGGGATCGGCCCCAGACTGATTCATTAGTTGTACAAAAACACAATCCTGTTAAAAAGCAAGGAAGTCGAGAAGCAGTAGAAAGTCGAAACAAAATAAAGGATATTGTTGAAAAATCTGATAAATGTGAAAGAATATGCGTCAGAGGAGAAGAAAGCAGTGAAGAGCAGAGGGGTTTTAAAAAAAAGGATCCATTTTTAAAACAAATAGCTGTAACTATGTCATCATCTCCATCTGAGGAAGGTAGTAATGATCTTGGAAAATACGTACGTAAGAGTAGGGAAAAAGAAGAGCATTACTATGAAGACAGAGAGATCCAGAAGGCAATGAAAACAGTAGAAAATGTGAAAGATTTGGACTTAGAAAAAGAAGACAGTGAGATTGAGGAGATGCAAGCTACAAATAATGAGAAAGAATATGTAGAAGAGACTGATATAAAAAGTCTGAATAATGAGGAAGAAACAAACTCTGAAGCTAAATCTGATGAAGACAGGCAGTTAGAAATTAAGAATGAGGAGGAATCTAATCAAGAGCAGGAGAGTGAAGGCAGTGAGAAGGGTGAAGGTGAAAAAGAAAAACTAGATGAAACAGTTGACAGTGGAGGTGAATTAGGGGAGGAAGAAGAAGAGAGTGAGGTTAAAAAAGATAGATATGAAATTTCAGTAGAAAGAGATGAAGAAGAAGAGGAAAAAGATTATGAGGAAGAAAATGAAAGAGAAGAATCACAGGCTGAAAGAGACAGTGAGAATGAGGGTGCAGAAGAGATTGAAGAGGTTAATCAGGAAAATGGCAAAGAGCAAGGAGATGAGGAAGGCAGGTTGATGGAGGAAGAAGAAATGCTGAGTGAGGGAGAAGACAAGGATATGGAGGAGGAGGAGTATGCAAAAGAGGAAGACACTGAAAAAGAAAAGGAGGAACAGGTTAAGAGTGAGGGAAGAGATGAGAGTGAGGAAGGACGTGAAGACGGAGAGGGTGAGGAAGAAAAAGAGGTAGAGGCAGAAGAGGAAGGAGAAGGTGAAAAGGAAAATGAAGAAGAAAACAGGGAGAATGAAAAAGACAAAGAGGGTGAAGAGGAGGAGTTGGAAGAATCATTGGCAGGGAGGGAAGAAGAAGAGGTATCCGCAGAAGAAGAGGAAGAGGAAGATGCAAATAGGAGGACTAAGGAAGTGGGGGAGGATGGATTGGAAGAAGAAGGAGAAGAGGGGGAGGATGAAGAGGAAGAGGAAGGAGAAGAGGAGGAGGAGGAGGAGGAAGAGGAAGGAACAGAGGCAGAAGCAAAAGGGGAGGAGGGGGAGGAAGATAAAAACGAGGAAGAGGAGTGGGAAAATGAAGAAGAGGAAGGGGAAGAAGGAGAAGATGAAGAAGAGGGAGAAGGGGTGGAAGAAGATGGAGAAGGGGAGGAAGAAGAAGAGGGAGTTGAAGAAGGAGAGGAAGAAGAGGAAGTGGAGGAAGAAGAGGGAGAGGAGGAGGAAGAGGGAGAAGAGGAAGAGGGAGGGGAGGAAGAAGAAGGGGAGGAGGGAGAAGAAGAAAAAGGGGAAGAGGGAGAGGGGGAAGAAAGAGAAGAGGAGGAAGGGGATGTGGGAGAGGAGGAAGAAGAGGATGAGGGAGAGGAGGAAGAAGGAGAGGAAGAGGAAAAAGCAAAAGGTAAAAGGAAAAATGATAGTAATAAGCTTCCACAAAAGAAAAGCAAAACCAGGAAGCTAGGGAAGACAGAAAGTACTGCTTCACCAAATAGCTCTAAACAAAAAATGAAGTCCAAACAGCATGTAGCAAATGGTTTACATAATTCAGAACAATTTTGGAACAATGTGCTACCTCATTATTTAACACTAAAGTAGTATAGACTACTGGAGATGCATTTTAAGCCTATTCAGCAAACTTTGGAATTATGGCAGATTGATTTTTATTACTTAAAAAATTTTTTTAATGTAGTCAATTATTATGCATATACTTTAAGTGCCAATTTCTTGAAAAGGACTGAAGAAAATGCTTAGATTTGGAAAGCTTTTGTGAGAGAAATCATATAAATTGTTGATACAGTCATTTACACAATCATCTGTATCATATATGACACAGGTTTAGAAAAATAATTACTGAGGAGGCAAAATGTGTTTGCCTCTTAATTAAATTATAATGTCATGCTGACAACATAAATTATACATTGTAACAGTGTAATCTTCTTTGCCTTTGAATCAGATTTCTTAAAGTAATGCATCAGTTTTAGCTGCAGGATAGCTTACTTGTTAATGTGCCTTATATGAAAGGAGTGTCAGTAAATCCTCAAAGATACATATTTTAAAATTTTGGTATCACTCTGTATTCATTCCCCCTACTTTTCTTCTGTTCATATATTGGTAAAATGTTTTGAGTACTCGGCGTAAAGTAAAGAAAGGACAAGTTGCCAAATTTACATGGGTCGGCAGATGGGAGGTAAATGGCAATACAAGCCTGGGTAAATGGTGGCCTGGGCTTTTTTGAAGGCCTTCAGGTTGACTTTTATTTTGGTGTCAGCACACAATTATGTGCAAAAAGACAAATACAAGTCTCAGAATCTGGCCTAGATTACAGTAGCGTCAGAATGCATCTGTTTAGGGATAATTTTTGACTATTAAATTTGGTGATTAGACATAATTAAGAATTTGAAAATACACACCTGTAAAACATTATTTTCTTGTGTATACTGTGCAGTAAACAAAAGATTCAATATCTGCCTACAAAAGACTAAGTGACATTAGTCAGCTAACTCTAAGGTTCTCAAGGAGGGGAATATACTTTGTTGCAGTGTGAAGCGTATATATGTTTTCAGGACAAGAGCCTAAGCTTCTCCTCATTGGAGGAGATTCGCGTTTTTCCCTCCTAAAAATCACATCTGTGGTCTCCAAAAAGAGGATGATGCAATAAACCAAGAAGCCAGATGGAATAGTAGAGAAAATGCATGAAAGTCTGAATTCTTTTTGGAAGAGACAAAGTATGTTAATACTTTTGGAGTTTCCTTAAAATACACAAAAAAATCTTGCAAATTATTTTTATGACTTTGTAAGATATTGCATTACTGTTTCAACTATTAGTGGTTGAACTGGCAAAAGAAGGGAAAGGGACTCGTCGTACAGCATTATTACTTAAATATTGTGAGTGGTCTGAAAAATTTTTGTAAACAGATCTCAGTATTGACATTCTCTAGAAAAATAGCTGTTTGAATCCTATTTGAAAATGAGGACGGGAGAAGAAAAGAATCAAAATGAATAAATGTCATTCAATAAAAGTGTTAATAGAATCAATACATATGTTGAGATTATGAAACGTTTTTAATGTTGTTTTGTAAGATACCGGCATTAAATGATCTTTGACACAATGTCTCCAGAATTTGTTTTCTAAAAAGGCTGTGGTAGATTAATAGTTTGCCAGTAGATTCCAGTTCAGTCCGATCCTTAACTCAGTCACCCCTTCCATATACCGCATATGAAGGTAAGATCATTTTCAGTCATGTGCTATATGCCCTAACTGTAACAAAAAGTTAGTCCAGTGGCAGTATTTTGTCCCTGTGAAATTTGTTTCAAGCTTTGGGATTTTCTGGAATACATTGTCTTGACATCAGCACGTGTAAGTCTTTGGAAAAGGATAAGTATCCTCGTATTCTGATAGAGTGGAATATTTTAATAGTTAAATGCACTTCCCAAGAAAACATCTCTCTCTAACAACGGAGTCCTCGGTTATTTAGCAGAAGTGCTGTGTTATCACTGAACTGCTGTGAAAATATTTGCTTTTGAAACAAAGTGGAGTTAAGCTGTGTTATTTTATCTTTTTTAGGAAAGATTAGGATGTTACTGTGATTAAACTTACAGTAATATCAAAAAGTATTTTTATAGGCCTAAACTCATGTTTCTTGGGTATGACATCTACTTATTTGTGATTCTAAAATTCAGCTTTGGAAGAAAACTGTGCTGTGAAAAAAATCTGTTATTTCTTATGAAAAGTATTTGCTAGAGAGGGGGGAAAAAGTGAGAGCACTTTGAAGCAAGTGATTTCCAATTCCACATAGGAATGGCTCTTCATTTACTGTTTGGCTGTAGCTTTTAATTTAAATCCTTAGGCAAATGGGGACCATTTGTTGTTCCTCTCTTAACATGTGCTGATAGCATAAGGCTTCCCAGGAGGGTAAAGGAAGCCAAGTTATGGGCATCTCCTCTTCTTTGTTTTGTCTGGATAAAAATTCATTGAATTGAGAACTGATTTTATATTGTTTTGTGGATCATTCCTGTGGTAGGGGAAAAGCAGAGCATTACTCCAGCACTTCTAAGGGTTTTCCACATATCGTTACATAAATTGTACACTGTGCCAATGTTTCTGGGCTTTGGGGGGACTTTGGAACTCCATTAGCGTAACTCCCATTAGTTTGACTCATACTGATTTATAAAGTCTGGTACTTGTGGTTTTGTGGAAATTCAGTATGTCCTTGGTATTTATTATGGGATACAAAAAGATTTATGTGCAGTACTTAAGCAACATGGCAGAAGTACTCCTGAACTAGTTTTCAGTACAGAAAAAAAGTCCTTCAACAGAGAGAGAAACAACAGACAACTGCTCAGACCAAAGGTCTGTCTAGTCCAATATCTGGTGGCTGCTGGTGAATGCCTGGCAAAAAAAAACAAGAATAGAGCAAACATGTAGTGTTACTCCTCCTGTGTAATCATTTCAGTATACCGAATATGTTCAGTGTACTCAATAATCTGCGGTTCAGAAGGTGTATCTATTGTATTTAATAGCCATTTTTTTCCCATGAATTTCTTTCAGTCAGTTTTTAATCCGCTTAGCATCCAGTACATGTTTTGGAAAACAATTCTTGGATTACTTTACATGTTGTTTGAAGAAGTAACTCCTTTTTTTGTCTTGAATCTGTCTTTTGGTACTGTCATTTGATGTGTCTGTATTCACATATTAGAAAAAAGAGCATTTATTCCCTCTTCATGATTTATTCCCTCATGATTGTCACATGGAAAAACTGTTCAGCTATGTGGTTTAAATCAAATCAAGATCAAGGTGGTTTATTGATTTATTAATAACAGTTAACCGGCAATCAACCAACTACACATTCAAGATCAAGAGTGGCAATACAACAGGGAACAACACCACTAGATATCCATAAAATGTTAATAAGCACCTGCAAATTTCTAAGGACGTGCTAATCTCGGAAGTTTGAATCCCCCTGCACACTCTCACATACATGTTCACAGAATTACATATGCACATACTGCCTTTTATAGCAGGCATGAATTACAAGCACATATTCCATTTTTGGGGGGCGGGGTGCAAGTCTGCTCTTGCCACGCATCTCCTGTTAGAGATGAGGGTGCTCTAGATTTCTTTTGAATATGCTGTAGCACAACTCTTCTCTTGTGCCTGCAAAATTTCAGCAGTTAAATTTTGCCATAATTTCTGAAAATATCAAACTATTTATTCAGATAATAGTTCTCTCTGCATAATTGATGCTGAATAACAAAAATATCTTTCTCCAAACTACAGAAAATGCCTGGTTTTCATTCACTATTTTTTGTCCCAGTGTCTTATCTGGATAGGTACATGGTTATTCTTTAGAATGGGGTCTTTAGGAATCATACATAAAAGGACATTTAGTTTTTGTTTCCATTGCTTTTAGTTTTTTTCCCTAGCTTTTCTTAGCTTTAGCCAGCTTTTAAGATAAATTTTAGCTTACTTTCTCCAAAGATGACACTACCTTCTAGATCTTACCTCTCAGAATAGTGAACAGTCTTTTGTTTTTATTAATTGAATTTGTGGTGTGAATCTAGTCTTCTGACAAAAGTGTTGCTAAATACTCAAAACAAATGAGAGTGATTAAAGGCAGAGCATTTTTTAATGCAAATTGAGTTGTTTCTTAGTGCGTATAGTGTGGATTTATGAACTGTGTACTCACCTGAACTTCTGTGTATTGTCTTTAATTTTATAATGACTGTTACAGGAAGCAGAATCAACCTCAGAAATAACAGGATCTTCAGACAAAAGAATGTTGTCAGATCTGTAAAAAGGCAAAAAAAGGGCAACGTAAATGTAAAAGGGCAAATTCTCAACTCATTTCTAAATGTGCAATTCAAATAAACAACAGTGTTTAGTACTGTGGCAATCTATGAGCAACTGAGCAAAAATTTTGCTTGCACAAATGGCAAACCTATAGTTTTGTTCTCAGTTAAGTTCTGAGCAAGTTCGTGATCTGAAGTCACTCACTGAGTTGTAATATTTTTATACACTTATTCATATGTTTTTATGGAAAGAGGAGAGGTTTGCTTTTGCATATTGAAAGGATTTTGGAGACATAGCTTTGGCATCAGAAAATTGCACTGCTGAGAGCTACAGAGGCTTTATTTTTCTATTGCAAAAAGAAAAAGCAAGTACACTTAATCACTGTCTTTTTTAAGGATTTGTGATAGTGTCCATTGCTTCTTTGCTTGGCAACCTCATGCCATCATAATTTAAACAAATATCAATACTGTTATCTCAAAAGCCCATACTTAGTTATGAAAATATTTATTATGAGGGCCCTGGAATGTCAAGTGTAAAGATATTTACCATTCTGGCTTTCATAAATGTCCCAGCGTTGAAAAATCAGACATGAGACACTGCTCTTTCTGTCTGAGGTGGGTTGCAAGGCAGTCTGCTGGAATGTCCCAGGTTCAACGTTATGGGTTTAGAGCTTTATAATTTCTCCCCACCTTTTACAAAGAGTTGCATTTGTGATTTTTGTGAAATGTAAAGTATTTGTGGTTTCATACTGAGAATGTGAGAGAGAGCTAAATAAAAGTAGCTGTAAGCAGAATTTTATATTAAACAAAGCCTTTATCTGCAGCTATACCCGTAAAGATATAGGTCGCAGTAGTATTGAAGAGTAATATTTCCCAGTTCCTGTGTACCAGTGATAATGCAAGAGACTGTGCTGTGCTGTTCAACTGGGAACTCAAGAATAATCCCCAATCTAATATGAGTTTGGGACTGTGAGCCAGCCTGGCAAAGGCTGGTTTTCTTACAGGAAGTTTAAAATACTTACTTTCATTCTATCCAGCATCTAGCCAAGGCACAAAACGACTCTCATGATTAGAAACACAGCAGCAGAACTGCTGCAAAATTTAATCTGTTTTACTAAGCGCTTCATTGTCATCTCTGAGGAGAAAAAGAACAAAGCAAACCTGAATGTGTCCTGTATCAAGAGTACAGAAAGAAGTTAAGCTGTGTTTTAAAGCTGGCCTTTTAATAGCTGGGGTAGAACTTTCACAAGTACCAGCATGATGTGGAGAACAATTTCATGGGAAAGCTGGTGGGACTTGTGTTAGTAAGTTGGGTGTGCCTTGAAAAATCTACCCATACGAGATGAGAATGGGTTTAAAGATTATTGATGGTTGTACAGAAATTGCCACTTTTCCATCAGATGGTGGATCTCCCCCGAGAGACCCACTCTTGCAGGCTGTGGAGATTTTAGCATGGGGCATCCTTTTCAGGAATGTACAGAGAATAGAGAATCTTGAAGAACCTTCCTGCGTGCGGTGGTGTTATTGGTGAAAATTTGCCTTTGTCCATATTTTTATCTAAGCACTGAATAATAACCAGCATGATTAAGGCGGGATTTCAACAAAAAGCACAGGATTTTGGAGAGACGTGCAGTACTCTAAGCTATGTGGCATAATACAAGCAGAAAGTAGTGACTGTCCTCATGCACTTGCAAATACGTGGGAGCTGCATGACAAACTCCAGACACTAAAACTTTTTTCTATAAGAATTCAGAAAAAATGCACAAACTGCATCCAAGTGTGGGCTAATATTCCCAAGTTAGTTTTTCTCTGTGTCTATTAGCATTAAGAATTCATTTTCTATGCAGCATAGTATCTTCCAGGGACACACTGAGTTTTTGAGATAACATCAACATATTCTGATTTGGAGTTGCTCATTATATTTCATCTGTTTTGCTTAAGTGCCTAGGAGTTATTTTGGTATGCTATTTTCAAGTGACTGAATATTAAAGGGTATTTATGTTACTATGTAAAATAGCTCATAAGAGATTATACGTGATGTAATAGTCTCCAACTTATTTTGTTATTCTTCACAAAACACCTTAAAATTTTTTTCTAGTTCTATAGAGAGTTTTGTTTCCTTTTCACCTTGGAAATTAATATTATTTATTTGTTCTCCAAAGAAAACAAACTTTTTTGAGAAGATAACAGTTTTTTATATGAAAGCTGTAGTACATCTGAGCTATTTCAGATCTTGATTTATCTTGGGGAATAAATAAAAAAAAATTTGTTCTGTATTGCTGGAGAAAGAGGATCCTTTAGATAACTCTATTTAAATTGTTTTTTGTAGTGAATATTCAAAATCTAAACCAAAATCTGTACAAATACTGTCTTTTTTAGAATGTAGTTTTACATTAAAATTTTATACATTGTTAAGTAATTATTTATACTCAAACAAGAATGCAGAGATATATCTTTCTCAAAGTACACCTACGGCAGCAAGCTGGCAAGGCACAGAATAGTTACACCAAAGCCAACTGAAATAATCTTTAAAAATCAAAAATCAAAATCAAAAATCCTTAATCCTTAATCAAAAAAGGACTGTCTGCTACTGTGTAATAATGTCAGTGTACTATCTCTGAGTGACACCTGAAGTCTTGATTAATAAATATAATCAGATTAATTCTTTTAATGCAAAGTATATGCACTGCCAGCCTGTGACAAGAATGCACAGATCTAAACTTGTAGGTCCTTGAGTTTGGCTTTTAGTAAATGAAATATATTGCATAGTAAAATACTGGCAGAAAAAGACTTAGAAGCACAACAATGAAAAATTAGTCTGCTCAGTCAGTTTCTAACTACATTATCTACAGCTATGTATTCACTATTTTATTCCAGTTTTCTCAGAGTGACACCATGCTGTTGGAGGATGCAACTGTAGTATCACAAGTACTATTGTGGTAATTAGTCATCACATATTCAGGATAATCAGTGTATCACCATGTGGCCATCTACTATTTTGAAACATTTTCTTCCATCATATTTACAAGAAGGCATAACTGTCTTTAAAGTTCAATTTTTGCTTGACATGTAGCAATGGAAACTTATGCCTGACATAAAAATTACTTCCAATTGTTTCACTGTCTGCACAGTGTGCCTGAAATTATGAGTTCGGCATTGCATTAGTATTCCAAGATACTTACATGACAGAAGCATTAAGCAACTGTTGTAAGTATCAGGTAATCCATGTCAAATGCTCTTGACATAGAATTGTACAATTAGGAAACCGATATAACCTAGTGGAAGTCTAGATGTTAACTTTTAGACATGGTAAGGTGACAGAGTCGGCTGAAGAATTTTACTGAAAATTCTTTTAATTGTATTTAACTGAGCTTCTCTGTTTGCTTCCATGACAATATATAAGGAAAGCCTAGTTTGGCTTGTTGACTGCCTAGTAATTGAAAGAATAAGCTTTTAAATCTCTCATTTGAGTACTTATGTCTTAGAATTTCATCAGTCGTCAAACTGGACAGCTCTTTCTTTAGTAATCATTGAAGTGAAAGATACTTCTCTAAGGTTTAGAGTAGCTGAGCTAATAACTTTTCTGTCTTAATAGCTACAAAATGAAAGCCCAGTTCAAATTCCTGACAACAAATGGCTAGCACTATGTGGATTTTAAGATGTTAAGCTTTCACTGTAACTGCTAAGTAAGAAACTACAAGGTATGTATCTTAGCTTTACTAAGAGTTTTGTCAGGCAGTATTTCCAGTCACTTCACATCAGATAACTTGATATCATGACAAGATCAATATCAAGAAAATGTTACATGCCTACCCATCCATGTATCTCCAACCCACAAAGGGTAAACAGCTATTTTATTTTTTTTTCTCTCATCAGCATGTAAAATTGTGGTTAATATTGTTACTTTAAATGCTATTTTAGAAAAACGTTAACACAGTGCATTTTCCCAGCATGGACAATTCAGGAGTGCACTAGTATTTTGGAGAGCGAAATGATAGCTAGTGGAGGGTATGATTCCTCTACCTATTCCTCTTCAGTCCTGCATCAAAAAAGAAGGGTGGTCTGTAGCAATGTATTTTGTAGTTGTCTTGAGCAGTGCTCTATGGAGGGGGCATTGTTCAGTCCCATATGACAGCATTATGCCCATTGACCAACCTCTTTAGACCTGATACCATCTACTAAGAGTCTTCTACTTCATGGTGAAACTCCTGCTAGGTATGTATTCCATTCAGTTGTCGTATAGGCGTGTAAGAGAGCCATGGGATGCTTTTGGGCATCTAAAGGCAATGGGCTGGACAGGTAATGGGAGAAATCTGTTCCTTAAATGATTAAAAACTCTGCTAAGCAATGGCTGGTTTATGGCTGCTTGGCAGAACAACACCAAGGAGGAAGCATGTAGCTAACTACCTCATTCTCAGCTCTCTTTAATAATCTTCTCTGTGGATTTTTAACAGTTTCCAGGGCAACTAGAAACAGAAATATCTTTTCTGTAAACCAGAGCTTCCCAGAACTCTCCATTTCTGAGTGGTACACGTAATAATTACAGATTTCTCTTCATCACTGAGTTTTCACCAGATTTTTAAAAGATCTGCAACTAAATTTGTCTCATCAGTGGTTTTGAGATTTTCTTCCCTAGAAACATGAAATGATGGCAAACATAAAACATTTTGACTTCTTGAGAAGGCTTGGAAAGATACCATAAGCCTTCCCTTCTGAAATGCTAATTATGAACAGCCTGTCTGCCAGAGCTCAGTTTCCATAAAGTATGCAGGAGGGATCCATAATGAAATAGTTCGGGCAATATAGGGAAACCTAGTTTGCAACTGTCATTTGAGCAAGGTCTACCATGAGACATGTCTCCAGTCTTCAGTGAGACCATCTCAGCCAGAGCATGACACCAGGTGAGACAACGGTGTGGAACAGAGCGAAATTTTTTCCCCTCTCTCCTGTAGACATAAGACCACATTTTTATAGAGCATTCGGAAAAGAAATGTCTGTCTTCTGTGTTAATCTGCCCAAAGAAAAGGCAGCTGCAGCCTTTTTAGCAGAAGGCAGTTATACCCACTGAGTTATACCCACTGAGGCAATACTTTTGCCAAAACTGTAAGCAAGTAAGGTCATTTGTCCCCTAAAGCTTGGATACAGCAGATTTATCCTTAAGAATGTCTTATTATGAAGGTCTAGGTTTACAGGAAAACCAGTGTGAATGCATGCAAAAAATTAAGCAAACAAAACAGTTATACAAAATCTGTATATCTGTTAAGTCTGCAAGGTCATCTTTTCAAGACTGATGTTCCGCTGTACTGATTTATTATACTAGAGGTACAAAATGTTTAAGGTTGTTTCATAGTACTGACCACTTTTTTTGTCCTTGAAAAAACTGGAACCTCAGGCTTAAATTAAAACTGTTTCAAATATTTTACTTGTATGTTCTTTACTACTTCTGACTTTCCGTGTGTGACCTTCTCTGTGTCTCAACACAGAGCTTCTCTGTGTCTCAACTTTAGAGGTGAAACTATTGAAGTTATTCTTACAGCATTATCTTTCTATGATAGGGAATTTAAAGTGGAATAAGAAAATAAACCTTCTAAAGCATAATGAAAGAGAATAATGCAGAGATTATACATATATATAATATATACATATAACATAACATATATATACATAGAATATATGTATAATACATATATACATATTCATATATATATATATATTTGCTTTAATTAGTAGCCTCAGATTCTTCAGAGATTATTTTTAATGGCCAGATGATTAATCGTTTAAAGTAAAAAGAGCATCTGTAGTATGACATTCTCATGTCTCCTTCACTACCTTTGGTAAAAACTCTCCAAAACATGCCTGTAAATGGGCAAGCAGAAGTGACAGTAGTAAAACTGTGCTATCCCAGTTATTATTCAGAATGGGTTATTTTAGAAGTTGAACAGCTAAGGTGACAGCCAGAGACACCTGTGGCAAGCTGCAAATACAGTAAATGGAAATGTGGTCAGTCTGGGAAGCTGTTCAGTTTAACAGTAGGTGTCTTCTTTGGGGTGAAATGAGTGTTTCTCAGCTCCACCAATTTTTTTGATGAGGAGCATGGCTCAGTTGCCTAAACAAACACATCTAGTGTGATTTTAGGAGTTGTGGGGTATCGTACATGGCTGTGAGTTGGGGTCCAGAATGATGCAGGTCTCCGTAAGCCCCCATCCGTAAGGATGTCTCAGATTCCTGGGATGTCTGAGTGGTGCTTATCAAAGGAACATTTCTGTTAATTACAATGGCAGCTTAGATTCTATGTCCTTTGTAGATTCCTGCATTTAGATACCTTCGTTTAGGCTAATAGGAAGCATTGCCTCTATGATAGGATCCAAACCTGATACGTAAGTTCACTGTAAGCAGAACTTGTGGAGTAGTACAGTAGAAGTTCACCCATTATATAGCTGTAAAAGAGCAGTGATTTTTGTAGGCATAGGAGTTGTACTTAAGTCGTGTAAGTTCTATAAGGCTACTGTAGGATCTTGGTGTACAGTTTCTGAAATGCTGTAACTATGTTAATATGGATGACATCACACTGATTGTGCTCTGCTTTTTTATTCAAGTATGCTAAATATGTGTCCACCTGATTCTGCTTACCACATGATAGGCAAATTCTAGAATGCTGACAGTACTTTTGTATTTTGTTAAAATGTTGTTTTATTCTTAGAATAATGCTGTTCTAAGTCCTGCTGATCAATGCTGGCTCTATAAAGAAGCAGAAAAAAGGGTTTTTTTAATGGCATTCTATGACAACTTTCCTAGCCATTTGGAGCATTTAGTTCTGATGAGATTTTCACCAAATTTACAAAAAAAAAAGTGTTCCTTCCTGTCTTTTTTAATTTAGCACTAGATTGTGCTTCTAGGAAGTATTTATAAACAGCAAGTTCTGGTTTTTTTGGTTGCTTTCAGTATTTAGCTGCCATCTTAAAGAGAATTAAAGGGTGCTGTTCCTCATTGGACACCTTATTATCTGTGCAGGAGAAATGGTTTTGAAAGAAAATAAGCTTTGCATTTCTTAAATTACGTTTTGAATGTTTAGATGAGGGAGAAAACAGTTGTTGGTGGATAGAAAGCTGGAAATCAAGTGTGCCTAGAGATGAGGCTAGAAGTTAAGGTCATTTCTGAGATTGGATTATCTACCTGAAAAGGTGAGGATTGGAAGAAGAGCTTTTTTCATATCAGTTCGACTTTGGGACTGATTTTCATGTGAATATGTCATGACTTTTCACTATGTAATTAGGAGAAGTTCCTCCCTCAGAACTTGAGTCCTAACTACTTTTATTGCCCACAGTATATGGAACATCAGTATTTTTGTTGCTAACTGCTTGACCAGTGTCTCCATATCAGCAGAGCTAGAGATACTTACATGTGCTTATGAAGTGGGATAAACATTTTCAGTAGTTCAAAGTTGGACTAAAATCTTCTCTTACAATTAGCTGTCTTTACACATTTTGCTGTGTTTTGTAGATGCATGTTACAGAGTGCATACATGCCCTGCTAATCTTAAATTTCTTCGAGTGTGAAATGGCTAGGTTGAATCCCTTCCATAGGCCATAACTATGCTAAACATCTGTGAAGACCGTTTCAATTTAGAAGGGACCAAAAATAGAAAATTCTGGCTTTCTCACAGATGTCTAAGTAATTCCATGTCAATCTGATACTCCTCTGGAAGACTGAATGTCAGTATTTTATCCAGTGGAGTTCTTTTTTACATTTTTTACAAAGACAAAATCCTGCGCATGTGTTACCTCTAAACACTTCTGTACTGACTGTTGCAGTGTACCCATAGTGGTACCATTCAAGTCTACAGGTAAACTATACCAATGATAAATAACACCACTTCCAAAGGAGTTTAGATGAAAACATTTTCCATTTTTATTGTGCATTATTCCTCAGATATACTGATATGTAAGAAGCAATCTTTTCTCAGCTCCTAGAAAGGTGGAAGAATTATTAGCTTTTGCTTTCCATCATAGATACTGGAATATATTATAGAAGAGTCAAGTTTGTAAAGAGTTTGTCATGTTTAGCTTCATAGTCAATCTTCTCAGTAAAACAAAAAAAAAATCAAGAACATTTCAAAAAAAGATCACACCCTTCTGAAACCTGCTGTCATTCTCCTCCTACCTGTTTACTTGTTCGAAATGCCAGGAGACAAGATTCTTACAGTGGTTGTGCTTGTTCTCAGAATGACTTCCCATTGTGCGGAGCCCCCAGCACGTGACAGTGGGATGACCACAGGGAATCTTTTGCACGGCTGCTGGGAACCTGCACAATGGTGTGCCAAGGCACACGACCAGGTGGTGATAAGGAACGGTGTGCTCTACGCTATTGTGCGTGTCGGCACTGCAGCTCAGGCTACGTGCTGTGTGAGAAGAAATGGTCTCACTGAAATATTCTGCACTTAGTTTTCTTTTGTTAGAGTTGAAAGCAGATTGCCTTTTTCACTGTTTGCAGTGAAATTCACAGACTGCAAAGGTGATTGGAAAAAGCCTCAGTTAAGGAAATCCTGGGAGATACCTGTTAGGAGAAGGTCTTTTCTCCAGTCATGTGAGCTGCAGTGTTCATCTGTTGCAAAATGCCAGTTGTTTGGATCACCATTGTGCTATGCTACAAAAGGGACTTTCTGCCAATGGCATGTGGCGATTTCTGCTTTTATTTCATTCCTAACATTTCTGGAGCTGGAATATGTAGCTGGCAATATAACGTACTACCAGGATACCTTCAGTTTCCCAGGCGCTCTCTGTAGCATCAGCGTGTGGTTAATGTGTAGCCTGAACTCCATGCTGGATTCGTCTTTGCTGCCAGCCTGTTTCACAGCAGTTCTCAGAACGTGGTGTGTGCTGCCCAGATACTAGACACTGTGGAGGACTCCCACTAACTCTGCTGCACATGCTGGTATGCACAGTGAGGCTTTTTATCCTAAGTTTAAAAATTTGGTCTTTAAAGCTGCGAACGGCAGCACAGACAAGCCTGTGGACAATGGGGCAAAAGACAACAATGGAAGTGGTACAAGCTGAATGTCTGTGGTATCGTTGTGATTCTTAATTACAGGTGTGCTGTTGTGCTTTAAGTGGTGGAAAGCTTCTAAGTAAGGTCCAAAAATACTTTGCCACACAGTTAACTCACCCAGAAGAGAACAGGCCAGGAAACAACTAATCTGTTAAGCTTTTGCATACCTCTAACATTCTTGGCTGAGCAGCCTTGTGTTCCAACCTCTAGAAACATTAGCTAATGGTCTCCTCCTGACTAGCACGTTACCTTCTGATGAGCATGAAAACAGTCATTGTGGAGACAACAAACAAAAATTTAAAAAAGTAAGAGGGAGTAAGGAAAACATTGACGAAAGATAGGAGAAAGCATTTGGACCTGCTATATGAAGGTGTTCAGAAAAAGACTCATTCCTCTAGCACACTTTCAAAAGAGCATGCAGATTGTTCACACCGGTTCCCATCATGACCTAGGCTGCAGTGAACGGAAGTGTTTTGTTGTTAGGTTTCTTTAACATAAAATACTGGTTCAATACCTGTATTTCAGTCAATCATAGAAGAAAAGCGTCAGACTGCAAACATGTAATAGTACGTCTGGGCACTCTGATGCAGTGATAAGGGTTCACTTGATTTGACATCAGAAGTCCATCTTGGACTTGGTTTAGGCCCTTATATTTCTGCAATGGGAGGGAGAATGTTTCTGTTTAAAATATTGTACTTCATAAATACATAAATGGCGTAGTAATGGCAATCTGATTGAATGGAGTAATAAGTATATAGTTGGTTCTTCTTTCTACACATTTTTACAAAAATAGCATTTGCACTTTTTAAAATTTATTTTATAATACTCCTGGCTAATTTATTTTACTATATTGAAGTTTTATCCTAGGCTGAAACCAACTTAAATTCAAATTGTAGTGTCTATATTGAACCAGATGAATAAGAACATTGTATCTGTTATTGTTTTATTAATTTTCTTGGGAAATAGATTTTAATGATTTTTTTCAGTGTTGGAATAACTACTGCTTGTATTACTTAGGCATATTTCAAACATTTAAAATAAGTATTTTGTTTCAAAAAAGAAGTTTGTTTTCATTGCTTTTCCATTAAGGAGACACATTAGCAAGACATAAAAGTCAGCTGTACTCCTAATGTTCACTGGAGGTCTGTTTTTTAAAAATCTATTAAAATTTGCAAACTTCAAATGAGGGCTCCTGTCTTTGTTCTTACTCTATCTACTCCTTGGAACATTTTCTTTTGAGTTTTCTTGTTCTTAGTCAAATTATGATGTATGATGAACTGGTGTAGGATGAAGACCATTGTGCAGCATGAATTTCAAAATTATGTTTTGGCCATTTTGTCAAAGGAACAAAACTTGTCTGGAGATGAAGAGACAGATGATGATGATGAAGAAGAAACAGAAGAAGAAGAAGCAGAAGAAAAAGAAGAAGCAGAAGGAGAAGAAGAAGCAGAAGAAAAAGGAGAAGCAGAAGGAGAAGAAGAAGCAGAAGGAGAAGAAGCGGCAGAAGGAGAAGCAGCAGCAGAAGGAGAGGAAGGAACAGAAAAAGAAGAGGAAACAGAGGAAAAATATAAAAAAGAGAAACATAGTAAAACACCTGAGGGAGAGGAAAGCAGTAGTAGCACAGTGGAAACTGCAGAGGTAAAAGCATTTACTCCTATTAAGTTATTGGCCTCTGAAAGAATTTGGTTCTACAACTTATATTAGTTTGAATATATGTGTTCCTATCTTGGAAATGCAAAGTTGTTGTTTGGGGTGGCTTTGGTAGAGGGAAGGAACAAATACGTAGGTGTTAATAGTTTAAAAAAAAATTTTAACAAGTTTGAACGTAGAGATTTCATTGTTTTGTCTCTCTATAGACAGAAGAGACTACTCAGAAAGAGACCATCATTCAGCAGGGTAAGAATGCAATTCCTAAGAACTGGACCAGTATGGACATTATAAAAAAAAAAAAATTTTTTTTCAAAAGATAAAACTCGTCTAAACAATCTCTCTACAAAAATACTGAACAATACAGTTATTGTCAGTAGTTGGTAAAGCAGTTCTTGAGAGGTGATGAAATTTGAGAGGCAAAAAACCATTACTAATTGTTACTGATTCGGAAGAAAAAAATACTTTTTCCAGTTATGTATTGGAGGAAGTCCATGAGAAGGACTTTCTCTTAGCAGGACTGTGTCTTACTTGCTAAGAGCAGTTCTAGTTGTGCGGTGACAAAGTAATGGTAATTGTATTATCTCTCAAGCAACTTCTTTAGGTGCCGTGTTTCTTCACTTCAACAGAGAAGCTTGTCAAAAGTCTTCCTCTGTCAACTGACATTTCCTCATTATGTTCACAAACAGATTCTTTTAGGTGAAATGTGGTAATTACTGAACATTGTTTAGAGATGCTGAAGATGTAAATCTAGATGTTGCTTGTAGTTTTGCTGACAGTTTGAGTGAACCATATATTCCTTTAGAAAAGCTGGGGAGCGTGAAGTTGGGTGCCCTATATGCAAGACAAGTCAAAAATACTTATTTTATTTTAGAAATTCTGGAATAATCTGTAATTGCTCTTCTGAAAGAAAATAACAAATGTGGTATAAAAAAGACCACTGCCTTAATAATGAAGAAGCTATGCCATTTATTTTCAATATTATAATGGAAATAGCTTGTCCAGAATGGATGCTTAAATATTTTTCCATCATCCAGTGATCTGGAAGTTTTGATATTAAGTTCTAAATTTATATCATTCATACAGGGAGTATAGGAAAATTTAAACCCAGGAACATCAACTCAGATGGAAAGTTTTTCCTTTCCCAGAATTGTTTCTATGGAATAAAATTCATGCTGAACCATAACTCCTGCCCTAAAAGTCAGCTTTTCCAAATTAGAATATACTTTCAAAATCAGTCTGCAAGACATTGTCTTCTGTCAGCAAGAGGAAATTATGGATGTCAAGTCAAAACATTTTATATAATGTCACAGCCATAAGTGTTCTGTTCTTGAAAATGGAGCATCTGGAGAATAATATAAGGGCATTATGTAGAGAGATTAAAAAAATAAAAACATTCTTGTCAGGCTGGGCATCAAGTTGAACTGAATATTCTGATTGCTTTTTTTTAAGATCCACATTTTATTTAGTGACTTTTACTTCAAAAATAATTCGAAGAACAGTTTTGTCTGCTCTTAATTTGCAAGAATCAGAAGGAAGTTAATATAAAGGTTTGTATTATTGTAGAGAAAGAAAGCACTGACAATCACACTGTGAACAATTCTTCAGAGAACACTGATGACCAAATAACTGGAGGAATCATTGGGAGAAAAAAGGTGCGTGGCCTGATTTTTCCTTCTAGTTTTACTAGTGACCAAGAAGGTAGTGGGCAGTTACCAAGCTGAAGCAAATACCCCAATTTATCTGATCTGCATGAACAATTAAACTGCTGAGCAACCTGTTCCTTCTGTTTAAGATTTGATTTGATTTTGTGATAAAATAACTTAAAGCTGTCCAAATAATTGCTCTGTTAAAATAAATCATAGTACTTCCGTCAGTAGAACTGAGATAAAGCCCATTATCACCTGTTCATGTATAGTGTGCCCATAAAAGACAGGTTGTTAATCACATCAGATTTTGGTGAGGTGAAAACTTAGGACTTGATTCCTATGGGACGTTATCTAAAAAAATTTTCCGCCTTATTTCTCTCTGAAAGCAGCAGCTGAGCTAGTTGACCTTGTATCTGTTTCCAACGTGCACTGATTTAAAAACTGTGGTTTTTTTTATATATATATATATGTATATATATATATGCATGTTGAGGACCTTATATGGAATTTCTTACAGGTTTAGGATCCAAAGGCTGCTGTGGCTGGCTGCTGTGTTTCCTGTTGAACAAAGACCTTAAGCACCAATTAACTTCAAGCACATGTGTAGTCCCACTGACATAAAAACACATTGTCATTAACTTTAATGGGACTACACACATGTTTATAATGAAGCATATTAAGCATTTACTGCTCTGGGGCCTTGCAGATCTGAGCCTATATTTTTGGACCTTGCCTCAGACTCTTGTTTGAAAGGAACGCAGATAATTTTGCACCACTTGCAGTATTTTGTACAAACCGTACAGTATGTCATTTGACAAAATGCATTCATTTTAACTTCTCTGATTCATGTGTGCTATTTTGACACATTTCAAATATCGCAGCAGAATGTTTTCCATTAACATTTTTCAAATAGTCATTTTGTTTTGAAAAATGGTTTGTTTTACCAAGGAGAAATTTGCAACCTAAATTGACCTTGGTCAAAAGGCTTTGTGGTTTAAGCTTGAATTTCACAGCTAACTGTTTTGGGCATATTATTTACCTGTTTTTTACTTCAGTTTTCCCTGTTTAAGCGAAAGCCACTGACAGGCCAGAAGAATGTATGTAGCGGAAAGGAAGATAGATCTGGAAAGCCATTACAGAGTGAACAAGAAAAAGAAAAGGAAGATTTATCTGGTGAAGACAGTAAAGATGAAAACCAGAATCATACAATGGAGAATTCCAGGGAAACTCTGACTAATCAGGACAGAAGGACGAAATCTGCTACTTGTATATTACTCTAACACTGTTACAGTATGTAAGAATGTGACAGTTGTAAAGCACATAGTGCAATTTTTACTTGAAAACAGTTATGACTCACTAGAGATGTTGATGGTTGCTTTTTTTATTGATTTGATTGCTGTGATTTTAAACATGGAGACCATTTTCTTGATATTTATTGGTAATTTTAATAGTTGCAATTGATATGCTTATCAGCATCTTGCTGGAGTTCTGTGGCCTTAACTGTTGGTATTGTAAAACAAAATATATTTTTTTATGTGAAAAGTTGAATACAGGCATTTCATGGTTTTTGCTAAATAATTTTATTCTGTTTCAGTCTACAGAGTACCACTTTCAGTGTGATACTCTTGCAAAATTGTAATATTTGATGTAAGATGTTATTTGGTTTAACAAACTAGGTAAGAATATTGAAGTTCACATTTTAAAGAGGGTACTCAGTTACTTAGAAATACATATGCCTTTTTCTGTTTTGACGTAGAAAAATAGCAATAAAACTTTCAAGTTAACATGTAGGCCATTATTGAAGAAGTTACTTAAGTATGTGCCTAATTTCATATATGGCAGTAATTCCATTGGAAACAGTACCTAAGAGTAGTGCGAGTATATAAGTAAGCATCCTGCCAAACTGGGACTTGGAGAAACCTTTCATTTCTGAGAGATGCTGAACACCTTCGCTCCTGCTGAAATCAGCGTAAGCTGATGGGACTCTCTCCTCACAGAATCAAGCCCAATAAAAACTGGACATCCTCACTGTTGGTTCACTTGGATTCTAATCCAATATTCTTTGAACATCCATACCTTAATGAGTCTCTAGTGAAGCTTTTCTTACAGGAGAATAATGTAACGAGAGTTACTATGGAATACATTGGTATGGCAAACAGATCATGATGGGCAACCTGGCTTTTCTTCAGATGGGGACTGAGCAGCAGGAGTAAAGAATCTCATTACTGGTATGGTTGAGCAGAATGTTTGGGTTTTTAATTAGTCCAAGAAGCAGAAGCGACAAACCGACTATTCTAATTAACAGCATTCCCTCTAAATGAAATTTGATTTCTGAAAATTTAGTCCAGGTGAATAAAAATATAACCTTTACCATGATGAATCTGATCAGGGTCTGTGTTTGCCCCTTACGAGAATATGCTTAGTTTTTTATGAATATACACAAGCTCTAGCATAAATATGAAATAAATAATTATTTCTAAACTGAGTACTTTTCAGAATACTTTATAAGGGACAGATGATCTTTGTAGAAAACCTAGGAAAATGTTACTTAATTTCACTGACTTATGAACATATTTTAATATGCCTTTGGCCATGTTTTGCCTTTGGATTATCGGTTTTTCCTAGTTTCAGAGTTGCATAAATTTTATGAAACATAGTCGGAATTGTCTGGAGTTGGTTTTGACCTAGAAGTTGATTCAGCTGAACGCTTTGTCCCTATATAGGTATGGCAGATGCCCAGATTCTTTCATGGGGCCTCCTCTGTGCTACAGTAAGCATCATACTAAAAACCTGGATGCTTGGGTCATCCTTTGCCAGTGTTAATTAAGATCCTTTTGTTTCTGTTATTTTTCTTTGGGCTACTCTTTAGTTCTGCAATGAACCTTACATGAGGTATTTTTTTTTCTGCCAACGTGCATTATATTTTCATATTTTCTTGTTTTCCTGAATGCACATGTGGTTTCTGTTCTACTTGGATACTGTTGTGAATAGTAAAGAAGTGGAAAAGGAAAAGTAAAGTAAATAGTGTCCTCATTAATTTAAATAAGCTTTAATTATTTTTTAAGGGAAGATCAATCACAGAAATTGTTACCGTAAGGACAATTTCTTTTTTTAAAATGTGAACTAATTTAGTGAAAAATATTACTTTAAAGTGGAAATTACCCTTAAAGCTAACACTACAGAAGTTTATGTAATGGATTCTAAACTGCTGTACATCAAAGCAGTTTCAGGGACTTGTACATTTATCTGGTCCATACACTTCGCTTAAGAAGAAGCAGGAGTAAATTAATCCATTCAGATGTCTTTTTTACATGTCTTCCTCGGTAATAAAAAAGATTAAACAAATAAAACAATTTACATGTATGTGTGTATTACTTCAAAGTTTTTTTTTTTAACAAGTTCACAATCCTTATGATAAAAATGTAAGGAGGTTTTATTACTTGAAAGGCTTTCATCAACTGATGAGCAGCAAAAAGTTGTAGAAACATTTATAGAACATTTTCCTCTGTTTTTTCTTACTTTCCTAAAGATAACGGTAGCAACTTAAATCTTTATTTCTAGATTTCACAGCCCTCTCATACTATCGAGATTGTGCTTTAGAATTGCTGGTTTTCTAAAATTTCACCATCGAACCTACCACGAGGTGGAGTTTGTGCTCTTCGAAGATGTAACTGTCTCATCCCACCCAGCCTCTGGAGCCAGAAATTTTCCTTCCCCTGGCCCCTGAAAAGCAGTTAAAGATACTCACTCTGTATCAAATTTTCTGATGCAAAATTCTCTGAAAACTTTATGTTTTCTGGCATATTGCTTTTGGCTTTAAAGTACTCTGGTGCCTTGACATGTTTATATAGTGTGTTTTTAAAGTTTTAGAGAGAGTATATATATTTGTAAAAATACAAAGATGGAAAAATAAAATCACTTACGTATTTCTCCATGTGTACATAGATGTTCAGTGGTCAGATTCTGATACATAAATATAAGTTTAGGTATACATGTTTGCTCTAAAAGGAACTGCTATTTGTGCATCTTGCATACGTATATAACATATACATACACGCACACATATATACACTGATACGTATCTATGTGTATATATACATTTACTAAGATACATACATAGAGACTTATGTATATATGTGTGTATGGATATGAATGATCAAACATGTATACCTGACCTCCTAAAATTTCCATTTCATCCGTATATTTACATACGCATGTTTACTGATTTCCGGGAAGCACGGGATTCATTTATGCAGCTACCATTCCTGTGCAAGTTTGTGATGATTGAAGTAGAAAAGGAGAGAACACGCTGTTTAGGCAGTATTTTATATACCCAAAGATAATAATAACATATCAAATTAACTTTGTGCAACTTTTTCCTTTTTCTTCCAGGAAATAGTTGTATAATATGCAAACTACATCCAATCTTTGTCCCTGGGGAAGATTTTAAGTCATGCTGTTTACATTAGGGTCGTTGAAGTAAATTGAATTAATATCATAATGGTAAACCACTGTAAGTCCTGATAATCATGTACACACAAGCTAATCTTACATTACTATTGATAAACTAAGTAGGGGTTCACTTAAAATGTACTTGTGAATAAGACATTAACTTCTCCAGCTTTTGACAGCTGGCTTTTGACATCTAGCATTTTTGACATTTACTTAGTATCGGAAATGCTTTCTTGCACATTAAGCCCATTCTGTACTCAATTTCTGTTGAAATTGCTGGCCAGGCTCCTTGCTGACCCAGAAAGGGGAGGTTCTTAAAGTGACATAGTTACCCTACCACCACCGATACGACTATCACTACTCTCTACATGAAGGTGAAGGAGTAACACTTCACCCAGATTTATGACATGCCCCTAGCCAGCATAGATGCTTAACAACACACATGGAAAAAAAGTTCCAAAAATACCTAACATGTCTGAATTAGCAGTAGAAAGGAAATCTGTTTGAGTTAGATATTAAAATCCAATATTGAGCCCGTTTAAAAATACCCAAATGTTGTATAGGAAAATGATAACCGTTTACTGCATCCTTGGACTATTTTCTCTCTTTAAAGTATAAGTAAACGATCTCCAAATTCCCTCGGAGTGTTTTTAAGAGCTATATTGTTTATACTGTTCACTACACACAGGGGTTTACAACATTTTCACACCCTGTTATATCTACAGTCCTTTAAGAACATAAATAGTGTCCTGGTTAAGTGTGATGAGACCACTATCAGTGGTGAAAATAAGAGAAATTAATGTTTTGGTAGTAGGTCTGCTTTGCTCAGTATCTCATACTGATGAGGTCTCAAACTTCACACCTATTTGCCTTCCAAGGCTGTGTTAGAATTACATTTTAATCACGCTATATAATTATTAGTCTCTTTTTCAGGACCAGATAGTAATGACTCAACAAAAACATTGCAAAATCTTAATCTGGCTAAATTGTTGTTCCTTTATTTGTACACAAAGAAATCTTTTATTTTCAAGACCATTCTCATTTGATGTTGAAACAATTTAGACACAGCTGTTTCCAATCACACTCATCAAAAGCTGAAGGGATTATTAACAGAATTTCAAGAGATGTTAACAGCTTTAAAAAAGTAAAAATACAGAGGTTTTGTTCTTCAGTATATCTATTAAACATTAAACTATGTATCTGCTGATATACCACATACTATTCTTAAAAAATATTCATGCATCATTCAGTATCTAACTAAGAATGCAATATTGTCTTCCCCGAAAAATTTCTGGATTGCTGGCTGCCTAAGACACTCTGTCAGTAGGACACATGCATCCCGCCAGATGGAAGGGGGAAAAGGCAACTGGTGTTCTCAGAGACTTGCTACATAAGTATACTATGTATATGCTATGAATGTGCCTGACTTGGACTTCCGTGTTGAAATTTTCGACAGCAAGCTTCTTGGTACTGGAGAAATTGAGGGAGAGTTAGTCTAGCCGTCTGCTTTATGCCATTGCTGGAAGGGAGGGCATGTGCTGGTTTTGGCTGGGATAGAGTTAATTTTCTTCACAGTAGCTGCGTTTTGGATTTGTGCTGGAAACAGAGTTGATAACACAGGGATGTTTTCCTTACTGCTGAGCAGGGCTTACACAGAGTCAAGGCCTTTGCTGCTCCTCACCCCATCCCACCAGTGAGCAGGCTGGGGGTGCACAAGGAGTTGGGAGGGGACACAGCTGGGACAGCTGACCCCAACTGACCAACGGGATATTCCATACCATATGACGTCATGCTCAGCATATAAAGCTGGGGGAAGAAGGAGGAAGGGGGGGATGTTTGGAGTGATGGCGTTTGTCTTCCCAAGTGACCTTTATGTGTGATGGAGCCCTGCTTTCCTGGAGATGGCTGAACCCCTTCCTGCCGATGGGAAGCGGTGAATGAATTCCTTGTTTTGCTTTGCTTGCATGCGCGGCTTTTGCTTTCCCTATTAAACTGCCTTTATCTCAACCCACGAGTTTTCTCACTCCTACTCTTCCGATTCTCTCCCCCATCCTGTTGTGCGGAGAGTAAGCGAGCAGCTGTGTGGGGCTTAGTTGCCGGCTGGGGTTAAACCACGACAGGGCATGAGGCCACCATTAACTAGGAAGACCAAAGGAGACTTCTTCAGATCACTGATGTAAGGAGCACACAAGTGCTCAGGGATGGAACACACAGACAGAAAGTGCTGCCCTGAAGAACATCTCATTTCCCTAAGATATGTTATTTCTACAGCCAGGGCAGTATATTCTTCTGTATTTTTGTCAAGGAGTGTGCCATTAAGGTTTAGATCTGACCTAAGAAAGAAAATTACTAGGATATAACTTAAGATTGTGGTTTCACAGAAGAAACTATTTGATCATTATCTCTGTTACTTAAGCTTACAGAACAAGTATTCGCATTGGTCTACATCCTTCTGACATTTTTAGCCAGTGATGCCTTCTTGTAGGTTGGCCTCTAGTTGTTTCTTTTCTGTCTGTCATCTTAGGAAAACCAGCTTTCTACTAGAAAACTTGAATATATCACTTAAAAACGCAAAATGAGCAAAGTCTCTTTGACAGGCATGCTATCTGCAGTGAGATGCCTTTTGAAAAAGGCACTGAGTGAAGCATCTACTCTGCATGAACTGAAGCACATGTGCTGGCAGTGGGGTTTTCACAGGCGTGCGCTGACAGCAGCAGCATGGTAAGATTGAGGAATTTTGTCTATCATTCCCCGGACAGTGCTCTACGTGACACACATCCACCTGCCTCTTTCTGACCATGTCTTCCCCTGACTCTGTTTTGCCGTTTTTCCTCTCGGCGCCTCCAGTTCCTCACCACTGCAGTGCCGACAGCAGAGCTGCTCTTCCTCCCCGTCATCTCCGCAGGTCAATCCCAACCTTCGCTTCCATTTCAGTCTCCCTCTCCAGGACTCTTTGGCAGAGCTTCGGAAACGTCCCAACGCTGAAGTGCGCCCCACCAGCCTGCAAGCACCCAGAATGCCCCCAGAGTGGGATGCTAACAGGGACCGGTGTCCTAGCACAGTGCGTGCGCAACAGGCTGACATCCAGAGGGGAAAAAACCTGGCCCTAGGAGCTGGCAGTTACGAGCAGCTGGAAGGAGGGTTTGATAACAGCAAACATTGAGCAACAAATAAGTATTTCTAACTGTTGCTGCCACTAAACGTCATAAGAAAGTAATTAATAAACTTCAAGAATTGTAAGATTTGTACAAAAGAATTGCATTTTTTTTTTCTTTACTATTACTTTAGGACCGTCTCTATTTCTGCAGATATTTACATGAGTAACTTGAAGTATTAGAGCATTCTCATTCAGTAAGGCCATTCAGCAGGCTACAAACACTGTGTAGTTTGGATTGGGCCCCCAGTTTGTCATCCTCTTATCATGACTAATCAAATCTTAGTAGGGGCTTCCAAAACTTAATTACACGCAGCTGGGTTATTGTTTTTTTTTTTCCTTATCATTCTTTTATTATTTGGAGAAAAATTATTAGATTGTTAAACGTTATTAAAAACTGTACTTTAATGAATTTCTCCCCTCCATCAAAAGCTGTATTTTTATTATCACTGTAACTGTAGTTAAATTACAGCCATTCTGGTACAGAGTAATAAAATTATACTTCTGAACTGCTCTTAAAAACATGGAAGAGAAATTATGTGCTTAAGTTAACTCCTTGGCATAATAAGAATATACCTTTAAGTCTCCATAAGCACTTAACTTTGGTTTGGGTTTTATTGTTTATTCAACTAAGACATTCTCACACACTTTCATCCTGTACTGTTGCTTAATTTCAGTTTCGAAAGTTTTCTTTATTTAATCTGGGACTGCATTTCATTTACCTCTGAACAGTAAAAAACCGTGAATCTTCAATGAAAAGCATGCTGGCTGTTTCTTGTGTAATGCCAGTAGTGCCTGGAACTCCAAATAACCACAAGCTTAAATATTTGGAATTTTTTCTATGAAAATTGAAAGCTGAACTGCGAGGAAAAAAAATATCCAGGACTATGCTTTCGAATTCAATAAATGTGACATTTGTCCACATTTGTTTAATACATTCCTAGTTCCAAATGCTTTCTCCTATAAAAAGGTCCCTTACGAAAACTACTGTACAAAAATCTAATTTGTATTACAAATTCAAAAAAGTTTTTTAAAGATGCCTTGAGCTTGTCTTTCAAGCCCCAACCTTTTGGGTGGTTTCACATAGCTGTCGTTCTAACAAAGACATAGAATAAGGGTTACAGTGCACAGAGAAACTCCAGAGCCAGCTTGCATCTGAATGAGTGCACACCTCAGTATTGGCATGTTTACAAGGCTAATTTCAAACAGTCCATGAAGGATACATTCACACTAGCAGTTATGCTCGCACTTGCATCTGAGTTTGAGCTGTAACTTGCAGCATAGTCTTCTGCTGCCAGCGGCTTCTTGTACAATGCTATCATAGTGTAGACCTTATATTCTTGGGAAGAATGTCTAAATAAAGGCTGTTGATTTGGAAATGGGCAGCTAAAAGGACATACACAAAGAGAAAGCAAGAGATACCTGACCCATTAAATCTGCTTCAGGTACCTCTAGTGTTCCAGTACATGCGCGTGCTGAACTTTTACCAAAGCCTTGCAGTGCCGATAAACTACAGAGATTATCACTATTTATTACAGATGTCTCACCTTTTAGTTTAGTCTTTTCTATGATATCTGTGCCAATAGTAATAGCCTAAAGCACTCCTTTTTCCTTATTCTTCTACTTTCAAACAGAGTAATGTTGGTCTTATTAATCCCTCCTCACATGGAAATCTAATCTTTCCTTAGGCTGTTAAACGGCAATGGCTCAGATGATACCACGTTGGTTTTGTTACTCTTTCTTTTTGAAAACAAAGTGATCAAAACTGAATATCGAAACCTAGCATACTCAAGCTGCATCTGCACTGGGCAGAGCATGATCAGCTTGGAGAAGAGTGGGTGCTGAGGACCCAGTGCCTACCCATACCCGTCCTGGTATTTTACTCACGAGGAGCTCTAGCCTGGCCCCCATGGGTGCAGGAGGTGTGCTTACTCCTGGGGCATATTTCAGTCTTGGACACCAAAAGTAGTGGATTCGAGTGGGGAGGTGTACTTCAGGTGCATTCCTGATCCAAACGAAAACTCTGATTAGAAGAAAACGTTTTGGGGAAAGCTCCCAAACATAGCGCCCACCCAGATTTTTATTCTAATTACCAGCAAGATCCTATTTCTTTCTTAGACCACTTTGGTATAGCCAGCCTCAAAAGTAGGCAAAACTAGTGCCTCTTCTTCCTCAGTTTCCAATCTAACATTTCCCCTTGAGATTACTATCCTTTCTCTGAAAATTGGCATCTCTTATTTTTAAAGAAGCATTCCTTACTAAATAGCATTTCCCTATTTGTCCGTGCTTTATTGCAAACACTGCAGCATGCAGGTGGGACCCCAGGAACTCCCTTGGGATCTCTCCCCCTTACTGCCCCCGCATGCAAACTCTTTACAGGCAGCACACTAGCTGGGGCCAGTGCTTTCCTGCACCTTCACCAGGTTATAGTGCACATTAGATGCTACCTCTAATGGTGGAAAGTGAAAAAAAAAATTAATATCCAAGTCTAGCTGTAGTCAAGCTGCAGAGTTGACAGATCTCAGATTTAAATCAAAAGTATTGGAACATTTGATGCGCTGCCTGAAGCCCTCGCTTCCGTAGGCTAGGAGCGATTGGGGAATTTCATCTGGAAGGCGGAAAAAAAGCCTCTCGTCTTTGTGGTTATGGAAAAAAGCCTGAAAATGTGACCCCACAACACCCTAGCAGCTCAAAAAGTTAATGGGCAATGCGAAGACTTCAAACTTTTTTTCTTAATCTCATGACTTGAGGATTTGACTCACGATTTTTGAACATTTAAGGCTGGCCATCTGCAAATTGCTGAGCAACCGGAGCAGTTCATCTTGAAAAGCCCAGTCTGTTTCCCTGCGCTGCTGCCCGCAAAACTCCCCAGGCCTGCGCCGGCAGCCACTGCCACCCTGGATGGGATGCCAGCCGGCAGCGGCGTGCCTTCCCTGCCTGGTCCCACAGAGAAGGGACCGGAGGGAGCACGGCTCTTCCTCCCCATCGCGCCCTCGCTCAAGGGGACCCCCAACGCCCGCAAAGGCGGGAGGGAGCAGCCGGGGCCGGCTGCCTCCCCGCCTTGCAGCGACGCTGTCCTGGCCAGCTCGGTGCCCTGGTTGAGGTCGGGACGGCGCTGCCGGTCAGGGCACACGGCACCGGGCGGGGACCCCAGGCCGCGCACCAGGGCGAGGGACCCCACGCCTCTCGCCGGGCCAGGGCACTGCCGGGCGATTGCCGCAGGCCACGTCGGAGGGGAGCGGTGCCGCCGCCGGCGGGCGGGAGGAGCCCCTCGGGGGGCAACCGCGGGGCAAACCCACGCCGGAGCCCCGGGGGATGGGGGGGGGGGGGGGGGGGGGGCGGGCAGCGCGTCCCTCCCAAATGCCCGAGCCCCTTCCCGCCCGCTGCCGCCGCCGGTCCCGGCTGGAGGTGAGGCGGGGCGGGGCGGGCGGCCTGCCCCGGCGGCGGTGGCGGGAGGAGGAGTCTCCGGCGGCGCCCGGGAGCCCGCTCGGAGAATGTCTCCGTCCCACTCCTCCTCCTCCTCCGCCTGCCCCTTTGCCGCGCAGCCCTCAGCCGGGAAGGGCCGCCGCCGCCGCCGCGCAGCATGAGGAGCTGCTGGCTGCGCCTCGCCGCGCTGCTCGCCCTGGGCGCCTGCCCCAGCCTGGAGTACGAGGGTAGGGAAGGGAAGAAGGGAAGGGGGCGGCGGGGGCCGGGGAGCCCCCCGCGGCCGGGGGTGCGGAGCGGGGAGGACGGCGGCGGAGCCGGAGCCGTCTCCTCGGCCCGGGGCGCCGGCGGGGGCGGCGGGGCAGCGCCGCGGTGTCCCCGGCAGCCCGGAGGGGAGTCCGGCCGGGGGGGCCCGGGGACGGGGACGGCCCTTGCTGCTCGCTCCCCGCCCGGAGCGCTTTGTCTCGTCCTCCGTCTTGTCCTTCTCCGGGCGCGTCCCGGGACGGCCGTCAGCTCCAGTGGAGCCTCGTCCTCCGTTTAGAGTCCCGGGTTGTTAGGCGCGATTAAAACTTTAATCTGTTCGGGGTTTAAACACGCGGGGTGCAGGCTGGTGGTGGCCCGTCGCATTTTCACGCGGGGCATCACATTTGCATCTCCTGCCGTTATCCTGGCAAACCACAGAGGACTGAGAAAAGGAGAAGACACCCACTCGAAGTTGCTTAAGTAGAATAGAGAATCCGTGTTGTCCTTAATTGTAAAAGGGGGCGAGTATATGTCCGATTTACCAGCCCTGGCTCCAGGACCTTGGCACTTACAAGTCTTTCACCAGTTTTTGTTGCCCGTGTGTGACTGCGCATGCAGAAAGCCAATCTCAATTTTCAGTGTGAAAAATGAAAGGGTGAATCTGGCTGGGTTCTTACCCTTCTAGTAATTAAAAAAAATGTACGCTTATGCTATTTCACTTCTAATTATTTGCATTTGCTTTAGCAAAATTTGAATTAAGCTCAAATTTAGGTCCGTTTCAATGGCAAAAGGAAATGGGCATGTAGGTCTGCCTGTTCTTTTAAAGCAGCTGCATCTTGTCAGATTAAACATTGCTGACTTGGCGGACATTGCAAGCAAGCGTTAACTGGCACGCAGTGGTGGTTTAACAGGTGTATCAATGAAAATTTGTGGTCAGAACAGAGCCTTCAAAGTAAGTGGGTATTGCTTCAAATTGAGGTGGGTTGACAGTGAAGGGCAGCAAGGAACAGGTGAGAAAGCTGGCTAATACAATTCACAGCTGTGCATGCAGAGAACCTCTGTTTGTTGGCGATACCTATTTTTTGTATCCAGGAGCTATCTCTACTTAAGACATAGTTTTGCCCACAGAGGGGCATAAAATGGCATAATGATGGTATTTGTGAGTTGAAGTTAGCTTTTCTTATTTTTGTTGGCATGCTTCAGGTGGCTTCTTTCCAACATGAAAGATGCTGAAACACACGTTTATGCTCGCTCTTTACAAAACGCTAAGGTATTGGACACATTAGTTGCTAAATCAACAAAGACAACAGAAGTTTCTGTTTGGGCATTTCTCTGAGGACTATTGTACTGCCAAATTCTCTTTATTTTCTTAGGAAGATGACTGAATGCTTTACTTTGCGGTTCATGTGAATGTTAGTCTTCAATTAGTTTGCAGAGGATGCTAGTATCCTGTCCTTCTCTTTCTTCCTAAAAGGCCAAATGTAACTTCTCCAATCTCAAAAATCTAATTTTTGCATGTAATCTTCAAGTTGGCGGCACAATAGCCTGCTTGTTTCAACTTTCACTCATTTGAAAGTCCAATTTTCCTCTTACGCTTAGTGTCAAAGGCTCCAAAGAGCTTAAATCATCAGCAGCTGTATTTGTAAACCCTAATATAAAGTTAAGGTTTCATGTTCCATTTCTTTTGTTTGTTTGTTTTTTAATAGAGAGAATGTGATATTCTTTCAAACCTTTATTCTCAATATGAAATCTAGTGAAACTGTAAATAGATATTTTCTTTAATGGTACCGTGTTGGTATGTAACTGTGCACATTTGGTGCAGAATGCCATTAAGTAAACCAAAACAGACTTCTTCAAAAAATCTCCACAGCATGTGTGTGTATGTAGCCCTCCTGAATACAGACTATACATGCACATACTTCAGTGAACTGTTACCAGGAGGTTGACACTTCACTATTTTGTAGACAAAGCCAAACAATCTATTTTGGATTCATATAAAATGCTTATTTTCAGTAGTAGATTGTTATCTAAACATCAGAAATAGTCTAATCAGCTCTTGAATTCATAATTTGGTAGCACTGAAGTTTTTAGTGTAGAACATTTGTGCTCCGTTACCCAAAGACTATGGTGAACACCACACTAAATAGAAATAATTTATATGCCGTAAACAGAGTTCTGCGATCAATATTTGATTGTGGGCAGTAAAAATCAAGACACTATTCTGCCTGTCAAAATGTCATTGAATTAACTATCTCCTTGGCATAAGGAAGGCAACTGAAACATATTTGAATACTTAAAATTGTTAGAATACTTAAAAGCATTTGAAGCAGCTGCTGTATTACCTGTAACTGTAGTTTGAAATCTTAACAGGATGCCCGTGACCTTTTTACATTGTTCCATTCAAAGCCCGCAATGCACTGACAAAATCTCTCTGATGGCACCACTCAGAGAAAAGTCCGTTTGCTCTTCAAGAATGTTTTAGAGATGCACCTTTTGGAAGTTAAAACAAGCTTAAAACATTTTCCCCAAGGACTAAAGAGGGAGATACAATCTTTGAGCTTTTCAGTGACTCTTTCTCATCAGGTTCTTCTACTCTTCCCCAAAGTTCCTCCCATCTCTTCTCTTCTGGTTTTCCGAGCTGTGAAAAACCAGTGTAGATCCTTACCCTGTCGGGCTCAGGCAGAGCACTGCTGACCATCCAGTACTGCCGGGTGAGGGTACAGCTCTACGTACGTACGGAAATCACTCGTTTGGTGTTTTGGGTACATGGAGATGAAATCAAGCGGCACTGCACAGTGTAAGACTGTTGTACTCCTGTCTTTACACTTTTAGTGATAAAATTAATGGGAAGGGCTTAAACTCATTAAAAAAGAAACGGCGCATTGGAACAGGATATTGGTGTGAAGGCTCTGTGAACCTCGAGAGAGATGCCATTAAAATCACTTGAAGACCACGTAATGTTATAGAACTATTTTCAAAAGCTGTATGAGATTTAATTCAATGAAAAACAATATATACATGTGGTATGTTTGTATCATAGGTATATATTTCGATTAAATGTGAGTAGATGGAAGTCTGGTTGTGGAAGGGCTACTCTTCTCAAAGTTGCATTGTAGAGCAAGGGGTGCATCTGTGGGTGAGGCTTCGGAGTGCTGCAGCCGTTCAGAGAGAGGCAGTCCTTGCCCAATTGAGTTTATACTGTGAATAGACAAAGGATAGGAGGACATAACTGAAGGAAGTAAATATTTAAGATTGCTTAGAGTCATATGGCAGGCTTTAAAAAAAAATCTGGCATTACAATTAATAACTTGATTTCCACTCGTAGCTCTTACCCATCAGCCCAAGCTGCAAAATGGTCAAGAAGCGGTCTCCAGGCCCCTAAGCAGCTGGCGTTCTGCATTGCCAAGGGTGGGGCCTGTTGTGTCAGCTGAGGGTTTTTGTTGTTTTTTTTTTAAATACAGCTTGCCGTCTGCCTATTAATCTTAGGTGTCAATTTGCGTAGAAATACATACAGGATCCATTTGTATGCTTAGTTCTGTGTGCGCTGGTCCCCTGAAGCCGAGGGCACTGATAGCGAGCTCGTGGTGGGTACAGAGCCAGGCGTTGGGCATGCTGGCTAAGCACGGAACAGAAAGGCAGTGGCTGCCCTCAAATCGCTTGCAGTGCAAGTACAAGGCAAAAAGCAGCACATGAATCCAAGCAGATAAGTATGTCCTAAGGCACAGCTTTATCCAAAGAGTTGTGCTTTGGACGGGTTGGCTCCCTCTAAAGAAGCTCCAGTTAGCTGGATGGTTGCATATGAATGAATAAGACTTCCAGCAGCAGAGAAGGCTAATAGAAATGACATTCTCAAGTGACCTCCAATGCAACAGATATGTCATGTTTATATCAATTGATAATGTTAACTCATCCCCTGATGCTGCTTTCATATTTTCTCATGGAAGTGGGCCGTCTTCATGAGCTCTAGTAATTCCCTACTGAAAACTCCTCACGGCTTTAAGCATTATCAAAGCACTACATTTCTTTCTGAGTGGTCCTTCAGAAATCAGGTCATCGCATCCTCCGTGCTAGGCCTGCTCAGACTGCTCGCTCTTCAGCAACACCTGGGGGCTTCGGGGCAACTGAAATCTCCAGGGTGAGATCACGTAAACAACGAGTGAAATTAAGAAAATTTTCTGAGAGGTGCTTTTGATGGGTTGCTCAGCTGTCCTTTTTCTCACAGTGAAATACACCTTGCCAAAGAGGACAGGCAAGCTAACTGCATATAACGGCTTGGATAGTTAAGTCTAGGCAAGCATTGGAAATGATACAGGAGGTGCAATAGAACAATCAATGGCAGTTATTCTTCATGCCTGCAAGCTGCTGTATCCCTTTTATTGTTGGTCCACTGCAGTAGTAAATGCTAACAGATGCGACACGGGTTTCCCGAACATCTAGAGCGTATAAATGCAGTGTTTGTAAAATCTTGCAATTGAGATTGCCATCAGTACAGGTGAGGTTCTTGTCTGTGAAAAGTATGAATGAGCTTATAACTTGGATTATCAAAAACATTGATTCTAAAAACATTGATTTGTAAATGTTGATGTTGAGGTGTGTTTTACCTAAGTCTCCTCATCCCTCAGACAGTTGAAACCAGTAGTTGTAAATGAACATTACTGAAATACATTTTTTTTCCTCTCACTTTAGAGATATGAATGGGATGGATATCTATTGGGTCTAATTTGTGGCCGATGAAGGTGCTGGGAACAAGATTTGGCATGCTGTTATACTGGCATTCAGTTGAATAAGCCACTGGGTTGAAAATTCAGACTCCTTACATATTTGATATATAACCTTAGGCAAGTTACTTAGACTTACTTGCTCTTCCTTGCTTTTCCTTGTTGGAGATGCCTGTGTAAAAAGTCTACTACTTAGATACTGCTGCGTACTGATTTACAGGAAGAATGGAGTTTGGAGATGGGCATGGACTTCAGCCCACACTGTCACATGTCGTGGTGCTCTGTTGATAAACTATAATTGACTGAAGGCCAGAGAGTGTGTGAGGAGCACCATTTGCATGGATGTGCTGTAAAGACACAAATGATGAATCGTGTATCAAAGTATACTGACATGTAAAAATATACTTAAATTTTTAGGTACTAATGCAATAGTCTTGAGCCCTGTACTCTGCTGCCATACATGAGATTAGGTAGTGTAATGGTCCCAGGAGTATCTTCGTTGGGAGAGACTGTTTAAAAGGGATGGGTCCCCAGCCCACTAGTGCGATTGTTTGGGGTGGAGAGCCATGAAGAGGCAAACACCAGCACTCCCATTCCTCCCTACTTCCACCCCCATCACGCTACTAATGTTTTGTCCAAAAAGTGTATCAGTAATCTAATACTTCATGAAATTGTAATGTATACTGTATTGTAATACAGACTGTAATTTGATATTGTCAGTCTTTGTGTCTTTCACGGTACTTCTGTGAAACTTCTGAAAGTACAAATGTTTTTTCCCCAACGGGGGTAACAAATTACATGTTCCTCTAAATACTTGGCTAATTTTTCTGCTTCTGAAATGGTTGTGTTTGTTGGTTGGGTTTTTTTAATTTGCTGTTTCAAGTTGTGTTATATTTTAAAAATTATGGTGTGCTGGGGATCGTCGGTTCCACAAGGCATTCACTTAAGTTTTTTTAGCGCATTAAATGAACAGCTCAGCATAAAGGACATGGCTGGCTGGCCGGCACTTGTCTGCCACTGTTTCTAACTATTGATTGTATTTAAAGGGCACTGTTAAGGTTGTTCAAACTGAAAATTTGTGCTGCAGTACCTTGAAAGTGGCTCCGAATTATAGGTTTCAACTTCAACGTTTCTGATATTTCCTGTAACTTGAAATAGCCACTCAAGAGCTTTGCCAGAGTTTGCAACCACTTCAACTTGTCATTTGGCATATCTTTACATGAAGAGAGAAAGGATTTTTATATTTCTTGAGAGACCCATGGAAATAAATTAAATTTCCCCAAGTTAATACATATGGGAAGCTCAGCTTTGCTAATGTCTTCCTTTGGTTTGCCTGAACAATTTTGTTGTGCTTGAGGAGACAAATGGTGTCTTTGCCATGTACATAACGCACAGAAATGTGGAAGGAGTAGTGACATGGAGAGTAAAGCTCTGTCAAGTGCAACATCAGGAGATAAGAAATCCTTCCCCCACCCACCATTATCTCTAACTAGTGTTTCTTGGCAGCTGTAGGGATTTTCCCTGAGAGAAATGTCTAAAATTACATCCCCCTCTTCAGTTCTCTGAAGAAGGAGGGAGAACGTGTTTAGCAAGGGAGCACATTAAGAGCCCGCGACCAGCATGCCGAAGTGAGTCTGTCAAAATACCTTGGTGCTGGACTACTGTAAAAATTAAACTTTTCTGCTAAAAGGCTTATTTGAGGAGAAAGTGTTGCTCGTGGGTTTTTGCTTGTTTCCTAAACAGAAGTTACTGGACTGACTCTGCCGCAGTTCCCGGGTTTGTCTGGCTGGCCTTCTTCACCAACTCCTGATTTTTCTTTTTGGTGTTATTTTTGTGCTTTCTTCTCTAGCACTTAGCAGATGCTACCTTGCAAAACCAGCTACTTTGTGTTCCTTCATATCCTTCTCAACAGCATCTCTTTTTCTGGTTACTTTTGGGCATTGTGCTTTCCCTCCAGGAAACGTTAGACAACCGTGGCCTGTTTTTGCCCATCAGGGTGGACTCCTTGTTCTCCACGCGGCTGTCCTGGGCTTCCTCCATCCCTGCTGCCTGACTCCTGGCGTGTAAGACCTTGGGCAGGATCCCTCGCCTCCATCCCTGTTTGTTCAGGTGCTAATGCGGTAGGGCCCAGGTCCGGGCCCTGGCCGGGGCTCCCGGGCATGTCTGCAGTACAGGAGAGATTTCCAAAATGGCTTTCTCCCAAACCTATTCTTGTTCCTGTTTTGCATTGCTGGAAACGTCCCCTCTTCTCTCACCCAGGCGGCAGCTTTCAACTCTTTTCTACTCTCCTGCTTGTGTTTTTTAACTTAGCTCTTGACTTTGAGGCGGGCTGCCCAGCTTTCTCGACTGCCCCCGGGCGTGAGTAACGTGGTGGCTTCGTGTGTGATCTCTCAGCGAGTTGCTGCAAACCTCCAGGGAGAGGGAGGCTTGCCGGCGAGGCCAAATCGGGACGTGGCTCACATAAGTTTATCTAGGACGTCTTCCTTTACCCTCTTGTGCTATTTGCTGTGAAATAAGCAACGAGGGTGGGACCCATTTTATTGCTTTGGATGGTGCTGTCTCTTTCAGCTGGCCTTCTGTGGGTCTTTACTGCCCTGGCTTCGGCTGTCGAATGTTAGCTCGGTAGTTGGGAGAGCTGCTGTCCCCTCCCAGCAGCGTGCCGGGCAAATTACAGGCTGGGAGAGGGAAACACCCCCAGCCCTGCCCGAGCGCTGAGCCTCTGCCAGCCTGTGCAACTCAAGCTGGGGGCAGTCGGGCGTTTTTGGCAAAGGTTTTTGCCGTTTGAGCAGATAACAGTTTGTATAACTTCACGCTTTTTGCTTACTCAGTGAAACTGTGTTGTCATCTGAGAACAGATGACGTCAGTGGGATTTAGGTTAGCTGCTCTGAGAGACCAAGTTTTGCTCAGTGCATAGAGCCCGAAAAAAGAAATGAGAATGCTTGAAATGATGCATGTTCTGGGTTGCTTTTGTGAGATGGGCCATTATGAGCTATTTTCAAGGGGGAAAAAGACCCCCACAACCAAAACATGCAAGATGTGTATCATAAAGATTCTTGATTGCATTCATTTGTTTGAAACTGGTAACTATCTACATATGTGTATATATGTCTTTGATTTGTATAGTCTTTGAATTGTGACATGCAGCTGTGTCCTTCAGGGAGGCACAGAAGAGACTTCTACAGCTTCGCAGGAAAATATACAACAATATATTTTATGTTACTGCTATCTTTTGCTCCAGATCTTGCAGTGGGTAAAAATATACATGCGTGAGAACAATCCACATATGCAATTTGGATGATTTAGAAGTTTGTGTTATAAGGCAAGTTTGTTTTGAAGATTCTAAAATTACTGTGGTACAGAAGGAAACCCTTTTTTTCCAGTTGTGTAAAATTTAAAATTTGTCACAACTCTGAATAGACAGGTTTTCTTACAGTTTGAGCAGTGTGATTGAAGACATCTGATTTTATTCTTCCCTACTTCTCGCCCTCTTCTTGTTCTTTTCAGAAAAAGCCATTGCTGTTCAGGGTACTGGATTTAGACATGCACATATATCCACTAAGAATAGCATTGCAGTTTGAAAGTAGTCATGACCTCAGGCTTCTCCAACAGTGCCTTGTCATGCTGCATGGTTTACCCAAAGCCTACACTTAACCAGTGTGGGCTGGCAACATGAGTCACTTAGCAAAGTCCGTCTCCTTTTAGGCTGTACCGTGAGAGTTTTAACCTGCTGGGGTCTGTGGTCCGTCCTGGTGTCCCTCAGAGGTCTTTTGTCAGGCTTCCTGACACTGACTGGCCAGACGGGGGGAGATGCTGCTTCCAACTCCTGCCTCAGAGGGAATTTATGAGCCAATTACACTTTTCTTTAGAGTTGTCAACTTTAGGGCAATGCACTTAAAAGTAATTAGTTGATTTGAATCTGCCTGTCTTGAGTCCATCCATTGCGGCTCTTCAGTTATACTGTGTCACTCATAAGTAAAACAGGCCAAAATTAACATGCCTCTATCCAGCTGTTCTTGAAGATTAAAAACATGATGGCTCGCAGATATTCACTGTTCTAAGCTGCCCGGAGGCAGATACCAGAAACAATGGTGCTGAGTTAGAGTGGCAGTGAAATGTTTAAATAAAAAAACCAACCCAACAAATAATAAAAAGGTCTTTACCATACTTTACTTTTCTGGGAAAGGAATGGATGTGAGTGCCCCAGAAGGCTACTCGATGCTGAAAGGGGGATCTTTCTTATTACTGTAGTAAGGAAAAAAGGGCTGACTTGCTGAAGGTGTTTTTTGTGAAGGCATTTGACAGGCAGTTTGCTTCAACTTTGTACCGCTGATTTCTTTTTGTGACATTAAGGCAGCTGGTTAACCTGTGTCTGCATCCCCTTTGTGAAGTGGTTTGTCTGGAGAGCTTTGACTGAAAACATTCATATAAGGAGCAAGTACTATTATTGCTATTGCATGTACAGTGCATCGTATTAAGGAAAACTGTGTGGGTGTGTTTAGTTATGGAACTGCTACAGGTTGCTCTTGGGTCTCTTTAAAGCTGAGAAGGAGTGACCCGTGCCTGGTTGTGGTTCTGGGCATACCTGTGCGCTCTTCTGGCTAGTCTTTCCATTGCCCTCGTTACTGCTTCAGTTACAGCTTCAGGCTGTGTTTCCATTTTGGTGGGTATCAGGAACCACATTTTGAGTTTCTCGTTGGTACTTGGCATTTATTGTAATGAGATAGGAAATATGTGTCTGGGAGAAACGGGAGATTACTGTAACTTGCCTTGACTTTAAGGACATTTCCAGTGAAATGCATCAAATCCTGAGTAGTTCTGTAATAAGGGAAGGCAACTTTTGTATAAATGCCAGCAGTGCTGTTGGTATCACGGATATCTTTTTGTCCTTTCCACCAGCACACTAGAAGCTTGCAGTGGTTAACTGGCTGACAACTTGTTGTCTTTTCGGAAAATATGAACACCTGAATTGTTTTTTGTCTCTGTTTTTAAGAGAATTGCTTCTGATTGGGGATTCTGTGCCTCTCTGCAACTGAATGTCAAAACCAAGTATATTAAACTGTATCTTTAGATGGCTCCAAGACATTTCAGACCTCTGAGATACCCGTAGCAGCGCAGGACACGCACTGCAGCCCTGGAAGTTCTTTTGTTCTATTCTTGTCCAAAATCACCCTTTTGCAATACTTTTGTCTGCCAGTTTGTAGGGAAATCTTTAATATCTGACATAGGTGTAAAATGACTCAGACATTTTAGCTGTAACATACATTAAAAAGCACATATATTGTGTGTGCAATGAAAGACAACTTGTAACTCATCAGAAGGATAATATGATTGATTTATAGCTGACTTCCCTGTTTGAAAAATAAACCAGTTTGCCAAAACAGATCAGTACAAAGGAATTGAAAATAAGTCCTCCATTTGAGTTATAAAATATTTCCATATTTGTAAGCACCTCACAATGAATATGGGGTTTGATTTATTTGCAGTGGGTGCATGTTGTCTCTAAAGCACAACCCTGGTCTCTCTTTACTCTTCTGCCTTTAACAAAGCTATTCTTTATTGCACAAAGACAATGAGAAAGCGAGTCAAGGAACAGAAAAATTTGTATTGTAGTACATGACACATGAGAATAAATCAATGTATTATTAATGGTTTTTGTGGTGTAGAGCCTGATGGTTCTCAGGGTTCGAGTTCACAGGAAGCCGTGCCCTCCAAAATGTCCTCGGTCTTACTTGGATGAAGACACCGTGGTAAGTGGGACTGACAAATGGCAACAGAAGTGCGCAAAGGGAAGACATAAATTAGACCTCGTGGCTGCATAGATTAGTTATTGCACAATTTAAATAAACTTCAACTGGAAAGCCCTGCACACCAGCACTGTTCAACAAACTGCAGGCTCTTCTCCTCATTGCCCTCTAAGCCCTTGTGAGAGCTGATGCAGCAATTTATGTTTTGAATTATATTTGCTCAGACAGTTCTTTTAAAACCATCCTATTTCATTCTTAGTCACTTCTAGTTTCCACTGCGGAGCTGTGAGGAATCCCTGCCATCGCAGTGAGGTACTTTCTGTGTGCGTGTGAGCAGGGGAGGAGGAAGGCTTGGCAGGCAGCACGACACACAGCAGCTTACAAATTCATACAGCATTGCATCTCTTTTGGGCTTTTAGTTCTCAGCCGCCTGTGATGAGAGTGCTCCAGCCCCGTAACAAGCTCCTGAAAATTTTTGAAGGTTGGAGCATGATTTACATTGGGGAGCTGGCTGATGGACCGGTCCTGCTAACAGCTTCTTGCCGAGGTGGCAGGTTGTTGAGGGATGGTTGAAATGACCTGTAATACAGCTGCTTTTTCCCAGAAAACGATTTCTGTTTTCCGAGCTGGCTGGGTGAGGGAGTGGAACCAGGGAGCTTATTGTCAGATCTTGTTGGAGGCTGCCCTTGGCCTGATTTCTTACTGACAAATGTTGACTTGTCTCAGGCTGCTGTTGAACTGGTGCCTTTGCAAATAAGAGATGCTGAAGGGCCTGTCCGCTGCAGAGGGGCAGAGCATGAGAGGCAAACGGCTGGATAGCTGCCGTGTACAGCTTGTGTAAGCCCTTGCCTTCTGCTAGGAGCTCGTGCTAAATGTAACAGCCCATTTTCTTTGGTGTGAAAAGGCCGGTACAGGACTATATGTAAACAGTGGGGGAGTAACACTGATTGTCTTTTGCACACGAGACACACCACCCTGTGCAACTGATTGTACAGTACTTTTCCAAGTTTGCACATCATAGTAAAATTTCATAGGAAAGAAGGAAAATTTTAAATCATGAAAAGAAATCAACAAAATTCAAAAGCACATTTGTAGATAGGCAAGTGGATGGAACCATTGGTTATTATTTGGTCTGTCTGCAGTGGAAATCCATGTGAAATCTTGCACTAGTTTTAATAACATGGGGTTGGATTTGCAAATGGAAGGCCAGAGCACTAAATCAAGGAACCTGGGCACTTGATTTTATTTTTTTGTCTGGGTGGTCCAAATCATTAAGGCTTTTTCCAGAAGCTATGCAGGCTCCCCAGCTGAAAATATTTCTTTTTTTCTGTGAAACATCATGTTTGGTTGAGAGGCATAGAAAACTGCGGAGTCAGTATTTTTCAATTATTTAAAAAAAAGGAGGGGGGGCTTTCAAATTTCTCATTTCTACATAGAAGACGTCAGGGTTAGGGCTGTCCTGGCACCGCGAGGGCTGGCAGCGGGACAGGGACCTCCGCTGGCAGCCCCGTCCCACTGTGCCCAGAGGTGGCAAGCAGAGCCGGGATGAGCACCGGCTCCCGCTGCAGGGACGGGGCAGCTCCGAGGCCAAGCCAGGAGCCCCGACGGGCGAAGGGCTGGCAGGGTTGGAGCTGGTGTGAGTGTTATGGGGAGTGATATGTCTCACGTGTTTGACGTCCAGCTGGATTTTGGATTAAATTCCACATTATTTACAGTGTATTAAGTCTTAGTAATTGTTTAGGAAATGGTTTCATTTTTCTGTGGGAATTATTACTAGCTTAGTACTTTTTGTGTGGATTATTATTTTTTTTCCCCCAGTGTGTTTGACATGCTCCCTTTTTACATCCATATCTCCAGTCTGTATGACAAACTTGCAGGTTGTCAGTCAGCCTTTAATGGCAAGCCCTGAAATCTCACGAGTCAGTTTTTCAGGCTTTGATGCTTCTGTGAGGAGGAAACAGAAGTACGATGACATCCTTATCCTGTCTTCGTGAGACAAAACAACTGATCTTTGCTGTATGTCCCCAGTTTCTTTGAATAGCATATTTTGACACGCAGAAGAAACTTGGTGTGACAAGAATGCAAATGAACCCATAAATCTGTTATTTAAAAATGTCTGTTCTGCTACGAGTTTGGCTTGTTCTTTCTGAGAGCATCTAGTTACCGTCTTCAGGACGTTTATGAAACTTGAGCAGTTTTTCAGTACTAAGCTGCCTTTGTCGACAACTAAAATTCATAGAACTGCCTATTAAAGGATTATATCCTAATTATGTTAAGTGAACTCTGACCTCGGTAATTTGAAGCTGTCTGCCAGCTTGCTAGCTGGAGCTGGTCATTCCTGCCAGATGTTGTTCATCAGTGCTAGGCACCAGCCTCCCCTTAATGAAAGGGACCCAGAGCACAGCCATCCTGAGGTAACGTAGCGACTTTGTATTTTCCTGCTTAACCCTGCTGCTTCCCAGAATGCTCCGTCCTGATGTCAGGAGGCTGGGGCTGGACTGGCCGCTGTCGATGGCGTGGCAGCTGCAGGAGGTGTTTCCAGGAGCTGCAGGAGATGGGGCATCATCCTTCTTGCTGGGGACCATGGTGCTGGCCACAGCCTCTCAGTATCTGCTCTTGGCCTTGCAGGATGGGAGGGATGGGGAGGAGGAAAAGGAGCGCTACTGGGTGTTTGGTAATGGTGTGATGCAAGCGGGAGGAGGAGAGAGGTAGGCACATATGGCCACCGTCTCCATTGCCCAGCAGTAGCTGGGGATGCGCTTTTGGTTTCTGCTTCCCCAGGTTGCTCGCTGCCTGGCTGAGAGGCACGGGGGGCTCTGCTGAAGCTGGGACCGGGTCACCAAGGGAGAAGGAGAAGCCCTCAGCATTTAGTGCAAGGATTAGGAAAAATCATGTTTCCATTCTGTCTTCAAGCTCATACCTTTTGAAAAACCTACAGGTTGGCCATGTAGACAGTCCTCTTCTCTCCAAAAAGGTTTCTTTTAGGGTCCCACTTTAGGTGCTTCAGTCAGCTCTGCTGTTTCTGGTAGTGGCAGTGGATTTTTCCCTACCCTTTTCCCTCTCCTGAAGGAGCAGCGTCTAATTCTGGAAACGTGGCTTTGGTGTGTTGGGGTCATTAATTTTGTTTAAGTTATTACATTGGTATTGCCAGGTTTCTCTTTAGCTTAAACCAGTATTTAGTGTTCCAAAGACTGACAAAATTTAATTTTATGTTGATTTATTTTTATTTACTTTCTAGTTTGGGGCATTTGAAGTTTCTGAGCGTTGTCTTTGGCAGTATGGCTATATATATATATATATTTTAATATAAAGCTAATGCTTCTTACGATCATGTAATTTCAGCAGATATAATGTAAAAGAATCACCAAAAGATCAAAGTCTATTGTATCAAAAGCCATCAATACAGTATATTTTTTTGTAATACTCTTGTGACTTTTGTGATACGTGTGTATCATTAGTGAAACTGGGGTATCTAAGGCAATAGCCTTACAAATGAGCTTGGTAACCACTCTTTCAGAAGGAAACTTGTTTACCCTCTTGTGTTCAATGGAACTGAGAACTTGAAGAATATCCTTCCAATTGGGAGTTGCCACTGACATGAATATTAATGAAAAATGAGCAAGGGTTTGGAGGGAGTATCTCAAATGTTCCTTTAAAATCTAATCAGCATTATTTTATGCTGGCTGTAGCAAAGAACTTTTGAATCTGCCTTAAGATATGATTAACATTTATTATTTTAAACAAAATGAGCAAGCTAGTTCTCATCAGTTGGTTTATACAACTTCTGTGCTTTTGGCTGTGAACTCCACGTTAAATACTGTTTGCATTGAGGCTGTTTTTAATACTAGTCTTCAGAAATAAATTAAATTCCTATCTCCTGAGTCCTGACAGCCATTGTTTACTTTTCCTTCAATTGATTAGTTTGCTATTAAATTTTAAGTTCCTCTGCACCTCCTTTTTTTTTTTTTTAAAGTTCCACCTATTTTTCTGTCGTCTTTGCTTAGTTTTTGACCTGCTGACTGCCCTACATGGCTCTGAGTTGTTCTTTCAGCTCTTCCTCCCTAGTGTAATGCCTGCTTTTTCTCCTTCATGCTACCCTTGCAAAGCACTAGTAGAGCATGAGTAGTCCTGCAGCTCTTAGAAGTCTCTATTTTTCTTCCAGGAAGGGCCTCCAGTATTAATACCAGCAGCCCTTAATGCTTTCGTCTGTTTGCAGGCGTCATGGATAAAATTACAAATTTTCTAGAGCAGGGCCTTTGTAAACCGATGTCTATGCTTCTAGTTTCTCTAAAAGGAAGCTGCTCACATGGAAGTGAGACATAAAGTATGCTGTGACAGACTTCTCCGGACTACAGTTGTATTTATTCATAAGAAGAAAACTAGTGAGAAAATGCAAGCTGACAAATTGAAGCTAACTTGGGGAGAAGTCCTGCTTGAGCCAGTTGAGGATAATGAGCCACCACAGAAGATACGTTTTTGTCTCTTTTTTTTAAGTAGTGATTTAAGCAGAGAAGGTAAGGGAAAGTTGCGCAGGGGAGAAGTCCTCAGGGGAGAAGTCCTCAAGGGAGCTCGCTGCCAGCATAGGGTTTGCAGTAGTTCTGTGTCACTGTGTGACTCCACTTACTAAAGAGCAAGAGGAGATCACAGCCAGTAACTTTTTCCAATCCGTTTCTGTTTTCTAGGAACTTGTTGGAGAGTTTCCTATGGATTACAGGCAGCTCCTGATGCTAGTTTTCAGGTGTTGGTGTAGTGTCTGATACTTGAAGCTGAGATTTTTTTCCTAGGGAGCCTTTCTTTTAGTGTCCTCATAAAATCTGAAAAATATTTTAAAATGGCAGAGCTTCAGAAATAACACGTGACTCAAGGATAAAGAGAAGAGAAGAAAGCAGTATATCTGGTGCTGTAGTATGAAAAGTTAGATGCTGATATGTGCCAGTTTCCACTCTCAGCATTTTAAAAAAAAAAGGTTTCTTCCATCTGTCACCAATTCAGAATAGATCAGGATTAGTTTTCAATCTCTTCCTTTGGAAAGTTATCCCAAAATCCACTGGAACTTGTCATTAAGGAGACTTTCAGCTTAAATATTCTTTATTTAATTAACCAGTTACTAGTAGTTCTACCTCTTTTTAGTTACCAGTAGTAATACCTCTTTTCAGTCCCTTGTTGGCCTTCTATACGTGGCCTCCTGTTTTTCTGCCTTTTCAATCTGTTCCTGAAATGTAGGCCTACATTAAAGACCCTATAATGTCTTAATACAAGGGAAAAAAACAATATTGAATTATGTTCACACGAATTATTTCTCTGGATCTTAAAAGATAACAGTCTTATCTATATGTGGCAGCATTTGTTTGCCTCTTCAGAGTTCCAGTTTGCTTTTCCATCTTGCAGTCTTCTAGCGCATCTAATAGTGCGCCTGCCTGCGATGTACCCCGTCCTCCCATCCTTTCCCCATTGATAAAGTCACTGAAGCATCTTGTATGTGTAGGGCTTTATGTGTAATTCAGGCTTGATTTGTTGTAAACTCAGTTTTATAAATTTCATGAGAAAAGTCTAAAAAAAAAAAAATACCCAATTGCTTCTGCTTAGCATAGAGGGTAGCAGTGGCCTGCGAGAGCCAGAAGAGTTTGTGCCACAGGTGGGGGCTGGTCCTCAGGATCTGCTGTCCTGACGGAGGTGTGCCCTGCCAGCAGGGATGGAAACCTCTGCGGCACCAAAGCGTGTTCATCTGAACAGGGTTTCATCCCAATGCCTGAGGTAGTCTTTCACCCTTTCAGGTAGTCCGGAGGCAGACTAGTCATTGCAGCTGTTGCGTGAGGGTGGCTGTTGACTTCACCAGTACGCAGCTTATCTGGAGGGCTCCAGCCATCCCAGCTCTTGGGAAAGTCTGATGAGACCAGAGCACAGCTGAATGATGCTGGCAATGGACCTGTGTTGCTTTCTTTCAGTGATGTGAAAGCTGTCGAGGTCCCTGCCAGCCCATCATTTCCTCATGGCTCCAAATACACACATCAATTAGATTTTTAAGGTGTGCAAGTAAGGTCCATCAGCAAAGCAGCTTTGAAAATAGAGTGCCTCTGGGCACTGGTCCTGCATGTCCCTAGGGGCTCACGCAGTCTCCGAAGTCCTGGCAGAAGAGGAGGGGTTGCTGGTAGGACGCAGGTGGGCAATTCTCAGCTCAGGCTGCTAAACCACTGTGGAGAAAAGAGCCAAACATACGTCAGCAGTAAAAGTGCTGTGAGAAGCCAGCCTAGAAAACAGAGGGCAGGTGGAGACGTGCTGCAGGGTTATAAAATAGCTGGAATTTCCTTAATTACCCAGAACTTCATGCTTAGGTAGATTAGGCTATTGTAATCCATTTGAGCGGTGACAAAGCTATGAATAATTGAGATGAGCTGGTGTCCCAGGATGGGACAGAGTGCGGGTTTAGCTGTAGACAAGTGTCACTGGTGGACAATGCTGCGTGAGAAACCAGTAACATTTACTGATGTCCAGACCACGGGCAATGTGTTGACAGCCTTTGCAGAGCCTCTTGTAGTTTGTCAGGCACGGAGTGCAAATTCTTCTATATCGAGAGCTGTCTATATCTGTGCAAAACCCCATAGCTGCTGTAGATAATGAATGCTTTGCTTTCCTGATATGCTTAATCTCTGGCTTAGACCACGTATGTGCTCAGAATAGCAAATATATTATTATGCAGTGTGAAGCTATGATAGCTCTGTTTTATATAGATGTAATGCAGTGTGTTTACCCTCCTTAAACCTATCGATTAAGGAATATACATTTTGTTCAGCTGAATTGATTTACATTTTAGTGTTCATGACACTTTTCGTCCTTTCTTTGGTAACAGTATGTGGTACTGCGGCTGTTCCTGATCATGAAGAGAGATGCTACCATTAGTTTCTTTAGCATTATTTATTGAAGAGTTCCTTAAGCAAAAATCAAACTCTGAGTTCCTCGTAGTCTGAACAAAGGAAACATTTTTCTCCAACCTCCTCCCTGTTGGTCTCCTGGCATAACAAGCTGTCATTCCAAATATTCAGGGGCTTCTTTTGTTTGCCAATCTTTTTTTTTTTTTTTTTTTTGGGGGGGGAGGGCGTGTGTTATTTTGTTTTGCTGGATTTCAGTTTATTTGCAAGATCCTTATCAGATGGAGCCCTTTAAAAGGGAGGGCAGATGCTCTTGGGCCTTCTCTTGCCAGCTTAAAAAATCATGGAAAAGAACTTCTTCCTCTTTCTCTGCACCTAGTTATTTAAATGTTTGATTTAGCAATGAGTCCAAACAAAAAAAAACCTCACTGGCCATGCTGAAAATCAGCATTTCTTGAGAGCACTGTTCATGTACGTCATGTTCAGATTTTTCCCTTTGAGCCAAGCTCCCAGCCTGACCCCTGTAGCCCATCTACTTGATGCAAATTGTGGGATGTACTGTTCAGCAATCAAGGGAACATGGCCTATATGGGATGTAATGAACAACACAGGAGATGACTGGTATTTCTCTTGAAGATATACCAATGTCAGCTCCCAAGTATATCTTTATTAGCCTGTTGAGCTTTTTTATTTTTTTACAGAAATTGACACTTTATTTCAACAGCAGAGACCTTTCATCCTTATGTTTCATGTTTTCCTCTAGATTTTCTTTAAATGAACTTTTTGTTGAAAACGAACTATATAAATATATATTTTTTTTTCAACTTGGAAGTTGTATTTTAAGAAAAATTTGATGAAATACTCACTTCCCATTGAATCACTCAAAATGTCACAAGAGCATCCAGAGCAAACCAGGATTTCCAGAATTAGGATTCTGAAAATGCCTCGTTTGTTTTCATTGAATATAAGGAGACAATTTTCATTAATTATGGTATTTTTTACTGCTTCAGGTCTGTAGTATTTAAAAAAAACAATTACCCAAGGCCTTTGGTCATTTTATGTGTGTATACTGCAAGCAATATTTGAATACACTGCTTATCCTAACACTAAACAATTGCATTTGCAATGGAGAAGGATATCTGGGAGCAGCCTTCGGCTGCACAAAGGTTCCTGGACTATACAGGTGTTGGTGAAGGTGTTTGTAGCCTCTCATTAACTCTGCCAGCTTTTCCCTTGACTGCTGGTGTGCCACCGGGCTTCTGCCTGGGTTGAGTCAGAGCCACTTGAACAACTTCCACTTTTATTGCTGGTCTGGAGAGGAAAAAAAAATCCTAAAAAACCAAATCAGTGGTGGAAAGTGTTCTGCTATGGATTTGCTGTGTCTAAGATAGCTACATGTGTACGTAAAAGGAAACAGAGCTGAATTGTACTTTACAGAGCTTTTCTGGACTAACACTGATGCCTGTGCCCATGCCGTTTCTATCCCACTGCTGATTTTTGTGAGTGAACTGCATGGGTGTGGCTTGCCTACTGCTGGGTGTGTGATTTCATTGAAATGAATGAGACCTTACGCCAGCACTGTTTTCTTTCTCACACAGTATTTGCCAGCACATAAAACTCATTTCATTTTGTTAGCTGACTTCTCTGTAAAGCCATAGTTTTCTCAACTTGTGTAATTAATCTGTTTTGAAACACCTTCATGGCTTGGTGTCAGTGCAGAGTTTCTTCATAGTTGCATTGGGAGGCAAGGGAGGAGGGAGGAGATTATCTTTTTGGGAAAAGAACCTGTGCCTGCATTTTCCTAATCAGACTGATGATTTCTGTGTAGTTGGGTGGTTTTATTCTAAAAAGCGTAAGCTGCTGCTGGCATGCAAACTTCAGACATCTCTGACCTCTTTTGAACTTGCTAATTCTGAAGCTCTCTGTTCTGCATTTCACTTGTGCTTTGATTATGATGACTTTGAAGGAACTGTCCTTTGATGGAATCTTGTATGAGGCATCTCTCTTGGAGCAAGTTAAAACCTGTGCTTTAAAACATGCTGTTTGCATCTTAATCGATACTGAGACACAGTGAATTAATCTGTGTATAGCCCTGAGGGGATGTTCTTGCTATGGGATTACTTTCTGTGCCTGAAAGACCTTACACCTGCAAGGAATAGAAGCACAACAGTGGTGTGGGGCTTGCGGGTGTGCATGGAAGCTCAAATCTGTGCTATCTACATGTGTATTTCCATAAATACAGGCAGGGAAATTTCTAGACATCTCTGGAAGTTAATCATCTGGGCTACTAAACTGCACATACCATTTTATTAACTTTGTTTGGATGAGTGAGTAGCATTTGGATTCAGGAACGTGCCGTGGCTGTCTTGATATCTTCTACTTACCAGTTCAGCACAACTCTTGCTGAATACAAGATTGTCCCATTTCTGTGCTTTATCTTGCTTTCCCCTGCATTGCACAGACATTTGGATCTACTGATTGAGTCAAGCAGGAGACTGAAAAGTGGTGTGGCCAGTGGGAACATCCTTTGAGGAAAGAGGAGGGCAGGTCATATCTTTTGAGTTACTATGCATGTTGAAGACTGCTTAATATGAGCAGTTGCCATTAGGTTCTCTACATTTAAACATGTTCATTAATACAGTTGCATTTCTATGTCAACCCACCTGTAGGAAGGTTCAAGGCAAGTCAGTATCTCTGGCTATTTATTAATTGATTTTGCTGACTCTTCCTCTGCTATTTGTTCTGCTTTGATTTCTGTAACAAGATAAATTTTATATTTGTTATTTTTTTTTAAGCCTTACAGACCAGATACAACAAAACACCTGCGTGTGCAGGCAGCTTTTAAACAAATACTGAAATCCCAACGAAGCCAATGGCATTTCAGCATGAGCTTTGTAGAGCTGGGGCGTAATGTTCAACCAGTAAAGAATGAGATGAAAAACCCAGCTTTCCATTTTTACTACCATCATAAAATGAGTGCGAGTATTTTTACACACAAAATAAAGCCCTCTAATGCGAAGATTGTGACTGTTTTTGGTGCCTTTTCTGCCTCCTCATGTACATCTTCCAGACTTCTGAGGTCTTAGTGTGACCTAGCCCTGCCGTACTGCAAGGAGCTCTATAGCCGCACGTAAAGCTAAGTTTTTTAATTCATATATTTGATATGGCTTCAGGTACTCTGGAATGTAAAACTCTGAGGCAAAACATTGGAGGAACTAAATCCAGATGTTCCAGACTTATTGGTGGAAACTGGCCATCCTCTTCTTACACATGCTTAAACTGATCAGCTGTTTGAATATGGAAGGAATTCCCAAGTGCTCTCCTCTGTTTTGAAGGATAGATTGCGTGTGGAATGAGCCTTTCCTTTCCTCCCAGTATCAAGAGTAGCCAGTGCCTGCAGACCAGAGAAGATGCCATCTAAGCTCATTTAACTCACGTTGTTTCCTTGTGTGCAACATACAGTGTCATTACAACTGTTTTTTGGTTTGGTTTTTTTTTTTCCCCACTTTGTTTTCCTTTTGGTTATTCTATGAAATTTGCCATGCAGCTGAAATTGGAAATTATCCCTGTATTTTTAGGGTTGGTTTTTTCTGTTCTTCATTTCCCAGCAATGTTGAAAAAATTGGAAATGCAGTGATCTTTTCTGAAATACATAATTAAGTAAATTGGTGGTATGTTTAAGACTCCAGGCTTCAGTAGAACATAAACTGGAACATTGACTGTTGCTGCTCATTTTTACAGTATGTACCTCAATTGTAGGTAATCCTTATAAACCCTGAGTGAAAGAGCATGAGAAGGGGGAAAAAAAAGGCTTAAGAAACTCAGTGGTGTAAATTGACAAAATAGTATCACCTAAAAAACCTGAACTTTTATTAATGTTTTCTGCGGGACTGTAAGTACAGATATGAAACTCTTCAGTCTGCCTGGTGCTAAACTAGGGAGGAGAGCACTGCTGTTCAGAAAAAAACCCTTATTGCTGGCTAAGTGCTGTAGCCTTTTGTACTTAAGTGCCTGAACTTGTCCTGTCTCGGGGCAGTATACTGTAAAAGCTTTCCGATTGGTTTCATGAACTATACTGTTGTTGTCTATAGCTTATTTTCAGTTGATCCAACTCAAAAAGAGTTAAGAAATTCCGAGGTCAGTCATGAGAAAAACAAGTTTGCATAGTTATTCTGCCTCTTATAGCCCACATTCCTTCTTTTTCTCAATCATAAAGGCTTTATAACACAATAGCATGTTAAATGTTGTTCATGTACACACCTGTGTATGCAGTGCCTGCCTTGGCATTACATTCTTGTGCCCTGATTCTGCCAGCAGACCTGCACGTGTGACCTGCCAGCAGACCTTTGCAATGGGGAGAGGAGTCCTGTGTGCGTGACCTTAAACTTGCCCATCTGCAATCACTCACATAACCAGTGGTGTCAAACAGTGGAGCACCAGAGTCCTCATCCCCTTTGCCCATGTGGGTAACCCCAGCAACCCTGGTGAAGATCTTACACTGAGTAACTCTGCTAAGGTTTATATGTGGTTGCAGGCTTTAATGTTGTGTTTCTCGCTTACTGGTGCTTTGTTTTTCCTTTTAACTTTTTTTAAAGAAACTTTAAGTCTTCTACTGGTATTGATTTTTCTTTTGTGCATTGTTATTATTATTTTAAACCTTGCCTTGCTGCTGCTTGTCAGAATTAAATGATCCAGTGAGAAAATGCCTGGTTTCAGGTTGGAGAAGGTGCAAAGTTTTTTGTTGTTTGTAGGATCAAGATGGCTAAGTAATTATTGCTAGATCTTCCAGTTCTGAAGACCTTTGAGATGGTAAGGCAGAATGGAAAGATTCTTTTCCAATTAAAGGTTAATACCATGTAATATCTGGAGGTTACCTAACCATTAGAGAGTTTTTGCCTGCCATGGCCTGACAAGTGTGCCTGACAAGTGTGGTGAAGTTTGGCATCTTGTGGTCTGGAATAGTGTCTTTCTATCTGCTTGGGGATCTGCGGTGCACAAAGGACTAACGTACTTGAGCAAAACTGAGGGACAGCAGAAGTCCTCTTAAAACTTCCTCTGCAATCTGATAGCATTTGTCTTCCTTCTCTGGCTCAGCAAACACGGACAAATTGATTGTCGCTCTTATGTAGCAATCAAAGTACCCTCCTCTCAAAGCTTTTGCAGACTTAGTACCGAACAGGCAAAGGGAGGACAATCAGACCCTGAGAAATACAGGAAGTATCTTGCTCAATGCATGTTTGGCGGTGTGTATTTAACTTACATATCTTGTATTGTGCGCATATGTGAATGTGTCACTGTAATCTGTGCTTATAGACGAATGCAGCTATACGCTCCACTTCCCTTCCTTTCTTTTTCAGCAGACCACGGCCCTGGCCGAGAGAGCAAATGCTGGGCTGTAAGTGTGGAAATGGAGCCATCAGGAGAAACTGAGAATAGCTGCCTTCGCTGGGTGTAAGCAGCGGGGTACTTCATCAGATGCTTGATGTTGAACGTAAACACCTGTAATCAATTTTGAGTGGATTTAGGGTTAAACAAGTGGTCTCCTAGAGGCTGGTGAGACCACTTCAGGAGATACTTCAGTGTTTTGCTGAATGAGAATTGGTGAAGCGGCGCCTTGAAGGCTGGCATCAGGACACTTGGAGTGGATTTGTCAACTACAAAACACGGGCAAAACTGATCCTGAAATGGTCTGATTGAGGTTTTGCGCAAATGGGTAACTGTTGTGTGTCTGAGTGTCCCATTAGCTTGCCAGTTTGAACACTAAAAGTAAATGTGTTCTCTTAATAATGAATTCTTGTACGGGGATTTTTACTTCGTCAGAAGACTTACCGGCTTGCTGTCGTAGTTCCTCCTGCCCTGACTGGCAGTCATATCCCTGGATTTATTCATTTGGCACAGACTATTGGATTCTGGGTGACAGACACTGCTGCGTGTTTGCTACTAAGTTGCATGTAGTTTCATTAAAACTCTATGCCCTAATAATACGTATGTAAAGAGAAAGCTTTCTTGTGCATCCCTGGTTATAAAAATGTAGTAATTATTTTGTGAATGAAGAAATATTTTTTCCTAACATAAACAGAATCATCTAAGTTCATAGATTAATCTCATAATGGATTAATCTTAAAATGAAAGTGTTATTTCGTGGGTTTTGCTTGTCGTCTGCCAGAACAAAATCCACAGCCTGTTTTTGCAGGACCTGCTGTAACATGAACCGTGATGTGGGACATCTGTAAAGCAGCTTCTTGTTCATGTCGTTCTTCCTCAAGTACCCAGTTTTTGTACCATGATAATTTTAGCACTTTGAATGCAGACCAATGCTTTGTCCTTATGTGGCTTGGTAGTTAATTGTGAAGCAGAAAACCCTTTTGTGGCTGAGAAAATGAAGAAATGGCGATTTGCTCAGGATCACTCATGGGGTGGCACCAGTGGGGAGTGAGGTGCTAGGTCAGGCCTCGTGGCCACTGGGACAGAAGCCATCTGCTGAAGCGGGACAGCTGTCAGACAAGATGGGTGGGTGAATATGGGGAGAGGTACAGGAGATACCAGGTCCAGGCACGTGTGAAGAAGGGCATGTGGAGATAGGAGGAGATCCAGCACCGCTGTGTGAGGTGGTGCTGCAATGCCCTGGGGCAGGCGTGGGGGGGTGTAGATACACCTGCCCAGAGCCAGCCCAGCTCTTCAGGGACACCCCTCTCGATTAGGTCGGTTCTCCATGGCGTGGCCCCGGGCCGGTGAGCGATGCCCAAACTGCCCTCGGTGCCCCCAGCTTGCGCAGGCTCTGCCGGCCCCGCCGAGGCCCGGCGTCGGCCGTTGGGCTCTCTGGGAGAAGAGGTTGTGGAAAAGTGGGAGCGAGACCCTCCCAGGGTAGCGTGAAGATGACCTCTCCCGTGGTTCCTCCAGCCAGGCTGTTGTGGTTACTAACAGTAACGAAACATTGCTTGTTAGGACACAAACCCGACTCGCTTCTCATTTCAAGCTAGAAAACGAGCTGGAAATGGGAGATGTCAGACTCCATGAACCCAGCCTCGTTTCAGGGCCAGAGCAGTGAAGAACTCTTTAAGGCCAATTTTTGTTAGAAGACTTTCAAAAGCATTTAATTATTCTCGTCTAAGGAAAGGTAAATATGTAAGAGTTCACATAGCTCTAATGTTTATTGATATTTAAATGCTAAAGTCACTGCACAGTGAAACTTGGACAATTAAGAATGTAAACACCGACATAACAGTTTTATAACCCTTGAACTGAGTAATTAGCTGAGAGTATCCCAATTTCTGACAGAGAGGTGTTCATTTACATATCAAGGTCTCCACGAAGCCCTCGGGGATCACAGCTTGCTCTTCATGTTATACAGTCAGACTTCAAGTGCAACAAAAAGTTCAACGTTTTTATGTTGAGAAGTTTTTCAGATGTCAGTGTTTAGGCATCAAAAATTCAACCACAACAACAAAAATAAAAAAACCACAGAGAAATGGCTCCCAAGGGATAGGAAGCCTGCAGTATATAAAGCCCTCGATTTCAGGGGAGAAGCTGTTTGGAAGTTCGCTTCGTAAGGTCCCAGCTCGAAGCCTTCTGAAAATTGGCGGAAGGATTCCCAGTGATAACAGCAAGCTTTGCATCGGCCCAACATGAACTGTGGGGTTTTGCTACTTTTATGGTACATGTGAACACAACTCTCTTGGTTTTTCACATGCAGGAGCCTAAATGGTTCGCATAGCTGGAGTATGGGTGCAAGATTTTGGTCTGAGGTGGAGCGCACGCACCTCCCGCTTCCCCACGGTTCCCAGCGGAGCGCTGCGGGCTGGTCGCGGGTCCTGGGCGCTAGTGCCCGTCGCGCAAGTAACACGGCGAGAGGGGTCACGGGAGATGCAAAGGGTCTCTTCTTCAGGGGGTCCGAACCCTTGCCGGCAGTGCTGATGCTGCGGAGGGCACGGCCCTTCTGTAGACAGACCCTGTGCACTGAAGCTACTCCCGTGGAGCAGCTGCAGATACGTGAGCTGGATTTCTCTCCTGGGTTTTCCTGGGGCTAGTAGAGTAAGAAGTAAAGTTTTACTGGTTTCTGGGCAGTTTATTTTGTTTTTTGTAAGAAGTGGAATCTGCTGACAGATGCTGACAGTGATTTTGGGGAGGCAAACATTGTTTTTGGTAACTCTCTTATCCTTATGCTAAATCATTCTAGCCATTGACGTCTCTTGGGTTTGATTTCTGCAGAAAATCTGTGTGCTTTGCACGTTAAGTTAGTAGCTTATTGAGGTGCCTGAATTATTTAATTTAGCCTAACTTTAAGCAGCAGCTTGTACAGACCATGGTCTCAGAACACAACAAATAGTGATGAAGTATCCCCGTAGCTGTAATTTGAGATACCATCTGTGAGAAGCTCCTGTAGGGTAGTGCTGAGCCTCCTTAGTACTTGCCTATTGCATGCAAGGTTTATAGAAAGATTTCTCAGCGGAGAAATTTGTATGAGCCCTTCTTGGAGAAGACTTATCTAGAATTTAGACTAAACTTTATGCTCTGAAGCTGCTGATTTTAAGTGAATTTCGCCTAAGGATATTTTGAAAGCTTTCTTGCTGACTGCCGTGTTTTATTGATGAATTACTTGAATGGTGGTGCTCCGAAGGGTCTCTGGTTTTTATAAAGCAGTTTCTACCGTTATTTTAAGCTTTTAACTATTGCACAGGCTTTTAAAAGTACCGAACTATACTATCTCTTTATTTTGAACAACCTCAGAAGACTGCTTGATGCCAAACTGTGTTTTTGATTTGAGTGTAACTTGTGTTTGCAGGTAATGTACCTCAATGTTTTGTTCTTGGTATGAAGATCATACAGGTTGTAAAAGAAGGTTATTCTTGAGTTATGCACATTTTACTTCTGCTATTTGGCCTGATGGCTGTTAACAGCCACTGACGCTATGGAACCACTTTATAGTGAAACCTTTGATGTGTCCCTTCACCTGTACCTCCTCTGTTCTCTCCGCTCAATGAATCAACTTCATGGTAGGTGGGCTTTCCATAACAGAGGAGCTGTGACTTGACATGTGCAACATGGCATTGCGCAACATCGCTCTAAGAGCAGTAAGAGAGATTTACTATTTCACTTGATTATCAAATCGATTTGCCCCTTCCAAATTCACTATAAACTGGGTCTGCTATGAATCTGAGCTTCAGAGAAGCCCGTGCTGATGGCATTGCGTAGACAATTGCATCCTAATCTTGCATGTCTTTTTGCAAAGCTTTCTTTTATTCTTAATTTACATTTCCTTTCTTGCTGCAGTTTTTTTCTCTATTTTGTATTGTAGGATCGGGATATTCACCCCTTGAAGATGACGAAGATGTGTATGCACGCAATAGATATAAAGGTGAATGCTTTGCTTATGTGCTAAAGAGAATCAGCTGATTGCTGAGAGAAAGCTTCGTTCTTTTTCTTTTCATGGATTATAAAATCTTGGTGATCCAGCTCCATGGTTTTTCTCATGGATTTTTAGATCAAGATTTAATTTCTACTTTTTTTAACAATGGAAATTAGACCAAGTACTGATCACCACTCTTTTATGCACCTGAGTAAGTAACTTTTGCACTACCTTTGCTCTTGGAAGATCAGGTTGTTAAATCATGAAAATCTAGGAAGAGCTTCTCTTTCTTCTTCATACATCCTAACAAAACCATCAATGATGAGCTGACTCAAAACCTGGGCCTACTGATGGTAATGTATAGAAGTACGTGCAAGAGAACTTGATTTTCATGACTTCTTTTCCCCCATAAAATTGTTCGCATTTCAGGTTAACCTGCTATCTGAAATGCCAAGTGAAGTGTGTTTAACGAATGAACGTGTACATTCCAAAAACAAATTACATAGCTGGATGAATGAGCGAATGGACTGGCGTGTTTATAAAGCAAATTCAGGTTTTCTTCCCTATTCTAGAAGATTTTGCCACTCAGCAAGACTGAGAAGTTTTTTGGCACTAACAGTAAATCTTCCGTTTACTATGTCCATTTTCTTAAAAAGTCTGCTTCTGTCTCAATACCCCTTTCCTCTGCCAAAATCCCTCAGAAGCCTGGACAATAAAGAAACTTAGCATTCAATTTGTCACTTTAAATGGTAACTGTGTTTCTTTTTAGTAAACTAATCTGTGGACATGCTAGAATTGTAATGTAATCGTTTTGATTACTTGAAAATACTGGGCATTGGTGTCTTGTTGTACCAAAGAATCAAGGGGCCTTATAAGAGGTAAGTCATAAAGTAATTCAGACATTTATAAACAACAAAGCAGAAAGCACAGATGTTATGGCTATGTTGCTGTCTTATGTTCCTCCCAGTAAAATACTTCAGTATAAAATTTTGCTTTCAAACACATGCAGAAATATGTCGCTAAAGCTTTATTTAGGTAAACTCATTTTTCTTTGCCTTTTAACATGTAGCCCTCTACAGACACATAGAAAAAGAATTCCAGAGATCATGGAGATAAATCAGTGCCAATTCATGCCAGGGCAGGCAAGTAGTTAAAATGCGGATTCTGTATAAATTCCTTTTATATGGTGATCCAAAATGGATTATACTCATGTCAGCCAAAATGTCACCAGGGTAAGTGGAACATAATGACTCATTCACGCAGATATTAAAAACTGCCCTGAGTTTGGAAGCGCTGCTGCCAAATGTTGAAGATCAGACAATGTGAATCTAAGAGTGTAAAGCGTTGGAGGAGAAAAGGCTCACTCTTCATTAGCATACTTATTTAAGTTAGTATTGGGGGGAAGGGAATGGAGAAAGACAAAGCAAGGAAAAATGGGCTGAGTAGCTACGTTCAGAGCTTCTCCTTACATCTGCAGTCCAGCATTTTGGGTATGGCCCATTGCTCGGCAAATAAAACTTCCCAATAACAAATAACTAAATGAATTTTCTTAACTGATGTTAACATACGTAAACAGCATTGTTTTTTCTTTGCACACACACTCACTAAACAGTGCAAGTGAGCACGCAAATTCATCCTCTTTGGCATCTGCAAACAAAACATTGCAGTTTATTGGGGGGCGGGAAGGGGAATCGACCTCCTACCAAACCCTTTTGTCTTCATCTGGATGTTTTTCAACTTGCTCAGCTTTCCAGAGAAACATCGCTGAGACTTTCTGTGCCCACAGCATTTTTAGAGAGTTTTTCCCTTCCTCCCTGGAGAACCCTCAGCTCTGTTGGCTGGAGTACCAGCAAGCAACGGTACGGCTGGTCACTTTGCATGCTGCTTATGAAGGAAACGCTCAGCTGAGGCTGGTGGTTAAACAGGACTGAGGGGTTGGGGGAAATGATGCTCTAGAAAATGCTTTCCTTCCTGCCACTTGGCATGGCTGTCTCGGATCATATTTGATGAGAAAGGGCTTCCCGAATACAGCAGTTCCTGTGTTCATCACAGCTCTAGTGCCACTGCTCTGATGATCCTCATTCCTAATATTTCTCAAAAACTGTAATCATCAAACGGTAGCCCTAGCTGTAGAGGCAACATTGTGGCTTCAACCATTTCTGCTTCCTGCCTGTTTTCCAGTGGTTTCAAACACAAGATTGAGTCTCTGAAATGTTTTACCACATTTCGGTGACAATGCAGGCTATTGTATCGCTGAAGAATGGTGCAAACTTTCTGTTAAACAGAAAAACACTACATAGGTCCTGGTACCTAAGAGTTTGGATTTTAATTAGGTGAACAGAGCCCAGCACAGATGGTGAAGCTCCAGAAGAGGTGCCTGGGAAACCTGTAGCTTTTCTTATTGTCAAAGCCTTCAGGAACACGGCTGATCTTGTCTTGAGGCAGGGAACAGCTTGTGTGACCTCTCGGGGCCCCATCCAGCCCTAATATTCCATAAATATTCCATGTAGCTGCTTAGCCTTTGAAAACCAATATGTGCCTTCAGTTAAAAATAAACAAACTTTGATCTTAAACTTTGTTGTATCGTTTGATGTGCTTTCAGATGCACATAAGCTTTTCAAGTTAGATGGGGGTTTTTTCAGTGATAGCAGTTGGTCTAAACCCAGATATTTGCCCCCTGATAAACCGTGCCTCACCCACTTTCTTCTAATCACATTCAGTTCTAGAGTAAGCATAATAATGTTTTAGATCAAACAGATGTTCCTCCTAAGCTCTTCAAGTTATCTGCATCCAAAAGCATGTCTGTTTTTGTTTTTCTTTCTGACGGTATCATTTGGTCCATTAAAGATGTATTATCCCTCCCTTGGAGCCTTGTTTTGTTTCTCTCTGTAGACCACCGTAGCTGCAACAACGCTACAGGAAGAGCCTTTTCTTTTTCGGTATTCTGTTTCTGCATTGAACTGCATTTGTTAGCTGTTAGCCACTTTTTTTTTTAAATATGTGTGCAGCTGTTTACTCAAGGCAAGCGTGTTTGTAAAGCAACAAAAATTTGCAGAAAAACTCAGGCAATTTGCAATACCTGAAACATCTGCTTGCCTTTTTTTTTTTTTTTAAATTAGCTTCTCAATTGTGTTGCAAAGTGTACTTGTCTTAACACCCTTTACAAAGGAAATCAGCCGTGTGCATTTGCACCTTTTGTGTGTGGAAAACCTGAGGCATAAATATCTTGAACTGATTTGCTGGAGGATTACCTAGGTGGCTGGGGCAAAAGCCCAGCCTACCTGAGTCTTCATCTCCCCTGTTGTGCCCCTTCAGTCAGTGTTCTCCTAGGAACTTCAGGTTTAAACCCTTCTGCAGAAAAACTGAGGCCTCCTCATTAGTTGAGGAGATCCTACAGCAAGTGGGAAAAGCTTTTTTTTTTTTAAATAAAAAAAAAAAAAGAAGTTTAGGGTCTCAGGCCATGAAAAGAACAAGTGGGACAGAAAAGTTGGAAGTATTTTGGGATGAGACCACTGAAGAGGAGATTGTGGAAAAGCTGTTGTTAGCTTTTAGGAGGAGGCGGATTTCTCCCGGAGGTGAATGAGACAGAGGCTGCCTCTGTGAATCCAACATGCGTGGCTGCCCCCAGAGAGTGGTCGGAGGTGATGCTTGAAGACTGCGCCAGTGGCAGGGGGGTAGGCAGCTAAGGAGGCTGCAGAGATGGGTGCTGTCATCACTCTACTTCAGCAGTAGCTGATTGACTTCTATTCCTGCTAGCTCACACTCCTCACCTGCTCTCCCAGTTTTAATTTGGTTCATAGCAAGCATGAAAAATGTGAGCCGCTGTGATACAGCCCCTCAACAAAATGGCCCAAGTAAGTTGATGGTTTTTTTTTTTGAATGTCTTTTGGTAACTATGGGATATAGATTAGGGTGAAGGACAGGAAATAGTTCTTAAAAAAAATAAAACAAAACAAAAAACCAAAACAAAACCCCAAACAAACCACTCTCCACCAAACTACTTTTTCGTAATTGTGAGGTAAATAGTGGAGGATGTATTTGACATTCAATGCTTGTGGAAAAAAACAGAGATGGGATGATTGTGTGGCTGAGCCAAAAAGCTGAACTGCACTCTGCCCCTAACCTGCTTGTTTCTCGTGCCTCAGTTACTGCGTATTTGGTGACACTGGGAATAATGCCACTTACACATCTTTGTAACAGGTTTTCACATGTATTGGTGAAATACAAAAATAAGCATGTCACAGTACGATACGACTGCTTCAGAAACGGACTAGTTTAGAGGAATGTGCTCTTGGTCTAGTCAAAAGCTTGACAATTAGTCTCTGATTTTAGTCCTCAAGTGCTATTTGTGTTGATTCAGGACCAGCACAGCAAAATGTAGGTGCAAAATGTAGTTTCCATTGGGAAAGTGTAAATATGTCTTAGAGACATTGTACACTGAATATAAATATCCCACGTATGAGAAATATAACAGGCTGTATTGATTTTTGTTTATTTATGTGTGGAGCTGATCCAAATAGTGTCGAAAAATGTACATAATACCTGTAGGAATTAAGAGCTAGAAGTGAACATCTGCCAAAGATGGTCTAGAAATTATTTTTAAATGTCTCCTGTGAGTTTGGAAGGATGAAGGCTAAAACTCTTTGTGTTGTGTTTGTATGGGTTTTTTTTTTTCCATCTTTCTTGCAGACTTTGAAAGTTTTGTCATGTACCTCCCGCATGTCACACATTGTCACACAGGATTTCAGGACCTGTCATCTTTGTTTTTTTCCCTTGCAATCCCTCCCTCCCTCTCTCTTGATATGTCCTTTTCAAATCTTGCCCTGGAAAGGGCAGGCTTAGTCACTTCTTGTGTAGGAATCTCCTACTGAGGAGCTGCCTGCTGCAGAAAAAGCACGGCTTTCTTGGTGAACCCCGTTGTCAAAGCTAAACAAAGATTTTGAAGCTTTAACTGGGAAGGGGAAGTCTCTATTTGATACTGCACCCATCAGTATCACAGTATGGTGTTAAATCCTCAGAAGGAGACGATACCCACATCCTGCGTATTTTGATGTGTAGCCCTGACCAGTTATTAAAAGTTCAGTTTTATGTACATGTGTTTCCCTTTTTCCCATGAGTTTGGTAGGAGAATTAGCCCTGAAGTCCTGGCCAAATTCCAGCTTTCCTCTGACTTGGCAGATCCATCCATGTCAGTGTCATGCATCCAGGAGCAACTAGAAGGTCCTTCTTGTACTTCAGGCTACTTTTCCATGATATTAGGGAAACGTAGTCCTCCACCCATCTTTTGAGATGAAGAGTACAACACATGAAGTCCAGACCTTTGAGAAGATTTAGAACTGGATTTAAATTTCTGCAGCTTGGATTTCCTTTTCTGACTATGTGCTATGTAATATGCTTGTGAATGAACATTGACGCTCTCTGAAGGATTTGACCATAGGAAGTGCAGGGGTTTGTGCTGTCAAATATATGCATTGTGCCTGAACATATGTTGCACTTGGAAGCTACAAATTACTACCAAAAAGAGAGCAATAGGGTCAGATCTTTCTCGAAAGCCCTTCACTTAGTCTGTTGGATTGGACACTTGCCTTCAGATTAATCATGGCAATGGTGCTGTGCCCATTTGCTGGTAGAAGGCTATTTTGTGGCGATACAAAGGGTATTTGAACGTTTCAGTGTGGCACCGCAGAACTGCTGAGAACAGCGAGGGAGCTGCTGGTCTTGCACACTTCGCATGTTCCAGTTCAGCCTTAATCCTGGGTGCTAGCTTGGAAAGTAACTTTGCCAAACGGGAGCCGTACTTAAACCCTGAATGGATGTTCTGACGCGTGGAGGATGTGTACAGACAGGCTTGGCATGTTGGCAATATGATTTATGTAAGTCACATCCTTTCTAACTGTAGGAGAGCTTGAACTACCACAGAGTTCGGCCAAGGCAATGTCCTTTACTGCACAAGTTATTATGGAAGGTGAGAGAGCTAAATGTTGTAAAGATTCCAACTAAGCTGGACCAAAGGTTGTTCCTAATGCAAACTTGTGTTACCAAAGAGAAGTTGGACGTACCCATTTAAAAACGAAGGAAAAAAGGTCCAGTTGTCATCAAACTGTCCACATGGTGGCAGACTTATTCCATGGACAAAAAACCATAGACCAACCCTTCCCCGTTCCACCCCCCACCCCCCCACCCCAAATCTAATGGCTACAATCTTTAATGTTTGTAATAAAAAAGAGCTGCCAGTCTTTGAAGGGCTGACCTTCTGATGTATAAGACTTAGTGCACCTTGCTGTATTGTTACTTCTCCACTTTGGTGGCTTTTTAGATAAGACTTTCTTCCATTTCTTCTCTGTGACCTTGAATAAAAAAAGTGATTTTATATTTGTGTCTGACCTTTTACATTTTGCAAAGTACTATGTGTGGTTTTTTGTTCTCTGTGCTAGAAACACCGTGGTGCTCTCCCATTAAGGTGAAACATGGTTATGCAAACTGCAGGACACCTCAAGGGGAGTATTACAAGAATGTACTGGGGACAAGATGTGATATTCGCTGTCAAAAAGGCTACGAACTGCACGGCCCTCAGCAGCTGATTTGTCAGTCAAGCAAACGCTGGTCTGGGAAAGTGCTGTGCAAACGTGAGTAGCTACAAAATCTCTGCCTGCGGTTTGTGCCACAGATTCAGCAGACAATAAACTCTACTTGCCTTTGAAACAGTGATCTTCGGATTGTTATTTGTATCTTAAACATTGACAATATACTTGGATATGTAGATGGGCTTGTTGCTGAGGATCTTACAGTGGTACATGGCGTGATAAGTGCCATGAGTGGTACAAATACTCTTGGCAGATAGGGAATGTTTTGTGAGTGTGGGATTTTGATTTGTGGGAATAGTTTTATGACAAAGCCATAAAGCTGCTTTAAAATATTGCCCATTTTGGATTTTGTAAGCTGACGCAATTTGTATCGGGTGTCTAAATGGGCTTTTGCCGTAAAACATTTTCTGAGAAGAGCGGAATAGGTACTTGTCATCTTTTTCTCATATAAATGTTGCATTAGGCCACTATATATGTAAAGTTAAATTTGAAACGTGGCTAATAAGAACAGCGTGAAACACCTCACGTGGAACATGACTTTCTCCCACTTGTCATTTGCTAGCTGTGTCTTCAATTCCATGTAATACTTCACATTGACATTACTCCAAAGGGGGATAATAGGTTTCCAGAAGTCTTTGTTTTCTGTTCCAGAAAAGCGCTGCCCCACCCTGTCCATGCCGACCAACGGGGGCTTCAAGTGTTTAGATGGCGCCTATTTTGGCTCGAGGTGTGAGTACTACTGTTCGCCGGGATACCAGCTGAAAGGCGACCGCATAGTAACGTGCATGGACAACAAAGTTTGGAGTGGCCGGCCAGCGTCCTGCGTTGGTAAGTAGGATGGTTGGTCTGCATCCTGGAAAGTCTACATCTTGAGGTACCTGCTGGTGCCCCAGCCTCCAAATGAATTTCAAAACGCTCTTTTATCCAGTTCCTGGAGGAAAAAAGCAACTGTCCCTTTTGGAGAAGCAGAGAACAGTTTTCTAAAAGGGATACAGTGCGCTCTCCCTCACTTAGTACTTTCAGTCCCAAGTGACCGTCTTCCTTAGACACACGCTATCAGCTCCAAGCGTTATCATCACTTTAATAAAGATGAAGCTGGTGTAAATGGTCAGTGCTTTACAATGCTTATAACAGCCTTCGCTGATCTCCTGAGTGACTCGCTGGTAGTCTGCAATTACTGTGCTGCTCTTCTAGCATGTTCTCTGTGCTGGAGTCTGTTGTGCTCTCTGCAACTTCATGATAAAACAGGTTTGAAACGAAACCCTTTGTCTGACCTCCCCTGTTGCTTTTGTTTCTTGGGATCACAGTCTCCAAATATATCCAGGGAATATGAATGGATTGTAGTTACCAGCATGGTAGCAGTGAGCTAGACTAAATTTCAGCCTAGTTTACATTAGTTATGCCAGCAATTTTCATTACATTACAGCAGTCTCTCAGGAACCTCGGCTGGAATAATTGTTTTTATGTACAAAAATAAAAAGAGAGAGAAACAAATATTGAGATTTAACTTTCCTCCCTGCTAATGAGATTTCAGCAGATAGTGAGGCCTCAGCTGCTGTTCTTGTTTCTGGGAAGTCTCTCATAAAAGATTCAGCAGCTGTCCACAAAGGAAATTATTTTTTTGGCCATTTGAATTGGCTACCAGTAATTTAAGCTTGTGGGTGGTAGAGTATTTGTGCTTGGTGTTTTTTTGTGTACGATGACTTGGTTTTCCTCAGAATGCCTGTGGCTCAGTCTAGGTTAGCAAATGGCTTTGGAGTCTCCCCACTGTGGCCTGATGTTCGTAGAATTTTCTTCAGGTTTCCTGTTACTTGGTGTTGTACAAATGTATAAATGAGCCTGCCGCTTAGGTCTAGACTGTTTGTGGTGACTCTTGTTTTTATTTACAAAAACGAGCCTTGTCCTTCTCAATGGTGCGGGCGGAGGAAGAAAAACAGTTTGGGAACGATAAAATGTTGTCCTCTGTATTTCCTGGCACTTTCAGAACCTCATCTGTTTGCAGTGACAGGGTGCTTATTACAAAGGATGCTGTTTTGCAGAGAAGAGTAAGCAAGTATGTCTTAAGCAAAAAAAGAGAGGCTAAGTTAGCACTAACGCTTCTTCTTGATTCCAAAAATGCAGGAACAGTCGTTGCATAGGGTATGATTGCAAGTCCCAAGTAACCCAGTAAAAGTAACATTATTATTTAAGTACTGGTAATACCACATAGTATGGAGAAGACCTGTTTCAACCTTGTGTGCGCCCAGTTACTCTATGCAAATAGTGAGTTATGCAGTTAGCAAACAGTTTAATAAGGTTATCTTTTGGCCTCATGATAGGTAGGATAGAGATTTTTTTTGTGACCAGACATGACCCTAACAGTGTAATTGCAGTTTGCAAGTGAATACACATCCCTTACTGTAATTCAGTAATTAAAGAAAAGTCATCAGTGAACTGCAGCCTACGAAAGCTTACCAATGGCCAGAAGAGAACTGGCTGAATAGACATTCTTCCTCACTTTCAGCTGAGGAGTAAAATTAAGGTGAGGGGAGTGATGAAATACAAAGGCAAAGAAGCTGTTTTATTTGTTACTTTAGTGTATAAGCAATTAGTTGCACTGTGCACAGTAGGGATGTTACATGTCATCATAGGCATGGGCTGGTAAAGTTCATGTCGTTACAAATAGTTGGGGAAGTGACCTGGGGACACCACAGCTATTAGCATCAAGTGTGGCAAAATTACTGCAGACCTGAATTTATAATCCTCTTGAAAACAAGGGGCTTTCCTTTACCCTTTACTGCAGTTGCACTGCTTAGCATTTTTGCACAAAACTACTTGGGGTTCACAGTGTGGTCGTGAAGATCCATGTAGGAAAGGCATCGGGCTAAAACATCATTGCTGAAACAGGAATTCATTAAAAGGAGGAAAAAAGTTTTGGTTTTTTTTTAATTAAAGAAAATGAGGTATGTTTTAGCAGTCACTTACAGAAGTGAGTATTCTGTCCTAACAAAGCAGACTCTTTCCCCTGTCCCCCTCCTATAAGAGGAAGGATATCCTTCATGTTGCTGAAATAACTTTGATTAAAAAAGATCAACGTACAGCTGCTTTTGGTTATCAGTTAGCTAAAAATGCCAATACTGACTTGAATAACGTTTCCATTATATCCTTAATGCACTGTAGCATAGATTGAAATAGATATTTTCCTCTAGAAGATTGAAAAATGTCACCTTCTTTTCTTCGATAAAGGTTTCATTTTCCTGCTGATTGTATAACAGAGGTTATGGTAAATGGCTGTCATTGTGCTAAGTCGTCCTTTTGTCACATCCTGAGACTATATTGATAGGTAGTTAACTAACAGCTTCCAACTGCCGCTGTCTGAAACAAGCTCTGCACTCTGAATCATTAATTATACAGGCCCTGATAATGGATGTTTTGAAACACAGAGCAATGCCTTGTGGAGGGGGGTGGGGAGAGCAGAACAATGTTTTTCATTCCCCCTTTTATGATTTCCTGTCTCTTCATCTCTTTATGCTTTTGACACAGACTAATGTTTTGAATTAACTTCCAGCCATCGTTCAATGTTATCAGCAACCAGTAATAACAGCGTGTTTATGTAGCGGCAGACCGTTTGTTTACCTATCCCATATGGACTCTTGAATAAGCAAGCAGTGGGCATTCAGTACCATCCCTCTGTTTCTTTCCTCCTGTTATCCCAAATTCACAAGCAAATAAACGTAAACCTTTAACAAACTATGAGAAAGGCAGTTAACAAGCTCTTTACATTTTGTTGATATTGTTAATGTGGCCAGTCCCAGGAGTATGTTTTTTAAAAATAAAATCTAAAACCTATTTGAAAACTTAGCATTTTTCTCCACAAAGTTCAAAAAACAGCTTTAAAATTCGGTATTCCACTGCTGACCTCCTGATGTGATGTCTGCAACGCCGCTTCCCTGCGTGGAGCCAGAGTACCAGTTGCTGCTGCCGAGTAGCCAAGAAAAGTGACAACTTCAAGAATGTAAGAGAAGTGGGGGCTGAACAGCGCCAAATTTTTTATGAAAACTCAATTTCCCTGCCTGTGATGTAAACCTTGCAGGCAAAATTCACCCATTTAATACATAGCCCTGCTAAAGAGCTTAAATAAATCCGCTTGGCTTGTCATCGGTCTTTCAGCAGTGACACTGTAGTAAAAGCGTAAGACCAGCCGTACGGGGTCAGACACCTTGCAGCGTGTCCTGGCTCCGACTCTGCCCAGGAATACTTATTAAGCGAGAGAGTCTGACAATCCGGCACTTACAGGGTGATTTTTCCCTCTGATAAAACCTCCCCAGCAGTCAGCAGTCTTGTGGGGTCCTCCGTTGGGGTTTGTTTTGGAACTGGTTTCGTTTTCTGACCTGCAGGTGGGCACCTTGCTCACGTCATACATTTTATTGAAGGATTTTTCGGAGGTTGTGTTTCAGTTTTGTGCGTTTGCCTGGATGTTCTCTGCATTTAAATGGGTTGGGTTTTTTTAGACCTGTCTTCCTTCTGCCAAGCTGTAGCTAAGGTGCTTAATAGGCTGTAGATATCTGTACGAGGGCACGAGGAAAAAGACCTGAGCGCTGTTTGGTTTAACACATCCCAGTGGCCACTGCAGTTAAAGAGCCTCTGGTAGACAGCTGCTTTCTCTTGGTTTGCTTCAAAGCAGAGTTATTCTGGTGGGGTTCATTTAGTGCCTGTTGAATGCTAAGAGGCAGCTGAAATGACCAAAGAAAATATCTTTTCCAGGAATTTTTAAGTCCAGCTAAAAAGGCTGCCTGGCCCGTGGGTGCTTGGTGAGTTGGTTCCCACAGTAACCGTATTGTTTGTCTTTACGGTATGGAAGTCCAAGCCGGTTCATAGCAACCAGTCTTCTCCGCACTAAATAGCGTAATGAGCTTTCTGATTAATTAAGTGCTTAAAACACTGGGTCCTTAAATGCTGTTCTGCCTTTAAATAAACGTAATGCTGGAATAAATGTATACTGTCCATAGCACAGTGCTGTGCTGTTGCCACAGTAAGCTAACTAAAGCCAGAAGCAGCCTTGGTGAGCCTGGGTTATTTCCTACCCCAATTCAGCTACACTGGGCGGTTACTGAGAGCAACGTGGTTTTGTAGAAGAGGGCAGAGCTCTCGCTGGCTGTGATGTGAGCACCTTTCCACACATAATGGGAAAAAGTACTGTAAAAATAAGGGAGTGAATAAGAAACATGAGGAAAGGAGACAAAGAGCTTCCTACAGCCAGAGTGGATACTTGAAAAATCCTGCTCGCTTGCGTACTGCAGCCGATGAGGGAAGGAGGAGTGAAAGAGCTCAAAAAGTGAAAAAGTTAAAGAAGCCGTAAAGAAGAACTAAGTGCTTTATGTATCTTTAGTGAAGGGTGTTCTTGTAAAGTACAGGAAGCTGCAAAAGCTTTTTAGAGGATTCTGCTGTTCGTTTGTGATTGCTCCACTCCTTGCAGTGGGAACCCGCTCTTGCTAGCTTCACCTTCTAGTAGGATCTACAAAGAAATCAAAGGTTATCCTCCCAACACTATAGGAAGATTTTTTTTTTCATTGTTTATTTACAGAAAAAACACACAAAAATAAGCATTTGTGTAAGGCAGTTTGCAGTATTCCTGATGTTTTTTGAATAACTTTGGTAAGACACTTACTTGCCTGTGCCTCCCCCGCTCCCCTCCCTGTGCAAAAATAAGACAGGAGCTCTTCCTATGGAAGTGCCTCACAAAGCTGCGGTGTTTGGGATTGGCGGAAAACTCTTACAGAAGAAATAGAGATAAGCCAGTTTTCAAGAGTCCCAGGTTCTTGGAATACCATTAAAAGTTTGAAGGGGCTATAACAGGGCTGCACTTGCCCTAGTTAAACTGGTAGAAAACATTGTGTGTTGCTTTTAGAATATGAGGGTCTATGAAATTATTTTGTATATTTGATGCTTTATAAAGACCTAAACCTTTTCTCATTGCTATTTTTTTGAAAGAAATCCAGATTGTACTTTTTATGTCTGCCCTGAAAATGAAAAGACAAAGCCTGCCACCCTTTAAATTTAAGCAGCACTTTAGGGATTGTTTTCTGTCTGCAGGGAAAGACCAATCCTGTCTCTGTGTTCATTTTTAGAGCTGATACATGACTCCATGGATTTAGACTTCATTTGGGTATAACCCAAGCGATGGTAAAAAAACATGAGGCTAAAAGTTATTAAAGATAGATTTTTTTCTTTTCTTTTTTTTTTTTTTAAATTAATGATTGTGATGGTGTTTGGACTTCATTCACCCATGTATTTCTGCTATGCTGGCAGGATTGGCAATGGACGCGGCTGTGCATCGCCTTTGTCCTCCATCAGGGTCTTCTATAATCTCCACTGTTCCTTTACTCCTGAATAATAGTCACAATGTTCTGGTAGCAGTTAAACAAGCTTTCAAAACTTACCTGGTCTACTTTTTGTTTTGTATTACCTCTAAGGCATTATTATAAGAATTACTTGAAAAAAATCAAATGCAGCAGCAACTCCCTGCAAAATGACAATTTTGTCAATCATCTGTTGTTTCTCTTTTTGCCATTGCTGCAGGAAAAATAACCAAGAATTTAACAGTAACATGCAAAGTTATCATACGGAGAGAGATTTATGTTCAGTGTGCTTTACACGTGTCGTTAATCAGAATATCCACCGCACAGATGAACAAGGAGAGGCAAAGCAGATAAACAGAAGGGTCAGGCTCCTTGGGTACAATCTTGGGCATCCCTCCTTGGAGTTCAAAGCTAAATACAGTCCATTTGTAGACATTGCTTTTTAACTGGGGACTAGATAAAGAAAGTTACGATAACTACTTTTTAATTAGTTTTTTACATTGGGTGGGGGGGTAGATCATTGTCATCTCTTACTCCTCTTACAAAAAGGTGAGAAGTGCAGGCTCCACCTGCCTTGGCTGGGACACCTCCAGTGTGGAGGAGGCCAGCTGAAGGTGGTCCTGAATTACGCTGGCAACAGGGCAAGAGCTATGAAGAAAATGCGTAGCTATAACATACGCATACGTGCCCGTTTCTGTGACGTTTATTTCAACAGATACTGAACCTCCGAGAATCCAGTGCCCGAGTGTGAAGGAGAAAACCGCGGAGCCTAACAAGTTGACAGCCAGAGTGTTCTGGGATACCCCGGAGGGACGGGACACTGCTGACGGGATTCTGACAGAGTAGGTGCAAATCTGTAAATGTTTGCATTTTCTCCTTTTTATTCCTGGGGTCTTTGGTTAGTAATTCAGCTGATAAGGGTGGCCAGGTACCCTTTCCCCTTAATTCATCCAAGATGGTTATTTATAGCTGTCACATGTGGATGGCCTGTAAAGAATTGCATGTTTAATTGTAAAATTAAAAATTGACAACTTGAATCGTTCACGACCTGGCATGTAGAAGGGTAGCAGATTATTGTGGGTTTTTTAGAGCTGATGGAATAAATGACAATAGCATTTTGACTGCACCTGTGAAATTTTCCGGAGCTTCTTTGTGGGTCTCTTCTCATATACAACAAGTTTTCTTCCAGCAAGTTACCTTTTATACATAACAATGAAAGGATAATAGTGCATTGGAGGTAGCAGCAGAGGCAATTTTGACTGCCTTAAAAAAACCAAGATTAATTGTGTCACAAAACAATATCTACAATCAACTTTAGGCTTCTTCCTGAAGTAGTGCTGAGTACTAATGTCACAGCGTTCTGCAGTTACTTGTAAAGTAATGCCTCTCATTTGAAACTTGGGGAGCTTTAAACATTGGATTTAAACCTAACACTTTCTTCAAAATTTCCTTGTCAATTTTTATGGTTTTATAGACACATTTTCCAGAAGAGCAAGGTGCACTTGTGATGGTACCACTGTCTCTGATTTTCCCATCTTGATCATGCAGGATTTATGGCAGTCTACCTAGATTATTGTAATGGAAAGAGTATAGAAAATCTGCTTTTTTCATTAAGCAAGTTACATCTTTTAACTCTATATTGGTGGACTGGTTAAACTTAAAATCTCAAAGTTGTAAGCACAAAGATGTTTACAGTTTTATGTGAATACAAAAAAGCTGTTGAAAGATGCAGTGACATTGCCTTTTTATTGTTACAGTTTAAGTAATGTCAGAAAGAAGAATTCATTACACAATTAAAAACAATATTGCTGTTAAGGTCTAATGTGATAATTCTATGGCAATTAACAGCATAAAACAAAAAATTAAGCCTGATAAAATAAAAACTTTGAAAAGCATCACAATAAAGAAATTCCAAAGTCTTTTTGATGAAATAATGTCTGGCAGGCAAAAAAAAAAAAAGGGCAATATCCCATGTAGACTTTGTCATATGAGTAACTGTTCCCAGCTCTGAAGAGGCTAGGTGTTGAATCTGTGGAAGCTTTTCCATAAATCTATCTTTATAAAGTCTTGCTAAACTGTGATGTTTTATAGAGTGTACAGTGCTTTCCTTAAATGCACTGGGTCCTGCAGTCCCGTGAGTATGTAAGCTTTCCCATCACCTGGAACACTGCTCAACCTCACTGCTTCAGTACTGAGGATATGTTTAACACATCTAAGTTTTCCTGACACATTTGCAGGATAGGAACAAGTTCCAGGTGAAGAACGCTGCTGTGGATCACCACACCCTTCCTGCTGTAACGATAAATCTCACTTTCTATTCCGTTTTTGTACGTTAGTATAATCATAGGAGCAGAAGAGCCAGATGGGGTATGTCCCCATTGTAAGAGGCTGGAAGTTTTCTTAACACTCCGGCGGCTCTGGGTTTCACTGCAGCCCTGACAATGGATTGTTCACGATACAAAAGGAGGGAGGATCAATCTTGACTTTTCCTTATTTAAGAAAAAGGAAGCTCGAGTTCCTGTGGGCATGGCGTGATGCCTGGCTACACTTGCCTTATAGGAAGTGAGCAGGCCCTGCCTGCTCTGCCTCCCTTGTCTCAGCAGGGTGGGACCCTTTTGTAGGACTCCAGGGTGGGCTGTTGGTAGCAAGTTTAAATACTCTGGACACAGCTGCCCAGCTTCTTCCTTTCCTTACTCTCAGTCTTCAGTCATGCAGCACAGCCAGACAATCTTAGCATGCCACAAAAGTCACTTTCAGGCTTTTACAACATTGTCAGTAGGAAAATACTGCTGAATTTATGCACGTCTGTCCTGGTTTATCTCCTGTTTTAGTGTTATTTTGAAAGGCCTGCCGCCAGGGTCACATTTTCCAGAAGGCGACCACAAAATCCAATATACTGTGTATGACAGAGCTGAAAACAAAGGCACTTGCAAATTTCTTGTTAAAGTCAGAGGTAAGAATGGTGTTTTACCCTACAAATACAGTCACTGATTTGCATCTGGCTTAGCAGGCAATTTGAGAAATGTCCTCATTTCTCTATTTGTCTGCATATGTATGTGTATATAAACTGTATGTTGATGCTGTCTTGCTCAAGACCCTGGGGGCCAGACCCACAGCGGGGTGGGTGGCCAGCACTCTGCATGTCAGGGAGGAGCTTCATTGATCAGTCCTGCCTCCAGCTCCACACCCCTTCCCTCCTGCGGGCTCCTCCCTGATACTTAGCTTGAGAGCTGCTGAAAGTACGCAAAGGAGCTTTTCCAGCTGTGACTCACATCTGTCAGGGAGGGCTGCCCTTTCAGAAGTCCAGATCTTGAAATCTGGAGTTGAATATGCAGAGATGAAACCTGTAGGTTTCAGCTTCAGCTCTCTTTGTGCTCCATGACCTTTTGTCACCAGGATATCACAATCGCATACAGCTATACATCTATCTATCTGTATGATTTTAGTTTACATATGAGTTAAGAGGAGTTTTTGTTTGGTTGGGGTTTTTGGTACGAGTCTAATAATACAGAAAGCAAACAGAAAAAATGTCTTCTATATTGGTATTCCACTGGCCATGCTACCCTAGTAACAAACAGGGTGACTCATGCCTTGCCTTTTTTTTTTTTTTTTTTTTTTTGCTTCTTGCTTAAAGTCAGGCGCTGTGTGAAATTAAATGCCCCAGATAATGGCTACATCAAGTGTTCAGGTGATGGAAATAACTATGGTGCTACATGTGAGTTCTCCTGCATTGGTGGCTACGAGCTGCAAGGAAGCCCAGCTAGGGTATGCCAGTACAATTTGGGGTGGTCAGGAGTGGAGCCAACCTGTGCACGTAAGTGAGTATTTCACCACTTTACCAGAAAGGCTGCCAGAGCAATGGTTCTCATGGCAGTGAGAATTTGGGAAGGGGGTGTGGGGTGAAATACAGCTGCAAACTTTAGTGCCCTAGAGGTAAGAAACTTAACATCCTTGTCTCCTCTGCCAATTTGCACTTATAGCTGAAGCCTTTGCCACCTTTGGCTGCTCTTTCCTAGGATGATGATGGCACCTCACAACTGGTAGTGTGTTTTAGCTCAAAGCTCTCTACAAAACTTCACATTCTGGAGTCAATCCATCTTGCAAGCCAGAACAGCTTAAGATAAAATTGTTGGCTTCAGTGAGGCCAGTATTTCACCCATATCTTCTTTATTATTATTTCTTGTTCTCGTGCTTCTGTTATCTAACAGATTGTGCTTTTAGAAATCTGTTTTCAGTATGCTCTATAATTTTTGTTTTAAATTTAATTCTAGCCATGAATATTAATGTGAATGTGAGGACTGCGGCTGCACTTCTGGATCAATTTTATGAGAAGCGGAGACTGCTAATTATTTCGACTCCTACTGCAGCCAACTTCTTCTACAGGATGCAGTTGGGAATGCTGCAGGTAAAACACAATTTGGCAGGGGGGTTCAACTATTTTATTTCTTTGAAGAAAAACAGAAGAGGACAAGCTCCACTGTTTGATATAAATCCGCAAACTTCAGCTGTTACATTGCAGCCACTGGAGGATCTGGCTGAAGCACTAGCGGTTCTGGATTAATCCTTTTTACATGAGTTTGAGTTGAAACATCTCCCCAGTCTCTAATTCAGCTCCATTCTGGATTGTGCTGCCTCTGACTGACCAGTCGCTGAATCCCAAGCTGTTCTGGCCCTCTTCCATGCTCCCCAAATTAATTTATTATTAACTTGTGTTCAATAATCAATCCCTAACTCAGCTCCTAAAGAAGTTGGGAAAAAACCCCAACCAATCCAGCACTTCAGTGGTTGCAGCTCATGCAAGCCAGGCTTACAGACTTGGTAACTACAAGGCAAGGAAGCGTGAATAGCTTCAGAAATAACCAGTGCATCAGCAAACAAAGGACCGGAGACTCAGCATAGAAATCATCCAGAGTGCTGGAGATAGCACTGGGGTGTTTTGTTCCAAAAAAAAAAAAAAAAACGAAAACTTCTGCTAATTGTCCTTCTTATGTGATGCTCTTGTTGGGTTGCTAGACTTAGGGATGTATCTCAGAAATGTATCTGTGTCCTCAGGGAAGGGAGCCAGTTCTGTATTCTTTCACAGCGGCAAGTGCTTCTATCTTGGTTTCTTTTCGCACAACTGTAACAAAATTCAGTATAAATAGTTATTGGGATATGAACATGCTGATGTTTTTAACTGCTGGCTTAAGTTACAGTTGTATTAAAAAAAAAAAAAGAAAAGTTCTTCTTTTCCCCCATTAGATTAGCTTGGCAGGAAAATTCAATATATTGATCAAAATTAAATAGTTTAAAATACTAAATTTAATGGCTGTAGTACTTTTCCCACTGTTTGACAGTGGTCAAACAAGTTGGCATGAAAGAAAACTTTCTGCAGTCAACTTCCATTTCACATACCTTGCTTTGATTGCCAAATTAGATTACTGGCACAATGCTTAATATCCTGGCATCTTTTCATGTCATTACAAAGACAAGTTTATATTCCTCCTAGGTGGTCCCTGTGTGTTGTTTTTCTTAGAGCAGTTAAGAATCCGTCATTTAACATCCCCTGGAGTCATGAGGCTCTAGTTCTTCACAGTGAAAATGAGACACTTCAAAGTATGCTGTCATTTCAGTTTAAACCATCTCACTAACATAAGAAGATCGGACTCTTTATGAACACTCGCTGCACGCTCAAAACAACCCTCTGTTCTCTCACTGATAACTAACACACCTTTTTCTTCTTTTAACCCTTCCAGCCAGCACAGTGTGGTTTAGACCTCCGACATGTTACTGTAGTTGAATTGGTTGGTATCTTCCCAGCACAGATAGGAAGAATAGGTGTAAAGCTGCTGCCCCCGTCACTTGCCCTGCAACTCAGGTAAAGTAAGCTCTCGCTACTGTTGTGTTTGCACCTTAGCATATATGATGTATTGCTTTTGATTCCCTGCATCTTACTCTCTAAATATACATATTCTACTCTAACGTATATAGCTAGACACTGGAAGGTAGATGTTGATGAGTAAGTTTCAGGGTTAGTTTGCTCTCTGTCTGTGTAGTAGCTACTGCAAATTCATGGGCATTTGGTATTTATGAAATGAAGAGCATAGACTTCAGCTTGTTTCATATTTAAACGGGCTGTGACCCATGTAAATGTGAAACAAGCTGAAGTCTATGCCGCTCTTTCAAGTGCCACGTCTTCCTTGTCCCTTTGCTCAAACTGAGTGAATTTCTGAATTCACGCAAACTCCCTGTGTATCCCTTTGATCATGTTATAGGTCTGTATTTTTGGGTGCTGCCACTGAAAACACTTCAAGTATGTCTGTATTTGTGCTGGAGTTGGTCTGATGCAGTCATGACAGGCCGCAGTCACTTTGCAAGGACAGCCTTGGGGCAGCTGCCAAATGGCAGTGACAGCTCATCTTCTCTGCAGCGCTGCTGGTGGCTGTGGCCAGGCCAGAAGGGGAAGCAGTGGTTGCTCTTTGATGTCCCACATGTAGAAATGATATGGGCAGTATTTCAAAGGGGAAATTATCTCAGCCTCCCCAGCCTGACTACAACATTCAGCAGTTTTACTGAGGTGCCTAAACTGTTTTGACTTGGTTTTAGACTGGCAGGGGGTTGGTTTTCACTTGAAAGGGAGACTTCAAGTGCCAGCATTTCCTAGGGACAGGAGAGGAGAACTACGAGAGCCAAAAGTGAAGGCCTCAATGGCAGGGAAAGTAGTAGTTAGGAAAACAGTCCAGGAGCATTTTCGGCAACATCTTCTGTGATATGCCTGAGGAAATGGAGCGAGTTTTATTTGGGGACAATAAAAAATCCTGACAAGTCAGAGAGGATTTTTTGGATTGCAAAAAATGAAAACATTTGTTCTCTATAAAAGGAAAAAGAGAGCACAAAGAGCCTCTCTCTTATTCAAAAAAATACTTTTACTAAAGTTGAAATGGTTTTCTTGTGGCTCTGTAGAAAATAATAAGCTCTGGTGACACTCTTTCCCTCCCCTCCCTCCCCGCCAACCTTTAACGGAGCCACATTTTGGAAATTGGTATGGTATGACTTGCCCTACACTCAGTGAAAGTTAGTTTTCCGTTTGATTTTTCTCTCTTGTTACTGCAGTGTGTGAATTATAGCATTCCAGTTCTGGAAGGCACTTAAACCAAAATGAAATGCACCCTTAAACATCTTGAATAAAGATGCTGTCCAGAATTGGCATTATGTAAACTAATGAGCACAGGTACCTTAGTTAAAACTTTGGAAACCTCAGAAGGTTAGCATTTGGATTTGTAGAAGGGTAAGCATTTTTCCTAGGTAAGATGAGGCATAAGAGGAATGTAGCTTCCTATCACCATAGCTTAGCTTCAAACTTTATTTTAGTTTGAATTTAATAGCCAAGCTCCCTAATTGCAACAAGAAGACACCTAGAGCACTCAAACTTGTTAGAAGGCTGAGGAAGGTCAATTTTGATGCTTCACACCTTACCAACCCCCCCAGACCCTCTTCTTCATGGCAGCTTTCCTGTCCTGACACCATTCTGTCACGGCTGCCTGAATTTATTTCCCCCACACCAATGATGTTGACTGACTGCATGTCTAAGGATCTTTTAGTTCATTACTCTTTCAAGCAAAAGATGAAAAGAGCACCAAGGACATAGTTTTGTAACTGTCGCATCTCCAAAGGAGCTCAGATGACCCCTTTTACCACTTGGAAGGAAAGTGGTAGCAGTGGCTTTTGTTCTCCTAAATTGGAGTTGCCACCAGGTAGATGGTTATTTTTAGAAAGTGATGAAAACTGACTCCAATAATTTTGTCCTGCTTTTTCTCATTGTGGTTTTATACCATGTGGCAGCCAAGAAAGGGAATAGTCTACATGCAACTCTAGCTCCATCGCAATGGTTTTCTTTAGGCAATGTGTATAGTACCTTTTTTGTCTTAGGTTTTTTTTTCTCTTGTGATAGCCATAGGTAATGGCATGTGCTATAATGAGTTAAAGGTCTGAGAAGAAAAGAGAGCTGAGTGCAGTTACCTTGAGCTTTCCCTAATGCAGAGGTAGAGCCTGCAGCACATGCAGACACCCACTCTCTATCTGACTCCTTGTTCTTAGAGCTGCGGACCCTGTATAGCCCCCCTCTGACCATCCCTGCCTTCCTCTACCTAGACCCAACAGGCTGGTTTTGCCCTTTATTAGTTTGAAGTGCCCAGGTGGTAGATGACGGGCTTTAACAAAACAAGTTCCTTATTTTGCAGGCTGCTGCTGAGGATCCCCCATTACAATTTCAACATCGTGGTGATGGACAAGCATGGAATGGACAAGGAACGCTATCCTTTCCCAGCAACGCCAGCCGAGCTCTTTGCACTTATTGACAATTTTCCCTTGAGAAAAGAAGAGATGAAACTGCAAGCAGAAATTGGTCAGTCATGTCCCTAATTCAGGATTGCAGGGCTTGCAGTTGTCAGTGAATTTTTTTAATCCACATAATTCTCCCCTCGGTGCTACACAAAGCATGGCTTTTTTAATCACTGATGTACAGATTTTTGGTGTGTGTTGTTCAGTCTGTCTGGCTGTGTAGCTGCTCTGCATAGAAGTATGCATGATGCTTTTTTGTACTTTCAGCCATCTTTAGATAAATGTGTATGTAGGATTACTACCCAATGGAATTTCTTGTACAGAGTGAAGAACTGAGGCACGTTTCTGGGAGTTTATTTTGGATTTTTCATTCAGTGTAAAATTGGGATTTCTTTCTTACTGTTTACAAGTCTTTTTATTAATAAAATATTGTTTTGCAAACAGATAGTTGTCTAAAATTCCTCTTGGAGGTAAAAGTTGATCAATTAATTCAAAAGTTGGATCAAAATACCTCTCTGCAAACCATTATAACAGAGACATTAGCCTCAGATTGAAAATGTACAAGCAACCCAGTGGTGTCTTTCAGTTCCACTAATAATATGGTCAATCACAGACACAAAGCATAAGCCGAAGGCAATGCAAGTACCTGTTTTCAGCAGCAGCGAGGACAAAATAGGTGATAGCAGGAGTATGGAAGTCATTGCCAGAAGGAATACAATAAAGGAACAGTGAGCAGTGTAGAACATGGGCAGTAATTACTAAAGGCGACATACTGCATAGGAAAATATGCTCGTACCTGGTATGCTTCTGCTTCTGGCTTTTCATGTCCAATGGACTCGGAGTAGCAGATTTCTTTCCCCTCCTCATCTTGGAGGCAGACCAGGCTGTTGATTTGATGGCAGGAAAACCTTTCCCCCAGGGAAACTTCATCAAGGATTTGTCATTTCCAGATCTGTGAAAATATTTGTTTGCAAGTCATCACTTACAAATTAACAAAAAAGTTCCCTGCTTAATAAAAAGTGTTAGGAGGCAATCAAAAAAGGAAGGAGTTTTCTACTGTTCTGTTATAGCCCACAGTCTTGCCAATCCACTGCAAAGAATATACATCATGCATGAAGAACATAAGCATCAAAGGAGTGAAAATTGTGAGTTACAGCTTTGGATACCTGTTTACAGGATATGATGCATAATTTGACATGCCTGAAAAGCAGCACTCCAGTGTCTGTGCTGTTCATTCTTGCCACTCAAGAGCACAGCTGCCTTTTCTCAAGCACAGCCGCTTGTTTGTCTTTGACCGTAAGGTAGATTGGTTAATTTTACACCGGTGTCAGCAGAGGAACAGTTTATCAGCATCTTTAAAGCAATCCTTAAGAGAACACCCTCTGAAATTAGAAAATCTCTTTTAAAAAGGTTGCTCCTGGAAGTGTGAATTAATGAGGGAATGAATGTGAAGAGAGGGAAGTCAGCCCTGACCCTAGCTAGCAAAAGCTAATTTGTGGACTGAAGCTCGACAGCACCAAGGAGGGGTGGGTGGTGGTAGGCCCTGTCTTCTGAACAGGATGGTCTGCTTCCCAGAGTGTTGGGAGATTGTTGCTGAACACCCAAGAGTAGGTGTGAAAGCATGGCACAGCCCCCGTGATGACTCCCTGCAGTGCTGATGCCAAAGGCAAAGAAGATCCAGATACACCCTGAACTCTGCAGGTGGTGGTGCCAGGTTTGCAAGGATGAGCAACCAGAGGACAAGGAAGCCCTGACTGAATTTTCCGAGTGCTGCCGTTAGGAACAAGACGCAAGGACAGGATTGGTGACAATAATCACAGAAAGAGCATTTCTGTTCCAGACCTGACGAAACCAAAAAGAAATTAAGTCCTAGACCCACTATAAAGGAGCAAGGAGGGTAAGAGCCAGCTGATGGACACAGCTGTGCCACAAGTTGCCCTTCCTCTGCTGCCTAACACCAGTGGTTGAGAAAAGTAGACATGGCCGGGCACACCAAATCGCTTCATGCCTGAAGTGTCGCACTTTGAACAGAGACAGCCTGAGGACGCATCCATACACATACTGCTGTGGCCACAGTTCTCTGGCTCAGGTTCTTCAGCATGCATATGCTTATAGCATGAATGCACGAGCGGACAGGTTTTTTTTCCCCTCACTTTCCTCATTGAAAAGACACATCAACCGATTTCCAATGATTTAAAATTAAAAAAAAAAAAAAATCTAATGGGTCTGATTTTTCTACTGCATTGCTGCAATTCCAATATGCTGCTGCTCCATTTTGATTTAGGTACAGAATCAGTGCATCCAGTCATTTTTCATGACTGGGTGAACAGGAGTGGGGCTTTACGATTGCTACAATCAGGAAAGTGATTGCAATCACTAGGCTGTTACAGGAAATTGAATTAAGTGGAGGAGAGTGCCTGAGTGATTGGATTACTAGAGTCCTACACAGACCATCTATTAAAATCTTGTGATTAAGAAAAGCTGTTCTTGATTAGTAATATAAGGTTTCTGGCATTTTCTGTTGTACATTTTTGTGGGGAGAAACAGAACAGTGAAAAACATCATGTGCCATCTCTGGTTTGGAGTCAAATCAGCCTGCATGTATGGTATGCAGGGATGTGGCAGATTGGCCTTTTGGGAAAGGAGTGTTTGAACAAAGGACTTAGTATTTTTCTGGCTTTAGCCCAGCATTTATATATTCAAATAAATGCCAAATATTCAAATATATTCCAATAATTCATCCTGTAGACTTCTGGTCCCAGAAAAGTAACACTGCGTAAACAAGGTGCAGTATCTACACTAGTGCAGTTTTTTTTTTTTAAAAAAAAAAACGTTTAACAGAAAATTCAGCTCCCTCAAAATCATACAGGCTGGAGTCTTTGTTGTACTACCAACATGGTTCTTCTTGTCATAGCTAATCCTACCACTGCTGTCAAAATGCAAATCCCGTTTAAAACATGAATTTTAGTTGGGAGGATTAAAGGCTCTTTCCAAGAAGCAAGACCTGTCATAAGTCTTGCCCTTTCCACTCCCACTTCCAGGCTATTCATTGCAGGAGATGTGACAGATCACAGTGTGTGGAATCAGCCACGGGCTGGAGGTTCTTACATCAGTCTGGAGATACTTTTCAATTTTGAATATGAACGAAGAGACTTCAATCATTTTTAGACCAGAAAAGAATTCATGTTTCTGTCACGCAACATCTTTTGCAAACAAAACTACTGGGATAAATTGTGGGAGGCAGCAATTTCTCATGAGCACAAAACAATTTTGTAAATGGCCTGATTTTCCCCAGATCCTACCCAAGAATCCACCTAATTTGATAAGAACAACCCCTGCCATCACGCACCTCCTCTACACCTGCAGAGGAGAGAGAAAATTTAAAAGTTGCACATCCCTATTCTTGAAGTTCAAACCATCCCCTCTGGGACAGAAAGCGTTATGTTTTAATGAAAACGCCAATGACCCTTACAGCTCTGCACTAAATGACCACAACATGCAGCTTCGTTACAGCTCAGTACTTCCGTAAGAGCATGAGTCAGACTGCCTAACATAATTAATGAAAACGCAGAGGCTAAAAACTAACCTGAAGTACATTTAAATACCCTTACAATCGCAACCCGCTTTTTAAATTGAGGTGGTGAAATAACGGAGCTTAGGCTGTGCAACCTCAGCACTAGATCACTTCCAGCCACTCACCTCAGCCTCTGTTAGTGCTGTACATCCACAGAGAGGGAAAAGGGAGCGAGTGCTTCACACCATCGGGAGACGGCACAGCTCCTCTCGGCCGGGTAGCTGCTGCACATTTCTCTCTCCCCGTCCGTGGCTGAAGGACGTTTTATGGCAGCTCGGTGAAGGGAAGAGCGGGAAAGCATTAGCGGACAGTGGAAGGCAGAGAGCAGCAAGGCTGCCTGGGCTAGAGGAGCCAGTGAGGACGCTGGCAGCTGTGGAAAGCACATGCATTTCTCTGGCCTCTTCCAAGCAGTGATCCATCTGCTGCATGCTCTGTAAAATGCAAGGGAAACAGATGGGAAAGCAGTGTCTGTGCAGAACGTGCTAGTGCGTATCTAGTTACCACCCTATCTCCCATTGACACCCATGCACCCAGAAAGTAACCATGACCTGAATTTCAGTAACGAGGTTGGCCCATACGTCAAATTCACAAGGAGAACTTGTGAAATCTACCACCTCAGAGAGAAGGGGAGGAGAGACTGCAGTTCAGTTGTACAGGGGTTGCAGAGGTGTCTTCCAGACCCCCGAGCAAATTCTCAAGTACAGTCCCCAAGCAAAGGTACAAGGAGCAGAGGAATGGCAGGAGGGCTCTTCCCCACCTGCAGCTGCCTTCCAGTTTACGGGTGTTTGACCTCCCACTCCCATAAAGGCCAGAACCAGCACGGGGACAAGCTAGACAGGAGTGGTGTGAGGGCAAAGGAGCCAGCTGCTTGTGCCCAAATCACGCCAAGAGACCAGTGGACCCCGCTGAGGGGGTCTCCCCTTGACCTGGGTGCCGGAACCCAACACACTGAGCCAGACTTTTGGACTACTGCAAAGCGAGCAGGGGCAAGCACAGGCCCAGAGCCCAGGAGCATTATTTGCCTTCCTAGTTTGTCTCAGACAGTCGGGAAGGGACAGCAAGATACAAAAACCTGGAGAACTGGAGAACCAAGAGAAGATGGAAGCGAGCCCTCAGCTCTGAGAGGTAAGTTGGAGTGAACACGACTCAACTGAAAGTATAAATTAGACTAATCAAATATTTTTTGTTTTCTCTTAAAAAAAAATAAAAATCAGGACAAGTAATGACAGAAAAGCTGCATTTTGAACATACCTCGATTTTCAGGTGGGCAGGACCTTGAGCTAGGGAAGAGGTAGGAGATTCGGCAACGGAGGGGAGGACCTGCTGAACATGCAGGGTTAATGCATATGTAAAATAATTCTCTAGCAAGGGGGAAGAGAACACTGCATTTTCCTTATTCTTAGAATTGCATGTTAAAAAGAAAACAGGTTTAATGCTTATAAAATAAAAAATAGCTTAAAACAAAGTGTAGAAATTAAGACAAACAAAAAAGCAGAGAGAGAGACACTGTCAGTGGAGTCCCACCTTTGAAGATATGCTAGGCCTCTTGCGTTATTCATTACATATAAGTGAAGTAATGTCTTTATCTCAATGAGATAATTATGGGATGTTCCTGAAGGACATGCTTATAAGTTTGATGTAATGCATTTTAGGACAGACAAGGACACAGCAACATGTTTCACTATTTTAATTTTAAAAGATAGAACAGTAATCTTGACAACAGCTGCAAATGTATTACCAGCCATCTTTGTCCACAAAACTGAACGTACAGTGCACAGTACAAAAATGTTCTAGGCAGGAAACATTTTGTTTTGTCTAAATTTGGGCAGAACTTAACATATTGCAGTGCCATTTACTTCTACTACTGTTCACATCCAGCAGAATAATTAAACAAATAGCTAGCAACAGATTTTAAGCAGAACAAAGGCAGAATGAGGGATACGTGACATTCTCTAATTGCTGCAACAAACGACCACACTTGGCTTTAGGCAAACCTCAACAATTAGAACTACACTCAAAAATATACACCAAGCTCTCAGGAGCAGTAGCACACAGCCATATAGATGTTATTGCCACAAAGCAGAACTGTTAAAATAACTAATCTAAATAAAGGGCCAAGATGCAGCAAGGGTGAGTTTCAAAACAACCTATAAAACACCTAAAAAAGCAAGTTGAGATGTACTTTCCAGTGTCAATATACACAGTATAATTAACACTGTCTTATTACCACTTATCAAACAGCATTTGCAAACATGAAATCACCAGGCAGAAAATTCATGGGACACAGTGGTAAGGTTCTGCTAGCGTGCTTTTCAGGATCTCCTGCTGAGTTATGGTAAAAGACATCACTACAAATAAAAGTCTGCATCCTATTTTGGAATGCGTCACACATTCTACCACCATTTCTCTAGGGTTCTCAAATGTTAACATTGTGTGGAAAAAGAAATAAATAATAATCATTTTTTAAAAACTATTTAAAAAAAGAAAAAAAAAGAGTTTACAATGTGCATGGACCAGCTCTCAGGAGATGGTTATTTCTGTCGTTGTTGCAAAGTGCTGAAAATCAATACTGTATGTTAGGGAAGTAAAATTTCAGTTTTTACCTCGTATGGTTGAAAATAAGTGGGGTTATCACTTAACTGCTGCATGCTGCCTCCTCCCCGATACTGGAGATTAACGTTCAGGTAGAACGTTCTGGTGAGAGTTGCTGAACCAAAGGGAGGGATGAAGGGAAGAGAGACCCTTGCAAAGATTCAGGTACAACCCTTACTATCTTGTGTGAATCCACAAACCAGACAGCTGTGGAAATAGGACTCTCAGCTCTTTTTCGGAGGTATAGGAGATCCAAGCAGCCTTTCTCTTCATTGACTCTACTACATACAGAGCAAACCGCAAACTTTACATGCCTGAAGCTGGGCAATGTGCCTACCCCTCAAGAAGCCAAAATTATGCCAGTCTAAATGCAACCCTCCTGTTACCTCTCCTTATGAATTAGTACCAGTGGATCCTCGATGGCTGCTCTGCTGTTATGGTTTAGTTGATATTTTGCAGAATACAACTTAGAATAATTGCACTTGGCAGGGCCTAACCAGGGAGGAAAAGAAAAATAAAAAAAAATACATAAAAATGCTTCTTTCATGCTATCTTAGCATAATCTGCATTGGAAGAGGCACAGAAGAATAAGCTTCCAGTCTAATGCGCCATGATCAAAACACACTCACTATCCCGATGCCTTCTCTCTTAAATCATCTGCTAAAGCATCCAGCTGGGAAAGAAAGATCAAAATGTGGCATCTAAAAGGCATTCAAGGAAGGCAATTTGAATTGGATTAGCACAGGGAGATGCCAACAGTGTCCCTCAGAGTCTTTGCAGCTTTCCTCCCACCCTCGCTCAAACGTAACATGGTGGAGGTGGAGGAGATGGGGAGGCCATTTCAAACCTATTTTAGCCTGCTTTTGGCATCTAAGCATGCAAGCAAGAGCATCAACATTTAGAAGCCTAAAGTCCCCATATAAATGATAAACTGAGCAGAGAAACTTCTAGAGAACAGGTCTTGATACCAAACTCTGATGGCAGGGCTTGAAGAGCCCTCAGCATCAGCTCTTTTTGATGGATACTGGCAGTAACCACACTGTCTAAACATGTATTTCCTGGCCCCATTTGACTTTTGCAGTGAAAGTTGCACTTTTATTCTTCTTTGATGGGTCAAACCCTCAAAATCTAATCACAAGGAGGAAAAGATAGTGAAGAAAGCCCTGTAGTAACCTTGCTAGAAAAATACGTATCAGAGTAAAATGCATTGTGCAGTGCAACACATTTTCAAAAACCCCTGTAGAGAAGGTTTCTCCCCCACTGATGCATCTTCAGTTGTTCAAGTCTGTGTGGAAAAATACTTTAGAAACATCAGCTCTGCCATGTCTATTTACTCAGGGCAGGAGTTTATGAATCAATGTTAAAATTGTGGCTATTTTCTCCTAAAAATTAGCCTTGAATAAACCATTCATGCACCTTCAATACCATAAACATACATACTAAAGGAAGGCTTTAGTCCAATTCCTGGCTTTCTGTCTTTTTGTTCAGCCTGGTAACACACAGTACGTGATGACACACAATTATAGGCAATTAATTCAAATATCTGGGAAACAAGAAATCACATCTGCAGTTAATCATCTTGTGCTTTTTCCAAACCATAAATCATTTTCGTAAAGGAAGAGACCAAAGGTATGAGAGATATAATTAAATGTGACATTTTCCACAAATCAAATGCTTGCTACAAATGCGCTGATAACATCACAGAACAGCAAAGCTTTCCAAATTGCTCTAGTGTTTATATGATGCTCATCATCTCTCTGAGGCTCATTTGAGGCAGAGTGTGATACCTATTATATGCTACCATAATACAGAATTGTTACTGCTAACCTAGGGGGTAATTTCACTGTACTACTCCAAATCCCATCAATGGCAAACACCACCGCCTTGGCTGAAATTACTTCCCAGGTGAAATTGTTCCTTTCATATGCTGAACTGCAGTTGACACCTACAGTCTATTGATAGCCCGGTCTATAATTTCAGGTGCAGGCTTAGAGTGAAATTTTGGCCCTTTGGAAGGAAAAGGCAGAACTTAATGCCTGTGCATGAGCTGGGTGACGCTTCCCAGATGAGTCCATTCATCACAAACCCTACCATAAGGCCAAAATGGGCAGAAGCTGAAGTAATAAAGCACAGATTTTTCCTTTCAAAGCAAGACTTGATTTAGCTAAAATGTTCATGCTTAGAAGATTAGAAAATACCATTCAAAAATTAGACAAACTCTTATACTCCATGTAAAAGTAAAAGGTTTAGTTCAGTTCAAAATTATTTTAAGGTTTTCAATTTGGCAAGAGAAAAACGTGTCCATTTTGGGGTCCAACTTGGAGGATTTTTTGTGTTCTTACTATTTTTCCCATTTTCACCATCAAAATGGAACAAAACCAAACCATTCCACTGCCCAGTATTCCTCTACAACTCTAGCTGGAATTTTACCCTGAAGAATCATTTTCTTTAGATTTAACAAGCTTTATCTTTTTGAGTCAACTTCCAGCAAGTGAAAAATCAAGCTTGTGCCTTCATCTCAATATATTATTATACCCAAAATAAATGTAGGTTTGCAGTACAACCAAGACAACTCAGACCAATTCTGTTAAAGAGAGAGGTAGTTTAGGTGCCAAAAGTTAGGTTTGGTTTCACTTTGGGGAATGCTGATACAAAAAAACCCCAAAACCTAATACTTAAAGAATCATGATACGAAAAAGGTCATAAAATGTATGTGCTTGGTATTTGTGCTCTAATTTATCAGCTCACAGCATCTGCAGCAGAAAATGAAAAGCCAGCTAGACTAGACTTGCTTCACTGCCCAATTTGAGCAGGACTTCAGAAGAAAATGAAGAATAGATAAAGAAGGAAAATGAAGCGAGTTTTCTTGAGCAACTACTCATTTTTAGTTCCCAAACTGAGATTCTCTAAGGGAATTTTCTTTTCAAAGATGACTTGGTAATTTTTGAAAATTGTGGGTCTCAAACTGACCAAGCAGTACCTCCAATGACTTTTTAAAGTCATATCAGAATTTTAATAGAAAATATTCATAATGAAACAAATTGTCATATTAAAATTAAGATACTATTTTTAACAAAAATAATTTTTTTTTTATCTAATAATATTAGGATTTTAAAAGACTGCTTGTAAACTTCCCTGCAGTTTCAAGCCACTCAAACCAAAACCAGTATAAAATATCTTAAAAAAAAAAAAGGATATTAAATGTTAAGGGTTTGGATTCAGCTCCAAATACATGTACATAATTGTACAGTAGGACAGCTACAGATGTCAAAATTTCCAGCTGTAGTTACTTAGCTATCAGTTCATATTCTGTTGTTCAATCTAGATTTCTTGGAATTTCTGGATTGTGAAGAACAACATTTGCATCTCTCAAACAAGTTAGATTTTATGGTCTTTATTCTTCACAGAAATCTTTGAATACTGGTGTTTTGATCTAAAGGGAATGATACATTCTTTGAAAGTTAGGGTTTTTTCCAGTAGCTTATGTAAAGATTATGTTTCCATATATTTCAATTTGTTTCCTTAGTACTAATACTACATTGCTTCTAAAAATAAAACATTTGGGGAAAAAAATAAAAAAGGTAAGAATAGCTATAGATGAATTTATCAGTTCAAATATGAAGCTGTGTTCTAATTCTGGAAAATTCAGAAGAAATGTTGTTCACTCAGTTTACTGATCTTCCTTTTTGTTATACCCTGAGCAATCACATGCCATGCAATTATATTATTATCCAATCTTGCAAGCAGACATGTGCTGTCCTTGAAAAAAGATTATAATCCTATCTCATTATGGTAGGAGTAGCCCACAGCAACTATTCAAAACAGCATGCTCTTCACATACGACCTGTGTAAGTCTCCAAAGGATGGGGGATCTAAGTAGGTGTAAAATCACTTCAGGAAACCAAATGGCAAAATTACTGTTGAACAATTGTCACGGTTAAAAAGATTAATGATTGAATTGGCCAAAACCCACTCTTATCGTTAAATCCACTGTTAACTCACAGGGGGATATTCAGGAGAAAAAAGTCCTACTCTGGTAAATAATTAACGCGCATGGGCATGCTTCAATGAGATCCCAGCCCATTCAGAGAAAGTTCCACAGTTGTGCAAATCATTCTGGCATGTGCTTTAATGACTACATGTGCTTTAATTACTACACAGCCCGTTGAATCAAGGTCTTAGCTAACTATGTCCAAACCCAGCACATGTCTCATCTCAGCAACTCATCAGATGGAGACAGGCACGTGAACATATTCCCTCCTTTCAAGGACACCAGAAGATCTTGGCTAGAGCTGTCAACTGAATGAGAAACACAGTAATACCATGTAGTTCTGGAAACTGTTTGGGGATTTGTTACGATTTATTTTCATTAGAGGCTCTTTGATTACTTTGAAACAAGTCTGCCTTTTATACAGTGCATTAAAATAACCCAGAGAATGCCAGAACACCAGCTGTACGCCAGCTCACCTGCTGCCTATTTCTAGTGTGCAACACAGTGCATTGGCCTGCCTTGGTGGGCTGCTTGGTCCCGAGCCTGCCGCCCTGCACACTGCGCAGCCCAGCGAGCAAACATGATAAGGAAACGTTGTTTGTTATCCTTCATAACATTATGGCTTCTTATCTTTCAAATACCAAAGCACAGACTCACTCTGAATCTGCTCGTACTGTACCACTGCTGTCTTCTAGGCCATCTTTGACCCAGAAGGAGATAGGTAAACCAGGCATTACTTACTAAATGACTAACTAGAGAATTTTCTCACTCCGTGCCCCCCACAGGCAGAGGTGTTCATCAGCTGCGCACCAGTCACCCGAAGGGACAGAAAAAGCCAGTCCGATCTCTGTACAAGGTCAAATTCTCACGGGCTTCGGGAGAAACATAATCCATACAAGAAGCCTGGGTTAAAAACGTGCGCATAAAAGTGCAGAATGCATTAAAATCTCACTCGGAGCCTTAACGTCCAAGGCAAAGAGCACAACACTTCCCCACTTTCAAACGGGCAAAGTGACAAGAGCTTGAACACCACTGAAGTCAGGAGTACCTGTGGTACTCCTCAGTAGTTAATGTCTTTCAGAGTCTGCGTTTTCCCATGCTGGATCGCAGCATTAATATCCCCTCCACAGGAGCTCCAGGATTGTCAATCATCTTCTGCCAGAGGTGCTGCTCTTCCCCTTGAGAGTCCATCCAGTCAACCTCCTTGCCATTACTTACACCTGGCAGTTACAAAAACATGAGGCATTTTGGCATATTAGTAAGCAGTTACTTAATATCCTCGCTCATTTTGTCCAACAGCGTATAAGAAAGATGACAAGCAATTTACACTGCCACCTGTACAGGGAGTTATACTGAAAACAGGTAGCTCCTGGAGAGCACCAGTTTGTCATTACACTCCTATGTGGCATGTGGGCAGAGGCACGTAAACCCTCCCACTCTGCACCACAAGCAACTTTCTCCTAATAGAGGAGGAAGGGACTAACAATTCTTCCAGATCACACCACTGTCAGCAGAAAGGCTGCTGCTGGACAAAAGTAGTCTCCTCCTTCTCACTGGGATGCTAAGAAACACTTCCAAGGTATTCCCAGTTCTTCTAGACTGTGCAAGAAGTACAGCTGGGCACCAAATATTTGTGTCTCACTCAATGAAGGAAAGAACTAAATAATCTACAGATTACCTGTTGCCTTCTCTCCCTTTTCAATTTCCCCAAGTTCCCATATACTTTCCATACATTCACTAACATTTCTGTCCTTCATATACATGAATCACGTGGGGTGGGGAAGAAGGAAAGCAGAATAAGAAACGCAATCACCAGTCAGGTGGGACTTTACCATTTCCAGTGCTCAAACGGACACCTCCCAGAAAAATATTACTGGAGAGCGACTCCTTGTCCCACACAGTCAGTTCTAGGCAGACGTTACGTATATCCCTTGAATTCAAGCCACTGAAAGCAAAGGTATGATTCCACTGGGGGTTCACACTCTTTTTTATTATGGGAGTTTTGTGTTTTGTAGCTTTGCTGTCATCTGGGAGAAGGTATCTGGGAGATATAAAAAAGGAAAATTGAATATGTAGACAGGATGTCACATTAATAGTCACAAAGAATTACAATCATATAAGACTCAAATGAGATCAGGACTCTATTCTCCACTGTTATTAAATTAAGCATATACCTGAAGTGCATATTTAGCATTTGTGCTCCATTTGTTCTTATAGCTACAGTGTCAGTTATCACCAGCAAAAACTGAAATTAAGTCTCCTCGCCCCATGTCTTGGGTCTTAACCACAAACTTTTTATTTCAGTGAGACTAAATATAGACAGGATCATAAAAATGTTGGCTAGAAGGCGCCTCTGGAACTGCCCAGTCCAGTCTTCCTCTAAAAGCAGGACAGAAGGTCCTCCAGAAGAAACAGAAATGATTGATAAGGAAGGAACTTCAGCAGGTTAGCACCAGTACTTTGAATTGCCTAACACCCTACTGAGTGCAGAAACACTAATGCTGTGAAGTCCGACAACTCTTTCAACATTTTACTTCTAGTGGAGAATTCCTTTAGTGAAACTAAAAGAACTTAATACTCTAGCTGAAAATCAGAGGTCTGTACAAATTTTCATAGTCTGTACCTTCACCTCCTTCAACAACGTTAATGGAATAACTGTGTGGTTGCATATAGATGCTAAAGGGTCACACATACAAACAAAACACTAGACCTTGATCAGGACTCCTGTGCAGGTTTTTCTTGACAACAAATATGAGCTCGTTTACTGCAGGGGGACAAATAGTGGGCTAAGCAATGTCAAATTATCTCACGCTAGTCTCAAGCTAACAGTGCAGATCAGACTGCTGCAGCACCTCAACTTGTTCTGGCAACTTGATTATACAATTGGCCATGACATGTGGCAGACCAATAGTCCAAGGAAAACAGACTCCTGTTCCACTGTACTGAATAATCTATGTCAGCAACAGCAAACACCACTAACTAAAGATAGTCCAGAGAATTGTCGGCCACACATTGTTACTGCTCATGTAAAAAGGCTTTGACACCATTTTCTTCCTGAAGTCTGTTGCAAGTTCCAGGTGGGAACAAGCGGTAGTGGGATCAGTCAGTCTATTTTCAGTAGAAGAAAATGCCTTCACATATACCAGGCAAAGAGAGATGGCATGGGAGAACAAGTACCTAGAAAGGATAGCTCAAACTTCTATATGAAGTGTATGAGCTTAGTGGTAGCTTGAAGCACACTACCAGATCAAGATAAATTCTCAGCTCCACCAGGGAATTAAAGGCAGGATGGTCACCATTTAGTAACAGCACTCAAACTGTTACTCATTAACTACAGCGTATCTAAAAATCAGCAATTCTGAAAGCTAGCATTAAGAGCAAAAACTGGCAAAGAAAAATGTTTTAAGCTATCCATTATTTCCTAAATGTAACATTTCAAATGCATAACTTACATTTATAAAAAATCCAATATAATGAGGCATGCAGGATTATGTTCATTTTATTCAAGCACAAGTATAGCCTATATATAGCATTTTCTATATAGTTTGGATTTTGACTGTCCAACACAAAATGCTGCTTATCTAATAAAAAGATGCATATATGTCATACTATATATATATCTTTATGTACGCACATGCATACAGGCATACAAGTGACAGAGACCTTAAATTTTTCAGAATGATGCATCTTTAAAATCCAGCCTGAAAGCCATCAGAGCAGAATTTTTAAACGTCTTCTGTCAAAGAATATTAAATGTTAACAACGAGACACAATTAGAGTTAAGACACTACGTCTGAAGTCAGTGATAGACTTCCTAGGACCCTCAGGGTTTAAATGTGCTCCTTGACACTGTACTACATGCCAAAGAGTTTTCCCAGTTAAGCACTAGAAAAAAAACCCAATTTATAGTATAAGAGAGAAAAATCTTTTCTCATTTAGCATATTTGCTTGAATCAAAAGAGAATTTCCTCACACAGATAATGAATTTTCTTTTTCTGCGTGTTTCAGGTGACATCCATTAGAAAGAACCTCAGCTTGATGGAACATGCCAGCTTTTATAGGTGCTATTTGCAGTTTTACAAGAAATCCAAACAGACTTGTATCTTCATGAAAACAAGTTTCTTATTCAGGATGTGGTCTGGTTATTCCTCCTAGTAAAAAATATGTATTGTTTCAATTTCCTGAAAACGTAAATGTCACCATCCGATCAGGTATCATCTCCAGTGCGAGAGCCCTAATTTACAACTTCTTGCCTCCAGGAGTGATGAATATTCACCTACCTCTCTCTGCCAACTCAATGGAAGTATTTTCTTTTACCAAACGTTATACTCCATAACAGTGCGCACATCAGCACACTAGATACTTCTGTATGAATGGGTCTGTACCACTTGACTGAGTGGTATTTAAATACGATTGTATTTAACCATTGGGACAACTCGTACCTCTCTGCCCTTATTCCACAGCATCGTTCTCTTCAGCACAACATTTCGAGATTCCAGTTGCTTTTCAGGACTGACACTCCATACACATATATACCGATATATTGAAACAAATTGGGTCAGCCAAAATATGATTCAGTGCAGCTGTTAAAAAAAATGGGGAGGAAAAAAAACACAGACCCTTTCACGAAAGTGTCAGATGTGCCTCCTGATTTCACTGCTGTTAAATTCTTTGCTTCTTTGATGAGGACTTCTAATATACCTCCAGATGGCATGTGAGAGTCTCCCTTTTTTCCTTTTTTAAAGCTCTTCTTTCCTATACATGTTGAACAGAGTTGCAACATCATCGTCAGAAATCACATATACACTGCAAGACTGATTTGGAAATGTAAATGTCTTGGCTAGATTTTTTTTTTAATCACTTACTGCAGTGGAATTAAAGTATTCCTTATGAGAAGATTCTGATTCTCTATGGGTAGAGAAACTAATAAGGCAGGGACAGAAAAATCACTCCATATTTGATAAAGAACTTGACCATGTAACTAGCTAGTCTTTGCTGGACACAACAGAGTGCCCTATCTGGAGTCCTGCCCAGATATAAGTATTCGTGGATTACTATGCTAAACACAAAGAACTGCATGTCCTGTAAGTCCTACCCTCTTTTCAGAATCCACTTCTACCACTGATGTTAAGGCAGCCCTACACCACAAGCAAGGTCTGAATGCAAAGCTTGAAATGCAGAAATTTCAATTCAATGCAGAAATGCACCGCGTGTATTCCATGTGTAAGGATGCAGTGCTCCTCGGAGACCGTGGCAAAGGACACGGTGCTCACTTGACACGCTATTGCTTTTGAACAGCAGCACGAGGACACGTGTACTTGCTGCTGCTGTGGATTCTAAAAGGCTTATCAGCAGGGATCGTACACACTGATTCAGGCTGAAAACATCAGGAAAAAAGATCAGGAATGATGTTAAAAGGTACTAATTTTAAAAAATTCAGATAGTGTATATCTGGACTTCTCAGACAACCGTTAGCATTTAAGAGAGAAAACTTTGGCATTACTGCTAGCAGCGGGAACGTAATCTGTCAAAAAGAGAAGGAAAAAGAAAAATGTCTAATACATCTATTAAATCCTAATGTTAATAAGCAATACTGTCACTAAGTGATATACCTGTGTCTGGTATATCCATGTACACAGGTGCTACCCAATGATTGCTTTCACTTCAGATAATTGCTGTTCCTCATGCTGCTACAATGCAAAGAGTTAGTAACTATTTTCCCCTGTTCCGTGTTGATGAAAATAATGGTTTACCCTGAAGAATTCAAATAATATTTTACAGGACCGAATTACAGCAGTAATACAGTAAAACTGAGCAGAGGTAAAGCAGTGTGAAAAATGAGTGAAAATGAGAAGATAGCTAAGCTTAAGGGTAATTAAGCATGAAGAACTAAGTGAAGTCTATTGCTTTGATCACCTATACACTGTATATAACTAGCTGAACAAAACACCCATAGACTATGATGCAGACAATTTATTTCTATGTGGCTGTCCTCAATTATGTTATCTAATGTGTGATTTATTTTAATTAGGTCACAGCCACGCATTAACACTTGACTGCACACTCCTCTTCCCTTCTGTCTCCTTAAGTTCAATGTAAGAGAAGAGGATGGAGCAGGAGAAACATACTCACGGTTCAAAACTTCCACAGATAAAGACAACTAGTATATTTTAGTATGATTTCAATCTTCACTAATACCCTTATTTCAACCTAGGTGAGGATTTTTAATACTCAGAGGGATGTTATCATATGCTGCCATTAATGTTTGCTTTACCTTGAAACTGCCCTAGAGGAAGCATTAGGTTTCTGTCTGGGGGAATGTAACGTAAAACAACTGTCAGTTCTCCTTTATATTGAAGCCCAACATCTGTCACAACCTCCACCTGAAAAGAAAACAAACAAACAAACAAAACAGAAATCCAGTTAAGGTTAATCATTCACCTTCTTTTGATTTTAATTTTGTTGTACCAATATAATGTTTGAAACACTTCTTAAACATATCAAGACATACCAGCCCACTTTCAGATAATTAGACATTCCAGATTGAATGCAATCACAATTTAGGAAACTTTATGAGCTAGGGAATGCAAGCTCTCAGAAGAATAAAGCTACGCGGCATTAGACACTGTTCAGTGAACATACAGAGGAGAGAGATACCTAGCATGAATAAGTGAAGGAAAAAAAAAACAGGAAAAAAACCCTCAAACTTATTTCTGGACGTATAAACTGCAGCTAATTTAAGCTGACATTCAGCCCTTATTTCCCCCAATCAGGATTTTAAACCGTAATTGGTTTCATGTACTTTAGAGGAGTCACTCCTGAGTCACTCTTGGAATGGAGGTGTGGGGAACCAAGGTGAGGGAAGAGAGCAGAGTCCAGCTCTGAAATAGAAAAACTTCTTGAAAACTGTTATTCCCAGTGTCCTTTTCCTTTTCTACACAGCTACTGTTTCTGCCTTGTTTTGTTTTATAAATGTTTGACTCTTGCCCAGAAAGAATGCATTCAGTGCTCTTGAGAGCATCCTTGTTAAAAGAACATTAGGCCTTCACTGACATATGCTGAACTTCCATTTGCCTTGTAGGAATTTGGAAACTACATTTTAAAAACAATAGATGCAACACAGAGAGAACATGTTATGCCAGTTCAAACTGACTTCTAGAAAAATAAAGTGCATTGAAAAAAGAAGTCTTGTACATTTACATTAGAGATCAGGTCTATGAAAACCTCAGGCATATGCTAACCTTGCTCAGTGATCTCCACTAATGGAGGTGAGACAACTCAGATGCTCACATTCCTGTATATGCTTCAGTGCTTAGGTTTGGGTACAAATCAACAAATCTTCCGGATCTCTCAACAGGGAGAAAGCACGTGTAAAAAGAAAGAGGACCCTCGAGTGTTGAGACACACACACACCAAGCCTTTAAAGAACTGCTTATAGACGAACGTCTAATCAGTGACAGTATTTCCCTGAAATGCATTCAGCTTGTTTCCTGACTCCCCAGGAAAGTCAAAATTCTATTATCAAGAGAAAACAGAACCAAAAAAACCCCACCAGAAATACATACGGTGACATGCACAGAGTCAGCACTGCCCTCATATCATAGGCTGAAGGCTAAGGCACTAACTATGCTTAGTGGGGCTAAGCCTGTACACAAGGATGGGGTAGGGCACAAAGCAGTTTTAGTGATAACAACATGGCCCTTTTGAGACTTTGAAACAGTTTTACAGCAACACAGGCATTCCTGCACTGACTCTGAGAAAAACGGTCCTGTCTCCACCGCTGTCTGATGCCAGTTGCTACAACAGAGGACAAAAGAAAACTTTTAGTAAATGGCTGTGGAATAGTTTGCACAACATCTAAATCTTGCCAGTCAGGCAGCTCACTTATGGTCTAAACTATGCAAGTTTAGGATCAAGTTTCCCATAAAGGGAGCAAGGATTATTTTTTTCTGTTCTACTGGTGGACAAGTGATGGTATAAGTTCTTGCGTCAGGAACAATTTGTTAACCTCCCCCCCAAACCTCCATATAACATGGCTCTGGACTCTGCCCCCTCTTTAACCACAGAACTATTTTCTCTTCTTATTCTGATTTAACCACACTCCTCTTGAAAACAGACATTCAATGCTCATAGAAGATACAGGTCTTAAATTCTCCAACGTTTTCACTAAAGCAGCTAAATGATTCATAAAGTGCTGTAATAAAACTCGGGAAATGTTTCACTGCCTTTCCTGTCTCTATCAGGCAGATCATATGGGAGAACAGCATGTAATTTGCATGTGTATTAACCTGTGGATTTTTTTTTTAATTCAAAATTCAATAATTGATATTTTTAAAAAAATCTTATCTTTGCTGGTCAAAAATCTTAGCAGCATTTTAAGTTTAGAAACATTATTTATAACAACTTAGGAGGCAGACAAGACCAATTCTGTGTTTGCTTTCTTTGGTAAAAAAGAGCTCATTTAAAAATTCTTTTAATGGGTTTGGAAATAATCAGACAACACTTTCCAGCTGGAATAGCTGAAATGTTTAGCGCCTCATTACTTTTTTCCTGAGCTTCATGACTCTTTTTTTTTTTTTTCCCCCGTTAGGATTAAAAGAAACCACCCATACACACACAAACCTCCAAAGATTGAAATGAGATGACAAAGAGACTACTGCATGATAAGAAGCTCAATTTCAGACCAACATTGCATACAAACTGCAAGCAAAACAAATACTAGATGTGTATCTTACTGTTGTAGACTGGTGGGTACTAAATAAGAGCAACATCTGACACCAGCCAGAGCTATGACAGAGATGTAGTAGACATTTCTTCTACTTCAAGAGCAGACCCAACAAAAGTAACTTACATGAAGCAAGCTTGTAGGGAGGATGGTATAATCCTGGCCTGGACACAGTGCTGACTGAAACATGTTTGCCGTCATTAGCCACTTTCTCTTCCTGGTCTCACCTTGTCTGGACCATGAAGGAAGAGCTGGTGGTCACCCTTATTAACAAAGCTGAACTAGGAAACTGGGAATGGTGTTCCTTGCCACTAATGAAGTGTGAGGTGTAAGTGTTCAAAAAAGAGAGCAGTTTCCTGATGTATCTTCTGGCAAATTATTTACTAAAATACAAATTTGTGACGGTTTAGATGTAAGCCTCAAAGGGCTATACCTAGAAATTAATTATACAGCAATCAGATCCATCTCCCACCTGACAGGAAGGCACAAATCAAACACTCCTTCCTAAAACCCCGAACGTAACACTATTTCCTTAAAAATAATGAACACAGAGCAAACAAGCCACCTGAGTCTATCTCCACATCACTTGCAGTAAAATGTGGGATTTTTCTGCAGCAAGAAAAATACACTTTCTGAAACGGCAATCTAACCCACTGGAATTTCTGGGGATTCTGGCTGCTGCAGGAGCAAGCAAGGCAGAAGCCTTTAATCCTCTAGCTTACAATAGCTCTTTGAATCTCTTCCAAAAATAAACACCTTTGCCAAAGCAGGGGGTGCCCTAGAGACAGAAGTCATCCTATCCTTAGCTAAGTACAAGGCAAGTCCTGTTTCACAGACCAATTGATTTACCTGCTGAGAAGCCTTATCTTGTACCTTCCTACTTAAGGTGAATAGGAGATTAATAAGTGATTTTGTCACAGCTGAAAAGTGTGAAGCACTTTGAACTGAAACAAAAAAGATCTATTTCATTAATAAACTCTTAAATGTTGGGTAGGGGGAAGTGGTAGAAAAGTCCTTTGGTTTCCGTGCTATTTTTAAAAAATAATCAATTTCTTTACTAGGTCATTTCTCCACTGCAGTTTATTACAAGATGAACTTCTAGTTTATTTAAAAGGTGGGGTTTTTTTGTTTGTTTTTAAGTAGCCAATCATGTGTAAAGTTTTCATGAAGACTTCAAAACCAGTATGCTTTGACTGAATAAAGAACAAAGATATTATTTTTATTACCTTATTAGACACTCATAAAGTCACCATTTTATAAATACGTTCCAAAGGAAAAATAACTAAGCCTTGCTAAATTTGCTTCGCAACACTTTCACCAGTCCCTGGAAACCCTTACCTTGGGCTGGAGCGCAAACCACTCATCGCCCTGATTTTCGAAGTTCCAGGAATCAAATGGAATTTCCACCTCCCCAAGGAAGCTGTTGTGTCCAAATCTGTCATAGTGCCAGACAGAAAGCTGCAGGGTCCTGGTTTCTAGCTGTGTGTGGCTGATGACATACTACCAACAGAAAAAGAGAAAAAGAAACTCTCAGAATAAGCATAAATAATAGTTTCCATGGAGCCTTTTACAGCTGTAGCTCAATTTCACGAAGCCCACAGCAGCTAACAAATGAAGCATGAAAGAGAGATTTGTTCTCCTTGCAAACAAGATTGATCTAGCTAGAAAGCTCATAATGTTTATGTTAAACCTAACTCTTTTCTTTGCACTATGCATCCATGGTAATTAATGTTACTATCATGATTGTGTTTTATCTGTATTATTTACTGGGTATTTATGACTATAAAGTAAATTATTGCTTAAAACTATGACCCTGTTAATTCCTTATAAGTTTATGTAAAAGAAGCAGATCAACGTCAAAGTTTAGTTTGTAAGAAGAAACCTCACTGGTTCTTTCATCCCTAAAGAGAGTCTGCTGTACACTACTTTCTAGAAATACTGTTCTCCTTTTGAATTGTATCTTTGTAACTTATGAAAAATAATTCTGAAAACAAGTAAAACTGCATCTGCAAGTATTCACCAAGTACCTCAGTCTTAGTAACCATGGTTGGTTTTGAAAGCGATTAAAAAAATCCTCTGAAGAAGCATCACATTCTAGCAAATACACAGAAAATTGTAAACATCTGGAATTCTAGCTCTGCACACTCTGCTTTTAGCAAAAGGCCCATTAATTCCCTGAAATTCACCCTTCTCCTAGTGTTAGCTGAGGAGACCCAGATGTCTTCTTTTTTGCATCAAGAACAACGTCTGGACACAGACACATACTCTCCAAAAGCTGAGACAGTCAAGTCAGTTGGCGAGCCACACAAGTAGGCTATTCCTGTAGAGGTATGTCTACAATGCTTAATCCTAGACGCCAACAGTTCGACTGTGAGAGATGTCATATTTAGCAACAATGGAATAAAAGTCAAAGAGGGAAGATACAGATTTAATTATTTTTCTTTTGTAACAGTAGTAACAGTTGGGACAAACAGCTGTAGCTCTTGCTTACCTACCCACAAGTCAAGTAAGCCCTCTTTGTTACAATTCATGTTTTTAGCAAGCTGCTAGGTCCTATCGTCACCAAGTCCATTACTAGCAAACATGTTTAGTGCTATGTTCCTTGCTAAATAGTCTGACACCGTTTTTTCCCGGTTCAGGCAAGTCTTAACTTTACTATAAACCATTTGAAAATGAGGCTATACAAGAGACTCTCCCTTGGCATGCAGTCTGGCCAGACCAAATGTGTGTAAATCTGCAAAATGATTTTATAGCCAGGTTAAACCAAGTATACTGGCCAGGGAACATCTATTGGCCTCTATTATAAGAAACTTATTTAAAACATCACTGAAATTAAAAAAAAAGAAAAATTTCAGGAGAAACTAAAAAGAGTTTCTGGCCTCATGACAGCCGGCTGGGATAACTCTCGTCAATCGACAAGGAAGGGGAATCACCAGGAGCCCTGTGGTCCATTCCCACCTGCACCACAGAGCCAAGGAGGTGAATAAGGAGCTCATGAGGAGCTAAAATAGTTCAGCATCTGTAGTGGACGTGGGTAAAAGGCAAGGAAGGAAGAGCCTGGGAGCTCTGCTCCACCAGCTCTCAAGGAAGTAATCTGTCATTGCCTTTTGCAGCAGAAAATGAATTTCATCACAGCTTTTTTAGGAAGGCAGGTAGTGAAGCCGTTGCTGGCATTTTCTTATCAAAGTTAGCTCTGCTTTAAAAATAAATTGAAGTCTTCAGAGAAATTCAGATTTTACTGCAAAAGGTTATTTTCTCTTCAAAATCACTTAGATGGGAAGTTTTAATCTAGCTCTATGTCAGCATCAGTTGCTAACTTAGCGCTTACAAAATCGTTAAGGTGCTTTTAACATCTCTGAGCTCAGGTTAGACAGGAACATCAGCAGTTTTGAAAGAGATCTATGGAAACTAATAGAAGTTTTACCTATAAAGGGGAGAACCAAACAAAAATGCTTCCTCAATGCTGAAAGCCAGAAATTACAACTCACAGGATTACTAGACGGTTTTGCTTAAATACATTTCTTTTGAGACATCTCTTCCAAATTCTAATTCCCATACTGGAACACTTAGAGAAAACGCCTGTGAGCACAAGTGGAACATTCATCACAGCCTGAGAGAGACAGTGTTCTCACCTTCAGCGTTTCATTAAACTCTGGATTGGTGCTGTTACTTTTAATTTTGGTCTTGCGTTTACTTTGGCGGGACGTATCAGGCAGAAGGTACGCTTTGACATATCTGCAGATCAAGTAGTAAATTATTAGCAAGGAATAAAAATGAGCAGTTTGAGCAAGGACCTGACATTGCTGCATCAGCAACACATACAAGGAAATTAATTTTTGCAGTCTAAACAATGTACACATGTAACAGACAATATGTGAAACATGGAAAGGTATGGTCTTTATCTACAAATATAGCAATGTTATTCAGATAGGATCAGAATAACAAAGGCAGAGTTAAATTAATTTATTCATCCTCAGAAATGCAGAAAGCTTTCCTAGTACCTTGCCTTTTGTAGTATACGATTACTGACTGGTTACATATGAAAACACATACACTGAAAATACAAGAGAATGCAAAACCTCATACTTGCATACGATAGGATTACACATGATTAGAGACACTAATTATTACTTCCTGATGAAAGAATTTACATATTATCCTGAAAACTATAATGAGAAGCTCAGAAAACGTGGTCCTTGCAAAGTGAATCTATGGGTGCGTGAAACCAAAGTTACCTCTATCCCTCCCTCCCTCCAAAACATCACTCCTCTCTCATATACTTTAGTTTTGATTCTAGAAGTAAGAAATCAATTCAGGCTCCCTATTCCTTCATAATTTTTGGCCTTTTGCAGAGATTGCTATCAAACAGGTTGATAATTTAAGTAATCTTATTGTTTCCCCAGAACAGGCACATGTTGCCCTAAGAAACATATTGAAAATGCATTTCCCACAGGGAATCCAAAACCAGCTAACATCAAAACATTGGCTTATAGCAGCTGGATCCTACGAGTTCGCAGGCTCATATCACAATCCCAGGCTACGTCACCGCGCGTGACGTGGTGGAGGACACCCCTAGCAGAGCCTAAAAAGAAATACTTCTCTGTGCTTACGGATCGGTCCTTTGCTTCTTCTCATCTGCAACAGCCAGGTTTCTGCAACTCTTTACCAGGATGTTGAGGCCACCTGTTTTGTAACTATAGTTGATGTTGAGAAGGATTTCGCCGCTGACCTTCACGTTGCCATAGTCACCAGTTTCACTATATACACTCAGCATGCTGTTAATGCTAGTCTGGAGGGGGACAGAAAAAGGACTTAGAGGCTTAAACAAATTACTCATTTCCAGAATCTGCTTTTTTCATACAGTCACAGCCTTGCAATATTGTCACACTTGTTAGGACTTGCTATAAAAACAGATATAACATAGAACAAAAATACCACTTGCTTTTATATGATGTAAAAGGGAATAAAAACTATAATTAATAATAGCTGAAATGTCTAGACAGTTGATGTTTTTCCATGCAGGACTCAAACCTATTTATAAACATGAATAAATCCAAATTACCACTATTTAATTCATGCATGAACTAAAGAGCAGACGGGCTACATGAATTGTAAGCTCACATAAGTTCCAAGCAAGGGGGGGTGGGGGGGTGGGAATCACCTTTCTGGCTCAGCTGTCCACCTAATTTTTACTGAGTCTCATAAGACAACTGCTGACAGAACCGTTAGAAAAAAGTTATAAGGATGCTTCCCATAATGGAGATGGTAGAAAAACATGTTTGTTTAAAGTGACACCCATCTCTCATTAGTAGTTCTAAAAGAATCAGCAAAATTCCATACCCACCATTTCAGCAATTTTCCTAAAGCCAAAGAAGTTGAGCAAAAATCCCACAAAATTTTCCACTGCAGCGTAATGTATCACCCCCCAATCCCTTTTTTTCACTCATACCATACAGAGTATGAGGATTTCTTCTTCCAAAAGATTACAATTAGGAAAGAAGTAAATATTTTTAAAGAAAACCAGAGCAATATGCACGCTGCCAGAACCAAAGGCATTCGAGAAATCTGGTGCATGTTTTCTTTTGAGTCATTGAGCAACATTGCTCAAAAACATACATAACCATCTAAATCCTGAGACATAGGAACCGTGCGAGACACACAGGTATAGTCTTCAACAGGAAGGGAGAAAAGGGAGAGAAACCTTAAAAGCAAGCTAAGCAGAGGATTCAGGAGAACTCACAGTATCACCGTCTGTTTCAGGCACATTTAAATACGTCCATTTTCTGTCATAGCCTTCTGGGGAGTTCTTTAAAGAAGGCAGTGCAAAAGGTTAAAAGAAAATAGTATTAGATAGCTGCAATAAGAAATAATAAGTGCAGTGATAAATCCTCACCTAAACAGACAGGTAAAGGAAGCTTGTATTGCAAAGCCATAGCAAGAAAGAAGGAAAAAAGTATTACCAAATCAGAGAAAAGCTAAATGTTTTCCATATACTTCAAGTATTGAAGGACACATGGCTCAAGTTAATTAAATAGAAATGAAGTATCTGCTGTATCAAAATAAACAAATTACATTTTAGAACACCACCTCAGCAGATTTGCATTGGTATTGGATTGTATTTGGATTTGTCCTCATTTATGTCTTCATGAAGTCAATTCTCACTTAAGCTAGTCAAAAGCTAAGCATTCATGTATTTGCAGGATTGCCTTTGTAAGAAATTACAGTTTCTCTGTGGAGTTTGTAAGAATAGATAAACACACACACACAAACGTTTAAACATGTCACACTCTGGGGAAAAAAATACAGTAACAGAATATTGGGGAAAACATTTTCCCCTGTCTGCTTGCTAGAGCAGTATCTGGAAATCTCACCAACAAGCTCAAGGGAAACCACATCTTGATCTATCTCCTTCCTTATCGGCTGCAGAGGGGAAGGAAGAACACAGTCAAGGGGAAGAACAACACAAAAAGAATTGGTCTGGGGCAAAAGTCAACTCTCCGAGCACCTTGCCCAAAGGCCCTGCAGCAAAGAAAGCTGGAGGGATGAGCAGGCCTGTGTCAATATGGTAAACAACAACAGACACGAAAACCCAGAACAAGCAATCATTACCCATCAAGTTAATTTTACACATCATGTAGGAATAATGAACGACAAAAAAGGGTGTGTTTTGTATTTCTGCTGGCCTTTTTTATCCTGCATTAAAAAAAAACCAAAAAACCAACACACTTGTCCTTTTATTCCTTTGTAAAATTCGCTGAAATTCCATGAACAGGACTGGTTAAAATTACTGGAGAATTAGCAACACACACCGACAAATGTGTCATATTTCCTCCTATTTCTATCATGCCTCTAGCTAAATTCCAGCCTTTACCATTTATGCATTTACACCTCTAGCGTACATAAAAATGGGTATCCTTGGGCACTGTTAGTGAACTTAACCGTCCCAGTATGTGCTACAAAATGCCTAAATTATCCCTGTTAACAGGAAAGTAACAATTTGTGTGCCCACTTCAGAAAACAAACAAGGTTATACCAACACGAGGAGGGGGATGAGTTGTTCTCTACTGAATCCAAATATTCTTTTTCTTGATCTTTAGGTAAGTGGGCAGTGAGATATAAATGATTGGAAAAAAACCTCACAGAAAGTCCTAAACAAATAGATGACCTTTGACCTCAGAATTTATACATAATTTCTGAATTGCTTACAAACCACAAACGAAATAACACAAAGTTAGTACAAGTATTTGATATACTTGACTTTTTTCCCCATAGACTCTGTTCTGTGGCATTTACACTGGACATTACATACACCAAATGTAATGTCCTAAGAAATCTACTCATTTTCCAGTTTCATAAGTAGTAAAAACCCACCACATATGGAGGATGCAGAGCCTCATTTTAGTACCTCACTAAGAATTATATTTGTTTTGCATCATATGTTATTGCTGCAGTAAGGCACTGGAACAATTCAGTCTTACTGATGTGATGGGTCTTGACAACAACACATTAATATGTTCAGGAGAGGAATCAGTGAAGGATGCAGGGAAAACTAAATACACAGTTCATGTCTTAGCTTTGGGAAAACACAAAGAAAAACATCCTAATGCCAAGATACCATTCCTGTTCGATGTCACTTTCCATTTCCATTTTTGCTCACTCATGCTACAGGTAGATTTCAAGTATATTTACCCTTTGAGATATTTCTTCCTTTACCTCAAATGCTCGTTGTCAGAGTACCCATACTGTACTTGAAATTCTCATATTTGAAAAAAGAAAGAAAAAACAAAGAAAAAACATGCAGTTACAACCTACTGTTCATTAATAACATTATTTCAATGTGACTTAATAGTACACAGTCATTTGACAGATAAGTACATGAAAAAAAATCCATACAGTGCAGAAAGCTCAAAGGCTTACAACAAGTAGAGTAAAGGCAAAAATAAGAGAGAGGGGGAACGTTAGTAACTAGTAAGATACACTTATGGGGAATAAAAAACCAGAACCTGTAAAATTGACCTACTCTTGCAGCGAGAAGCAGCTTGCCATTCGCAACATCGCCGTTAACATAGCATGCAGTGACATTAAAAATCATGTCATGGTGAATACAAAGAAATGAGAGCATTGAGATGTGAGATTATCTCAAACCTACAGCACTGGAAAAGCTACGCTCTGCTTAAGAAAAAGGTCAAAGGGAAATCCACAGCAAAGGACAAAACCCAATGCACAGACAGAATGCTGGCTACAGCATATAGAGGGAAGGCTTTCTAAATGCAGTTCCTCAATTAGTGGCCTAAAGGAGAAAGCACTTAAGCACCTGCAACACTCATATCAATATTCAGAGGAGATAAAAATAATTCTGTCTTTAAAATCCATAGGACCAGCAAGCATTGGAGACAATGAGTCATAGTCAGCCTCGGGTAAGTGGGTCTAATTAGACCAGTGTCAACAGGCTACGTTTGCTCAAGTCTGATTTGGTGTGAAGTGCCTCACCTCTCTGTTGTGTCTGTTTGTGTGAACAACACAAATGAGAAGGGAAAAGGGTTTGGACATGGCCAGATCTAAGATACCAAAATGCTCTGTGATGGCAGTTTTCTCAGCCCCTTCTCCTCCCCAGGTAAGCCAAACTTGGATTCAGTTAACTCCATCTCTTTGGGATCAAGAACTTAAGTGGGCAACCCCTGGGCCCTGCTTGCATGGGGACTAAGGGGGATGCAGTCTAGAAAGGACATTGGTTACTGTCATGGACCAAATTTTCTCTTCCCTTTTAGCATACAGACTTCTCATCTCTCTTCATCCTCTTCAACTCTCTCTTCTACCTGGAGTTTGTTGCAGTTTTCTGACACTCTATATGCTGACCAGAGCTATTCTTGGGCACAAGTCATGAAGAAGAGTGGTCAGAGAGGGCTCTGCGACTTTTCCGAAGATGCTATCAGTTAACCACGTCCTACGTGTCAGATACCAAAAATGAGGTACACAGCAGGTAGTCATAAACTAGACATGTTAAAGGCTACTTTTATCATCCATTTTCTTTCCCAGTGAATAAGACTGCATAATGAACTGCATAAGGCTTGTTATACCAATTTTGTTGCATCTCAAGCACCAGTTACAACCTGAAAATGCAGCTATCCTTTTAAAACCAACATTAAGTTTCAACAGTTAAACAACTGCAAGACTCCGACATCTGATTTACAGTATATAGTTTGTGGGTATGACAAGAAACAAAAGGATATAACAGAAAATTACTACAATTATTGCAGAAGGTAGAAAAGTTGTCACCAACCAAAATCCCCAAATATCTCCCTCCTCACTGTAAAGAAAAATACTTTTCAGATGGGGGTGGCATAGCAATCATGTCATGAAGAATGGGAGAAGCTGGGTTGGGGGATGGACACTGATGCCACAGAAGTGGTATGTATGTAAACACACAGACGAGTATTTGTGTCCCAAGAACCTAAACAAACAGAAAGTGGTTTGAGATGGAAGATCCCACCTCAGCCTTGTTCTCTTCATTTCAAGTAAATTAAGATTAAGTGCTCCTCTGCAAAGCTGAGCAGTCACGTACCGCAAACACCTATGGTTTGCCTTCTCCACATGTCAGCTTGGTAGTAACCTGAGCATGTGAGGAAATCGCCTGATGAGTATGCAAAATGGTTTTCTCTTTCCATGCGCTGCAGAGAACAGCATTTTAGCTTTGAACAGCATTATAATAAAAATATAATACAAAAACTGTCTAAATGTTAAAGAATGTTTCTCAAGTGCAGGATGAAGGATGATCTGCTGTTAAGTGGTATGAAGTTAAACTCCTTTTTGGAGGAGCAATGGGCTTTTGTGGAAGGAAAAAGCATATGTTTTCTACTCAAGACCTTACTGTTGATAATCCACTTGTCAAATGTCCATGTTTCCTTGAATAACGAGAGGCCACTATGTCATTAATATCTTCTTCTGTGTCATCCAGACAATCCTAAATGACAAACAGGCATTTTAGTCTTCGTGCTCTGCTCTGTATTTTGTCAGCCTCTGTCACTTAGTTTTGTTTCATATATTTTCCACTTTAGGAAGACAGTGCAGGATGCATTCAAAATTCTAATCTCTAGAGGAATTTTGATTTACATTTTCCACATCTTTGCACAGGCATACAGCATAAGGGGAAAAGATGCTGTTACGGTTTCAGGGTTCAATTACTTAAGAACTGAAAAACTTGACACACATACTTCATATCTTATTCTGGAGGCACATAACTTTGCATAGCAAACAACTGTGCACATAAAGAAAACCCACTTCCATGCCTACTAACAATCCCATGTGAATTACCTTATTCTACTTACTATTATTTGCATTCAGGAATTCAGGTTTGGAAATCTTAGCGGGACATGGTGAGAATTTTTCAAATCTTAACAAAAGAAATGAGTGAATTAAGGTCCGATACCAGGGGCCAGAGGATCATTGATACTGGTTTACCTGAAGACATTTGTAGCCAGAAGCCATTAGATGATTGATTTCTTGGTTACAATCCAGGTTCCGTGTTTTTACAGGACATATTTTTTACAATCCAGCAATCCGGTTTTCCAATTATTATCCACCTTTATATCAGTCACACTCACACAAATGGACAAGCACACAATTTTCATTACACTTGCACCCTTTCATGCTGCCTTTGATAACAGGCAACGATTTCGCGAACAGGATCATTAACACAGACCCACTTTATAACAGGCAGTGCTGAAAGCCCCGGGTTATTGTCAAACCACATAGGAATAAACTTGTCCTGCCATCATACACACTGAATATATTTGAGGGGTAAACAGTCGATATGCATGTTTTAAAAATAATTAAATTCCTGTATTATTTTAATAATTTAAAAAATGGAGGAAAAATCAGTAATTGCACTGCTTCATATATATACTTGAGTTTTAATAAGCAAGACTGAACTGTAACATCTTTAGCTTACATACAGAAAAAAAAATTCATTTTTTAAACACAGCAATAAAGTAAAATCTAAAAAGAAACTTAAAATCTAGTTGATGGTCCTAACACAACTGTTAAATTTAAGTAAAAGTTACAGGAAAAAAACCCAACAGACAGCTATCATCCTATTAAGTGTAGCTTGGAAATTTCAAGCATTTCCTTAAACCTTATGGCAGGTATTTTGAAAGACTCTGCTTTTAGGTTTACTGGAATTCAAAGGTTCAGCTTCCTTTTGTCTGCTTTGCAGCTATAAAAGTCTCACGTGGTGACCTCACGCTCTCTATTGCTTAGTCGCGCTCACTCTCTTAAACTAAACAGAGAAGTATTGTGTTCAAACTCAGGAGTCTCAGAGACTTCTATGCTAATCAGGAAAAACAGCAGAGAAGAAATGCTGTTGAACTGTCACAGTTTATGTAAAGATCTGCAGAGCATTTGTCATTAGCATGCATAAAACTAGCTGTTACATCTCTTCTCCTTTGCTCCAGTGACTGAATTGAAATAAAAGCAGCTGAAAGAGATGCAAAATTTTCTATTACTACTTTCCAGTTGTAACTGCATATTTCATATTGAGCAGAGGGAAATCAGGACAAGCCATCACTGTATTTGGGACCAAAATTTACATGCTGAAGCAAACATTCCTTTTAGCTTCATGTTCTTACAATGAGCTTCCTCTGCTGGTCTCTTCTCTTTCTCATCTATTCAGGGCACTGTTACCACCCCACAGAAAAAAGAAGTCATAGATATTTTATACTCTAAGGAAAAAGTCCATGGAGACCCAGGCACAACAGAGCAAACTATTTCAGGGAGACAAATAGAGCGCTGAATCCTTCAAAAGTAAAAACAAGAAAACCCCTAGAATAAAAACAAACCCCCCCCCCCCCACCTTTCACTCCTGCTCTCCTCATTGACTTTAGAATCCAGGTGATGTACTCAAGTTTAAAACTTGGCATAAGAATACACAATTTTCTTTCTTGCCCATACAACAGGAAGAAGCAAGTCTGGTAACACATGCAAAACTCTTTCCTTTACACTGTTGTATACATACCTATGGACTTAATATAAACAATGCTACATTTTTATTGCTGAATAATTAAATACAGGACAAAAAAAAAAAAGTAAGGCAACATCTTCAGACTGGGGTGTTTCAGGTCTAGACACTCAAATATTAACAGTGCTTCACAAAGAGTCCTAACAACAGCTAGCTGACTACCGATTTTTGTCTGCAAGCAGATATCTACAACTAAAAAAAAAAATGGTTAACATTTAACTTATGCTCCTAATTCATTTTGCACCAAAATGATTATATTTCTCAGGAGGTGTTACAGAACTGCAACGACATAATTGGTTAGTGTTATTAGCTTATTAAAGTTAGAGCCAGTAGGACATTAATCTCATGGTCTCCAGTGAGGGCTATAAAATGCACATTATCCGTTTACTTCTAATAAAGCAGCTGAGCATGTAATGAACACTACTTGGTCAGGAATTCAACACACACCTCTTTAGGTGCTCACACTTGAACACAACACTAGATTTAACTGGTTCCCTGTACTCCTCGATAAATACGTACTACAGTATGCCGGTTTCTGAGGCTTGTCCCTTTTCACTATCAAAAGAAGCAAAATACCCATTCAATTTTCCAGCTGATCTCTCTGTGTAATGGATTTTCCTGATAAAGCTGGAAGCAGTGGCTAAAAGCCTTTTTCCACTCTTTCAGCTGATAAATTCCAGCAATCTGCCTGTCCTACTGACATGTGGCACCTCCCACACCACTGCTGTCAGCCCCCATCACCCAGGAATGAGACTGAAGGACCTCAGCTAGCTCCACCAGCCGGCCAGGAGAAGAGGAGGTATGACTTTTCTTAGGCTGCAGGAGCTATTGTTATCTTCATCAGCTATCTTTCTTTTTGCCTCTTATATAGAGCACCAAATAAACTAAGGTCCAGCAGGAATACAACTTTTATCTCAAAACACTGCATTAATAACAAATATAGGGCAAGACTCTGAAGGACTCCTGTGAGTCAAACTACTCTAAAAATATGGTAACACTAAAGCTGATGAATGCAATCAATTGATTTCATAAGACAGGGTGAGCAAGGACATGGGTAGAACCAGAGATCTATGAACCCTGTTATGAATGAAGTTTAAAGGGGAATTGGCACTCTCGCAGACCCCCGAGCAACTAAATCAAGGTTATGCCACAAGAGAGGTCTCCTATGTTAGCAAAGAAGCTAAAGAGTTGCTGAGATGCTATCTGAAATCTCATTCAGAGTCAGCAAGAAAGAAAAAAAGGAAAAAAAAACCCCAAACCTCTGAATAAGAGGAAGACAAAAATCAAAGAACAGAAAACCACTCTGGAGTTGGCATCTCTGGCACCTGCCTCAGAGAAATCCCTGAGTGATAACTACCATACCCTGTACAATTAGAGCTGAAAACTGATATAAAGATATTTAAAGTTTGTATTTTATTATTTTATGCTTTTGTTCTGCAATATTTTCCAGCTTCTTAACCAAGAACATATCCTTTTTCTTTACTACAATTAAAAAATAAACCATTTATTTTTGAAGGTTTCCTTCCACAGAAATTTGACACACAGGAAGGGCTTTTTTATTTCCTTAAAGATTAACCCAAACAAAGCAATGCTGCAGGCAAATGCTCTGAGTCCTAACAATCCAAGAAACAGATGGGAATCCCAACACGTTGTTTTCCACCAAGCAGAAGTATCAAATGCTACAAGAAAGGGAGACATCTCCCATGGCCAATGCTCTTCTGAAAAGAGCAGATGGTAGGGAAGGACTATGACGATATACAAAATGCATAAACCGTAACGCGGAGGGTTATGGTTTTTTCAGCTACAAGCACACATTTGGAAACTTCAGAACAAACTATGATTAGATGAAGAACTACGTAAATAACTCGTCTTTTTTTTCCCCTCATGCATATTTAACAAGTTTGGAAATTCTTTTATAGCATTGATGCACATCTGCAACTTGTGTATCTTGGATATGTGCATAAGAGGAGAGGGAAGCTGTGAATCACTTCAGGAAAAGCAGCCCATAGAATACATAGAAAAAGCGTGGAGATGTATGGGAGAAAACAGTGAACAGGAAGAAGAGGCAAGCAATAGTGACAGAACAGAAAGTTGAGGCTTCATTTGCTAAGAATATATATAAGGGTAAAATCCAAACCAGACAAAGATTAAAGCCTTTAAAATATAGTATTTCTCAGCATCAAAATTAAAATCGAAGAAAGTATGAATTAATAGAACTTTGGAGCCTGTGTAATATAGAGTCTGAAATTTATTTTCAGGTCAGATTTCCTTATCCTGTAAACCCCAAAACCAGCAAATCAATAACAAACTGTAACCACGACTACTCACTGGAATCATTCTATAGCCAACATACTCAGAAGATGAAGCTGTTTAAAAACTCATTAAATATCCCTGAAATAATGCTCTGCATTACTTATATTTTACATAGATATACATACAGTGCTGATTTCATAAGTCTGAACAAACAGGATTTCCACCAGATAAACATTTACATATTTATAACTCACCAGTTCTTGATCTAAAGCACTAGGTACAGATTTGCTTCTTATGCTCAGAGTATCCTCATTGCCTTCAGAGAAAGATTCACTCAAATCTATCTCAGATCGGCTACGATCTGGAAAATAAAAACAATTAAAATATTTGCTATAATTTGTACAAAAATATTCTGTTTCATCTTCCACACTTTATTAAAGTGTTCTTCCAAACCCAATTTATTTTAAGAAAAAAACACCAAAATAATATTTTAGGTATCTGTCACAAACTCTATGACAACTGAACATCAATACGATAAACAGAAAAATATGCTTTCTGATGCTGTTCAGCCTTCGGGCCAATATTTTTTCCCCTGCACTATTTATCTGCTGTAATTGTCTCCTGTGATTGATACTATAGATCAAGCTTTTGACTTTCTCTGGTAGGCCCATCAGCCTGCAACATTGCAAAACTTGCAGTCCAAGTGTTCACAGTGATTACCACATCTCCCACCACTGCCAAACTCTCCCCCGTGTCTGCTTCAGAATTAAGCCACCAGGGATACAGATGGACATAGAAAATACTTCCGTCATTACTGGTGTTCCCTGTGCAGAAAGGAGGAGGAAGCGAGCAAGTCTCGAGACCTGCACAAGTTTCTCTCAGTCCTACAGGTCTCTCACCCACTCTATAAGCATAAGACACGTTAAATGTCTTGGAGAAAGATTTTCTTAGTCCTCCCCATATAAATCTTTTGTGCGACTCTTCAATATATTGAGAAAGAAAGAGGGGGAAGAGAATACTTTTAGATCCTGCAGGTAGATCTGGGAAGTTTTTAACTGGTCATCTTCTACCTGGGCTATAGCTGATGTGACAGGAAAGGTCAGTCTCCTGAGCTTAATGTCCTTTGAGATCCTCCAACAAGGAGACAATGAAGAGTCTGAGGCCCGTTCCCAGGTTGCCTGCAATTTTCCTCAGCATCCATCTGCTTTGGTAACATAAGGACTGTTCTTTTCTACTAGAAACCTTTATTTTATAAGGTAGCAGAAACAGGAGACTTTTCACTTCATAAAGAAGTAGCAGTCTGTAAGAACTCTGCCTGGAGTTGCACTGTACAATATTCTCAAAGAAACTCTGACGCTTTCAAGTTGAAAAATCTAAGGTGAAGAATGTTATCTCCTTTGATTAGCTCTGTGGGATATGCCACTAGGTTTCTGCTTTGGGCTAAATTCAGCTGAAATAAAGTGAGCCCTGCTGTGTTTCAGAGAGAAACCTGTAAATCTGAACCCACTCTGTTAGCTCTGTAAGAAGCCGACCGAGTGCCTGGGAGAAGCGGAAGAGTGCAGGACGCTCCTGCCTCCTATTTCAGATAGGAAAAGGAGGATCTCCACCACTGTTGCAAAGTGGCTCGGAGAGCACCTTCCTGTGCAAGCCTCATTTATCTAAGAGCCTCCAATGAAACGAGGTAAATTACAGCTGAATCAACCGGTTCAGTGCATCACGTATAAAAATGAAATTACATGAAGTCTGTAAGGGACCTGTTATCTGACAGCTCATTGTTTCCCAAATTTGCTTCTGGGCAAAGTGGGTGTGAAATGTAATGGCAGCAGCACAGTAGAATTTTATACAGATTGGAGATAGGTAGTATTTTATACAATTGACCACACAGAGAATGATTTATCAATGCGCAATTATGAATGAAATCTTGTCACAATTCTAAGAGCATATGATTTACCTAATACTAACATTGTGCCAGCATTACTGGGGTTAGGATTACCATTTTTTCAAATGTAAAACTTGTGAAGTGGTATAAACTTGGTTAGTAAAAGGGAAGAATTTTCAGAATGAATATGAAAAAAATTTATGAAACTTACATCTGATCTTTCAATGTGCTTTAAAAACAAAAGGAGCAGAGTCACAAGAATAGGAACGATCCTCTGATGATAAAGGCTGGCAGAAAGAAGGAAAAGACTTAATACTTGCCTGATGACAAAGATACCCTAGAAACTGCAATGGAAGGTGTTCCAGATGCTTTCCTACAGTGCTTCTTTACTAAATCTTCAGGTACACTTTCACTTGCTGGAACAATCATGCCATTTTCTAAGCCAGTGTCCTGCCCAATAAGAAAAATGCACATCCCATAAATACAAAAAGCGAGCTTATTCATTATCAGTCTACAAAAGCATCATTTCTATTACCTCCCAGAACTCCAAAGCTCCTTTAGCATCCAGTCTATTACTGAATATATTTAGGTTAGAATCTAATCTGCTTTGCTTAGCACAGATCATGCATAAAATTTGCACATGCGATTCATACATACGTTCTGAGTTTGCCACTGAAGAATCAGAGCAATGCATCAAAAGTGAGAGGAGAGAAGTGAAACACTCAAATTTATCAGAAGTTCACTTAGCTTGGAAATTAAAAAAAAAAAAAAAAAGAAAAAAAAAAAGAAAGAAAAAAAAAACCTATTGGTTTTATACCAGCATAATTATTTCAGTCAGGGTAAAACCAAATGGACTTGAACTAATTAAATTACACCAGTATAATCCCTTAAATAAAGCCAATATGCTTGATATCATTATGGCTTTTTGCCTTCCTGTAAAGGAGTAGCTAAAACATAACTCCATCCAAATTAAATGGATTGGACTTTTTCAACAAAATCTAACGTGCTTGAAATCAAGTCAGTCTGAGTGCCAACAAGAATATAAATAAACTAGTAATTTATTCACAGCTCCTGAAATTGCCTGTCATATATGCTAACTTATTTTTTATTAGGAAAAACAATATATTAGACCAAGTATTTGGAAGTTAGGAAAAAAATTAATGCATTCAATAGGGCTCTGATCTCAAATGCTCATCTGCTTTTTTCCAAAAATTAATGGTAAAAGGCATTATCTCTGACTATAAATTTCGCCTTCCTTATACACTTAAGTCATGGCAACTTAGAATAACTTGCTAGTACAATCTTGATTTCTTAAGAGGGGTGACTGAAACGACTTCAGGATGGGCGTCTCAGTGCACAGCCAGGAGGAGCTGCTTGACAAACAGGCAGATTGTCTGGGAACGAAGAGAGCCACATCCTTCTGCCTATTACAAAACAGCCAAGTCGGCTAGCTCAGACGTGGCCACCTACATCCCAAGAGGCCTAACAGCAGGTAAGACGAATCTCACCTTTCATTTTGATAAAGCGCCTAGCACACATGTTGTGTTCTGCCATAATTTATGCAGAGCCCAGTGTCCAAATCGAGAAAAAACTAAAATCAGTATGGCCTGATCTTCTGCAAGTGCCAAGCTTGCAAAGTTTCCCTTAGAAGTCAGAGGGAGCATGCTGGATCCCGCATGCTTGAAAGTCACATCCTTAGTTCACAGCACTTACTCAAGGCCCTGATGCCAAAAATGCTTACTCCCATCCCTTGTGCTTCCCCGTTCCGAATCTGTAACTCATTGTGTAACGCCAGATATTAACAGCAATTATTAGACAAAAGAAAAATGTCTGCCAAACCAAAACCCACATCACTGATAGAGCATGACAGAGCATGAGCTCTCTAGGAGAGATCTTCACTGGTACCAGCAGAATTAAGGATGAAACAAAATCTTCTCTGTCAGGCTTGTCCTTTCTGGGCTACCAATTGATCTGACGAGCCAAGTCATCGTGTTTGGTGTCTGCTGTATTTGGCATCAGCTCTACGTCACTGTACTTACCCTGCTATAATCCGCAGTCATGCTGCGCGTGCTGAGTGCCAGAGACCTCGGGAGGGAAGGTATGGAAACATTGCCTCTCTTCACAGGACCCACGGTCCCTTTCATATGGCCTGCAGTGGCCTCTGCATCACTGCTGTTCAGCGAAAGAGTGCTCCCTCTGGGATGGAGAGAAGAGCATTAAAGCATTATTGCTTTGAGCAAACCAAGGCAAACCATTCAGCAAACCATTGCAAGAAAACAGCCACGGTAACAGCTTGCTAGAATAACATTGCCCTGGATGAACTGTGTGATCCACTGCAAGGAAATGGTCACCTGGAAAGAAAGACACAGGCAAAGGTGAATTACAGTTACTTTATACGTACAGTAACACAAGTATTTTCGGCACTTCTACCAGAACAGTGAATAGGAAAAATTTCTTTACTGAAAGAACAGGCTGCCCAGGGAAGTGGTTGAGTCACCATCCCTGGAAGTATTTAAAAGACGTGTAGATGAGGCGCTTAGGGACATGGTTTAGTGGGCGTGGTGGCGTTGGGTTGACGGTTGGACTCGATCTGAGAGGTCTTTTCCAACCTTAATGATTCTATGATTCTAAGAATAGCCCAAATGGGCGGCTCTTGTCCAGGCTGCAGAAGCTGCATTCATCCATGTTCATTTCGCACTGCATTCCCATCCCAACAGTAGGTGCGACGACTCGTGTAACACTTCTTACCAGGCTGCTTCTTGGTTTAAAGGAAAACTACAGTGATGTGACAGTTCTGGCCACTTCTGCAGCCAATGTTAATGCCAGCACTATCTCCAGAAAGTCTAAAATCCTTGGCTATCTGCTCTCCGTCCTCTCCAGAAAAACAACAACTTGCTCACTGTCCTATTTATATTGCAATAACGAGTCTTGACCCAAGCTGGCCAATTCTTTCAACCAGCTTGGAAAGCTAGGAAAGCCGGACAAGTCTTTTTGCCAGGTTTTCTGTTAGTAAAAGTGACAAAAAAGCATCTGTGATCAGCATACCAGAACCTAATTGCTGTGTAATACCACAACAGGCAGAAATTTTTCAATGGGATATTTTCTATTAGAAAATACTGATTAGTCCAGGTGAAAACTGAGGGTTGGAAAGGGTAAGCTGTTGCACTTTTTTGACCTTTTGAAACAATGAAAATTATTTTTAAATGTATTTCAACACTTTTCCAATTAAAGTTTTATTTTCATTTGAAATTTGATTTGCAGTAAAAATACAAGTTCTTGGCTGATCTACTGTTCTTTCTCCACAAACAACAGTTCAAGCTTTTTTATTTTTCTTCACAATTCAGAGAAATCTCAAAAAGTCTTGCAGGACATTAACAGTTCTGCATACATTCCTACTTACTACTTTAAAAAAAATTACTGGTAAATAGGAATTGATGCAGGAATTGCACCCTTTTCCGTATGGAAAATACAGTGTCAGAAGACAATAGTAGTGCAAATTTGCCAGAGAAAATTTTTGGAACTTACAGTATATTTTCAGCCAAAGGAGGCTTGCTTAATAAATATTTCAGATTTGCAGGTAACTTCATTGTGCTGGACAACAGCTAAATTTCACCTTCATTTGGTTTAGGCTGTCATGTCACATGTTTAGAGTAACTGCAGTAAAAATCTTCTCTACCACAATGGAAATTTTTATTAGAACTACTGTTAAACTGAGAAAAAATACTCTGGAACACAACAGCTTCCGTCTCACCACTACATTAAGCAGTGAGCACAGGCTCTGAAGCCACATTGGTGGAGTTACTGAAAACAAAGAATACAAAGGAAAACCCCAAACACTGGGACTGTCTACAAATGTTGTGCAACCATGTTTTTGTCTGTTAGTGAGCATATGGTAACCTTTTAAACAATTATTATCCAATTTCGTACATTGACAACAGTAGATAATGCATAATAAACATGCTCTTATGCATGTGCACTTCACATACATGCACTGCTACTTTTTAATTTGATGAGCTAGTGATCAACAAATCCTACTGAATGTGCTTTGGTTGAATTTTAGTCCTATCTGTTTACATAAAGATGCATCTCCGGTGCTGCAAAGTCAGAAAAATCAAGGTTACTGGCTGTCATCTGTATTCTATCAAAGCTGTTGGACTTAGATGCACGCACCTTAATTTCCAAACCTGCCAGTGTATGGCAAGTAGCCAAAATGTTGAAAATCTGAGTTTTATTGCATGTCACACCACTTCTGATGGATTGTTGTGACTTTCTGTAACAAGAATTGTTACAGATTTTTTTTTTCTCACTGTGTAAACTAACGTAAATGAAGAGAAGTGTTCAGAAGTAATAGTGGGCTGGGATAAAAGATTTGAAAACACGTTACAAGGGGTTCTGCAGGAGTCATCAGTCAGACTGAGCACTTGCACATCAGCTTGCTAAACAGACCTCTCCTGTACTTTGCCCTTATTTCAGTCTGCTATTAGAGAGAGGTTCAACACATTTTATACACACATTAAGTAGACAACAAAAGAAAAATGTTGTTATAACTTGACCATGCCAGGCATTTCCATGTGGTAGACAAGACCTCAGTACGATGGGGTAGTGTGCCTGTGTAGATAAGCCTGAAATTCCTATACTATTTCTCCTAGAAGTATCCAGATGCAGCCTCACTGTTCATTCAGCTGCAAAATCAGTAAACATTTTTGCTGGAGTAGATATAAACCAGTTGAAGAAATGAAGTCATGGCCTGGCACTCCATGTTCCCAGCTCAGTACATCTTCTCTTAAACCAAAATGTTTAGAAAGAATAAAAATTCTCTCTCAAGTTTCCTTGCTGATAGGTGAAATACCACCAGTTTTGGCAATGCAGCTAAAATGATGAGGTGTCATGGTTTAACCCCAGCCAGCGAATAAACCCCACGCAGCCGCTCGCTCCCCCCCTGGTGGAATGGGGGAGAGAATCGGGAGGGCACAAGTAGGAAAGCTCCCGGGTTGAGATAAAAACAGTTTAATAATTGAGATAAAACGAAGTAGAACAGTAATAATAACAATGAGAACAACAACAATAACAGAATACACAAAGCAGGCGATACACAATGCAACTGCTCGCCGACCATGTGTCAAGAATGGAAGGCTCATCTGTGGGTGAATTAAACTTCATGATGTTCCTTTTACCTGATATCCTGTGTTCCTGTATACCGATTAGGAGTCTCCCAGGAACAGTTTTAGAGCTAGAAATTTCTATTGGCTCTTACAGCAAATTATTATTATTTTTCAATCCAGATTGTAAAATTTCTAGGTGTGTGCACCTGAGGAAAGAATGTGGGTCTACATCCAGTATAGATTACCCAACTGAACAAGAAAAAAGTAAGCTATTTTTTTGCTTCATTTTGGAGGTGGGACATGAGAGGAATGTTGCATCTGGCATTTTATAATGCTATCAGAGGCAATAACAGAAATCTCTTAAGCCCAAAAGAACGATAAATGGAATACTATTAGAAATAACTGGGACAATAATCATGGAAAGAGAAGGGCAAACAGAGTCTCTGAAGATGAAAATATAAATTATAATCAATTAACATGTCATTACCGAAGAAAAACTTCGGAACAAAGGTTATCCTTTGTAACATGAACACAGCTCATCAATTAAAAGCCAGAAAACAAAAAACAACGTACTGACAGCAATCACCAGCTGAACACAAGGAGAGAAAAGGAAGATGGATAGAGGTAATTTTTAGTTTTTTTCTTTTCTTTTCTTTTTTAAACATAAGCTCTGCTTCTCAGATAGCATTAATGCCGAGCATTCGAAGACACAATGCAACCCAGAGGACTGGCACACACCCCTAGGTCAATCCCGGATGAGCTATATGGATTTCTGCTGCTCACCTCTCAGAGCAAGGCGTTGACTTGCCACTGCGCAGACTTTGGGTTTCAGCTTCTGAGCCTGTGTTCCTTTCACCTTCATCTTTTGCATTTGTAATTTCTCCCTTGGTAACCGCCCTAATTACCTTCCTGATGAAAACAGGGAATAAAAGATTTTAAAAGTTGTAAGGTTTTTCCCAGGAAACAGCAGCCTGACTGAAATACCGTGATGTGCGCATTCTATTAATTTCATCTGTCTGATCTACGGACAACTCTGGATATAAGAGTCAATAGGGCACCAGATCTGGTTATCAAACTGATTCCTATGAACAAAAAAAGGATCATATTTGCTATAAACTGCTTTTTAAGACACAAAATATTAAAACATCAAAACATCCCTCCTAGTCAACATGGCCACTTCAAGCTTTGAACCAGAAGCGCCTTTCGTGAAAATTCCTCTCTCTTATTCTCATAGGGGAATATGACTAATAGATTTGCACAAAGGATTTAAATGAAAAGAGGATTAGAAAAGTAAACTTTAGTACACTCTTCCTGTCGCTACCAATTAACATGATTTAGAGCAACATCTAGGTCCTATTATAGTAGATTCCCTAAGCTGGTTATTTCTTCACTTTAATTTGAGAAGCCAGAGGCATTCCAATGCTCTTTTTCTCAATATTAAAGAGACATAAATCACTCATGTTAATTTCTGGAGTCACTGGGACGAGTAAGTCCATACTCAGCTCTCCTCAGAAGTAAAAAAGCTGTAGAAAGCTCTCCTCAGAAGTAAAAAAGCTGTAGAAAGCTATCTACCTACCCTATATTTAGGATCCGTAATAAAATGCGTTCTTTCTTCCAACAGAAACAAGGTTTTCCAGCTACCAGTCCATGGAGCTCCAGCCATATGAACATTCATCCGATTTTTCTTCCCATTCACCCAATAGCCTCAAGTTATGTCCAGACACCACTCATGCAACCATATATCCAATGCATCTGTCCATGTCCCCTGAGTGTAAGCGAGCGCTCCTCTAAGGGCATAGCTAAACTGGGGTCACTGAGACTGCAAGATGACCGGCACCGTATCTGTTTATTCACTGTCGCACGCACAAAAAAGGGGCACTGCTTGACTGTTAGACTGCATTTGCACAGCTGGAAGCTAAAGGAAAACTTGACTTGTGAGTAGAACCGACCAGTATACATAAAAACCATGCCCTCCCAAATACTATTTTTTGCATTTGCTTCTTCAGCAAACCTGCCTTTAGGGACACTCTGTTACTTCCAAGTATAAACAAGAAAAATCCAGGAGTAAAACTGCCTTTTTTCTGCTACCTTTATAGCTGAAGAGTAATTACTGCTCCATTTCCTAGGAAACAGCAGTCTAATTCTAGTAAGTACGCTTTTAAATGAAGGCTGTTTCTAACCCTGGGAAGTTTCAGGCCGATGTGTAATGCTGGAGAAACTCAAAAGAAAATCCATCCAGTCACATACAGCTGTTATCCAATTTATCAGTTTCCAAAAGAAAAGGCTTTACCCTATCTTTCTAGGTCCACTGAAGACTGATTTATGCCCATTTGTGGAGGAGACTGATACATCTGGCCTTTTTTCTTCATTCTCTTGCAATTGATCTTTAAATGTTCTTCCTTCATCCTTACTGGAAACTGTATCTTCAGTGGAGGGGGAAAGAAAAAAAAAGTGAATGTTTGCACAAAAAAGGCAGCACATATCAAACAACCTACAAAAATAGATTTTTCCATTTTTCAACATTAAATAAAACCATATGATAAAATGACATGAAAAAAAACTTGGTTCTTTGGCTTTTCCTTTTAATAAAAAAACCACAACAAACCAACAACAAAAACTTCAAGTAGTTTGAAATGTTTCTCATTATCAACTCTTGTCTTGAACTACGCTTCTGAATCTATCACTGACAACATTTAATAACCAAAGGACCCGAAATATAATTTTGCGGTATACAGTATTTTCTGTGTTAAATGAATGGATGTTTTCCTAATTAAAATATTTGTTCAACTAGGAGCAAGGTGTGGGAAAAATGGATTAAATATATTTTTAAATATATCTATCAAATAACAAAGTAACCAATCACAAAATACCCAATTTGACAGGTTGCATAATATCAAAACCCAAAGAACGTTAGACACATGCCAGTTTGACAGCTTCTGAAGGACAGTGACATTGGCAAGATCAGCATTTTGCCAAGCAGTATATTTGCACCAGGCATTTTTCCAAGGGCAGTAAACCAGTCCTCCCCTCAAACTGCCCATACCCATCAACTTCCTACTGAAAGTGATAAATGCTACATCTGAAAACAGACTACCTAAGTAACAGCTTCTGTGTGCAGAATGAAGTAGTTAAGTGAAGACAGAAGCATCAGCACTCAGGAAAAACTCCTGTTCTTTAAACCAGTGGTCCTGTGGTACCATGCAAGGTACCACAGCAGCTCATAGACATGGTACACTTGCTGTGCTTGGTCAAGACGGCCAGACTGTTTACTGTACCTAATAGTGCAGGCGCAATTTATTGGAGATATCCGGGCAAAAGGAAGCCAAGTGAGAACTGAGAAGTACCAAGTAGTCTGGATGTAGCCCATGCTCCACCATACAGCACAGGAGCAGCCAGGGATCAGGTTAGGAAAGCTAAAGCCCTGATAGAATTAAATCTGGCCAGGGACATCAAGGGCAACAAGAAAAGCTTCTATAGGTACGTCGGGGATAAAAGGAAGACTAGGGAAAATATGCCCTCTCCGGAACAGAACGGGGGACCTGGTTACCCGGGATATGGAGAAGTCTGAAGTACACAATGACTTTTTTGCCTCAGTCTTCACCAGCAACTGCTCAAGCCTCACCACCCAAGCCGCAGAAGGCAAAGGCAGGGACTGGGAGAATGAAGAGCCGTCCACTGTAGGAGAAGATCAGGTTCGAGACCATCTAAGGAACCTGAAGGTGCACAAGTCCATGAGACCTGATGAGATCCATCCGCGGGTCTTGAGGGAACTGGCAGATGAAGTTGCTAAGCCACTATCCATCATATTTGAGAAGTTGTGGCAGTCCAGTGAAGTTCCTACTGACTGGAAAAGGGGAAAACATAACCCCCATTTTTCAAAAGGGAAAAAAGGAAGACCTGGGGAACTACAGGCCAGTCAGTCTCACCTCTGTGCCTGGGAAGGTCATGGAACAGATCCTCCTGAAAGCTCTGCTAAGGCACACGGAGGACAGAGAGGTGATTTGAGACAGCCAGCATGGCTTCACCAAGGGCAAGTCCTGCCTGACCAACCTAGTGGCCTTCTATGATGCAGTGACTACATCAGTGGACATGGGAAGAGCTACTGATGTCTATCTGAACCTCTGTAAGGCCTTTGACATGGTCCCCCACAACATCCTTCTCTCTAAACTGGAGATATGGATTTGATGGGCGGACTGTCCGGTGGATGAGGAATTGGTTGGATGGTCACATCCAGAGGGTAATGGTCAATGGCTCAATGTCTGGATGGGGATCAGTGACAAATGGTGTCCCGCAGGGGTCCATATTGGGACTGGTACTGTTTAATATCTTCATCAATGACATAGTGGGAATGAGTGCACCCTCAGCCAGTTTGCAGACAACACCAAGCTGAGTGGTGCGGTTGACACACCTGAGGGACAGGATGCCATCCAGAGGGACCTGGACAAGGTGGAGAAGTGGGCCCATGTGAACGTCATGAGGTTCAACAAGGCCAAGTGCAAGGGCCTGCACCTGGGTGGGGGCAACCCCCAGTATCAATACAGGCTGCGGGATGAAGGGATTGAGAGCAGCCCTGCCGAGAAGGACTTGGGGGTACTGGTGGACAAAAAGCTGGACATGAGCCAGCAATGTGCGCTTGCAGCCCAGAAGGCCAACCATGTCCTGGGCTGCATCAAAAAGCAGCGTGGCCAGCAGGACAAGGGAGGTGATTCTGCCCCTCTACTCCGCTCTGGTGAGACCCCACCTGGAGTACTGCGTCCAGCTCCGGAGCCCTCAGCACAAGACAGACATGGGCCTGTTGGAGCAGATCCACAGGAGGGCCACAAAAATGATCAGGGGGATGGAACACCTCTCCTATGAAGAAAGGCTGAGAGAGTTGGGGTTGTTCAGCCTGGAGAAGAGAAGGCTTCGGGGAGACCTTATTGCAGCCTTTCAGTACTTAAAGGGGGCTTATAAGAAAGCTGGGGACAGACTTTTTGGCAGGGCCTGTTGCGACAGGACAAGGGGGAATGGTTTTAAACTAAAAGAGGGTAGATTTAGACTAGCTATTAGGAAGACATTTTTTACAATGAGGGTGGTGAAACACTGGCACAGGTTGCCCAGAGAGGTGGTAGATGCCCCATCCCTGGGAACATTCAAGGTCAGGTTGGATGGGGCTGTGAGCAACCTGATCTAGTTGAAGATGTCCCTGCCCACAGCAGGGGGGTTGGACTAGATGACCTTTAAAGGTCCCTTCCAATCCAAACTATTCTATGATTCTATGATTTAGCTTTCTTATTCAGAGTTGAAAAAGAAAAATGGAAAACACCAGCATCACAAATAAGAGAGCCAAAGCAAAAAAAATGGCTGGGTTTAGATCTCTGCATACAGCCAAACTTCCTGGCAGGAACTGAGAATGAACTTTTATAGCCTCTGCTGCTGGCTTTGCAGCTGAATTATACTATCCACTAGTTTGGACAGTGAGATTTTAAGCAGCTCTCTATCTCCACAGAAATACTTCTTCATTCATCTATACCTTACTTTTCCTATATATTAATCAATCACAAATCACTGCATAGTAACACCCAAATATGAAATTAAGATTAAAATACTGATTATACTTACACCTTCAACAGCGAAGAATAAAACAGAATACAAGTCAAGCACACTGGAAATAAGGTTTGAATGTATTAAGCACGAGCAAATCTCTCTCTTGTGGTCCCTACCTGGGAATTTGCGCAGGATAGACTGTCTGACAACATCGGTTCCAAGAAGATGTGATTGTTTGAAGCGCTTTGCTCTCTCTTCAAAAAACCATTCTCCTGTCACTATCCGTAGCTGCCTATATGGGGAAAACAAAAAATAAGCCAGAGACATGCACATTAACAAACTTGGCCAATGAAAGCTACTGATTAAACCCTTAGATCATCATTCAACCGTCATGCTCACAAACCCTGGACCACATTTGCACAGTTCAAAATAAAGAGTAAAAAGATTGATTGCAAAGCTTGGGATAGTAGGACATGTAGCAGAAAAATATCATCTTGCTTTCTGAATGAAAAGTAATTTTCAGTACATGGAAATTTACTTGGCAAAAAAGTGTTTCAACCACTTTTACGAGATTTCCACAGAAAACATGTAACATATTATCTCCCTAGTCCTTTGGATAGTGAACCACTCAACCTCACTGTTTTCAGTATCTCCAAAATGACAAGAGATGTAGAAACAACAACAGTGGATGGAGGGAAAAAAAACCCCACCAAAGCTCCTGCCAGCCAAGTGAGCAGTTCATGGACCCAACCAGGATACACACAGGTTGCTGCAAGCCTATTTTTCATCTCTAAGTTTCATATGCTGCCACTATATGTAGTTTCTTCACATGACAGTGCTGTTATGATGTAGCTATGTGTCAGAGGTTCAGAGCAATGAACTTTTGTCTTTGCTACTGTTCTGGATAATGCTGCTTTTTCTGGTTTCAAATTCTCTTACCTATACTAGCCACAAAGAAATCTTGTTTGCATTGCTGTTTTCCATAGGTATATTTTTATGCTGATTGTTAGCCTTTTCCTGAATTAGTTTCATTATGGTAAAGCATCACCATTTCTACTGCCTCACTGTTGATGGCAAAAAGCTACTAATAATGAATAATCAAATAAAAAGCAAATAAATAAAGTAAAAAAACCCCAAACATTAAAAATTGATTTAGCTCCAGACATGTTCCTGCTTACTTTATACTCAATAAGAAAACTTATTTTCAAACCTATACCAGAAAAGAAATCATCTAGTCTCTTGGACATGAAAATTACTACAGATGGATTTAGAGCACTGATCAATATCTTCACTACTAAATTACTTTTGAGTCATGCCTGAACGGAGAGTCTTACTTGGGAAAATACTAAATATTACAGAATAGGATCCTGCCATTGGTAAAAAGACCCTAACATCATCAGTTCTTCCTAATCTATTAATGAATCATGCTCCTTTGCATGAGTCCTTAAAAAAATATCAAAATCCAAAACATGTGCCCACAAGCATAGAAATAGAAGATTAGTGCTTTATCTTCTTGTTGCAGACTCCTAGTGACAAAACCCCCTATAATTCATCACCACAGTCAGTCATTATGCAAGACATTAAATAAAATCTCTAAGTTTCCACTCAGAATTTTAAAATTACTTTTGTTAGACACAAACACTGGAAAGGATTCATTGCATTAGAAACTATGCATGGTCTGGCTAGTATGAAAAACAGTTTTTCTCTGAATGTGTATTTTCACAATTCATTTACAGCACACACTTCTCTGTGCAGTTATTTTTATACCAAGGTTTACAGCAAGTTTAATGCTTTATTATCAAACCATAAACCTTTCAGACCTTTGACTATGCCATCGTATTCCATTGCAATATAAATGACATATTACATTGCAGTATTAACTACATGGTTCATTCTTTTTTTTTTTTCCTCAGTTACTCCCGGGTTTGACCGTAAAACTCTACAAGTACCATTTTCCCCTTGGATAGAGATTTTATTCATCCCTAATATCTTACCAGCAGTGCTTAACTTGGTTGAGATCAGACAGGGCACTCCCCACCCCCTTATCCAGACAAGCCCCTTCACCCTTCTCCAAGCTCGAGACAATCTGAAGGAGAAGGTATGACCTACGCCCAGGGTTTCAGCAGCGTGGGAGGCTGCTCCACACAAAGCTACAGTTTTTGCTTTTACAAGCAAAAACTTGTAATTATTTCCACACCCAACCCTGAACTGTGCCACCTGCCTGGACTGCTGTGGTTCATGGAGGGGCAGCCCCTCTGCCACAGGGGCCCCAGAGAGCCATCTCCTACATTTTTTGGCCATTTGTGAACAGTGATGAGAGAAAGAAAACCTCTCTGGTGCCTCCTGCATCACAAGTGCCCAGGGGACCTCAGCCTGAGTGGAACAGTGGCTAAGACCGGTGTGTCTGCTTGTTTTACCACGTATTAGTCTTATAATCTAATGTGGAGATTCAATCTTGCAGCAGCAGGACCAAGGGCTCAAGGAGGGTCACGGGGGCTAGAGAAATCAAAGGAGCTGCAGCCAAGGGAAGGATGGTTGGGGTGGCCGGGAAGGAAGAGGATGGAGGGCTGCTGGGCTGCGCAAGGAGGGATCAGCAGGGGTGCTGTTGGTGCAAAGAGCTGGTCCTCCCCCAGCATCCATCCCTGGGAAAGGGCCTTCCTCTCCTCCTCCACCCCACTGCACCCTTAGAGCTCACCATCAGTCTCCCTCTCTGTCCCCACTCATCCCCTGCCACCCCAACAACCTCTCCTACTCCTCGCTCTGGGAGCGAAGCAGCCTGCAAGAGGGGAAGGGCTGGCGCCAGGCCGGGGCGCGAGGCAGGAGTACTGTGGAGATGGACTTTCTCTTCCTCTTGCCATCCCCTTAGTAACTACTGACCTCATACTCATCTTCCTCGCAGTCGCATAAAGCTGTTCAGGGAAGGGATAGGTTAATCTATTTGGGCAACAACAGTTGATCCCTGTATCTTCTGGCAAAGGATAAATAAGCAATTTACTTCTCTTAGTGATCTCTCTCTGCAGGCTGTAACCTGCCACCATTAAATAGCCCCGAATTATGCAGCTGGTCCCCTCTTGCCTAGCCAAGGAAGTTCAAGGTCATCGCTGCATGCTCTACCAAATACAAACCGGACCCCCAAGGAAAGAGGAGGGTGCGAACGATCCCTTTTGCAGGCCTGAGCAGGCAAGGGAGCGCAGCAGCTGCTACACCGTGCGCCGGTTCAGCTCACGATGGTAAACTGAATTGCCGTCCTCTTCATCTGGCTGATCTTATTAAGCAGTAATAAGATCCACATTTTAAATTGAGGTGCAACTCCTTGGCAGGGCTACTTTGAGGAGACCCACACCCATTCTGCTCTGACTTCACCAAGAGAACCAGTCCGAGTCTGACAACTCCCTCAACTGAGGCATGAAACACAGCAAATAAAGGGAGTATTGCCTTGTTTCAGTCAAGTGCTCCACCTCTCCAGCCAATTCTGTTATCCACAGCGAAGGGGAAAAAACAACAGCCATCAATAGCCAGCCATTGCGAGCATCGCATGGAACAAGTCTAGACCTTTGTCCTTATTATCATCAGTGCTACTCAGTCTTGGGATCCTGACTTCAGCTGGCAGTCCCTTTTTGTGAAAATGTCCTTACCTACAAAAATACCACATTCTGACAAAATAAAGGGAAAAACCCCTAAGCTTTGCAGCTTTGAATTTCTAGTGCACTAATATTGGATGTATTTTTCACGTACATGCAACAATTCACAGAAAGACTAGTGTTCGTGTTATCTTAATCATTCATACATGTCAGGAGTACCTATTAAAACAATTTTTGTTCTACACGTAAATAGAAATCAATTCAGATTAAATGATTGCCTAAGTCTCTGAACTGAAGTTTGAATTTCATAATTGCATTTGACATTCTGAATCAAAAATTGAAGAGCGAGACCTAAACAGTCTTATAATAATGTTATTTTCATGCATTTATGATCATGACAAAGGGAGACTGTCTTTCCTACTGAGATAGTGCATCTTTCTTCTATTTCTGATACAGGACATAATTGAACCCTTGTTTCAGTGGGAAAAGAAACGAGGGCATTTATGCAATAGTACATCAAATCAGTACTCGCAGGTTTGGGTTTTGTTGGTTTTAAAATGGGTCCAAGGTACTTACTGACTGTATGTATCATGGTATGTGCATGCATTTTCTTTACTTTCCTTTCTCAGTTAGCATGTAGCATGCAAAGTAAAAAATATGTATGTGTTCTACCAAAACAGTTCTTAGACTGGCCTTCCGAGGTGTACAACAGATGCTGAAGTGAGTAGCTTTAGAAAGAAAGAAAAGTGTTATAAATTGTAATAGCAGCAATTTTTGCATGATTGCTTTTTCCTATACTCAAAAAGGCTAGGAAAATTTTAAAGAAAATCACATTCAAGTAGGTAGGTTTACTACCAAATACTTTAGGTATCAGCTAAATTTCTTATACATTAATCACTGATCCACCTACCCACACCATCATGTGAGAGGGAGTACGTTACGGTTCCATGCTTCTTCTCTCTCTATGATCTCCTACCAGACAAATTAACTGCACTAACACACTGCTCAGTTTAAAAATGGAACATAACCTGCGACCAATCACTGCCAAAAACTCAGCTTGTTATTTTCCACTCATTTTTGCAAGACACTTAATGGTTAAATGCCCAATTATAAAAATTCCATTTAAGATGGAATTTTAAGTCCCAACTGTTACTTTTAATCATTTCTTTTGGAAAAAAAATGTATTGGTAAAACAGTTTCACTATCCATTTTAATCATTCAGCTTAAACTACATCCACAGTAGAAGAGAGAAATTTAGTCTGGCTTCCTTCTCCTCTCCTGTTCCTCAAGTATTTTACTTTCTCAGGAGGAGTAAAATTTGGAAAAAAAATGACAAAACCAAAGGCTGGATAAAATGCAGCCTATACATGAACATACCAAAACATACACACTCATCTTGGTATGTATTCAATTCCACAGAGATTTTCTGTAACATAAATTAATTCCAGACTAATTTTTAATATGCTGTGAGGCTATTAAATAGAATTTTTGACTCTATTAAAGGAAGGCAAACTTGTTTAGAAGTTACTAAAATAAAAAGAAGTTTTAAGAAATCTGAAAAGCATTTGCATACTAAAACATTTGAAATGCCTCTATTTTGGGGCTCCTAATGGGAATAAATGTTACTAAGATACTGATGAATTTTCATGACACTTTAAGACAACATAATTATTTCAAAGATGAAAATAAATTTCCCATTACCACTTTGTTCTGCTATAATGACTTGAACCACCTAGGCATTTTATCTTGCTGAAGAACTCAATCAAAATAAAGGCATTGTTCGCAGATATCTAGACGCATTCGTAATGAGAAATACAGACAGCATCAAGATGCAAAATCAGCTTGTCAGCAGACTGCTTGAAGAACTTGATTTCCCTCAACCTATTGATCATTTTAGATGCCAAATTTAAAAGACAAACTCACCACATTTTAAGAAGATGCAGGGGAAAAAATAGCCTTAATGGAAAGTTTCTCCTTTAGCACCTAGGTTTGAAAGCTTCTGATGACCTCAGTTCCTTGTATGCAGGGAATGGAGCAGAAAGCTTCCTCTTTCAACAAGTGCATAGCTATGTACAGGCTCAATTTACCTCATTAAATACTACAATGTGACCATCAAACACACAATCACACAAAGATTCACACACACACTGTCTTGTTCTCTGCCCTCAGTAACTGCAGAACTAGCAATGTGGCAGAAGACTTAGCGCTCTAACCCTTCTCGACCTTTAAATGCTTTATCTTGCAACTTTGTATTCTAGCTGGTAATAACTCCCATGGGGGGAAAAACCAGTAATTTTCTCTTTATGGACATTCAAGGGGAATACAATTTACAGTTCCTGAAAAAGGATAAGGCAATTTTTATATAAACCTCAGTTTGTTAGACTTAAAAATACTGATGAACATATCTCACTATTCACATTCAAATGCCTTTCCTCAAATTCACTAAATCTCTTTTTGAAAGTGTTTTAGAATGTAATGAATGTGTTGTAATGCACTTCCCCATCACCATAAGCTGTTTGTCAGGCAAACCTGACTTTGGAGAAATGGCAGATGAAATGTTTTAAAGATTATTTTGGAGGAGAGAAGTCAGATTGACTTGTTGCCAGATGAAGATGTTCTGGTTGACAGATGAACGTTTATATTGCATTATTAAACAAACTGATATCTCACCCCTACAGCTACCATCATGCTACTACGTAATTTTTTTTAGTCTGTTCAGAAAATAATACTGTGTTTTACCATATCCTTAATAAATAAGCATCTTGAAATTACCTGATCCTCAAGTCAAAGTCAGCATACTTGAAGTTTCCCGCCATCTTTTTTTCTATTTTTTTGGTAGCTGGACATAACCAGAAATGTTAAAGCAATGATAACATTTGATCCCACACTATGTGACAGAATGTCCTTTTGTTGTACTACAGATATCTCAAACTCCTGTGCTATGAGTGGATAGGCAGGACCTCAAGGTGCTCAGAAGGAAGGAAAGGTCAAAATGTATTAAATGAAGCAACAGGCAGAAGCTGGCTGATATTATCTACATTTCCTTTTATTGCCACAAGACATTCTTTTTTCAGCAACCATTTTGGATTATCTGAGTAATTCAAGGGAATTTTGCAGTAATTTCTGTAGTACTTGTCAATCTCTCTTTGAATGAACAGACTCAACACCCAGTATCAGACCTTCTTCACTGACACCAGTTGTAATGCAGTAGGCTTCCCAACAGTTCTGAAAAACTTGCTTCTGAACATATTCCTGCAGGTATAGCTGATGACTATATAACAGGACTTGTACAGGTTACTATTATCACCATCACCTTAAGCGGCACTTAGAATCATAGAATCATAGAATCATTAAGGTTGGAAAAGACCTCTAAGATCATCACGTCCAACCGTCAACCCAACACATCATGTCCACTAAACCATGTCCCTAAGGGCCTCATCTACACATCTTTTAAATACTTCCAGGGATGGTGACTCAACCACTTCCCTGGGCAGCCTGTTCCAAGGCCTGACCACTCCTTCAGTAAAGAAATTTCTCCTAATGTCCAATCTAAACCTCCCTTGGCGCAACTTGAGGCCATTTCCTCTCCTCCTATCGCAAGTTACTTGGCAGAAGAGACCAACACCCACCTCACTACAACCTCCTTTCAGGTAGTTGTAGAGCGCGATGAGGTCTCCCCTCAGCCTCCTCTTCTCCAGACTAAACAACCTCAGCTCCCTCAGCCACTCCTCACAAGACTTGTGCTCCAGGCCCTTCACCAGCTTCGTTGCCCTCCTCTGGACACGCTCCAGCACCTCAATGTCCTTCTTGTAGTGAGGGGCCCAGAACTGAACACAGTATTCGAGGTGCGGCCTCGCCAGTGCTGAGTACAGGGGCACGATCACCTCAATAGACGTTCTTGTGGACAATTTTGGCAGAACAGCCAAGAACTAGCATAGCACCAAACTGGAAAGAGTTCACGAAGGCCACAAATCCTTCTCCTTGCCTTTTATGGGTCTCATTCATCAAGGTTACTAAAAGAAAAGGACAAGGGCCAAAAAAAGAGTTTCCTAACACTTTTTGCAAAGCCACTAGAATGGTGAAACAATCCAATTTGACAGACACAAACACTGCATACAGATCAATGCTACAGAGCTAAAAGCGCTTTCCCTCCTCCTGCCTTTTGTTTGCTACTCATACAGCATAACTCTCTCTTAACACTGGATTCCCATTTTCTTTTCCTTGCCATCTGCATTTTAATCTTGCCAAAGGCCCTATTCGCATTAGCTTAATCAGGTCCTCTTTCAAATGTAATTTAAAAAGCCTAAAAATTCTAATTTTCCCTGCATTTCTCACTTAAGTGAGACAAAGAAAAGTAGGACTGAAAGAATTTAAATTATGCATGATGATTTAACTAAAATACCTATCTCAAACTTTCATCTCTATACTGCCCACACAGAAGATAATCTCTTTGTGTACTTCTAGCAGTGCAGAAGGCGTTTTACAGATCATTAACTGTCACTATAGTCTTGCAAAAACACTGCATACGAACAAAAAGAAAGGCCAGAGAGAGATTTCAATTTAATAAAGATACCCGGCATGGACAAAACTTTAGCACTTGCAAAGTTTAGCACTTTGCAAACAAATTACACCATGGTTTGTAATAACTTAGAGGCAGGCTTCAACCAGAACTCGTTTTCAAGATGATTGCTAGGACCACTGCTTGGCATACAGAATTGCAGCACAATCACAAGAAATAGGGGTGGCATATGTTTTGCGAAATTACCTCATCCATCTTTCAGCCCCAAACCAGGACCATATTTACTGGTGTCACCGTTCCTGAGAGAGGTTTATCCAACCTGTTTTTAAAACAAGATTCTGCAACCTCTCCAAGTTATATCAGTATTCATACCACCTAACCTAAATCCTTTCACTGCAATTTAAGTATCACATTACTTTTCTTCTCCAAAGTGAGTACGTAGAACATTGCCTCCTCAATGCAGCTGCCTTTTGTAGATTTAAAACTCAGTTATTTTCAGTTTTCTCTTGCCTAGGCCAAACATTTCCGACTCCTTCCATTACTCTGGACACACTGTGTGCTAGGCTTGTGACCATTATTTTCTGCTGAACTTTCTCCAGTTGGCCAACATGAAGTGTGTGACACAAAACTGGGCAGAGTACTCTACATAAAACAGGATTGTGTCATGTATTTTACAGACCATAATTCTGCTTGTACATCCCTCTGTGATGCTGGACTTTTCTACAGTGGAAAATACAGTTGATTCATGTTCAGCTTTTCATTCAGTACAATACCCAGATCCTTTCCTAAGGAACAGCTGCATAAGCTGTTCTTATCCTCATTCTATTTTTCTGCAGCTGCATTTTTGCGCAAGTGTAGTATTTCTACATGCCTGTAGGGAGCCACTACTTGCTTTTCCTTCAAATCACTTCTCTAAATTGTAAGCTTCACTATGAATTCTAATCCTGTCCTTCAGCATGCTGCAGCTGCAGTTTTCTGTCACCTGCAGGTGTAACTGGCACACTCATCTGCTGCATCAAAGTCCCTAACTAAAATACTTAACTAAAAACAGTACAAAGCCAGGAAATATTCTGCTCTATACCACTGCTTCCTCCCCACCGCCCAGTGAAATGTCCGTAACTACTCTGAGAACGGAGCTTTATAATTTTCCAGGCAGGTCTGCAATCACGCTGACAGAATTTATTCCAGGGCATAGCTTCCCTTGTTTATCAGCTTATTAGAATGGCATGAGAGAAAGTATCAAAAGGTTCACTTAAGTCAAGTTGTAAGACATCAACGGATCCTCCTCTGTTCACGAGATCTGTCACCCTATCAAAGGAGGAAATTAAATTGGTTTTGACATTATTTGTTCTTGAGCCAGCTCTGACTCATCGTCCTGTCATCTTCTCTCAGCTTTCAAACAGCACAGCAGTAATTTGTTTCAGTATTTTTAGAGAAATTGAAGGTAACTTGACAGGGTCAACAAATCCCTTGTTCTTCCTTTCTTCATTTTTAAAGAGTAGTATTGTGTTTGCCATTCTCCCCTCTGGCATCTCACCTGCACCCCATCATTTCTGAAAGGCACAGCCCTGAGATCATCTCAGGAACTGGCTGAAGCAAACTACAAGGAGCTCAGTCAGGCCCCTACCGATTTAAAATCATTTCACAAAATCAAGCACTTGAACATGTTTCATCTTAAGAGGTGAGAGATTGTCCTCTGGATGTGCCCCACTGGCTGCAGAGAAGGTTAAGGCAGATGTTAACAGATGTTAGCCTTCTAAAGCTAAAGTTAGAAGACACAAACCCTGAACTCCATGTCCTGCTGTATTAATCTTTCACTAACTGTCTAGGTAGCCAAAGTCTGACGTAACTAGCAATTTGGGTTCACTCTCTGATACAATTTACAAAAAGACTTATCTTCCTGATCTCATTAGTGTGATGGTCTGTAAAAAAAAATTCCCTCTGAAATTACTCTGATTCTTTCTCCCTTTAACATGATTATTTTATCATGTCTTTTTCTTATACCATCCAGTTCGTACATCAGGATGCATAACTGAGTTTTTTTGCCAATACATTTCTCCTTTCCTTCATGGTTATCTTACTGAATCAAGCTACAAAATCCATATTACCTTACCAATCAAGTGAATTATTCTTCCAAGTATACACCAAGTAAATATCTTTGAACACATAACATCTCTTTTTGTTTATTCACTTGATATCCTGTGTTAGAAAACTGATTCTCTGCTTTTCAGCACTGTGATCTGCTACCCTCCTCCTCCATTTCCCATGCTCAATATTCCAACTGTGGCAAATGTGATACCCCCTTTTGTTTTACCTCCCACCATAGCACAGTTTACTTTAGAACGCTCACTAATAGAGACGTTAAAAATACAGCCCTCTCTCTTCATGCAGAGATGTTCAGTTACTATAAATGCAGAAAGAAGCAAGGATAGAAACATGGATTGAAGTGCTTGGACTCACAATTTTTACATCTCTTTCCTTACAAATCCACCTACCACGTCAGTCAGAACATACAGACCTTACTTGTTCTTAATTCTGTTTTGTTAATTTTGAATTACTTGATTCTTACATTTATGTCTTCATAATGTGCATAGACTGTCACTGGCTTGCAACTGATTTTCTGTCATTTTCAGAGTACTTCCCACCAGTAAGTACTGTGTATCTGTATCACCAGTATCTGTGATGCTGGCAGCTTTCTTTAGAAAGCAAGCTAGATGAAACTGGCTTAGAACCGGAAAAAAAGATACTGCAAAATAGTGCAGCAAATAAAACTACCAGCCAAGCCTCCTCCCTTGTGTACTTGCCATGCATGTGCTTTTGTGCTAAGGGGATGTAAAACAGTGACGCCAGCACAAAATTACTTATACAGCAGTAATCTCTAAACATATTTATGAAAACTGCAGAACTTACGCAATCTTGGCACACACCGAGCACTTCCACTGCCCATCAGTTCCCACGACACGACACTTATTGCAAACTCGAAGTTTGCAGGTTTGGCACAGGTTTCCTCTGTCAAAGATTAAGCCCAGGCTTTTCTGACAGCGAACGCAGACCCTGCTGTTGTCCTGTTGAAAATGACGGTTTCCACCTTTCCTTCTCACTTCCAGAAGTTCATTTTTCAATTTCCTGGAAGTAAGAAAATAAAATCTTTTCATTTGGAGATACAACTCAATGATCTGTAAGAACTTTTTAACAGATTAAGATTTAGTGCTAAAAACTACGAGACAAAAATAAGTACAAGTGGTTTTTTTATATTCGCTGTATTTTTTGACATACATATGACAAAGAAGAATAAGTCTATCCTCCACCTCTCAGACATGCAGTCAAGAGGAAAATCTTGTGGGAGCTCAGCATAAGTAACTGCAGAGAGCTGAGCAGTTCTGGACAATTGGTAAACCATCTTTGCTTGTCCCTCATCAATAATTCAAGTCATGCTGAGCCCAGGTTGACAGCAGCTCAAAACTGGGACTATCCTGTGCATCCACAGAAGGAAAAGAAGAAAATCTTTCCCGTAAATAGTGTGCATTTAATACTGTGCCAGTGTAGAGTTAGCTAGGAATGCATATGCAATTCTGCACCAGCTATTCAAAGCCTAAAAAATAACCCCAAACCAAAATATCTAAACAGATAGTGGTGTTATGTTGTGATGCCACAATTAAAAAAAAAAAAAAAAAGAGGAGAATGTCAGTTTAAATAATCCAACTTGCAGATTACCGGTTCTGCCACTGACTCTGCAGAATGAAAATATTTGCATTTAAGACATAATTTTGAAGGATGCAATTTCAATGGTGCATGAGTTGGGTCCTTAATGAGAAAATAACCATAAGTGAGATGTAGCTACTATATTTCCAACAATAAAAAAAAGGAATTTGAAGAGAAAGAGTCAGGAAGGATGACAGGAGAGGCAGTTTTCTATGCCTATCTTCCCAAACCAGGGACTCAAGCAGGACCCCATCACAACCCAAACCTCTCACTAATAGCTCCTTGTACCTTGATTCCTGATCTCAACTCCAAAGCTTTTCCTCCCACGCCACAGCCTCTAGTTCCTACCCCTCCCACCTCGACTCACAGAACCATCTAGGTTGGAAGGGAATATTGGAGGTCACCTAGTCTGAACGCAGAGCCAAAGCAGGGCCAACCAGACTGGGTTGATGAAGGCTTTGTCCAAGTGAATCTTGAGTAACAGAGTAACCCCAAGTAAAATGACTACACCTACACAGTCTGGGCACCAGTTCCAGAATCAGATGGATTTTATGGTTTGGTTTGGGGTTTTTTGGGTTTTGTTTGTTTGTTTGTTTAAAAAAAAAAAGCCTTCCTAATATGTAACCAGAATCTCCCACATTCCAGCTTGTTCTCATTGCCTCTTCTCCTTTCACTCTGTACCTCTAAAAGGAGTCTGGCTCCATTTTTTTCTATACCGTCACGCTAAGGACTTGAAGACAGCAATCACGTCTTGCCTTTGCCTTCTCTTCTGAAAGCTTAGCAAACCCAATTCCCTCCATCTCTCCTTCTATGTCATGTGCTCCATCTTGATGGTCCTCCATTGAACATGCTCCAGTATGTCAATGCCCCTCCTGTTCTGGGGAGCCCCAAACTGGAAACCGCATTCCAGATGTGGTCTCACAATTGCTGAATAGAGGGGATAATCACTGGCCTCAACTGCTAATGTAGTCCTGCATGTGGTCAAAGTTTCAAAATTGTTATGTCCTCTCAGCACTTCTCAGCTGAAGCTCCATCCACTCAACCCCCAGGCTCCTCTTATCTTCTCATCCATCTCAACCTTTTCATTAAACAATCTGCTCTCTCCAGGCTCTTTCCTGACTTCCCCCCCTCCCCCCCAATCCCTCCTATCTTAAGCTCCTCCACCCTTTCAAACCCTTCCTGCACTCCACTCTACCCTAGAATACCTCCTCCCTGGGGCCCCTGCTCGGCAGCTGCTAAATTCTTTCAGTTTTACATGCCTGGGTGTTGCCGTGTCCCCATTCCCTCACCCTTCCCTACACTCTCTTTCATGCACTGCCATCAGCTAAGAGCCTCCAGAGTCCATCATGAAGCATTCCAGCTCACTGAAATCACAAGCTCTGCACACACATAGATGCTTTAAGGGGGATTTAAAAAACCTGGCTCCCAGCTTCACCTAAAGATCAGTAAAAAGGTGTCAGGGAAAAAAAACATTTTGGGAAAATAAAACCAATAAAAGATTACAGGTTGCAGCCCAGTGAAGGGAACATTGCTTAGGCCACCAGGGACTAAGCTCTAGCAGAATTAGATTATTTGTGGTTACATTGCCTTGATACAAGATTGGCTAGCATTTTGCTTCCCACTGGGATCCCATGAACAACAGCTGCTCTGCAGCTACCTGGCCTGTGGATGCTCAACCTCTGACAGCTTTTGGAAATGGGCATGTCCAATCCCTCCAGGCAGTGGCTACAAATCCTGTCAAGTATTTTCCTCTGCTGGCCTCTACCCAAAAGTGATTTCTTCATTCTGCTTTGGACCCTTCTTCTCTCACATTCAATCCAAACAGCCTTTCTCTCATGCCATAGCCTTCAAAAGCCTGTCCAGGCTTCACAAGTTTTCTTGGTACTTTGCTAACTGTTCTTGCAGTTTATCAATTGCATCTTACATCTACCTACCTCCTGCAGAGATACGCTTAGTTACAGGTCCATGTCCATTTTCTTCTTCTATCAATCAGCCAGTTCCAAATGCAGATGGGTGACCTGCACTACAGCAACTGCCAACTGTGCTGCAATATTGCTATTGCGCACAGGGAAGGCAGATGATCACCACTTTTGCCACCTTCTCCTTGGATCTACATCCTAAACAAGCCTGTCTTCAAACAGCAAAAGTCAATTTATCTGCTGCTTCTGGACTGAGAACTAAAGGCAGAAAAACCCCCTCTGCTACTAGAACACTCTCGACCACACCATTTTAAAAGAAAACTTGAATAACAAATACACCTTTCAGTGCTTGTGATGACATCTAATTACCACTGACGTTATGGTCACTTACATTTCATTAAATATCAAACAACATTCACAAAATGCTTGATGATTTAGTGTTTCCCCTCTCAGCAGTGTGAATTTGTCAGAGACAAAGTACTGTGCTACACGGCCCTTTTATGTTAGTACAGCCACTTTTAGTACCAACCGATCTCAGGGAAATTTGTTAAGATTGGATCGTGCTTTCACACATTGAGAGGTATTGCAGCACTTTCCAGGTTCACCCCCAAAGCCCTCCCTGTCACAGCTAAGTGTCCTTCTTCACCAGGAATTCTTAATCTGGCCAATACTTGGTGCTTCTGTCCCTCTCATCTACTTTTTTTCTTCCTGGAGCTTGCTGAAGTCATCCACTTGCCTCTGCGTGGATCCACCCAATGAAGAGTGCTCAGAGGTGCAGTGGGGAGCACTGCTGTCAGGAGACTTTCAAGCATGGAAATGCGGACCCAAGAAAAAGAAGAGGAAGGGCAGATCCAGTTTGCGCCTGCCACCTGGATCACCACCTTTAGCTGCACCCACAAATTTCTGTTCTACCTTCCCCCTATGAGCTGACAGCAGACAAGGACACACTGTCCAACTGGAGCCCTGGGACTGCTCCTTGCTCCCATGTGGCCTCTTCAGCATCTCAGCCACTCCACTCTTCTTACTCGCTTCTCATAGGTCACCTCAAACAGTTGGTCTAACTTGGTACAGAGATGACAGCTATGGTTTACGTCCAAGTACAACAAGCAAACACTAACAGATTCAGCTTTACTCAGCTTCCCCGCACAAAACTTTCTCTGCGTCTGTACGGGGTTTACAGGGCAAGGTTGTGGCAGTTGGGGGTCTTCAGGAGTGGCCTCTGTGAGGTGAAATCAGGGACTGCAAAACAGACCCACCGCTGGCCAAAGCTGAGCCCATCAGCAATACTGGTGGTACTTCTGTAATGGGGAAAATGTTGCACAGCAGCTGTGAGAGAGAGGAGTGAGGAAAACGTAAAACAGCCCTGCAAGACCCCAAGGTCAGTGAAGAAGGAGGAAGAAGGGGTGCTCCAGCTGCCAGTGCAGAGATTCCCCTACAGCCCACAGAGAAGATCATGGTGAAGTAGGTTGTCTCCCTGCAGCCCATGGAGGACCATGCTGGAGCAGATATCCACCCTGCAGCCCATGGATGACTCCATGCTGGAGCAGGTGAGCAAACCCTGAAGGAAGCTGCAGCCCGTGGAGAGCTCCTGGCAAGAACTGCATCCCATGGGGGACCCATACAGCAGCAGTCCTGTAGGACTATACCCTCGTGGAAAGGACCTATGCTGGAACAGAGGAAAAGTGTGAAGAGGAAGGAGTGGCAAAGAAAAAGTTATGAACTGACTGTAACCCTCATTCCCCATCCCCCTGCCCCACTTGGGGCAGGGGAGGAGATAGAAAAGTCGGGAACAAAGGAGTGAAGTTGAGCCTGGGAAGAAGGGAGGGGTTGAGAGAAAGGCGTTTTCAGTTTTGTCCTTGTTTTTTTGTATCCTACTCTTTTTTTTTTTTAATTGGTAATAAATTAAATTAATTTTCCCCAAGTCAAGTCTGTTTTGCCTGTAGTAAGCAATCTCCCTGCCATTATCTCGATCCATGAGTTTTTTTCATCTTATTTTCTCCCCCTGTCTTGGCCAAAGAGGGAGTGAGAGAGCGGCTTGGTGGGTGTCTGGCAGCCAGCCAAGGTCAACCCACCACAGCCTCCTTTCCCCCTTCCTGTCTGCTTGTTTGTTCTGAGTCTCCTTCAGCAGCAAAACCAGCTTACTAGTACTGGGGAGACAACTTTTGAGGCAGGTGATTCTGCCCCTCTACTCTGCTCTGGTGAGACCCCACCTGGAGCACTGCGTCCGGCTCTGGAGCCCTCAGCACAAGAAAGACATGGGCCTGTTGGAGCAGATCCACAGGAGGGCCACAAAAATGATCAGGGGGATGGAACACCTCTCCTATGAAGAAAGGCTGAGAGAGTTGGGGTTGTTCAGCCTGGAGAAGAGAAGGCTTCGGGGAGACCTTATTGCAGCCTTTCAGTACTTAAAGGGGGCTTATAAGAAAGATAGCAGCAAACTTTTTAGCCTGTTGCGACAGGACAAGGGAGAACGGTTTTAAACTAAAAGAGGGTAGATTTAGACTAGGTATTAGGAAGACATTTTTTACAATGAGGGTGGTGAAACAGGTTGCCCAGAGAGGTGATAGATGCTCCATCCCTGGAAACATTCAAGGTCAGGTTGGACGGGGCTCTGAGCAACCTGATCTAGTTGAAGATGTCCCTGCCCACAGCAGGGGGGTTGGACTAGATGACCTTTAAAGGTCCCTTCCAACCCAAACTGTTCTATGTTTCTAATTTAGTTTTTGGAGAAGAAAAGGGTAAATCAGCCTTAAACACTCTGCGCACAAGATGTTCTCTCATTGGTTACCTGCCTCTTACCAGAGTTTCATCTGGTCACCAATCCACAGTAATGGCAACTTAAGCATTTGAAAATCTTGGAATTTTTTAATCCCTTCAAAATCTTCTCCCCTCAGAGTTATATGTTTGATTCAACGCTAAGATGATACTCAAAATTAAAAAATCTTATTCAGTTCCTTGGGTATGTTCAAGCTTCTCTTTGCAACCACAAGGGACAGGCTTTCATCTTCCCTCCACTCATTCACAATGAAATCTAAGAGAACTCAGATGCTGTGGGCTAAAAAAAACACAACAAAGTCTGAAGGCTTCTAACAGTATGATAGAAGCCAGTAACACTGAGATATTCTTATTTCAGCTGGAGCACAGAAATTGTCTTCAGCTAGCTGGACCAGATTCCTATGAACACAGAGTATTGGTTATCCAGTCAGAAGGAAGAAATTGCAAGCAAAAGAGTTCAACAAAAGCAACTGAATGCTATAGGTCCTTCTAGACTCCCTGAAACACACTCTTAGTGGAGAAGAATCAGGTTAGGGAATATTTAAACAAACTGGGCAGACTGGGCTGGTCCATGAGCCATGATCATACCTATGAGTACTGAGGGAATTGGCCGATGTCATTGCAAGGCTACTCTCGATAATCTTTGAATGATCATGGTGATTGGGAGAGGTGTCTGAGGACTGGGGGAAAGCAAATGTCATTCCTGTCTTCAAAAAGAAGAGAGGTCTTTCCGTCTTCTCCCTCCCCCCTGCAACTTTCAGGCCCTTTTGTGCTTAATTAGAAGCATCATTGGGCACAAAGTCTGTGTTTTAAATAGTTCCAATTTAAAATAAAGAAATCTCTATCAGCCCAAACCAATAAACAGTGCATTTTTAAACAAAAGCTTGATCAACATGTTGAAACTTACCAATTTCTTTTGACATTAAAAAGGCATTATTCCTACTATCCAGTAATGGTGATTGCAACAGTATTTTCCACTGCTTATGCGATACAAAATCTTGAATTCTTATCAGATGATAGTTGATCTGTCAAGAGCATGAATTCTGAAAAGTGTTTGTTTTCTGTTTTTTAATACAGAGCTGCTTTGATGACTTTCAGGGAACTGAGATAAAATAAATCAACCCACAGCTTCTCCTCTCATTTAATCAAACAAAAAAAATAGAAAAATTAAAAAAGCAAGCAAACAATGTATGGACAGATATACTGGATGTGAACTTTCTTTTGGGATTCCCTATACTATTTGTTGAATTGAACTACTGATTGGCTGTAACAACTATGTTCAGATCTTAAGAAAATAAAGAATGAAATATCTCAATGGCCAGGGAGAAGAGGAGGAGGTAGGTGAGTCATCTGAAGAAAAATCCATCAGCATAACAGCCTCTAAACAACCACAGCCTAGCTGCACTAGTTACACAATATTGAAAAGGGATAACAAGTGCAGCATGTAGCTGGGCTGACTTACCGCTACTCTTTATCCCCCAAGACAGGAACCAGCTGTATTATAAACACCCAATTTCCTTTTGCCGTTCTAACACTTGAGCTCTCTTTAATTTTAAAGGAATATAATTAACCACGCAGTTAGATATTTTTAATCTCAAATATTAAACAAGAATTAATCTTTATCAATCCTCTCCTAGTGATATGAAAGAGAAAATGAACTCAGCAGAAGCCAATTTAATAAGCTGCTGGAGAAAAAGAATCCTATCATACACTGAAGTTTCTAAACCATCTATTACAACAGCTGTTTGATAGAAGATAGCTATTAAAGAGAAATTTGTTACTGCCAAGGATAGCAGAATATTTAGCCATTCTTCTAACTATGAATTTATATTAAGATCCCTCTACTGTCTGAGAAAATACATTAAGTGCATTGGAGAAGAGTTCTGTTGTAACTAGTATTCCAGGTAACACTGAATGACTTAATCTAAGCCTTTCCAAATGGGGCCTAAAAGGCCCACATAAAATATCAAAGCAGGGAACAAACAAACAAACAAACAAAAAAGACTTAGCCAACACCGAATTTGAGAAATGACTCAGATCCTAGATTAAGTCCATCTAACAAGTAAATATGAAAACCTGATGCCTTGAAAAGATGAGGAAAACAATGCAGGCAGCAAGGACCGCAATTCTACAAAACCCAAACCAAGGAGCAACAAGCAGTCGTAGCTCTTGGCACAGTTGCCCACCGCCTGCCAGAGGCACAAAAGAGGCCCTAAAAGAGTCTGACTCTTCCCCACTGATGCTAAAAGTCACGAGGCAGTCAAAGGCACTCATTCCCTCACAAATGCAGCCTCCAGAGTTGGAATATTCCCAAACCCTTATAATCCTGCAAAGAGGAAGAAGCAATGAGAAGCCTTAACAGACCCATTTTTTCTTAATAGTATGCTTTACCCCAAAGAACATTTATTCCCCAAATAAGGAAATGTAGAATAGCTATACTGCTGCAAGAGGCAAGATACTCACTGCTCAAGCCATTCACTTAAATGAATGCCATCATTTCCTCAAATTCTGTAAGCACCATCCACTTGCTTTGAGAGTCAGGTAACACTTTATTTTTAAATACCAAACTGATTTTTTTTTTTTTTTTTCATTCAGTAGGAGTTTGGAAAACTTTTTATTTTGGAAAATTTTTCTACCTCATCTCGTCTCCCTTTTTTGAAAAACCACTGTTGAATGCAATGGCATACATGATTCTTCAGTTTGACTTTCAAATTTCTCCTATATCTACCTTTTCCCCATTTCAAAAATCTTCTTCATCTTAAGATGTAAAGCAGCAGAATCCAAGTATTCCAAATTTTATTTTGCCATTCTAAATTTCCAGAGTTCAAAGAGTCATAAAAATACTACAGTTAAAAAAAAAAAAACAAACCGAAAACCAAAACTGTCCTAAACTAACTATAATTAAAGACTTCAGCAGGAAAAAAGCTTAAATATATGAAATTGCTCCAGTCTTGCACCTGTTCTTAAGAAAGTTCTGTTTTCTGCACAGTGGAGTTGACACAATCTCTTTCTGAAGCTGTGCAGCTGTTAACTTAGATACTGGAGAATTTTTCTGCACAGGAACTGGTATCAACATACTTCTGGAGGCTGAGGGAGAAAGGAAATTTCCTCCCCAGACTGATTCCCAGTACCTCCTCCAAATTCAACCAGATTCCCTCCACCATCTCACACAATATGTGGAAAGTAACAGTAAATATTATTGACAATTCACAAAAGGATGGCTATTACCAATTTCCATTAAGATTTCCTTGCATTATAAAATCTAGCCATTTAAGTACCTGAAGTATTGCTTAGGTTCTTATTTTATAAGCACAGATTTTCACATTTTGCTTATGTGACAGATTTGTATAATAAAAACTGTCTTAAGAATATCCGAGTATGGAGGTACATTGGCGACAACGAAAGGAAACAGGGAAAGGCAAAGAATGAATTTGCAAAGGAAAAGAGAACTGGCATAATGAATAGCAGAACAGAGCCCAGTGAACAGAAGGAAAAGAGGCATGGGAACTGAAATTATATTGGATGCTATAATGATGACAAACTTCTACAGATGAACCTTTTTCTGAGTAACTCCCTCATCCTCCCTCCCTCATCAACTAAAAACTGTTCCTAAGATTAAAAAAATAAAATAAAATGCAAATTGCTTGTTGTTTTCTTACTAGTCTTTGATAAAATAAATCGTAAACAGAGTTTGAGAATTAATCACCATCAGAAATTCTTTCACCAATGGAGGATCTTCATTCCTGAAGAACATTGGAGAGCAAAACAGGCATCTCTACCCTTAGGGTACTGGCAATAGTAACTACATTTGATGGAAAAGTCTCTGGTTCAAAGAATAACAATGTGTTAAATTCACTTGACAAATGAGATAGCTGCCAGACAAGCAACCTCCTAACTTCCCATACACGTATGGATGAGCAATATGTTTTTACATGACTCTTTCCTTCAAATATTTATAGGCAGTTTTGCAAAAACCATATACCATACTATATACAATCTTGCAAATATTTTGTGCTTATAAACAAGTCCAAATGTATACTCAGCAGATAAGGCAATTCCCATTCCTGTTACTCAAACTTAATTTTTTTTTTCCAAAGTACTTGCCTGTAGTTACCACATGGTGGTATCCATGCTAACAGTTTCTCCTATACTGTAATGAATATAATACCCTAAATTGCTTCTGTGGATTTCTTTGGACTGATAAGGAGATTTTAGTTAACTGAGAAGACAGGAATGACAACTTGCTTTGTCAACACAGATCTGGAGCTGGTGCAATTCTTGCACAACTTCTGGCAACCTAAATACTGAGGGAATGATTCAAGTAATAACCCACTAAAGCCTTATCCTTGGAAGAAATTGGCTTGTTCCTTCTTTGTTTTCTCTGTTCAGCAATTATTACGCTGGTAACTCCTCTTCTAAAAGCATGGTATTCACAGCTTTGCTTTGTGAAGAATGAAAAGAACCTTTGTATTTTAAATGCTGTCTAGGAAAATAGTCAAGGTAAGAAAGCAATGTACATTAGCAGTAAGTGCCATGCGTGTTTGCTCTGTGGTAGCATAATAATATTGAGATGAAGAGCTAGCTCCAAATGCAAAATGCTATGACCATCAGATCCAGTTCCCTGTGTAACACCACAGCTGGGGAGGATGCAGTGGGGCTGCTGTTGGAACAGAAACAAATCAACAACAGTTAGATGAAACACACCTAGTACATGGTACACCCCCCTTTCGGCAAACACATTCTTTCATTTTACTATTGATTTCATGACTTGTGACACTACACATTAAATGTGGTATGGATTTTCATAAAAAGAGTCTTGAAAGAACAAAACTATTTAAAAATAGTAAAAGGATAGGGAAATAAGGGGAAAGATACACGTTTCAGTCCAAAACATTCAGTTCAGAATGTCTTGACTGACACTATCTGGATGCAAGTTTCTCTCAGCAACTCACATGTTAAAAAAAAAACCTACTTTTTCACCCTGTATGGTCACGTTGACTATTTTTAGCTATTTTAGCTCCATGTAATTTAATTATTTCACCCAAATAATCTTAGCATTTGAAAACAATCACGATGGTCATTCGACTGACATCAAAACCATCGTAGAGCAATGTTTAGAAAACTGTAGGTTATTTGCACAAGTAATCTCCTAACAGCTTTAAATTAATATTCAAAGAAAATTTCCAGTCACACAAGATGCACACTTAAAGTTAAGAACATAAACCCTAATATTTATTAAGTAGGTTGCTTATTTGTATTATCAAAACTAGACCACAGAAAGAGTACTTCCTGCCTTCTGTGTTTCTCTGGCAGAAACATGTAGGTGAAATATTTGTACCTCAAATAAAAATACAAGAACAGCCACCTGCACTCCAGAACACAAGTATGAGCACTGATAGTGAAAATAACTCCCAACAATTTCATTATTAGGACATCCTCCTACACCTACTATTGCTTTCATGTTGCATAGAAAGACCCTTTCAAGTTACAATGGCTTTTGAAGACTAATAGGAACAGAAAAAAACAATTATCAAGATAGATTCAGAGAAAGTGGAACAGACTAATAAAAACTCTTTAGTACAATGTACAAGTAAGCATCCTGCCAGAATGAAAAATGCCTTGAAAATAAATACAAAGGACTTGTTCTTCTGCAAAGTACTTCAATAAAATATATAACAGATTGAACCAAATGGAATTCCAAAGACAACAAATGTTCCTCTGAAGTATACTTATAAACCATAATTAAAGATATCCTTGCCAAGCTGTATCCAGAATGAAAAATTATGAAGTCTCCTAGGAAGCAGTTACCCACCCAGTTCTTTATGGTTTTTGTATTTTGGAAGTCTTTTATAGACTACATTCCACCATCATCAGGCACAGTATGGTCTAGTGACAATTCTCCAAATATATTCTGAATCTGAAACCAATTGGTTCATATACAGGTGCTAGAAGGATGCATAAGCACCACATTGCATCATTAGTTATCCTAATTAGCATTATATTTCAGATTAATCTCATTTTCAGCCTTTTCTTAGGGTGCTCTTTCTATTTGTACCAAAACACAGGTAAGCCAATATCACCTGTTGCTTTACTGAACCACATCCTCCAGAGGTGCCTTGGGTTCTCAAACTCAGTAGGTTTGGCAGAGTGACTTCCAGTAGTGCCCAAAAAAGCAGAAAATTAGGGTTTTTAAGACGTCGTATTAAAAAAGCAACAATAAAAAAACCAACCAAACAAAAAAAACCCACAAAACCTCAGGAGTTTCAACTTTCCACTTGAGATTGGAGAACGACAGTAGTAGAAAAGAAAGTGTTCTGGGGGTTTGGGAAGCTAGTGGTGTAATACACTGCTGCACTTCATACTGACACTTTTGATCAATGACTACTGGCACATCACACACTTCCAAGGCCACCACCTTAGAAAACTTTAATACTTACTTTGAAATGCTTATCCTATTACAAAATAGAGCACAATGCCTGGAACAAACAGTGCTCCATCTGTTTTCCTGTGTTCTGTTTTCTTCTTCATCTGACAAATCATGAAGGAGATGAAATGATTAATTTGCCCACGCCACCATAAAGAAACACCTTTCCTTCTAGTCTTGCAGCAGAAGCAGCAACCAGTTTTAGCCCACTCCATTTAGATGAGCCACTACGTTCCCCCAGTTAAATAGGCTACACATCAATAGGGGCACTGAACTTAGACTTGGTTCTTTCAAGGTAGAAAGACTTCCAAAACTGGTGGCTTACTCTGCATGGATTTCCAAATAATAGTTTTATACAAAAGGACCCTCAGCAGGTGCTGAACATACATCTCTGCAATGCACAATGTCTGAAAAGGTTTTTAGCAAATCAAAGGGAAGAACGATGCAGCCTGGCCTTGGCATACATGGTCAGAAACCAGCAAAGGCTGGAAATCTTCCCTTTGACATCCATTACACTCAGCAGCCTCACCAACACTAAGTGCTGCATACATCCACGCGAAGCCTGTTTCTCAGAACCAGCATTGTATAAGAGTTTAAAAGGGCAGCGGGGAGAAGCGAGAGGAAGCACCAACAACATACTGGAAAAGCATATGAACCTTTGCAGAACTGATACTTAGCTGAACTAACTGAATCTGAGTCATCTAAAATAGCTGACTCTCAGCCTGCCTCCACATATTGTTCTCTGAACTTTGATTTTTAACTTTTTTCCTCAGAAAAGAACACATGGACTCTATTAAAACCCCGAGTCTCTACTTCTCCCATCAGTGGCTTTTGAGATCCATACCTGAGATTTTCAGTTTTATTTATTTATTAGTAAACCTAAGTCATTTGAAAAATGAAGTGTCCCTCCTCCTCCCTGTTCTGTAAGTACTGCAACAGAGAGAAAAAGGTCACTATCTTGCATTTGCCCCACGTTGTATGGGCTCCTGTACAGAGGCAGATGCCCACTTTCTCTCCCTGTGACACCTTCCAAACTTCCTCTCTCGGAGTCAGCTCTGAAGGCACAAAGCACACAGCCCCTCTCAGAGGAAGAAAGTTCAAGAGCCTTACTAAAGCCTTCCATTCATAGGAGGGGAAATTCAGCCAAAGCAGGCAAAATCTACAGAATCTGAAATTTAAAACCCACTGCTGTGCATTTTTGCACTTGTTATCTTTCTTACTCTTTCACATTGAAGCAACGGACACAATCTTTTGTTTACAGAGGGCCACACTAGCAAGCAATTTTCTTTTTAACACACTTTACTTTGACTTATAATTAACTGTGCTACCTCCCAACACTCATCCTTCTACTGAGGCATCTAGAAAATCTTCACAAATATCTATACTACGGACCATATTTTTAAGAACAATAATAAAAAGTGTTACCTTATCCTTTTATCTTCAACTTTTTTCAGATACTCATCTCTCTTCAATACTCCCAATATTGTTTCCCTTTCATGTTCCAACAAAAATGACAAATTGATGATCTCCAAGTGCTTCGTCATGATTTTTTAACAGCCACTCTTTCAATGACTCCTTTGCCCGATCAATTCTTCCAAAGATTTATTTGCCCAAGTCCAAAGGCACGTTTGTGTCAGAGTTACAAGATCCACACAGTCAAGAGGTATTTTGAAAAATGCTTCTTTAAGTTAACCAGGTGTCAAGATTGTATTGCTTTGCCTTCCAACTACGCAAGAAATAAAGGTTTCTTCTTTGTTTCCTCCTCAAGAAAGCCAGTCGTTTTCCTGGTTACTGAATGCTCTTGTTTCCTGTCCGACGCTCACCGGCACACTTGCAGGCCTTCAGACTGCATTCACAAGCAGCTGCAGAATCAACTTCCTGGCATAATTGTAGTTTGGAGCCACAAAATAGCTGGGTATATTTATTTCAAAGTACCTGAAAGTCAAAACAAACAAGTGTAGGTGATTTCGACATTCCGTCACGGTCTGATTTGAGAAGGTCTTAATCTAGTAATGGTTTGAAAACCACCAAAGAATGGCTTGCAGACTATCAGGTTATCTCAGGGGCTACTTATATGTCTGTCTTCTATGTTGTTGTTTATTTACTCGCTAATTTTGATTATTATGCTCCCATGAGGCTCTGCCATTATCTTCCTACTGCGATACATTTACATGACTATATTCACCTTGTAGTACTTCCATCCTAACAGTAATAAATATGGGGGTGGGGAAGAGGAATGATTGTACTCATTGCCCTGAGATTAATTTAAGGGAAAAGTAAAAATTAACAAGTGGAAGGGCTTCAGAGGACAGCAGTAAAAGCAAGACTCACCTCAAAACAAGTATACACCTGCATCTCAGCAAGTCATCCATTACACTCGCTTCACAGTCAATTCGGAGAAGTAGGAACTTTCAAGGAGTGATTTATCCACTTACCGCAGACATTTAATTTAGGATAACATGTTCTAGAAATGCCCATTCCCTTCCAGTAAGTACAGCAAGAACTTAAAGTGAATTTGTCTTACATCTGGGTGGCTGCATAAGTCCCTTTTTTTTTTGGTGGTTGTCATTTCTAAACAGAAAACAACTCCCAAACAAAACCAGAAGAGACACTCTAGTCCACACTAGAGCTCTGAACTTGACTCTATTTGGAAAGAGTCACCAGGAAGCTACTTGGAAAATATCTAAAACTTCTAGTTAACTGGTTGGAACACCCAGGCCTCACAGTCTCAGAGGTAAACGTAGAGTCTCACATTGAAACAAGGCATGACCTCCAAGACACTTTTCCTTAAAAAAATTGAGCTATGTAAACAGATGCACATTGTACTTTGAAGCATACACACATCATATACAGTATACAAACATAAACCCATTTATACACAAAAAATGCATCCACATCATCATACGTAAGTGCCAAGACATATGCGTGCATACATAGGTGCACATATGCTATAAGGTAATGCAGATTTATTTTATATTATGCATGCTGGAAAAACTAAAACACCTTTTAAGAAATTTAATTTTTTTTTAAAGCAGCCCTTGCTTCCCTAGCTTTCAACAGTTTGGAAAGGTTTCGACAAAGATAAATAGCACAGAGAACTGAAGGAGTAGTGTTCACAGTCTAAGACAACTACAGGTATAAGACAAGATATCCTTCTGTTTCCCTTCCTAACAACCACTGAAGAAGTAAATACTGTTGCCAATAGCATCAAATGAAATTCTTGTGTCGCTTTTCACCAACTACTTCAGAATATGAGTTTTGAAATATTCCATTCTCCCAGTTATCTGACTATTTATTAGTAAAGGACACAAATGTCACAATTTAAGTTCAAAGGAGATTTTTTTTCTCGTATTAGTTTTACATGAGCATCGGAATTTCTTCTGATATTTTGTAACCTGTTTCAATTAATCTTTAAAATTTTCAAATTAATAGAAAACAGTAATATAATTCTTACTGTTTCTGCAATACAGATCCAACTATCAGTGTCACTTTCATCAGGTAAGAAAATGGCACAGAAATGTCATACACAAACTGAGAGCACACAACAAGTCAATGCAAGGCAGAAATACAAGTCAGGATTGCCAATTATGAGCTTACTATTACTGAAAATTGGGAAACAGACAAACCCCAGACTACTAATTCTGGCTAGGTTGCTATCTTAAACATATAAAAGCCAAGTAATAAAAACACATATGGGGAAAAAAAAATTACTTTGATTCTCTGCATTTATTTTAATAGAAAAAATAAAACATTGGACTGTCATGTTTTTTCTTAAATTCTTGAAAATGGTGTTTTTATTAATACCATAAGGCCAAGTCACTTGTAAGCAAAAGGAAGAAATCCAACATGTGAATTATGCTTTGTTACTACCAAGAAGGCTAGCTTCTTTCTTGAACTGCCTAGCAAAATGCCTGGTGAAAACAGTACTTTCATCCCAACCGGCTCCTAACATCAGTGGGCTAGGGAGCATGGGGCACCGCCATAAAACTCAGAGCAGAGTTCAGCAGTCAGAGAATTAGCTAAGTTGCTTGGCTGGCCAAGGTGCTCCAGATTTCTGTGGGCAAGTTTTCCTTGCAGGGGTAACATAGGTGACACACAGCATTTTTCTGGCACACATTTTTTTTTTTTTAACAGAGAAAAAAAGCCAAGTTCTATTGAAAATGGAAGCCAAGAGGTTAAAGGGAAAGAATGAGCAATACAATTACAAATTTAGGACCACAAAAGTGTTAAAAATGGTCTCTGATAGCACCATTATTGTCTTGATGATGCACTACAGTTAACTATGGTTCTTGCAGAAAAACAGTGCAGTGGTACGACACGCAGGCTGACAAGAGCACCGTACCTTGTAAGATGTATTCTGATATTGGGAATTCAGGGAAAAGAAAAAACATTTCAAAAGATTAACTTGACATCTGGCCATATTTTCTGAGCTTTTTTCTTTTAACTCTAAAGAAGTTAGTACTCCTGTCAGAATATCTGAAAGCCACAAATACACCCTTTGGTTAACCATAGTGCCGATCCTTGAATCTCCTGGAAGATTTTTTTCTCAATACAGGGAGGCATATGTAAAATCCAAAATTAGTAAGGTGACATGCCATAATTGGGAATCCAGTTACTTGATTTGCCACCTGGAGCATAGGGTCAAACATGACCAGAGCAGAACCAAGCACTAGTAAGGGTGATGAGATCACAAACTGTCGGATTAGATGGACTTAAAATTTAAGAGAGTGCTACGCTCTCCTGTGCCAGATGTAAATCAGCTGAAAGACCATTCCATTAAGTTTCTTGCAGCTTTCACCAGTGAGGAAATCCTAAAGCACAGAATGTGAACCACTGGCAGCAGAGGTAACACTTGCAGGTAGAAAGCAGGTAGGATCTAAACCCCACGTGAACGGAGATCCTTCTGAGCCACAGATCAACAGGCAGTCACAGCAACCCCTGGCTATGCTCAGGAATAGGTGGGGAAGAGGTTGGATTTAGGGGCCAGCACCAGAGGCGGAGGCAAGAGCTGTGAAGGCATGGAGAGCGGAAGCACGCAAGAAGAGGTTAACGAAGGAGAGAATGGAAGAATTATTCTTACTGCCCACAGGCACAACCTGACATTGCAACTGGTTTCTGAGTTACCACTGCCTTCCATGCCAGATGAGACTGGCTTAGAAACACCAGAGCAGACTCACTGGACAGTGGTCTAAACTTCTGGTATCTCACGCTGACAGCTGACCTTTTAGGTGAACTACGTGAATCTTGAATAGAAATTATTATAGTCTTGTTTGTAAAGACAACTGAAACTACATTAGAGTTTGCAATAGAGAGAATAATGCAGAGTATTATAATGTTTACCAAAAAGACAGACCCAAGTTACATTCATGTTACCCACATTAACAGAAAGATGTTTGTAGTAAAATCTATTCTTACAGAAAGAATAAAACTTCAGTTGATTATAGTCTATTCACAATGGGTTTTGTTGCTTTCTTTCTATTTTTTACCCAACATACCTGGGAATAGATCCTTCAGTCCCATTTATGACAAAAATCTTGTGGGTTTTAACTGTCTTTATCATGTAACAGTGGGATTTGGCAACTGTCAGAAAATAGAATTTTACCTGCTTATGTGTTCAATCAACTGTATGTAGGTTAAAATATCTTGTGGATTAGCAAAAATATTCTCCTCAAGAGCTGGGATGGCAGCCTGTTTAATGATCTCAGACTCAGCATTAGCAAGACATAAAACCCACCAATGACAGTCTTAAAAACCAGCATTCACAAATTTCCCTCCTTGCTTTGGTGGGGGAACACAGTCTCCAGCACAACACCGAGCCCATCGGCAATACAGCTTTTGTGCTCAGGGCTGCAGTAACCATATCTGATGCTGAAATAGTCCAGTTTTTCTGCCCGCCAGCTATCCAACGTACGTGTACCAACCAGCTAATTGACATTAAGATTTGGACCCACCTCACCTTCCAGGTTTTCTTCTGCACTATGAAATTGCCACTCAAATATAATAGATTTCCTAACCAGCCACTGCCTAGCTGCTGAAGCTGCAGCAAATATCTCAAGAGAAGCTTGTATTTGTTCAGAGAGGATTCCTTCTAAACACGTTACACTCTTGACCTCTGCCTAGGTGATATTCTCTACCCCAAGCCAGCTGAAGTACTAACAGCAGTTAACTTTGCATAAGCCAAGTTTTCCCAATTCTTAGATAATGTTACTCTTGCAAGGTTATCTTTTAGGACCAAATATAGTGCAGGTATCTTTACTCTATGTGAAACAGATCTAATAAAAAAAATCCCTTGTCACTGCATCCTACTTTACTCCTGCCTGATTAGACAAATTCTGTGTTGAAACTCTGATAGCACTGCCTTCATTCTGCCATGTGCTGGTACAAGAGGTACCAAAACATCACCCACCTCACAGCAGGAGACCATCTGGTTTCGCTCCCATACCTTTTGTGGTAAGTGGTGGGCATTTCTGTTATACATTTGCTGTTAAACAAAAAGAACGGTGATAGCAAAACCAGCAGGAACACTTGCTCTATGGAAAAGGAGACTAATAAATAATGAGATACTGTTTTTAACAAACTACCACTTAAGACTTCGCTGCTTTAGACAACACATGATTAGAGACCAGGCTTGTATTTCACACTAAGATTTAACAGGAAAATTCGCTCTTCTCCTTTCCCGTGCTACTTTTGGCTCTCTCTCTAAATAGTCCAGAGCAAATTAGCTGACAAAAGCTGAATTATGAACTAACCCAGGGTTTAAAAACAAAACCAGCCAGCCAGCTTTTAGAAAGTGGCAATGCTCCTTTTAACAGACTTTTGATGTTTTATTAAGCAGCTCTGTGGCTGGTTAGGAAATGTAGTAGTTTTCATCCTAAACTGAGTGAAGATTTCACACGACAGAGCATTTGAGGAGCGCTAAAATGCAAATTAGGACACAAATGGCAATGCAAATGGAAAAATGCAAAGCCCCCTAAAAGGATGGGCTTAGTCCTAATCTACATTCAATATGTAGATACAGCATTAATTTCTTAAGTTAGAGTAAAGCAATGATCTAATAATGGACTTGCAAGAGAAGTAGTAATGGAGGAGGAATGAATGAAGTGACACTATCACAAGACAGTATGTAAGTGAGCCTCTCAAGTATGTGGTTGTTTTCCCTTGCCTCATGGGAAGGGGTAGAAGAACTGCTCATTGGGACTATCCACGTGCTTTTCCCACTTCTCTTATCCCTGTAGAAAGGGATTTCTAGAATGGAGTCTTCCTCTGAAGCTATTGTTGAAGGAAGATACATTAGAAGTAACAGACTCTTACTAGCACATGACAGCAAAATTAGACACAACTGAATAATAAGGTGCAGTTTATCCTGCATACACTGTACATAGGTACCATGTCTATCCAGAGAGCATTTGCTCACCCTCCCAAGACAAAAGAATTACTTAAGGTTTGTTTAAAAAAAAAAAAAAAGGGAGAAAAAGCATTACGGTGGGGAAGAACATACCATTTATTTTTGTTAACTGCTAGCACAGTTGCTTGTGATAATTAGAAATACAGCACTCCTGAAACTGAATCTTCGTGAGGGATGTTAGTTAAGAGCTACAGGAAGTACAGTGAATCCACTGCAATCAGCTACATTTGTAGTTACCACCGGTGCAGTGACCACCACTGTCACCACCACGTGTATCCTCCCAAACCCAGCAAATCAACAGCTTCATCTGCACTCCAAAGTGCTTTCTGCTCATCTCTTCCCTTTCTCCTCAGGAAGGTGGAGAAAAATCCTGCTCCCAAAAGACAGAGGCAGAGCTGAAAGGAAGTGAGGTGAAGGGAGAGGAATTATCCTCTTTTCTTCAATAGCGCTATTATCAAATTGCTTGATGCAAGAAATTATTCCCACCGCCAAGCCATTATGTTTACTTAGCCAGAAGCCAGTACGTGGAACAATTTAGTGACTCAGCAACAGAGGCAGCATTTTCCACGTGCTCTGACTGCAGTGGTACGGGAACCATGGCATCACCTCACGGTGCTTGAGTGATAGAGCCTTCATCTACTGCTGGTGGGAAATTCTTTGCCAGCAGAGAAATGTGGTCTGCACTACACATATTTGCCAGCATGGGTGTATCTGAGACAGGCACAAACAGTATTTCCACACTGGTAAAGAAATTCCTACCAGCAGTAGCCGAATGCAGCATGGCATGGTGGACTGTAATTGACTTTTGGCACATAAGAAGTTGGGATATATTGTCTCCTGAAAATGCACAAACCACTGCCCGAATCAAAGCTGCACAAGGCACAACGGCCAAGTTGGAAACTCAGTGGGAGCTTTGATGGCACTGCTGCCTCTTACGCATGCTTCAGGATGGGCACAGTTCCCATCTCCCAACTCGGTGCTGGCACTATGTATCACAGCGTGCTGAATCTGGATCCAACGCACCCAGCTTTGACACTCAAATGAAAAGAGGCACGTTTCATATACACGCTGCTTAAAACGCACAAATCCTGTGTATCCCGAGTTCATTCACATGGGGGTCTGAAATAAAATTCAAAACTAAGATGGGATCAGTAGGCAGCCACCAAAACATGGTCCATGTCCACAGTTAACTTTTTTCTTTTCTGAGGCCCACAGCTATATGCAAGCCTATGACAGGGGAAGGAAGGGAAGGAGTGCCAACGTTAAGTCTAATAAAATAGCAGAAAGGCATTTAACAAATGTAAAGCTTACCATGTTGAGAGTGTAATGGCCAACTTGTCTCTCTTCCTGTTTTAACTTAAGCATACTGCTTGCAGAATGCTATATACAGGAGCAAGAAAAACCAGCTTCACTTCTCAACGATGTGTTTGCAGAGTGCACACGCCCAGGTAAGCAAACTAAGTGCCAGCAGGTACTGAAGCACCAGGAAATGCTTGTTGCACAAAATCAATACATTTGCAAGATAAGGAAGAGTGACTCAAGACACTCAAGTGGCAAGAAAAGAAAACCAAACCAAATTTGTTGAATGTGATCTCGGTTAATGGCACATGGATTAGACGGAATGAGAGCTCTAGTCAGTATTACAATGTAAATAGTAAGCAGATTCTTTGACTAAGAACAAACTTCAAAGACCTTTAGATATAAGAGCTGGAGGATTTATGAACTGGCAAGTCATATATTGCATTAAAGAAAGGGTCACCTATGAGTGGCAGCAACATTGTTTGAAGAGACATTAAAAGCGCAGAATACCACCATACAAATGTGTATCAGTGCACTGGAATGAATGCAAGCTGAAAGAAAAGCTGAAGCTCTGATTCTTTAAGTCTGCCTTTCTGTAAGTCGTGTAGTATAAGCGTGTTTGACTTCATAGTAATCAGAAAAACTCAGATTCATTAATCAAAGAAAAACAATGGATTCAGAAGCAGTTCATTTTTTAGGTCAGGCACAATTCCAGCTTTCTGGTAACGTCTTGGCAAAGCTGTCATGTACGTACTGCAGGACTGCAGATCTCTCTCCAACCTCAGTCAATGCCTTTGAGCTATATCTAGTTTCTAGCACAAGTGTAACAACATTTCAAAACCAAAATCGTAAGTGTTTAAAGACCAAAGCAATAATGTTAAAGCTCATTAAATCTATGAAGTATTCCACCTTACTGTGTAAGAAAGCAGTAAATTAACATGCCTGATTATACAAATAAGAGCGCTAAGACTAAGCTCAGCACTGTTGGTCTGAGCATTCATTAAACCATGCTCCTACTACAGGTCTCCCTCTGCTTGTTTTTCGGCCCTTAAAAAAAATCTTCAAGTAACATGAAAAAGCATTTTTAAAGAAATAAAAATTACATTTTCTGTTTCTTTGCTGTAGAATTTTAGGCTCACGCAGCTGCCCAAACAGTCAAGTTACATTCCACATGCAACAGGGGACACCACTGCCCAGTGAAAGCTCCCTACGGGGTACAGCGCTCGGCTGCTGCCCCAACAACCTTGTGTTATTTTTCAAGTGCGCTACGTCGGGAGAAAGGCAGCGTGCATGCAGGCAGGGGAACAAGTGCAGAACAGACCAGAGGTAGAGAGTACACCAGACGGCGTTCGCTTGTGAACACAAGCCCATGCTCCCCAGAGATCCTACAAAACAATGAAATGAGAGAATTTAACCCCTTAGGTGATGGTTTGAAATAAACAAATATCGAATAATCTTCTCTATATTACACTGCTTTAGCTAATATACTTACAAGCAGGACGCAAGGAGCGGGACGAATGACACAACAGGGTGGCAACCTTTTTCTTTTGTTTTGCTCATCATTGAGTAAACATGGTTCACTTTCCTGGCTGAGCATTTAACCAGAAAAGATGATACCTCCCAGGGTAAGAATGGAAATAAAATTCAATGTGTCAGCTTGCAAAATTAAACAAACCAAACAGATCCAAACCAAAGAATGAAGGAAGGAAAAAAATATTTTTGCTATTGTTAAGCAAAAAGCATCTGTGCATCCACAAAACTATGACTTAGGGCTTGAGTCATCTCAATCTTATTGCTTAGTCACAGCATGTATGAGGGCAGTATTCATTCAGTACTGAACTTTACCTTAATAAGTTTAAGTTATTCCCCGTGTCTCTATACTTTCTGTGATGAAATGGAAAGAAAAGCAGTGAACTGAGGTCTAGAATAGAACAGATTTATACACAGTTGTAAACCAAGTTCTAATATGCACCTTACAAACTTTTTGTTTGATAGCTGGATAAATCATAAATTTAACCAAGACTCACAGTTATGAAATTTAATTAAGACAAGTTGAAGAAAGTTTATCAACTGTTTACTTTTAAAATTTTTTAGCACTCTTTCGCCACATTAAAATAGGCATAGCATTTGGGAGCAAGAAATCACTTCTTGATATTGAGTTCTCTTAGAAATAGAAAGCAAGTACAATGCCAGCGAGTTTCCTAACCCTTCTTTGTAACCGCCAGCATTTCTTACAACTATCAACCAGTTTAGGAGAAGTTAAATTAATCCGTATTATGTTATAACATGATTGCATTTGACACCAGGATGCATGGGACAGGAATGAACTAGCAAACCCAGGACACCTGAAAGCCACTATCACCTCTGTTACTGGTCAGCAGCTGCTGCTCTGTGATCTAGTCACGACTTATCTCCATCCTCTTTAAACGCCCTGTCTCCTGTTCACTGGGACTCGAGGCTGCTCTGTGCAGCAACCATCACGTGTAACTGTGTGCGAGATCCCTGGGGCAGTGGTCTGTACCGCAGCGCCATCACAGAAAGCTTCATCTGACATGAAGTAGAAAATGCATGGTAAAACAAGAAGATTATTTTCATTACTTAACAAGATGTTCTCACAAAAAAAGTATCTGTTTCTTTTAGCTGCAGCAAGTGATTGACTGAAATATCCATAGGTTTGCTTGCTTTTTTTTTTTTCACAACAGAAGTTTCTCATCAGAAAACACCAGCAGGTATGTTCCACAGAAATGGATGAGGGTTCTTCAAAAATTTCAATAGAAACTTATTTGTAAGTCTTCAAGTTCAAATGTTTTCAATAATTTGCCGAACTAAGAGTACTCCAAAGAAGGGGCCTTGACTTTATCAGGCATTTCATTTTACAGAAAAACTCACGACTATCAATCTGAGGTTTAGTTCACTTGATAAAATTCTGTCATTGACTTTGCTTTCTTCGTGAATGAAGAAAAATAAAATTATCTCTGAGCTTTGCAAGGGGGCTGCAGGAAGATTGCTGAGGAAGAGCAGCCAGGCTGCAGAGTCAGAGAAGAGAGAACCAGCATTTACAAGAGCAGCCATTTGGAAAAGCATCCACCAAGCCAGTGAAACCCCTTCTGGGTTTGGGGAGAAGGGAACCTGGACCTTGCGTGTGAATGCTTTGAATGAGGAAATGTGCGTGTGGCATGTGTGTGTGTAGGAGGTGAGAAATGCAGTCCTCCATTATTTCAGCCTGTTAGATGCTAAGTGCTCGTTTGCCTTTCTGCAACAACAGTATGGTGTAGTAACACTCATTATCCACTACACATGATAATAACTTTTTATTTGATTTAGCAAAGCAACTGGATTCAGGTTTTAATGAAAAGAAATGTGTGTTTTCATGCACACCAAAGATATATAATCATACATGACATGACTTATCCCTATAGAGGTGTGAAAAATCTTTAGGAGATTCATCTGCCCAAGGTGGGGAAGTGCGGGTGGATGTTGGATTAGATGATCTTTAAAGGTCCCTTCCAACTCAAACCATCCTATGATTCTATTCTATGATCTCTCTTATTTATTCTGACCTAGTCATCCCAGCCCCACTCTGTAAGCAACAGAGAGAAATAGGCATTTCTAGGGCATGACTCACCTCATCTTCATGAGAAGATTTTAAAAAGGTCAGAGGAATCCTTGTCTAGTAGCATCTATTTCTCTCCACTGACTGTGAAGGGGATGCAGCATGACTACCTCAAATGCAGGCATGCAAAACACGTAAGCAAATGCATCCTGCTTCTCATTTGCGGTATAAAATGAGCTGTTCACAAGGACGCTTGTCCAGAAACCTACCAGAAGATATAAACAGCTTAATCAGAAAGTGGGATGAGCTTGGAGTGTTGCCTTGTTTTGTTTTTCATTAAACACAATGCTACAATGTTTTTCTCCACAAACAGCAAATAAAGCTAATAGATCGCTTAAATCTTGCCATGAAATGCATCAGTGCGTTGTCCCAGCGTGTCTACCTCAAAATGAGCATGGTTGGGAAGTCTGCATTTGTAAGCATATCAGTTTCCAAAATTCTTGTGGCAGGCAGGAAAAAAACCCACAAAAATCTAGTTAGAAAATGTAATCTCATTTTCACGGTTTACACTGTTGTCTGTCTGAAGACTGGGTTGTGCATCAGCTATCAGAGTCCTGAGGATCACTTTCAGTGGGGCAGAGATGGTGGTAGAATTCACGGAGGTGAGATTTGTAACATAAATGTCTATCCAAGACAGCTCAAAGTAATAGCACAAGGTCTGCGGGGAGCAGCCATGCATATCATCTACGACTGAGGACCAGAACTTAGATCAGTGAGAAAAGAACTGCACGCTGCTGTCTGATCTTCTAGGACGCCAATGAATCCAATGAGCAACTTCAGCAAAAGCCTATATAGACTGCCTGACAGCAGCATACACAGGATTGGCATCCTTTTTCATACGCTGTATAACAAGCAAAGAAAAGTGACCAATTCCTCCAAAAATACATTCCCTCCAAAAAGGGAACGTCTAGGATGGTTTTCTTTGCCATTTTAAAACTCTTCGCCCTCTCAGCACAGCCCATCCAGTGCCTCAAATGTATGTATCCTGAGAAAAGGGCATGCAGCTGAAGTTGGAGTGCTGAACAGACTGTCTGGCTTCAGTCTAGTTTGCACAAAAGCAACAGCAGAGGTTTGGCTGCAGGGTCTTCAACAGTGGCTAGCAAGCAGCAGCCAGGCACAGGGCTGGAGGAGTGAAGTTCAGAGCTGCACAATGGATCACTGGGTGTGAAGTGCTCCGAACTAGAAGGAAGCAGATGTAACTGCTAAATATTACTTTATAGGACGTGGCAGAAGATACAGATTTCCATTGCAGAAATACCTTATGAGACCTGAGGCCTCGACCAGTCTTTGTTAGCAATTTGAATTTTTCAAATATAAAGGCTACCTAATGTACATTATACTATGATAGTTTATGCTAACTATAAGAAAAGGATCACAAGCTTTCTCATCTCTCCTTCTGGCCATGACCTGTCAAGGCAATTCCATAATATAATACTAGTGGGTGCTGTACAGACAGCAGGAAGACACAGAAGCCCTCAAGAAGCAGCTCCTACTCCAACACAGACAAACCCTTAATCATTTCTCTTCACTTTAGATTCCCTTTGTTACCATACTTGCTACCTATCTCCCTCTTTCCAGCTAGATGTATAATTCCAGTAGCACTAGAAGCAGGAGAGTTCAAGGGCCTGGAGGTGGGCTTCCAGACTTGCTACCTGTCGTAGAGCTACTCTTCCAAGCTTTGGGAAGAACAGGTGGTGGGCACAGGCAACATATTACTGGGACACTAGCTTTTAGGTGAAATGACAAAAGAGAAATTATTCAGGAGAAAGACTGTGCAGAGCTGTACTCATGGGATATTAAACATAACTTGACCTTTCTGTAGCAGCTTTCTGCCTCCTTTTGGCCAAGATTTACTCCAGCAATCTGCAAAGTGTTTTGACCTTTCGATTGCATTTGCAATACAAACAGCTTGTGCCACTTGAAATGATACCAAAACGTATCATTATCTGAGGGTCAAACTACTCACTGGTCTGGGTTTGAGATGGAAAGCACAGTTGGTGCACGCTTCCAGTAGGAAATCTATGAAAGATCTTCCAGAGACATCTCCAAGACAGTCCAGTGTACACAGAGTGGGCAGCCAAAGTTTACCAGCATGGAAGGGATGGTGGCTCCATAGCCTCACCTAGAGAGCACGTCTCTCCAAGATGATAGGGACATAGTCAGGAGATGCTAACAGTGGTATCTCTTGCCACTGCTGCTGCCTCTTGCTAGCCTACCATCAGCCCATCACAACCTGACCTGTAAAGACAAGTTCCTCATTTACCAAGACAGGTTTTAGAAGCTAAGGATACATTTATGGAAGCCTGGTTAATAATTTATCAGTGTGAATAGAGTTACATTTTTTCCAGTGATAAAATGCTGGATACCCATGTTCCGCAGTTGAGCATTTCTCCTTACATATCATGTGCAGCAACTATAGTTTAATAGATGCCCTCAGGGGGTATATAGGAGTGATAAGGACAGTTTAGCTTGGGACTATTGAAAGGTTAATACGATTTATCTATTCGATCACTGACTCACTCAGAGCACAGAGATTTGGGGTAGGTTTTGTTATTTCCCCCACATCTATTAGTATATCAGCTTGTTGTTGCACACATTTCACGCTCCTCAGCTTAGCAGGCACTCTCAAAAGGATTCATGCATGCACCTTGTCTGGGGCAGGCTAGCTTATCTTCCAAGAAAATCTGGAAAAAAAATGCCTCCCTACATGATAAACCCAGATGGTTGAGGAAGAGAAAAGGACAGAAGTTTTTCTGTGACTTAGTCCAATATTAGATCAAGTGATCTTCCCAGTCCATTAGTATTGAAACACCACTCACCGGCAAATACTGCCCCGTGTTTCTACATGTAGACTATTGGGTACTGATAACCATTTGGGTCCCCTCAGCAACTGCAGAGGAAGAACCTGTCAGGACTGGAAGTCTGTTATTTTATGACAGAAGAACAAGCCTCCCCAATTTTAAAAAAGTGCGTGATCTTGACTCTATCTACATCTTTATTCTTTCCTTTACCATTATTGCAAATCAGCATGCTCAAACACACATCTTTTCCTCTTTTATGTAAAGCCCCTAAAGTAAGGTTTCCAGAAACCACAGTAAATAAATGCAAGCAAAAAAGAGGTCTTGACAAAAACACTTTCTGATCATCCCAAGTTAATATTCTATAATAACTCCTGCCTTTACCACTCAGCAATTAAGCTTGTGTGCGTGCACAAAACCCCTAGCCAATTGTTGCTATATTGTGAATGCTATTCCTGGAATTCTTCAAGAAACAAACCAAAAACTCCTAAGCCATGAAGTCTTAGGCACAGCCTTCAGTACTGCATCAGACTTTCAATTGTTCAACACCTTAAAAACGTGTCAATTTTTATTCCGCTCACTTGGAATATGAGAAAGTTTTAAAAATACACAACCACAAATACTATTTTCCACAGGGCTCTTGTTCCATTCAAGACACAGGAAAGATAACGGCAAGGCAGTTGCCCCAAATGTCTTCCAAGTTTCACCATTCAGCATACAGAATTAATAGAAGACTCAACTTTTTCTATCATACTTGTACACGTGTATCTAAGTACCTTACAAACACTGACCAATGTAGTATTTTTGATGTAGTATCTTAAATTTTAGATAGAAAAGGAAAATCCTTTAAGTTAATGGCAAGACAGGAAGGAAAACACTTTGGTATCTTGATGGCTGGACACTCCAGTTACAGACAGCCTGATTTTTCAAGTATATCGAGCATCCATAATCCCATATGATTTTAAACACACTTATGGACTCCCAGTACCTTTGAGTATCAGGCCCTGAAGCGTAAAATACTTCACCTTGTTACAGAGAACAAGAACCCTTCACTCATCCTCTTCTTTCCTTACAAAGGCTTCCCTATGCCCTCCAAAAAGCCACAAACCATCTTTTTTATGGGGAAAAAATCCCACGTTTATCCATTACGTATTTTTATATATATATGCACACATGCACACATATATACACCATTGCAGAACTGTAAGGCAATGATTCTATTTAATATAAAGTGATAGTAACATAGGTAAACTGATAAACTGGAAAACCAGTTATAAGAAACATGATTACGTTTCTATATTCAAATTCAACAGAGCATCTAAAATCAACTGGAAATCTGAAACTATTCTCTGCAACATTTGTTTAAAGGCAGCAGCACTATTATAAAACTAATAATTTCCAACAAAAGGATAGCAAGAGACACTAAGAAAGTCAGTCCCAGAACCTAAATGGCCTTTCCAGCTGTGAGATGACATCTTCTTGGAAGACATTAAGGAATACATATTTCTATAAGCTTTTTTTATATCAGCTTTTAAAAAAGATGCAAAAACAAAACCAAAAAAAATCAAAGTAAAGTTAGAGTGAATGTTATTTGTGCTGTATAATGCACAAGGCAAAGCAGTAAAATCCAGCTGATAACATACATTACAGTTTCAAACTGCTGTTTGAAAGCAGAAAATATAACCAGAAGCTAACAACATAAATAACATAGCTTTGTCTTTGCCACACATGATCTACTGAACGAAAAGCATAGCCTCGTAAAGAACACACCTCAGGCTATTAAAAGCATATCAAAAGAATAAAATATTCTCCTCCAATCTGAGGCGACTGTACTTAGTAACAGATTATTGAACCTTTTACTTCTCAACTCTTCAAACTTAACCCAAAATACTACAGACCAACTGCGACAACAATAGAAGCTAGCCTGCTCCCTTTTATCAACCTGCACTCTCTCTGTAGGGGTAGTTCAGTGTTAAAAACTTGTTAAAAATACTATCTGAAGACAACATTGTCGTTAGTACTTTAATCCATTACTAAGAAAACTGCAAGATTTTACTGAAATAGTAGATTAGATCACCCTTAAAAAGGGCAGTTCCTTCCCGTCTTTAATGAAGATTCCTAGAAACTCTAAGTTACTTTTCAGCAAATATATTTAGATTCACAGCCTTCCTCTCTCCACTCCTTCAACTCTTAAATCTATAAATAAACTACCAGTAGCAATACTGAATAAAAACAGGAGCACGCTACATTTCAAAACAATACAGAAAGACAGATGGAAGAACTTTCTAATTGAATTCAGTATTGTTTAGCAGCCTGTTTGATCGCCCAACTCTGCAGTGCAGTTATGCCAATCCATAGGTCAAACACAGTATGAATTCAAAGAGTCACAGAGAGACCGCAGGATGCAGAGCTGTTTGCATATAACATCCTCAGTAAGGTTTCCTGCCATAAGGAAACATGTGGTGTTCAAGCAGGGAACACCACTCCATTAAACAACAACAACAACAACAGTTTAAGCTTTCCTTGAATTAAATTAGAGCTTGGGCACTTTTCTTTGGTGCATAGCAGGGGAAAGAGAAAAGGGGTACAGGGTGAAAGGTACGTTCCTATGAAAATGATCAATCTTTAGATCGTTGAATTTTATGATCAAGACGTGATAAACTAACTTTGATATATTTTGGCTGTGTTACCCAGTAGATTTGGTAAACCAATAAACAGATACACTTAACGTTTAATCATACCACAGTAATGATCGCTAATCTGTGGAAAATGAGTGGATGGTCTCCCTCTACTATGTAGTTCAATGTTGCTAGCAGTACACCAAAAGACTGAGCTCACGAAGACACTGAAGTTCAACCAGCTGCAATAATAAATAAAAAACTTGCAGGGCTGGTGTGCACGCAGAGTGGCGGTGATATATTTTTACTTTTTTCATGCTACAATAGGATTCGAATGTCCCACCACTGCAAGGGGCTATGGGCAGAACAGAAAACCTTAGAGAACTAATTTCTTAGTTTCACGTGCATCGTTACAAAAAGTTATCCCAAGAGGCACTCCATTATGTTCACGAAAATCCAAACCACAGACAAGCCTCTTACGCAAGGCTTACTGACTCACAATTCTTCCAGTGTCACCTGAAAAATCACATTTTCTGCATACAGCTTGAATGCAGATGCAACACGAATTCCCACAAAAAGGAATTAAGTTACTTCTTTATAGTGATGACCTCATTTCTCAACAGCAGCAACCTTTTTTGAGGGGAATTTTACCATCAGAGGTGCAGACCTGTCAAATCTCATCTATAAGATTAATTCAACTCCCATCTTACGCTCCCTTATTGTTATGTCTCCTTCACAGCAACGCAAGTGCTTTCCCCCAATTTGTGAACTTGCATGAACAAATGCGGGTGGTCAGCTCATCACACACCTGGCAAATGAGCTAATAGGGGAGGACAAAATCTATTGTACCACACCACAACTTAGCATCTCCCTGGTCGTAACCCACCAGGAAGCCCAATCCCCAGGTGTCGTCTCCTTGTGCAGAGCCAATCCTTCCAAACGGCCTGATGTGCACAGGAAGCATCCATCCCACGGCCCCAGGCAGAGGCATGTGCTCCTGTGACACGACAACAGACACAAGCCTGCACATCAGAAGAAGAGAAAGCAGAGGTTTGGAGACGGCCTGGGCCAAGGACGCCTTGCCCACATGTGAGCAAAATCTGGTTTGTTTCACTGGGCCAGACTGGCATCTCCCTGGGATTGTAGGCGGATCAAGGAGAGGCTGTCTCTGGCTAATCATTGAAGAGCTGGATGGGAGATGATCTCACCTGTGGGATGTTCTCCTCATTGTTTGTGAAAGGAGTAAGCCAGGATACTGAAAAATATTGTGTTTAAATTTAAAAAAAAATGCAGCTTAATTGTTTATACACAGTCCAAATGTTTGGAAACAGGGAAGTCCTACCCATGAAGACAAAAGGAGAGGCACAGTTAGATTTCAAGGTCTCTAGGTGTGGAATAAAATTGGTTTAATAAATGAATCCACTGATCCTAGAAGTATTGAGTGCAGGCCTTATTGCTGTTACAAACCAATCTTCTTGTTGACAAGAAGATTACTCACGACCTATTGTGGAGACAAAGGGAACAGAAGTACCTGAATGACTTTAGACACTGGAACATACCCTCCAGCCTGGAGAAGTAGATGAGGAATCAGGATTAGGTGACCACTTAATTGCTAGACACAGATTACTCAGATTACTCATTTTCCATGCTGCCACAGAATTGGGTAAGTAGGACTCAGACTGTCAAGTTTATCAGAACGCTGGGGAATACTCATCTTATATGCTTTTACATATATAATATCACATGAAACTATTCTCAAAATCCATCCATCAATTTACCTGCTCTGACATCTTGCTTGTATTGAGCTCTCCGAAATTTTCATCAGCTTTTCAAATATTCTTTTCTCCTGTAGTAATAGGCAAAGTTTACTACAATTTGTTTAAAGGCATTTAAAGATAAGACAGGTTTAATATAATTTGGCGCGCTCTAACTTTTCAGTCAGATTGTGTCTCCTCAGTAATTTATTAGAGAAACTTCTAAAATAAAAGTTCCATCTATACAAATAATTTCCATGTTAATTATTATAAAATCACAAAATTCTTTGGAAGTTTCTTAAACGCTTTTGTTCTGTGATACATTGTCATGTAAATTATCAGTTCACCACTGCTTATGAGAATCTCCATCACCATATAAAAATATGAAAAGCGATAATCCTCCGAGAGGAACAGCAGACTGCTACTAAGAAGAAACTGTTTCCGCCACATGTAAACTGCAGCGAATCTCTTGGCTTCTCTATACTTCAGCTCCCAGCCTACACAGGGAGAAGCCCTTCTCTTGCCTCAGAAGGTTATCTCAAGGAAAAATACATCAAGGATCATGAGGCTCACTGATACTATGGGTATACCAGACATTTCACTAAAATGCACACATTATATCAAATTGTTAAAGTCCCTCATTTATTTTCTGTGGCAAATAGGGTCCCTTCTTTCTTGGTTTGCATATAACATTAGGTGGGCCAGGAAGCCTCTCCATTAAAAACTAACCAATATTTTTTTTCTTCATTATAAAAGATCATTTTCCTAACAACTTTGCCAAGTTACCTATCAGAGATGAAGTTTTCCACACTGATGTTTTGGGACATATTTTAGCTAAAGTTTCTGAAAAGAGCAAGGAAAAAATCAACCATATTGCTCTTACTTTGTCATAGGTGTAACAATTTCCATTTTCACAAATTCATATACAAGTTGTAGGATAGGGACTTCAAACTTGACAAACAGGATAGGGAGCATTTTCTATCAGGGAACATCTTTTTGCAGATGCTGTTAAAATTTATCTGGTTAAAGCCACATGTTAAGCTTGTGGAGGAAGGCATAGCTTGTACAAGTTTGATAAAGACTTGATAGATCTACCAAATACATGAAGACAGAAATTTCCCAAGGGTCAAATCTGGGCTGATTTTGGGGGAATGGGAAGGGAAAAAAAACCCACAAGCCACAAAATAAAATAAATACAAAATGAAAAACACCCTATGTGCAAGACATACTGGGCAACCTGATCTATAAGAATTGCTGGTTATGCCACTTATAATACATCCAAATCAACTAATTCCATCTGTTCTCACCCTTACCAGAAGGGAAGGTCTTTCAAGACATTTCCATAAACATCTGTGTCATCCCTTAAGCAATGAAATTCAAGTTTCTGGAACAGCTGAAACTATTTGCTTAGCAAAAAGAAGGAACACTACACACCAAAACAAATAATTAATTTGATGACTTTCTTGTCTAAGTCAATACTATAAATGGTTTAAAAGTTAATTAAATGGGTAGATTGAGAGAGCAAGGCACTGAAAGCTAAGACTAATACCCCCGGGTATCAATATAGAAACTCCATTCAGGAGGTTTCACCAAATTCGGAAAGCTTGCTTTGATTTTTAGACTTCTATCAGGTCTATTAATTGCAATAGTCCAGATACAAACTTAACTGAGGAAGGATAGGGGCACTGATTCCATTTAGTTATGGAGAATTGTGGGGAGGAAAATGAAGGTGTTATTCGGTATTTGCCCCATTCCTTCTGTTCTTTCATAGATAGAAATACCAGCCTTTTTTCTGACCTAATGTGAGTGCTCTTACGCTTTTCTCTCAGAGAACATGAAAAACTGCACTAGAACGGGTCAAGAAACCTCATTGCAAAATATCGTGGTTAGTGGTTGTAAGCCTTAAATACTATTCTGCTGTTTTCAGCTTGGCTGACTGCTCTCCTTCAGTAAGTGGGTAACCTGTCTTTTGGTTTTTTTGGTCACAGCTTCCCCCCCGACCCCGTGAGGTCTCCAGACACACATATACTTGCAGTCTTTTAGTGTGGGGGAGGTGTAACAGTATTTTGGTAAAGTAGTCGCCCTGTCCTTAGTGCTCTACTGGAATAAATAGTTCTTCACTGGAGTGAAGAACTATTGTATCGGGGGTCGGAAAAGGGACTCGAAGGGTGAAGTAATTAGAGCTGTGAAAAATTATCTGGTTTTGCTAGAGCTTGAGGCAATTATTTTCGTTGTGTTTCAGCCATCGTGACTGCCACAATCATTCTGTTCAAACTCACTCTAGAATAAAACCTATTCATTCAGTATAGATTTTGTTCCAAACCAGAATTACCACAAACCTTGGAAAGCCTACTTTGATTTTCAAGCTTGTCATTAAAATCTGCCCCCATGAACATGCACATATCTCAATTTCACGATTTGAGTTTTCATAGAAGATTGAGAACTACCAGCCTCCAGTTCTGCTCCCAGCCTCCAGCAGATTTCCAGATGTGCAAGGGTCCACCTGTATGAGTGAGTGTCCATGTGCGTGAGGGAATTAACCATTTAAATTTGTGTCTGGAAGGACACTAAAAGGACTCCCCCCATCTATTGTGCCAGACAGAATCCTTTATGAGAACAAAGAGCCCAGTTTAAACTGTTTTAAATACAGGGATCCAGCTCCTCTGGTAATATAAACTGATATGGCTCTGTTGAAGGAAAAAGAATTGTCATTATATTGTTTGGTTGGGTTCAGTTTGGTTCAGCTCCATTCTTAGTTTCCCTCAAACTCAACACTTGAATACAATGTTTTCTTACAATGGTTAGAGGAAAAAAAAAAACAACAGCTCAGGTAGCCAGGGAGTTGCAATAAACCAGCACAGTCCCTGAGCAAATTAAAGAAATACTCTTCCTCTACTAGAATCACTGGACACCTTTTCAACCAAAGACCACCAAAAAGCATAACAGGTAAAATTCTTATTTATTTCTAGAGTATCCTGGACATCTCAAGTACCGCACAGCATTTCATTACGACACTGTCATGATCATTACTGCTCAACTGTTTCTATACATTGTCTCATGTTGATCTTCTATTTACATTTCTTTATAGGATAGGGTTCCAAAACATAGTTGGAGAAGTCAGCCTCCACTACTGAAGATCATACTATTGCAGTGCAACAAAACCCACAGGTAGAAAGCCAAAATTATGCGGTACTATGCTCTGTATTTATGAATCAACATCCTCAAACTCCAGCAGATATTAACCGGAGGTGCAGCAGTAGTAAGTCGGGTGGATCAGCACTGTGGGATTCCTTAAATAATAACAGAAAAGTTGCAATGTATTAATAATCAATGCAAAGAATATTGTCATGGTCTCTTAAGTTAAGGATGCAGAAATTTTATAATACAAAAATAACTGGCATCTGGCTAATTCAGAAACATTTGCATGAATGCTGACTTTGACCAACTGAAAGATTCTCCTTATTTTTAGGGACCCATGCACTTGGCCCATTTTCTTTTTGCACTATCCATATTCACCAGTAAACAAAGAATGTCATACCACAGGGACTACACTTTAATATTTGATTTAATATTTTCCACTGCTATTTTAAGATATTCTTTCAAAAGAGCAAGTTTCTATCTATGCTATGTAACTTCTAAAACAAACCACAGGCTGCTTAGCTATACTAGGTCCTTCAAAACTAAATGGAGAAACCCACTGGGAGGCAAAAAGAAACCTCTTTAAGCCACAAAACACAGACTGTTAATTGTCATTGGCCTCCTGCTTATTCCCTCCTGCCCCTTGAGACATGATATTGCATAATCCTTCTGCTGCTACTCTTTTGCCTAAAAACTGCTATTTGGGTGTGCACGTTAGTATCACAGTAAAGGAAAACAGCTTACAATCCCATAAAAGGATGCCAGAATTGAATTATTTATCACCAGGAACCCAAACACTTTTAAGATCTCATATATGTATTTGTAGTCCCTTCCTTCCCAAAATGTTGTTCAAATATCTGCTTACAATACTGAAAGAAGACTATCTTGCTATGTATTTCATCCTTTATGATTCACAGGTCTCTTGATTTTCCTCCCCAAAACAAAAAAATAAGTGGAAAGATAACAACAGGGGACCTTACAGCAAAGCTCAAGAATATTTGCAGTAATGGAAAGAAGGCTTTCAGCCTTCTCTCACATAATTTATGCACTAATAACTGAGCATTACTTCATTGCTGTCCTCAAGCACAACTATCTGAAGACATTTGCATAGTTATCTAACAAAAAATTCTGTTTGTGAATTAACTTGAGAGAGTTTTCTATGTATATGAACATATACATATTCATTCTGCTTGAATAAAGCTACAGCTTTCATACTATAAATACTACAGTTGAACTCCAGTGTTGAACTTCTGAGTGTCTTTTATTGTCTTGACCCATTTCATGCTTGCGCTCTCCTCCCTCTGAAGTCAACGTGACATGTTTCAGCCACCTGGGTACATGCAATAGACCCCAGCATCTTCTCTGCCCACATCACTGCATCTTCACCTGATGCAACAAGACGACAGGAGGAACAGAGCACTCTGAAGCCAAGAGGGGAAAACCACCATTTTTAATGGCTTCAGCTTGCCCCTATGTAAGTGAAAAGCATCTCCACTGTGAAACCAGTGACGACAGTAAGACAAGCAGCTCCTCTCCATTTAGTGATCCCTGCCTTGTTACCCGTTATTTTGTCATTTGAATTCCCCATTAAAAAAAAAAGGAAGTCACATCCCCGGCTGCGTGAGGCTGCCACGTGGTGATACATTATTCTGTCCCTCTTGCCATTCCTCTGATCCTCAAATGTCACATTTCCTCACCATTAACAAGAAGCAGAAGGTCCAAAGGGGCATTTTTGAGAATGTCAAAAATAAAGGCAGTTTCAAAAAAGTGCAAGTTTATGCATCAGGTGCGGTCTACTTCCAAGCAGAATCAGAAAGATTGTATCAAGTCAGAAGACAAGACTATCAAACGAGACTTTGATTGCTTCTAGCTTTTCAGCATAGGGCAATCAAAAAAACACAGTACTTACAATAAACTATGCCACCATAAACAGCTTGTGCAATTAAAGTTCTCTCTTTTTTTTTTATTAATTCATGGGGTTTTCAAATTTGAGATCAGCTGTTTGTGTGCTAGCGACACAAATTAACACAAACACACTCCAAACAAACTTGCAATCTATGCTATATTGTTTGATGGCTATGTTTTCAGTATCAAATTAAATACGATGTTGCCCAGATTTAAGATTAAGAAATAGTTATTGCTTTTCTAACATTACTTTTTCAACTAAAGGGAGGTCAGGCTAATAAAACATCATTTGTGATATTGCTATGCATTTTAAGGTGGCACGTTACAGACATAACAAGTCTCTGAATTGATCCACAGTACATTTAAAATTAAGTTAATGAAATTAATCTCTCTCTAGTAACAGCACTGACTCAGATCAATCTCATCAGAAGCCAACATGTGAATGAGCGCAGAGGTTCAATGAATGAAAGCCAGAATCTTCATGATGGGAACGGGCACAGGAACAGGCCAGAAGAAAGGCTGCACTTGTTCAGAAAGAGGACTTTCAGCTAGGTCATTTCAGCAAAGCAGTAGAAGGCAAAGACTTTTAAAGCAACACAGCTCTTTTTTTGCTTTTACCCAGGGGCAAGCCCTTCAATCTTGAGTCTGGGAGAGAAAGAGCAATCTTCAAGAGGTGGCAAACTGTCTGGAAAACAATTCTACACCTTTATCTTTGAACCAGAGGTCTTACTCTTAAGCGTAAAAGCACCAAACATGTAGAGTATTTCTAAATATGCCCAAGGCTTAACTCTGTTCTGAAAAGTGATGAACTTAAAACAGTACCTTGTGACTGATTTGCAAGTTTTACTACTGGAGGTTGTGCAGCCCTGATTCATGCAGGGACGTAGATTGTAACTGAGTTTCCCTTCCTCACACAAGAGAAACTGCTGCTGGAAAATGGTTCAAAGCAGAAACAGGATTCTGTCCAGGCTTGTGCCTGGACAACGGTCAGGCATTGTCCAGGCCACTGTAGATGACCATCAGTTAAAACCATCTACAATCTCACTGGATGCTGAAGGATGTGGACAATGAACACAAATCCTTTAGAATGTTTCTTTTCCCTTGTTTTCCTCAAAACCCAACTTTACTCTGAAAAATGACAACATTAGAAACCTTGAGCAATCGTCAGCATTATCCTCCCTAAATTAGTAAGAAGGCTTTTGCAGGTATCTATGGTTCATGTCTTCTGTCAAGCCTAAAGCTGAATGCTTAATTGCTTTTACTTCCAAACACAGTCTTTTCATATTTGGAAACATGGTGTGGCAAACGAACTTTAAAACGTTTGCACAAAATTAATCAGAAGTGAGCTTATAATTTCAATTCAGATATAAACAATTTACATTAATTATTTAAACACTTAATTGACAATGTGCACTTTCAAAACTCACGTCCCACAAATCATTTTGACATGTTTCTGCTCCCTTCCACAATAGAAATGAAATGTCATCAGCAAGGTCATGGTTCAGAGTGATTTCAGGGCAAACCGCAAATTCCTGCCAAATCAGAGATTGTCTCATTAAAAAAAAACCCACACAAAAAAAAAACCAACCCAAAACCAAACCACTTAAGAAAAGGTTTGAACAAGAGGGACTTGTACCTTACCATAGATGATACTGTTTAAACAATTCCCTTAAAGAGTCTCACAATCATAACCAAAACAAACACCTGCCTAAAGATATCCAAGAAAAAGAGGAAATCCAAAAGACTATTATTTCTAGTGTGAAATGCTGACAGCCCAAATACTGGGAGAATGAGCAGTTAAATTCACCTAAATGGCCTCCATTTAGGTTCTGCACTTAGAAAAGCCAAAGCCAGACAAACATACTCTAATGAAAGCACAGGGTTTACAAATATACCAGCAGCACCATGGCATGCAGAATTCCTCACACCCTAGTCTTTCAGGGCACTCCTTACTCACCCCAGCACCAGCCAGATGACACTTGTGTTTGCACAGGTTACTCATAATTCTCCACCTTTCTTTGCTGCCATAATCATTTCACAGCAGAAACAGAAAATACCAAGGAGGTATAGCCTTCTCCCTTACTAGTTTTGTGTCTTACCTAATAAATCATTGTTCTCCAGTACATTAATAATTTTTCTTCTCCTGACTGCATCCTACTTGTCCATATTGTTGTGACAGCAAGGGTTTCAAAACTAGACAGGGTTAAAAAACAACACTCCCATTAAAAACTTAGCTATGGCTTCATTATTTTTTCCCCTCTAAAACTCAACACTGGTAATAACAATGGAGAGGGCTCTAATCTAGATACAGATGCCAACAGTTAATAGACATTTCACTACTGTATCATCTTAGTCTACTTAAAATATATCTATAGACCAAAGGGATAGAAATACTCCTGGAGAGAAGTATATACTTGTACTTTAACTCCAGAGCATGACAAAAGTCAAAGAAGCTGTTTTATAGTTGGCAACTGTGGAAAAATATTACCGAAACAACAGCTAGTGTAGAAAAAGCTGTTAGAAAAAGTGCCTTCTGCAATGCAACGTATCACCGCAGGCAGCCGTATTGCAATTTTTTACCATCAATCTCCAGTGTAAAACCCAAATATATTTCAAACCTACGGGTTTCAAGATACTCACTTTCATCATATTCCAGTCTTCGGGATTACTCTACACAAAATGAAGATTCCCCAATCCCAGTACAAATCCCATGTTCTCACCTGTCCATGTTAACACACTCCATAATGCAGTTAGTACCATTGCTGCACTAATGCCTACAATGAATGGATGGTAATTCCTACACCAGATCTTTATTTAATTGAATGTATGACTTATGCTTCTTTTAGCCTTCTGAAGTCACACATGTGTATAAGCACCTGGCATCCTTGGCATCATTAGCCTACTTATTATCTTAATCAGGTTTAATATTGTGAGAATGGGAATGCAGTTCCTTATTTCCTCCATTTTTGTCTTCCCCAACTCAGGGGGCACTAGGGATTTTGTGCAAAGATTCAGGAAAAGGAATGAGGTTTTAGAAGCGATATTAAGTACGTCTCTTCCTAAGTCTGACCTTTTCCGCAGTTCTGCAATGCCCCCAGAAGTAAGGGGACAAGGTCAGATTCAACTCAGATACAATTGCTCAAAAAGCCATGGACTGTGCCATGTAGTAACTGCAAATGAAAAATATCATCTCTAAATGACAAATGGCTTGCTTTCAAACAGTGCATTCTCCCAGAAATTTGCCTAATAGCAGAATCCTTGGAAACAATGTTCCCATGGTCATTGACATTTGCTTCCATGGTATTCAGATAATACCCTGCAAGTTCCATACCATACATATAAAAAACCATTTCCTTCAAGCTCCACTCTCCTGTTCAACCCCTGGAAATGCACTGGTGCTGTATATAACTCCTGCATTGTCCCCATCCCTGTAATACATTATATAAAAACTTGGAGACATTGATGCTGTGAACAGGTTTTCCTCCCATCTGCTGATACACGGCTGCTTCCACAGTTTGCTAGGCTGTACAAGTGAAAGGTATTAGTCTAATCCAAAAGTTACCAAAGTCCCAGTGAAGAGACACTAATAAGTTCAGCTGCATTTAGATCACGAGTTATCCCAACGTATAATACAATCATTCCTAAAAGCACAGTCTTCCTCACATGAAATGGCTGTGGTGAGCGGTAATCTCTCATAAAAAAAAAGCTATGACAAATTCATCTGGAACCAAGACCAACTGAAAACGTATATGTCAACAACAAGGGATGCCCAGATAATTTAAATATTCCAGAGATGCATTGAAGTGAAGATGCAGAGAACTCTCTTAAAAATAAATAAATTTTAAAAATGCTCATTTAGGGAGATTCCTGTTAATACTCATTTGTGGAATATAGTACAAGCCACCATGGAATTTTGTTTCATTTCTGATATCCATTTACGTTTCTAAGCAATACAAAAAGCATACCCAGGGAAAAGTTACAGTGAAAATAAAAAGGTACAGATTAGAGTAATTGAATTATGAAGAAATTTCAGTGCAGGCTGAGGTAAAGATAAAAAAAACCAGACAAATTCAGTTCCTAAGCAATTGATTCTGCTCTGAAGCTGTGCCTCAGCATACGGAAAGCCACACAGGATGGGGCCACTCGGTCACATCCAGGACAGACTAAGATACAAGCTTAAAAAAACCTTTTTTTACAGCAGAGCCAGGCTGTTTGGAACAGCAAGAAGGCAGAAGGCTTCATTGGCATGTATTGTATGTATATGTTTATATGGTCCTTCTGTATAAATAGATGAGAAAAACTACTCTAAAGATCCAGAAATAGGCACAGCTTCCTGTGCCTACCACAAATATACCTCCTACCTACCACCCTTGGACTCAAACCCACGCTGTTCTTCAAGGTCTACTCTTCCAGCTGTTCTCACCTATTCTGCTTTCCTAAGTTTCCAGGCTCTGGGACAACACATCAGCACGCTCATCCCTGGGATGAAGGAAGTTTGATTAGAAGGCAGAGTAAACGTAGGCAAGGCAATAGCAATAAAGAGCTGGGAAAAAAGTGCTCAGTCACAGAGCAATCCTGCACTGCAGCGGTCTTCAGCCGTCGTTCTATCAAATGATTCCCTTCCTCCCTCCCACCCCGCAAGACCAAATGTCTTACTAACAGACAGCAGTTAATCATCAGATACGAAATTTGTCTCTCTTGATAACGAGATTTAGAGGACAGAACATTATGTAATAAGAACATGTTTTGTAGAGAGGCAAACAACTAGATGATTGCAACATCACACTGAAAATTGTTTAATAAGATCCTTCATACCTACTGTTTTTCCACTCTAAAAAATACAGCTACAATCCAAAATTCACATGGAATTTTGGTTAAATAAGCATTTCTCCATCCCAAAAGAACTTAAGATTTCAACTACCATGAAATCTATAAAAGTCAAAACATGCTAATAAGTATTTCTTAAAGGTAAACATAGCACTGAAGACAGCTTAGAAATGTTAACATGTTAAAACACTTCAAATGTTTAAAGACACTGATGTTGTCTGGAAACCATACCCACACGTCCAGCCTTACAAACCACATTCCTCAAACCTTACTCAGATCTACGAACTCTATGAATTCTCATCACAACTCTTACCTTCCGGATCTTCACTATAATCACTTAGATGCAAAACAGAAGCACCGAGACCCCTGGATCTAATTGCATTTGGGGAATAATTTCTATTACAGATACACAGAAAAGCATATAGCCAAAGGCTAACCATTGATATTATCAAGCCCTTTTACATCAAGAAACTTGGGGGAGCAAAGGGAAGGAAAGACAGAGTATATGGGGAGTGTGCTTTCAGAGGTAGCACAGCTTTCCTGATTATATGCCTCACAGAGGCAATAAGGGTTCATTATGATCACCTGTTCCAGCCTCCCCTATGTGTATCCCATAAGATTTTCCTATACTAAGTCATGTTAAAAATTGACCTACCTTTAGAAAAAACATCCTTGGTTTGAAGTTTTTTAATCATGAAAAACTTTAAGAATTTATTAGTCTAATGAGTGCTGTTACTTTAAAAAAACTGCACCCCTGTCTAGTCTCAGGATGTCCAACTTCAAATTTCCAACACTGGATGTTGTTCAACCTTATCTGGCTTGAGTTAAGAGCCCATTATTCCTCCCCTTGGCATTTCTAGGCAATGATCCAATCACTTCTTTCTTTCTTTTGGATCCACTCAAGACAACATATGCTCTGAGTGGCTTTACAGCAAGGGGCTTTTAAATGTTTTATATACTGTGGTGGGTTGCACCTTGCACACAAATCTCTCACCTGAAGTGCATACAGCAAAACAGTAACACTTGTGCACCTCACAGCTAATTTTCCCACCTAATCCTCTATCTTCTCACATCCACGTAAAGGGCTACTCCCTGGCTGACTGCCCATGAACCCTCCCAAGGCTTTCCAAAAATCACCACCTCTGGGGTGCAGAATCCCCAACTAACTGTTCCTTGTGGTACGACTCCACACATGGTATGCTGAAATGCATATCGGCTAGCTGCCCTCAGTAACTACCAAGTAACCCAAACTACTGTATATAAGTGGTTCTCAGGCTCCATCATTTAGTCCTTTCTTTGTATAGCCATATAATAAAATTTAAGCTGCACATTAATAATAAGTAGACTATATTTTTTAAAGCAAAAGCCTGGAAGAAAAATTTAGGCAGCACACAACAAGAGCTGATCTTCACCTGAGCGCCACAGAGCCACTCACCTGCTCGGTGACGAAGAGGACAATTAAGCTGCCGTTCCTTATCATCCCTTCCACTGAACAATAACCACCAACGGCATCACTGACGGGCAAGACCCACCACCTCCAATTTTTCACAGTAGCGTATGGTAGAAAATATTAAAAAATAAAACCCAACCAAACGTTCAAGCACCTCCTGTCAGGTTATTAACGCCAGAAGCACCCGCTCTCTGCGGGGGGGGGGGGGGGGGGGAGCCGGGCTAGCGCAGCCCCCCCTCCGGGGAGGGGGCCGGCGGGAGGCGCAGCCCCGCGGCCGGACAAGCCCAGCGCGGCACTCGCTCTCCACTGGGACCGCGCCGCAGGCTCCCTCCTCCTCCGCTCCCCCGAGTCCTTCTCACGGGGGAAAAAAAAAAATACCCAAAACAGTTGAAAGAGGGGCTTACCAGGAACCTCGGCAGGAGAAGAAAAATACATGCAAACAGCAGCATCCATCCCCACCGCCGCCGAGGGCTGCTGATGTCAACTCCGCAGCTCGATGGAGCTGGAGGGTGAAGTCCCACTCCCGCCGCCGCGGGGCTCGGCTCCCGGCTGGGGCAGGGAGCGCACGCAGCGCAGCGGGCACAGGCAGACCCGCACTCACACGCACGCACAGGGTACGGGCAGACTCGCACTGGCGCCCGCAGGTGCAGCCCTGCGCAGCCAGCCTCGCCCCTTCCCCGCCGGCAGCACCGCTCTCCTCCCGCCGCCCGGGGCTCCCCCGCGCTCGGGGAGGGTTGGAGCCGCCTCCACCGCCCCGCGGGCGTCCCCCCCTACCTCTCCGGCTGCTCCCCAGCGGCCGCCCCCCGGCAGCGCAGCGCAGTGCCGCCCGCCCGCCGCTGCCGCCGCCCCGCAGCGCCCCGCGCCGGCGGGAAGCGGCCGGCTGGGGGCCGGGCCGCGGATGCGGAGCGGGAGCCGGGGCCGCCGCCGTCCCGCGCCGCGGAGCAGCTCCGGAGGCCGCGGCACCGGGCGGGGGGGGGGGGGCCTCCGCGGCGGCCCCTCTCCTCCCGCTCCCCCTTGGCGGACAGAGGCGCGGGGCTGCCCACCTGGGTGGCCCCGCCGTGGGGTACCGCCCGCCGCCCCGTGCGGGAGCCCGGCAGGGCCCCACCCGCCAGCGCAGGTCTCCTCCTCCGACGGGACTGGGGAAGGGTGGACACCCCGTTAATATTATCTCCTCGTTTTCAGCGGTGTTTAAGTTGCCTGGAGCTCGCAATTCAGAGGGCGAGTCAGTGATTTCTCAGAATGGCCTTGGAAGGGGGAAAAAAGGTATTTACTTTACAATTTTACGATTTTTCAACCATTAGGAAATAGTAGCTGTATCTGTTCTGTGCACCAGGTGAGGGAAGCGTCCAAAGGGTAAAACTTATCCAAAAGGGTAAGTGTATAATAAAAGGCACTTGTCCTAGCTGTCTTCCCTACAGCTATATACGATAGTTCTTAAGCTTTATGACCATCACTTTTAACAGTTCAAGTGAGCTAGATTTATCAAACAGCTACAAGTATTACAAAATATTCCAAATTTCAAAAGTAACCAAGAAAAACAGCATCATGATTCATCCAGATGAACTGAATGATTCATTCACCCTCATAGGCATCCTCGGGTACCTGAAGAGCTCACATGGCAGGCATCTAAGAAAGATAAGAAAACTAGTTTAGCACTTATGTGTATTTCCTAACATGTTAATATGGTTTTGAAACTGGTGCAGTAAACAGAGATAGGCCACATGAAAACATGTAAGAGTTTTTCTTTTTCACAGCTGTAACTGATTTTAAAACTGATCTAATTTTATCACTTTCAAAAAATTCCAATACATGCAACCAAAATCTCCTGCTCGGCTTTCACACGTGAAATTTTAGCATAAAAATTGCAGTTTATGAACATTAGCAATGTAACGTTACTTGTTGCCTTCAAATTCCTCGTGTTGCATTTTTAAGAAACTGCAGTGCTTGTATTATTCCAAATGATGTGTATGTTGGGAAGTTTATACTTAGGAGGTACAATGTTTACTTGGTTAGTATATAAATACAACCCCTTTGACGGCTAATTTGAGTTTGCTACATGTTATACTCACAATATCATTCTTTGACGTGTTCAGGAAAAGCTATTGAAGGGATCTGCTCTAAATTAAATGCTCAGGCACAACGTTTGTCTATAATTACCAAAATAACACATTGGTCTCTATAACAGTGTGAATCATTAACAAAGAAGATACACAGGTGAATGTAATGTGTAATGCATCATTTAATTGTAAGTATTAAAACAACCGCTTCAGATTTATGTGTGTTTTACAGTTTCACCTTCTAGGTGTTGTTTGGAGGGCTGGTGAAAGGAAGGGCTAATATCCCTTTGCACAGCAGCCCGAGAGCTTAGACACAGCGTTACCAACCAGGATACCCCAGTACAAGGAAAATTTCTGAGAAATATCACAGATCTTTTGTGTTTGTGTCAGGATAGAAAGCAGCTGCTCTTAGAGACTGGAAGCCCCATATTATTTTGGTAACACTGCCCCATACGAATCCATATTTATTAAGCGCCCTTTGTGATCCATAACAGACCACATGAACCAAGGGCTTTATAAATCAGGATTACAGATATCCGTGGCCTGTTTAGCACAAAAGTAAAGTATTCATGCTATTATTTCTTTGGTGACTTCAATCTCCATCAGTAACATTTGCATCACTGTAAAGAATTACCCCACTATGGTCCCAGGCTGCAGCTTTATCAGGGATGACTCGTGGTACTCATGGCCCTTTTCCAGAGTGCTATGGCAACTCTCTTGTCCTCTGGGACAGCAGCTTTCCAGTCGTTTTTCTTCTCTGGATACAGAACCGCTAAATCCACACACCAGAAATCAAGGAACTTAAACATTTATTGATCTCCTGGTTCACACAGCCACAACATCTTCCAAACGCGAAGAACTTGCACAAATTACTCAGAGTTCAGTTCAATAATGTTAATGAACAAAACCTAGTTTGCTTTCGTTTCAGGTAGCATTAGAGAGTGCTCTGCAAGCTTTTAGTTCTCCTCACCTTAATCTAATCTATCAGTAAATATCAGAAAACTAGGCTATTGATGCAATTCGCTAAACCAAAAGGTTTTGAGTAAGAAATCATGAGGCATGAAATAGAAAAGAGATTTTTTAATAAACACCCATAGATGTTAACAGCGGGGGCTGCTGTGGGGTAACTATTTATATTTCACTCCTAAATAACACAGGTGCTAGGAGCAGAATTTGAGAACAAACTTTTAAAAGAAAGCTTTGCCAAGGAAGCTGAGATATTCAAGTTCTCATCGTCCAGTTGAGCACTCGCTGGGCTATTTTCCAAAAGTATAATTGCAGCCATAATGAAGAGAGAGGAGTGTGCCTTTTACTAACTCTCATTGCTCAAGGTTTTGAGCTGTCACTTGGTAGAGGTCTTCATAAAAAAACAGAGACTTCAGCAATGCCTTCCATCAGTCAGGAAGCTACTTCAATAGAAGCGTCCTATTTCTGTGTATTTTTTTCAGTGGTTTGCGATCTTGTATGTTCTGCATTTTAAATGAAGAACTTTTTGGCATTTCTGTAAAAAGGCTCCCTGTTCAAATTTTAATGTGGTTTGTGATACTGATGTGCTTCTCCCCACTGCCAGTTAAAAGGGGAAAAAAGTTAAATTTATGTTTTCAAAAAATGCCTGTTTTGATGCACTAATGAATAGTAAGGCAAAATAACATTTCAAGAAGAAATACAGTAACTGCTGCAGAAGCAATAGCACCACTATGTATCTTTAAACCATTCATCAGCTCGTTCAGTATTCCTTCTTGAAAGAAGACAGATTTATTCAATGAATATTGTTATGCCTGCTGTTTTAATTTTATTAAAACGTATTTAATTTCATTTGGGACTGTTCCTTCACAATTCCTGTGTGAGTGTGTGACATGTGAGGTTTGTTGGACATAACCCTGTCAACTATGTTTTTTTCAGTGTGCATTATAAATGTTCATGAGATCAGAGCAAACAAATAGCCATGGGATCTGGACCCACCTGCTTTTCTTAGGACTTGGATTTTGTGTTTATAACACAAAATAGTATTGGGCTGCAAGTCAGAGGTTCTTGTCCCTGAGCTTACCTGCCCTGTCATTTTTACGTACGTGACATGAAGAGGTTTTCTTATTACAAAGCCAAGAAAGTTACCTCTGAGAGAAAAGTAGTATTTTTCAAGCTTCATTCCAGTTATTCACTGTCGTCTTAGCCTTCTCTTCCTCTCCTTACTGAACAAGTGTTGTCAAAAGCAGGATGAGGATGCAGAAAATGTTATACGAGAAGAATGAAGCCTTCTCTTCTACAAGAGGACAACATTTTGAAAAGGCAATCATTTAAGGTTTTTCTTAATGTTAGTTACTACATGAACAGGAAAATTATATGTCACAGGCTTAGAAATGAAAAAGAGGGAACCAATGTCATTAGCTGTTCTGAGACAAGGCCATTTCTGTTTCAGCCAGTGAAAAGATTTAGAAAAGCAGGTATTTACAAAAAGCTTTTCAGGGTAATTACAGTGTCTCCTGTTCTTTTTAATGGAGAAGTTAAAAGCGGGCTTAGAGATATATCAAATGCAGCAGCAACACATTTGTACTTCTCTTTCTCACATCATAAAATGAGGAATCTATTTACTTGCTCCTGCTTTTCTTTAGTACATTTAAAAGAAAAAGAATAAGAGAATGCACTTACTGGCGTCTCACTGTTCTATGTTAAGCCAATATTTGAATTACTGCCTAGAATGAACTTATGCAAGCTAAGGGAATGCTCTTACAGCCCCCATTACTATGTGTACTATTTACTTAGACAATTATTTTGGTGTCAGCTATGGCATTCTTTGCACAAGCAGAACTAGGCAAAGTGAGTAAGAGCTGTAGAATAAAATGCTGCATAATGAAATGTTCAGTTAACATCCAGGTACCTTGTGTTCCACAATAGGACATTGAGGAGTGTTCCTCAAGGCAACACTGAAGGAACCATTAAAAGAACTTGAACATGTACCACGCACCTGCAAAGCAGAAACTGGGAGCACAACTTATAATTTCATCCTAAACGTACCGAGGTACTTTTTAGAATTACCGTTTTACTTCAAAATAGCTAGCTACAGTTCTATCAATTAGCAAATTCATCAGGAAAATATCTGTATTTTTCACAAATGTTTTATTGCAAAGCATTTTACTGACCTCTACAAAATACAGAAACATTGCATGAAACTGGTTGATTTCCTATATATAAAATTTGTGGCATTCATCAAGAAGATAGCTCAAGTCACCTATATGTTAGTGATCATCCAACTAATTGTCAATTGACAAGATTTAGGACTTTTTAGAAGATGCGGAGGAAAAAACCAAAACCACGCCTGAAATTCCACACAACAGAGAATGAACAGAAACAGTCTTTCCTAGTTCATTAATTATTTTTTCTCACACTTAACCTCAACATTTTTGCTGGAGCTCTGAAGAGTTATGCCATTTCTTCTAACAAAACCTCCCTAAAACTCTACAAGCTGACTACAGTTACTTTGGCTGAAAATGCATACACAGGACCCTTAGATCCTGTCAATAATCTGTGGCTTGCAAAAATTTCTAGGGTTTCGGGCAAAACTCTTCCTTCTCCTCTGTTTACTGTCACTGACTCTAGGGTCAAGATATTTCACCAATGTCTTTGCATCATCTCGACTCACTGTACTACTTTGATAGATGCCAACCAGAAAATGAGTCTATAAAACTACAGGGTTCATGCACTGGATTAACACAGTGTGCCAACTCATTGATCCTCAAATTTGTCTTTCATCTATGGAAGTATTCTGCCGCAAGCAAACGTATTTGTTAACACCAACACCAACCATTTAAAGCAGGCTTTATATGCCAATGCTTTCCCTTCTGCTCAGAAACTGAAAGGACATTTTAGCTCAAATAAATTGGTTCAACTTGTCCTTGACAAGAAAAACTGCTTAGGAAGCGAGAAGCTTCATTCTGCATTTGAAATAGGGTTTGGAAAAATAACTAAGAAGGCAAACTTATATCTTCACAGTGAAAAATACTTCCATTTATTTTATAAAAGAATTCTTCACCCTTTGGAAAACTCAATGACATGGCAAGAGTCACTAATTTGTCTTTCCTTCATTTGCATTTTGTTTTGCCCAACGCATTTGTTCACAGTTGTAGCCTTATGAGTTTTTTTTTGCTGTCATCTTGGATGAAGTGTTTCTTCAACGTGGTTTAAAGGACTTACAAACACAGCCCAACTGTGTTGCCTGAACACTATAGAAAGATAATACTTTCTATAGGCACTTTTCTATGCGGACATCCAGTTTTACCTTTGTAGAAAGCACGTTTTCCAAAGTAAGCTCTGCTTCTTAGAGTCCTTATGGCACAATCATATCTTTTTTCTGGCTGTCCCTGCCTTAGCACATGAAGACAACTGCTAGTCCCCACATTTCCAGTTCAGAGAAGCCTGCTAGTCCAAAAAATTAGTTTCTTTTCATGCTTTTCTGTGGTATGTTGGACAGTACTTTGGACAATGGTTTTTATTGTTTCAGCCAGAGTGACAAAAAGGGATGTTCAATGTGTCTTCCCTCTTAGCTGGAATCAATGTTCATTGCCTTAAAGCAGGACTGTGACAGGCAAGAATCATTAAGATTTCTTGCTACCTAACAGTAGCTCCTAGTACTCGTATAGATAGACAATTACTATACAAAAAAAGATGATTAAAAAAAAAAAAATTCAATACCTGGGGAAAATGAGCTCATGTTTGGTTAAAAGGCTACGTTTGTCTTATAACCTGCAGGAACTGAAAGATGAAACCCACTGTTTACTAGTTTTTTCTCTGTTCCACAACGGTGTCCAGCCCTCTCCCTTGCTCTGCTGCCTGTCTGACCTCTTAGCAAGCCAGTGCAGAAAACTAGCAGAAAGTTACTCAGTTTGTGTTGCTGCTGATTTAACGAGCCACATCCCCAGGGTAAGGAGTCAGTGGAGGACCGGAGCCTCTGCCAGGGAAGGCAGGGTTGTGCTGCTGAGGAAGAAAATTGAGGAGAGAGGGGCTGGACCACTCTATATGCTGGCACTGAGTCTTCACATTAGCTCAACTGCCTTGTGGTGTTTGCTCCACCCTAAAAGTAATGTGTGTTTGGAGTTTTTTTTCCAAACAACAAGAAAAAAAATAAGATCACCAAAATGTAAATGCATCCATGTAACATTCTTGCCAGTTTTTAATTCAACATCTAGTGGTATGGCATTTTATATCAGCTGTATTAAGAACAATGTCAGGAATTCATCCCAGGCCTATAATGGTTATTTTCACTTCAATAAAGAAAATAATAGCTTGAAAGATAAGTGCTCTAGTCATGGTAAAGAACCACATGTTTTATTTAACTTTCATGCAATGAAGGTCTTGCATTCAAGAAAAGGATAGCAGTGTGCCTGCTTTTAGCAGCTGATACTGCAGCACTTCTAAATTATAAACGACTGAGATTAAGAGGTTTTTATGCATAGTACACAATAACAAAATTCATAGACTAGATGTTTTTAAACAAATACTTTTTCAAACAGTTCTTATTTTTACTTAAATATTTATACATCATAAAACCTGTCGTCTTCAAACATGCATGTTGTAGGAGTTTTTGGACACAAGCTCTCATAATTTATAATGTTACAGCAGCGTTATGATGACTGCTTGAATAACATTTAAAACAACACCGTATTCCACGCATTTTAAGATATAATTTAATAACATTTAACAGGAGCAAATGAAGAGTTAGAAACATGTGACCAGGCAGCCTTGGTACACTCTGATGTTTACCCAATAAGCTCACTGAAGGTCATTTTCTTTACCACACATTACCATTTTCAGAAATCTTGACAAATAAAACAGTTGTCTCAGAATGCATTCAAATTTATGAGCCTTCATAGTCGTATGAAAAGCCTCACTAAAACTTTATTTATTTCTGGTTCTCTGACTTTGAAGTTTACCCATGTACCTAACTAAACTAAATAGCAATTGAGAATTTCAATATAGGGATCACACATTGTTCATGAACCATTTGTGGTGAATTTTGATTTGTAGGAGGAAGTAATTCAGTAAATTTTGAACAAATAGATCTGGAACCATTCTAAACTGAACCCAGCCAATTTCGTTTTTCAAAAAAAGAAGTGAATAAACTCATGCAATTTATTTGCTTTAAGGTATTCATTTTTAAATTTTGATGACTAGCATTCCCACTAAATTGCCTTGCACTTTGTTTTGCTAACATTTTTGGAAAAGTAGAATATATTCTAGAATGCTCATTTGATTTACTTGGGAAACCAAGTCTTTTCCTCTCACACACACAATTATATATTGAATTTCAGAGTTACAGCTATAATTGGTCCAAAAGATGTTAATACAGAATAATGCTTTATAATAGATGTAGAAAATTAGTAACGTGTCCTAAATATAGTGTCCTTTGCCTTTGACCAGTTAGATATATTCCTATTTCCTTATCTTACTGGAACAAAGGCATCACTTTCAGAACAAGGAAAAAAAGACACAGGATGGAGAATGCCTAGTCATATCATCTGTGCTAGGTCATCGTTCTGCTCTTTAGCTGTTCCAGCTGTTCCTGTTTTGTATTTATCAAATCATGAGAAAAAAGACTGAAGTGGAACAAATGATAAAGAGCAGATGTATCTTCCTTTCATGCTCTAAGAAAGTTGATCTTCAAAGGCCTTCAGATAATACCTTCCACCCTCCTGCCTTTTTTGTGTCTCTAATTGCTGAGTGTTACTGAACAAACCCATGCTGACAGTTATTCTGGAACACTTACAGAGTACAGCTGGCAGTTTGGAGGAACGTGTCGCTTTCCGACATGCGCAGGGAGCCCTGTCCGCCGTCACCCATGGGCGGTAGGTGTGCTGGGCTCACCCTGGCCGCCTGCCAGACCCCCACCCAGCCGCTCCATCGCTTCCCCTCCTCAGGGCGGGGAGGGAAAATAATACGGAAAACCTCATCGGTCGGCATAAAGACAGGGCGATCACTCGCCAACTACACTCACGGGCAAAACAGACTCAACTTGGGAAAATTAATTCAATCTATTGCCAGTTAAAAATAGAGTAGGATGGTTAGAAAGAAGGACAAAACTACAACCACCTTCCCTCCAACCCTCTCTGCTTCCCGGGCTGAACTTCACTTCCTCGTTCCTGACTCTTCTACCTCCTCCCCGCCGAGCAGCGCAGGGGGATGAGGAAAGGAGGCTGCGGTCAGTCCGTAGCAGCTCCCCTCTGCCATTCCTTCCTCCTCACTCTTTTCCCCTGCTCCAGCATGGGGTCCTTCCCATGGGATATAGTCCTCCACGAACTTCTCCAATGTGGGTCTTCCCACAGGCTGCCGTTCTTCAGGAACTGCTCCAGCATGGGTCCTTTTCCTGGGGGTGCAGTCCTTCACGAACAGACTGCTCCTGGGTGGGCTCCTCTCCACGGGCCACAGCTCCTGCCAGGAGCCTGCTCCTGCATGGCCTCTCCAGGGGCTGCAGCGTCCGACAGGGCATGCCCACCTGCTCCGGCGTGGGGTCCTCCAGCGGCTGCAATGTGGATATCTGCTCTGGCATGGTCCTCCATGGGCTGCAGGGGGACAAACTGCATCACCATGGTCTTTTCTGCGGGCTGTAGCGGAACCTCTGCTCTGGCAGCTGGAGCACCTCCTCCCCTTCTTTCTTCACTGACCTTGCTGTCTGCAGGGCTGTTTCTCTCACATTTTTTCTCACTCCTCTCTCTCACAGCTGCTGCACGGTGTTTTCTACCCTTTCTTGAACACATTATCACAGAGGCACCATCAGCCTGGCTGATGAGCCCAGCTTTGGGCAGCGGCGGGTCTGTTTTGGAGCAAGCTGGAACCAGCTGTATCTCGCATGGGGGCAGCTCCTGGTGTCTTCTCACAGAAGCCACCACTGCAGCCCCCCAACCGCTGCCAGCACCTTGTCACTTAAACCCCGCACAGAAGGTTTGCACCATTATTTGGGACCTCTATGGCAGCACAGGAAGAAACAAAACGGGAAGTCAGCTGTGCTAAGCTGCGAGCGTGTTGTTCTCTCCCTAGGTAAGAGTTTGCCTATTTCCTAAAAGCATCAAAGAGAGAACTGTTCTCAAGGACCAGCTATTGATTTCATCAACAAGCCTGAAACCCTTTATCTCTTCCTTCAAGGCTAACATTTATATTTAAAACCTAGAGAGATTAATCAGATGTGTCACAAACTTTTCTTAAGTTTGGTGCCAAGGAAAATATTAAAGAGCTTGTTCCAGGAAAGCTCTTCTTCATATCCCCCTCTCCCCCATTTTTTGCTCCTCAGCTTTAATTTTGGAAAAGGTAGAAGGTTGTATAAACACAAAAATACTGCAAGCATTCTTAAGAGCAGGTAACAGCTTCTCCTGAAGTTCAGTGAACTGATGAATTACTGCCATGCACAGCGTCATTCATTTCTTCAATCTCATTCTATATTTTGTTAGTGCTTCACCTCATGTTCATCGAGCACTTTTTCTTCTCTATTGCCAGATATGCTTGGTGGTAGCAGCTGGCTGCTAGATCCAGCATGTGCATGCAGCACTGAGCTTTGACATATGGACAGTAGATATGGACCAGTGCAAGCTGGTTTGATCGTGGATTGTTTTGTCCTGTCATGAAAGCAATAACGAATACATTGCCTTCAGTGAGCAGGTGAACAGTTCCCACAAATTAAATTTAATTTTGAAATTTGAATTTCTGCCAAAACTGTAAGGTCTGAAATGTCAGCATTTCCCATGAAATAGAAATTCAAAATGTCAATCAGCTTTTATCCCAAGTGAAATATGTTTGTATAGTTGCCTGGGCACAAGGACATGACACTGTTCTGTCTGCTTCATGCTAGAATAATTTTCAAAGCTTAGGAGGTCAAGGAGGCAAGCACTCTGCTCCCTTTCCAGGTCGGTAGTTTCTATATTGCATAGCAATAGTGCTTCTGACTTTCCATATTAGAACAGCTGCAAGCATTAGTTTGTGATAAGTCTTTTGTTGTGGTTTAACCTGACAGGCAGCCAAACACCACACAGCTGCTCGCTCACTTCCCTCCCAGTCCGCAGTGGGATGGGGAAGAGAATTGGAAAAAAAGTAAAATTTGTGACGTGAGATAAAGACAGTTTAATAGAACAGAAAAGGAAGGAATAATAATAATAATAATAATAATAATAATAATAATAATAATAATAATGGTAGAATATACAAAGTGAGTGATGCACAATGCAAATGCTCACCACCTGCTGACTGATAAGCAAGTAGCGATTGCTACTTCCTGGACCACTCCTCCTACTTATATACTGAGCATGACGTCATATGGTATGCAATACCCTGTTGGCCAGTTGGGTCAGCTGTCCTGGCTATGCTCCCTTCCAGTCTCTTGTGCACCTGGCAAAGCATGGGAAGGTGAAAAGTCCTTGAGTAGCAGCGTACTTAGCAGCAACTGAAAACATCAGTGTGTTATCAACATTCTTCTCATACTGAATCCAAAACACAGCACTAGGAGGAAATTTAACTCTATCCCAGCTAAAACCAGGACACCTTTACAAAAAACTCAATCTTAGGGTTGCAAGAAGGGGTGTGACTTTTTTTCTATGCTGGAGTGTCTTTCATTTTGGCAGTGGGATTCACAGCTCTTTGTTGACCAGCAGAGGCATTTTGAAATGGGCTTCATGTTCCAAAATGCTCCATGCTTGCTGTCAACTTCTTGTCCCCTCCCCACCATGCTTCTCCTCCCGTTTAGTCTGTCTGTCTCGGGCATACCCTGTCCATACTATCTTCAGATGTAACACTGTCCCTCAATTCTGTTTCTCCGATGGTGACTCTTCTTTTTAAGCCAGTGCGGTTACTCCCCACTGGTTGCTCTCAGGTTGCCTGAACACACCAGAGTTTTCAGGAGTGCTTGAGAAAAGAGCTCCAAGTGCTCACTTTTAGTACTAAGTGCCACAGGCTCACCTGCAGCTCCCTGTTGATGTCTTGTAGCACACTACAGGGGCCCTGGTCCACCAACCATGCAGACCACTGCCCTGTTTATCAATGCCACAGTTTTGCCTGGGCAGCGTGCCCAGGGTGCTGCAGGGGATCTGAGCATGGGAAAGGGAAGACGTTTACTTAACACACTTACTCCCGAGTGAAATAAGGATGCCACCCAACTACTCATCGATACCTGGGAAGCAGAATGCATTCCTGTAACAGACAGAGCCCTAATGGCCTTCAGAAGCAGCAGCTGAATGCAAAGCCCTGTTGTGTTCACGTAGCTAACGGGTAGAGCATAGACCGGCAGCATATTCAGTACAAACAGAATTTTTAATTAAATAATGATGGTGACCTCTAACAAACTTACTCTAAAAATGTGCAAACAGTTTTCAGAGATTTACAATTGGACCTGTCTGGGTGAGTTTTCATACAACTCTTTTAACCTTTGCTCTTTGGGTGATCTCATTGCCAGATAAGTTAGGGTTTTTTTCTTCTAGAGTATAAAGGTGCTAGACTTTCTAAAAATAAAATGCTGTAAAAAATGTCTGTCTTTTTTCTGTGATGAAAATAAAATATTTTTTCCTTAGCTTCATTTTAGGAAGCATCCTAGCCAGTTTTGCACTAATCTTCCAAAAATATTCAACATGAAGTAGCAAATTACATAGACAGTTTTTGACCAAATAGCTGAAGTTTGGAAGCATTCTCAATAATTAAATGGAGTCTTGCAATTGAAACTCCTAAATGACTAGCAGCAGTACTACCAAATGATATATAAAAAATAGAACATTTTGCATATCAACACATTAAGAAAGGAATTAATTCTTATTCCTTCTAAAGCTCATTTTCAAAGACAAACAGCACATAAATCAAAGCACCACTTAATGCATAGTGCAAGTAAGCATGTGCTTTTAGTTTGTTCCTTTTAAGAGATTTCATTAGATCATTTGCTTTTACCAGTTATGGTTTTATTGCACGTTTTAAAAGTGTGTCGCATCAGAAAATTCTATATAGTTAGAAGAGATATCTAACTTGAGTAAAACATCGTTGCTTCATTCTCATTTCAAACCCATTGTGTAAGCTATGCCTACAGAAAATAACATTATAAAAATCCAAGTAATATTAATTGTGAAACAGAATTAAAACTTCCTATTTATTCATTTATCAGATGTCATAACACTAATGTTAATGTTTTGGATCATTTAAGTGAGTAAGCCACTACAGTGGGTGCTATGCAAACTTGCTAGCACTGGAAAATTATTCTACCTTGATGTGCATCTTAAACACTGACTACAGACAATAAATGTTTAGGGCATTTAACAGTGGCAGCTGGTCAAGGTTAACCCTAAAATCAACTATGTACATTGTCGTATCACAAAGCTCATCTGACAAATCAAATCAGCCTCTAAGGAAGCCAGCCTGGACTTGCAATACAGCCGCTCCAGTTCGGGACTGAGCAAACGCCCTGCTTTCAGCAGCCGCACAGACCGAAGGCAGCACCGCGCGGATGCCGTAGCAGCAATTCCAGCTCCACGCTTTATTCCATGGGGCTGGGCTAAGCCATTGCACAGTTTCGAAGCTGCACTCCTGTTCTCACCCATGATCACAATGTGATTTTCCAGTACCATGACAATTCCAAAAATACAGATTCCGCTTTGACAGACCATTTGTAGCTATGGAAATAGCAATGTCCCTGACAATTCACCAAGAATTTTTTAAACAATTGTTGAGTGGGCATTCAGCTCTTCAGAGAAGTTTTAGCAAGTCACTGCAGTTAACATTAAAACAACTCTCAGGAAAAAAATAATTCAGGAAAGCAAATCATTAAAACCTCTGCTAGGGCCAAGCATCCCTGATCTGGCCAACACAAAAGCTGCCGTATTGATTAGCCCAAGAGTCCATCTAATCCACTGCTCCGTTCCCTGTGGTACCGAGCAGCGAGTGCCTAGGAAGAGAGCAAGAACAAGAGCGGCACACGCCGATCCTTCCTCCAGCATCTGGCCACACGTAGCTTGGGAACTAAGTCAGAAAAATTAAATACCAGAATTCTGCTGGTTTTGTATTCAACAGTTTAAGGAAGATGTGAAGGTTTAAAATGTTTACAACAGTTTAAAGGAAAAAGTGAGAGAGGGGGCATACTATTTTAGCTGCATTGGTATTTATTCACATTTTGTACTGCCTCTGCTCAAGCAGCGGAGGATCTGCACAGCCTGTACAGACTGCCACCTCTCCAGCATGCCAAATACTCTTCAAATATTTGCTTTTTAATCAAGAAATTATTTGAGCTGCTCTGTTTATTCCTTGTCTTTTTAAGAGCTCCTGTTCTGCATTTGAATGATGAAAGCCTACAGCTCTTTCAAATTTAGGGTTGTGTTTCTGAGCTGCCTCTTTCAGCACTTTTTGCATTTCTTATTACAATTCACAGAAGTAATTATACTGCCAATCCATTTGCGTTTTCCAGTTTACAATTTACAGTAGTGTAATAAAGAATTAAGCAATGTTACCAGGTAACCCCCCTTGAAAAGAAGTGTACTGGCTCCTTGTTACAATTTAGCATTGCTCTGGTGAAGTCAGTAATAGCATTAGTCATTCTCAGGAAAAAAAAGGAAAAATATCAGTGATTTTGGTTATTGAAATTAGATAAAAAGTGAATCTGTTAGGGCAAAAAGGAAAATAACCACTCAATAGTTGTGAAAGTTGAATAAATGTAAGTCTAAAACTATCTCAAAAGATGATTTAATACCTCCTCCTCTCTAAAGGCTAGCTGGATGCCTGCCAGATGTTATCATCTAATGTGTCATTGATCCAGCGAAGGTGATTCCAAACCAGGTCTGCTTCAGTGCTTTATTACTCTTATACTTGGATTTTTTTTTTTCTAGTATTTAACATAAATCTCCCTGAGTTCAAATTAAAGCCATTATTTCTTGGCCCGTTAATCACCTTTTTCAGTAAATTGCTACACAGTCAGAGACATTTAAAAGGAAGACCGGGCAAGGGATGTAAAACAAATGCAGTTCCTCCACAAATCACATTTTCTAAGCTTCCTTTTGGTCTTGCTGCCTTCAAGAAGAATTACTTCTCTGTCTCTGTCCTGCCATCACACTGGGCTGAGTGTTACATTCCATGCCTGATCAACACCAAGCAGAGCAACATAACTGCCTTCTGTGCCCTTCATGGTATTCTTTGATGTATTTAGTTATTTATAACATCATAGTTCGGTTCCTATTTATTGTAATTCTGTATTTTTTTCTGCAGCATAGACAATTAGTCCCCATTTTGTATTTGTGCATTTGATGTCCTGGTTTTACAGAGAGTACTTTGTATTTTTTATGAAATTTCTTCTTGTTGATTTCTCCAACTTATTCAATATTTTTAATTTTGATCCTGTCATTCAATGTGCTTGTAACTTCTTTCAACTTGCTGTCATTAAAAACCTTTTTTTATAAGCACCATTTTTATTCCATGATTCCGGTTATTGTGACTAATACTGATTAGCTCTTGGGGCAAAAACCCACCCATCTTCTTGCATTTATTCCTCCTACTCTGATAACCCTTTATTAGGAATGATTGGTTACTTTTTTCCCTAGATGATATATTCTTATGTGGAAGAGCATAAAAAGACACATTTACTACAAAATAACACACCTACTCTTTATCTCCTCTTCATCCATTAAACCAGCTGTCCTACCAAAGAATAAAATCAGGTTATTTGACATATACACTTGACAACTCTGTGTTGGCTGTTCATGGGTGATACTGGGTGTTTATTTGTAAAAATTTCTGGAATTAATATTGTTTTGTCATTTTTTAATTTTTCTAATGGCTCTCTGCATGTTGAGCTGAGCCTGATGGACTCAGAATTTCCTCAGACCTCCTGCTCTCCTCCTATCTGTAAAGGATAGTGCGGAGGGAAGGATAGGTAATTTTTTTGCATTAGGACATACACATGCTCACTCAACAATCATTCAGAAATCCTGTCTATTTTCCACGGAATTCACTGAAATAATAGTTGCTAATATTTCAAGGAATGTATTTCTTTGAATATTTCTAAACAGAACTGAAAAATTTTCAAAATAGTTTCATTTGGTAGTACACTGCATCCAAAGATACAGACGTAGAGGTGCATAATCTCTGAAAATACAGAGAACAAAAAATGCACAGGATCCAAGGGTAAGTTATTTTCGCACTGTTATCTTTGTCTACAGGACACCAATGCACATAAAACACATGCTTCCACTAGCTGTTATTTCTTTAAAAAGAAACATGCAATTTTATCCCCAGCTTAGGCTGCGAAAATACTGAAGAGGTCACAACACAAAAGACTTCATACTGAAGGAGATTTTTTTCATGTGTTTTCCTGTGATTACATCCATCTTGCTCATAAAGATCTGCTCTTAAAGAGATGTAGTCTTCAAGTTCAGTCTTCTCCTACTATAGCCACTAGCAAATACTAAACATGGAAGCTAGTTTCTCCTTGCATGGAGAGCAAGGCAATATAAAAATATTCAGCTTTGCTTCCCCCTGTACTTTCATGTTTTTCAAACAGAGTATTTCCAATAAGTGTACAATTAAGACTGAACACGAGACCCTTTTGTAAGGTAAGCGTGTATCTGTCCAAACATGTGCCACCCAAACTGAAACTAGAAGTGGGGCAGCCTTGGTCCTCTCTCTCATGTTCAGTCTGCTTTAGAAATACCAGGTATCACAGGGGGGAATCTACACCTTCCCCCAAAATAAATTAAAAAAAAAAAAATTGAAAATTCTGCATTGCTTTGCATTAGGTGTCTTTCCTGTTTCCCAGGCAACTTCAGAGAGCGAGGAAAGATCTGATGTATTTTTATATATATGTATCAAGTCAAATAAAACTCAGGATCAATTCTTTATAATGAAATGGAATTAAAAGAACCTGAAAATGCAATTTGCCATTATTAAAATCTAATGGCAACTTTATGTCAGATAATTGACACAGATTCATCCAGAAACGGGGGGGGGGGGAGAGGCGGACAGGGATATTGCTGCTCCTCTGGAGAAACCGCTCCTGTATGGATTCTGTACGTCCAGCGAAGGGCAGATATATAGCAATAAAGTTACAAACAGATACTTCATCGCTTTTGCGCGGGACCGCAAGCACCAGGCCGCAGTACCTGGTGCAGGGCCGCCCTGGCAGGGCCGCAAGCAGCCGGCAAAGGCCACCGAGGGCCGGCACCGCCCGCCGGCTCTGCGCCTGCCGCACCGGGCGCCCGAGGAGCGGCCCCAGCGCGGCGCAGCAGCGGCCGCCTGGCCAGCCCGAGGGCCTGGGGAGGGCTACCGCCAGCCTGGCTGGACTGAGGGGGCAGGCAGGCGCTCCTTTCCTTTTCGGCTCGGCTCGGCTCGGCACGGCCGGCCCCAGGTACCCGCCGGCCGGGTGAGATCCGCCCGCCCCTACCCTCCGCCCCGGAGCGGGCGCCCCCCGCTGCCCGCCGGCCGCTGCCGCAGGAGGCCCCGCCCGGCCCGGCAGAGGCGGAGCCGCGCAGGACTCGCAGGCGCTGCCGCCGCTGCCGGAACAGCTGCCGCCCGCACCGGGGCCATGGAGGAGTTTCACCCCCACAACGACGAGGTAGGGGCCGCCGCCCTCTGGCGGGGCGGGGGGGCTGTGGGCTGTGCCCGGGTCCCTCCGCCAGCCAGCCCCCGGAGCCAGCCGGCCGAGAGCGCGGCGGGGGGCGGGCAGCGCTGCCGAGGCCGCTGCCCCTGCCCTGGCCGGGGCGGGCGGGTTGAAGGCTGTGGCTGTACAGGTGGGCTGTGCGCGGGCACCTCCCGCTCCCCGACGCTTCGGGCACCCCCGGGGCCCTGCAACACCCGGCGGCCCGCCCCGCGGCGGAGCGGGGTTCCGTGTGCAGGCCGGGGGCTCGGCCCTGCCCCTGCCTGCCGCGGGCCTCAGGCAGCCGGTGCTGGTAGCTAAAAGTTCCCGCAGGGGAAAGCAGAAGCGGTGCTGGGGGGTGCTGCCGCCCGCTGTGGAGCTGTCAGCCTGCGGCCATTTTTCTTATATCGCCCCTGGAAAAAACAGCGAGTGCTGGGCCCGGTCTGCGCTGCAGGCTGATCCCTGCCAGCCAGGACTGAGGAGCCTTTCCCTCCCCGGGGCCTTATTTCGGGTCTCTAGCCTCCAGTTTTCATTAAAAATAAACTCGTAGAAACATGATTGTCCTTGAGATTTCTGTCCGTGCCCAAGTGTTTGAAATTGAAGGATGCGAAGAGGCCGATGGCAGAATGGCACGTGCTGTGTTGCCTTCGGAAGCCAAGCTAAGCGCTGACTGGTAGGAGTGAGCAGAAACTAGGAGGCATTAAAACTTGCAAGCTTTTTCTGCACTTGAGAACGTTACTTGCGTAAGCTAATGACTACGGAAACCAGCCTTTTTGATACGAGCGTTGCGAAACCTTGTGTTACCATTTGGCAGCAAGACGTAACCCGCGGGTTAGTAAGTCCGTGACTTCAGTAAAAACCAGGATTAAAAACCAGGATTAAGACCCAGAGGAAAAGATTTGCCATTTAGCTTTTTGTCTTGGAGAATATTCCCATGGCAAGCATAGACAGTGGTGGAATTTAATCGTTACAGAAATTGAACTTGTTTCCGAGCTCACTGAGGCCCGAGGTTTTTGGACCCAATCAAATGTGTCTAGCAAAACAATACTAAATAACCTATGCATGGTGCTGGGGAAAAAAGTAAGATTTTAGAATTATACTAACAGACTATACGATGCAAATAACCAGACACGGGGCCTAATCATTACGTGTTACTTAGAGTAAAACTGCATCATTTGTTTACTTCTCTATCAGAAATAATAATAATTAATTTTTATTACAGATGATCTTCAATGCTGATGAGGCCCACAACATAGTTAAGGAGGTAGGTTTTAGCTAACAGCTGTATTTCAAAGAAAGTCTTTACCTTACCTTGCACTATAGTGAAAGCAGTTACTTTCATTGACCATCCCAGATAAATTCAAACATACATGAAACTATTATTTATATAAAATAAAGATGAAGTTTCATTTGGAGCTGCTTTAAGCTTCATCTAATTGCTGTCTTCAACTACCTAAAGAGGAGAAGGTAGATGAGAGAAGAGAGTGCCAGAATTCGCAGTGGAAAGACGAGGGGCAGCAGTCACAAGTTGCAAGGGCAATTCACTCCGATTTTAATTTTAATTTCCGCCCCCCCCCCCCTTAATCCAGCTAGAGAGTAGTTAATCACAAGAGAGGTCTCAGGGGGAGCTTGTGGAGTCTCCAGCCTTAGAGATTTTTAAAACTTGACTGCACAAGGCCTTGAGCAACGTGATCAAACTTGGAAGTTAGCCTTGGCTTGAGCAAGAGGTTGCATTACGTGAGCTCGTTATTCTAGCAATGCTTCTGAAAAACTGGTTTTACACAAAAAGAGCAGGCTGAAAGTGAGTAGCCTGATGGTCTGAATTAAATACTTGGTAACTGGAAAGTGATTAATGAAGAGCCTGTGGCGTACAGATGCTGTTAGGTTTTTCAGGGAAATACCATTTTGAGAAAGGGATTCCTGGAGGAGCTCTGCAGGTCCTTTCACACCTGCCCTGTCTGGAAGGGAAAGGGCTGGACTTTTAGAGCTGCTCCAGTACACAACAGCAAGCTCTTAGATGTCAGATAAATGACAATTCAGCCCTTTATGTAACTGTCCCTGCCTTGAAAGGCCAAATACGGTATGACAGAGTCTCTACTTTCCCACCAGGCGCTGGGAGTAAAGCCAAGTGTTTCTGTCTCTGATTGAAAGCTTAACCAGGGCCGAGGAGTTCTAGCACTGGGTACATTTCTGGAAGGACCAAAATCCCCGAGGGATCTTGTTGTCCCTCTTCTGTCTTCTATTCTGTTTTGTGAATGTTTGTTTCCATTGAGTCCTTTGTCCGGCTTTATACACTGTGATCAGAACTAATTGGGCTTTTTAAGACCTGGGGCACAAGTCTCTTGCACAGCCTGTTAGTGGGTGGTTAGTGCGTGGGATTCATCTTGCTGAATTAGAGGAGAGCGTAGTTTTATTTTACTTACCTTTTCCAGGTGTGCATTTCTTAACCGAATTTCTCAATTTTAAGAAGTATCCATCAGCACGTAATTCTGAATTTCTTAGGAGTAGAAAATGCAGTTTAAGAGTTACAGTTAGAAGGCTCTCTGTTCAATCATTTTAAGTTTAAGCAAGGGTTGGCCAATGTGTAGCTGTGGGAGAACATGCAATTTTCAAGCAGTTCAGATATTTATTGTGCTGCAAGATATGACCCTTGAGTATCTCTCAGTCTCTTATCTTCCTCATCTTTTAAGCTGGGGTATGCATTTCATTATTGTCGCTCTAGCTCTGAAGATTTTGGTGTATTGCTCGCAGGCTCTGAAAGGTTGGCCAGCCCAAGCTGACATTATTGATTTGAGTAGTACCATTTCCGTTAGTGTAGCTTCTGAAAGCCAAGCTGGAGTAGGCAGTCATTAGGAGCAGTGGGATGTGGTAGTATCTTTACTGGTAAATAGATACATTCACTTAACTTGGTACTTAAAGCATATGGCTGAGGTCTTTCCTACAAGAAATGTTCAGTCAGAGCCTCATTTTTCTCCATGTAATAATGTGGTAAATATGTACTAAAAATAAGTTTCCGAGAAGGCTCAGTTTCCTTCCCATTCAGCAACTGATACCTGATGAGCTCAAGTGATTTAAAGTAGTCCAATTGCCAAATAAAATTCCTCAGATTATGCGAGACATTTTAAATCTCTACATTTTGAAGTATGTTTACTGTAACTATTTTTTTTTCTCTATTTTAGTGCATAGAAAGTGTTTTAGGCAAGGCAGATTATAATCACAACAAAGTCAACCAGTGGACTGCTGCTATAGTAGAACAGTCGCTGACACATCTGGTAAAACTCGGAAAAACATATAAGTACATCGGTAAGTACAAGCAGTCATACTTTTACCACATAGAACCACAATAAACAATTGCTGACAGGTTCATCTGAATGCAGTGCTATATTCAATAGAAAGTTTTAAACTGTAAACGTAGCAGAGCAGAAACCTGAACCGTTCCCTTATATAGATTTTTAGTAATACCTGTGGTAAAACCATGTGGTTTCACCTGGGCTAAGCATGCTAGCAACACTTAGCACAGAAGATGACATGTTACACAGTCTTTCCTGACTGTTAAGCAATCCCAAAACAATTATATCAACTTTTTGATATCAGCTCAGGAAATAATTGCTTATCTTAAATAAAATTTTCAGTAGGATTAAGCTTCCTGTAAATACAGACGTTTGGAAGACTTTAGTCCTGTATGCTAAGTCACGTCCCATTATATTTATATGCATATCTGTCAAAGGGAAATGGAAATAAGTAGAAGTGTAACCCACTTCGGTCCTTTTGTGGAGTGTCGATGTAATAGCAAGTGTTTGCACTCTGTTCTGTTTTGAAAGTCTTGGATTCAGACTGTCACTGGTTTTATGACCATTGCAGGTCAGTCTAGAAATGCTGCATGTTACTGGAGTGTGGTTTCAGAGAGCAGTCAACCAGTACTTTTGGGAAACAACTCTCATCAAGTGCGACTTTTGCTGTACCCGTGAGGACAGCACCTGCAATCCTGTTCTGAGGTGCACATGACACAAGCCGTATCTAAGTAGTTTAAAAGATAAAAACCATAATCCTATTAGCAAGCATTTTGTTACAGCTGTTGTCTTTATGCAAGTAAAAATAATCATGAAATGAATAACAAGTTCTTGAGGAAAATACTGGGGGCGAGGAGGTTGTCAAAAAAGGGTTTGACTTAGCTGAATGCCACCTGCCAGCCATTTGAAAACGTAATGCAGGCTTGAGTTCAGAAGTACTGAATGATTCACCTCTTCTGCTTTAATAATTAATTCCTTGATTGTATGACTGTATCTTGCAGTAACCTGTGCGGTGATGCAGAGGAGCGGAGCTGGTCTTCACACAGCAAGCTCGTGCTTCTGGGATACCACAACTGATGGTAAGTTTCCTCAGTCAAATTAAAAATCTGTAGTAAAAGAAATGTTACTTATTGCTCAGTTGTAGTAGTTAGGTTGAACATTTTCAAGAGCGATTGCAGAAGCAGTAGCTTCCAGGATTAGATGCTCGTTTACAATACCAGCAGAAATATTTTGTTAGCAGTCAATGCCTGCATTAAGAGCGATTGCTTTGTAAATTATGAGGTGAAGCAGAAATGCCTTCATTCTGAAACAAGAGTCAAAACATTTAATCCTCGTCAGTAACCATGGATCAGTTGAAGAGGCAGTAAAATGTTGCTCACAGTAAATGCAAGTGGCTAGTCCTAAACATACCTGCCTGTCTGCTACTTTGGAGGAGAACAGAACTTGGTAAAAAATAGAAATAGTTTGACTAACAGTATGTGTTTCAGTTGCTTAACTATCAGCCAGGCTTTGGATGCGTTTTATGGCTTCTAAATTAGTTCTAAATGCATTTTTCCCAGGTTCAGAGTATCATGGGGAAACAAGATTAAAATAATCTTATGTCTGTCACAGGCTCAGAAAGGTCTTGTTAGAAGAGGGCACCAAAATTTAACTTTAAAATAGAGATGGCATTAGAAAGCCAACCAAGTTTTAAAAAAAATCATAAAGTGAATTTAAGTAAACAAGTACAGTTTAACCTTCATGTTTCCTTGGCTTGTAAGGCATTGAAAGTTTGATACAACAGAAGAGGAAAAATTACAGAAAGTAAATACACTAGAATGTATTTGATCCAGTCTTTTTTCTGATTTCTTGTCTGATTATCTTGCCAATTTCAGTATGAGATTTTCATGGATTTTTGCAAGTCCAGCTTTTAAAGAGAGATACTGAAATTGTGCTTTCCTGGAAATTGTCTTAAGCATACAAGGCTCATGTTAGGTAGTAAACAATGTACAAGTTAATGAAAATGTTTTGAGGAGTGTAGTCTTATTTATAGCCAAGATGACATAATAGTACTTACCTTAAATCACAGCTGAATTATTCATACTATTTTGACATAATTTACACTGCGATAAAATGAATGTAGTAAAGACACTGGAATTCTATTTTTATTTTGTAATAATCTCTTCTAGGAACCTGCACAGTGAGGTGGGAAAACCGAACAATGAACTGCATTGTCAATGTGTTTGCTGTTGCTATTATCCTGTAGCTGACTGGAAGATAAATATAAGCAACACCGAAGCCTTTAAAAAAAAAAAAAATCATCCAAACACACGGCTAAATATTTCAAACCATTATTTGTTTTTGTATGAGGAGCATACAGAAGCTCTCTACAGAGAGCATACAGTCTAAGCCAGTTCTCATAGATTAATTATCTGAAAGCTAGCAAAAAATTTAAAATATATATATGTATCTATCTAAAGAGAAATTTTTAGTAATTTAAATATTCAGAAGTATGTTAATGAGAAAATGCCACAAAGATCAATACAATTTATATCAAAGCTAATGTCAAAGATACTTTATTCAAGAGGAACAAACCACATCAAATCAAAGGAAAGGTCAAAGGGCAAGCAAGACCTCTCAGGATTATGGTGCATTTAGGAACAAATTATGAACACAATTCAGAGTGGATATACTGTAAACAATACTGGTGCTTCATGTTTGATTAAACAAAGCTAGCTGTCACATTGAATGCTGGTGCTTGTGAAATTGCATGAGCATCACATTTCGGTCAAGCATGAACATTTACATTGAAATTAAATCCAGTTAAGCTTTTCCCCTGGAGGCAGAGGATGACTTCACTGGGACAAAGGTGAAATGTACCTAGTCCTAGCAGAATTCTAATTTATCTTCAGAATGAAGAACATAATATTTGTTATTGATTCAGGGAAACATGCTGGGGATCAGACATCGGCCCTTAATTCATAGTTTACAAATCTGAAAACATTCTGAAGGTACTTAAGTTTTATTTTATTCCACGACTGCGGAATTTGTGACAAGCACTTTATTGATTCCTCATGCAGTAGCCAGGAGCTAGGGTATTAAGACTGGACCCACATTACTCCCAAGTAGGATTAAAGTGTTCAGAGAGAAGGCACACACATTTCTAGAGGCTTTTGTTAGCTTTGAAAGCATTTATCTTAAAGCAACATATCTGTTCTTTATAGGAGTGTTTGCTCTCTAAGACTAAAATGGAATCTTAGTCCTGTGAAATAATGCAGTTAAGGTTTAAGCACTAAGAATTCCCCTCCTGTAAAGATTTATGCAAGTTCTTAATTTGCTCATCTGATGAGTCTTAACTTGAAATATTCCACGTGGAAGAAAAGCATTTGCACATATGCAAGTATTTGCTGGATTGGGGCCTACATTTTTGTTGATTAATGCACAAATTAAATGATAGAGAGATGTGTCAATACCAAAAATGCCTAAATGATTGCTGCCACTAAGTGGCAGCTACATTAAGTTGTTTTCTCAGATGCTGCTTAAGGATAGAATTTTTTCTTTATTACTGCATGTCTTTGGAAGAGACTGGTAACTACCTGACAGCTACCGTAAGGCTGTTTTGGATTTTAACAAATGAATATTAAAGCACTATTATGCAGTTTTGTTTGGGTTTTTTTGTTTTGTTTTGTTTTTTTTTTTCAGATAACTGACTATTAGGGCATGTAGCAAGTGTCCTGTAAAAAGAACAAGCTAAAAACCATTTCACTGCTTAAATTGTGTATACGTATAGCTAGTATGAGACTACAGAAGGAACGTGTGTACGTGTAATTCACAATACCGTTCAAAATCTCTTGCTTTGCAGACAAATAGACTTCCGCTTTTACCTAAGTGCAAGTAAAATTAATACTGTAATATTGCATTTGCCTAACAGGCAAGTGTAGCCTGAAGATGTACGTGTATGTTGTACTGACCATCAAATGTATAGTAATTTAACATTATTTGGGTTAGGACAGCAGTTTCTGAACTAGGTGCCAGCATCCAAGAGCTGAGTTGTGGAATTGACAAAAATGCAGTAGTTTTGCTGATGTTTGGGATTGCGCAAAGTGAAAAAATAAGTGGGGTAGCAACTGGAAAAAGGATTGGTACCATTGACAGAGCATAAGAAGTGGGTGATTAAAAATGGTGGTGGCTGTTATCCCCCTTCAATGGGCATTTAGGTGCCACGGTCAGACAAAATGTTCCAAATAGCCATTTGTAATCTCATTTGGTATTTTTGCTTTCCTTGAAAACAAGATGCACTGAGTAAGACTGTCAGTTTAATGAGGCTGCTGCAGAAGAAACCCAGAAAATACTGCTTAATTGTCAGACTGCTTCATTTTTCTTTCTACCAAAAAAAAAAATAAAGTTTTGCCTTAGTTGTATTTTTGCCTCATGTGTTCTTGATCAATATAAATAAGAACTGAGAACAGTATTTCTCTTACTTTCCTTCACTTGTATACTATAGTGAGAATTTGGGAAATTTATTACAGTTGTGCGTGCATTTTAGAGACAAGGTCTCACCAAAGGCTAGTTCCCAGACTTGGCCTAATTTCTCACACCTCTTGTCTACTCGGACCTCTTCCTCTAACTGCTTGTCTTGATGATGCAAATTAAAGTTTTTGTTGCTCCAGAAAGATTATTATGAAACACTGGGAAAAATATTTTCATTCCGCATCATATCCCAGTGAATTTAACTTCTTTCCCATCTTTCCATTCTCCATCCTTTGAGGGTACAAACAGCTACTTGTATTCAATATAACTCTCAAAATGAATCCTGAACACCACCTCGTGCTTTTCCAAGTTTCTTTTCAAGGATAAAACTATGGATTGCAGAATATGAGAATGCACAACATTTCAATAGTGTTCTCTATCAATATAATGTTGTCTTAGTTGTTACAGTCAGGGATTGAGTTATTGTTAACAATGGGGATCTTATTAATGGGACAGAAGAGTTTGCATTAAGGCATAGCCTATATATATGGAGCTATATGTTCCTACATATGATTTCATGACAAAAGACACCTGTTATTCCTCCCATACAGAGAGGTGCATAAGAATTTTGTTATCTAAATGGAAAAGTGTGGAAGGGAAAGTAAGGGAGCAGATTCGTTACTTTCCTTTTCATTGCCTGCCAGATGTCCATCAGTAACTGTCACCTTTATGATGATTGTCTTCCCATTATACTCAACTTGATGAAGGAAATCTGGGTATGTTCAATTTAGATTCATGCAATCCAAAGCACTTCACAGAAGCCACTGAAATCCCAGCTTGTAGCTAGCCTATTCAGAGTTAGACGTGAATGTCAGAGCACTAATACTTTGAATACACCATAAAAGAGAGAACATTAACTACTGGTAGCCTATATGCATTAGTACAGTAGCTGCCACATAGAGAAAACAGAGTTTTGTTCTAATACAGGCAGCAGATCCTGTAATGAACAGTTCTTACCTGATTATTGGGATGCACCTTGCTGCCTCCTGTACAATCTGACCAGGTCGTTTGGTTCCCGTTTAAATCGGAGAGGGACTTTTTAGCACAGTCACAGTGTCACACAGGCACAGACCGAACCCCCATCAGAATATCCTGAGCCAGGAAGTTCTGCCTGCATATCTGCAGAATATTCCCAGCTTGAAGCCAGCACCAGTCTCTCGGGGAGTATCTGAGCTCGGATGTGGTATTCTGTAAATGCGGCGATAAACCCAGTTGCAAAGTGGCTCCAAAGCTATGCAGGCATGGTGACATTGTGTTGCATGTGAGCTGCTCTAGCCCGTTGGGTCTATGCCAGGTAAGGGGTCTGCGGACATTGGCTTGTAGGTGGAACGGTTTCTCTCTTCCCCCCACAATGGAAAGAAGGCTGCAGCCAAACACCGCGTGCCCACCAGGGGAGGTTTTCTACTCCCATGAGTCTAAATCACTATCGAGTAATCGGAGGTTTCAGCTCATGTGTTCCAGCAAGCATGTTTTTAAACACAGGAAACATACTGTGACAGCAGGTTTATTTGTTACGTGGAAGTTTTCTAAAAAGGAACAGAGTGCTGCTAGAGTGACAGCTACAAATACTCTTGTAACTTCCATGTCTGACCTAAAATGACTTGGAAAGGAGAACCAGGGTTACAGAAACACACCTCACTGGTCATTACGGTTTGTGTCAGGCGCTTACGGTTACTTTCTCGTGCAAAGAAGCTAATGGGGCCACATAGCACAAGTGCATGGAGGAAAAGAGACAGAAAGGCAAGTTTTGTAGTGGCACTACCATTATAAATAGACAGTTTTACCATATCTGTAAGTTAATTACAGAGTTTATAATCTATGTTTACGTAGCTTCACAGTGTAGAGACCACACAGAGTTCAGAATTAAAGCCATTAAAATCCCCGATCCACAGGAGAAGGTGGCAAGATGGACTAGCTGGCTCAGCTATAAGAAACTCAAACTTCTTTCTAGTCAGCAGGTTTTCCTCCTCATAGGCCTATATTGGATATAATTAGAATAATTTCTGAACAGCACCTCCTAAATCAGAAACATCACCATATCTGCAAAACTCGCCTAAACACCTTAGGAAGAAATTAAACATTTTCTGCTATCTGTTTTTGTACAGTTTACTGAAGTTTTTGAGGCAGCCTTTATTCAGTGCTTGTTCATGACCACGTGGGTAAAATTAGAGGTTGGGGGAGAAAGGGATGAATGAAATGAAGTCCTTGTTTGACAAAACCAAGGGTGATCTTTCTATATATACCCAGTCACACACACATATATTATACATATATTTACAGGTATGTTCATACCTTCTATTTATCCACTTCCCTCACAATTTTGAGTCATACATAGATAATTTTGTTCATTTAGAATTTCATCTCTTGTTGCTTATTTCCACTTCAGCAATGACTAGGTATCAAAACAAGTGCTCCAACAGCATTTGTACAAACAAATATCCTGGCCAGAGATAATACAATTTAGCATTTGGATATTAGCCAGCAGAAGTGAGAGGGCTGGGTGACAGCAAGGATATGACTGCCTTTATTGGTACTCACAGCACTCCGCTTGAGGCAGTCACTACTTTATCCAATCTCAGGCAATAACTTGTTTTCTGTGTGGGCTTCTACAATGGCTGTTGAAACTGGTCTGACCAAATCACACAAGAATCTACTGCAGGGTTTTGAGTGATGGCATTTGTTAGTTTGAAATGTCTTCAAAAATATGTAAGGACCTCACAGATCAGTGCTGTAAATAGCTATATAGTGTTCACGCCTGAGTTGAACATTTTAGGAAATTAATCTTAGACGAACTGGGACCACAGTTGTAGCTAGATGGTCTGCTAATTTTGTGAACAAATTATAGTTGCCTGTTTCATGGCACTCATTATAGGTCCCCTGAATGATAATTGAAATGATTGTTTGTAGGGAACAACTTTGCAAAAGCTGGCTTTGGAAGGGAAGAAATTGAGTGGTTTTAATTTGAGGTTTAGATCTGGATCAGCAGAGGCTTAGGGATCGGTCAAGACATCTTCCAAGCTCAGCTCTTTGTACCATTGCTCTGATACCTTAAGCAAACTTACGCATTTGCCTCTTCCCCCCCCCCCCCCCTCAAAATTTTGGCTTTATCTGGATAGGAGCTGGTAAATACATGCATTCCAGTTTGGGCTTCATGAGTTGCTCCACACGAAGCAAACACAAACCTCTGAACACGCGGTTCTGCTGCCGCTGGGGGGGGATATGGCGAGCGCTTGTGCTGCCTTGAACTTGGGCTAACGCGGGCGGTACAGCCTTGGCAAGCCGGGCTTTAGCTGAGACTGGAGGTGCCCGCCCTGCACCTTGGGTGCTTACTCAAAGCTGCCATCCCACACCCATTTCCCGGCTACGGCAGCTTCGGGGCAGTACATCCTGACCGGACTGCCTTAGAGCTTGAGCGCACACCGGCCGCCTGCACCTCCGGGTTTCACGGCCGGCACGGCCATCGCAGCCGCTGCCTTTCGGGATTTTGCAAGCGCTTGGGTGCGATGCTCCTGCAGGGGAGCCAGGGAGCAGCGGGGCCGGGGCCGGGCCTGGGGCCGGGGCCGGGGCCGGGGCCGGGGCCCGGTCGAGGGCGGAAGCCGGCGGCAGGTGGCGCCGCGGAAGGACGCGGCCGAGCTCTCCGCAGCGCCCCCGCCCCGCTCGGGCTCCCGTGAGGGTACGTGCGGTCCCCTCGCCGGCCTGTGGAAAGGCGCAGCCGCCGGGCCCTGGGAGAGCCGTCCCCGGACGTCTCCCCCGCCTGAGGGGCCTGTAACGCTCCGGCGCGTGGCGACGGGGCAGCACGCCCCCAGCTGGCGGCAAGCCCACCACTGGCCGGGGCGCCGAGGGGCCGAGGGGGTCGGGCCTGGCCCGGCCCGGCGCTGCCCGGCAGTGGCTCAGGCGGGGCCGCTGGCAGGGCCCGGGGCCGAGCGCCCGAAGCTCCCCTGGCTCCCCTGGCCGGCCCGGGCACCCCCGCCGCGGAGGAAGAAGAGCGCGGCCTGGCCGGGCTGGGCTGCGGGTGGGAACGAGCCCGTTGTAGCCGGCAGACACCGCTGCCGCGATGAGCCCTGCCCCGCCCAGCTGCGTTTCACAGCGCCCGTTAGGAAAGCCCGGTGCTTCCCTGCCTCGGGGGCTCGTTGGCAGCTGCTGGCGAGGGGGCTGGCCTGATGGGTGACCCCGCGGCCCGGGCCCAGTGCCGGCCCGGGCAGCGAGGAATCGTGGAAAGGAGAGGTGGCGGGAGAGCGGTCAAGCCCAGTCACTGGCATGGGAAACAACCAAGGTGGAAATGCCCCGCCTGTAGTCTTAAAAGTAGGAGTACTAACACCTAACAGTAACTTTCTTACCAAACAGCGTGGGGCAGTTAGGGTTATGCCATTCCTCTTGAAACGTATGTTTTCTGTGAAATTGTCGTAGCCTCCAGGAAACATGAGACTGCAAACTGCCTGTCATTGCTAGCTGACAGATACCCCTCGGGCGCCCTTCTTACTTCCCTACTGGGAATTCGGGAGTTACGGCAGCGGCAGCAGCTGTGAGCTGTGTATGCAACAATCACCCGCCCATCTTCTGACTTCGGCTATTTTTGTATTAGCTGTTGGGCCTCGTAAAAGTAAGCTTTTTATACGCATGCTTAACAGTATATATGACATACTTTTAATTTCAGTGTTGCTACTATTAAAAATACTTTCTCTTGAGAAGAGACACAGAACTGCCATTCATATATTCGATTGCAACCGTAGTGATCTCTATTGGTACTGAACAAATGTTGGGGAATTAAAAATAGAATTGATGTTATATATTACCAACCTCCTTCATTCACCCACTGGAGCTGATCGAGGGGCCGTACAATCTCGTAAAAATTTGCATGATGTTTTTTCTTTTATAAGCCAAACGTGAAATGGAGAAAAGCAAAGAAGAGAGGCCATATGAAGGGGCAGGGAAAACACCAACAGCTGAAACAGAAACTTAAGAAAGAATATAGATCTCCAGATGTATCTATTTTTTCCACATAGGTTGGCCACTTAAATGATAGGAAAATTCCAAATTGTAGGACCAACCTTGACATGCAGCTGAGTTTAGAAACCTGGTTTCCATCCCTCTCTTTTTCAATATTTGTTCCTTCCCTCGGCTTCTATCTCATTTCTTTAGGAAAACAGATTAAACAAATAAACCTAGCTTGGAAACCTAGTTTAAGAATTGCTCAAACAGTAGCAGTGGAAATATATGACCCTCGTTCTCCATAATAATAATAATAGTAGTAGTAGTGTTGTTATTTTAACGATGTTATCCCTGCATCACCTAGAAGCACTAAGTTGGGAGCAATGCCTCACTATGCTGTATGTTATTCAAACATAAAACAAAAGCCCAGCTACTGTCTGAAAGCTGTTCGGTTTGACTGCAAAGAGAAGACTGCAATGGATGGATGCAGGCAGTCCTAGGAATGCAAAGAAGCAATATTAGCCACCCCAAAACCAGTGGTCCTAGAGAGGAATTTGAGCCCAACAGTTGTTTCAAGATCAGGATAGAGATGAGGATCTCTGAGATCATGGCTGAGCATGTTGATGCTGACTGATAGGTCAAGGACAACAACAATAGAGGGTTAGGGATCTGCCTGCTTAAAAATTCAGTCACAGCATTTTGAGCGTTGCACTGAGTTAGAAGTCAGAGAGGAGAAGGTTTAAGATGAAAATGGGAGCATCGGCAGTTGTATGAAATACTTTCTCAGTAAGAGATGGAAGAGAAGAAGGGCTGGTAGTTATATTAGCAAGAAATTGTTTTGATTGTTTTTTTAAAAAGATGAGAGTATTCTTGAGTTGGGTGGAGAACAAGACAAACAAGGTGAGAGTTTCCCTTCGCAGCTTGTGTGTCTGTGTCATTTATAAGATATGCAAAGGCCAGTCTTGCGCAACCTTTCCCACTCACACTTTCCTTGGCAGGAGTAACTACCTACTCGGCACGTGAGGCAGCAGTTTGCTAGCTCCCTCTGGCAACTGATACTGCTGATAGAGTTTCCTTGTGTGGTTACAAAATGCAAAAGCTGTCCCCATTAGCTGGCGATGAACCGTGTTTTTGTCCATTGGTAGGGCAAGAAGGGAAGGCCCAGCGTCTTTAAACAAATTAAATGGCTGATATTAGCTAAATAAGGAGGGAACATCTGTTACTTCTAAAGGGGAAGTGGCCATATTAATGGGTTACAGCTTAGTCTTTGCAAATGACTTGAAAGTAACATGAGGACTTGCATCATTTTCTTGGTTTTGGGGCTTGTTTCTGTTGCTTACATAAATGTAAGTGTACCTGTTAAATTTTCCTGTAGTAAGTTGTCTCTATCTATCACCCCCTGACTAAGTCTGAGAAATGCAGATTTTTTTTTGCAGTGTAACCGTTAGGGAATGCTGGTTTTCCTGTCCAGCCTCACAAGCCAAGGCTCATGTAGTGGCTCTCATCATCTCCCTCCCTGATTACTACTGTTCCCTTTCTGTTGGCCCCAAGATCCCCTCCCCAAATGTTGCTACAGAGATCTTCTCTCTATCACTGATACCTGTATCCTGCTAACTTATAGTTAACCACCCCACCACCCTGGAAGGATTTAGGGCATACAAGTTCCTGCAGAGAAGGAGTCAGTGCATAAAGGGCTTAAATAGGATATTGTCTTCTTGCAGGCTATCAACAAGGAACACGGGCAAATGCTCTAAATATACTAATGTACTGGCCCTGTAACGCAAAGCTCAGACCCACACTCATATCACTTTGGTTATCCTGGAGCAGATATTATTCAGAGCGGTTGCTTGGGGAAAAGCTGCTGGTATGCCCCAGGCAGGGATGTGAGGGCACACCGCAGACAAACCTGCAGTCGCCAAATGGTCACTTCATTCATTACGATGGCTTTTATAGCAGTACCAGCTGAATGTCTGACAGATTAATGCAAATAAAGGCATTAAGGCAGTCATTAAATTACCAATAGCAATGAGTAACTTGAGGCAAGATTCCCCAGCTGTGTTTGCCACATGGGCTTCGCTGACTGCCTCAGAGGGTGTGAAATGGCAGGGAAAGGAGTTGCTTCCAGCTGCAGCAATAACTATGGCAGATATTATAATCTTTAGAGGTTTCCTGTAAAGTGAATGCGAAGTAATGTTGAGTAACCTAGCATCAGTTAGTCCTCTGTAAGCAGGATTTCATTGCCACCCCTGTTGCTGTCCGTTACACACTATTTTTATCATTATTTGTTTTGGTTTGTAATGTTAGGTCTTTGCTATTGACCGCTTAATTTATGCATGTGAGACGAACAACAGTGATGGACAATGATCCATATATTGACTTAACCATTTGTAGCACTATACCCCAGTGAGAGTATTTCATGAATTGTTAACAGATGAGAGGAACGTTCATAATTTTGAGGCAGAAGGTAGTTGCTGACAGTCTACAGGGCTCCTTTTCTGTCTTCTCAGGGGGATTTGCTCTAGAAAGCGTTTCTCACAGTTGGTTTGTCAGTCTTTGCTGATTATTTCCTTGCTGCTGTCTGAGCAAGGTTCAGGTCTTAGAGGGCTTGTGTGAATTCGCCACCTGAAAGCGGGCTTGAGCTAGCATTGGTTGTCACAGATGAAAGGGAAGTATGAGAAAAAGGCAGAGAGGGTGATAAAACCACAGCAGCAGCTGTCTTCATTAGCGGTTCATGGGAACTTGCCAAGCCTTGGGTCATCCTGCAGGGACATTTACTTATGCCCTGGCTGCATGGCACTGCAGGGTAGAAATCTCTTTGGTCTAGAAGGGTGGAGAGTCTGTGATATGAAACTGGGCTCTTGCTGTGCCAGAATGCCCTGCTATTAACACCAGTATTGACAACTACATTTTGGCCTGTTAACTGCAAAGGGATGGTGGCAATTGCCCTGTCCCAGTTCTTCCCTATGCCATTTTTGCACCCAGGAAAATTCCACCTGAATTTTCTGAGTGCTCTCCATCATTCAGAGAGAAACCTTACAGAGCTGCAGTGCAGACCCTGGACTTTTGCATGGTCCACTCCACAGGAGTGTAAAAAGACAAAACCAGCATAAGAAGCATCTACACTTTACTTCAAAGGTGACTTGACCAAAGATGTCTCTGCAATCCATTTGTCCTGAAGGCCATAAAACTCATGATAAATGGTATTTGCATATTTTCTGGTCTTAACACCAGTCGAGCTACAAGTACAAAACAAAATCAACCAAAGAGTTATTTGCAGGGCACTTCGTAAACTGTTGCCAGAATTATAAAGCATCAATTCCAAGGGAGAGAAATTGTCTGACTTGCCCTTGACTGGCCTTTCCCTCCCTCCCTCTATGATAACGCTCAGCAGGGTGGATGGATGTTTTGGGGGGAGTGAGTGTTTTGGCCATTTCCCTCATTTCTGATTAATACAAATGAAATGTAGGGTCAAATGCAGATATGTTTTACAGCATAAAAGTACATAATTTGACCCACACATACTGAAATACTAGAACAGAGCAGCTCATAAATTTCCTTCATCATAGAATTTAAAATAAAAATCATTAAGCAGAGGGAGAGAATATTTTGGGAGGGGACCAAAACAGTCTGTCTGGGCAATGCAGAGGTGGCTACAGCACTGGTCTATTTGTAGTGACAGGGGAGGTTGCAGTTGAATCATGTTATGCGAGACATGCGCTGCGCTGCTTGGAGCTCAGAGCGAAGCCCTGGTGCCTCTCCCTGCACTTGCAGTGGGCACAAGGGCTTGCAAAATTGGCAAAAAGATTGTGGGAGCTGGAGATTTTCGGGAAACTTGCAGAGCTGAGGAGCAGGAAGGAGTGGGTGAGTGAAGGGGCAACAGCAGCAATTGGTAGAAGAGGGTGAACGGAGAGAATTCGGTAGTAGCTGAGTGGGCAGAGATACATGGGTTAGCCAGGCAGAAGAATACCAGTGGAAAGGGAGGGCGTGGAGTTAGCGGAAAGCATTTGTAAGCTTTCAGCAAGTCTCTCAACACTTTTCCACTCTACTGTAATTAATTTTGCTGCTGGTCTGGGCTGGTTTATGTGTAGTGAATGTAAATGAGACCAGCGGGCTGCTAGGATGCATATGAAATGCAAAAATGAATGTGTGGCTCATGCAAAATAGCTACGCTGGCTTGTGTCTGTGGAACTGACACTGTTGTATGCAGTCAGACATGAGGATCTTGATCCTGCCAATGCTTACAACCATTAGCATCTTAATGTGTGCTCCTAACTTCCTTTGAGCATATATACCTATGTGTTTGAGGTGTCAGGGCTTACACCTGACTATGAATTCTACAAAGAACTCATTGAAAGATGAAAAAATAAAACCAATCAACGTTAATTTGCTAAGAACACTCCAAAATAGAGCAGGATCTTGAGAAGAAGTACCATAGTGAGATCCTAACATTAGTTCTTGTTTGTTCAAAAGTACCTTGTGTTTCACAGGCAGCTTTTTGTTTGTTTTTCTAATTTGGTTTAACCCACCATTTGAGGACTGAAAGGCAGAAAGTCCCCACCCAGCAGAGAAAGTCTTACAAGACTGAAAAGAGGAAGATGTATTTTGCAACCAGGGTGGTTTCCCCTGGGACATACACTATGGTGAACAGGCAGAGTAGCATTTTTATTGTAGGTTAAAACTTAAGAAAACTTGGATTTCATTTGCCCGTGTACACACTTTGCAAGTATGTAGCAGGGAGGGAAGGAGGACTAGATGAGACCCAGTACATAGCAAGGTCTTACTTGAATGTATTATCTGGATATGCCCAGGTACCATGCTTCTTCCAGAGCCCCCTTCCAGTTTCCAAAATCAAGATGAGACCAATGGAAACCGGAGCTGCGCAGCACCTCGGAGGATCAGGGTCCTTAACTGTAAGACTAACTATAGTGGCCTGTAAATCAAGGCTATTGGTGAATTAATTAACTGCTTAATTCAGATGACTACATATGGGAAGACAGAGAAAATATTACATAAGAAGGAAGGAAAACTCGCTGAACTGAGGCCGTGAGCGAGACCAACTTTTCTCTTCAATCACTTTGAATTGAACTCCTAATTGCTTCCATTAGTTGAAGCAGTTATTTTAGTAATTCAACAACAACTGGCTTTTCTTGCCATCAGCAGAGCATTTTTCGTTTGAACAGGGAGTTTGTGGAATTGGATGGAAGGACAGATCAGACGTCAGTCCACTTTGTAGAATCAAGTACAGCATGAGGTCACACAGGCTGCGCTCCTGTCTCTACTGATGGTGTCAGGAGCGCGAAAAGGTTCTTACCTCTTTTAGAGTTATCAGTGCAGATGAGGCAGAGCTAGGACCAAAGGTTACAGCCTTAATGGGAGAGCTGCTTGGAGTGTTCAGATCCCACTGGAAGTGGGGATGATTCTGGAGGGTGCCCGGAGACCCCGGCAAGCGTGGGCAGTGGCAGAGCTCTGCCAGAGCAAGCACAATAGCTCATTTACTTTGGCACCCAGCGAATCAGGAGCTTAGTAAAGATGGGAGGAAGAGTTTTGTGGTGGCAACTGACCCTCGTCAATGAAACATGGGGCTCTCTCAAGTCCTGCCTTCAACCATTCACTGCCATCCCCCTCATGCTGCTTCCCCATGCTGTCTGCAGAAGCAACCTTGGGACATCCTTGCCTTTCAGAAAATCCTGCTGGTGCTACTGCAGCAGGGTCATGGCGCCAGGTAGCGTTGCCTAAACTGCTAAATACCATGTGCAGTTTCTCAAACAAAGGTGAGAAGCCACCCTTTGTTTCCAGGGCAGGCACTTTGGACCCAGCAATTTGATAGCAAAAGAATGGGTGTATTGTGAAAGTGACCCCTTCCCCCGCCCCCAGGAGAGAAAATCCCCAAACACATGGAAGGAGGAAATTTTCAGCGAGAGGCCCAGCTGATAGCAATGGTCAGATTGCAAGCAGTGGCATTTGGCCACAAAACAGGACCGTCCTATAAGCTCACCTGTGGCCAGCTGCCCTAGCCTTCTCCTCCAGGAGAATGAGGAGCACTGTATGTCCTGCCTGAGAAGCTGTGGTGGTGTCGCAGCCACAATTGACTAAGAATTTAACACAAGCATGGGCTTTATATCTAATGTAAGTGCTGTAAAAGATGTTTTATTACGAAAAGGTCAGTGTCTAAGGTGGGTCACCAGTTAAACCACTGATCTGAGGAACTGCTATAGACCAGGCAAGCAACCCCTGGTACAAGTGTGCAGCAGGTCAGGGAGTGTCATCACAACTGGCTGAGTAAGGAAAGGTGCCTGGAGTTTTAAGAACAAATATGGCAATGTTTAGAAAATTAATGGGTAAATTAAAGTACACATCCTCCAAGACTCTTCACATGATAAATATGCTGTCTTCATTAGACCCCTTGCAATTCCTCCTTGCCCACTTTCTAACAGCATAGAAGTCTGATCGTATTTCCATTAAAATCAAAGCCAAATATTTCAATGCTCTCTGCACAGGATAAGAGCCTTGTTATGTTTCAGTAGCACTTTTTTTATTCCACAGAAAAAGTTTATTTAATTGTGCTTAAACTCTATTCTGATTTAATAAGGGTGTTTCAAACAGAGTTTTGAAATCCATTCAAAGTGGATTTAAATATGGCCCTTCTGAGGGAAAGAACTGAAAAATTCCCCATCTTTGCTAGCATTTGCCAACTGTGGCTTCCTTCCCTTCAGATGTTGACATAATTCATTGTGTCATTTAACAGTTCACAGAAACTGATATGAATAAATACGAACTGGTAACTTGTCCTTCTGAAGTAGCATGGAGTGCTTGGATAACGTTTTAAAATCATGTAAAGGGAGAACACATCCTGTCTGGCGAGCTGAGGTGTAAAATATGCTACATGCAACCAGATGGCTACACAAACTTGTCTGAAATTGCCGGAGGAGGCCACCACTTTCTTCTGTGACTGTAAGAACCTGTCAGCAAGGTCTCGTGCTGTGTAGGAGCTCTCACAAGGCTTGGCTGCGGAGTTAAAAAGGCAGTAAGCAGGTGACTGGGCTGAACAGGAGACCCATGGTATACTAAACTGTGGCTTTTTCAAGGCTTTTTGCACTTATTTTTTCATTTTTTTTTTCTATGCTGCTGGTTTTAATGCTTTTTTTTTTCTCTGCTGCTGGTATTAAAAGTTTTGGTTCCTTTTTTTTTTTAGAACCTGTTACCTGTAATGTACATACAGAAGTACTGTGCTATGTATGGGTGTCTTGTACACATCAGAAACCTTATTCATAGCTATTCTAGATACTGCCCACGTGATCTTTGCTTTCTCAAACCTGTTTCACCATCAAAGAGGAACAGCTGAACAATAGGGCCAAAAGCACTGTATGCATTTAAGAATGCGTCAGAAAATACCCATTAAGTTATTTAGCAACAAGTTTTGTCAACCTTGAAAATCAGAAATGGCAGCCTTGAAAACACAAGCCTCTTCTTGTTTGGATCCCTGCACCGTGAATTTGAAGATGTGAAACTGAGAGTGCCGGGTGCAGGACTTGGTTTGACTCTGTCCTCGTCATCCCCCCGCAGCTGGGGTGGGGGTGGCGCTCAGAAGTCCAGGTGGTGCCTTTCCAGTTCTCCGCTTTCCTAAAGAGGAATGGCTGCTTTTCAGCTGCCTGTGCTATCTCTTGGACAAGACGTTTATGCTTGTATTTGGAAGCCTGAAAGACGCTGGTGCACAAAGGAGATTTCCTCTTCTAAGGAACAATCTTTCCCAGTCACTCTTCCCTAACCCCGCCTTATTCCAGGGACTGGCTGTAGCCAGGATAAGCTGTCTCCTAATAGCAAGCATTATGCTGGAACGCTTTATTGTTTAATAGCATTAAGCTTTATCCGTGTGAATTGGCTCCCAAATGCATATGGCTGCCTAGACCCTTCAGCAGTTATTATGAATAACAGGAGGATAAAGGCAGTTAATTGAGGAGAAATCCCCTCACACAGACTAAGAAAATAGACTTCTGCTAAACTGCCAGCACGCGGAGGGCAATGCACGCTTCCCTAAGGCAAAACTTGACTCTTTTAGTCTACCGCCAAAATAATTCCTAAGAAGCAAAGGGATTTGCATTAATGTAGCTGAGATTAGAAGCTGGGCTGTCCTTCCCAGACTCCAAATAGAAAAAGAGATCCAGTCTTTAGACTTTGTATTGAATGACTCCTATGTGCTGGGAGTTAGAAATTTTCCTTGTTAAAAATGAAGTGTACTCCTCGTGGGTCAGCTTCTGAGTTGCTGATGCTCTGCTTGTTGAGTGTGTCAGCAAGGCCCTCAGGTCCACAGAGAAAAACACCTATTCTGGAGCTGTTAAGAAAATGAAAATATGGTCAGGAACTAGGTATGGAGCAGCTGGATGTTCTTCATGTAGATCTATCTTATGTTCTGTAGGTTTTTTTTCTCAATTACAGGAACTAAAGTAGAACTGGATGTCTACCCCTTAAAACTTATAACCCCTTAAAACTTGCTAGGCACTTACTGCTCCTTCTAAAACAAATGGTGGGCTAAATCTCAGCTCAGCAGAAGTCAGTGAAGACAGGTTTATTGACCTCAGTGGAATCAAGAAAATAGAGCTTCAAAGAGCTTACAGCACAAATTCTTGAAAGGAACTGTTCTGTTTTTTTCCTACTAATTTTGGGTGCTCAGCTAACGGTCATCCATATTCAGGTTTTGTTTTTTGAGAGAGAAAATATTTTTGGAGGTATTTAGATGTCACCTGATACTCCTATCTATTTCAGCTGGAATGATGGGGTATGTTTTTTCTAAAACAACTTCTAGTAATTAAACACTCTATGCAGTACCTCACCAAAAAGGGATGATTTTTTTTTTTAAAATTGTAGGTTAAAACAATTTGGTCAAGACATAGATCATGTCCATGGCTGAAACAAGAATAGAAAATACATGGAGGTTGTTAGGAAAAAACGCTCCTCAAACTTTATCAGCCGAAGGAACAAGATTGTGCTATTATGACATTTAGATAGAGGGAGTCCAATTTGTACAGGTTTACCCAGGATGCTGCCCTGCAATAGTTTTGAACTCGTTTTCCCAGTTAGGTCTTCCATACAAGGTTTTCTGTTTAAGGCCTGTAATCACATCTTTCTCTTCTTCATGATGCACTGCGAAATGAGTGGCCTGTGGGAAATGAAACACAAAGGAGAGCGTAAAGACAGGGTTAGATATGGCAGCATTATGTCCTCTTAAAAAAAAAATAGTGTTAATACACACTGAATTATTTCCAAACTGAGAATGTGGAATTTATGGTGTTTAGCAAGGAAAGCTAACATTGGTAAAGTCCTGACTATCAGTGTCTATCTCCCCCTTTTCCCCAGATTGGGCGATCTCAAGAGTTAAAGCTATGAAGCATTGAACACAGCAATTAATTAAGTTTCTTTTGCAATGAACTGGTTTAGTCTAAGAACTGTAAAATAAAGCTGTAAATTAAAACAAAACTTTCCCTTCAGGTACAATAATACAACTCCCTTGACCTTAATGAAGTCCTGCCAGTTTGATCTCTGGGATGTTTGATCCGTATGAGGAGGTCTTGTCCACCTCCCTGTGTAACTTTCACCTAGACCAGCTAAGGTAAATAGAGCCAGGAAGAGGAGGAGATGTGGTTAAAGGCATAAGTTCAGGTCTTGTGGAGTTCTGCAGCATTTTTATATGCCGAAAAGTTACAGGTAACTTTCTCTCCAAGCAAGAATTGTGTGACTTCTCTTCTTTCCTTCCTGTTTTTCCATTGCCTGTGTGATAAATTTCTACCTTACTCCTACCCCTCCCTGTCCGTCTAGCTGAGCTACAGCACTTCAGGCACATGGTGAATTTTGCAACGGTGAGGTATAGGTAAAATAAAACATCACTAAAAATAATAGAGTGAGCACCTTTCCTGAGTCAGTCATACATTATCAACTGGCTGCTCCTTTGTATCCCTACAGTGACCTACATGCGTGGGATCAGACAGAGAACTCATGACATGAGTCCTGAAAGAAATATGCTGCCATTGCTCAAATCTCATGCATTAGCTTCTCCAGTCCCAAAAGCTGTTAGAGATACTTGCATGGTCAGCTGGGGTTGCTGCTGTGAGGAAAGACTGCTTCCCAGAGTGCACAGCCAGAGTAAACCAGAAAGGAAGTCCAAGTGCACATTAGCAGCTGATCCCGTGTACCTTCTGACGGATAATGCCTGTCTGCATTTAAAACCTCTGAGAGCCAGATGGAGGCCCACGATAAACACCATTTGAACATTTATCAAAACATAACACACTAACATCAACCTCAGAGCGTATGGAAGCGATGTTTTCCACCGTGTTGTTACCTGAAATTCATCCCAGCCTGTAAGGTAGATGTTATAGCTGAGAAACTCTGCGTTATTCCTCTCCTGCATTTGAGCCTCCAGGGATTGCAAGAGGTCCGCAAACCATTCAAAGGCATGGGTGTCCCTGCAAAGCCAGTAAAAATAGATCTGGAAGAGACAAGAGTGAGCTGTCAGGGGACACAGGCACTTATGGTTTCTGGGTTTACATCTGCTGACAGAATGAGGATTGTAGAGTTCTTGTGGAAATTGCCCTGACCACTTCACTAGATGGGTAGGCCGGTATCAAAGCTATTCAGGAGTTTTAATGCTAGGAGGGTTGTGAAGCAGAATGAGCGACTGCAAGAACAAGGAAACATCTCTCCCTCTTCCACCAGCGGATTACGTTTTTAGTTCATGATGTTTGCCCACTTACATCCTTGTAAAATGGTTTATTAGGACATAAATTAATGTTTGAGAGGTAGATTCTATCTTCCTGTCTGCTGGTGAGCAAGGTAAATTAAAGCAGGTAACAAAACCAGTTCTGTTCTCTGAATATGACCATAATTGCAGAATGTGACCCTGCACCTCTGCACAGGGAGTTTCCAGGGACAGGAGGTGAGAGGAGGATGGTAGCAGTGCTCTGGCACTCATGTAAAGTTGCTCTCTCTGTGCTTAGGAAAGGAATGCAATATTTGCACGGGCTGTATTAGTGCCTTGGACTTTGTGTTTCTTACGCAGATTGAACAGCATCTCCACTGCAAGTGGAAATCCCCAGGGCCGTAGTCAGGATTTGCATGTGTGATTTTGCTCGTAGGCCGTTTCTCCTTTTATTATGTTTTTGCTTTTGACCCTCCCGCTTCCCTGCCTACTAGTCTTGTGAGGTAACTTGTAGGACTCTTTTTGTAGGACTCATGCATGTCTGGAGCCAGACCAGCTTTGCTGGGCCTGTTTTAATTTGGGCTGTCAGCCCTTGAACAATTACATGGGTTCTGGGAAAAAGGACACGCACCTTTTTGAGTTTTAGGTTGGTCGCATCGTGGCAGTATTTGTACCAGACAGACTTGAGTACAGATGCAAAGGGGGTGACCCCTATTCCAGCTCCAACAAGCATAACAGTTTCATAACTGAATACGTCCTCACTCGCTGTTCCAAAGGGGCCATCCACAGCTATCCTGAAATTGAAAGTACACTTAATACATCAGTAGTGAATATTTATTAGCACCATTTAAAATAACAATAAAAAGGTAAGGTATTTGTCTGCTCCAATGCATGTTTGGGTTGAATATTAATCAGGGGTTGATAGGAGGAAACTGGAAAGAGCCATCTAAGGCCCATATCTATGATGGAAGTAGTTAA